>NC_137801.1:81569307-82849307 GCF_963383645.1 Muscardinus avellanarius | reverse complement strand
TGCAGGCACATACTGTCTTAGTAATAAAATCAATCTACTTTGGAAACTTTCCATGAAATGTGTGTTATTTGTAAACAATAAAAGCTGACGGCACCAACAATTAATAAGGCCCCAAGTGAAAGTCAACCAACAGCAAACTTTTCAATTCATTTTCTACAAACATACATTTAAGACATAACAACATAGCCAGGCATGGTGGTGCACGCTTGTAATCCCGCGCTTGGGAGGCTGAGACAGGAGGATCGCACGGGTTCGAAGCCAGCCTCAGCTACTTAGTGAGGCTCTCAGCAACTTAGTGAGACCCTGTTTCCAACTAAAATAGAAAATAGGTCTGGGAGTGTATCCTGAAGGTAAAAAGCCTCTGGGTTCTAGCCCCAGCATCACATAAACAAACAAACAAACAAACACCTTGCGAGACAAAGGCTCCACATGCAATTCTGGTTCTTCCCATAAACTGAGACAGAGGCTCATCATTTTATACCTTTGGTAATTTATCAATTTCCCCTTTCTCATCTCAAAGCTGGAATGGATTTCACTGGAAAGGATCAGAGGAAACTCAGGTTGTGATTTCATGTTGGATTGTATGTTCATTTGTATGCTCAAGATGACTGGGACTCAGTCCATTTAGAGCTCATTTAAGTAAGGCTTTGGGATTTTAGAAAGTCAAACCAAAGGACATGCCCCCGGGACACACAAGGACTAAACTCTCAAACTAGCATTTCCACTGAAGCCATAACTTGCATTTGGAGTGGACAAATAGAGCCCGTAACTATTCCCTCCTGACATTTGACATCTGTTTGCCATTCATCCTCAAGGACTGGAAGCTTTTCAAAATTTCTGGCAACCCTTAGAGTGCCATGTCATGCTCTTTGTTTGGGAAAATTTTCAGTTGTCTTCTTAACACTAAAAGAATCCCTGATTGTAAATGAAAATGTAGGTTTGCTCTATGTGGATAATTGCATTTATGTGCTTAGGTAGCCATTGCATCTGGTGTGGTGTGGGATATGGATTCTGACCGGCATGTTACTGGCAGAGCCATCCAAGGATGGCTCAAATAATTGCATGGTGAGCTCAAGGGGAGCTCAAGCCACCCACCTGATCAGCCCTGCTGAGAAAACCCTCTCTCTCCCTTAGCACAGATGAAGATCCACCTTCCTATCTAAAAGAATATGGTGAGGTCCTAGTTTCAGATTTTTCCTATTCAACATCATTTTTATTTTTTTAAATAGGGTGAGTTGAAGATTTAGTACTTTGAACCACTAAATGATCCTTTTAAAGTAAAAATGACTAATAGCTCAAATGATTGAAAATTCATACTTGAAATGTGGAGATGCAAGTAGCCTACCTTTATGTTTTATCAAACTATATTGTTTACATTCCCAAATTTTCCCTACACATTTTCTGCCCTTCTTAGTGACTTCTACAGGTGGCACTCGAAATGGGCTTCCATGAAGATAACTAATTTGGGGAAATGATTTTAGAGAACAGGAGTAAGGGGGTTAGGAAGGCTAAAACACCAACGGAAGAAAAACAAATACAATCATTCCTTAGTATTTGTGAGGGATTGACTCAAGGACAGGAGCAGACACCAAAATCAGTGAGTGCTCAAGTCTCTTATATAAAATGGCAGAGTATTTACATGTCGTCTACTATCTTCTTCTGTGTGTTTTAAATCCTTTCTAGATTTCTTATACAATGCCATGCAAGTGCTAGGTAAATGCTTACTTTACTATATTGCTTAGGAAATAATGACAAAATGAAAACTTCAGGCGTGTTCAATAAATGTACTCTTTCTCTTGAATATTTAGGCTCTGTGATGGGTTAAAGCTATAGATTTATTATCCACGGACTCAAAGGGCTGACTATAAATGCACTTCTAACATTCTGCCATCTGACCGTGGCTAGTCTTAGAATAAATTTTAAAAATTAGATATAATATTGTGCATCATAAGGGCAAGAATAATTGGCTCTATAAAATATAAAATGAGAAATTCAGTCTGGAAAAACAAATAAAAATAATTTTGTTATGGTTCATGTCAGATACTATAAATAAACATTCATCATATTCTATCAAAACATTAGAAAATGTCCAAGGTATTGGGAGCTACACAAATCATCTCATCAAAGAAAATATGAATTTTACTAGGAAATAATCAGTCCTTCTAATGCTCAGACTATTGGCCTTGACTCTCTGATTTTTATTTTTTCTGTCTTTTACTAGTCTTAAAAGAATCCAACTATTTTCTTTAAAGATCATTTCCATCAAAAAGAAGAATAAAGGTAATAACAATAGGTTTACATACTTGTTCTGAACTGAAATACCAGAAATTTCATTTTTTTTGAGCATTGTCTGTTAGAAAATGTAAGATCAATAGCTCTCTCTAAATGCACAGCTTTAAGATGCTTTCTGTAAATATTTCTCAGAAAAAGGACATTTAAAGTATACTCAGTGAGATAGGGATCTAACAGACAGTAGATTTGTATTAGATATTGCCCTATTTGAGCCTCTTAAAGGAATGCATTATGCTTTTGCTTATAAGAGATCAATAGTACTTCTGCTGTTTTACCATTTTCACATACCTTTACAGGCAACAACAATTATGGGTTTCTTCACACGATCATATTTAAATAGAAGCAACTTACTGTTTTGAGATTCATGTGTATTATCACCTAAAACAAATGCTCTCATTGGACTTAATAAAATCTACATTCTCAAGTGCCTGGGAAATCATTACAAATAAGGTAAACTCAAAGAAGGCAAAGTACAATGATTAGGTTTAATTCCTAAAATAAAATTAGTCCATCGGAAGGTAATAAACACAGCAACCCTGACTTAACAGCTTCACCAAACAACTCCTCTTGTGTACATTAATAAAAGTGGCTTTTTATTCTTTTGTTCAGAGCTTTCCTGCTGCCTTACGATTATTTGAAAAATCTTACATTTGCTGTGACTGACTTCGTGACGTACCCTCCACAGTGCAATCTATAGATTCACCAGGTTTCAATTTCTTCAACTTAAGACTTTGCAAGAAATGGAACAATAAAGAAGAGGATTTGGAAAGCGTGAACATGAAGACAAATCCACACGATCCTAGGAAAAGGTCATTCTTAAGAGACTGAGAACAAACTCATGCAAATGGAACATTCTCCCTTCTGAAAAGAACTTACCCCATGGAATGCTTTCTCTCACTGCTTGTGCTTACTGACCTAGACATCAAACTCCTAACTCCTCATCACAGATCAACATTTTCCAGATAACGTATTTGCATTCTCTTCCATAACTCACTCTGGTTTAAAAAATTCAGTAGATTTCCAGCTCAAGATGGCAAATTGTGTTTATGTGGGTACCTCCTCCATCAAAAATCACTGTGAAAGAATTTAATATTTCATAGTTACACATATGTGTATGTGCATCATTAATACGTGTGTGTTTGGATGTGCCACAAGTATCTATATGATCGCGTTTATTTCTCTATATGACATAACTAAGAATAAGACATGTTTTAGCAAAACAGAAAGTTAAGAGGGATTTCTAAAAAGCAAACACATCTAGATTTGTCAAAAGTACAAAACTGTGAAATTCATGGTTCAGAATATTCATGGTAGACTGATTTTATTCTAGTAAAGACCTAGAGAAGAAGCAATCCCACAGCAAAAAATAAATAAATAAATAAATAAAAAATAAAATAAAATAAATAAAAATAAATAAATAAATTAAAAAATAAGAGTAAAAAATAAAATAAGGGAAGCATGAACTTTGAGGGATCAATAGAAGATTCCTTGGGCCTCTTCTTTCCCTACCTGTCAGCTATGACTTTGATTCTCAGGTCAAAGCCCACAGAATAATATTTTTAAAAAGCATAGGATTAGTGCCAAGTTCCAATATAAAAAATTAAAAAAAGAAAAAAGTAGCAATGATGAGGAAATTTAGGATTGTCTAATATGCATGCATGGAATGGCGCAGATGAAAAAGAAATAATGCAAGGGAAAAAAATGTCTCCTTATAGTTCACAAAAATTTCTACCTTCTGTGAAATATACTTCTTAGTTTTTTTTTTTTAAGTTCAGGATTTTTTTTTTGGGGGGGGGCTGGGTAGCTTGCTACCCTCTTAATGAACCAGTACTTTAAGCAAAATTCTTACTTAACAATTTACTCTGGGTAAGATTTATGAGGGACACATGATAGCCAAGAAAATCTAATCCAGTAGCAAAACCATCAACTGGATTCTTAGTCGTACAGATAAAGAGTGAAATACAAAGGAAATGGTAATAGAATAAGAACAGGAAAGAGTGAAATAAACAAATGTTGTCAGAAAGGTACAAGATTATTGTACAAAAAGGTATAGTTTCAAAACCAAAACATTATAGAAAAATATTTTGGGAAATTTATCATCAATTGCCAAAATTTTCTGTTAGGAACTATATGCTTTTTTCCCGAGAAAATTCCTACATTGACTGAGACCATCACCCCTAAGTGATGATATTAGGAAATGGCCACTTTGAAGGCAATTAGGTCATACAGATGAATTTCTCATAAACAGGATTATAAAATGATCCCAGATAACCTTTTTGTTCTGCTATGTGAGGTTACAGTAATAAAATTATTTATAATCAAGGAAGTGTGTTTGCACCACATATACCATTCACCAGCATCTTGATTTTGGACTTTCCAGCCTCCTGAACTATGAGAAAAACATGTTTTATTTAAGTCTGTGGCATTTGTGTTAGAGATACATAGACTAAGACAATAATTGGTACCACGAAGAGGGTCTATTACTGTAACAACATCTAAATGTCTAGAGGATATTTGGAAACATATCATGGATACGGAGTAGAACAGCTGAAGTGCATCCTAGGAATATAGACATTAAAAGTGGCTCTGGTGAAGGCTCAGATAGAAAAGAGGAGAGACATAAAGGAAAAGCACAAGTATTTTTAGGGCATGTTTAAATAATCCTGAAAAGAATGCTTTTAGAAATAAGGGTGGTTACGGTAGTTGGAAGGCTGAGAAAGGAGGATCACCGATTTGCTTGAGGCCAGCCCCAGCAACTTAGTGAAGCTCTCAGCAACCTAGTGAGACCCAGTTTATAAATAAAAATTAAAAATCAGAGGTAGAATGCTCCTGTGTTCAGTCTCCAGTACCACAAAGGAAGGAAGAAAAAGAAGAAATAAGGAAGGAAAAGAAGAAATAAGGAAGGCCATTATGATGAGATCTCAGATGAAAACGAGAACCAGGGTGATGAAAGTGTGGAGAAGCTACTCCTTGACATAAAGTCACAAAGGGCATGGCTGAATTGTGTTTATGCTCCAGTGTTCCATGGAAGACAGAACTTGTGAGCGATGAGATTGGGTATGGAACTATAGTCATTCCTAGGTTTAGTTCTGAAGGTAGAGCATAGGTCCACCTGAGTGTAATTCTATTTTGATGTTCATGTAAATGACATTTAAGCAACTTGTCAAAAAGATAGCTGTATTCTCATGTTCAATGCAACATTATTTATAATAACCAAAACATAGGAAATAACCTTTAGGTTTCCCCTCTATTATCTGGAGTCCCTCTGATATTCCTAATACTCCCTAGCTTGAGCATATTAGAGAAAACATATGTCCCTTCTCTTTCTATGATTGGCTAATCTCACTTAACATAATGTTCTCCAGGTCTTTCCATCTTCT
Organism: Muscardinus avellanarius; assembly: GCF_963383645.1. Lineage (NCBI taxonomy): Eukaryota > Metazoa > Chordata > Mammalia > Rodentia > Gliridae > Muscardinus > Muscardinus avellanarius. The sequence continues at coordinate 82,843,635 of NC_137801.1, read as the reverse complement.
TATGAATGACATGATTTTGTTCTTCTTTATTGCTGAATAGAATTCCATTGTGTGCATTTCCCATAATTTTATTTACTTATTTATTTATTGTGTTACTGGGGATTGAACCTAGGGCAATCTGCCTTCAAACTATACCCCCAGTCCTATTTGAATTTTGAAAAAGGGTCTCATTAAGTTGTAGGTCTTGCTAAGTTGCTGAGACTGGTCAAGAACAAGCCACTCTCCTGTCTCAGCCTCCCAAACAGGGATTACAAGCATGCCAACACCACCCTTGGTGTAGTTCATTTTAATTTTAGAGTTACAATTGTACCGGCTTAGTGAGAGTTTGTAGCTCTTCTCCTCCTCCAGCCAGTGCACAACAGTATCAGGATTTGAATCCCCTTCATTCCTAACCGCCACCCCTCATTGTCTGTGGCCGTCTGTGAGTTGTGTAGTCATATATTTATAAACAAAGCCAGAGAGATCACAATAATTAGAGCTGGGCACAACTTCATTTTCTTTCGCTACCTTTCAGTAGGTACTAATGATGATGGCATTGCTAAGAAACTGGCAAACACTCGAGACTTCATTTACAAAATTGGATGAGATAATGAGGAGCGTACTGACCTCATCGCAAGCGTTCGCCAACAGCCAGACTTTATTCTCCTGATCAAACCAGGCAAAAACCGTGGTACAAAGCCCAATCTGATCCAGCACTGAAATCTGCTGTTCATTTTGATAATGATCACCTGGGAATCACCGGCTCCATGCTGGAAACGGTATCATGCGGCCATGAACTTCGATGTGATATTAGTTCACTTCTAGGGGCGAAATGGACAAATCCCTGTATTTTCCCAGAGCTGCCAAACAGAAGCCTATGAATCCAGATGCATCTTCAGGACTGTCAGGATGCTCCTTGAACACTTTATCCATTATCTACTTTAATAGAACACTAAAGGAAAGAAAAATAGACTGCAAAGGGTGGATTCTGTATTGAGTCCCTGGCTTTCTAAGAATATGTTTAGCAACAGGCAGTCCCGATCCTTGAGATACAACCCCTCAGTGTCAGATACACACACTGGCATTATGTAGAAGCCATATCCAATATCAAAGCTTCTGTCTGCCTAATCTTACATACTTTATGGGGCTCATGCAACCAAGACAGTATGCCTCCTCAAACTGACCATCACGATGATCAATTTTATATGAAATGAAATGATTTAGAGCACTTTCATAACAATAGATCATTTATTGATTCATTAATTAGTATACACATAAGTATTATATCTATATATCTATATATCTATCTATATATATATCTACAGAATGACAAGTATTACATTACACTCACAATAGAATGATGAATGATATTGTACCCTTGGGTAGCTCCCCAATCAGTAACAGAGAGAAGTGAATAGATAACTACAAAATGTCAGGCAGGACCTGACCCGAAGGGACCTGCGACTTGATTTTTAGGTAGAGGAACCTGCAGAGCCAAAGGACAGCTTTAACAAAATCCATCATGGGCCGATGCAGCTCAGTCTTTCCACCTCGACCTCTTCCTGCAGACTCTGGGGTTCCCCTTCTGCTTTGATGGATGGGATTTCTGTTTGCCTGTGCCTTTTCTCTGGCTTTGGTTCTTGATTTAACTGTTTCTCTGACCTGTGGAGTCGCTGCATTGTGATCCTCTTCACAGCTTGCTCGGTGCTCTAAGTCCCTCAGCTAATTAAGAACGATTCCCTTGTAATTGACATCACTGGGTCTTATTGTGAATGAAGAAGGCAGAAGGAGGAATGGAGTTCAAGGAATTATTAGAAAAGACAGACAGGAATGGATCCATATTATAAAATGTGGTGTGTGTGTGTGTGTGTGTGTGTGTGTGTTTAGGGGGGCATAGAAAATTGAAATGAAGGATGATGAAAGTCTTAGCCACATTTTAAATTTAGGAAATACTCTTTGAGACAGCCACAGAAAATAAATGGAAGAGAAAAGAAACCGTGTTAAAAGAAAATGCATCATTATATGGGTATAAATGTAATGTTGCATGCCAGCATAGATTCCCAGTTTCACAAACATTGGTTTATCAAAAATGATAGTATAGAAACTAATACGTATTTCTGCCTTATACATTTTAAAATCCCCAAATTTCTGAAATAAACCTAGCTAAGCCAGTCCTCCTCTGCCTGTTTATAAAGTAAGCCTACTTTATAGTCCTAATGACAAATGTTCTCTCCTCTTATGGTTCAACCATTCCCCAAATAGATATTTTTAGCTACATGTTCAAGAACTGTAAATAAGTTGAAAAATAGAGAAATGAACATTAAATTTATCAGATGGTAATATGTATTATGAAGGCAAAGTAAACAGAGGGCTTGATGAGGTTGTAGGTTGTATTTTTATTTATTTATTTATTTATTTATTTATTTATTTATTTATTTATTTTGCAGTACTGGGGCTCGAATCCAGGGGCATTCTACCTCCAAGCTACACCCTCAGGCCTATTTTTATTCTTTATTTTGAACCAGGGTCTCACTGAGTTGCAAAGGGCCTCACTAAGTAGCTGAGGCTGTCTGTGAACCACGATCCTCCTGTCTCAGCCTCCCAAATTCTGGGATTACGAGCGTGCACCACCATGCCCAGCATAGTGTTGTGTTTTAGTGGCACTGGTCACCGAAGTCCTCTCTGACAGGAAGACCACAGAGAGAAGCCACGTGAAGTCAGGGAGGGAGTGAGGTGGATATCTATGGAACATCTAGGGAAAGATGCTGAGATGGAAACGTGGGAGCCGTAGCACCAGGACCTTAAACAGTGACAGAAAGAAGAGAGGGGGAGATTTCAGTAGAGGCTTGGAGCATTTGGTGGGGATATATAAAGAGAGAAGAATTCCAAGCAGAAGAAACAGAAGCACTCCCTTCTGAGGGAAACCTTTTTTGAAGAGCTGAAGTGTAGGCTGAGCCCCTAGAAGTGGCTAAGAATGGACGATGAGTGGCCGTCAAGGAGGGACACTGATGGTCTCAATTCCAGAGGCAGCTCTGGGGCTGAGCTTGGCCACCAACCAGCTGCTCGGCCTTGAGACAATGAAACTTATAGACTGAGTGCATGTGTGTGGATCTATGGGTACAATAGCAAGGTCTCCATCAGAGGGTCCTTGTGAGGACTAAATCAACTCAGACATGTTAGTAGGTCATCTTCGTGATGTTCTCCCTGGAGCTTGGTTAAGAGGATATCGGTAAGTTTAAGGCAGACCTCAAATGTCCCATATAGAAGGCAGGACTGAAGAGGAAGAGTGGCCTCTGGTACATGTAAGAGGAAGGGTCATATCGTTTTATCTCATATGCAGAAGCTAGGGAGTAATCAGAATACAAGAGGGACTTGATATCATGGAGGAGAAACCCCACTGGAGTAAAGGAGATAGTCTAAGGGAAGGTGGATTAATGAAGGAACGATAGTACCTACCTATGTGAGAATACTAATGTCAGTCACAGTATCCTGTACGGGAAAGTGCAGGAGGGAGGGAGCAAGAAAGCCCACCAAGTGCTGTGTGCATGTATGTCACCATCACTGTGAACTATATCATGCACCATAGTGTGGTGTGTGACAATAATGCACCAGTAAAAGTATTAAAGAGTTTATAGTGAGTGGGGCGTGAGGCCATTGGTCTGTAATCACAGTACCTGGGACGCTGAGACGGGAGGATCTCAGGTTTACAGCCAGCCTCAGCTACTTAGCAAGACTTGAGACTCTAGGCAAGCTATAAAGACTGCTTCAAATTTACAAAATTAAAAAGGGCTTCGGGTTTAGCTCAGAGGTAGAATGTCCTTGGGTTCAGTCCTTAGTAACACACACACACACACACACACACACACACACACACACACATATGCGCACACACACACACACCACACAGTTTTTCTTTCTCTCCTTCTCTCTCACACACACATACACATACATGAATATGCACACACATACACACACACACCACACAGTTTCTCTCTTTCTCTCCTCTTCTCTCACACACACATACACGTACACATACACGAGTAGAGTAGTTCCTCTTGAATGTGGTTCACTTAGTACAGTTCAATCACTAAAATTACTATAGTAAACAATAAGAAGATATTGAGATAGAGAGAAAGAGAGAGAGAGAGAGAGAGAGAGAGAGAGGAAGCACACACTCTCACAATTATTATTTATTTGGCATATTAATATAATTATTTCATTTTAATTCATTGTTGTTAATATCTTAGTGTGACTGATTTGTAAATAAAACCCCATCATAGATACACATTTCTAAAATTATATAATATATATATATATATGTGTGTGTGTGTGTGTGTGTGTGTGTGTGTGTGTGTAAACCTATATATACACACACATACATTCAGGGTTTGGTACTCTGCAGTTTAGGCATCCATGGGGTAGGAGCTTGGAAGGCTTGGAAGGTCTAAATCATGGATAATAGTGACTTCTGGATTTTTCCTTAGAGGAGAAGAACGGATCCAGAGTTGAGGAGGTACAGGGAGGCCTAGAGTTAGGACAGAAGTTCTTGTGCCTCCTGGTTTATTGGGGATAGTAAATGTGGGCATTTTGTGGGGAAAGATCTAATGACCAAGGCACATCAGACATTTAGAGGACAGATTGAAGCCGTCACAGCCCAAGGGCCTGAATTTGCGAGACATGTGCCTCTAAGGAAAGTATCTACACTTGGAAGGTTGAGGGGTGAGAGTACACTTATTCCTCTTTACCGAACAAAACAACCAGATAATGGAGGGGAAACCTCAGCAAAGCTAGAAAGGAAGGGCAGGAGAGGAAGAAGGCTGAGGTTCATTAACTAGATGAGCTACATCCGAATGTGTGTATACTTAAATGTAGCATGGTCAACCTGGGCACTCATTGTTGAGAGGGGAAAAGGGGAAGGGGGGAGGGCATTAAGCACTGTGTGAATGTATGCCATTTCAATATGACCCACATAACAGTAAAAATATTAAATTATTTAAGAATTTAAAAACCCAACTAGTTTGGATTTTCTGTGGCTTCCATTTTAGAGGACATTGACTTCTGGATTTCTTAGCATTGTGAGAGCCTGTTAGTCTGTCAAAATATTAGCCATCCCTGTCTTACTTATGAAAAATCTGATGACACTATCCCCCATTCAAAGTCAACATTGGTGGCTACTCTCAGGGACATTCCTCTGAATACCGGATACACCAACCAGTCCCCAGTCTCCTGGGAAAGTCTGGAAACTTGTGGCCAAATGGAGGCAGGGGTTGAAGTTAGCAGTGCTTTGAGAATCTGTTGAGGTCTCAGCAACCCTTTCTGTTAGGCCAGCTTTCTCAAAGGAAGACCCTCAGAGCTGCAAAGGTACCTGACAGACAACCTGTCAGAAAGACAAATGTCGAGGTCTCATTGTAGAGTCATAGAATCAGAAACTCTGGCTGTGGAGAGTAACACTTTGTGCCTTTCCAGCCCTTCAGGGGACGCAGCCATGTTTCAAAGCAAAGCACTGTTTTAGGCTGGGATGAGATAGAAGATTTCATAGAAAGGAAAATAAGGATGGGTGTGGTGGTGAACACTGTAATCCCAGTACTTGGGAGAGTGAGACAGGAGGATCGCAGGTTTGCAGCCAGCCTCAGCTACTTAGTGAGGCCTTCCAAGACTTAGTGAGACTCTGTTTCAAAATACGAAGTAAAAAATAGGGCTGGGGTATAGCATGGAGGTAGGATGTTCCTGGGTTCCATTTCTCTCCAAACTGCAAACAAACCAACAAACAAAATCACATCACATGCAGACTTATCATATGAAATTTTGGTAACTGAAGGTCAAGTAGGGGTCCATAATTAAAAAAATAGCCCTTATGTATTCATCTTTTGTTCTTCTCTGAAAGATACCAATGCATTATTCTTTGCCATTGTCAGACTTGCAGCAGCCAAAACTACTTTCACTATTAACCTGAAGGCACTTACCATATTGGAATTAACACAGAGCTTCGGGAACCATTCATATTTTTGTTTAGCGAAATGCACTTTGCTTTTATGGAAGATGAGTATCTCTCTGTGACCAGACATAGGCGATTTTCCTACTTTGTGTGAGCATCCAGGAATTATTTATGCAGTCAATAAGCATTTTATAAGTAAACTACTCATTCAGGCTGAATTGCTGTTTGTGCTAACTGGAGAAGAATATTGATGCTGGTACTTTGTTACTTTGGCTTCTTATAAATAGCGGGGATTTAGTCAAGATGCAGGGATGTTAGGGAATCCCTGAAGCTTTTTGCAAGAAAGGAATGAGGGAAGAGAACCCAGAGGTAGGGGCTAATTAGCACACTGACTGCCTTCTTGAGTCTGGTTGGGAGATGGTGGTGGGAGGATGGGTGGAGGCTTGTAGCGCCCATTTACTGTATTAATCACCTCATTTGTTTATTATTTCTTGCTAATGCAATGTTTTCTTTTCATTCTTCTGTCTCTCAGCAGTACTTGTCTGTCTTCTATTTCCATTCCCTCCAATTTCTCTTCCTGCCTCTCTCACTCCTCCAAGCTACTTCATCTCTTCTATGTAGAGGGCACAGTAAATACTCCTGCATCGCCTCTACATCTCTCTTCTTTGCATTAACAACGACAAAAATATTACTCTATTTTTTCCCTGTACATCTTTGTTCTTTTGTACCTTCTTGTAAGCATAGACTGAATCCTTTTAGAGTAGTTTGTGTAACGGGTTTTTCTAGAAGCCCTTTCGAATGTTCATAAAGGAACACACAACAATTTCCTTTTATGTTAGGGATTTTGACAAGTAAGATTTATTTAAAAAAAAACTTGAAAAAAGAAGAAGAGAGCGTGTCTTTTTAAAGGCATAGACAGAATCAGTGTTGACAGCTCATGCTTCAGTAAAATATTTAAAGTTGCTTTGCTAAATTTAAACCTGTGGACACTCACTTACCTGCGGTAAATACAAGTGAAGAAAGCAAGAAGCAGCAGAAGGATAGAACCTAGAGTGGAAGACACCATGTGTAACCATGTGTCTGAATGTATGGTTCAGTAACAAGAAAACACATAGGCATACTTTAAATTCTCTTTAATTATCTAAGGTGAGCTGAATTCAGTGAATTGTGTTTTATCTCACTTGCTTATTGATTTAAGTTTTGTTGTCTTCTCTTTGTGATTCCTCTATTTTAGAAAGTCACTTATAATCCTTAACTTTTCAAGAAATGGTACTTTAGGTCTAGCAGTTTAATAACAGTATAATTTTCCAATCTGAATTGTGTCAGCTTTCGACAAATCCGCTATTTATTCAGGTGGAGTATCCCTAATCTAAAACTCCAGAATCTGAAATGCTCCAAAGCCCCAAACCTTTAAGAGTACCAATGTGACACTCAAAGAAATTTTGGAGCTTTTGGGATATCAGATATGCAAATATTCCCCAATCCAAAACACTGTGGAATCTGAAAGACATCCATTCCCAAGCACTGCAGAAAAGTGAGAGTAGACCTGTACTGGGTAAATATAAAATCGGTATTTATTTATTTATTTATTTATTTATTTATTTATTTTTCAGTAGATTAAAATGGGGTATTAATAAAGCATTAGGCAGATAAAACATATTTCATCAGTTCAATGCCCTATTTTTCTCTCACTGCACTTATTTCCTTTTCTTAGATCAGATGTCCCCAAATTGAATAAATTAATCTGATATGAATAAAATGATGCATATCTTTGTGTCCAAAAGTCATCTTAAGTCATGATGTCAACCGAATTCTCTCCTGTGCTCACTTGAGCCCGGTCAGTGCAGCAGGTCGTCTGCATTGTCATTTTTTTTGTTATCGCCATGTTCTCTGGTCTCTTGAATCAGGTCAATCAAGATCAAATACCAAAAGAATGGAAACCAAACTACCAAACTAAAGCATGCGTGTCTATGTTCATAGCTGCACAATTCACAATTGCCAAACGATGAAACCAGCCGAGATGTCCATCAACAGATGAATGGATTACAAAACTCTGGGATAGATATATACACAGTGTAATTTTACTCAGCCGTAAAGAAAATCACAATTATGTCATTTACAGGAAAATGGATGGAACTGGAGGACATTATACTAAGTGAGATTAGTCAGTCACAAAAAATAAGAAATCACATGCTCTCCCTAATATGCGAAAGCTAGGAAGAAAATGGGTCATTGTAGGAACGCTAGATGAAGAAAGATATTCGAAAAATTAGCAAATAAGGCAACATAACTGAGGGGATGCAGAGGGGAGGGAAATTCTCTAATGCACATGATGTGCTTTACCAAACATATCAAAGTCGATCATTAAATCAAACATGAGAAGGAAGGAGGGGGAGAAAGTGGGGCAGGAATTGGGGAAGGGCTAATGGGGTGATGTGTCCATGTATGCCTCTGCCATCTTGTACGCCATTAAAATGTATGACTACAATGTACCAATAATTTTTTAAATCAATATTTAAATTAAAACTTAATAATTTACCCAAAATTGAGATGAAGAATAAATGTATTGAATAAAAAATTCAAATATATATATATGTTCTAGTTCTGATTTTTGTAGATTTTGTTTATATATGTTCAGAAGAAGGGCAAAGTGAAAGGGTTTGGCCACTCTGCACATATTCTAGTAGTTCTCAGTCCTAGGAAACATATTTTCTGTTAGTCTTGCATTGTTTAAATATGTTTGTAATTATTGGAAGGTTTTGCTCATAATAGTATTGAATCTTGGTCTTACTAATTACTTTAGTTGGTTGTACAACTTTGTGATACTGACATAATAATATGTCATGAGAATATCACCCATCTCTGTGCCACACATCCAAATAATATGTATCTCTGTATGTGTGTGCATATACGTATGTACATGCACATACATTTGTATGTATGTGTTTGTGGGGTGGGAGGCAGACATGACACTGGATATATGAACCAGTTTATAAAGAATTCAATGATCTGGCAGCAAATGGGACACTCAGAGAAGCGATCTGGAAGAGGTATATAAGAACAAACACCTAGTACTTACCAAGACTGCTTTACTGACTCACAGATCATTATCTAGTGTTTGACAGAGCATTCGTCATGATACCTGTCAGTCATTTCTACCAGCTGACTTTTCAATCAGCAAATCTTGAAACCACAACCAATTAGGATGGGAAGGGAAACAATGAGTCGGTTCCGTTTTGTCCTCTTTATAGTCCTCAAATGACTCTATATCAAACATTTTCTGAGATAATAATATAACACAATCCACATCTTATTTTTAGAAAACTAATTAATAACCTATTAAATCACTAATAAGTAAATACAGAAATATGCATGTGTGTGTTGTGTGTGTGTGTGTGTGTTTACAACCATGCCATTATTCTTAATCTTATTTTTTTTTCCCATGGTAAAGGAAAGTAAATGATTCAGCAAGAGTGAAGGGATAGATAACTGATTTCTAAAATAATAATGCTATTTTAAATGTCTTAATTTTTCAACATTTCCATGAGTACTCCTTAACTAATTGCTTACCAAATAGGCAAACACATACAATCATGTGCAGAACATAAATTATGTTTATCTTAAGGCAAGGCTGAACATAGAGAACTAAAACATTTCTACAAATCCAACTAGCCCACTTGTGATGGTCTCACCTGCTGTGAAGGTAGATGGTTCTTGATGGTGACTGAGGTCTTTAAACTAGTGCTACAAGGAATTGTCACCTAAATGGTCTCAGACAAAAGGGTAAGTCCAAGCTCGATTCACAGGGGAATGATTTTGATTGCCAGTGTATACACACATCTAGCCGGCCATCTAAATACAAAAATGGGAATCCTCATTTGGCTAAAAGATGAGAGCTTCTATTTGGCATGGACTTGCATTTTACCAAGGTACATATAATGGCAAAAGTTTGATTGGCTGCCAGCCCACTTTGACAATGTATAATTGTCTCCATCAAAACAATGTTACAAAGGTCTGTGTCAAACATGGAGGGACTAGAAAGGCCTTAACACTTGACCCTCAGCTGCTAATTTATTTTTATCAATAATTTCTCTAGAGATAAAAATGTGCAGTTTTCTACTACAATTTGTAAATGATACAAAGGGACAACAAATATGCAGAACAGTAAAGTAAGATATGTGCACAATTAATTCCTAAATAGCAAAATGCAAAGTCCCAGTTTAGGTGGAATAAATTATTAAAATTATTAAAAATTATTAAAAAATAAATGTATGCATTAATAAAGAAGATGAGCATCTCTGATAAGGGCTTGTGAAAAAAAATAGACCAGAGTATTCACAATGGTAACTCAAGTAGTTACTTCTGGAAAATTCTTAAATGAATCTTAGTGGGATGGATTTGACCTCCATAGGAGAATTTTCCCTTGGAGAAAAAAGATGGAAAGAGAAAGTCGTGTGATGCAATGATGTTGGGATGAAAATAAAGGTGTGAAAGACACTCAAACCAGATTATATTACACTAAGGAAGCAAGAGAAAATGACATATAATGATACAGAAGCATCATTTTTGAAATTGATTTTCAAATATTGAGATGGCTTATTTCAACGCTTTATTTAAATCCACTGACTACATATTTGTCTTTGTGTTGCCATAAAGTAAATGTGGGTGGTTTTTAATGTATATGAGATCATACCAGAGAGAGCTCTTCATCCTCATCATAAGAGCGAAGCTGGGACTACATTCTATTTCTGTTGATAATGGGCTTTTGTTTTATTTACTTATTAATTTATTTTGTAACGCTAGAGATGTAACCCAGAGGCATTCTACTCCCAAGTGATAGTCTCAGTCCTTTTAAAAAAAAAAAAAATTTGGAAACAGAGTCTCTCTAAATTGCTGAGAATTTCATTAAGTGTCAAGTCTGACTTCTAACTTGTGATTCTCCTGTCTTATCCTCCCAAGCTCTGGGATTACAGGTGTATACCACCAAGCCTGGCTAACTCTGGAATTTGTATTTACCCCATATGTTTCCTACTCTCATGAGTAGCATCCTGAATTTCATCTAATTTGCAATGTAGCTATGTTAAATTGTGGGATGATGGGAGATATTATTACTGATATAGCATAGGTATTATCATATACCTATTTCTGAAGAATGAATTCATAATTTCTATGATAAAGCTCTAAAGATAATTATATTCTTAATGCAGTATCTATTGACTAGAGCCCATTTTAAATGAGACAAATACATATAACCCAAGAACACTTTCTTGAGTGATTAAAATCCGAAATTAAAATCACATAAGTAACCCAAATGTGCTATTAAATTTTTCCTTAGCTCAGGGTAACCCAGGGCTGCCTCTGTGGCCCAAAGGCGACTGCATGGACAATGATTTTCAATGTGGATAAATACAGCTGAAGAGACTGACGTGTGACCTTTACTTTCCAAACCAAGTGCATGTGTAATCTGCCCACAGTTAATGTCTGCATCCATATGCAGGAGAGACACGACTCCCCTTGGCCCTGGCCCTGGGACCAAGTGTCTCTATGAAAGCTGAGCCAAAAATCCACAAAGGCTCACAGAGCTGCCCTGGACTTCCCCGGTAAAAAATGGAACGTGTGAATTTGCCTTACAAGCCCTTTGCTCATGGGTTTGGACAGCGGCGTTTTAAGCAAGTGCTTTTGTTCCCTTTAGAATGATAATGCCCCCTGCAAATGCTTTATCAATTATTGACGGCCTTTATTATATTCTTAGAAATAATGTGACAATGAGCAGTGCTACTAACTTATGACATCCCTTTTCATGACAAATGATTTGAATGATCTCCACACATTTTAAACGGCAGAGAAGGAGGTAGGGGAAGGCAGTTGTAAAAAAGAAAGACAATCCACACTCAGATTTCACCTCACTAACGACTTAATTGGCATCACCCCTGGGGTGAAATGTCCTAACACCCTACAACCCTTTATGACAGGAAGTGAAAATTCCATATCCAATTGGAGCTACAGGGATAATTTAGGAAGGCAGAATGCAATTATCCAATTAGGAATTTAGCCAGAACAGAAAGGTTAATCCCCCTTAGTCCTTTCAAAAGAGCCCATGGGATCTCTAATGACGACAAGGGTCAGGACCTGTGTTTTACAACCCAAGCCAAAAAATTATTCAGACTTCTCTCCCACTTTCAGAAAAACACCAAGACTCAAACCCAGCAAACTTCAGGAGAGATCTCCAATAGCAGAACTTTGGGGAATTTGTACGTTTCCCCTATTCCCCCACCCAAGGTTATGAAACCATGGTGGGAAAGTGGCTTTAGCTTCAAAATCAAGTTGAATGTTTGGCTAACAATGATTTTGTGGCACGGAATGCTTTCCCGCACATGAGACAGAATGGCACGGACTTGGGTGCTGACTCAGAGGTTTGGAATGTGCCATTGATGCCTGGCCAGGCTCCAACTTTTGGCTTAGAATCTGCCAACTTGGCAGGCTGGGGAATTTGCTATGGCAATTTTTCAAAATGTGAGGAATCAGTCCAAGGAGAGATTGTTTCTACATTTTAACTACCAGGACAAGTGACAGGGTCCTCTCTAACAAACAGTCTGGTCTAAGACAGAAGAATTGTACTCAAAGGAGAATTGATGGGAGATTTGCAAGAACTTCATGTACAAGCAATATACCTTTTGGGCATTCATTAAAGTTCTGGCCAAAGGAAATATGAATTACAAATTTCAGTCTGGGAGGCACAGACTGCAGACCTGCCGGATGTAACAACAAATGGTACTTTGCAGGTCTGACTCTCAGACATACAGTTATGTCACAGATATTTAGAAGTGAAGCAATTTTTCTTTGGATGCCAGCCAATACAGAATCATTAAAGAGAGCTTCTTGGATGTTCAGTTCTAATATGTCAAGAGGAGAGAGAGAGAGAGAGAGAGAGAGAGGGAGAGAGAGAGAGAGACAGAGAGAGAGAGAGAGAGAGAGAGAGAGAGAGAGAGAGAGAAAAAAAGTTTCCAATCTATAAGTATAGCATTTTCATCTTACTCCGAGTTCTTTAGCTTCTAGATGTCTTGATAAATTTCAACTGACACAAATATTGTGATAAAAGTTGTGCCCTTGAATATTTTTCAATTTTCTGAAACTTTAATTTGTCGCAATGCCCTAAGGAATAAATATCTTATAAGACATAAGAAGATATTTGCTAGATAATTAAGTAATGTCTCAAAAGATATTTGCCAGATAATTAAGTAATCTATCAAAGAAGAAATTAGAGAATTTGTTTAGCTTTTTGGAATCAATAGAAATTAATACAATTTTATGATGTATAACAAAATCAGGTTATAGCATTACCACTTATATTTTAGATTAAAATTAATATTGAACTAGTATTAGAAGATTAATCAAATCCCATCTTCATCAGAACATTTAAACATTTTAGTAGTCTAAAGTAAAAATGCATATTAATTGTATCATCTTATAGCTATTATTATTGATTTTACCTTTGTATTACCTTTCTCAAGGCAAACTATTTTTGTTGTTGTTGAGAAATTTAAGTACCCAGATGGAAATTTTTCTAAAAAACAAAAACAAAAAGAGTGTACATGTGGTAAGGCAAGTTTCTGATTTTTTTGTATGATATTACATATTGCTTTATTAAATTAATCCTTAAACTGATAAAATTAGTAATTGAATAGCACACAATACAAAATAAACTAAGATGACCACTAGAGTTAAAATTTGCTTTAGAGTACTTTTACTTTCTTTTAAAATACTTAATGTTACAAGGTCTAATCTTATCTGAGGATATCAACATCTAATACTCATATGTATACATATAAAATACTCAATTTATACATTTCTTATTTCCGTAGGCAAATATTAAAATGAGGAAAAATAGATCATGCATTATCTACTCTTGAGGGAGATGGCCAACTAAAACATGTTATGATTTCAGAACAGATGCTGACTATTTTTTTAATTGTTTTCGATGAGGATAAAGATAGTTTTCTAAGAACAAAGATATCTTGTTCATAACATACCCACATGTTTTAAAAAAGAGATATTTATTTTTACCTCCAGTGTGGTGAGGCCGATAGATCAGGAGGTAATTACCACTGAAGATAAAGTTTGCTACTCACAGTCCCCAAGAGGAGAAGACATATCACAGTGTGCAGAGTCACATAAAAAAAAAAAAATCCCAGTCTATCAGAAATCAAAGAGAGTTCAAGGCACAACTTGGACAAAAATATTTTTTGTGGTTCATGTGGAAAGAAATGGGTCAGCCAAATGAGCCGACTAAGATTAAGTTAACTAAATAATTTTGGCAGATTCTGGAAAATATAAGTGTTCCTAGTTGTCTGGTACTTAGTCCTGGAATGGTATGGCAGAGGAATAGTGGCTCAGAGTGGGCTCTGGATTGGTCAGAAAAAAAAAAAAAAATCAGTGAATCATCTACATTCTCTAGGAATTGAATAGAGGGTTGAGCTTTCTAGGATCAGTAGGATTCCAAACTTCAAAGCACCAGAATTATAGAACTTTAGGAAGTGTAATTAATAAAATAAACTTTTTGGTTTGTTTTAAGTCAGTTTATAAAGCTTTTTGTCAGATTGCCCAAAATAAACATTCATTTTCACTAATTTCTACTCATTTTCTATTAATTTTGCCATAACCATAAAGAATTGTTTAACATCTGCTTGTGTAATGAACTTACCCCTTCATCAGAATCTCTTTCCTGGGATAAACACTATTATTTTCTTTAGTTTTGAACAGATCCAACATCAACCCCTATGTTTCTCCATCTTTCAGTTAAACATCATGCATAATTCACTTCTTCAAGTCTCACTTAGCTCATTTTTAAGTATTCTGTTATCTCTGAATTTGAGGATTAACTGTGAAAATAAATTAAAATGCCCACATTCTGCCCAGAGCCCCAAAACAACTCAATCAATGAAGACTCTTACTCTCATTATGCTTTATAAATTGGAAAACTTCAGCCAATGAGATATGTTTAGCTTATAAGGATACTTTTATTTGTGTTCATTCCTTTATATTTCTCTAAAATTACATTAGCCCATTTTAGAGGAAAACCTTGCTGTGTCAGATATAAAGGGGTCCAGCTTAAAGCAGGCACACTTTTAACTGTTTACCATCAAATAGTGGACTTCTATAGATGATGAAGGCCAAGAAACCCTGGATGGACATAAAAAAAGCCAACAGGCATTTTTAACAAGGGGATATGTTAAGACTTGTAGAAAATGGACTGAGGGGCTTTGGAAACTCCCAGCCACTAAGTAAGACTGCTTTAGAAGAGAGAGTCCAGTTGCTCAGTGACTCAAGGATGAAGTCAAGCATGCGACCCAATAAGTATCAACCCCTCAACTGTAGAATGGGGATAGTTGTACCTGTCCCTAGCAATAAAACACAGTAAAGTTTGTGCCTGATAGTAAGTGTTTCTAACCTAGTATGGAGTTATGTTAATGTGGTGGTCAAACCATTTTTTTTGTCATTTTCAAATAGTAGTAGATTATATGGATAGGTTATATTTCTATTTTGGGAGGTACTTACAATATTCAATATATTTTGCATTGGGGTCATAAATAGTTACAGCAGAAAATCACTGCTACATCTACCCACTATTGTATCTATTACCACTCAGAGAGAAACTACAGCAAAAATTCTATGAATTTTAGATTATAGGCTATTTCATTATATCTCTAATAGTATTTTCTTCTCTAAATGTACTTTTGCACACCCATTAGTTAATTAAAGTTTGTTTTGGTATAGTCATTTTCTACTTATCAATAATATTTGTCATTTTTCCTATTTTCCAGGTAATTATCCCCCCTGACTTGCTGTCTCACAATAATAAGAGTAGGTTATCACCCTACTCTTGATTCATTCAGCAGAGACATCACTATCAATGAAGGTACTATAATTTTAGTCCAAGAGTTTAGATAACTCACAGTCAAACCATATCTCTTTCCAAGGCTTCAAGGGCATGACACAAAGCCTGGTTCCATGCTAAAATCTAGTATCTGCTTTGTATGTACTCACTGAATGAAATAATGTCAGTGAACAAATTTATGAAATTCCATTCATAAGATCATCAAAACAATTCTTAAATATAATTATGTTTTTAATAAATATATAGTAAGCTAAGATTGGTGGTGCATGCCTGTAATTCAAGTACCTGGAAGGCTGAAATGGGAGGATTGCAGGTTCAAGACCAGTTTTGGCTACTTAGTGAGACTGTCAGGAACCTAGCAAAACCCTGTTTCAAAATAAAAATAAAGATGAAAATGAAAAAGGCTGGGGTATAGTTTAGAGGTAGAATGCAGAATGCCTCTAGGTTCAGTCCCCAATAAATCACACACACACACACACACACACACACACACACACACACACACACACACACATCACTATTGGATATTAAAACATTCATGTTTAAAAACATGATTTATTTTTAAAAATTTTAAAAGTAAAATATAAGTGATGTCCACTTCTACTTCCTCCTTTATTTAAGGGATAAAGTTTCAAATAGAGACATAACAATCATGACTTTGAGAATTGAAATACATGGACGTTCTTATTCTTCATTTGTTTAATGTAGAGTCACAACATTCCAGCAGTTGGCTTCCTGGTGAGTTGTATGCACATTCTATGTGCTTCCCAATCCTGAAATCTTCCATATCTGATCTCAGCATCCCTTCACAGGTCATATCCAGGTTCCTGCTGTGTAAAACTCTGTTCTATCATAGAAAGAGGAGTCTTAGCAGTAGTTATGCCTTTTACATTTCTTTAAGAATGTCACCTCCAAGAAATTTCATCAGTTTATTTGCTGCTAAGTCTAAAATTCCATAATACCACAGAATATTACCTTCTTTAATCTGAAATAAATATTTGGGGTTTTTTTGAGTTATAATCCAATAAAAGCCTTGATTTAATAACAGATCATAGCCATTTAGATTTTTTTTACTTAAGAACATAAAATAAATGTATAGTAACTCAATTAGGTCATTCATAGATTTCTTTTTTCCAGGAAAGTGTTATCTTTTTAAGATACAATTTCTCAAGCAAAACTGTGAAGAACCTGATGAATTTCAGAATGTTTGAAACTTGCTGAAATTTTCATGCACCTTAATAACTTTTATTTTTATACACTTTTGGAAACTCTACATGTCAAATTTACTTACATACAATAATTTGTGTACTTTGTTTTTTTTTTTTGGTGGTACTGAGGTTCCTGGAAGCCCTTCTACCTCTGGGCTACACTCCCAGAACTATTTTTACATTTTTATTTGGAAACAGGGTCTCCTAAGCCAGCACATGTGGCTGGCTTCGAACCTGCGCGATCCTCCTGTCTCTGCCTCCCAAGCGCGGGGATTACAAGCGTGCGCCACCACGCTAATTTGTGTACTTTGTATGTATAAAAATTTCACTTTATTAAATGACTGAAGTTTGGGAAACTTATTCACCCAATGGCTTAGCTATTGAAACTAATTTAACATGCTGTCTTCAATACTCTTGGTAAAGATGAAGTATAAACATTTCCCTTCTGCCTGGAGCCACAAATTTAACTTTTGAACATCTCTTACCAATATAATATATCAACTCAATTTTAATTTAAATATGCAAAGGTGGACAAAAGACTTTTTATCCTTTAAATTCCCAGCATGTTCAGAGCACCCCAAATACCCACAGAACCAAATGAGTAGATCTAACTTTCTGTTTTGATGGCAAAATATCCCTCATATTTCAAAACACATCAAATAAATATTGGTATTGATGAGCTATAGCTACACAAGAGAATGGGGTTGTTGGTCACAAATGTCTTTGGCCTCCTCTTTCCTAAATATTTGGTGGCATTAGCCCCTGAAACCATCTGTGCAGGACTAGTTTTTTGTGAGTGGATGTCTTAACTGTGTAATTATTTTGTAAGCATTGTTTTGTAAGATTGTTATACTTGTTCATTTCTTCTTCTGTTAATTTTGATAAGTTGGCTTTGTGATTATTTCAGATAAGGTTTCAAATTTAGTGCTATAAAGTTCTACACGTGTCACATTAACAATCTTCTAGTATTTATGGGATGATTGAGCTGTACTCTTTTTCAAGGTCAATATTATTAGTTTGTGTCTTTGCTGTGTGTTGATTTTTGTCACTGCTGAAAGTCTAAAAAGCATGGCTTTCTATATAAACAAACTCTCCTATAAATAACTATTTTTAATTACTTTAAGTAATAAACTTCAAGGCATTATTTGGCCACATGGAACACCAAACTTTTTGCCCACCAACTTTAGACATCTGTGTCTTACCACTCTAGGGACCCCATCCATCTAGTTTATTCCTTATGAGTTTTACTTACTGTTCGTGTGTGTGTGTGTGTGTGTGTGTGTGTGTGTGTGTGTGTGTGTGTATAGAACCTAGGGGCATTCTACCTCCAAGCCACACCCGTGACCCTATTTTTTTTTTATTTTGAAACAGGGTATCACTGAGTTACAGAGGGCCTCATAAAGTAGTAGTTGAGGCTGTCTGTGAACCACGATCCTCCTGTCTCAGCCTCCTGAATGCTGGGATCACAAGTGTGTGCCACTACACCCTGCAGATTTACTGTTCTTAACAATAATATATATATATATATATATATATATATATATATATATATATACTGTTCTGTTAGGTATACACTGTTCTTTAATATGTTAATTTGTTAATATTATGAGTTCATTCAGGAATTATTTTCATTCAGATAAATTTGCATGCCTTCATTTACTTTGCGCTTTCATATGACACCATCTCCATTCTTTCTGAAGATTACCTTTAGTGAGGGTGTACTTCTAACAGATAATTGCTATTTTTGTTTATCCTACAGCACAACAAAGATATAATTTCATTGTGATAATGCCTAATGTTCTCAGTAGTAATATCTCATGTGTTTCTTGCCTAAACTCTGATCTTCAGTTTTCATCACTGTTACTTTTGTATGTGTACCCAAGGATCCCTTTGCATTTGCTTTATTTTATAAGTCTTTCTCAGTCTGAAGAGTCCTCAGCCATTACAGTTTCAAATACGTCTACCTCATTTCATGTTCTTCTGAAACTCAAATTATGGTTATGTAAAATCTGCGGACAATATCTCAATATTTACTTAAAATTTCTCTTATCACACATTCTGTGTATGCTATTTTTTGACCTGCTATCTATTCATCTGCAGCTAATTCGTACTTCTACTTTATTTGAGATGCCTGCTATATATTCTCTGATATATCTTTTAATTCATTTTACATACTAGTATTAGCTATTTTATTTCATATTTCTGATCTCTATTATGTTTCTTTTCAATTATGTGCTATTTTTATTTGCTTTAAATCCGATCTTCTTTTATGCAAGATTATTTTTATTGAGTGCTAGACCGCGCATTTTGATCATCTGTAGAGTTTATTTGAAGCTTTGAATGATGCTTTCTGCAAAACAATTGACTTTTGCTTATGATAAATATCAAGGTCAGAGTCAGTCACAGTCTCAGGCCCTTTAACCACATAGGGATTGAGGTGATTGGCATCCAGCCTTCCCTCTGGGCGTGAGCTCGTCTCTTTTTAGATTAGCCATAACTCTAGGTAAGATTTTGGAGTTCCACCTGAGAGCCTGGAACACTGATAGAACCACCACACAACTGCTGGCTGTTGTTTTCTTCATCCCTGTTGGTTTGTTAAAGAGCTCCTTAGTCTTTTCCATCACCTCTTTATATACCAGAGATTCTCTTTAGGACAGAGTTTGCCCAAGCTTGGTTCCTTGGCCCCATTCCTGTCTTGGAACTTGGCTCTGCATCTTCTCATGACTTTCATGGTTTGTTTCTGTTTTTAAGTCTCCTTTTGAAAGTGGCTCAACTTTCCTACTACCTCTCAGGACCAGGTTTGGTCTGAATCAAGTTAGGCTACCATTTTTCTCAGTAGAAATTGAGGGATTACAGGTTTGTCACCTCCGGACAAACATTTCTATTTCTACCTCGAATCTGATCTACGTCTCCTATCTGGGGGCTGTTTGTCTCTTTCTGTCTACGTTGGCACATACATGTAACTCAACTCCTTTATTTTTACTTCCAATATAAATAATATTAAAGAAACAGAATAAAGACATAACCAATAGACACATATGCATAGAAACCATTATAGAATGAAATTTGGAATTTGGTGGGAACTGACATTACAACACTTTACAGAAATCAAAATATAATATATCCAGCTTGCAAGTAATTTCTCAGTGGTCATTATTTCCTCTGAAATGTGCAGAGCTCAAACTGTTAAGTATTATGGCAAACCTCCTCCCACTCCCTCCTACTAATGAATGTGAATAAATTATTTTTTTCTAATATCAATAAAAACAAACATAGGACAAAATATAATATACATTATATATTATATACATCTCTATCCTAAGAAACCAATTTATAATATATAATATGCATTGATACTATGTTATATGTATGTATTATAAGCATTTCTACCCCTAAAAATCCTTTAGCCTTATTTATGTCAAAACTTTTTCCTGGTTCAAATTTGTTTTAATATTATAATAAAAAGTCTTTCTATTATAGTGAAATAGGTACTGCAGTGGCCCAATTTTTTCAAACACTAAAAAATTGCAAATGGTTGTCAATAAAACCATATTAAATATTACAAATTCTATTTTTTTCACTTGTCCTTTTCTCACCCATCTTATAAAAGGATGCTGTTGTACGCAGCGCTAATCTGCAGCATTGGTGCATACTTTTATAATTGTAAAATAAGCAAGTTATGAAAAACAGAAATGTCTATGTGTTTCCTGCCAAATAATTCCAATAAAAATTCCCTAACATGGAATGAAAAATGCATATTGTTAAAACGAGGGTCGTATAAATTTTTGAATAGAAGAATGACCACGAGAACATTAGCCCTTTCTTGTTGTCACCAAAAGGTTAATATGGAGGCATATGTGTCAGTGACAATGGGAAGCAGTGTCCTAGGTTTGCAGTATGATTGAGAATAGGAAGAAAGACCCCAGCCCTTTCCAGAAGGCAGCATCGTGGCAGAGTCACGTGATTAAACTGAAGGAGACTATAATAGGACTCTTGACAATTTCCTCTAAATATTCATAAAGTAAATTGTCAAATGGCTAAATTTTAGTAATAATTTGAAGATAAAATATTGAACATGGAAAATCCATGATATCTGTGTAAAGCAAAAGAATAATACGCTTTATTGAATTCTTATTGAATAAAGGCTTTTGGTTAGATCCTTTACATAATTATCATATTTAATCTTCACTACAGCCTTCATAACCCTACAACCAGCATACAGAAATAGAAAATGTCCTCAGGACTGAACAGAGCAAGCACATTAAGCCAAGTTCCAAATACTATGCAGATAGAATATTGTTGCAATTGGCTTCTGGATTAGACTTATTCAAAGTTAAGGTATTTAGAATCTGCTGATTTTTCTTTCTAAACCTTATTCATATTCTTTCCTTTTGCTCAATAAGGCTGGCTTCTCAGATCCCTTGAAAGCTGATTTCTATGTTTGGTCAATCAGAGATACTAGTGTAACATCGGATTCATGGGCAAAAGAAAGTCCTTTCTTGTCACTTAGCTTTCTCTGTTTGATGTAGATTAGCTGGGAGTCTCTTCATTCCATCATGAGTTGGACTTTGGTCAGGTAGCATCCTCATCCATGGCTGGTTCTAGTGATGGTCGGATAGCTTTTCCTGATTCCAGGCTGGCCTGGCAGCTATTGCTCCACCACTTCATTTCTTTCCTGTGTGGTCAGGCAATCACCACGGTTGACAAGATTAAAACATGTCTGTGCCTATATCAGTCCCATAAGTCTCAGTTGCACTACCTCTGATTCTTGTTTTCTGAGAATACCATCTTCTCCATGCTGTGGTCTCTCCTCTGGACAACCTGCTGTTATTACTAATTTCTGAGTTACACCTTTCCCTCCCAGTCCCTCCAACAATTACTACCTAGCACAGTTCATTTTCTGGAAAGAAACTAAATGGTGTATCTCTTATTATTTTACAGAGCAAATAGTTACCAGAGTGGATTGGAGGCATGCTTCTTAAAACACAAAAGTCTGAATTATGCCTCTCTCTTTTTGTATAATAATATTTTTACTTTCAAAATACAAATAATAAGCTAACCAATGCCCAGAAAATTAGAGTAATGCTTACACAGGAATGGTTTGGGGATTTTTATCTCTATAAATCTTTTTCAGGTTCTGGATCACCCTAGTCATTTTCAGATTTGCATTCTATTAAAACAAAAATTAAGGCTTATCTAAATGAGCTATCTCAATGGCTGCCTCCACCCAAACACCCTATTTCTTTATATATTTCTAATTTCAGGCCAACTAGTTCACTTGCATTCTGGGCCCTCAAGCATTTTAGAAAGTTTGTTTGATTTTTTTTGTCTTTGTTCTCAGATATCTTTATATCTCAAAGCTTTTAATATATAAATGTTACAGGCAGAATCATCTCGCAAATAGTTCTATATACCCTAATCCCCAGAACTTGTGAATGTGTATCTTACATGACCAAAAAAAAATTGCAAATACAATTGAAATTGTTACAAAGTATAAAATAAAAATTATCCTGGATTAATCAGGTGGGCCAAATCTAATCGCCTGAGCTCTATATTTTAAATTTAAAAATTTGATTAACATATATTAGTCATGCATAATAATAGTTTGATATACCATCACTGGTGGAGTACAGCCTGATATTTCACCACATGCATACAATGTGCATGATAAATGATAAAATCAGGATAATTAACATGTCCCTCTCCTTGTCATTTCTTTATATTTGGAGACTTTAGGCTTCTCTCTGGTAGTTCTTCATAAAAATATGTACCAGATTACTGAAGTGTAGTATATAGATTTTTTGAGAATACATTGGAACTTGGTACTTCTATCTATGTTTTAGAATCTGATACTAAGCATCACATGAACTCTTAAAAGCAGGGATAAGAGGTAGAAAGGAAAATTCAGAGAATCCGTGAAACTTTTCTGGTTTGCAGATAGGAGGGACATGATGGGTAATGCTGAGAACTTCAAGGAACTGAAAGAAGAGTCTCAGCTGTCAGCCAGAAGGAAATAGGACTGCTTCTTGAGCCCTGGAGCCCCAGAAAGTGAATTCTACCAACAACCCAAATGAGACTGGAGGTGGATTCTTCTTCAGATTCTCAAAAAATGCAACACAGTCCATACAACCCTTTGATACTGGCCTTGTGAGACTCTAGGCAGAGAACTAGGTTGGCTCTACTATACTAGACTTCAGACCTATAGCACTGTAAGATATTGTGCTTAGCCACAATATCTGAGGTTATTTTAACAACAAGCAACTAATAGTATAAATATGGAGAATTCTCCCTCCCCAAAAAAGTTACAACTTAAGACAAAACCTCTTCTAAACTAATGAGACCATCTAGCTACCATTTTATTTTTAACTTTCTCACTTTGCCAATATTCTTATAATGGGATTCCCTATTTCATATCCTGGATTTCTCAGTGAGGGTTTCCATAATCAGAATGCAGAGTCCGCATGGCTTAAGCAATAGAGATGTACCCTTGCAGAGTTCTGGAGGTTGAAAACCAAAGTCAAGGTGCCTGCAGGCTTGGATTCACCTAGGGCCTGTCCTTGGCTTGGACATGGCCAACCTCGCCTTAAAGACATTGCTTCTGTGTATGCAAAACTCTCAAGCATTTGCCTCTTCATATGAGACTACCAGTCCTATTAGAGATCCACTGTCATGACTTCACTTAATCTTAATTAACTTCTGAAAGTTCCCATTTGCAAATAGAACCACATACAAATTTTAAGAGCAGGGGTGTCCTAGCCACCTAAGATTGGATCATGTAAGAGTAACAGGGAGCTATGTGGCTCACAGTTCTAAAGGTCAGAAGTCCAAGAGCGGGGTATCTGCATCTAGGGAGGGCTTTCATGTGAGAGAAAGACAAGAGAGGCCAAGGGGCTGAGAGAGGGACCGGCGTGAACTCACTTGTGTAACAAATCTACTCTCATGGGAAAGTAGCCACTGCCCTGGTAGAAAACATGAAGCCTTCCATTAGGGCTCTCGTGGCCTTATTACCACCCATTTCCTCCTCCACATACACGTTGGCATTGGGAGTTCAGTTTCTAAAACATGAACTTTAGGAGGCTGCATTATAACTTTAGCACTGGAGGTGCACATTTCAGTCCAAATCACAGAACTCCCTTACCCTCCTGTTCCCGCAGCCTGACCTGCCTGGCCTGGCATCTGCTCCTTCAGCTCCTGGAGACTGGTTTAACAAATCCATTGTGAACTTCTTCAAGCCATCACTTCAAGACCTCATCATGTTCAAAGGACCTTCCTCTCATGCTGCCAGCTTCCGACCCGTAAGACCAAAGGGATCTGAGGTGTGAAACCTCAGGGACAAGCCTCTTTTATTTGGCTTTGGTATCCGGTAAAAATTACATTATGTCGCATGAATACTATTTATGTACAGCAAAAATATGTTTGAATAATTAAAAAAAAATCACACTGACAAAGATTTTCAACTCACCTTTTTTCTACCTTTTATGTATTACTTTATGTTGCATCTATTTTAGAGAAAATTTGATGTAGGATAATAATTTTGATTTCTGATAAAATGTAATTAAAATAGATCTGTCTATATTGACCACCTAGCTAAATTCAATTTAAAATGTATTTTTATATGAGGAAGAAAAAAAAACCCTTATACAAAGCAGTTTGAACAATACCTAAAAATTGTAGAACTTTAGAAACCATGATGTGATAACTTAAGAGAAAAAAAAGTATGTTATAACCCAATGTGGGAGATGCTCAGAGTCTGAGACTCACTACAAGAGCCCCGCCCTAGAGAAATTTCATAAGGTAGTTCAGAAAGACCAGACAAAATATTAGCTGTAGAGTTAAAAATAATAAATGAGCATCAAATTAAGATAAGTTGTCATTGACAAAAAAAAAAAATAAATGAATCGGAATAGATTGCTCTCCCAAGCACATGGGAGATAAGACTTCAGCTGTAAAAATCCCTCCCCAGGCCACACACTGAAATAATATATAGACTTGTGTCCAAATTAATAGTCAGACTTGTGTCCAAAAACTTCCTCTAATTCCTTTGTTTTTATTTTAAAGATAATTATTGAAGGTATCAGCTACAGTACTACTGTACCTACTTCTTCATTTATGATGAATAATGGCCCATTTACCATAATAAAACAATAGTATTGTTGGGTGTGTCCCCTTCATGTCATTTTGAATCCTGCTCTCTCCCTTGCAGCAAGTCCCATGTTCAGCTCAGGAATAGTCACAGAGGTAACAAATGAGCTTCCTGGGCCCTCACAAGGGGCCTTGCTGGCCCCTGTTCCCCCACACTCTTCTCAAGTGACCATGGTATTAGTGTAAACTTGGATTACCGGAGGCAAGGCATACAGGGGTAAGTAAAACATTTTTTGTGTGTGTGGTATTGGGGTTTCTGGAAGTCCTTCTCCCTTCGGGCTACACTCCCAGACCAATTTTATATTTTTATTTGTAAACAGGGTCTCTGAAGCCAGCGCGACTGGCTTTGAACCTGCGCGATCCTCCTGTCTCCGCCTCCCAAGCGCAGGGATTACAAGCGTGCGCCACCACGCCTGGCTTAAGTAAAACTTTTGAAATAATTGAAACTTTTAGCATTCTTTTCTTTAAAAATCCCTAAACACTTTTCTAGATTAGGCTCAATGTCGAGTGTCGGTGTGAAACACTATTCTAGTAAATGTAAAAATATTTAAGACAGTTTTAAATACACAGATATCATTGTAAAGCCTCTCAAGCATATCCAGTCAACAGTTTACAAAAAGCATACAATATGTGATGACCACAAATATACATTGTTAAGGGGTTTGGTTTTCGCTATTGGATTAGACAACTGAAACTGGAACATACTGTTCTGAGTCACAGAAAAGTGAAGTTGCTAATCCTATATTTCTCTTTTGCAATTAATCTTATCCCCAGATTACCCAGAAAGTGAGCCATGTATTTCTGGCTGCTGAATACATCTGCTCATGGAAGAATTTATGAGGCTGTCTTCAACTCTGCTGTCTGATGGAAAATGGAAAGATAGTCCACCGATACCACTAGCATTCTAGCCCGCTGTGTAGACACCCAGCTAATGCCACAGGCGGGCTGAGCATAGAGAACTTCTGAGGGTCAGTTCTGAGGCCCCTGGAATCTCTACGGGGACTGTTGCAAGTCATGGCACCTCATTGTTATCTTTTATTCCCCTGTAGGACAGAGGATGTCTGGTCTTGTTTCTGGAAGCATTCAGTTGACGGTTATTTGCTATAGCGGAGGTTGCCTTTAAGAACCGGAGAGACAATGGCACCCTGACTCATTCGCACAGATGCACAACAAATACAAGCTCTATTTGAGAGAGAAAAGAAACCAGTCTTCTGTTTAGAATAAACCTTTTGCTGATAGGAGCATGCATGGATGCATGGAAGAGGAAGAGACAAAGTGAATACGTATGCAGTGGCTCCTTTCTCTTTGTTGCCCATGCAAAGAATTTTCATCTGTGATGCTGTGGAATGCAGAATTTTTATTGACAATTATATAAAGTCATTGGATAGATTAAAATAAGCATGCAATGTGAGCTGACTTTTCCCGTAAATACTTGCATTTTTTTTTTTTTGGTGAAAGTACAAAATGACGCATCAGAAATATTTTGGTGCCAAGAGGAGCTAATGAAATATGACAATCATTCTGTCATAGACAACAGCCCCTCCGAGGTGAATGGGATACATTTTGTAACTCATAAGGAAACCTTTTGTTAATGCCATTTTGATTCATGAGGAGCCTTGGGAGGTAACTGCGATGGCCACCTTGGACATGCAGTCTGATCTGGCCAGTTTAACTTAAAATCAGGTTTCATGGAGTCCCCCGTTCTGAGCTCAGAAATATTGCTCAGAAATACTTTGGCTTAGAGCTTTTGTTCTTTCGTAAGAATTTCAATACTGTTATTTTCTAGTTCTGTGAAGAATGCCATCAGTAGGTTGATAGATATTTCATGGAATTAGGAGATCACTTCTGGTAATATAGCCACTTTGACCATTTTTTATTCTGCCTGTCTAAGAACAGGAGAGGTCAGGGAGTCTTCTGCCATTTAGAGCTTTGAAAGAAGGGTAAATGATCAATATTCATCAAGGGCAATGCTGTTTTGCTGTTCCCTAAGAAAATGCATGTGAGTCAGTCATGCATATTCCAAGTGGATCGGGGAATGAGGTGCTTTGAACACTAGAGAAATTGGCCTCACTGTAGTGAGAGAAGTTGACTGCCTTTGTGGACCTTTTCTATTAAAGAATATAATAAAGGTAAGTTATGGTAAGAGAATTAGAGTCATTCAGAGAAACAGAACCAATAGGATGTGTATGTAGTATATATATATGCATATATATATTAGATATATATGTGTGTATATATATATATATGTGTGTGTGTGTGTGTGTGTGTGTGTGTGTGTGTGTGTATAAATAGAGAGGGAGAGAGAGAAAAAGAGAGATACATATATATGTGCATATACTTATACATATACAAAGAGCTAGAGAGAGACATATTTTAGGAAATTGGCTCACACGATTGTGTGGTCTGGCAAGTATAAAATCTGCAGGGCAGGCCAGCAAGCTGAAGACCCAAGACAGGCTTAAGATTCAAGTCCAACCCTATCCAGTCCCAGAATTCTTTCTTCTTCGGGGGAGGTCTGTCTTTTCCTCTTAAAGCATTTCACTGGTTGGGTGAAACCCACCCACACTGTGGAGGGTCTTCTACTTTACACAAAGTCTGCTTCGATGTTATCTGCTCTAGAAAAATATTTTCAGAGAAACATCTAGAAATGTTTGACTGAAAGGCTAAATTCATAGATGCCAGACTGAGAGCTGATTAATCTCGGATGGTCTCAAGAGAGACAAATCTTTTTTGTCCACATGGTCTTTCACTGGCCGCAAGAGGAGCCAATAATTTTTCATGTGACATCTGGGTAGAGCTTTAAGAACCAGAGAGCAGAAGTTTCTGAGCCCCTTGGTTGAAACTGGCTTAAACACCAAGGTTCAGAACTGGCTCTGGATCCCAGAGTCCACTGAGCAATGCAAGCGAGGAGGGGAACCATGACTCCAGTGTGGAGCAGTAGATACCGCCCTTCATCAAACAGAAAAGGGAAACAGAGGAAGGGATGAGAGACAAAAGCAGAAGACAGAATCTGAGAAATCTGTGATTCACCAGAAGCTAAAGAGTGGAAAGATTTAGGTAAATCCTCTTCTTTGCAAGTCTTCATATCAAACCTGAGTCTATTTGGAGTACCTGAGTTGATTGATCACATATCACTAGTACTTTTAAAAAATAGGCCAGGCGTGCTTGTAATCCCAGTATTTGAGAGGCTGAAACAAGAGGAACGCAGGTTGGCAGCCAGCCTTAGCAACTTATTGAGGCCCTCTGCAACTTAGTGAGAACTTGTTTCAAAATAAAGAATAAAATAAAAGGACTAGGGATGTAGTTTGGAGGTTGACTATCCAGTAGGAAGAGAAAAGTAAGGAAAGGGGGAAGGGAGGAAGGAAGGAAGGAAGGAAGGAAGGAAGGAAGGAAGGAAGGAAGGAAAAAAGAAAGGACATGAGAAATTACAAGGGAAAACAGGGGTGGGGAGGAGAGGGCACCAAATACAGTTTAAATTGTGCTTTTTAAGAAGAAAATTTAAGAAAGAAATTTACCCTGGTAGGAAAATACCACAAAAGATGACTTCTCTCCTGCATACTTTTTCAAAGGACAAAACGATCTGTACATATGGCCATCAAAGTTTCCCCTTTGTCTTTTCACTGCCTTGAGACGCTGGGCAGTAGATTTAATGAAGTTCATTCCGTAGCCCATCACAGCCCACTAGCCACATTTATATCCACTGTCTTCTTCTCTTTCACACCAGGACATATGGGAAAAGCAGATTATATAATAGCTGAACAATTAGCAACTATGCAAGGGGAAAAGGAGGCAATATTTCAGTTGATTCTGAAGGATCCCCAGGGATCAAGTGCACTAACTCATTGACTGACTCCAGAAATGTCAATCCCCTTCCAAGGGATTCTGCAGAAAGAGATGCCAGACACAGTATTTGAGACCCTGTGTGACAGGCTGTGAGATTGGACACCTGAACCCCACACTGTCCAGAGCTCAGACCAGAGAGGCAGAGGTTAAAGCTTTTATTGAGGCAGGACCTGGCCGGTTGCTAAGCTGCCAGCATCCAGTCTTGCTGCATAGAAGTTGGTTGGTACCCGGGAAGTATTCCAGTATGAAGCACCCTAACAGGCCAAGCCATCACCCCAGCTGCTGTGTGCTGAGCAGGTCAGGCGGGGGCCGTGACGGATTCCATCAGCCTCGTGCTTTGTGTTCTGCATAGCTTATATCCCTGTCCTTGCTGAATTTATGACCTTCCTGTCAACTACGTCTTTAATGCATAAGGTTAAACATCAGGGGCCTGCTTCCGACACTCAGGTACTTGAATGCTTACTACTAGGGACATGCAGAGCTGGGCTGACAGTCAACATGGGATATTATAATTTATAGTCTAGCAGACCAGGTGGTAAGTACCTCACCAAGCAGCTGGTAGGATTCCTGCTCTCTTTCTCTTTCCTATAAAAAAAGAAAGGCACAATGTGTTAGATCCCAAAAGAGGTATGGCTACAGCCGTACTTCTTTTTAAACAAATGACCTTTATTTTATGGGACTCACTTGCTAGCCTAATATTAATCTATATCATAAAAGAGACTGCTAGAGAATTTCCCCAGGATCTTGATGTAATCAGGATTGTTAAAGGATTCACTGTTAATGAAATACAAAATCTAAAATTCCCCGGACATGACAGCCTTTGAGGAAATAATACCTGGGTCTAGGGATGGAGTTTGGTGGCAGACCAAGTACTTAGCATTCACCACATCCTGGGTTTGATTTTCAGGACCCCTTATCTCCTGGGGCAAAAAAAATGATAAGAGAAAAAATAATGACTTTCAGTAGAAGTCCACATCACAGTAGTCCTGGTGCCCCATTAGGCAGAAGGATGGCCAGTCTCACATGAAAACCTCCTGGGATTTGAAGGAGTCTGCCAATCCCCACTTGAGGATTGTGCCTGGGATGCATAGTTAAGGGTTTCCACCACAGTAGAACTCTTACAATAGCCCAGTAGGTTTCTGCTCTTGTTGTGTCTGGGGTCTGGGCAAAAGCACCTCCACCCCATGTGTGTGGCACTAAAACAGTGATGTTTTAATATTTGTGATTTACAGAATGTCTTGTGGAACACTCTCAGAATCTATACTTGCCTCTCACTCTGAGGACTCAGACCAAGTCCATGGCTGTGGTCAGAACCAGTACACAGCTTATACTGATGTTGGACCATTCCATTCTCTTCCCAACATTCATCTCATCTCTTCCTCTAAATTCTCCCTTAGTGGGAAACATGCTGAATGCAGAAAAGCACTGTAAAGATAAAGGATCTCAAAGCCTGACTCTTTTACACACCCAGAGTACAGTTAAAGGTCACATCACAACTGACTGCATCTGTCTACATTTCAAATGGCGTAGAATTTTCTGTGTGCCATGCTTCAAAAGGTATGACTTATTAAAGAAATGCTTCATAATCAAGTGTGTTTGGAAAATGCTGTCTTGTAAACGGCCTATTGAGAATTTGTAAAGCACAGTCCACAAGGACCACAAAGACCTGATGTGTAAAAGAATTCACTGGATCTTGCTTAACCTAGATTCTTAAAAATCATTTGAAAATAGCCTCTATTCCTCCCTCTCTCCCTTCCTCTCTAACTCCCTACCTTCCTTCCTTTCTTTTTACTTCCTTCCTTCCTTGTATAGTCTACTTCCTGAGGGACTAGTATTGCATAGAATACAATTTAGAAAAAAATTACCTTGAGGATATTCCAGATCAGTTTTGCTAATATATATATATATATATATATATATATATATATATATATATATATTTGCCCATTAGAGAAAAGTACCAAGGTAAGCTTTTAAATCATTCACTATTTTGCTAAATTAACATCAAGCTAGTTTTCACAGTTAATTGCAAATGGTATGAGGGAAAAGATTTAAAAAGATCCAAGGGCACTAGTGAATCTATCTCAGCTAATATGGTATGGAGGTAAATAAACCAGGCCTTCCACAAAAGCTGCTTCTTCCTTGACAGCAAGAGTTGAGTAGGGAGGACAGGCTTAGAGTTCAAGGTCCCCACATGTAAAGGGAAACTTGTGGGCCAATATTGGTAAAATCTGATCATAAATGTTGGAAATTCTATTTGATCTTTTAAAAAGCAAAACCTTTCTGGCAGGCACCTTCCTCACCAAAATAAGTTAATGAAAGAGTTAGTTAACTGAATGTTTTTGAAAGAATCAATATTGAGTTGAACCTATCTTGTGAGGTTACCAGGCTGCATTCCCTTCTCTAGGTTTATGGTTGGGAATCCAGAGGAACAGAAGTAGAAAAAAATCATTAAATCAGTGTTCTTAGATGCAGCCTGCTTATTGTAGTAAGCAGGATAATTGTTGTTGTTGTTGTTGTTGTTGTTGTTGTTGTTGTTGTTGTTGCTGTTGTTTTACGTCCATGAGTTTTAGCTTCAGTGATAGAGGGAATTATGAAGTAGATGTTCACAGGCTCTTTAACTCTCACATCTAATTGTTGACGCTGCTCAAGTCAAATAATCAATGCTTTAGGACATTCTTCCTTCACCGATGTGAAAGATTCATTTTGTTTTGACTGTAATTAAAATGAGCTCGGTGATAAACTTGGCAATCGTGTTACTATTTTGAAAGTCTGAATTCTAATATATTGTCACCCAGGATGTAGAAGATGTTATTTTAGAGGACTCTGCAATTCAAAAGGAAAGTTTCAATACTGGTTTGAGTCACTAGGGAATTATTTAAAACTCTGACAGAAAGTGTGTATCAAAGGCATTTACCTCTCACTGGAAGATATGGTGACACCCTTGACAATATTTCCACTGTGAACTTTCTTTCTACTCTGTCATCCAAACTCTGCTGCTAGAGTTTCAGCTAATGTATACACACACACACACATACACACGCATGCACACACACATGCACACACACGCATGCACACATACACGTGCACACACATGCACACATATGCACACACACACACACACACTTACAGGTGCATACATGCATTCACATTCATGTAGATATCATGCATTTCATATATTCCATGAAAATTGTTTTATTTCACATTGTCATGGGTTGTATATTAAATAATAGGACCCAAGCTAATGTCAAAATAATATTTTGGGCTAGTTGTCATTCTCCTTTAACATATACTTTACATTCTGATAATCTGAAATATATTTATCTTCCACCTTTTTAATTTCCACCAAAAGTCAATGAGAAAATAACTTTTTTCTTAATGTTGCTTGTTTTAGGTTGCAGGCCAATTTTACTACATTTTATTTATTATCTTATATCCTATATCATATCCATCTGAAAAATTAACTTAAAAGTTATATTTTACAAGGTGCCTTTTTTTTTTGTAGATGAGTGGGTTAAATTTAACCTTAAAGGGATACATGTCTTCCTTTTGAGAAGGATAAATCCCCTCTGAATATATATGTTTTAAGTTTGGATTTTCCAAGGTGAATTTATTGAGGTGGGGCATAAATATAGCAGATTAATATCAGAAACAGTCTTACTGTGATTTTCATCCTTGGTCTGAATGATCCGCCAGTTAATTATTGGTTTTATCTACCATTCAAGGAAAGTTTTTGAATGAGCAAGAAATGATCAACTTCCCCTATCTTCTCTTCAGGAGAATAAAGGTTTTTGTTTTGTTTTTGTTTTTGTTTCTGTGTTTTTGTTTTTCAAACTAGAAGACATCAAAAAGCAGCGTGGTAAAGAGAGTGAGGGTCTGGCACAACCCAGGGAGGGAGGGTGGTTAGAGGCAGATTTTTGGCAGAACCGAATGTGTTAATCTGCAGTGAAATTAGCGATTTAAAAAAGTATTTCTCAGCTGCACATCTGAAAAAAAAAATTTTATGGGTCTAATTTTCCTTTGGAAATTTAAAATGTTACAAACTCGTAAGATATAATTATCCAAGTTTTTTCCAGCCCACACTCACCAGGCCCACAGAAAGGAGTGGGAATTATGTATGGATGTAAATGGGATGACTACTGCAAAGAATTTAGAAACATTTCAATAAACATACTTGCAAATATTTTCGGTATTTTAAAAAAGTAGGACACATATGTTAAACTCCAGTTAAGAGGCCTAAAAGGAAATTTCCAAGTGCACAGTTTGCTTCTATATTTGTGTGAACCATTTGGTTAAGTATTTTACAAAATATCTACACTTTATTTTCCAGTCCTTCTGGAATTTTCAAAATACTGTATATCCTACAATAGACTTTTCAACATATGTGTAAGCTGTAGTGTGAAAATAATTGTGGAAATAATTCTAGATCTATATAATTCCACAACCTACTTGCCTTGAATTGGCTGCGTGTGTTTTTCATGTAAGTACGCAGAGAAAATGTTGAAGTATTTCACACAAAACTCGCGTAGATCTAAAAGCATCTCTGCGATTGGCAAGGCTTTGCCAAAACCCTTAAGGAAATTAGCAAAGATAACATTTAATAACATCAACCAAGAGAGCTCGTACTTTGTGAGATTTCCTTAAAATGCTTAAAAGTTCTGTGACATAGAGAGAGACAGAGAGAGAGCGAGTTCAAGGGTCTGACACATTCCTAGTAGGGAATGCTCTACACAGTTGGGTTTTTCAAAGATGAATTATTTCATGGCCTTTCTAGAAAACTGAAAAGATTGCCATGGAGTTACCCCCATCCTCTGTTAGAAAAAGTGTCTCTCCGATTTTGGAATCTTCCTGTACTTCTCTTTTCAAAAGTTGCTGGGTAGAGTTTTAAAATAGCCAAGGCTTTTCTTTAACCTTCTCTCCCCTAAATCTCCTCCTCCAGCTTTCCTGTACCCATTTGAGACGTTATAAAAAAAATTAGCAAAGAAAAAACTAGCACTCAGCAGAACTCTAGACACATTCGGGTGCTAAATAAATACTTTTGATGGTGATGAACGCTGGCAAGTCTCCATGGTAGAGAGACCTTCCACAAAAGATGTTATAATTATTATGTTTAAATGATTATGCTATAATTATGATGTTAAAAATCTCCCATGCTCTCAGAGCTGCTCAGCAGTGGCAGGGGTGTGACATCCCATTAAGCCTTATCTCTTCTATGGCACTTGCTACCTTTGCTCACAGGGATGTAAAGACAGCCGAATTGCCAAGCCAGAGGAAACCTGAGAGGTTCTGCTCCCTCCTTTCCCAAGTCCCCATTCTTGAAGGCTCCTGGCCATCTGAGGATCCCATTTTCTATTTCTCTAAGATTTCTTCGTTAACCCCCTGCTAGAAAAGAATTCCACAGGTTCATTCACATTAAGTCTAAATGGCCTTCAAACGGTTACCTGCCTCTTATATGGCTTAGTAACAGTTGAAGGGAAAAAAATGATAGAAGTTGAATAAGCAATAAATAAATGTGTGAAGAAATGACATACAGTACAAATATAGATGATAAATCTGAATAAATGGCAAATAAAAATAATAAGGAAATGATGAATGCGTAACTAAAGTAATGATGAATGATATAAATATAGGTGATAAAAGAGTCAGGTGTGGTGGTGCACAGTTGTAATTCCAGCATTCGGGAGGCTGAGACAGGAGAATCCTTGTTTGTGGACAGCCTCAGATACTTAGTGAGACCCTTTGAAACTCAGTGAGACCCTGTTTCAAAATAAAGAATAAAAAATGGGCTGAGGGATTAGCTTAGAGATAGAAAGCCCCTGGGTTCCATCCCCAGTACCACAAAAACATAATACATAAATAAATAAACAAATGTGATCAAAGTTGAATAAATGATGTATAGCTGATCAAAGTTGAATAAATGGTGAATAAATTTAAAAAGTTGAATAAATAATTTTTTTTAGAAATTAGTTGAGGTTAGCCTAAGGATAATAATGTTTGGAATCTGGGTCATTTATCAGGGGGCTTCCCGTGGTTCAGAGATTCTAATATCTATGTCACATATGTATAAACATTATATTGCATATGATTATGTTTCTTTGGCCTCTCTCCTATTTGTTAATTTGAGACTAACAAACAGGCTGAGCAATTCTGATAGCACACATGCACGTGCGATTGGTGCCTTTTATAGAATTATAGCAATGACTGAGTTTAGCTAGGTTCTCATATTTATTTTTTATGTCTTGTGTCTTTTTGTGTGTAGGGAAGTGGGGGGGGTGGAATTGAACCTAGGGCCGTTCTACCTCGGAGCTACATCTCAACTCTTATTATTTATTTGAAAACAGGATCTCTCTAAGTTGCTGAGAGCCACACTAAGTTGCTGAGTCCTGCAATCCTCCTGTCTCAGCCTCCTAAGTACTGGGATTACAGGCATGTGCTATCATGCCCCGACTAGGTTTTTACTTCTAAGTGAAATAGCAAATACTTGAAAGCAAACAGCTCTCGCTTTGCAAATACTTAACAGCATTTTCAAGACAGGCCAGGAGGAGAATGCTTGGAGTTTAATTCAGATAGCATCACATTTGTTATACATTTATTAATTTTTCCATTCCTTTATTTATTTATTTATTTATTTATTTATTTATTTATTTGGTGGTACTGGGGTTCCTGGAAGCCCTTCAACCTCTGGGCTACACTCCCAGACCTATTTTACACTTTTTTATTTGGAAACAGGGTCTCCTAAGCCAGCGTTTGCTGCTGGCTTCGCACCTGCGCGATCACCTGTCTCCGCCTCCCAGGCGCGGGGATTACAAGCGTGCGCCACCACGCCCGGCTCATTTATTTATTTATTAATGGTTCCAAGGCTTATTCTTTAGAATCGAAAATCACTTTTAGCCTCCATTGCTGTTAGTGTCAGTAGGTTTTGAAAAGTACACAAGAGCTATATTTCTTCTGTTTATTTTATTTTTTTTTTTCTGTTTGTATGTTTTTGTGCTACTGAACCCAGGGACATTGTACCTCTGAGTTACAGACCCAGCTCTATTTTATGTTTTACTTTGCAGCAGGGACTCTGTCAGTTCCCTCCTTGTTGACAATCTACGATCCTCCTGCATCACCACCATGCAGGCGTGCATCACCATGCCCGACTAGAGCTATCGATGTGAACTATACGCATCTATCATCTAACTTTCTGATCTCAGTGGAGATGATGTAGTGGTGGGCAACAGAGATGTAAAGGCAAGGTGGTAGACCTTGAGTCAAGTATAACTCCGACCTTTTTTTGGAAAACCAGGAAGTACACCTCCCTTCCTGGTTAAAAAAAAAAATGGGCTTAGCAGTGATGACTATTAATATCTGTCACCCTTCATAGCCGAAGACAAGCATATGAACTTGTTCCCTAAAGATAGAAAAGGAAGAGGACCAGGGGGCCTGTGGGGTTGAGGGCACCTGTTGCTGGACGTCAGTGAGCATGCCCCAGCAGTAGAAAATGGCACAGGAGCTAAAGACAAGTTCACAAACCAAAGTCGGGAGGATTCGGGATTAATTGAAATCCTCAAGTGGTGCGTGGTAAGTGACTGCCTATTTAGAGCCAACAGAT
The DNA here is from genome assembly GCF_963383645.1 of Muscardinus avellanarius. Classification (NCBI taxonomy): domain Eukaryota; kingdom Metazoa; phylum Chordata; class Mammalia; order Rodentia; family Gliridae; genus Muscardinus; species Muscardinus avellanarius. The sequence continues at coordinate 82,807,039 of NC_137801.1, read as the reverse complement.
AGGTTTCCGTGAGGTTAAGGAAGCGAAAAATCCCATACGAAGCTAGTGAGATGTTAAATTCTAATTAGAAGTGTTAATTAAAAAAATTTCCAATTTCATCAGTGAGAGTGCTTTTGTTGTTTCGATTCTCTTTGCTACAGTGAATCCTAAGTATCCCGACTCACTTTGTTCCAATATTATTCGCCATGTCTATAGGGTGGGGAAGAGTAGCATGTGGCCCTAGAAGCAAGAGCTTCAGAAGACTGTGTCTGCTGCTGCCACCAAAAGAATTTTCCCATAAAAAAATTTATATATATATATATATATATATATATATATATATATATAATCTTCATGCTCAGGCATAGAAATTCACTGTGTTTCAAATTATGCACGCTGACTGTGAGAGTTTCAGGAGAAAAATTTATTTCTTCACATTATCCTTTGCCACTGTTTTCTGCTTTTAAGAGCCTCAAGAAATATCCATTGAATTTCTAAAATTCTGATGAGTATGTTTTGCCTTGTGGATTAAATTACAGATGAAGTGATAATGTCCTCTAATAGGGACTTTTGCAGACCACCAATCCATAAAGAGGATTAAACCCTTGGCATGAGCCAGTGTTAGCTATCTGAAGTTGTATTTTGTTTGTTTAGTTTTATTTATGCTGTACGGCTAGGGATTCAACTCAGGGCCTTGTACATGTGAGGCAATCTCTCTATCACTGAGCTACACCCAGCCCTGAAGTTATGTTTAAAATTAAACATAAGTTAAATGTAATATTCAATAGAATTCTAAAGAATATGCCAGTGCATGTTAGTATTTTAGTTCCGTTGTAGTGATCGGCATGTTCCAACTTATTTATTTCTGTCTTCAGTACTTTCTCTTGTGTATTACTTGTATATGTTGTATCAAATTTAACAACAAACAGCACAGATAATAAGTGCTTCAAATACAAACATTGAGCCTAGAAAGACCTAGTGAGCAAAATATATATATTTTAATATTGAATGCTTATTTAGGTACTATAGTTACTTAAAACCATTCAAGTTGCTATATTTTAATATATATTAACATCTTTATGATATGTTTTAATATATATCTTTATTTATTCAACTTCATGATTATTCCAGCACATATTATATTATCTCATGCACTTTTAGAATGGCTATTCCAATGCTAATCCCAAAATAGAGAAAAATAGCTAAAAGTGGCAAAGCATACCTAAATCCCTAAAAAATCACCATTTCTTTTCTCTGTTCTTTTTGCTCTGAGCTTTAGAATTTTTATTTTCATGATATTTTTAAAAGAGTATAGCATTATTATTTCATACTATTTCTAAGATAGTTCTATTTTGAATCACCTTGCCTTATATTCTGGAATGAAATAAAAATATTTTAAAATTATTATGGAATGCATATAAACTAGCTATGAACTAGATACTAATTGTTTAAGCTCTTCCATGCTCTCTATCTGCCCCAACTGCTGTGTGATTTCTTATGAAATGTAAGATCCTCTCCGTCTTCTATGCTGCCTCTTACTTGCTAACGTCCCCAAGTTACAGCAATCCTTGCCGTCCCACCTGCCTACTCAACCCAAGGACAAGGGTAAACTCTTCCGACTCCATACTCTGCATCAAAATATAACTGTACTAATCCTGGCATGATGCTACACACCTACAATCCCAATACTTGAGAGGCTGAAACACAATTATCACAGGTTCCAGGTCTGTGTGTGGTAACTTAACAAGACCCTGTTTCGAGATTAAAAAAATAGGGTTGTAGGTATAGCTCAGTGGTAACACACCCCTGCATTCAATCCCTAATACCATAGTTACACACATGCACACACACACACACACACACACGCACGCACACACACTTTATTTATACATGCATATGTATACATATATAGCTACATAAATGTATGTATATGAATATATGTATATATATTTATATAAACTGTCCTAGATCTGTCCTTTTTCTATACCAACAGTGGAAAAGCAACTGAAGAAGTAGACATAAAGTTGAAAATTAAACGCCTGCAGTGTCTGTTGCTAATAAAAAGGAGCCAACCCTTGCTGCGGAAACTCAGAATTTGATGTCAAGCTTCCCAGAAGAGATTGTGAGGACTGGCTAAAAATACAACTATAAAGCAAATAGACATCCAATTACGAGTAACCACCAGAAAGAAAAAATTCATTTCCTGCAAAATTCCATTTGAAGAACATCTGGATATGGCACCATCCAGGATAGAAAAAAGGCAGAGGTGAGGGGCAGGGATGGAGGAAGGAGGAGCATGAGACTGTGCCTAGAATAGTCAGATCACGAACCCTCCCCAGTTTAGCTCTACAAACATTGCTTGTCAGTTGCTGTTGGGGTCCGCACAACTGCCTGACAGAACTTCTGATGAATTGGCAACATGTAGCGCCAAGCGGATTTGGAGAGCGTAACTACTCCCCTTGCCCCCGCTAGCCCAATTTGGTAATGTTGAGCCTTATTGGCTCAAATAATGCTTCCGTGCTCGTGAACCCCCCGTGCGTTGGATAATGATTGGCTGCAAGTTATGTGCTTTGCACATGCAAGAGTGACCTTTAGCTTGATAGGTTAGAATAGTTTCCTGTTGGAATTCCCCCTTGTGGTTTTTTTACTTTAAATTAGGTTGCCTGAGAGAAATAAACGAGATCCTGCTTGACACATCTCCCGGCTCGTGTGTTTCTGTTTGGGCCGTCAGCACTCTCCTTCCTGTTCAGCCCCACTGCTGATGGGCTGGACCTGTCAAGTTGCCTTCTCTAAGAGAGAGATTTGAGGAGTTTCTCCTGCATGTAGTCTGAACATTTCCAGACAAAAGTTCCATCTATATCTGTGACTGTGTGTTCTTAAAAAGAATAACTCATACAATCACCAAAAGTGAAACACCAATTGACCAGCCTACCACAGAAAGAGGGTATTTGGTCTTCATCTTAAAGCTCATTTCAAAACATGAACAAGCAACCAAGAATTGTTGAGAAAATTCCCAAAGTGAAATCCCCCAAACCAAACAGTGACATTTAGAGATATGAATCAGAAAAAAAATAGACAATGCCTAGAATAGAAAATTATACTTTAAAAAGAAACTAAAATATTTTCAGAAATATGTAAGATATTACATTGCATATGAAATAAAATAGGTGGCGATAGGTAGGGATCTGGAATTGGTTCATGGGGAGAATTTTTATTCTTTTTTTAAAAAGCAAGATGTTAGTTTAAAGAATAATGTGATGAAATATCCCAGAAAGTAAAAAAAAAATGGATTAAAAAGATGGATAATAGAAAATAAAATTCTAGAAAATAAGGAAAAATTTCTGATATCTATTTTCCCCCAAAGACTAGAGAAACCAACAGGAACATATTTGTAAATAATTAAATCAACAATATCTCACAGTACATGTGCTGCTAGATTGAAAGTATCCATTGAGCCACTGAGCACTCAAGATCATGAAAGACAAGTACTTCTTCTAATATATACTTATGTAAATTTAATAACCTGAGAGAGAAGTAAAAAAATTAGAAGCTTTCAAAGAAAAAATAAATGTCATATTCAGAGAACATGGAACCATAGTTACATTACATTCAATAGCAACACAAGAAGCTCTACAGTCAAGTAAAGTAGAGGTTGGGGGTGTAGTTCAGTAATAGAGCACCTTCCTAACATATGGAATAAGCTGAGTTTGATCCCAAGTATTATAAAATAATTCAACCAAACTATCTTCAAAATAAAAATAGAGAATGAATTTCTCCATATAATTTTATCATTAGCTAATCTGCTATTTAATTATGAAGCTATGAGGAAGCTATTTGATGACTACACCATCCCAAGGTCCATTTACTTACCCCCGTGGATCTTTCTTGACAAACAGTTGGAAGAAGTCCTTCCCCAGGGTAAATTAAAAAGCAAACATTAAAAAAACAACATGAAATACTTCTGATACAAAAGAGAAAAGAAAGTGTTTTTCCACAAAGTAAGCGAAGTGAATCTTCAGTACGTGGTAGCATTCCAAGAGAGTGGCCAAACCAACCTAAAACAAGAGTAAGGAGAGCTCAAAGAGAAAGTTCTCTGGGCAATTAAAACCATGAGGGTTAGCGGGAAAGGAAATGTTTGTGTGGTGTGTTGAATATAAATGAGAAGAATTTTATAGACTCGCAGAATTTGTGCAAATTCATGATCCTTGCAATAAAAACATAGCGAATGGAAAATTTAGTCATTGTTAATTTTAGGAAAAGCAAAGCAAACATTTGCAGAAAAAAAACAAATGAAATAAGTATATAGTTCTTATCTCAACAATAAAAATATGTACACATTCATAAAAAGGTCAAAATTAAATGTTGCTTTAAAAAGAAGTTTTATTGTCACCACTTTGGAGGATTAGAGGAAGATGAGTAAGGTTGTGGAAAGTGTTATCATTTTACACAATATAAGGATTCTTCTGGTCCCCACAGCGGGAGGAAGAAATATTAGGCCAGATCACATGATCACATACAAATATCACATATATGTGCATCCATTTCCAAATGTATTTTAGAGAAAGACATTGCAGTTTCAACCTCTTTTCTACTTTTCTCTATAGGTTATGTTGAAATAATTAATGCTAATAACCATGCCATATACTATGAAAAATAAATTTATCAGCAAGCATTTATGAACATTTTCTATAGATATCTGTCAGTCCCTGTGTGAGATGATTTTTACAGTCAGTCCTTGGAATACTACATCAATTGGATAGAAAACGTCAAGAAGCAATTTATCAGTAGTATGATTGCCGGTGCAGCTAGCAACTTACAGTCATCACCATCTTCTTTGGGTGTTTCTGATACTTCCAGTCACCTTTGTGTATCTTGGATTTATGCCAAGGTAATAATCAGGAGGTGGTATTAAAACCTTTCCTAGGGAAGCCTGCTGGGCTGACGTCCGCAGAACATGATTCATAGGTCATTTGCACTTTTTATGTGTAGACAGAACAACTTTCTCTTTAAGGCATTTCCTTATAGTTATCCATTTGGAAGTTCATATGCCAGTTTTCTACCCACTGACAGGGGCTTTTGAAATATTTCTGCAGCTGGCATTTCACTGTCTGGCAGTTGAGTCCTTGAGAAAGAAAGAATTCACCAGATCATTTATAACACTTTGGAGTGAGGCCAGCGCCCACACCAAGCTTCAAAAACCTCACTACTTACTGATGGCAAAAAAAGTACTGTCCTACAATTACCCACCACTTCCCCGGTGTTTACTGTCTTTAAACTAGATCCCTATACATGATAAATTAAACTGCTCAGAATTATAATGAGGTTTGATTCAAAATTTTAAATATATTTGCAGGGTTTCAATCACTTTAGCTTAGGGTTATCTTTTATTCTCTCTCTCTCTATCCTAATAGTTCATGTGCTACTACTGTTGATTACTGAGTCTTTTTTGTGAAAGTGGCAGAAACTCAACTTCAACCATTATGAATTCAAAAGGAGAAGTATCCTATGGATGTAGAAGTATTTCATAGAAATATTAATCAGGGAAATAACCAGAGAAATATGAATCAGGGACATTCTGTTCCTCTTATTTAACTTTCATCATTTTGTTAAAAGAATAATTACTGGGTGTGTACCATATAAGACCTCATACCAAGGCACTGGAGAAAGAGTAGTAAACCTCACAGAGCAGTCTTGCCTGAGCTTATGAATTTCTGCCCTTCTCCTCAGTAAGACTTTTTTTTCCTTCCTTCCTTCCTCCCTCCCTCCCTCCCTCCCTCCCTCCCTCCCTCCCTCCCTCTCTCTCTCTCTCTCTCTCTCTCTCTCTCTCTCTCTTTCTTTCTTTCTTTCTTTCTTTCTTTCTTTTTCTCTCCTTTTTTATGGTACTGGGGATAGAACCCAGGGGCATTCTACCTCCAAGCTACATCCCAGTCCTATTTTTTTAGTCTTTTTTATTTTTGAAACAGGGTCTCACTGAGTTTGCAAATGGCCTCACTAAGTAGCTGAGGCTGTCCTCCAAACCAAAATCCTCTGGTCTCCACACCTAGCGAATGCTGGGATTACAAGCATGTGCCACCATGCCAGGCTCATAAAACTTCTATTACTATACTGTTATGCAATAATTCTTCTATTAAAACACTTTTATTTTTATAAAGACAAAATGTTCTCATAAATACCTGTTATTTTAATTTTTGATGCTGTGAAATTTCTTAGAGATCCATTAGACTCTAAGACACAACTTGTCATTGAGTGTTTGAGACCATTTTGCAATTAGTCATGGTCTTACTCAGAGTTCTAGCAGAAAAGAAAGGGCATACTCAAAGAGTTTAGTGAGCCCAGTTTGATGGAACTTCTTATGAAGGTGTATACAGGGTAAAAGGAAGAAAGAAAATATAGTAAAGGACCCAAAACACCGTTACTACCATTAATCCCAAGGAAGGAGAGGAGAAATAATTCAGTGAAGTTAAAGCCTTGAGCAAGGGCCTGCCTTTCAGGAGTGTGACCAGCCATAGCAGAAGGAATATGGACATGCCCTCGCCTCTTTTCTCTCAGATTCTCATCTCAAGCTAGAACTTCTATTGGTAATTCTGCTCAGAAGCCAGAATGCCATCTTCCTCTATAATTAATAGAGTACACTAAGAGGTATAGAACTGAACAGAGAATGTCCCTGGATAGATCGAGGGAAGGAAGAAAAGGGAGAAAAGCCAGAATAATGCCCACATAAAACCTGGATTATTTTTAAAGGTGTTAAACCTACTCTCTCATTTTCTAAGATTGATGCAAACAATAAAAAATTGCCTTTCCCAACTTTCATAACAAAGAATGAAACAAAATAAAAATCACAATAATATCACTAATGAAACAGGCGTGTATTTTAGTTTAAGTGTTAGCACCAATTCCATGAGATACATATGCTTGACAACATAGTTCGGATAAGTTAAGAGACTCCCCCATGATGTCACTAGTTAGTAAAAGTCTGAGCTAGGAAACTAGTCTGGAGCTACTTAACCCCAGGGTCTTTGCTTTTAACCGTGTTAATCCATGGACTATTTGAATTTCTCTTGCCCAGCTGCTTGATTAAATCTTAAATAATTGTTATTCACTTTGCAGTAGAGTCTTAGGCACATCACTATGAAGCTATAACACACACACACACACACACACACACACACACACACACACGGCTTTTCGGTTGAAAAAGATACTTTTGAACATAGTTAAGATGAATAAGTTTAAATTACTAATAGCATAAGTTTCGGTCAGGTTTGAAGTTCACAGGGTCCTTCATTCTCTATAGGTGATCCCCTTTTTCCTTACTAATAAGCTAAATTTTCAACCAATACCTGATTTGTGAGGCACTGGGCACAGCAGAAGGCCTCAGACAACAAATGTAAGACATCAGCATAGCAGTGTTCACACCCTCTTTCGAGTTGTGATCTATTTAATTCTTCTGATCTTAGTTCCTGTGAGAGAGTGAGGTAAAGGACCATTCCAGGTCCAGCATCCCTTTATTTTTCTCAAAGCCTCTCTGTGAAGGAGAGTAGGGAATTGACTTTTGGATATATTTGGATATCAGCTAATATTTGGAAGCCCAGTTCTTTTTACACATTCCAGGCACCTGTTCTGAGTCATGCTCTTGTTAACAATTCGCCTCTGAAAAGGTATTTACCTAGAAAATAAAGGGAGGATAATTGATTTTATCATATGCCCTTTCCAAAAATGCACATATGAATATATCCTTTTCATGCATGCATGTGCTTGCATGTACATGCACACAAACACACGGTAACTTAACTATTATTCTAATATCTGCTTTTGTGTTAACTAAACATTGAGTTTTTAAGGGTTGATGTTATAACCACTTCCTGGAAATAAAATCCAATCTCGAAAGGTATTTTGGGACTCATAAACCTCCTAAATATGGCAAGTAGCGATGTTTTAATGCACAAAGAGCTACCATGGGGATTCCAGATTATGCACATGGAAGCTGCCATTTTCCCCCGTTTTTGTTTATCAAGATTTTTGTCAACGAAAAGTGCTTTTTTAATCCCTGCTATTATCCATTACCACAGCCTGCTCTGCTATCTGGTTTTATAACCTGCTGTCCCCTGTTAACAGCAGCCCAGGTTTGTGGTGTTCTGTAGAGTGTGACATTCTCATAAACAAAAAAATAAATAAGTGAATAAATAAATAGAAAAAATATTTAAAAACATATTTAATTGCATGTATTTTCATTTTAATTTTTGATGCTAACAGAAACAGCACATCATTTCCTATTCTACGTCTCTAGAATTAGATAATTAAGTATGTATCCATTTATTTATTAGCACATGCACCTTATATAGCCTCAGCGAAAGGTACAAAGAGTAAAAGACTCAGATATCATGATAATCGGCATCATTTAAATAAGTGTTTTTGTAGGTGGTAAGGATGCCCTTTGCCTTGTCTTCTTTTTTGATCCAAGTTATAATCGGATGCACCTGATTTAATCTTGTTTTAGATTCTTGCTATATATAACATGGAAAGTGACCTGAGACTTGGAAAAGATGAAAGTCCATCTTGCAAGTGATAAAGCATCACTGTTGTTCAATTGCTTCTCTCCCACTGGTAAGGAAATAGAATTGAGGATCTACCTCTGATTGGTGTAACTGAAAGCACGGAATTATTTAGCATACAGAACTTTAATGGTGCGGTTCAAGATTTATTGAGTAAGATGCTATCTTAAAGTATCACGTTTTAAAATGGTTTGCTTTAATGGGTGAAATGAAAACCGCTAAATTTTAAAAGTATTTTTGTTTGAACATGCAGTCTTACTATCTTGGTCATACGTGGCATTTAAAAAAAAATTAAAGGTTCCACTTAAAATTGAACAAAAAGGAATTTCTTTTCCAGCTGTGATATTAGGGAGGCAAAATTAGAAAACATAATATAGCTTAATGCTTTTTTTTTCTTTTTATACGGCAACTGTAAGAAAATACCCTAACAAAATATTATAGACTGGGTGGCTAATAAACAACAGAAATATATTTCTTATGAATTTGAAGACTGAAATCTAAGATCAAGACACCAGCAGATTTGGTGTCTTGTAAGGACTTGTTTCCAGATTCTTTCCACTGACTGCCCAGCCCAGGCAGAGTATATCACATCGCTTATCTCTATCCCAAAGAAGCATCCCCATTTTAAGCTCATTTTAAATATGGTTTTTATGAATGTGTATCATCTTCACACCATTGTGGCATTTTCAAAAGAATTACTACAATGAACAATCCTAAACTGGGAACCATTTGCACTCTCATGGAAAGGCCAGGGGTCATTCTAAAAGGCTGTAGCATTATATTTATGGTTTATTTAATCATGGTAGTAGACTGTGAAATCAAGACCTATGATTATCCCTATTTTGCAGATGACAAAACTGAGAGTCAGGAAGTTAAGTGACTTGCCCATGGCTGGCATGTCTAGTAAGTAAGAGAGCCTTATCTGAATCCAGGTCAACAGGCTCTAGCAACTGGGATTTTAAACACTTGTAGTCATTTCTCACTCAGTGACAGGGTATGTTCTGAGGAATGTGCCATCGATTGATTTCATCATTGTGCGAAAATGGCAGCGTGGGCTATGGGGTCAGGATGAGAAAAACAATTTCACATCAAGCTAAAAAGTATCATTCAATCAAGAGATGAGATAAATGTGGGATGTATGCATCTGGTACCTAAGCAACAGGATGTATTGCTTTAAAATTGTCTTTTTATATGTAGGTGCACAGCATACAATAATAGCAAATAGTATAATAAATACAGAAGGTCACATCATCTATTATTATTAAATATTCCATACAGTACATGATTGCATGTCTTATATCTTTCATACAGCTGTCAATACAACATTAGTTCAAACATGCAATTGTGTTTTGATGATAAAGTACTATGATATCACTGAGCAATAGAAATATTTAGACCCACCATAAGTGCATGGGACTGCTATTATTTATGTGAACCACAGTGACCAAAATCTCATTTTGTGGTGCACGACTCTATGATTTGCTCCAGTCATTTATACTATTAGCTTTTGTCTTTTCCTTCACTGGATAGAGAGATATATTTCTTCAGAAAATTAAATTGCTTTCCCTTTTCTAATACTTGTTTTTTTAATTCACAGTATTATTTTAAGAAACCCTTTATTTATGGGGCAGCTATGAGTCTGTGTAATGGACAATTTAACAAATCAGAGGTCTTCTTTGTTTCCTTGCGGTCAAACTACTCTAGCTCATTCTGGGCACTCTCTTTCTTGTTGGCATCGCAAGTCCACCCCACCTCCCGTTCTTCTAAATCACTTACCTTCTGAATTCCATTCATACTTTTGCAATGTCCCCGCAACTAACTTCTCCTCCAAGGTTTCCTTGAGGCCATTCTTTCCTGTTAAGTCACTGGGAGAAACTATGATATTTTAGGGTTAACTTTCATGCATAAACATGAAGGGAGTATGTGGATTCTGGAGTTGAGAAGGGCTTTAATTTTTGCAACTGAAAACAGAAAAGTATGCCGAAGTCTCCGTTTGCCAAGAGTGGGTACTCAATATGGGCTTAATGAATTTTGGAATTAAACCGTCAACCCTTCCAAAGGAAGCCATATTTAATTATACAAAATTAAAATTAATGTAATATTCAGTTTCAAAGCATATAGGAAGAGGAAGAGAATACAGATGGCTCTATTTTTGAATAACTCTAAGGCAACCTCTTATGTTAATCCATATTCTGCAGAACAAATGTTAGGAATGGAATATTGACACACAGAGAAATAGGCCAGTGGGATTGTAGGATTCTCAACTATAGTAATGGGTATAGGCCACATTTGGACACACAGCCAGCCTGGGGAAGGGCCAAAATTTGGCTTACAAGACTAGCTGTTGTTTAAATATATTAAAAGTCTCAAATAGAAGTGTATACAGTATCAGAAGCGAGAAAAGGCAGTAAATCTTTACAGTGAGCTTATGAGTTATACATCACTCTAAAACTACCTTTTGAAGTAGCCAAGTCACTACAGGCCAAATTACTCAGGATCATAAACTCACACAGGGTTCTGGAAAATAAATCATCACAGAATTCAGGACTGGTCAATGGCCATGAATCTGGATGACTCAGATACCAAAGAGCAGGTCTTTCATTTAACAGGACTAAGGCAGAGAAGACAATAGGGTACCAGGGTGTCTTAGTTCATTTTCTGTTTCTATGAAAAACTAGTAGACACTAAAAGTTTTTTTAAAAAAATTAAGTTTTTCACAGTTCTAGATGCTGGGAAGTTAAGTGCTGGCTTCTGACAAAGAGTTCTTGTCTTTCCAAAGGGCACCACGTGACAAGACAGAGCAAGTACACAAGGTCAAGTTCTCTTTCTCTTCTTATAAACCCACTAATGCTGCCATAAAGACAATACCACAGTGACCTCAACTAACCCTAACTTACTCCGTAAGACTCCACTTCTAAATACCATCACACATGAGTTTGAGTAGCAAATTTCCAACATACAAACTTCTGAAGGACAAGTTCAAACCATAGTACTGGGTGTTTATGAGATGATAACTGACCATGGTAAGTCAGGGACTGGAAAGGAATTTGGAAATCCACAGGAAAGAGAGAAGGATAAGCAATCCGTGGAGGATGTGGTTGGCGTAATGTTGACTATAAGATTTCCCACATGTAGAATGAGCTTATTAATTATAAGAAGCTTAAGATATTACATGGAGATGGGCAGTTCCATACCTGGGGTCTCAGTAACATCACCTTGGTAACAGCAAGAAGGAGCTAGAGTCAACTAGGGAACTAAGATTGATTGAAGCCTGCAGTCTGCCTTGGTGGCTTGCAACCTTGTGTGGGTCACTGCTTTCTTTCACAGGAATGTAAGAGAAAAATTTAGAAACCTGTTATGAAAAGTAAATTAATAATAGCTCTTAATCTACTGGGAATAACATCCAGTGTCTGGAGTATAAATATAAAAATGTGTGTGTGTGTGTGTGTGTGTGTGTGTGTGTGTGTGTGATTATAATTGTAGAGAATTGGTTTGGAAAAGCTTGGCACAAGCTAAATTTGAATTATGGAGCTAGAATCAACTATGTAGCATAAGAATTTAATCTTATTTGGACAAATGCAAGAGGGACAGATGAGAAAGATAATTATATAATGAAAGGTAGAGGACCCTACAAGTTGGCCAGAGAGCAGGGCTTACAACCAATAGAATATTCATAGGGGCCATTATATTTTAGAAATAGAAATGCTATATACAATGTGGTACTGAAGTTATTTAAGATAATTCTTTTATCTTTCCCTGCTATGGTTTTGATTTTAAATGTATCCCAAGGCCCAATGTGTTAAAAACATGGTCCCTGGCCCCTGATTCTCTTGGGAGATGGTAGAATCTTTAAGAGGGAGAGCATAGTGTGAAGGATTTAGGCCTTACAGTCATATCTTTGAGGGGAATTCTGGGACCCCATACCTTCCTCTCTTTTTACAACCAGCCATAGTTAAACTGGTCTTCACCACCATATGCTATTGCCATGATATACAGTTCCATCAGTCAAGAACTAAAACCTACAAAACTCGTAACCAAAATAAGCCTTTCCTTTTTATAAGCCAAAAATTTCAGGTATAATGTAACAGTGACAGAAAGCTCACTAACATACTCCATAATACTTAACAGTGTCTGATGGACATAAGAAGGCATACCAGGTGTGTGTGTGTGTGTGTGTGTGTGTGTGTGTGTGTGTGTGTTTAAGTCAAAGAAAGAAGGTGATTTCACATGTGGATTGATGGGATAAAATAGAAAGAGTGCACATTAATAAATGAGAAGTGGATCAAAATACTTACTTTTATAACTTAGGAGCTTAGAGATCATAGAAAATTTGAAATCCTAAACCCTAGATACAGAAAATCTGAAAAACTGTATTATACTTCAATATTAACTAGACCTAATAAGCCAAGTAGTTAGCTGGCGTTAGCGGTGCATGCTTGTAATCCCCGCACTTGGGAGGCGGAGACAGGAAGATCGAGCTGGTTTGAAGCCAGCCACGCTGGCTTAAGAGACCCTGTTGCCAAATAAAAATATAAAATAGGTCTGGGAGTGTAGCCCAGAGGTAGAAGGGTTTCCAGGAACCCCAGTACCACCAAAAGAAAACAAAAACCAAGTAGTTAATTTAGTCAATATCTGGCCTATAATTTATTCAACAAATATTTGTTAATAGCATCATCAATGATACATATTTTGTTGATTATTGGTAATGAGATATGTACACACAGATTTTCTTTTCTTTCTTTTGGTAGTTGGTGCATTGCAATCATATATCGTGATGAAGTTCAAGGTGAGAAAGGCATGCGTGCACACCACACTCATGGAGCCCTTCCCCAGGCCCCCTCTTCCCTCCTACTTCTCTCCTTCCCAAGCCCAGCATAGTGATTGACTTTGATAAGTCTGTGTATGCCCATCATTGTACGTCCATTGAGGTGTTTCCCTTTCCCCCCTCCCATCTCCCTCAGATAAGTCGCCTTCTTCACTCATCTAAGGGTTCTCTTCCTTTGTCTTGGGTCACTCCTATGTCCCATATTCTCCCTATCTTCTTCATATTAGGGAGAACATCCAACTTTTCTTTTTAGGACTGAGTAATCTCCTTTAGCATAACATTATCCAGATCCATCCATTTCTCTGCTGACATAATTTTGTCCTTCTTTATTGCTGAGTAAAAATCTATTGTGTACATATCCGATAGTTTTGTACTTCATTCATCTGTGGATGGACATCTCGGCTGATATTCTAATTTGGAATTTGTGAATTGTGTAGCTATGGACATAAATATGCATGCATTAGTCTGTTACTTTGGGTAGATACCATTCATCTGGGGAGATACCCAGAAATGTTATATCTGGATCATATGGTAGGTTCGTTCCCATTCTTCCGAGGATTCTACATACTGTTTTCCAAAGTAGTTGCACTAATATGTAATGCCACCAACAATATATTAGAATTCCCACTTTTCCACATCCTCACCAGCATTTGTTGTTGTTTGTGTTTTTAATGATTGCAAATCTAATGGGGGTTAAGTGAAATCTAAGAATAGTTTTAACTTGAATCTTTCTGATTGCTAATGATGTTGAACATTTTTGTATATTTATTGACCATTTGTATTTATTCTTTTATGAAATGTCTATTTAGGCCATTTGCACATTTTGATTGGGTTATTTGTTTTCTTAGCAGTGAATTTCTTGAGTTCTCTATATATACTAGATATTAGTTCTCTATCAGAGGAGTAGCTCGCAAAAATCTTCTTCCATTCTGTCGATTCTCTGTTGAGGTTCTTGATAATTTTCTTTGCTGTACAGAAGCTCTTCAGTTTCATGCAGTACCATGTATTCATTCTCCTTTTAATTTTTTATACCTTTGGGGTCTTGTGGATAAAGTTTTTACCCATGTCTGTGTGTTGAAGTGTTGAACCTATGCCCTTTTCAAGTAGCTGCAAGTCTCTGGTTTAATTTCTAGGTCATTGATCTATCTTGAAGTAACTCTTGTGCAGGATGAGAAAGTAGGGTTTATTTCAATTTTTCTGCATATGATTAACCAGTTTTGCCAACACCACTTATTGAAGAGGCTCTTTTTTTCCCCAATGCATGTTTTTGTCCCCTTCATCAAAAATCAATTGACTGTAAGTATGCAGATTTGTTCCTGAGTCTTTTATTCTGCTCTATGTGGTTTGTGTGTCTGTTTTTGTGCCAAAGCCATGTTATTTTTATAACTATTGCTTTATAGTATGGTTTGAAGTCAGATATTGTGATGCCTCCTGCGTGGTTATTGTTGCTGAGAACTACTTCAGCTATTATGGTTTTTTTTATTTGTTTCTTGTTGTTGTCCCAAATGAACTTAAAGACAAGTTTCTATGTCTGTGAAGAATGACCTTGGTAATTCAATGGAGATTACACTGAATATGTAGATCACTTTTGGAAGAATGGTCATTTTGATATTTATTCTGCCTATCCAAGAATGTGAGTGGTCTTTCCATCTTCTAAGATCTTCAATTTTGTTTTTCAAAAAGTTTTATAATATTTCTTGGGGAGATCTTTTACCTCCTTGGTTAGGTTTATTTCTAAGTATTTTATTTTGGGGAGAATATTATGAGTGGCAGTGTTTTCTGGATTTCTTTGTCAGTGAATTTATGTTTGTCATACAAGAAAGCTTCTGATTTTTTAAGACTGATTTTGTATCCAGACACTTTGCTGGATTTGTTGATCAGTTCTATTAGCCTTTTGGTTGAGTTTGTTGGTTCTTTTAAGTATATTATCATGTCATCTGCAAATAGAGTGTTTTAGTTCTTCTTTTCCTATTTGTATTATTTTGATTTTCTTTTCCTGCTTTATGTCTCTGATTGGAGGACATTATGCTAAGTGAGATTAGTCAATCACAAAAAATAAGAAATCAGATGCTTTCCCTAATATGTGAGAGTTAGGGAGAAAAGAGGAGCAAACAAGATAACCTAAAGGAAGAGAAAGGAGGGGGAAGAGAAAAATCTCTAAAGCACACAATGTACTTAAACATATCGAAGTCAATCACTAAGCCAAGCAAGGAAGGGAGGGACGGGGAGGGAATGGGGTGGTATTTGGCTAGGGGTTAAATCAGTGATGAGTACATGTTTGTACACACAAGTTTTTTACCCCAATAAGTTGTATGAATATAATGCACCAATAAAAAAAATAGATTCTCAATTAATATATTAAAAAGGAGAGCTAATAATGGACATCCTTGTCTTGTTCCTGTTTTTAGGAGAAATCTCAGTTTTTTCCCCATTCTGGATAATGTTGTCTGTGGGCCTATTGTTTGTTGACTTAATGGAGTTAAGGTATGTTTCTTATATTTCTGTTCTATTGTGTTTTTTAAACATGAATAAGTAATATACTTTGTCAAATGGTTTTTCATCATATACTTAAATGATCATGTAATTTTTGTCTTAAGTTCTGTTTGTGTGGTGAATTACATGGATTTTTATTTTATGAGCCAGTTTGCGTCGCTGAGATGAACCCAACTTGATATAATGGGTGTATAATTTTCTTGAAGTGATTTTGAATGGGCATTGCTAATATTTTGTTTAGCAGTTTTGCTTCTAAGTTCATCAACAATATAGGCCTGTAGTTTTCTTTTCTTGAGCTGTCTTTATTTGGTGTATTAATGTGATGTTGGCTTCATAGAATATATTTAACAGAGTCCCGTTTCTTTTTATTTCATGAAATATATTGAGGAGTATTGGGATTAACTCTTCTATAAAGATTTCATAAAATTCACCTGGGAAATTATCTGGTCCTGGGCTTTTCTTTGATGGTAAACTCCTTATTGTTTCTTCAAGCTCTTTGACTGCTATTGGTCAGTTTAAATTTCTATATCTTCTTGATTCATTTTAGGAAGGTTCTCTGTGTTTAGATACTTGTCAATTTCTTGTAGGTTTTCCATTTTGTTGGAATATAGTTTTTCAAAGTAGTTTCTGATAATACTCTGGATCTTTACATTATATACCACTTTTTTTCATCTCTTATTGTAATAATTTGGGTTTCTTTTCTTCTAAAGCATTGAGGTATATCTAGGTTATTTATTGGTGATTTTCTTTTTTAATAAATTTATTTATTTTATTGGTGCATTGTAATCATACATCACATTGGCATACAAGACTTGAGAGGATATACAAGCACACATCATCAAATTGGCCCTCATCCAGTCCCCATCCCAATCCCTCCCCCTCCCTCGATCCCATGCTTGATTGGTGATTATCTTTGATACATTTGTTTATGTACCTCCTGAGTTTTAAAGAGGTTCCATCCTCCCCCATCCCCTCACTTCTGATTGGTCACCTTAATTGCTTCGCTATAGGGCCCTTTCTATAACTCGACCTCCTCCTGTAACCCGTTTCCTCCTAGTTATTGCTAATTAGGGGAAGAATCTGGTTTTTATTTTCTGTGATATTTCTCTGTGCGTGCTGCATTGCAAGTTCCAATCCCACTCCTGATGGCCCCAGTAGTGGCCTGGCCACCCGGAGGACTCTGATCCCAACCTCGCTGGCTCTAGCACCTGCCTTGCCCACTGTGAGGCCCCAATTCTGGCCTCGCTAGCCCCCGCACTGGCCTAACCCCTCGGCTGGCTTCGATCCCAGCCTTGGAGGCCCCAGCACTGGCCTTGCCTCACGGCCGGCTCCAATCCCGGCCTTGCCTCATGGCAGGCTCTGATCTTGGCCTCACTGGCCCCGGCACTGGCCTTACCCCTTGGCAGGTTCCGATCCCAGCCTCGGAGGCCTCAGTAGCGGCCTTGCCTCATGGCAGGCTCTGATACCAGCCTCACTGGCCCCGGCACCAACCTAACCCCTCTTCAGGCTCCAACCTGGCCTCGGAGTTCTCAGCACCAGCCTTGCCTCATGGCTGGCTCTGATCCTGGCATCGGAGGTCCCATTACCGGCCTTGTCTCACAGCAGGCTCCATTCCCAGCCTCACTGGCCCCGGCACCGGCCTAACCCCTCGGCAGGCTCCAATCTCGGCCTCGCTGGGCCCGGCTTCGGCCTTACCCCTTGGCAGGCTCCAATCTAGGCCTCGGAGGCTCCAGCACCGGCCCTGCCTCACCGCAGGCTCCAATCCCGGTCTCGCAGGCCCCAGCACCAGCCTAACCTCTCGGCAGGTTCCGATCCTGGCCTCAGAGGCCTCAGTATCGGCTTTGCCTAATGGCAGGCTTTGATCCCAGCCTCACTAGCCCCGGCACTGGCCTAACCCCTCAGCAGGCTCCGATACCGGCCTTGGAGGCCCCAGAACCAGCCTTGCCTCATGGCAGGCTCCGATCCTGGCCTCGCTGGCACCGGCACTGGCCTAACCCCTTGGCAGGATTCGATTCCAGCCTTGGAGGCCCCAGCACCGGCCTTGCCTCATGGCAGGCTCCAATCCCAGCCTTGCTGGCCCTTGCACCAGCTCTGCCTCATGGCAGGCTCCAATCCCAGCTTTGCTATCCCTGTCAGCAGCCTCCCCCCTCAGCAGTCTCCAATCCAAGCACCCTCCTCACCCAGGTTGTCCCAGATTTCCGAGGTTGTGGGGTGGTAGCATTCTGCCTCTGGGGTTATTTCTACAAAAGTTCCAGGTGTAATGCATCAGATTTTGCCTCCCCTGAGTACTGGCCACTGCTATTGCCACTACCTCCACCATTTCAAATATTTCCCAAGCTCTTTTTCCACTCTGAATGTTGTCCAGTGTTCCTAAGCATGCACGGCAGTAGCATTCGATGTTTGGGGTAATTTCTCCAGAAGATAAGGTTGGTAGGATCAGATTTCTTTCTGCCTCTCCCAAATACAAGTCTCCACCGCCATCATGGCGACCGCTTCCAATACCGCCTTCCTCATAGGTCTCCGCTAAACTCTCTCCTTACAGGTGATGTCCAGGATTCTTTAGGATGTAGAGAAGAAACAGACCTCCTTTGTGGGGAATTTTTCCAAAAGTTTCAGTTCAGTTGGATAAGTTTTGTCTGCATTTCCAGTATCCTGGCAACTGCTGGGGCCATCTTGACCCCTCTCTAATATTTTTCTTTTCTTTTTTCTTTTTCTTTTCTTTTCTTTTCTTTTTTTTTTTTTTTAATAAGAGAAGGCAGTATGTGTGGTTTAGGAGGTTGTGGGATCAGGTACTTGGTAGCACTGTGGCCCGGGCCCCGGTTCTTCCCGGGGTCAGGCATGCCCTGCGTGACCCCGCCTGGGCCCCAGTTCTTCTGAGGGTCCAGCGTGCCTCGTGTGACCCCGCCCGGGGCCCAGGGTCCTGCAACCCAGGCCCCGTTTTTTCCGGGGGTCTGGTGTGCCCTGCTCCTCTTTTTTTCTTATGTGAGAACTTAGTCTTACAAATTTTTCTCTCAATACTGCCTTCCAGTAGTTGATGTGCTGTGTGTCTATTTTTGGTTGTTTCTAGAAATTCTTAATTTCTCCCCCAATTTCTTCTATGACCCATTCCACATTCAGCAGTGTAGTGTTCAGTCTCAGTGTGTTTATGTAGTGTTGTGAACTGAAGCACAGAGGTAGCTGAAAAGTTGCTCTTCTAGCACTGGCAAAGGATTAAATGAAAGTGGGAAGATGTGAAGAGTTTATTTTAA
This sequence comes from Muscardinus avellanarius, assembly GCF_963383645.1. Taxonomy (NCBI): domain Eukaryota; kingdom Metazoa; phylum Chordata; class Mammalia; order Rodentia; family Gliridae; genus Muscardinus; species Muscardinus avellanarius. The sequence goes on along the minus strand of NC_137801.1, from coordinate 82,787,942 downwards.
GAAAAGCAAGGAGTGTCTTAGATTTTAAAAGGTGTCTTTTAACAGATTAGAGAGATTAAATCAAATTTTCCTTCATGATTTTTAGTTCCTGAAGAGCGCTAGGCTGGTCAACATCTAAATTACCTTACTGATAAACTGCTATTCTTATTCTAGTAGGGCTTGTATTGGTTAGCAGACTACAAGTTATCATGCTAAAAAAACATGCAATGATCCTGGAGTCTTTTTCTGCTCCAAGTTCCAAAACTCTATCCTACGCTTCCCAAGGATTTTTTTTTTTCCCCTGGGAATTGAACCTAGGATTCTGCACTCATGTCAAGTACGACAATTATTTTCCATGCATAATAAAGTTGGAGGATTATAATCTTAAGGAAATTATATCTGTTACTGGACTGATTGGAAAATGATAGTAAGAGGAATTGTGAAGCCAAGCTATGAATTGTAAGTGAGAGTATCATGTTTGCTTATGTGAAATATCATCATAAGCTCAAAATAACAGGAGCTTAGAGATAAGGAAACAGAGCATGTACAGAAGGTGGCCACTGTGAGGGTTTAAAGGAGAGGGCTCATTGAGTGAGCACTGAAATATTCAAGACATTTCATTCAGGATAAATTCATACTATATGTTTCTAGAAAGAAATACCTCCAAGCCATACTCCAGCCCCATTTTCTATTCTTTCAATTTTGAAACAGGGTCTCAATCAGTAGTAGCTGAGACTGTTGGCAAACAGGGATCTGTTACAGATTGGGAGAATATGGTTGTAGGGAAACTGTTCCTGAGGATCCCTGTTAGGGTCCTGGACACAATTTCCCTCAAACCACAACAAAACCCAAAACAACCAGAAAGAAACAAACAAAAAAAAAAACCCACGGGTTCTTATCCTGAGCTAAGGATAAATATACATAGATTGGACAGTTGCTGAAGATTTAAAGAAGTTTATTAAAAAGATAGAAATACAGAAAATAGAAATACAGAAAATAGAAATACAGAAAATAGTTACAGCCCCGTGCAAGAATGGCATGGGGGAAGGGTGGTCCGGGCCAATTTACCACCCCCAAGATATAGCAGGTAGACCGGACTTTTTATACCCATGAACTCCACCTCGTTTATGTAATTCTGACTTAGTGAAGTCCCTGTAAGATACCTCCCCCAGGAAGGTGTGGCAAGGTGTCTCCTTTCAGGAAGGTCAACCCCTCCTCCAATCCTAGCTAGCTTACCTAATCATGTAGATATGTCTTTAGATAGAGAAAGGCCTAGTTCTCCTCTCCTATTGTCTTGCTAATTACATTTAGCTAAGTCAATCTAAATTTCAATAGCTGTTTGCTTCCTGACAAAAGCCAAGCCTTTCTCTCTCCAGGTCTGCTGCCATTTTGACACAATTATTTTTGAAATATATTAATAATCAGAGTTTTTTCAAATATTCCTAGGCCATTCCCAATACTGGTACAGGATCCTCCTGTATCAGCCTCCCAAATGCCGGAATTACAAGCACTTGCCACCATGTCCAGCTGGTTTCGCAACTTGAAAAGAATATTCTATTCATCTTCTAGTTTGTTGATTGCATATTGACATATTTCTGGCTGTCAACTCTAATTTTAAAGCATATAAAATATAATTCAAGAGGAATTTCTCCTATCTCTTCTCTGATTTCTATGATTCTGTAGAATAATTTCTAGGTCTTTTTATTAAAACATAAAGTGTTTATATGTAATAATAAAAAATAGGAAACTTACAAATGATATCTCAAGTGAGCTAAATTTTAAACTAAATACATAAGTAGTTAAAATGAGTTCTTAATCTGGCATGGTGGTAGACATCTGTAATTCCAGTTTTTGGGAGGCTGAGACAGAAGGATCACAGGTTTGAAGTCAGCCTTAGCAACCTAGTGAGACTTTTAGCAAGTTAGTGAGAATCTGTTTCCAAATAAAAGATAAAATAGGCCTGGGGGTGTAGCTTAAAGATAGAATGACCCTAGGTTCGATCCCCAGTACCACACTGTGAAGAGCCCCACCCATTGCCTGCTAGCTCGAAGACCTAAAAATAGCGCCGAGCGGAAGCTCTGTGAGGCCCATTAAGCAGTAAACAACTTTCAGGAAGTCCGGTAACCGGAGCATGGGGCGCACGGGAACACAACATACCACTGTTTGTAACAAATGAGCTAATTTTGCATGGAGCGAGTGATCTGAGTGCTGATTGGCTGCTTGGGATATATAAGCGGGGAGCGGGGAGCGGAGAGGAGGAGAGTATGTAAGAGCCTGGGATAATAAAGAGTCCGAAGAAGATCGTCTCCGGTGTCGTGCTTGAAAGCGGCAAGTGGTGGCCCGTACGGGGAATCTCTCTCAACGAGACGGTCAGAACTTTGGACTTTCCAGGGCAGCCGGCTGGTAAGTTCTCCTGTGAAGAGGGAGGCTCTACAAAGTAGAGGATCATAAGATTGTTCTTTCCCAACTCCGTTTGAGGACGAAGGGGAGCTCCTTTGAGGGGAGGATTTATAGGGTAGTATACTCTCAGGCTGGACCTGAGGCTGAATAGGTATGGGAAATAATCCATCTCATCCAATACAAAAGGCTTTAAAAGCCTTATTAAACGGAAAGGGGTTAAAACTTAGGGATAAGACTATTCAGGGTTTTTTGAGCCAAGTGGATGAGGTGGCCCCTTGGTTTGCAGTATCAGGAAACTTGACCCTGGCAAGTTGGGATAAGTTAGGGAAGGATATTAAAAGGGCAGAGAAAAACAATCAAGTCACGGGAGGAACTTATCCTTTGTGGCGCCTCGTCAGGACATGTTTGGAGCAGAAATACTACAAACCGCTAGTGCGAGAGGGACAAGTGGCACTTGATCTGTTAAAAGAGGAACGGTCCACTTCCTCTCACCCAGCTAGTGAACTAGGCTCTGAAGGGGAGGGGGACTCGGACGAGGAACTTGCGGCAATAGAGGAGGAAGTCAGCAGATTAATCCTAGCTACGGGCCCCTCGCAGGGCTCTGTTCCTCCGCCCTATAATCCCTCAGCTCCAGGACAAAGCGGAGGCCGCTCCTTTAATGAAAAGGTATGGCGTGAGCCGGAAATGTTACTATCCAGACAGGCTTTCCCCGTGTTTCAACCACAAGGAGGAGGACCTCGGTATCATGAGCCTTTAGATTATAAGCTTGTAAAACATATTGCTGAGTCCGTGCGGACTTATGGTACCAATGCTGCATACACCGTAGCCACCTTAGAAAGCATTTACAGGTATGCCATGACCCCTGGAGATTGGCAGAACTTGGCCCGAGCGGCTTTGACCCCAGGACAGTATTTAGATTGGAAGGCTTTCCTTATTGAGTTCGCAGCAGAGCAAGCAGCGGTGAATCAGGCCGCAGGACAACCTGCCTGGAATTTGGATATGCTTTTGGGACAGGGACAATTTGCTAACAACCAGACCTGTTACCCTCAACAAGTGTATGATCAGATAAACAATTTGGCCACCAGGGCATGGAAAAGTTTGCCTAATAAAGGGGAGGTGTCAGGCAATCTTACTAAGATAATTCAAGGTCCCACTGAGCCTTTTTCTGATTTTGTGGCTAGGATGGTAGAAGCTGCTGGACGAATATTCGGGGATGTCGATGCAGCCATGCCACTTGTTAAACAGCTTATTTTCGAACAATGTAATACTGAATGCACAAATGTACAATGCTATAGAGACACACCAAACACCCCAATGGCCCATTCTCCAACCGCCCAAGGAATCCGGAGAGCCACTCCCGGTTCAGCGGGATTGGACCTCTGTGCCACCACCCGGCTGGTATTAACCCCTCGAATGGGAATTCAAATTATGTCGACTGATATGTCAGGGCCATTACCCCCAGAAACGGTGGGCATAGTTTTGGGGCGATCATCATCCACCATGAAAGGCCTAATAACTCATCCTGGAGTTATTGACCAAGATTATGAGGGCGTTATAAAGGTTATGGTCTCCGCCCCCAGAGGAATTGTTGCCATCTCTCCTGGTGATCGGATAGCGCAGCTGTTATTATTACCTAGTCTACATTCTCTCTTCCCTTCAAAAAAGGAACAGCGAGGAGAAAAAGGGTTTGGGTCCTCTGGTACTAATATAATATCTCTCGCCTTTGATATGGGAAAACGACCTTTAATTACTTTGAAAGTGGAGGGAAAGCCGATTCTAGGATTGCTTGATACAGGGGCAGATACTAGTGTAATTGCTTCTAAGGATTGGCCCCCCGCCTGGCCCATAAAAAAGGCTGACACACAGCTTAGAGGATTAGGATACATTAAAACACCTGATATTAGTGCTAGACCCCTTCATTGGGAGGACCAAGAAAAACATTCTGGGACCTTTACACCCTATATGCTGGAAATTCCGGTCTCCTTGTGGGGTCGAGATCTACTTCTGGACATGGGATTCCGATTACATAATGAATATTCTCCCCAGGCGCTACATATGTTTAACAAGCAAGGTTTTCATCCATCATTTGGATTAGGGCGAAACCTACAGGGACGGAGGAGCCCTGTCCCCACTGAAGGACAAAACACTAAACAGGGATTGGGTTTTGTGGAGTAGCCACTGGGGAGGCAATTCCCATCACTTGGAAGACGGGGGATCCAGTGTGGGTTTCCCAGTGGCCTCTCCCCCGTGAAAAATTGGAAGCAGCAAAAGAGTTAGTAAAAGAACAACTAAAATTAGGACATATCCAATCATCCACATCACCCTGGAATACCCCTATATTTGTAATAAAGAAAAAATCAGGAAAATGGAGACTATTACATGATCTCCGAGCCATAAATGAACAAATGCAAGTTATGGGACCAGTCCAACGTGGACTCCCCCTTCTCTCAACTATTCCAAAATTCTGGCCAATTATAGTGATTGATATAAAAGATTGCTTTTTCTCTATACCATTAAATCCTCTAGATACCCCACGTTTTGCTTTTACTGTGCCATCCCTAAACCAAGAGCAAATTGACCAGAGATATGAGTGGAGAGTGCTCCCCCAGGGTATGGCGAATAGCCCCACTCTTTGTCAACTATATGTGGATGCTGCCTTACAACCTGTTAGGGATAAATTCCCTCCATTGCGTTGTCTCCATTATATGGATGATATCCTATTAGCCTGTGAAAATGAAAAGGTACTGGATGAAGCGTATTGTGTGCTTGTTAAAGCCCTTGAGGAAAAGGGTTTAGTTATAGCATCTGAAAAGGTTCAAAAGGGCACCGTCACCCATTTTTTGGGAAATATTCTTTATCCCAATTTCGTCACGCCTCAAAAGGTCACCATTCGTACAGACCAGTTACACACTTTAAATGATTTTCAAAAGTTATTAGGAGATATTAATTGGATACGTCCTGCTTTAGGAATCCCAAATTTTATGCTAAAACCTTTATATGATATCCTCAAAGGAGATTCTTCCTTAACCTCTCCTAGAATGCTGACTGCTGAAGCCCGGGAAGCCTTAAGTTTGGTAGAACAAGCTTTAACTAAGGCTTCCCTTAAGCGCATTTCACCGAGGGATTCTATTTGGGCATGCATACTGGCTACTGAGCTCCAACCCACTGGGGTCTTATGGCAACAAGGACCTCTATTATGGATTCATCCTAAACTATCTCCTCAAAAGGTTATTGAGTATTATCCCTCTATGGTGGCAAAGGTTGCTGTTCTTGCCATACAGCAATGTATTCAACATTTTGGCCAAACCCCTAATAAGCTTATTGTTCCCTATAGTAAACACCAAATATTAATTTTACAAACCTCCCTGGATGATTGGGCTATATTACGATGTGTGTTTAATGGAGAGATAGATAATCACTTACCTAAAGATCCTATATTACATTTTGCAACTCAACATCCTATTATCTTTCCAACCATAACCAGAAGAACACCTATACCCTTCGCTATCAATATTTTTACTGATGGATCAAAATCTGGCCTTGGAGCTTTTATGATAGAAGGACAAAAACCCATAGTTGTTCAATATCAGCATATATCACCTCAGCTAGTTGAACTAAATATTATATTAGAAGTGTTTGAGAGATATGATTCTTCCTTTAATTTGTTATCGGACTCCTCCTATGCTGTAGAGATGATAAAGTCCCTTGAATGTGTGGGGCAAATATCAACACATACGCCCATCCACTACTTGGCATCTAAAATTCAACACTTAATTTTGATGAGGAAAAATCCCTTTTATGTACAACATATTAGGGCACATACAGGCTTACCAGGGCCTGTTGCCCAAGGTAATGATTATGTAGATAAGCTTACGAAGATGCCCATGATTTTCTCTCTCACCCCACTTCAACGGGCACAAGATTTTCATCGCCAGTTTCATGTAAATGCTAAAACTTTACAGATTAAATTTAAAATTCCTCGTTGTCAAGCCCGTGACATCATCAAGGCCTGTGGTACTTGTGCACCCTTTATCCCCTCTTCTAATGTTGGTGTTTGCCCACGTGGGTTGCTCCCCTTACATTTATGGCAAATGGATGTGACCCATATACCTGAATTTGGCTCTGTTAAGTATGTACATGTTTCTGTTGATACTGTTTCTGGAATTATATATGCTTCTACTCACACAGGGGAAAAAGCTCGTGACGTTATCGCTCATTGTCTTGAAGCTTGGGCAGCATGGAATGTGCCAAAAGAAATAAAAACTGATAATGGTCCGGCTTATACCTCACAAAAATTTCAGTCTTTCTGTAAACAGATGGGCGTAACATTAAAACATGGCCTTCCATATAATCCTCAAGGACAGGGCATTGTTGAACGCGCCCATCGCACAATAAAAGAATGTCTAATAAAACAAAAAGGGGGAATAGGTGAGAATCTGAAACCAAGGCAGCGATTATCTTTGGCACTTTTTACTTTAAATTTTTTAAATTTAGATATTAATGGCAAATCGGCCGCAGATCGCCATTTTTGTCCTTCTAGTATTCCACATGATATGGTAAAATGGAAAGATGTCCTCACCGGAAAATGGAAGGGACCTGATCCGGTACTCACATGGGCCAGAGGCTCTGTTTGTGTTTTCCCACAGGACGGAACCGATCCGATTTGGATCCCAGAGAGACTGACTCGTCAAATAATATCGCAAGATGGCGCCTCAGGGATGGATACACCTGATCACCATGCTGATCTGGACAAAACCAGTATGGAGCAACTGGAGCTGGGAGTTTGATAAACTCACCGAACAATTACGTGCTGAAATCATCAAGGTCAACACCACCCGAATCGACCGAACAATTACGTGCTGAAATCATCAAGGTCAACACCACCCGAATCGACCCCAAAGTGGCCCAAACGCTGGCGTCCCGGATCCAGAAGGCAGCATTCCATCTAAAAGAATGGGCCGGGTTGGGAGCATTGGGATTTTGTTTTGTCTTCCTGTGCATTCTATGTCTCTGTTGCCTGAGACGTTTATTTCTGCAGAGGGCCAAGGATCAGATGCTCCTAGCTCAGGCTTTCATGGCGGTTGAAGCAGGACAATCGCCTACTGTTTGGCTAGCCGCAATGGAAAAATCATAAAGCAGAATGTCAGCAAGGACTGCACTTGGGACCCCGGGAGGGTGCATCCCAAGGAGGATATGCTCAGCTGCATACGGGTTACCACTGTATTGCTCGCCCGTCCCTGCAAAAAAGGTGGTGGCAAATAATTGCATAAACTATAGCAGGGGTTGAGTCCTCTATCCTCTTCTGCTTAAAAACAAAAAGGGGGAACTGTGAAGAGCCCCACCCATTGCCTGCTAGCTCGAAGACCTAAAAATAGCGCCGAGCGGAAGCTCTGTGAGGCCCATTAAGCAGTAAACAACTTTCAGGAAGTCCGGTAACCGGAGCATAGGGCGCACGGGAACACAACATACCACTGTTTGTAACAAATGAGCTAATTTTGCATGGAGCGAGTGATCTGAGTGCTGATTGGCTGCTTGGGATATATAAGCGGGGAGCGGGGAGCGGAGAGGAGGAGAGTATGTAAGAGCCTGGGATAATAAAGAGTCCGAAGAAGATCGTCTCCGGTGTCGTGCTTGAAAGCGGCACCACACACATACACAGAAAAAGAGTTCTTATTCTACTTTATTACTATATAATAACAAGCCACAGTATTTTTTCTCAAGTAAGATGTGATTGTTACATGAACATGTTACAATTATCAATGTTATAAATAGCAGCTAAAAATTAACATTTTTAAAAGTCAACATGTAAAGGATGAAAAGGCTTTTGTAAAGATTTTGCATTCTTGGTAAGAAAATACCCTCCACAAAACCTGAAGCTATTTTAAGAAATACCAGTTTTAAAATTGGGATTGCAGAAACCAGAGGAACACCTGAACTGTTTGGTGTAAGGTAGCCATGGTTTGAGGCACTCCTCTGAGAATTCCACTTCTTCCAGGGAAATACAGTGTAAAAGGCTGGGCAGTCCAAATGGCTAAGGACAGGAGCCAAAGCTTAAGACTCTCAGAAAATGAGACACTTAAGTTACAACTTACAACCTACAGAAGTATCTGCTCCGAGCAGACTAAAATCATGGAGAACAGCCTTGGTCTCAGCCATTTCAAGAATGTTTATTGTGATAGTGACTAGGAGAGGACCTTTGTTAACCCTCCATGCAAACTTTATGCAACTTGTGCTATGTTAGGGGAGAGAGACACACACACTATCCATTCACCAAGGAGCTCAGCTGGCGATGTCAGGGTCTCACATACAAGCCAATCGTGAATCTGGTCCAGGTCTTTAGGTTTGATCTTAACCAGAGCTCAACCAGAGCTGAAGGTGAAGACCAACGAACTCAGGTGTCCGTAGTAGAGCTTCTGCTTTAGAACATCTTAAAAACTTTTAGAAATTATTTAAACTATTCATATTAACCTATTCTTCCCAAGTTTCTTCTTCTTCATCTTTTCTTATTCACAGAAGAGTTTTAACCAGTGTAACTTCCTGGAAATACATTAGTTTTTCATCATTAGGGGGCTTTGCAATTTTCACAGGGATGTCAAAAAGTGAGGTCACTGTAATCAAAGTATCATGTAAGAATGTTGGTGAAAACCATCAGTTATACTTCAGTTCTTGAGAATGAAAATTGATAGTTAAATGCAGCAAAGGGAGCTCGCTAAGAGAGTGAAAATCTGACGCTGATTTACTTTCACTCAACAACCAGTATTAGCTCTGCTTTCATAATATTTACCTTGGAGATCTAAGTCACAATATTTTCCTTGAGTGAGATATCATTGTTAAACACACCGTAATGAGAAGTGTTGACATTTTATTGAAAACCACTCTATATTGCTAATCTGCTCTGAATATTGCCATGGCAGTGGAGAAAAATCTGTCAAAATGTGTTGGACTATGTTCTGTCTTGATGAAAAAGAGTAACTTCTCACAGTTCAGGCTTTTATTCAATTGCCGTTTCTACTTAACAATAAAAAATGAATTGCTTCTTTCACCCTTGGGTTCTCTTCCAAAAATCCTAGTCATCCTTTGGATTTCCGTTGGACCACTTCTTTCTCTGAGAAGCTTTACTTGTATCCATGCCTCACTTCTTATGAGATATCCAAGGTGTGCCCCGTTGGTCACCTGGTTCTCTTCTTTCAGGGCATTCCTCAGTTCTCCTGTTTCCCAGTAGTTTATATTCTATAAAAAAGAGGTCCAAGTTTCTTAATTTTTATAATCTTCTGTCTCTGTTAGTGTTTAGCTAGCAATATTACCTATGTGAGTTTGACTTAACCATTTAAAATCTTAGTTTGCATTTAAAAACTTAGGGAAGTGAAGAATGAGATCTCATAAAAGTTCACCATATTCACTAATTTTAAGCTATTTCATAATCCTACATAGACTGTAAGGTATTTAAAAACTAAATAATAATTTGTTTGAGCACAGATAAATTATCTCAGGTTAGCAAATAGTGTTTATATGTTTAATACATCCAAAAATGTATTTATTTGATTACCTGTGAATTCACTATAACCCACAGGATTAATCTCTCTTTTAATATTTGGCAGCTACAAAGAAACAGAAAGCTACAGATACAACTAACTTTAAGAGAAAAGCATAACTTGTTGAATCACAAAATTTTTATTCAGAAGTGTTAGTGTGGCTTCCAGCTGAAGTCATGATGAGTTTCATAAGAAAGAATTTACGATGTGCTTGAAGAAAGACAAGAACATAAAATAGTCAAGGAAGAAACAAGGTGGCATTAAAAGTAGAGAAAGTATTGTCAAGTCAAGTACAAACTGGTTTTGGTACTCACTAGGAGGTATAACAGAAGGCCCGGGGATGAAAGAGTTAACTAGATGGGGCATTTAATGGGTGGGAAAGTTTATTTAATTCCTAGGCATGCTACTCTAGGTGGTGGGTTTCAGCACCTTAAGAAGAAGAAAGAAGGTTGTCCAGGGGGCACGCACTTGTAATCCCAGTATTTAGGAAGCTGAGATAGGAGGATTTTAGGTTTGAGTATATCCTCAGCATCTTAGTTAGAACCTCAGAAACTTAGTGAAACCTTGTTTCCCCCCCAAAGAAAAAGGCAAAGGCCCAAATTATGGAACCAATCTAAGTGTCCATCAGTGGATGGATTATAAAATATGGGATATACACATAGTAGAATTATACTCAGGAATCAAGAACAAAATTATGTCGTTTTCAAAAAGATGGATGAGTCTGGAGAGCTCTGTGCTAAGTGAAATTAGCCAGCCACAGAAAGTGAAGGAGCGTATGTTTTTCTCATATGTGAAAGCTAGAGAATAACTGAGATACCAGAGAAACTTCAGATAATGGAGGAGAAACTCTAGTGGAGCCAGGGCGGTGGTCTAGGGGAACAAGGGTAAGGGAGAGAGAGAATCAATGAAGGAATGACTTCCGTGGACATTATGTATGTATGTGAGATACCAATGTCAAATTCAATATCCTGTATGGGGAAACAGGGGTTTGGGAGGAAGCTTGAGAAAACCCACCAAGTGCTGTGTGGTTGGATGTCACCATCATGTGAGACTGTAATACAAAAGGAAAGGGTGTAGCTTGGAGTTTGGATGCCCCTGTGTTCAATCTCCAGTGGAGCAGGAGGAGGAGGAGGAGGAGGAGGAGGAGGAGGAGGAGGAGGAGGAGGAGGAGGAGGAGGAGGACAACGATAAAGAGGATGAGTAGAAGGAAGACGGTGAGAAGGAGGAAAAAGAGGAGAAGGAGGAGAAGGAGGAGGATAATGACGACGATGATGACGACGATCACAATGAGGAAGAGAAGGAAAAGGAGGAGGAGGAGGAGGAGGAGGAGGAGGAGGAGGAGGAGGAGAGGAGGGAAGAAATTTTGTTTTCTCTACTCAACACCATGCTCTGCGTTTCCATGGATAGAACACTCTGGAATGGAAATGGTGTATACTTTTCCTTAAATCCTATTAAACCCAGTGTATTCTGCCTCTCAATTGTATGTTCTGCATAAAAGAGGAGAGGGGATCAACACTGGTGGATGCAGTGAATGTTGGAAAATTTATTGTTTTTTATTTCACATAATAAAAATATATGGAGCTCTTGATAGGTTCCAGGAAGAGGAGAACTATAAATATTAAATAAAAAAAAGACATGGCAAATGGCACTAGAAAACAATAACAACTTTAGAAGTTCATAGTCTCCCAGAAGAAACAGCTCTGTGGACGCAATAAAAATGGGGATGCTGAGTGCTCCCTGTCATGGGGAGGACACAGAGAGAGATCACTGGGAACCCAAAGAAGTTATGATATTCAAATATGTTACATGCTGATTCATGACTTAGTCACTGAAATCCTGTTACAACATGAATTTTCTCTAATAAAGCTCTGGGGAAAATAATCCTTGGCCCAGAACTGGCAATTTTCTAAATTTTAAAGAAAAGAAGAAAGAGAGGGAAAAAGGAAGGAAGGAAGGATAATCCTAAAAAATGTTGAAATATATTACAATCAGTTGGACTCATTGGCGCACCGTTGTCATCCTAGTACTTGAAAATCTGAGACAGGAGGCTCTCAGATTCAAGGACAGTCTGGGCAATTTAGCAAGATCTTGTTTTAAAAAAGAACAAAAAAATTATTAAAAGGACTTGGGGTATAACTCACAAGTAGAATGCCCCTGGGTTCAATCCCCAGTACCTCACATATATGCAAGCTCATGTATTCGTGCACACACACACTCAGACACAAACACACTCATTCATAAATACAAATATGAGTTGCAGCCAAGTTTTAGGGCAATATTTTCAGAGAAAACTAATTTTTTTATATTGACCCTATTTTACCAAAATAACTGAATACAGTGTTTGCATTGTTTTTTTATTTATTTGAATATTTCTCCTTGCATCCATTCCCCAATCTTATAGAGTATTTATTCTTATAGTTAGATATATAATGTCTCCCAAAGAGCTCATTTATTGATGTTTTGGGCTGATGTAATTGAGTCATGAGGGCTGCAATCCCAACAGTGGATAAGTCTATTAGAATGGATTTATCTAGCTGGGCACCCAGACCCAGGCCAGTAGGTAGCTCACTGGAGGTGTGGCCTTGGGGTTATGTAAGTGGTTTCTTCTCCCCCTGCTCCCCCTCTCTTGTTTCAGCCTCCCTGATGTGAGCACAACCCATGTGCTCTCCCTCCCTGCTTCCTTGCCGCCGTGTTCTGAGATCCATGGTCCCCGGCCTTACATGGACAGAACCCCAAACCATAAGAAAATAATTGTTTTTTCCTCTAAATTAAGTGGTCAGGTCTTTAAATTATGGCTGTAAAAATGCTGACCAGAAGATGCACCATGTGTACACTGCACCGCCTTTCATCCTTATGAGATATTGTACCTTCAGTGTATATTTAAGAAATTATAACTTCCGTGTGGAATAGTAAAGGCACTTTTAGTTTACTTGAATTATTTATTAGAATAACTCAGGCAAAATACTCAAAGGATTTTTATATTAATGTTTTTAGATAAAATCATATAAAAGCATGTAAGTATATTGTCCTGCTTCCCCTTATGAATTCATTTTTGTAGAACTTATAATAGTAGTAACAATAACACGTAATAGATATTGAAAGTGGTGTGCCAATGATCTAGACGCTTTTCATATTTAGACTCATGTAATAGTCCAATCTTCTTTGAAACAGGTCTTATTACTATTACTGTTTTATAGATGGAGGAAATAGTATTCCAAGCATTTGGTTAGCCCCTCTTTACACAGCTGATGAGTGTTTTGTCTTTGCTGAGAACCCAGCCATTCCCCAAAAGAGAAGCAGCTCACTATTCTTTTCTGCTCTAGCTCTCAAAACTATTTACCTTAATCTCCTTATTCCCAACATGTCTTTCAGTGAAAGATATTTATTGAATTTCTAATGTGTGGTCAGCTTGGTGTTAAGCCTCCACAAAGCTCGGTATAGCTAGAACCTTGAGCTTCACCAAGTGCAAGGAGCTAAATTCCTATTGCTGCACAACTGTGCTTTTATTCCCCGGACAAAAGATTGGCTCCTAAAGACTACTTATGTGTCCTTGTCCCCTACCTCACTAAGTACAGTGAGGTAAAAATCCACTATCAATACAATATATTTCTGTTTTTTATTTGTTTTTATTTAATCATCTTAACTAACAAATAGTTTTTATAACATTCTATCTTGAGATGGTTCTAATACAACTTTTGAGCCAGATTTTATTGCTTTATTTTATTTCATATAATTTTTATTTTACTTATGTTCTACATAATAAATAACGAGTATTTTACAAATAGGTGATATATATATATATATATATATATATATATATATATATATATATATGTAGCCGTATATATGGAGAGGGAGACTGAAGGTTATTGTCCTTGAAGAAAGACAAATAAATAACTAGAAATAAATAAGTTCAACGAAGTTGTAATCCGTAAAATATGAAATCTTCCACTTTTTTCTCTCCCTAACAAAATACTACTCAAAATGCAAGTATGTCTATAACCTCAGAGATTAATATTATTTTCTTTGATTGTTTGTTGTGGTTTCTTTTATTCAAGTAATGAAAACAGAACAAAGCTGCCTATGTTCAAACAGCAGCGATGCCGTCGTCTTTACAGATATTGTCTGGATCTAATTGGATTTTAATGAAATGATGCTCCCTTTGTGATAAGTACATAAAAATTATGTTTTAATTAACATCACAAGGTATAAGCTATAGATACCAAGTTTCAACAGAAGCAATATTACTTTAATGTTTTCTTCATTTAAAACAAGACAGAAGTTGGAACAACTTAGTAGAAAAAAAATGAGTAAATTATATGGCCACTGATGAGGGCCTGTGTTTTCTCTTCCTCAGAGCTTTGCCAGTTTGGCCGGATCTACTTCTTTCTCCATTTAAGATTTCACTGGTTAGTTGTAATTTGAAAGATTTTCTGATTTTCTTTATTATTTTTATGACTCAAATTTTGCCAGTCTTTGCATCAGGTTGCAAATAAACTAAGTTCAGTTCATATTATAATAATCATTCCTAGTAATGTTTATTATTAAGTGTTCATTATTAAACCTAAAAGTATAAGACAACAAGTTAACTTTGTATCTCTGGAAAGTATGTGTGTGAGATGCACCCCATTTTTAACATGAAAACATTATCTATTTGATTCAGAAGAGCAATATTTGATTCTCTGGACATAAATCTGAGGAGAGAATGGCCTTTAGAAGACTCAATAGTAAACAAGAAAAGGTATTTCTCATTTGTATTGTTACAAAACTGACATTAAAGAAAAAACCTCTGGGGAAAATATAAGAAATTATAGGGAGTCAAGCTCAGTCAGGCCTGTTGCTCTGTTGGGTTGCGATGGATTGTTCTGCTTCTGTTAGTTATTAATTATATTTTCATTGCCTACCAATGATTTGTGTTAGGGATCTATATACAAAAAAAATTTTACTTCTTGTACTCATGTATATTTTATAGATCATTTTAAAGACATAGTTATTCTCTTAGTTAAACATTAGTGCCATCATAAAAGTGTATTTCAAAGGAAGGAGCATATAGGAATTTTAAGGTTTTTCCATAGATATTAAATGTGAATATTATGCTACTTGAGATCAGCCAGTCTCGGAAAATGAAGGGTCATACGTTTTCTCTCAGATGGTAGCTAGGGAAAAATTGGGAAAAAAAGAGATTTGAGATAAATGAGGAGAGATACCAGTAAACTGAAGAGAGTGAATTGAACGAGAAATGGAGAAAGGAAAATGGAAAATTAATGAAATAAACAGTCCAAACAATGCGGCATCATTTGTGAAGTCAATACCAGTTTCAGTATTATGAATAGGAAAGAGGAGATAGTGGGGTTGGATCCCTCAAAACAGCAATGGATGCTTCTAGCATACTAAACCTCAACGTGATGCCTGGTCACAAGGCGCCAATAGAAACTTAAAATCATTTCCCAATGAAGAGTAGATTCAACTTCCTTTCCTCTATCAAATGTTCCAAAGTGGAACATGTCCAATGAATAGAGGATGCAATCTCTTTTAGCTTTTTTTGCTGATAAGATAATTTTGGTGAATAAACATATATGCCACCTCTTCTACAGCCGCTAGCAGATGAAACACTGTTAACAATTCCTCCTGGTTTAACAATTCTTCTCACTCAGTGATTAAAACCTTTTATGTGAACAAGAACATAGATGATAAGAGCTTATGATGAACCTCCATAAGGCTGGAAGCCTCAAACTTTCAATTAAGGGAGACTATCTGAATTTCTGAATTCATTGAGAATATGGATGTCTTCCTTCACTTTCTGTACAACTGAATGTGTTGAAACCACTGTCACAGTCACTGTACCCTAAAATATGTTTGCACAAGGTCCTGGGTTCTGTCTAGAGCACCAAAATACAAATAAAAATTAAAATGAAAGATTCTCAAGTGGGAAAAAAGACTAAAATGGTCCAGAGACAAGGTTCACATTCAAACAATACAGATCCATATAATTCAAAAAATGTTATCATTTCATAGTTCAACTTAATGAACATAATATTGGTGAACATATTAATTTTTATCTTATGTACTATTAGTTATTTTGATTTTCTATTCATTGGTTTTGATTTGTATTACAATATCATTATATATAAGTAAAAAACATAAATATTAAGTGGATAGCTCAATGAATTTTGATGCATTTCATACTTAAGTAACTACCCATCCTCTGGAGATAGAGAATATTTTCAATAACACTAAAGATTTCCTATCACCTGTCTTCAATCAGTTGCTCTAATCATTACCAAGATTCTTAGTACTATTAATACATACCAGTATTGACTCTTGTGGAATCACTTATCAATGGAGTGACACAGGTTATTTTTAATCTGATTTTTTCTCTTAGTATTAAGTTTCTAAGGGTTAGCTCTAGTGGCACATGCATGTAATCCCAGCATTCAGGAGGCTGAGACAGGAGGATCGCGGTTTGTGGATAGCCTCAGCTACTTAGTGAGGCCCTTTACAACTCAGTGAGACCCTGTTTCAAAATAAAGAATTAAAAAAATAGGGCTGGGGGTGTGACTCGAAAGTAGAATGCCCCTGGGTTTCATCCCCAGTACCACACTCACAAAAATATTCTGAGATCCATGTGTTGAACATTTACTATTTTCACTCACATATAGAATTCTGTTCTGTGTAAATAACATCATGAATTTTCCCAGTTTACAGTTGGTAAACATTCAAGGGTTCCACATTTTTTTCTACCATGAATACAGCTTTTTTTTTTTAAACATTCTCATACAAGTCTTTTAGTGGAGAGGAACCACAGGTAGGCAAGAAGGATTGCTGTTTAAGTCATCATAGGAAATCTGCAAAACCCTTAAAGAAAAGTGGAGGAAGAAGAAGGAGGAGAAGAAGGAAAATGAGGGGGAGGAGGAGGAGAAGGAGGAAGAATAGAAGGAGGGGGAAGAGGATGAAGAAGAGGAGGAGAAGAAGGAAGAAGACTAGAAGGAGGAGGAAGAGGATGAAGAAGAAGAGGAGGAGGAGGAGGAGAAGGAGGAGGGGGGAGGAGGAGGGGGAAGAGGAAGAGGAGGAGGAAGAGGAGGAAGAGGAGGAGGAGGAAGAAGAGGAGGAATGGGGAAAGGAGGAGGGGTGGAGGAAGAGGAGGAAGAAGAGGAAAAGGAGCAAAAGGAGGAGGAGAAAAAGGAGGAAAGGGAGAAGGAGGAGGAGGAGGAGGAAGAGGAGGAGGAGGAGGAGGAGGAGGAGGAGGAGGAGGAGGAGGAGGAGGAAAGGAGAAATAAGATGAGAAAGAGGGCGAGTGTGTGGAGCAAAGAGGAGGCTGAAAGGGAAGAAGGAGAAGAGGCCACAGTAGCCAGGTGGCCAGCCAGGTGGTGCTTTCCAGGGCAAATGAAGATGAGCATCCTGAGACTCTAGAGCCCAGGCGCATGCGCAGAGGGGAATCAGAAACACGAGTTGCCTGTGAAGTTGGAGCTCAAGCACCATAAACCAAAGCAGTAACGACAGGCCTGCGCTACTGGCAAGTGGAGAATCCCTTTCTGAAAGAAAGCTAACCAGACATGGGTCCTTGTGCTTCTCCTAGAATAACAAGAACTGAACCTACCACTGAAGAGTAGAACAACAACAAACCCACAAGGAAATAGGGAAAGAGGTCCGAATTGGGAAAAGTCAAAATGGCAAAAATAGACTCCTGGGGAATTCAGATATTGAAATACCCCCCTAGATAAAGAACAGTATATTATATGTTTAAAATGCGGGGCTATGCAAGTATACTGTAATTTTTTTGGCAAAAATAGGGAATTTAAAAAGAAACTTATATTCAGTATAAGATAATTCTTTGCTTAGGGGAATATAAAATGTCTCAGCCCCTCTGGAACACAGCTTGAAGTGTTAAGAGTTCAGCATATGCCCACCTCATTACCCAGCCTGCTGCTCCTCACTCTTTACTTCTGAGAAATTAAAACTTGTGTTTACACAGAATCCTATGCACATTGTGCATTACGGCTTCACAGAACTACCCTAAACTGGAAACAACTATGTTGCTATACACTGGTGCATGGATTAAAAAATATATGGAGTACACTCATCCAATGAAATGTTACTCAGCAATATAAAGAAATCATCATGGAATATTTAACATCACAGATGAATCTCAAAATCATTGACCTAAGTGAAAAATGTTTTTCTCTCAAAATTCTATATACTGCATGAGCTCATAAAATAATTCCATATGAAATGTTAGAAAAAAAATTGTAGAGAGATAGGCAGATTGCCATTTGTAGGTGCTAGGTTTTGGAGAAGGGTATCCACTATGAGGCCTTATGATAAAATCTCTTTGAGGAATTAGGATAAAATTCTATATATTATGAGGTGGTTATAACACTGTACACATTTGTCAGAATTCATAAAACTGAACACCTAAAAAGAGAAATTTACTACTTAGAAATTATGCTTCAATTAACTTGAGTTAAAATAAAGAAAATATCAGATAAGTATTTCTCAGGACCAAGAGATAGTTTACCAAAGCAAGAAGTAAGGAAATAAATTTAGTAGAATGAGTATAAAATTACTTTAGGAAGCCAGGTGTGGTGGCGCACACTTGTAATCCCAGCATCTGGGAGACTGAGACAGAAGGATTGTGGTTCGCAGACAGCCTCAGATACTTGGTGAGGCCCTCCGCAACTTAGTGAGAAACTGTATCAAAATAAAGAACAAAAAGTCGGGCAGGGAGTGTAGATCAGAGGAAGAATGCCCCTGGATTCCATCCCCAGAACCCAAAATAATTACCTTAGGAATTTAATCTGTACATTTTAAAATAAAATAATGCAAAGTTTAACAACATTGCTGTCTTAAAACTGGAAACACATAATCTTTGTAGTACATATGACCGAATCTCTTATTACTTCTTAATATGGACTCATGATGTAAACAGTTATCATGAAAGAACAGAAGGAAACTTTCTTAACCTAATAAAATTACCTTAGGGACAAAAGTTAGATGCAAAAAAAATGCATGCAAATGAGAAGATATCATGTACTTTGTCTTTAAATAAATGAAGACAAGAGAATGAGAAAAAAACAGGAACTGGGAAGAATGTTTGCAATTGTCTGGTAAAGGGTTGTTATATCCCAGATATACAAAGATCACTTAAAACTCAATAGTAAGGAAGCAAACCATGTTATCAAAAAAATGGACTCAAGACCTTAGTAGACATCTCACCACCTAGATATACAGATGACAAAAATATAAAAATATATATTCCGTAACACTTGCCATCAGGGAAAACATGAATTAAGACAGTAATGAGCTACTTTTACACACCCATTAGAATGGCCAAAATCTGAAATAATGACACCATCAAATGCTGGTGAGGAAGTGGAGCTACAGGAACTTTCACTCCTTGCTGTGGGAATGTGAAATGGCACAGCCACGTTGCAAGAACTGTTGATCAGTTCCTTACACAAATTGAACATATTCTAAGTAAATAGTCAAGAAATTGCACTCCTCGGTGTAAACGAAACTGTATTATCGAGCCAGAAAAGCACATGGAGGAAGCTTGTATGTATATTAGTAAGTGAAAGAAGTCAATCTGGAAAAGGTGTATAAGGTAGGACTCCAACTATATGACATTCTTGAAAACCATAGAGACAATGAAAAGATCAGTGGGTTGAAAGTAGGAAGGGCTAACTAGAAGGGACACAGAGGAGCACAGTGTTTTCAAGTCAACTTAAACACTGCATATGATATTCTGTGATAGAAACATGTCATCATACATTTCTCCAAATCCACAGGTTGTTCAACAATGAGGGTGGACTCTTACACCCTATAGGTACACTATGGCCATAGTACACTATGCCATAGTACACTATGAGCATAAAATGATACTGATGTGTCCGTGCAGGTTCATCAGTTTTACCAAATGCACCACTCTGTTGGGGGATAGTTCCAATGAAGGAATCTGGGAAGGTGTGGGGCCAGGAGATATGTGGGAAATGGGTTCCGTCTGCTCCGTTTTTCTGTAAACGTAAACCTGCTCTAAACAAAAAGTAATAAAAGAATAAGAAAAGGACAACTGTTTCTATTTAACATTCAGATATAAGTCCAAGACACCAGGGTGAGAAGAAGAAAGAAATAAGATGTACAAGTATTAGAAGTGATAAGAAAAAAAAATCCATTATTCAAAGACCACATGATTTTCTTGAGAAGCCTATATAATGCACAGATTGACAGCATTAATAAGAGAATGTATCTTGTGAGCCAAGTGTATGAGTTGTAAAAAGGAAAGTACCTTGATTTTAGAAGAAAAATTCATTTTGTGATTTTTTTCTTTCTTTCTATTTTTTTTTTTTGTGTGTGTGTGTGTGATACTAGGGTTGGAACCCAAGAACGTTCTATTTATGGGCTATGCCTTCAGTCTAATTTATTTTTTATTTGGAAGCAGGGTCTTACTAAGTTGCTGATAGCCTCACTAAGTTTCTGAGGCTGGCTTAGAACTGGTAATCCTCCCATCTCAGTCTCCCAAGTACTGGGATTATAGGCATGTTCTATCATGCCTAGATTGCAAATAATTTCTTTAGAAATATAAAAATAGGTATAATACTTCAAGATAGAAGAGCAGAGATAATGAAAAAATATATTCAATTAATTTTGAAATTCGTTTATTTATGAATGGTATTCCAATCCAAGTATCTGTAAGCAAGCACTTATGAATATTCCTTTTAAAAGTGTCAAGGTAAATAGGTCTTTACACCATTTTCCCTCACTCTTAAACATGAAATCTGTGAAGCAGGGTTTATCTGTAATCTGCGTGAACAGAGCATTTATGGAAAGGGTAGAATAAGATAACTGCTTGCAGTTCCCGAGTCATTATGGCCAATGCTTTCACAAATTAAATTAAATGGCTGCAAGATTCACTTTAATAACCCCTAAGAGTAAAAAATACAACAGCCTAATTTTTATGTGGCTGTTTTCTCAAATAAAATTTGAATCTATTATGAATATTCATCTCTTTTCTGACAAACATTTTAGCAAGCTAGAGGAGCAGTCTCATTTCTTGTGCATAGCATCTTCAGAGGGAAACAGAGTTGTAAAAAATGAAAAATAGTTTAGGTCAATAAAGCATCCCCAAAGCCCTGAAACATTTCACATAAACCTATTCCCCAAAGTGTTCATAAAACAAGGCAGATACAAATAATTAGAACCTTGTAGTGAAATACCCCACTTGTCTTGCTAATGTTTGTGATGACTAGCGACACATGCCTTTGCTAACCAGACATCATAAGGCAGAGAGAAAGAACGGGCGTCAAGAAATGGGCTTACAAATGAAAATACACCTCTTTGAAAAACAGAGAACCGTGCAAAGGAAAATACTGTAGAACTGCAGATGGCATTTTAGAGACCTAAGAAATGATGTCATCACCCATAAAGTGACAGGAAGCAGGCAGAAAGTTCAATAGATGCCTTCACTTACAGAATGAGAACATGCCAATATGGCCTTCTAATAATCATTTGTTCTATACACTGCAGAAAGTGAGCCACAACAGGAGGAGACTGAGGCTGGAAAACCCTCTTGCTTCATAGGGAGAAGAACTAGAATTTTAAACAATATGCTTTTTGCAGGTTTTGAAATAAGTTTTCTGGCTTGTTTGGCATCATTACTCATGTCCTTTGATTTATGAAAGAGTCTCTGACACGCCTCAGCCTGGCTTCCATGGTTTATCATTACCAAATCAATCCATCCTACGTGTCTGCCTCTCATTGTTCTGATTCTTTGGGTGCTCTTTGATTTTTCACTTTACTCCCTTGCCTAGAGCTGAAGCATATCATTCCAATTCCTGGTATGATTTTTACCTTCAGGTTCTCAATTGAGGTCCAGTTGTACACATTACTGCCTGCAAGGGTTTGGATATGATTAGGGTATGTCCACAGGGTTCACCTGCTGGAATCTTTAAGAAGTAGCTTGTTCAAATTCATCTAACAAATAATCAGTGTTGGTACCCAGTCTGGTAGTGTGAAGAGGTGGCGAGTGCTCTAAGAGGCAAGGTCTAGTGGGAGACCTCCCCACTCTCTGAACTTCCCCTCTCTGACATGCTCCATTATTGTGATACAGCCTATTATGAGTTCCTCAGACAAGCTGAACTGATGTAGGCAAGCTGCCTTTTTTCTTTCTTTTTTTTTTTTTTGGTGGTACTGGGGTTCCTGGAAACCCTTCTACCACCGGGCTACACTCCCAGACTATTTTATACTTTTTATTTGTTAACAGGGTCTCTTAAGCCAGTACGGCTGGCTTCGAACCTGCGCGATCCCCTTGTCTCTGCCTCCCAAGCACTGGGATTACCACTACGCCCAGCGGTAAGCAGCCTTCAAATATCCAGAACTGTAAGTTAATTTAACCTCTTCTCTCTATAACTTATTCAGCCTTGGTAATCCCATGATAGTAACAGAAAATGGACTAGGACGCTGCCCTTTCACTGACATTTAATATTCTTATGACAAACAAAATAGGTTGATTGTCTATTATCTGTAATACACAGTTCTCTGTGCATTTTTACATAATGACTTTGGAGAGAGCCATAGTCAAAAAAGATGAACTCTTTATGTTCAAAAACATGTAATTTAGTAGTAGAGGTGTCAGTAAGTATAAAAACAAAAAAAATAGCCATATATTCTGCCACTTCAGAAAAATTGGGGAAAAATAAACCAGAGAAGGAAGAGTGGATAGAAATGTGGTTTTACTGGTGTGCATTTGAGGAATCCAAGGGGAGAGCCTTGAAGATTTAGGGCAGCGAGGGCTGTAGGCGTAGTATGAACGTTAACTAGAGGGATGCTTGGGAGGTGACCTCTTTGGAGGGAGGAAGGAGCAGTAGGGCAGGGATGAGGCCTGAGATGTAGGGACTCTTGCATATATGGTCTTTCATAACACTGTAGCAAATTTTGTTCTTTGAATGAAGTAGGGAGCCGTTACCAGCTCATTGTCACACTCCAAAAAGCTTTTCAGTCCGGCGTGGTGGCGCCCACTTGTAATCCCAGCGTTCGGGAGGCTGAGACCGGAGGATCTTGGGTCACGGACAGCCTCAGCTACTTAGTGAGGCCCTCTGCAACTCAGTGAGACCCTGTTTCAAAATAAAAGAATAAAAAATGGGGCAGGGGGTGTAGCTTGGAGGTCAAATGCCCCTGGGTTCCATCCCCAGACCCACAAAATAAAAAATAAAGCTTTTCAAATGTAATGTTCTCATAGTTTCTACACATTATTTCCTTCTAGTATTTTCAAAGTCCCAGCAGGCAGAGCTGACACTTGTTCTGGTGAATGTTGCTCCTGTATGGTGCAAAACAAATCCATGACCCCCCAGTGGACCAATGACATCGCTCCAAATGCATGGAAAATAACAAATACAAACTTAATAACTTCTTTGACCTCTCAGTAAATCAAAACAAAAACAACATTATATAACACTTAACTATTAAGTGAGGTTGGCTATTTCTATTAGAGATACTTGTATGTGGAAGAGAAAACAATGGAACAATAATGTACCTATTTACAAGGGTGTATAGATTTTTAATCCTTCTAAATAAGACTTTCTTTTTGCATAAAGTAGCTTTATTTTCAAAAAAATTATAAATACTTTCTAAATTTTATCTGTGTGTAATCCCTCCAATGAAAGAAATGTAGAATAGTATTTACAGTTTTTTATTACTGCTTATTTAGGGGAAAATAACCTAAAACACTAAGTGGCCTTTAGTCAGTTAAATAACTTTTAAACAGAAAATTAAACAACAGGCCCTTTGAATATACATTGTAGAAAAATATATTTCTACATCCTAACTGAATATCTACTGTATGAGATTTTGCAGAAAAAGCTATAGGACTAAAAATATCAATTGATAATAATTCAATAAAAATAAAAAGAAGACTTTCTGAAGAAAAATAAGATAAAATATTAATAGAAATTATTAATTCAATACATCTTTTAGACCCTCTACCAAGAAGAATGAATTTGAGCTGGAAATAGGCTCACAAGTTAGAAATCACTTCCTAGTAAAATTAACATCAAGGTACTGTGATCTGGCCAACGTCTGGCCTATGGTTTGTGAATGGAAGTGATATTCGGACTTTTCTATGAAAGGGTGGGCTCTGTATGCCTTCTTCTTTCCTTTCCACCCCACTCCTGGGGATTTTTATCTTAAGGCCACAGCCTAGGTTGTTGATTTGGAAATAAAACAGAAGCTTTATGGTAGTATAATAAAACATGGCAGAAGGTTCTCTAAAGAATGAACTACACACTAGCCTTGGAAAAACTTCCCAACTTTTAACTTGTTTAAACTATCTTTTTTGATGTCTCTTTTAAAATAAAAAATAAAAAATGAACTCCTATCCAAATTCATTTCTTTCTTAATGCTCTTGTACAATTTCTGTTTTTTCTATCATAAACATAAACTAATTTATACATTTAAACTAAATGAGTTAAGTCAATGTGATATCAGAATGCAGAATAAAAGCAATAGAATAAAAGTAAGAACATTTCTAAAAGCCTTGAGCTTTTCCTTGGCTTGAAATATGCATATATAAATGTATATGATATACAAATATATAAATATATAAAATTTAAATGTTTATAAAATTACACACATATATATATATATATATATATATATATATATCACAATTTGAACAGTAAATTAGGCCAAGTAGAATTTAATAAGATTAAAGTAACCCAAAAGATAGTGTTATACAATAAAATCAGGTATCATATGAGCAAATTATGAAGAAAATTTAGATTCTCTTATCTGATAGCACAAGATAAAAGAAAATACATGACTATTTTTTAGGATTAAAAGTTTTAAATGAGAATAAAATAGGCATGTTTAAAATTGTAAGGGGTATAGTTCTAGGGATCAAACCTAATTTCTCATCCATACCAAGCAAGCACTCTACCACTTAGACACATCCCTAGATATAGGCATGTTTTTAATAGTACCATTACCTCAATAAAATATATAGTAAGGAACTGCAATGAAGAAGATAAGTTAGGTGAGGAAGAACATTTGTGCAGCTTAGCTTCTCAGAAATAGAATGGAAAAGGAATCGAGGATTGGGTCACAGGAAATAGTCACAAAGAGATAGTGTGCTTCACCCTGTGACCCTGTTCTCAGTAGACGATGGAAATGGCTGTGATTCTTTAGGAGATTTCTGGGCATTCCATTCTGAAATTCTCTATGTGAACAAAGACTATATTTTAGATTATCAAGAAAGTATATGTCAGGATATGCCCTCATTAATTGAATATATAAGAAACCAAACCTATTTGTCTGATTTCATTGGCTATGATTTCATTGGTTGACATTTGAAATCATTGCACCACTAAATAACACATTTTATAAAAATGATTTTGAAAAATGTAGCTCAGCAGGGTGGTGTATGCTTGTGATTGTAGTACTTGGAAGGCTGAGATGAAAAGATCACAGGTTCAGGGCAGCCTTAGCAATTTAGTGAGGCCCTCAGCAAGTTAGTGAAATATTGTTGCAAAATGCAAAAAGCGAAAAGAAAAAGTAGGGCTGGTGTGTTTCTTAGAGGTAGAATTCCCCTGAGCTCAATCCCCAGTATCAAAAGAAAAGAAAAAGAAAGAAAAGAAAGCAAAATGTAAAAATATAGAGACTGTATTGCTGTGGACAATTTAGCTAATTCTAACTCAAAATCTGTATGGTAACCAGTGTAATATTTATTTTTCCATGACATATAAAAATCTACTTAATATGTAACTGTAAAAAAAAAATAGTGGCATTCACAGAGCCTTCCTGAATATAATGTGTGGAGGAATTCTCCTGACTTACTATCTCAGAGAATCACTTGCCCTCTAGGAGCAGACTTTATCAACATTGCTGTGGACACCTAACCTTGGGATGCATTTGGCCATGGTGGGTTATCTTGTGAACTGCACACATGCAACCTATCCTTCTAAAGCGATCCAAATAGCATAACCTTGTGGCCTGCCTCTGGATACCTCAGCGTCTCTGATGAGAAGAGGTATCATGCAAACTCCCCACTCCACATCTTGTACTAAACTCTGCAGCTTGCCCTGGAACCAATTTGAATAAGGAACAATCCCAATGGCCAATTATAGTAATTATAAATCTGGGAAGGAAAAGAGATTGCAACAGAGGAAAGCAGCTGGGGAAAGTTCGTTGCTCTGCTTCTCTGTTGGAAGAAGTGTTCATGAATGGGGATGGGACTCTAGCAGTCCCTGGAGAATCTCCACAGAGGCAAGAGCAGAGAAACCTGGTGAATGCTGCTCTAGACGGGCACCATCATCTCGCGTTTTTATGGGCATGCACACTGAGGATGTGCCTTATAGCTCAGTCACCAGCTGTCTTAGGAAAGCTCTTCTGGGGAGAATTGCTCATCACCCCAACTGGCTACACACACCATGGAGTGAAACTGCCCTCTGCTAATTGTAAGAAGTGCTGAGACAAGGCTTTGGTTCTGCACAGGTGCTGGGGGGATGTAATTTCCTGGCAGAGTGTCTACGCCCTAATTGGATGTGATGGTGTCCATGCTGCTTCTGCTGAGACTCCTGATGAGCTTGGCACCATCTCAGTGGGAGCCAGATCACCCGGAGTAACTCCACCTTCCAGAGTTCGCCACTCTGCTGTTCCTTATAACATGGTCCATTTTCCCCCCCCTGTGGAGTAGAAGCTGTTGGGAAGAGATTAGAAAGCCCATACTCATAATGGAATAGTAGAGGTCACAAGGGTAAGAGGAAAGTAAGACCTAAATAAAAGAAGGAAAAGAAGAAAGTATGTTTTGTGAAAGTTTTGTGAGGAGTGGGTGCTTCGTTAAGGTTGCTTTTGGTTTGAGAACCATATCCCAAGGGCAAAGACCTATGTAGTCTGGACAGGTGTATCCTGGGTAGAGTGGTAACAGATGTGAATCACGCTAGCTCTCACCAGAGAGACCCGTCAAAATCCCCTGCCTGTCCCTTGTGAACTCGGCCTGCAGTGTTCTTGACAAGCCTGTCTGTAGGAAGGAGGGGGTACATTGGAGATTTCTTTCAATGCCTATGAGCATCAGAGGCTTAATAGGCCCATTGGCTGATATTATAAGTCTTCATCTTAGAAACACTAACCCCTGTGAGAAGACGCAAGGAGAGAAGGTTGAGAGGAGAGAAATACCTTTCATAGGGAATGTAAAATGCCAGCCACACAATCCATTTCTTCCCCCAATTTGGGGATGTTTTAATATGCTGTAATGAGAAAACGAAGCCACCCCTTGCTCACCCCTTGACAGATCCTTGTCAGTGTGCTCATCTCAGGCCAGAGAAGCTCAACTGCCTTCATCCCTGGATGGTCGGCATTGGGGTCTCTTACACTAGGCATGTGGACTTGGGTGAGTTCTATTTGGAATTTAAATACCCAACTTCTTGAGATGGCATGTGGTGATTATAGTTTTTGTTTTCATCACTATAACTGTGGCATATTTTCCCCCCAAATCCGCCCCCAGATTGTGGGGGGGAAAAATGTGGGGAAAGAATGGTAGGGACTTGACTATTCAGAGGTAAACTTTCAGTAAGCATAGGTTTATAGGCTTGGGCTTTTCAATTTTTTTTGCAGTAATTTTTGATGACCTTTGTAACTGAATGTTCAAATCACATTTTGTTCAAGGGACCGTACCCAACAAAGAAAATCCTGAACACATCTTTGTGCCTCTGTGTCCACGCATAGATAGAATTCTTAGTCCAACATTTAAATGTGTGGACTCGCTCTGATAGCGCTGTAGAGGGCTGCGGGCTGTGGCATCTGCTGTCCTCTTACACTTGATTACTTCTTTTCTGGTCTTTACTAAGCTAGGCAGTGTTAGTGAGTCAGAGGGAGATGTGTTAGGCTTTCTATCAGTGGCTGTCTTTGTTAACATGAATCCAAACCACTTTCCAGAATGGCTCCAAAGATGCCCTGACATTTGAGTATAAAATACATATTGAGCTACATGTGTTGGGAGACTCCTATAATCCCAGTATTTGGGAGACTGAGATGGGAGGATCTCAGGTTTTTGGCTAGCTCAGTAACTAAGCGAGGTACTCCATAACTTAGTGAAACCCTGTTCAAAAATAAATAAGTAAATAAATAAATAGTGTTGGGTGTTTATGGCTCAGAGTTAGAATATCCCTGGATTCAATCCTAAGTACCAATAAAAAAAGAAAAGAAATTTAAGACTACATGTCGACAAGTTGGCTATTGTACACCAAATCATAAGTTGCATCTGGTTCCAAAGACAAAACTTAAATGTCACAACAGTTTTGCCTCATTGAAAAAGCACCTCTACACTACTCATGTTTCAGCTTTGTCAGGAGGTGTCAGAGTTAGAAGCTGAGTATCATGAACTTGGACGTATATTTGTCACTAAGCTGTTTACACTTTTAAAATCGGTACACAATTATTACAAGGAATGTATCTCTATTCAACTATAAATGATGAATTATGAAGGATATAAGAAACATTAAATACTCAATAGCAACAAAAAAATCCAACTAATCTAATTAAATTGGGCAAAGAATATGAGCAGACACTCCTCACATAAGAAATACAAATGTCCAAAAAAATTGGGAAAAAATGCCAAACTTCATTAGCTTTTAGGTAAAAAGAAGTCAAGACCACTTTGCAGTATCATGTAACCCATTTAGAATGAGTTTTATCAAAAAATAAAATGATAAATTTTGGTGAGGATATCCAGAAAAGGGAATTCTCATATACTAGCAGTGGGGATGTAAATTAATAACCTTATTACAGAGAACAGTGCAAATATTTTTCAAAGAGCTTAAAATAGGTCTACTACAGGATCCAGCCATCCCACTACAGGGCATATAGTCAATGGAAATGAAATCAGTCTGACAAAGAGACACTATGAATGAATACCTATGTTTATTTCCACACTATTCACAGGACAAAATTGCTAAGATGTGAAATCAAACTGGATGTTTATTGATGAATGAATGGATAAAAAATGTAGGGTTTAGACACAGTGGTGTAGCTATATTATTCAGCCCCCCAAAGAGTGATACTCTCTCTTTTGCAGCAAAATGCATAGAACTAGAGGACCTCTGTTAAGTGGAACCAGTCAGGTGCAGAAAGACAAATTCCGCTTCCTTTCTCATATGTGGATTTTTTCTTTTATCAGTGCATTGTAATTATACACCATCGCGAACTTCAGAGTGATAGAAATATACATTCACACAATACTCCTTGTATATTTCTCTCTGGGTCTCACCCTGCTCCCCCCTTCTCCTCATATGTACTATTAGCATTGATAAAGATAAATGCATATATAAACAAAGGACTATTTGGACTGTCTCTACCTCCCTTTTACCCTCTCCCTCTTTTCCCAAATCTTTTTCTACTATTCTACTAGTATCTCCTTTTATTTATCTGAAGTCCTTCTTTTTTCCCAGTTTCTCTCTAGCCTCTATAAATGAATGAAAACATACGCCCCTTCAATTTTTGGAACCTGCTAATCTCACTTAACATACTGTTCTCGCATTTTCCTGCACACGACATAATTTTCTTCTTCTTGTGGTTGAGTATAACTCCATCATGAATACGTACCATAATTTCATTGACAGACCCCTAGACTGGTAGAAGTTTGGCCATTGTGAATTGTGCAACTGTAAACATGGATATGCATGTAAAGTCTGCAAAATGTGTAATAGTGATTGCCAGAGGCTTGGAAGGGTATGTGTGGAGGGGACAAAGGAAAGTTAGACAGCAAGTGCCCAGACAGAACTTGCTACAGGTAGAAGTAGCAAGTTATACTGTTTTACACAACTGGGAGGAGAACATCATTTTCAACAATCTATTTTGTGTTTTATAAATAAATGAAAAGGAAGAACTCAAAGGACCCAAACATAAAGTCATGATAAGGAAATGGAAGCATTGCCCAGATTAATCAATACATATTTTATACATGTATTAAAATACCACCCTGCACTATTTATATAAAGTTTAAATATTTAAGGATAAGGAAATGTTAGCTATACTGACTTGATCATTACGGCTGTTTATATACATATTGAATAATTACACTGTATTCCATAAACTTGTACAATTAAAATAAAAGAAAAATTGGTATGAAGAAACTGAGGAGGCAAGGATAAAATTATTCAGGCTGGGAGTGTAGTTAACACAGAACCTGGTGAATAAATATTTCAGGAATAAATTATTGAGTGATCCATGCCACACATTTTTTTTGGCTCTAACTTCAAATTATATCTTGAATTCAGGATGTCTGGAATATTCAGTTTTGACTTGAATATCTGGTGAGAATAAAATATCCTAATCCACACGGGAAGAAAAAGAACTATAGGAAAAAAAATATCAAAATTTAAAATTATGCACAAATAAGAATATTAATATTACATCTACTAGGAAATAGTTCCTGCTACAAGTTTGGCCATAAAGTTAATAATACCAAATGCCATGTACATGTATGTCATTGTCAACATAATTTACATAATAATGTGAGCCTATAATGCACACATAAAACATATTATAAGAAATTAAGTTAATAATGCACCACTAAAGCACATTATAAAATAAATTTAATAAAACACTGATATTCTCAATGACAAAATTTGTAAAGTTGACTTTTTTTCATAGAGAGTAAGAAAAAAACCCTGCAGAGTTAGTGCCTCTCATAAATGTTTTTCAAGATAAGACTGAAAAAACAATGGATCTAACATCCCAGGTGTGCTTTGAGAATTGATTTCACCATACCTTCTAATTATTTTAAAGAAAAAAAATTGATGAACATCAACTTTACCATTAATATCAGTACCTATCGATGCCTAAAATAACCTCAGAAACTCTCACTTCTACATTTTAATCTGATTTTCAGTAACTGTGTACTTTACGATTCCCATGCCACAATAATTACATGGTATGAAGGACAAGAGTGTCTCAGTGAACATTTTTATAAATACATATATTAAATAAGTAAGAAGCCAGGAATGTGGATAGTTCTATTACACTCTGGGAATCTTGGACTTGTGTATATATTTGCATTTTATTTTTATTCTTATAGGATTCGCAATCGTATTTAGGGCTAGAAATTCACAAATTTATTAACCTATACTTTTTTATACATAGTGCCCTCCACTACCCACTTGTTTCTAATTAGTTTTCAAGGGCATTAATATGCTGATGGGGCTCAGTTAACTGGAATACCCCGATGAGAACAAGGAAAGGGATAAATGGGAAGAGAAAGTATTTGGAAGGGCTTTTGAGTTAATATAAGCCATTCAGCTTGCTTATTTATTTTAAAGGAAGCAATATTAATACCTACTCATCACATTGATATAAAAAGTACCTGTGTCATTTATGAAGACATAGTGACACTATAACCATCTTTATATCTCCTGGAAAAAAGCATGCCATTTCAATTATTTAAATTCTATCCATTTTAAATATATTTATTTGAAACAAAAACAATATTAAATTAAAATAAAGTAATTATTTCAGATTTGCTATTTAACAATGTCATAACATCATTTTTAAATTATTTTATGTAAATCCTTTTAAAGTCATAATTATTAATATAAGAATCGATTTTATGTCAAAGCAGAGGATTATGAAGAATGAACAAGGAGGGAAGGGAACAGATATTTATTGAGCACAAGATATATGGCAGTGGTACCCAAATGGATTATTTCATGAATTATTACAAGTCTATGTAGGATATATTATTTTTATCTCAAATCAGCCCCTGAGAACTTGCCCACAGCTACAGAGTCAAATATTGATGGAACAAAAAATCCAAATGTTATCTTTCTTAGGTAGACCTTGGTTGGCTCTTTGGTTGTGAAAAAATCCAAATGTTAACTTTCCTACGTAGACTTTGGGTCTTTGCTCGTGACAAAGGCCTGCCTTCTCAAACTTATGTTCTGAAGGGAAGTAATATTCTGACATCTTTTCTATCCAAAGAAACAATTGTGTGAGCATATTATCAGTTTTTCTCACAATTGGTAAAAGAGAGAAATTACTTACAAGAAAGTATTTTAGACAACTGAATATATATATATATATATATATATACATATACATATATATATATATATATCTACAGTGTCATTATAAAACATAATTCATTAATGTGATTTATATTTAAATGAAAAATAAGCAAACTAATAATATCAAATTATGATCATAAGAATTTGCTGAATCTAAGACATGTTCTTGGGAAAAAGACAAGTCAAATGTAAACAATATAATACGTGAAATGAAGTTAAGAAATCTAGGACAATGAAAAATTTTAGCTATAGTAATTTAAGAAGTTGTTCAGGAAAATAGAGGCAGAAATTGATGCCAATATGACAAGACCAGTGTTTGTTTCCGTTTATCTGGAATCTTGAGGCAGAGAGATTAGACAGAGGTAGACTAGGAGACCAGAGCGGATTAAAATCGATGGGTCAGAAAAACCCAGAAGTTAGCCAAGATCAGACTTCTCCAGGAATGAGTTGGCCACTATTAGGAAAGGGACCATTAGAGTAAAAGAAAAGGAATACTGACTTAGACACCTGGGTTGTAGATCCTAAAAGCAAGGTGACATTAACCTGTGATTTACTGCAACAGCCTTCAATAAAATGAGTCAAGAAATAGAACTGTGATTGTGTATAGCTGTTGACGCAGGATTGTGCATTTAGAGGAAAAGAAAATAAAATAGTCTGACAAAACATGGACATGAGAAGTTACTGAGGGCATTGGAGAAGAAACATCATAAAGGCTCACAGCTGACACTTCTCTAACAAAGGAAATTAGGGACAGAAAAGTATCACAAATGTATTTGATCATAGTTTGATATAACATGGGAGCCTTCAGAGTAAAGATTCAAAAACCAAGGATGAACTGTTCTTTCTTTTTTCTTCCTTTCTTCCTTCCTTCTTTCCTTCCATCTTTCTTTCTTCTTTTTTTCTATCTTTCTTTCTTTTTGTGATACTTGGAAATGAACCTAGAGGCATTCTACCTCTGAACTACACCTCCAGCCCATTTGCTTATTATTTATTTATTTATCTATATTTTAAATTAGTGTCTGTTTTAGTTTTGAGGCTGGTCTCAAATCTGTGATACTCCTGACTCAGCCTTCAAGTATTGGGATTACAGGTGTATGTCGCAATATTTGGCTTGAAACATCCATTGTTATGCTTAGTTTTGCAAAAGCATGGAGACCCAGGAAGAAGTGTCATTAGACAAAATGGATGTACCTAATGCTAATAGACCAAGTAGAGGGATCAAGAAAGGCCTGTGGGTTCAGGTTGCTTGTGGACTCTCTGTGCAGTGACCCTTCCTTTTCAGTATGGGGCAGAGTCCCTTCTAGAGTGGGAAAATTATGATCTACTTTCAGAAAATGTAGGTCAGAGAATTTCTTTATGGTCAGCTCCAAGACAGAAAAGTGAGGGGAAGTTACAAGGATTAGTTAAGGCTTTATGACTGGCTTTGGGGTTCTGGTTTCTATGACCTGCCTTAGGGAAGAGATATTCTAGTTTCTATACATTTCCTTGGATGGAGAAAAGAAAAGAGGAGACAGAAGAACATGAAAAAACAAATCAGAGAAATTTTGCTTCTGAGGCCTTCACTCTGGGTATCTTTTCCTGAATCCCTTCAGCAGCCAATAGAACACAAGTTAAAGGTGTCAGAGACCTTTCTAATTTTACATTTCATTCCAGCTATAGGATTTAATGATACATGATGGCACAAATTTGACACTTAGTAAATGCATGCCAAATAATAAGAAAAATAACTCAAAAAGTAGATCGACAATGGGGACTGCACACAGTTTTTGAAGACAAGCCACTAATAATAGCATTCAGAGTAAAATCCTAGACTATAAAAAGTATTTTATGGTAACACCATTATTGTTATGGATTGGATATACAATTTCTCTCCCAAAGTCTCGTGGATTGAAAAGCCAGTCTCCAAAGAAGCATGTTCAGAGGTGGGGCTTTAGGAAAGTGATTAATCAATTGATAGATTGCTAATGGCATTATTGGTTGGTGGTAGAAACTGCAGAAGTGGTAGGTCACCAGGGACATGCCCTGGAAGGTTATATTTTATTCTATCTTTATCTATATATCATATGTCTGTCTGTCTGCCTATCTATCTGTCTGCCTGTCTATCTATGCTTCTCTGATGCCATGAAGTGGCAGCCTTCTCCACCACATTGACCACTATCTTGATGAACAGCTTTGCATCAGACCAAAACAACAGAGCCATGTCCTTCCCCCATGATGCACTATGATGTCATCACAGGTCCAAAATAATGGGACCAGTCAGTCACTGACTGAAATCGCTGAAGCTCTGAGATAAAGTAAGTCTTTTCTCCTTCAAGTGTTTTTTTTAAGGTATTTTGTCACAGCAAAGAGAAGCTAACAGGATCATTGACAAGATTTCACTCTGCTTCAAATGTTTTACATTTGCACCACACAGCACTCTGTGGGACTGGCCAGAACTAAACATCAGTAAAGGGAATGCAATCATTCTACTAGTATAATATTTATTTGATTGGCATTTTTGAATTTTTAACTTCTATTGCATATTTTAGCCTCAAATAGCAAAGTATCTAGTTTTATTTTTTGCTTCATATTTGTTTGATTCTGTTACTAACATATTTTATGGTTTAATAGTAAAATTTTTGGCATGCTGCTCTTAAATTATTTCATTGTTTTATTTGAAGTTTGATCCCAGTGTGTTCCTTGGCAATATTAAGATTATTAATTTCACTAGAGGATATACCTCATTTTTGCCTCTGAAATAATTATATTTCCCATTGAATGATTTCCTACCAAATCCCTGAAATGGTGGTTAAATCCTCCACTTACCTAGTATGTAACTCTCACAACTCTACCATATAAGATACCTTTTAATTTACAGCTGTGGACTGTAAATTTCTTGGCTAAGGTCCCATAGCAAATAATATGTAAAATACATCAATTTCCATCTGTCTGAGTCCTTGCCCCTTGTAGACTCATTTTTAAGTTCTAAAATATTTTAAGTTAATTAACAATTTTAAAAATTGTTTTAAAATGTTTACTGTTAATTTTGATAGTACATACTCTAATTGCATGGGTTCTCTCTATCTTAACAAAGCATTAAAACTGACTTTAATATTTACCATTGATTGAAAATAAGGATTTTACACACTTCTGTTGCACCCTGAGATATAAGACTCTGGAGTCTTTTTACACTAGTGTGAGAAAAAGCTGTTGACTACTCTTCTAATAGGGTGATATATAAGGGAATTTTCTCAGTAAATGAAAACATAGATAGGGGGTGCTGGTAACCCTACACATTTTGGCAATGTATCAATATAGACCTATTTAGGAGGTCACTAATATAAATACTTCTACAACAGAATTACTGGATTTGTCAAGCCAATATCTACAGAATGTTCACTTGAATTTGAATTTTAGATAAAGAATAGATTTTAATATAAATATATCCTATTTGAGATTGGAGACCTACCCACAGTAAAATAGTATTTATTGTTGATCTGTAATTCCATTTTAAGTGAGTGTCCTGTATTTTTATCTGATAGATTTACCTTAGAAGTACTGTTTTTCATGATAAGGAAAAGCAAAGAGACATACTTACAGATTAGTAGACATTTTTTGAAAACTGCCTTGGGAAATATAGTTTAAAGAAAACATGGTATCTACCAGATTCTTAGGTAAAATGTTTCTGATTCCACTTGGGCAAGGGGCAGAAGGAAGGTCCTATTTTACAGGCTTGTAGCCAAACGTATTCTCAAGGAATGGTTATTTGGCCAACAGCAGTACAAGAGAAGCTGGGAGAAAGGCAGACCATGCATCCTGAGGTGAAGAAGTGGTCAGAGGAAAGTGATTGGCACTGTGTTCTTATCTAGGAAGGAACTTTGCAACATGAAAGAAGATGAATTTCCTTTGGACCTCCTGTCAATGTTGCCTTCTTCAATGAAATAGAATCTCTTCTACACTTTTGGTGGGATTGCAAACTTGTGCAGCCACTATGGAGATGTGTGTAGAGGTTCCTGGAAGCCCTTCCAGAAGACTGGGAATGGAACCATCGTATAATACAGCTGTACTACTTTTGGGAATCTTTCCGAGGAATTGGAATCAGAGTATTCAAGGGATGTAGGCATATCCACGCAGAACAGTTCAAAACAGTCAAATCATTGAACCAGCCCTGGTGTCTATCGACAGATGAAAAATGACAAAATTATGGATATACATACAAAAAAATTCTACTTAGCCACAAAGAAGAAAACATGATGTGATTTGCAGGAAATGGTTGTACCTAGAGTGTTTGGTTCTAGAGAATCTTAAACTAAGTGACATTGGCCAGTCACAGAAAGTGAAGGGTTCTATGTTTTCTCTCAAATGCAGAAGCCAGGAAGAAATTGGGATGAAAGAGGAACCCCAGTTAAAGGAGGAGAAACCCCATGGAGTAATGAAAGGGCTCTATGGGAGGGAAGAGATGGGAAGGGAGACCTGATGGAGGAAACACTATATCCAGACGCGAAATTAGCAGTGCTGATCTCAGTATTATGAGTGGGGAAAGGAGGAAGCGGGCTGGATGCAGGGGTGGGGGGGAGCTCGCCAAGTGCTGTATGTGCACATTGTATGTCCTTATCACTCTGAGCTTCATTGTTATATGAGATTACAATGCACCAACAAAAATATATCAGGAAGCCGGGCGTGGTGGCACACGCTTGTAATCCCTGTGCTTGGGAGGCTGAGACAGGAGGATCGCACAGGTTCAAAGCCAGCCTCAGCTACTTAGTGAAGCTGTCAGCAACTTAGTGATACCCTGTTTCCAAATAAAATATAAAATAGGTCTGGGAGTATAGCCCGGAGGTAGAAAGCCTCTGGGTTCCATCCCCAGTACCACCCCCCCAAAAAAAAAAATAATATATATATATATATATATATGAAGAGGAAAAGGAGGGGGGGGGCTGCGAGGTCATCATCTTTTTGTTTCGATTCTCTTCCATTTCCTATAGTTTCATGTTTCCTGAAGACTTTTCAAATGCATACTTTATAAGAAAATGTACGGTTTCCTCAAAAGGCTAGTATTAATGATAAAAATAAATTTGAATATGGTGAGAGCGATGGTACCCTTACCTCGTATACACCACAGTGTGCTTATGCACTTTGATTAAAAATAGATTAAAAAAAATCCCAGACTGGAAAGTGTATATACATTTCTAAAGACTCATAGCAAGATAGAATATATTGCACATTTGTTCTACCTATATGAAAATAGACATAAGTTTAGAATATACTATACCTCTTGCTTTAAAAGTGCTGGATTAAGAAAGGATACTTATAACCATAACTGAATACCTGGTCCCAATATGAGAGGTAATCAAAATGACAGCAAATGTAGCAAACATCAATGTAAAGCAAATGTAAAACATCAGCTTTAAAAAGAAAATGAGCTTCATTTTATTTTTACCACCCTACTGTTTCATAATGAAGACATTTCAATTGTTCAGCCTGGATGGCAAAACAAAGGTTTTCCTGAGGTCAGTGGCGTGGGTGGTATGTAACAGATATTTTACTCTGCTCGTTTGATATTAGGCTGGAAAATGGTGATGGTAATTAAAGAAGGAAGCTATTTAAAATTTTTTTGATGAGGGTTCTTATAGAATAATATTGATATATATTTTGTGCACTAAAATTCTTATTTAAAATGGATAAGGTTTAAAATTGCATAATTGAGCTCAGCCTCCAGTATGATTCTCAGGTTGGTAAGAGTTCTGTGTTTGTTGCATGCATGCATGAATGAATTAATACTTGCCTTATTGTTTAAATAAATTACATGCCTACTGAGCTTATTTTCCAAGACGGACAGCCTTTTCCAGACTAACTCCAAGCCCATTTAAAAGCAACCAGATATCCAGAAATGGTGGTGAACTCTTGTAATTTCAAGACTTTGGAGGCTGTGATTCAGGAGGATCACAGGTTTGTCGCCAGCCTCTGCTACTTAGTGAGGCCATCCACAACTTAATGAGACACTGTTTCAAAAGAAAAAAAAAATAAAAAAGGGCTAAGGGTGTATAGCTCAGAGGTAGAGTGCTCCTGAGTTCATTCCTCAATACTGAAAAAAAAAAAAGCAACCAAACCAGATATATAACAAGATCTCCTGCACAAGTAGTTCAGGTGGTTGGAGACATGCCTTTTTACAATGGATGAACTTGAACTACAAATATTTTCAGAGCAATTTATTATTTTCTTAAAGGATTGCTTAGATGTCTGTTCATGATTCAATAATTGAACACTTAATTAGAAAACATGTACACATATTTATATTAATGATCCCGTTATGTTCAACGATTAAGGTCAAACCTCACTCGTGCTCTTTCCCTATAAGTAGTATTATATAAATTTGGTTTAACTAACTCATTTTTTCACTCCTTTCCCTTAAAAACTAGGTTTTATGGTTGGTGTACAGAGAAGCTTCTGACTTTTTAAGATAGATTTTATATCCAGAGACTTTGCTGAATTTCTTGATCAGTTCGATAAGCCTTTTGGTTGAGTTTGTTGGGTTTTCTAAATATAGTATCATGTCATCTGCAAATAGTGAAAGTTTGAGTTCTTCTTTTTCTATTTGTACTCCTATGATTTCCTTTTCTTGCCTTATTGCTCTGGCTAGAGTCTCTAGTACTATATTGAAGAGAAGTGGTGATAATGGACATCCTTGTCTCGTTTTTGTTCTTAGGGGGAATTCTTGAAGTTTTTCTCCATTTAGTATGATTTGCCTGTGGGCTTATTGTAAATTGCCTTTAGGATGTTGGGATATGTTCCTTCTATTCCAATTCTCTGCAGTGCTTTTTATCATAAATGGATGTTGGATTTTTATCAAATGCTTTTTCAGCATCTATTGAAATGATAATGTGATTTTTGTCTTCAAATGGCCAATAAATGCATGAAAAAATGCTCAACATCACTGGCAATCAGAGGGATGCAAATCAAAACTACCCTGAGATTTCACTTAACTCCAACTAGAATGGCAATCATTCAAAACACAAACAATAACAAATGCTGGTGAGGATGGGGAGAAATGGGAACTCTAAAACATTGTTGGTGGGTTTGCAAATTAGTGCAACCACTTTGGTAAACAGTATGGAGACTCCTTAGAAGAATGGGAACAAATCTACCATTCGATCCAGCAATACCACTTCTGGGTATCTACCCAAAAGAAAGGAGACCAAACTACCAAACTAATGCATGTGTATCTATGTTCATAGCTGCACAACTCACCACAGCCAAACTGTGGAACCAGCCAAGATGTCCATCAACAGATGAATGGATTACAAAACTGGGATATGTAGACAATGGAATTTTACTCATCCATAAAAAAAATACATTTGCGATATTTTGAGGGTAATGGATGGATCTTGAGGACATTTTGCTAAGCGAGATTAGTCAGTTGCAAAAAGTAAGGAATTGAAAGCTTTCCCTAATATGTGAAAGCTAAGGTGAATGGGGTGATAGGAGGAACTTCAGGTGAAAAAGGATATTCTATAGAGGAGCAAATAAGGCTACCTAACTGTGGGTATGGGAGGTGGGGAGAGAGAAATGCATTAAAGCGCATAATGTACTTATTCATATCGAAGTCAACCACTAAACCAAGCATGGGAGGGAGGGATAGGGAGGGAGGGTTGTGGGGACTGGCTGGATGTGTGCATTTATGTCTACACAAGTTTTTTTTTTTTACCCCATTATGATGTATAAATACAATGAACTAATAAAAATTAAAAAATTATTTTTTTTGGTGGTACTGGGGTTCCTGGAAATCCTTCTATCTCCGGGCTACACTCCCAGACCCATTTTTACATTTTTATTTGGAAACAGGGTCTCCTAAAACAGCGCGCGTGGCTGGCTTCGAACCTGCGTGATCCTCCTGTCTCTGCCTCCCAAGCTCGGGGATTACAAGCGTGCACCACCACGCCTGGCTAAAAAAAAATTTAAAACTAGTTTTAAAAAATTGTTCACTTAAAAAAAAATTTTTTTTGGTGGTACTGGGGATCCTGGAAACCCTTCTACACTCCCAGACACCTATTTTTTATGTTATTTTATTTATAAATAGGGTCTCTTAAGTCAGCAAGGCTGGCTTCGAACCTGCGTGATTCTCCTGTCTCCGCCTCCCAAGCGTGGGGATTACAAGTGTCTGCCACCACGCCTGGCTAAAATTAACTTTTTAAAATTATTTTTGTGGTAATGGGGATGAAACTAAGGAGCCTTCTTCCTTCTGGGCTATATCCTCAGATCTATTTCATTTTTTATTTGGAAATAGGGTCTCTTTAAGTTTCTTAGAGCTTCAGTAAGTTGCTAAGGCTGACAATGAATCTGTTATCCTCCTTTTTCAGCCTTACAAGTTCTAGGATTACAAGCATGTGTTACCACACTCCCAGCTAAATTAATTATTTTTACTTAGTCTCCTTTGCTTCATCCCAAAGTCTATTACAAAATATTTGGAAAACTTTGAGTTTCTACATTACTTCTATCTAGAAAAATCAGGGAATTGGAGCCTCCTTCAGAAATCCATTCCCAGGAGAAAGTTGAGAGATTCCAGAGTAAAGTCAGCTCAAACAGAGAAGTTGCCAAACTTTCAGTTTTCAATAGCTTCTTTTCTCAGTAGAGTTTGTCAGAGCATCCTAAGGCCATAAAAAGTATCAGTTTTTGAAGTAGTCAGGTCTAAATGACTATTTGTGTTCTGGTAGGCTCAAGAATTGTTCCCAAAGGCAGCAAATCTGCATCCCTAAAACCCATGACTAGGATGCTGTTTATGGTCCAGGAGACTTTACAGCAAATACAGTTAAGGATAGGATCTGGAGGGAGAGAGATCACCTGCTAAAACAGTGTGGTCACCAGGATTCTTAGGAAAGAAAAGAAAGAACAAAAAGAATACAGCAGAAGATTTGGTGATAGAATCAGAGAGATCAGAAGAGCTACACCAATGGATTGGAAGATGGAAGAAGAGTCCATGAACCAAAGAATAAAAAGAGGTGAAGCTCTGGGACCTGTCAAGGCAAGAAGGTGGATTTTACCCCAGATCCTTCAGAAAGAGCATGGCTGTGCCAACATCCTGGTGTTCGCTCAGGTAAGGATTCGGGACTTCTGACCTCCAGAAATGTCAGAGAAAAAAAACTTTATGTTAAGGTACCAAACCAGCAAGGGTTCCTCACCTTGGCCAATAGCATTTTTATTCTCCAGGGTAACTCTAGCTAAGTGGTCTTCTTCACTCTCTTTCTTTCTTCATCCCGCCCATCAGACAAACCTGTCCATGAAGATGAATAGTTGAAGCCCAGGTGTCCTCTCCTGTACCTCTTCCACTATCTCTCCTCCATCACAGAGACCCATTTTCATAGCCAGAGAGGGTGTTGTGTTGATCATATCTTGAAGGTCTCCTGCTCAAAGGCCGATTCTATGGGCAAACACATGCCCTGAACACAGACCCCTTTTCTATGGTCTGAAATATCATTTCTCCACCAGGGGTGATCATGCCCCCCCCAGGGTACAGCAGCCTTAGTTGGGAAAGAGTTTGGTTGTCCTTATAGAGAAGACATGTCATTGTTGTCAAGTGGACAGAGGCCAGGAACACGGCTAGACACCCTGCAGGACAGCCTCTCACAGCAGAGAACTGTCAGGTCCAACATCCATGCTGCTGAGACTGAGAATCCTGCGTTGTTTGGATCAGGGTGTTCCAAACTCATCCCTGGCTTTTCACCACGGCCGCCCTGCAGATTGACTGACTTCTCCTCCCCCAAGGTATCCAGCGCTTTACCACTGCAGAGGATTTCTTTGCCTTTTTCCTCACCTAGAACGCTCTCGTCCCAGTACACATCTCTTATTTTGTTCAAGCTGATTCAGTGCCACCCCCATAGGAACGCCGATGTCAGTCATATCAGAATTTGAATCTTATTTCTTCTTAGCAGGTACCTAACGATGGTCTGGTATTTAATCTTTCTATAGCTCAGTTTGCTGACCCATAAAAATGGGAATGAAAATCGTATTTACCTAATATGCCTGTAACAAAGAACAAATAATTTCGCCTCGATAAAACAGCTCACAGAAAGTCTCAGTTGCTCTAGGATGACTATGTATCTATGTTGCCTGAGCTGGTACTGGTTTCATATCTGTTTTTCAACTTATTTAAGGATACCTTTTTTCAGACAGCAAAACGAGATGAAGACAAATTATATTTGTAAATTACATAGCACCCTAGCTCTCTCATATGCTCCTTCTCCTTTTCTTGATCATTTGTAGAAAGTTCCAGACCAAATCTCCAAAGGAAAAAAAAAAAAACAGTAATAAAACCATGTGAGTATGTACATTTTGAGCTACCTCATGTGTCTGATTCTAGATTAAAGAATACAGAGAACCTGAAATAAGGCAGCATTGCCCAAAGGGAAGGACAAATAGGACTGAGAAAGTAAAGTGCTAAGGACACTAAAAAGAAGAGAAGTTTGTGGGACGAAGAAAATAGAAATGATAGGTTATAGTTGGGGTCAGTAAGATACCGAGAGAAAGACTGAGGCGATTCAGAGCCACGAACCCCATCCGCCTCCTCTCAGGGAGAATTTTGAAAACATATCCAATCATTGATTTCTTGACTCACTTTCCAAGAAGATATGAAGGTTTCTTTATTCTTTCTTTATTGGAATATCTACTTTTACGATAATAAAAAAAAACAAGACCCATGCAAGAAACCCTGGGGTGCACGCTCACATGTGGGGTGAAATAATTCAAGTGAATTTTTAAGAGAACCTTCTAATTTTGCCAATAAAGGGTGGCTATGCTATTGAGAAACTACATTTATTTCGAATGTCAGTTTTGGCAAAGTGCAGTGGCGTTTACCTTCCTTCAATTAGTAGTTATTGTTTACATTTGCACATTACACGACTAATGATGTATCCTTATTACTAAACTGAAGTTCCTCTGTGAGATGCTGGAAAATTTGACCCTTGATACAAGGGATAGCATACAAAATAAAAAAATAAATAAAATTCTGTTTGTCTGGATACTCCCCTGGTCTGTAAAGTATATCTTATTAGATGATGGATCTAATTTGATTAGTGGAGTAGTTGATTCCAGAATATCTTAGAAATGAAGGATTTGGCTTAGCTTGCCTCAACAGGCTTCATTAGTTATTTTAAAATCAATGTATTGATTTGGAAATACTTGTTTTTAAGATGTAAGGGGGTGATCTCTAGATTACTGATTTTTCTTCATATGTTTCAGTCTTTTTGCCTTGACAATCTCTATGGGCCTGAAATATACCATTTTATAATGGATTAAAATTTAATATAACATAATACAGTACAATGCACTATATCTTCCTCAAACACTAAAAACCAAGATGGCTTTCGGCATCATACCTCCCTTTTCAAAATCTAGGAACAGATTTCTTTGTTTCAGAAGTGGGAGAATGCTTCTCTGGAGAAAAAGTAATGTGAGTCATATCACAACGGTAATATATTTTGTTCCCGCATGATAAAGATGTCTGGCTACTTCCGGGGTCAGTGTCCTGTAACCGCTGTCAATCAAGGAGGCGTTTGACTGTTAATAGTTCAAATCTCAGTAGATTTATTGAAGAGAGAGAAATACCAATAGTCTGGATATGAGTTTAAGTTAACAGTCGACTTAAAGTGCCGCTTAACATGAACTTCCAGTTTTGCATTTCACTCTGATATCTATACTTTCTG
Source organism: Muscardinus avellanarius (assembly GCF_963383645.1). Lineage (NCBI taxonomy): Eukaryota > Metazoa > Chordata > Mammalia > Rodentia > Gliridae > Muscardinus > Muscardinus avellanarius. Next base: position 82,744,313 of record NC_137801.1, on the reverse strand, counting down.
AGAAACCCGTGCCCACTTGTTTGATTCACTACCAGGGCACTATGAGAAAATGGAAGAAAAGTGGGGCAATTTCTTTTAAAAATTTTTAGTCCTGTTCTCTCATAGGATACACGTTAGAAATTTTTAATTATATTTATTTGCAGAATATATATTTTGAATGGAAGCCTGACACTTGGGCCTCATTTACCCGACCCCTCTGCAGATTCTATATCCTATATATGGTTGGGGTAATTCTGCCAAAGCCTTTCCTTCCGCCGTCTGCTAACCTAATCAAACATTTGCTCTCCTAAAACAAAAATGGAGCCAGGAAAGTTTTTTTTTTTTTTTTTTTTTTTTCCCTTGTATTTCAATTGCTACTTGAAACTAAACTCTCGGGTCTCTTCTGGATCATTTGAATACCTCATTTATGGTTGGCATTTACTTGAATTCATAGGTTGTGGATGCTTTAAAAATTATACTAAATCCTTATGTAAAGGATGGGTTTCAGTTTCTGAGACAGAGGCTGCAAAATGTGCTCAACATAGTCCCTGGGATATGCCAAATCCAGTTTATAATGGGCCAGGTTGGCACTATTTGTATATGGCATCGATGTGAAATGTCCCCGAGGCCCCCCATCAAAGATACAATTGTTTCTAAGTTTCAGAGTTGAATGCTTCATTAAAGGCTAGAGCATGTGACATAAAGTGGGGGGGGGGTGTGTCCCGAATTGCTAACTTCATATTTAACAACCAAAATTCAGAGGACAAACACCTTGATGCTCCCCTTGGGTCTCCCCCAAATAGCCACATTTGCTAATCTTTCCCAAAAGGTCTCAGAAGACAGAGAAGAATGCAAAGTTTTAATTTGCTAATCACCCAGTTGGAGAGGGGCTGTGGGGCGAGATGCTAATCGTCTGCAGACATCTGTAATGACCCTTGGACAAAACCGAGGAAAACTAAATCAGAGCTTTGACAAGGCCAGGGGAGCGGAAACAGAAGCCCTAATTGTGGCCATGTGAAGTGCACTGGCCCCTTTTGTATCTTTTGTAGCACAATTGCACAATACTTCATAAAGTAACTTTTAAGGACAGGACGAAAAAATGACTTTTTCCATCTTGAGAGATAAATGGTCAGGCAGGATCTGTGAAATACTAGCGAAGCCAGGGCCGAAGACATTATGGTGCAAATGTAGTCCACTAAAGAGTTTGGGAGAGCTTTTGCCAGTTAAATTTGGCTAACCTGCAGAAAGCCTATTGTCAAGCAGGCCATGCTTCACTGAGTTCTCTTCCCTCTTTCTGGTTAAGCGAACCTGAACACAATGACAAAGAAATATGCCCTGAGTCATATATTCTAAGAAATAGACTGTACTCTCTCCTCTAATCGAAATAACCGGCACTTTAATTCTTTGGATTTTCCACATTTTCATTGGAAAAGCTCTTATTTGCTTTCTCTGAATCTGTGTCAGTCCATGCAGTTCTGCCAAGAGGGAATCTTTGCAGGACCCTACCACTGTAACACTTGAACTATTAAGATGAACAGAACAGGCAAAAGGTAAGTTTGCCTCATTGCAGTATTTTGAGTGTCTGTGTCTGGGCTGGCAAAAGTTGGCGTTGTCTTGGTTGAGAGAAGTTTTCTTTATTCTCCATGATGTGTCCATGAGATTCTGCTCTGGTGGCTGATTTTTAACTGCTGAAGTAGAGGAGGGTGAGAAAAAAAAAAGACAGAGAAAATATGATGGCACTCTGCTTCTACAACAGAGTATAAAGCTTGGGCTTTGCACTTAAATATAGACACACACTGACAGGCGAGGTGAGGGGGTTGTTGTATTCTCAAAAAAGGAAAACCCGCCTGAGAAAAGGGTCCATGATTTTTCATAGCTTCCAAAGTTGTTTTTTTTTTTTAATTTAATTTCTCTTTTTCTGAAGTGAACTTATTCTGGAGGATGAAACTGTTATGTAAATTTGATAATGAAAAAAAAAATAGAGCCGTGGTCTGAAATCACAAAAAGCTGCCAATTCTGTGAATATTTTCTCATTCTTCTCTGTTGCTTTGTCTGGTTGTGATTAAAATAACCTTTAAAAAGAGGCCCTCTACAGAGTTTTTAACTTCATGCTGGCCTCTATAAACAGCCCAACTTCAGAGATCTTAAGTTATTTATTTATTTATTTATTTATTTATTTATTTATTTATTTTGTCAGCAAAAGTGTCTAGGTCGACTCAGGGTGGTTGACATTTAAGGTGCCTGGCAATTGCCCTTTTCAGGGGGATGTCCTTGAGAGAGGATCTAATGGAGTCATGAATCTTTTTTATTTTTATTTTTTTAACTTCTCTCTCCCTCCCCACAACAGCAAGTTCTCTGGGCTCAGTGTTCCAAGCTCTCTGTATTGAGTGATTTTTTTTCTTTTTTTTTTGCTGGAGTAAAGGCAACCAACTTTCTAAAAGCACCCAGTCAATACTTCACTGTTTCTCCCTGCGTGGTCTTGACAGCTCCTCACAGGGTCCCTGACTGTTTTTCAACCTCAGCTTTCTCAGCAGGCATCTTTCAACCCAGGTCCTGATTTAGTAGTCTTTTACCATCTCTAGGAAATGCAAAATCTCATTGATTTCCCCCTGCTTCCTACCTTCTCACTTGGAAGTAAATGGAGTTCTTAGATGAAGAAACTTTCGTGCCCCAAATCCTGTTTGAACAAAGTAAAGGTACAGCGAATATAAGTATTTGAAGGGTGAACTGGTGTATCTCTATTAGAAAAAGCAAGACGTCTTTCTCCATTTGTGTTAAAGAACACATTTGTTAATGATAACGACTGTCAAGATTCTGATTTTATAGCAAGTTATTTCAACTATATGGGAATGTAGGCGTAAGGAAAATTGAAACAGAATTAGAAAATAGGATGACAGCCTCTTAAAGAAGCATGGCACCCACGTGACCAGCCTTACCCAGTTTTGAGAGTAAAATGTCCAAATGCAACATCATCATTACCATGTTGATCAGAAATGAGTACGCGCCTTGTATTTGAGTTCCTTTTTGAGCAGTTCTAGGATCGAAGATTTCTGTTGAAATACAAAGGGCTTGATAACTTGCTGATGACAAGGTTTGAACTCAGGATTTTGCCATCAAATGGCATGTCAACACCTTTCAAATACAGGCCATACAAGTAAAAAGAAAAACACAAATAATTTAATGGTTGGAGAAGAATTGATGGGACTGCACATGGTCAGAAATGTGTAAATAATATATATTTCTTGGAATGTGTTGTGGATGTATGCCACTTGTATAAAGGCCATGCAAGATTTAGACAATGCTCTGATACTTTAATATGATTGGGAAATTATGGGGGAAAGTTAATAAAAACGATTTATGATTCCCCTGTATGGAATCTGAAATGGAAGGACCGTCCTGGTCACTTTTCAGGCAATTTTCTGATTATTCTGAAATCTAAGATTCTCAACTGTAGGATGCAAAAAATTATTTAAAATAGTATCATAGCTAAAAAGGTTGGATCAATTGCTGTCCATTGGTTTTATTTATTTCACTGTTCTCAATATCCACTAGTGATGTAAATTTTCTAGAAGGAACTATGAAAAGAACATTAGAGAAGATTTGTAATGTCTAAAATGTGTAATTCCCACAAATGCCAATTGTTTAAAAAATGAATAGATCTCTTAAATCATAGAAACATAAGTAATTTATGTTTTCCTTTTTACAAGGTCTCACTGTAATTCTGTAAGTGTTATAAGTTTATATGTGGGGACTTATTGAATTTGGAGTTGAAAGAGTAGAGAAAGGAAGGGGCTGTCAATTTTACATTTCAATTAATACATCGATTTCAAATGAAAATATATTAAAAATTAGTAGATATATAAAATTAATAGGAAGACTAGTCTTGTAGAGGGTGTGTGCCAGTGTCACCTATGGTATCTAAGAACTTGTGTGTATGAAGCCTGGTCCCAACTCACAGCACAATCTTTGGTATTATAATATTTTATTGTTATACTGACTTCCCTTTTTTAACTAAAACTTCAGATTTCAAGTATTTGATGGACAAGAAACCTGAAATAATATTTAAAGTTTAAAATAATATCCCATCTCTAAGTAATCTCTACTAGAAAATAAAAAACATGTTTCAGGTTATTTTTTTAACTATCTCAATTATGTCCACACTTAAGATGGAAAGGAAGGTATACTACTTAGTTAACATTTTACATGTGCACATGTCTTTGTATGTGGGTATACATAATATCTTTAAAAATCATAATAAAACTATTAGATAGTATTCCCATAGATATACAATAATGGGGATTTGCTGACATCAGTGTCTCTTGAAGTTTTCCATATAAATTTCCTAAGGTTTCAACATTGATTAAATACAAAGTAAATGATCCAAACAGGACCAGTTTTTAATTTGTTTGGTAGAAAATGAATGGATCCATTTATGTTCAATTATTATCATTGAGATTTAATTAAGCTCAAATGAATGGGAACAAATCTTTTTATTTGTAACATGTATAATTTCCCATGGATTCCATTCACAAGCCTATTTTATAAATTATACCCAGTTTACAGTTACATGCCTCGTACATCAGAAATATATACATAAAATATTGATGTTAATGGAATTTTAATCCATATGTGGAGTATATATCTGGGTAATAGCTAATGGGAAACTTAAAGGAGGCTTGCTGGCTTTCAGCTTCAAAATCTGTACACGCAATATAAAAATATTCTCATTTATAATCTTATTAACACATGCTGGTTATATGTATGACTAAATTGCATTAGTTAATGGTGGCACAAAGAGTCAGACTTTTTTCAGCTTTGATATGCCTCTGGTTGAATTTCTGATATTGATAAGAAATATCAATAACTACTGCAAAAGCCAAGTAGTTTATATCTTTTGCTTGTGAATATTCACTGGAGTAAAATATCCTTAAAAAATAATCAGGGGAGCCCAACTCTTCCTCCCATCTATGTTGGTATATATTACTCTGCATATGTGCCCTTCAATAAATCAAATGCAATGTAGAGAAAACTTATCATGAAGCAGGAAATAATGTGCTTAAAATTAACTGAAAAGTAATTTTTGCTTCATGGAACCTGGCTTCCCTTACTTTTAACTTTCATATGTATTTTGTCTCTCAAAGAAGGCTGACTCTATGTTGTATTTAAATGGTCTAATTCATCTTCTTTTAAGCTATTGTTCAATTATTTTATTCAATTTATTTTTATAATTATTTTATAATTAAAAGTATCCTTGCTCTATGTGAGAGTGTTATAACTTGAGTAAAGCAAACACTGGCTGAAAGAAAAACATTAACTTCGGACTGAAACTAATCATAGGACATTATAATCTGTAAGCATGATTCCTAAGGAGGTTATTACCGAATGAATAAGTTGATTATGATGGAAATTTCTCCTCCTGATGTCGCCCTGGTTTTGCTTGCATTCACTTCTCCTGTTCTTCAATATTTGCTGGTGTAACAACTCACAATTGGAGTCTCAACAGTGCTAGTAACACTTAAATGAAATTGTTCTACATAATTTCATGATCTATGAAACAGATTAAAATAATTGAATTGCTTTAATAGAGCCCATTCGTGTTCGAGATATCTTGATCCAAGTTTCCTTTTTTTGAGATTTATAAAGGATCCCTTCTGTCCCAGCAAAGCAGGGGGTGGTGTGGAGTGGCTTGAGGTGCTGAGAGAGAGGGAGTTGGAGGAGAGAGAGCAGAAGTGGACATGGGGTTGAGGGCAGAGGAAGGAAGTGGCTGTGTCTACATTTCTTCTATGAATCTATGGGTTTGAATGAAGAGAAATTTTATGTGCCAACTTTAATTTTATTTTGATTGACCAAAACCTTGATATCCAATTTTAGAAAAAAAATATTTGTTTTACTTCATAGTATCTCTGTTTGGGAAATTTAAAACATCTGAGGAAAAGTTCTATAATTTTCCACCTTGATTTTCCAAAATAAATTGACAACCTCAATGATATGGGCTGGTATACCCCATATCTGAGCAGCGCTGAAGTTGGACAGTGGATATTCATTTGAAAAGGAGTCCCAGGGTGGCAACTTGTCTCTTCTTTTATATATCAAAATTATATTCGAGTGGCTACTTGCTGTCATTGTGATTTAGACACATAGTCAAATGGATCTGCCAGTTTGGGGATGCAATTAAATAAATAACAAAAGGAGACTGAACATGGCAGGAAATTGAGAACCAGGTAAATAGGGGTCATTGCTTCATGTTCAGAGAAGTAAAGAAACAAGATAGGACTCTATTCTGTGGGTATGGCTTTGCCTGTGAAAGTAAGAACTGCTATGCATCTTTGCCAAAAAGATCTAATGCCTTTCATCCAACCAAGGGGTCCTCTTGAGCCAGTAATCCAAATCTGTCCTGACCCAGACTTCAGAGGCTAGTATCCTACTCCCAATCACAGTCGATAGCATGAATAACCCCCATGAAATTATTATGCATAAATGTGTCCAAGTCTCTTTTGAAGACCTGTCAATTTCTAATCCTATTCATGTCTTCCATAACAAAATAAAAAAAGCAAAGCTATTTGAAAATCTAACCTCTGCATGACAGACACTAAAGAGGCTCACAGTTTTTCCAAGTGACTAGTTTTTTTTTTCCATTACAATGATTTCTTTATGGAAGAAACAAATATATCTAGGTAAAAAATAAATAAATAAATAAAACTCAAGTGAAGTCCGTGTAGATGAAGTAACTTGCGCGGTGTGCTTTGCTCTGTGAGATTACTCAGCGTTTTAACCATGACAGGTGATTTTTGAGTAAGACTTTCTGGATCTGCAAGGTGTCCTTTCTAGGAATATCACACAGCTCCTTCATCTGGACAGTAGTGCACTTCCATGATATTCCAAAACACTTAATGTTTTACTGCTGCCACCGCAGGGTTTTCTTTTAAATAAAATTAGATTTGTTAAAAAAAAAGAAAAAAGCAGACTTCCCATGTAGGAGCTACACGGTAAATAAAGTAATTTGCGCTAAGTCTGCATGAATGCCACTCACCTTAGCCGTCCTGATTCGCCTTCATCATGGTGGTTGCTCAGGACTTAGGGCCACAGAAAACACAAAATACCTAGGGGACATATTCCGGCACCGTACATTAAATTTGAGGATTTTTACATGTGATAAAGTATGTCAGTGTTGCTTACAGGGAATTCCAGTGATACCTCAGCTTTCTTGGACTTATTATAAATCCTTTGTTGGAATTATTGTGGCTGGTTCAATAATTCAGATTAGCCCTCATGTTTATTAATGCACTACATCTGTGCAAACAACATGTCAAGCAGAGAGTTTATTGTAATTGCCTGAGCAAACAGAACCTGAAAGAAGCAATTTCCAGTTACAATGTGCTATGACAAGTAATGAGGTAATTGGCATTCTGTCCTGATTACTTCCACCTTCGTTTCCATCAGGTCTATATTGTGTGTGATAGATAGTTTTATAAGAAATGAAGGTGTTTGATAATATGGTTCGCTGCGGCTTAAGGTTAGTGATTAAAGACAATCATCATTTTCTCTCAGAGATCTTATTAGCTTTACCATTATTTATTCATATGTGTAAGGATGTGCCTGGGACCCATCTCCTCGGTGCTCAGCATGCTGCTAAAATGTAAACTTCGCTGCCACGGAGTGAAGGAAGAGGTGTTCTAGGTATCTTAGCATCACCAAGACACAGAGACTTTCCGCAAATGAAATCTCCGTGCTGTGTGGGTTACAGTAATGGCTTCCAGCACGCATCTGTAAGCCGGCGTTCACCTGCTTTAGAATAACAGAAGCAGCGTGAGATTTAAGGGCAAGATGGTAATTTGGTGCTGAATCCTCATTTTCAGGGTCTTATAACTTTCTCTCCGCGTTACCCTTTGCCTGCAGCCTGCAGTGAGAAAAAAAAAAAAAAAAAAAAAAAAGAAGAAGAGGGAAGACATCCTGTTACTAGAGCCAACAGTAATGATTTAGAGTCGAGGACTCACAGACTTAAGAAAAGAAAGAAATTAGGAAGGGTGGAGAAGATATTTGGGAAAGAGAAAAAAAAAGAAATGCTCTATTTTCATTTCAAAGGAATCTCTCTCTCCTTCATCTTTTACCTTTTGTTCTTGGCATTTTTAATCTATAAAGACATTTTTAAAAAGTACAGCATCCTTGGAGAAAAAATATGGCTTGTCAGTGTTGTGCCCTCTGTCTCTTTGCTCTCATTATTTTAATGCTACCCTTAGATTTTTGTTTTCCCAGCTAGATTTCTCTCATTATATGCTAGGTTCCAGGCCAGGTACCGCTTCCTAGGCACCTTGACACCTGTCAATATTTGCTACCATGTCTATTTTTCCAGCTATGAGCCACAAGAGCACAAGGATACTGGAGGAGGCAGTGTATCCTATTGAGAGGGACCTCAACTTTGTAATCATGATGTTTCTATTGGAATTCAGGTTCTATGTTTCATGAGTGGCATAAACTCAGACAAAGTCATAGAATTTCTCTCAGGTGCTACTGTCTCTGGATAAATGGGTATAGTAAGTATTCCATCATATATCCCTCATGTGTTATTGATAGGACACAGAGTGAAGGTTCTTAGAACAGTGTCTGATCCATGTAGACACCCAGTTCATAGTTCACACATGACTAAATGGGAATGAGAGGGAGAAAGTCTTTCAGGGATCATTTCCTGGCATTTTCCCACTTGCTTCCTAATCTTAATAAACCAAGCAAAACTAAGCAGGCAATGGTAATTAATTAACCCATCCTTCATGTTTCAGATATACACAAATCTATATGGTCTCTAGTAAAAGGCAGAATGAAAGAAGGAGCATAATTACATACAGAAAAAATAATAGTAGCACACCTATCGTTCCAATGACAATCTAGTCATGGTGGATCCTTTTGCATGTGATTGTGCTTTCATTAAAATGTGGATAACTTTGCAAAAAATACTAGGGGCAACTATCTATGTCTCTGGAAATGAAGAGATAGAATAAGGAGCTGGCCCACATGAATAAACTATAACACTGGGAGCAGAGAAGTCATCCTTGCTAAGAGCAAAACAAATGTGTAGGCCCTGTTCACCTCCTCATTACCATCTTTGAGTCCTTATCCTGTATCCTTTTATCAATATTTTCAAAAGCGTATTATGTGCCAATGATTGTGTATGGTGACAGTAGCTACTTAATAAGTAACTGTTGAAAGAATGGGCAGATGGATGGATAATTACCAGATGAGGGATGTGTTGAGCATCCATCCCAGAACATTTGATAGCCATTCAGCAGACACTGGGGAAAAGTCATCAAGTTGTCTCTAAAGATAGCAGACATCACTGGGTAACAGGAGGGACTCTAGATGAGGAAGGAGATCCTATAGAGGAGCAAATAAGGTGACCTAACTGAGGGGATGGGAAGGGGGAAGAAGGAAACTCCCTAAACCACATGATGTACTTAAACAAACATATCAAGTAAGTCACTAAGCCAAGCATGGGTAGGAGGGATGGAGAAGGATTAGGTAAGGGCTAATTGGGCGATGTGTGCATGTATGTCTCCACAAGTCTTTTATCCCATTAAGATGTGTTACTACAACGCAGCAATAAAATAAAAGAAATAGCAGAGACCAGATTTACATCAGACAGTCAGTTCTAGAAACTATATCTTATATGATGCCATATTTCGCCTGAAAAAAAAAAACTCTGAAATAAAACTCTAGCACACAAAAAAAGAAAAGCATGACTGTTCACATCTTTTGATATAGAATAATAATAAGTCTTTTGTAAACTCACCTATACAGGAGTATTTCCACACTATCTCAAGGGTGGTGATTGAAAGGTAAAGTATCCCTAACCTCCCTGCATCATGCTGACTTAATAAGATGCAACTTTCACTCATTTTTTAGATGTGTCCCTGTTATGAATTTAGTCTATCCAAGCCATTCTTAGTGGCAGGTGCTTGTCATCACCTTACTTGGAAAGCTGAGAGAGAAGGGTTGCAGGTTCGAGGCCAGCCTCAGCAACTTAGAAAGAGTTTCATCAACTTACACAGAGCTTGTTTCAGACCTAAAATTAAATAAGGCAGAGGTGTACCTCAGAGGTAGAGTGTCTCTGGGTCCAAGACTCAGTAAAACAACAACAACAACAACAACAACAACAACAACAACAACAGAGAAGAGAGAAGAGAAAGACAGAGAGAGAGAGAAAAGAGGAAGAGAGAAGAAGAAGAAGAAGAAGAAGAAGAAGAAGAAGAAGAAGAAGAAGAAGAAGAAGAAGAAGAGGAGGAGGAGGAGGAGGAGGAGGAGGAGGAGGAGGAGGAGGAGGAGGAGGAGGAAAAGGAGGAGAGAGGAGAAGGAGGAAAAGGAGAAGAGGAGAGAGGAAGGGAGGTAGGGGAGGGGAGAGAGGAGAGAGAGGAGAGGGAATAGAAATAAATTAATTTTCTAGTGTATGTATTAATTTAGGAACTAGAAAAGGCCAGAATGCATGTGGGAAAGGCTGAGGTATTTACAAACAGCGGTAATTCAGCTCCTATTCAGTTAGCCCTGAATAGGAGCATTATCTAGCATTTATATATCTCTTACCATGCAACAAAAATGTTATATTTACACTTGTTGAGAAACTGTTCATCTTCACATAGAATCCTGAGACAACTGAGGCCTAAGTGGGGCACACCGGTAGAAAAGGACTTAGTCTATCCCCAGTGTCCAGATGTCTTATAACATATTACGTTCCTACTTCAGAGATTAGTTAGAAAACTAGAGTAAGCACTGCACTCAAGGAGGCTGTAGTGGCAAAGCAACAGTACATTAGTTTCTGCAGAGCTTTGGCCCACCCTGGCTCGGCAGGGAGTTAAGGAGCCCACACAGGGTAGGGTGTGCAGGTGAGCCATGGAGGGCCCTTGGCTGGGAAAAGGCCATGGCCCAAAATCAGCAAGGCTCGACACCAGGGGCTTGAAAGCTGAAATCCAGTGATCCCCAAAGAAAGGAAGTGGGCCAGAGGCTGGAGCACAAAGAAAAATAACCTTGCCCAGAAGTATCTCCATTGCACGAGAGGGCACAGGCTCGACCTCACAGATCCCCAGGCTGGTATTGATCAGAAAAAGGTCTGCAGCCTCCAGAACGAGCTGCAGCCTGGGCTCAGCTGGCTGCAAAGCTCAGCAAAGTGACCTAAAGGACACGGATGCCATAGATTACAGGACATGTGCAGCTCAGACACTTGCTGCAAATTTTGTGGGATCGGAGTTAATTTCTGGAAAAAAAAAGAAGATTTCAAAGAGGGCATTGTACTTTTTCACATAACAAAGCTGCATAAAGGAAACTTGGAAGTGCATACTTTCGTGCTATTTAAAAGGACTATAGAATATACTGTTGTTAGTTCAGATTTTGATATGCTTGATCCCGCTAAAGAATTAGGAAAAGCATTGGTACTGAGTCTAATCATTGAAATCCTGGAGATGCCCTGAGCTAAAATCGTTTGCTGCCTTGATATTCTTCTTTTGTTAAAACTGTTGGTTGTTTGTGACAAACGGTTTTAGATATATTTAATTGCATACAAAAGTCCAATAAATACTTCAAATGCGGGCGCCTGTAAATGAGATCTTTTCAAAAACTGATTAGCTTTGGTCATAAAAGTATAGACTTGTGGTTCATAAACCTACCAAAATTCTGTTGTAATATTACATTGCTATAGGTACACATTATTTTTGAGATGGCTGAAATATAAATTTCCTTAAAATGGAACATACCAAAACATGCTATATAGGTAATAAGACCACTTAGAATAAATAGCCCACAAACTGAATTTCCAAAGTCAAAGTGTTGTTTTTACTCCCAGGTGTACTTTTCCATTCACTGGACACATGTGTTAGGGTGTTGGGAAGTTTGCTAAATGACCATGTGGAGACGGACTCACACTGGTTTCCACACAAATTCTTAACACTGAGCCTGTGTTCTTCAAAATTCTCAAGCCATCTTCAGATTATGTTTCCATGTGCTCTGAGTGAGGAGGTCCTCACGTTTTGTCTAGAATTGTAGCAAATAAATTCCTAACTAAACTACCACCTTCAGAGCAGAAGAAAGGAATAGGGTTAAGAAATAGCATGGCATCTCTTAATCTTAAATTCTAGGCAATTCAGCATGTCTGGAAGATAAGGGGGTATAGGGCCATAGCAGTACCCAAGAGGTAGAAAATGACTTATGGAGCACCATGTTGGATAAGATAAAAAGTTCAAAGCAAACACTGTATTACCTCCTATAGGCACACACACACACACACACACACACACACACACACACACATACACACACAAAAGCACAGGTGCACACATATGCACAAATGCTACTGAAGACCTGAAGAAGACACTCTCAATCATGCCTAAGGCTAGAAATGGAAAAGTCACCATGCAGCTCCGACTCTGCTCTGAAACCTGAGAGGGCAGGTGGAATCTTCTTAGAAATGAGGATTCATACTTTAGTGTTCAGAATCTTTTCAAACTTGGGAGACATAAAGAGGCAGGGTCGAAAAAAATCGAAAAAAAAAATTGCAAATGGAGACAGATGTAGTTGGAATTTGAAAAAAGGTATTTGTCTTATTATTGGGTTTCACAAATTACACATATGACACCTATATTCTTCTATACATGACATTGTTTTCCAATAAAACTTATAAGAATAAATAATTGGTAGTGTAGAAAAAGTGATGTATGATGTTGTATATTCATATCAAGGAAGTAAACAGTATACTATTTTTTTCACAAAGTGACCTGAGGGATGAAAAAAATATATTAAGTCATGTTTCCAATTAAGAACAAATGCTCTATTTTTTTCTAGCTTCTCCATCTTTCCACCCTAGTTCTCTCTTGGGATGTTAGCATTTAATTGGAGGTCTTAGCTATAGCTTTCTTCCCCCTGATCCTTATCTGAGGTTCCAGTAATGTCTTGGTCATAGCAGAGCCAAGTTCTTCTCTCTAAGGTGTGAAACTGAACATAACTCTCTTCCTAATAGATTGCAATGATTCCATGGCCTTCAGAAAGGAAGTCAAAACTCTGTGATGGGTCATACTCTTTATTTCCTCCAACCATCCAGTTCTTGCTTACTTTTCCAGCCTGGTTCCTCTTCCCTCCTCTTCTTACTATATACCTCTCCCAAAACTTACCCAACACTTCCTGTACCCCAGATGCTTTCCAAGCACACTGAATATATGGACCTATTTGATGTTCGCAGCAATTTTAGGATCTAAGTGCTATTATTATATTTATTTTAAACTGTGGTAACAGGCCACAGAAGAAACTGGTCTAAGAGGTACCAGGTAATAAATGGCTGGATCTGGAAGGACTGGCCCTTTGTTTCTCGCACCATGCCTGCCCTGTCTCTCCTTAGCCATCAATCCTTCTCTGTCTCTGGCTCCTCTGTGAAGTGTTTCCTGATCTCAGCCCCAACCACACCCTATCCCTGTGCCTGGGGTCCAGTTGATACCTCTGTGCTTTTGAAGTTCGTTGTGAATGACTGGCTCTCCTGCACACTGAGTGATGGACTTCTCTCACTCATCCACCAATATCATAACCTCAACAGGCTTTGGCAAACTGAAGCACTCAAGGCAAATTGATTAAGTTTATGAATGCAGAAAAGCATGTCGCCCAGTGAAGACCCAGGTCCACATATTTTAGAGTCCTCACCTCTTCACAAATAGGATTTTTAAAATTTCCTCTTACTCTAAGTTTAAATATCATTACGCTTACTAACATAATAACATAAAGAATTTAGAAACCAGGCAGATGAGTTGCAGTGAGCATGTTTGTGATCCACTAAGTTTAGATAAGTTATGAATTCATATAATCAGAGTGAATACAATTCGATGATAAAAAGTTAGCACTTAAATGTTCTGTTGAATACATTTTGATGGGGTCTGTGTCCTGCAGGGAAATATGTTTTAAATAACTTAATTCATTATGCCAAATTGAACGCATTTAGAACATTAACTGATAAACTCCAGTTGTAGAATAAAGGACTTAAGATTATAATAATGATAATAATAATGATCATAATAAGTCTAACAGAAGCTAGGGGTAATAGTCATCATGAGTAAAGAGACAGAAACCTGCAGTGTAATTCATGTAGCTTTAGACCTAACTCATGTGAATTGTTTTCTATGATTTTAATCAGAATTAACATTCCAATTGTAAATTCAAAGATATTAACATTTCCCGTACCAAAGAGCTCTCAGTACTTTTTAAAGATCTCAGACAATTCCACAAAGCCTCAAGCACATGATAGACTATATGCAAGCTGTGAAACAACTTTGTTGTGCAGTATTACAAAAATCTACCATGAAGATTACGCAAGTCAGGTAGTTCCTCTAAAGTCATCTTTTGATGATTCTAGGATTAAGAAATAGCCTATAAATATTTTCTTCAGGCAAGTGTTTGGTCTGTCACACACGTGCCTGTTCTTTGTAAAATCACTGAAACATTCTGAAATAGAATTAATCAAATTTAATCTTCTGAATCTTTGATTTATTATTGACACTAATGAGGTAATAGAATAGCTTTGCCTCTCTGGAGCTCCTGCCTCTCCACCTTCGCTTCCTCCTTTTTTGCCAAAACTTTAATTGCATAGTTCTGTTGTATCATAGCTGCACTGCCTCATGTGATGGCACAGACAGCAACAAAAGAAGGAAAAAATGGATGAGAAAGATAGCAGGATATTGGTAAATATAGGTGATCTTGCAGAAAAATATTTAAAATGAGATTTAGTCTCAAATAAATTGTAAAATAAGGAAATAAAAATAAGAGGAGAAAACAATCGAAATTGAGCAATTCACCATTGCCAAACTATGGAACTAGCCAAGGTTTCCATCAACAGATGAATGAATTACAATACTATGGGATATGTACAAAATGAAATTTTACTCAACCATAAAGAAAAAAAATTATGTCATTTACAGGGATATAGATGGAACTGGAGAACATTATGCAATGTGAGATTAGTCACAAAAAATAAGAAATTGGATGTTCTTCCTAATATGTGGAAGCTATGAAAAAGTGAGTCATAGGAGGAACTCTGATTAAGAAGGAGATTCTATAGATGAGCAAATAAGGTGACCCAACTGAGGGGGATGGGAGGGGGGAGGAAAGTTTACTAATGCACATGATGTACCTTCACAAACATATCAATGTCGATCACTAAGCCAAGCATGAGAAGGAGGAATGGAGAAGGAATAGGGTAAGGATTAAGTAAGGGCTAATTGGCTGATGTGTGCATGTATGACTCCACCATCTTGTACTCCATTAAGATGTATGATTACAATGCACTGATAAAAAAAAAAACTAAAAAAAATAAAATACTCAGAAGACCGCGCGCATGCGCGCGCGCGCGCGCGCGCGCGAGAGAGAGAGAGAGAGAGAGAGAGAGAGAGAGAGAGAGAGAGAAGAGAAAATAGAGTATAGCCATTCACTTGAAGTGTCCACTGGCGGAAGTCTAGCAAGGGAGGGAGGCAGGCTGGGAGTTACTAGGCTCATCTGCTCACAAGTGCACCAACAGCTGGGCTAGTAGGAGATCAAGAAACCAGATGACTGCAGAAAGAGACCGAGCAGGTACATCAGCATGACCCGAGGACCCCTATGCCCCATTTGAAGAAACTCATTTGCAAATCCCTCCATAGTTCTGTGCCTTCATAAGGCGTTAAAATACTCCATCCAGGATACAGAGGTCAAGGAGAGAAGAAGCCAGGTGGAAAACATGTGTCAAGAGCTTTTGATCACTTCTGATAAAGAAATAAGAACCACTGGTGATTCTATTAAAATATAAAAACTATATGAAAGCATCAAATGGCCTTTTCTCTAAAATCCTGGGTCATGGCAATGAACTCAAATAATCTTCATATTTTAAAAAAAGCTTTCCCTGATTGATGATTTCTGCATTTTTTATAACATGAAATGTATACTGGGTCCTTCGGCAATCTTCATTCCTTCTTTAACACTTCTAGACACGTGACTCTATCAAAATTAGGGAAACTTCATCAAAAAGCTTTACTGTGCACCTACCAGGTGTGTGACACTTTGCTGAGGCAGAATATATGGCTATTTATAGTGTAATATTGCATATAATATATTTCTAAAGTCCAAAGATAACTGTGCTGCCTGCCTGTGTTGTCAATAATAGAAGTTCATGACATTTGATTTGCGTCTTTGTGAGAGGCAATGTTATTCTGATTTAATAGCTTCCATCTGCTCTTCTCATTTTCATTCCTCCTTTTACAGTTTCCAAATTCCACCCTGTACCCTCCAGGGAAATTTTCCCAAGCATTGATTCTATTCATCTATGAATTGGAGGAGGGGAGGGTTCTTCTGCAGCCTTATGGTTTTGTTTATTGATTGTTAGGCAACTTGTTGAAATGCAGACACTCGATTTTTTATTTCTTTTATTTTGTTGATGTTGGTAAGTGCTTGAAAATTGCAAAGACCACATGAAGAAAACTTGGAGTTGAAACCTTCCTTCCCAAAATAAAATAGGTGAATATTCCATGAATACAGATACATAGAAAAGAAACCCCTTCTATATTGTCAATTTATTATGGAAAGAATTTAGCCTGTGACTATATAAAGGAAAAAAAAAACATAAGCTTAAAGTTTACCCATTTGCAATTAAAGAACATGAATCTAAAATTTTATTTATAACTATTAGAATAGATTGCTATATTATTCAAATATTAACACAATGTTAGTAAAATAAAACACACTTGTCAAATTGCAGAACCACACGGGTTTCTGTGACATTATTTTTAATATTTTAATTTTAAAAGCTAGTATTATATTTAACTGAATGAAATAAGTATAATTCTGCCTTAATATTATATATCATCACCGGGCATGGTGGCTCAAACTTGTTAATCCCAGCATTCGGGAGGCTGAGACCAGAGGATTGCAGTTTGATGTCAGCCTCAGCTACTTAGTGAGATGCTCTGCAACTCAGTGAGACCCGGTTTCAAAATAAAGAACAAAAAATAGGGCAGGGGGTATAGCTCGGAGGTTGAATGCCCCTGGGTTCCATCCTCAGACCCACAAAAAATATAAAAAATTAAAAAATATATTACAGGTCATCTAATTTTATTTAAGATTCCTGAAATCAAAAGTTAAATGTACAATATTTCTACTGTACTACAACAAAGGCTTTATGCTGAGGTTGGCCCTGAACCTGAGGTCCTCCTGTCGCAGCGTCCCAAGTACTAGGATTACAAGCATGCGACACCAACCACCACCACGCCTGACTTTTATCACTATTTTTGAGGAGTTGTATTTTATATCTTGACACTGAAATTTTCCATTTACAATTTAAAAATCTCAGAAGGAGAGTCATAGAGAGATAGATTTTAAATCCATAATGAAAAGTGTCAGTAATCAAGATTTATAGTACAGCACTTCCCATACTTATTGGCAACAAAGTAGAATTAAGATTTTCAGATTCAGTGGTTGATTTCTTCCTAAAAGCCTTGTGAGATTCATTAAAATAAATGACATCAACTGGATTTGGGGTGCTGGGACCTGCCTTTGAAGATGCATAGAAAGACCAAAGCTAACCATAAAAGGAAACCGTGATTTCAAATATTTCTTCTAGAATTCTCCAAATGCTACTTCATCCAGTCATGTTGCTGTCTTCTGGCCAGAAGGACTCTCACCCTAGCTTTTGACACCCAGTTAATAAATAGTCCAGTAGCCTCACCAAAGTCATTCATCAGCATCTCCCTGTTTCATCGCGTCCCCCTGTCCCCCCTAGTTGAACATTTCTAAATTAAAATATATATTCATGCTTTCCCCTTTACTTTGCTGGGCTTCACTTTTTAATTGATTTGATTCTTCTCTAGATATCTAGATATCTCAAAATCTCTTATCCATACCATTGAATCCATTTCAATTCCCACTGCTCCATCCTAACTCCCACAGAACCCCCATTGAAGCTGCTGGGGGTTCATTGACTAGAGTCCACTTGACTCTCTTTTGTACACACTTGACTCCTTGTTCTCCTTGAAGGCAGAAAATTTGTCTTTATATTCTTTGTACACAAAGTACAGCACATTATACATAGTAGGTTTTAAACACGTTTCCAGAATGGTGTGACAAAGGAGTCATTTATCCATTCACAAACATGTAACAAAGAAGATGCTTGAGATAGAAATATACGTACACAATGCTAAGTCCACAAAGTCTGATAATGGCACTTGAATGGTATTCCTAGGTTTTAGATTATACTCCTGAATAGATGAACACATTATTTTAAAATGAAAGCTATGGTAGATTCTACCTACTGAAAAGCAATGAAATTTAGATACTCAAATCGTTGCCTATCAAGTTCATAATTCATCAGCTACTAGCATGTGACCATGATTATTCAGCTAGACCCTCTGTTAAACAGATATTTCTCACCTCCTCAGTTTTTAACAGTAATTTAAATGAAAGTTTCTCCAAGTAACTTAGGTAAGGCTTTCAAATAATCTCTTGAAGATATATTTAGTATCATTAGCATCCTTTAAATATTTATTTTCCCTTTTGTTCGCTTTTGAATCATCAATTTGGTTGATTTTTAACTAATTTCTCTTCCTTAAAGCCACCTTTATCTTCTTCTAGTGTAGCTGTTGCATATGATGCTCTTGTTTTAGTAAATTAATTTTTTAATTTATGCTATTGAACTCATCAATGAGTAATGTATTAAAATCTTGAAGTTCATTATACCTCTAATTAACAAAGAAACTAAATGTTTTATAAGTCCTTTTTTACTTTTAAAGTTGTTTTATCAATTTAAAACAATTTTAATAATGGCTCTCATGATTGTTCAAATTCCATCAGGCTTCCAGAATATTTATACTTTACCATCTTTCTCTAGGTAGGCATTCTCTTAGTTTAAACATAATTTTATTTATTTAGATACATTTTAGAATGACTTAGTTTCGTTGGATTTTTATTCCTTGTTCATGCTAGCATTAATAAAACCCCCAAATTTGAAAATTCTACTCCACAGTACTTTATATGTAACCATTCCCACACTTTTTCCAAACATGTATTCTGTGCTAATTTTAATAAAACATTAATTACTTTGATTTTCTACTGGAAGTTCTTCTTTAATCTGCACGATGGCACTTTTTGAACATGGTACTTTAGGCTAATTTATATGGCTGAATTAAATTTCTTACTGTGATATTAAGAATAAAATTTCACAATAATATACTTATGAGTCAGCATTGCACATATTTATTTATGTTACAATAAGCTTTAGGATTTACTAGAAGCACCTGCCATTCTTGAAGGCTACTACTTAACATGTTTTTTTACATGCTACGTTTAAAGTTCTACTCCTCACCCTTAAATTTAAGTAAAACTCAATTACTTATTTGGAGCAAATCAGTACATTTTAATCTTTTTCCTAATTCTTTCAATATACTTAGTTCTTAGTTTGACTTTTGTGAATACATTTCTATAATCATTCTTCAGAAACTTGTTTTATTTTTCAGAGGGCGATTTTCAATAGACTAAAAGACACAGAAAACCTATAAACTTGAGGTAAAACACTAAGTGGATTTCTTTATATTATGATTTTAATATTTGAATTATAAACTCAATAAAAATACCAGTAACTTTTTCTCAGTCATATATTCATAAATGTTTATTCTTCTTATAAACAGCTTTAAGTCTTTGTTAACAAAGACAGGTTGAGCCAAAGCGTTTATAAATAGTTTTAGAGTTATAAACTTGAGATGACTATGTTTGAGCGTCTCAAAGCATCACCAGATCCATACAAATAAGTAGTAATAATATTTGCTATATGCTATATCACCAGTCTGATATACTGAGGGCAATTGAAACTTAAAAAATATACCCCAAATCAAGACTTTTATAATTAAAATGAAATAACATAAAATAGTAATATTTTGCACTATAATCAGGATATGTTCTCAGAAATATTGCATTAGGCAATTTGGCCACTGTTCTAATATCATAGAATGTACCTTCCCAAGCTTAGATGGCTACAGTGCTGGTAGGTGATAGAATTTTGGGAGGTCACCACAGTATTTGCATTCTGTCATTGACTGAAATATTGTTTTGCAACAAAAGACTGTATGAGCACCAAAAAGCACATGCACAATGGTCTTTATAAGTCATATAAATATTTAAGTAAATTTTTAAATTTATGAGATAGGGTCTTGCTAGGTCGCTGAAGCTGCCCCTAAACCTGGGATCCTCCTGTTTCAGCCTCCTGGGTACTTGGATTACAGGCATGAACCACCATGCCCTGCTTCAAAAATACTGTTAAAGCAGCTGACAGTATTGATATTACACAAATGTTGACGGACATTGCAAGAAATCCTAGAAGAATTCCATTATTTGTGTCATCTGATTTTATGAGAAACAAATTTCCTTCATTTCCTTTTCCCACTTCCAAGACAGTAACCAACATACATAAACACACACCTTACCACTGACCGATACCCACCTGTGACTGCCAAACTTTGAACCAGTAGAACAAATTTCCCTCTGTGTTCAGTGATGACAAATGACAATTAATATGACTGATGACTCGAGAGACTTAATAATTAAGATGAGATGTTTTAGAAACGTTCACTCTCTCAATGCACAAAGAATGTGGCCTGTTTTTATCTGAACGTGGCTGCGTGGGAAAGAGCCAGAGGGTGCTGCAGATCATCCTGTCTTTGGGACAGGGAGAACATGGAATGGGAGCCGAGAAGATGGGCATTTTAAAGTTGGCATTCTAAAATTGCTCATCCATGATGAAAAATATTGATGAGGAATTTTTCCCCTACCTGTATTCACTGTTTTTTTTTTTTCCAGCTGACTTTTCAAAAGACTTCTAAGAGATAGAACCTCACGTTTTAATATGTCAATTTGATCACTGTGACTTTTTGTGCTTCAGTTGGATTCATAAAGCATCTAAGCAACAGTACTTTGGGGGATTTGGGGACCTATGTATTCTATAATCTCCTCTCTCTCCCTCCCTCCCTCCCTCTCTCCTTCCTCTCTCTCTCTCTCTCTCTCTCTCTCTCTCTCTCTCTCTCTCTCTCTCTCTCTGTCTCTCTGTCTCTCTCTCTCCTGCATCTGTCAATCTGTTACTTTCTAGAAACATTTTTTCCATACCCAGTCATTTTTGTGAGGCTTTTGCGCTTTTTGGTTGCCACAATTTGCCCCTTCTTTCAGCTACAACCCCAGGCAATTCCTACTAAAGAATGACACCAAACAGCATGTCAAGAGTCTTTCAAAATTGCTGCCAGACTTCAGTGCCATTCTTACGGCATATGGAGTACTGATGTGCTGAAAATACAGCAGAAAACTACCTGATACTTACCGTGTCAGGAAGTTGCAGTGGGAGGGAGTCCTCTGGTTCAGATTTGCAACATAAACAGGACTTTTTATCGTTCTTAGACAAAGCATCTAAGCAACTCACCAGAAAATGCCTTTTTGAGTCAGTTGCGGCTCCCAACCCCCAGTGTTCAAGTTCTAGCAACAAGCAAACAAGTCTAAAGATACAGCAAAGACTACACTGATCCTCAGTTATAACGTATGATCCTCACCAAAGATTGATTTAGCTGTAATTTGAATTTGTTATTGGATGTTGTATTAGATCAAGACAGTGTTATGTGAGGCCTAGGTGTTTACAGTTTCCTTTACAGGAGGCAAATTTTCTACAGAACAGGCAACCTGGAAATCCAGTAAATACCCATCACTTACAATAAGCACATGTTTAAGGGATGAGATATTTTAATTTAATGATTTTTTATTTGTTTCATAATAAAGATCCCTCTATGTAAATATATATATATGTATATATATATATGTATATTATATATATGAAAATTTATATGTCCTCTATTCTATGTGCTCATATCTCTTTAACATAGTTTTCATGTTTTCTAATATAAAAATTACCTGAATATTAATCCTAGTGTAGAACTGCATATTGTCTGTGGGTTTCCGGCAGATGTGGTCTTCTCTGATTTCCAGATGAAGGAAAATTTGTTCTGCTATTCCATTATTTCTAAATCAAATTGTATTCCTTGATGATGAAAAGAACATTAAGACTCAAACAATATTACAGAATGACCCAGTGCCTGGAACTAGCCCTTGCAAGTCAGTTCTATTATGTATTAAAATGGATAGCCCTTAAAAATGGTTTATTCCATTCACATATGATTTGTTGACTTTAAATAATTATTTCTGGAAATCTTTCATATTTAAATATAATTTGGCCATAAAACAGGCTATTTGATTAAGAATTGGGTTCTTGGAGAAATCCCTAACATGGTAAATCCTTGAATTTCACACATTTGATATTCTAGAGGGTGTTCTATATTCACACTTTCTATGCTTCATAGATTGTTTTTATAAACTAAATGAGATAATGCATATCTCTTAACAGCATAATGTCTGTTGTACGGTAAGTTCTCAACAAATCTGTCTCCAACTTTATTTAACAGATTTGCTACTTTTTATTGAGGCAATTTTGTTTTACACATATTTTGAAGTGGCTATTAATTTTTCTGTATTTTCAGAGTGAACACTTATTGAATGTGTTATTAGAACGTTAGTTTCTCGCATTCTATTTAAAATTCAACAGAGCTGGGTGTGGTGGCGCACGCTTGTAATCCCCGCACTTGGGAGGCTGAGACAGGAGGATCGCACGGGTTCGAAGCCAGCCTCAGCTCCTTAGTGAGGCTTTCAGCAACTTATTGAGACCCTGTTTCCAAATAAAATATAAAAAAATGTCTGGGAGTATAGCCCAGAGGTAGAAAGCCTTTGGGTTCCACCCCCAGTACCACTAAAAAAAAAAAAAATAATAAATAAATAAATAAATAAATAAATAAATAAATAAAATTCACCAATGGCATCTCTCAAATTTGTATATTCCAGTGTCTGTTCTCATTTTCTGTATCTTCTTAGGCAAAATGTATTTCTTCTTAAGTCCCCCTTTTATACCTGCAATTTACCTAACTTATCTTTACATCTATTTCTCAATTTTTTGTTTGTTTGTTTTCGTGGTGCTAGTAATTTAAATCAAGGGCATTCTACCTCTGAGTGACACCCCCAGTCCTATTTTATTTTTTACTTTGAAATAGGGTCTCACTAAGTAGCTGAGAATCTCCTAAATTGTTGAGGCTGGTCTCAAACCTGGGATTCTCTTGTCTCAGCTTCCAAAATCTTGGGATTACAAGTGTGGCCCACCATACTCGGTTTCTGTTCTTCATTAATTTTAACATAACCTCTTTCCTACAAAAATCACATTACTCTCCGATCTAAGATGTCATCTTTCCATTTAAATATTGCCTACTCTCAAAAAATTCCCATCATCTATAAATTACTCTAGCACAGAAAAAATAAAATTTTAACCATATAATTAATAAAGCTACCATAAAAGCAAGGTATTAAGAATGACAAAAACTTGAAGTGAAAAAGTAATAAATGCAAATATTCTAATAAAATATATCCTAAATAAAATGAAAACAATGCAATATAGTATATTACAGGATTAACACCTAGCATGGTGTCCCACACCTGTAATCCCAGTACCTAGAAGGCTGAGATAGGAAGGTCACAGGTTCAAGGACACCCTTAGCAAGGTAGTGAGATCCTGTTTCCCTCCCCCCCAAAAAAGTTAAAAACGGCTGGAAGTGTAGTGTAGGCAAAAAGCCTCTAGGTCAAACCTCCAATACCTTCCCCCACTAAGACAAGCATTGCCCTCATATTAAAACCAAAGACTTATAAAGTGAAAGAAAAAGATCAATATGTTATATATCAATATTTTATTTATAAACAATGACCATTTACTTCCTTTTTATTTTTTATTAGTTAACATCACACAACTGACATTGCTATTTTAAAATTTTACATTCACTTTGAAATTGTGGTGTTCAATTAAATTGTGAGAATTGATAAAGGACATCCATCTGTTATTTCTGAATCAATGTTTCTCTCTCTTCCTGCACCCTTCTATTTCTCTACATTAAATACAATGTGTTAGTTTAAAAATAGTTTTCCTTTTCCATGTCAAGAGTCTTTCTATACCTGGGTATAGGTAATATTTTTATATTTAACTTTTAAAATTTGAAATGAATTTTTATGCCTTTGCAATATCTATGGATGCAGATATGTTTACCTTCATAGGTAATAAAATCTAATTATTCTAGTAGTATACAAAGATTAACCTAAATTGCATTTCTAGTGATGTGTTTATAACTGACCTACTTCACTTATCTCACTTAGCATGGTTAACTCCAAAGAATAAATAAGTAATAAATGCCAGAACTAGAGAAACAATAATTTCCATCAAGCAAACAGCTAAGCAAATAAGAACAAACCCTACCTCAAACAGAACTTAAGACTAAAAATGTTAGGAATTAAAAACTCTCAATAATCACACTAAACGGCCTCAACTCCTCAATAAAAAGACATAAGGTGGTAAAATGGATTAATAACCAGAATCCATCTATCTGCTGCCTGCAAAAGACACACTTTACAATAAAAGATAGTAACAAACTAAAGGTAGAGGGCTGGAGCAAGATGAACCCTGCCAATGGAACTCAAAGACAAGGAAGAATCACGACTATGATATCAGACAGGTTAGACTTCAAGCCCAAGCTTATCAGAAGAGACAAAGCAGGTCATTTGACTAATAAAGGGAACAATCCAGCAAGAGGAAATGATAATCAACATTTATGCCTCAATAAATGTTGATTCAGCTACTTTCATAAAACAAACTCTTTGTGACATTAAGTCAAATATAGATCCCAATACAATAATACGGGGAGAATTCAACACACCTCGTTCAATTTTCTAGACAAAAGTTCAGTAAAGATGCCTAAAACCAAGTATACCATACGCCAAATGGACCTATTAGACACATACAGAATATTCCACCCATTATAGCAGAGTTCACATTTTTCCCTGTTGCTCGTGCACCTTTCTTTAAAATAGACCACATCCTGGGCCACAGAGTGAGCACTAGCATTTTTTTTTAAAAGTGACATGCTCACCTGCATCTTTTGACACCACCATACAATAAAACTAGAAATCAACTATAAGAAGACCCAGTGTCCTGTTTCTTCAAATTGTGTGTTTTGCCTTTCAGAATGCCTCATGATTGTTTTTGTCCTTGATAACCACCTAGTATGTAGCCAGTAAAAAAAAACAAATGGCTACAATAAATAGTAATGTAGTGGTGAGGTGTGAGATTAGGGATGGGTGTCCTTTAGTCTTATAATCAAGTCTTAGTGGGTTTTGGTTTTTTTTGTTTTTTTTTTTTTGGTACTGGGGTGGAACCCAGGGGCTTTCTACCTCCGAGCCATACTCCCAGACCTATTTTATATTTTATTTGGAAACAGGGTCTCACTAAGTTGCTGAGAGCCTCACTAAGTAGCTGAGGCTGGCTTCGAACCTGTGCGATCCTCCTGTCTCAGCCTCCCAAGTGCTGGGATTACAAGGGTGTGCCACCACGCCTGACAAGTCTTAGTGTTTTTGTACTTCTGTCTCTGGACCGGGAACTTCACAAGTATATTTTTATCAGATTTTTCCTCTCCTCTTAGGTGAGATTGGATGGTTAGGACAGGTTAGAGGTGGATCTCTTCCTTCCTTCACATTGAGGAAATAGAAGGTTTAGACTGGGTATTTCCCTTTCCCTGGGTTAGTTAGGTTGTGATAATAACCCTGCAGATTAGCTCTGCTTAACCACCTCTCTTGAAAAAAAGATTATTATAAAAAAATGCTATGGCCTATTTCAAAAGGTTCCATGCTAGAAGCATGTGTGCTTTTTTTTTTTTTTTTTAAAGATGCTTATTTGTGGATATGATTGAGTGCTGGGGAAGATGATGTGGGCCCTCCATAACTGGTTCCCATGTAAGGTTCTCACAGGTGTCTCACTAAGCCTCCAGAAAGTTACCAGCTTCCTTTCAGGTTTCCCTGCCCTGCACTGGTGCTTGTGGAACTTCCCACTCACGAGTATCTACTCTGGTTAGATATGTCTCCTGGGACCCAGGTGTCTGTCTTTTTAATCTTTGACGTAGTAGGGTGCTCTGATTCCTTCCCTTTTTTAAGGACCTAAGCACGGCTGCTGATTTTAAGTCTGTAATTTAACTTATGAGGATGAAGTGGCAACTTTTAAGGTCTTTATCTGTAGAACCAAGGCCCAAGAAAATAATAATATGGTCATATAATAGGTGATTCAACGATGACTGGGCAAAACCTTGCATGTGCCTCCTTTAGAGTTGCACATAAATGAAGAGAATAAATATTAGAAGATTTTCTATTGTCTCAGTGAGGGCACTTATGCTGTCTATGCATTTGTAAAGCTGGTAACCTTGTAGAGAAAATATAATAAGGAAGACCAAGGAAATATGTCCAACTCACGTTATTGACTGTCTTCCTCTTAAACTCTTATTTTCTTTTATGAAAATTGATTGCATTAAAGTTTCTTTCTGTGTTTAAATCTTATGCTTAGCATTATCTGTTTTTTTTTTCAAGATAAGTATTTAGAATGTATTTTATTATTCAACACACTGACCTAACGTCAATTAAGAACCAGGATGACATCTTCACCTAGATAGGTACTGTTTTCTATTTTGTTTATTTCTATTCCCTCACAGCCTAGCAAAAATGCTAATACTCAAATCTATGTTAAATAAAGAATGATGAACTAAATTAATAAGATCAAAATATTAAAGGAGCAAATTCATAAAATACAAATTGGCTTGGTCATAGGACTTTTGCACTATAAAACATTGGTGAAGGCTGGCTCTGAGTCTAGTATTACAGAATCAGTACAGACATCTAAAAAGTTACTTCTTGCTCAGATATATATTATTTCAAACATAGGTCAAAAGAAAAATTTTGTCCAAATGATTTTGGTATTAATTTTCTGAACACATTAAAAATAAAAACGCACTTCTGGCCTTTGACAAATACTCTCAGACTGAATACATTGTGAATTAATCACACACAGTCATTAGGGCTCGAGGTTTGCTCATCTCAGTTGAGACTAAAATCAATCAAACAAACTAGTCTCTCTGCAAAATGTCAGCTGATTCTGAACTTACAAACAATAAAGCTAATAAAATTACTTTTATTGAGTTCCGGTATTATTAAATTAATAAAATATCTAGGAAAGGGTTTTTTTAAAAAAATCAATTTGACTCTGGTACTCATTTTTTAAACTAAATAGAATCAACCTCAGGCTTTGTTGTTATTGTTTTGTTTTTCTGTTTGTTTTGTTATTCACCTTGATACGTTACTATTCTCACTGTTTGATCTATTGCAATAACCTTCCAACGGTTTTCCCTGTCTCGGGCATCTTGTCCATTCAATTTATCTCAAATGTATGTCACCTCTTCTGCCTCCTCTCATCAAAAGCTGTCAGAGACTACCCTTCACATAAAGAACAAAGTCCAGCATTCTCTCTTTTCATGAAACGACCCCACTGCTTCTACCTGCTTTTTGAATATTGTTCAAACACTAGGATTATTTCCTATCAGGATTATTTTCTATGTCTCAGCTTGGCCTCCTTCCCGAATTACCTGTGACTCTGCACTGGTAACCTCTTTGGTTTTTCTCCACTCTTCTCTCCTCTGCTTACAACATCATAGAAGCACAAACATGATGCTTCAAGTTAAACATGCTCATAGCTGCACAGTAATATTGCTACGACAGTACTGTAGAGCCCATTTGTTTGCTATTAGTTGCATCCCCATCCTTTCCCCCACAGTTCTTCCCTAGTTGTTTAGAAGTTGGGGGCAAAAGTAGGAGCATACTCTCACCACCTGTCACTTCAAATTACATCCAATGGTCACTTCCTGTCTTGTCCTGCTACCACTAGGATGGAGAGTCAACAATGTAATCCTTCTCTTTTGCATTGAAAAGATTTTTCTTACTGCCTTCTTCCTGCATCTCTTCATCCTAATGGTAAATCATGCCTTCCAGCTCTACCGAATGTATAGGTCATCTGGCTATCCCCTTCTTGGTTTCTCAACTCTTGTGTCCTCAAGTAACCAAGTCCCGGTATTAGAATTCCTTCCATCGGAAGCATCTGTAATAGTTTCTGTTTTTCTGATCGAGTCCTCCTGGATAAAGGGTTTTGCCCATTATACTCTGGGTGCAATTCAGTGGCCTTTAACATAGCCTTCAAGGCCATGCGGGACTGTGCCTCAGTTACACGGATAGCCCTACCTCTCACTTCTCTCCTTCCACTCTCCACAAGTACGTCTGCTGCAGAATCACTCTTGCCTCTACTGAGTATAGGAAAATCTGACTCACCTCTTCCTTATAAAACATAACATTTTGCTGGGCGTGGCGGTGCACTTTTGTAATCCCCGTGCTTGGGGAGGCTGAGACAGGAGGATCACACAGGTTCAAAGCCAGCCTCAGCTACTTAGTGAGGCTCTCAGCAACTTAGTGAGATTATGTTTCCAAATAAAATATAAAAAATAGGCCTGGGAGTATAGCCCAGAGGTAGAAAGCCCCTGGGTACCACCACCAGGACCACCAAAATAATAACAATAGTAATAATAATAATAATAATAATAATAATAATAATAATAATAATAAAATAATAAACATTTTAATGGATGTGTTTGACTTTTTCAAATTATTTTTCCTTTTGCTCCTGATAGTGATGTCACAAATGTGATTGTGTAGTGATGTGCTTAAATTACTATGTGAAAATAGCAGTGTCTGATACATAGATAACACTTATCAAACAGTTACTGAACTTACTTTCAAACTTTTAACAGTTTAGTATTTATTTTTAACTATTGAGTGCTAGGTACTATGATGACGAAGAGAAATAGAAAACATATGATTGAAGTAAGATAAATTAAGAGCCATGGGGAAAATAAGCAGAAAGAGATATAGAAACAACATCAAGTATATCCTAGAATGAACAGAGAAGAAGTTGTAACAGAACAGAAGTTGGAAAGCCCAGAGTTGTAAAGATGAACTGGAGATATAATTATCTAAAGCGAGAGTGTCGCTTGTAAGTAAACATAAGAAACCAATGGCTGTATTAAGCATCAGATCTCATGTCTCAACCTTGACCAAATAAATGAGCCATGGTGGTGAGGGTCACTGATTTTATTTTTTAGCCTATTCTGCAGCTATAACTGAAAATTACTTATGTGTTGAAGGGCTCAGTGCCTACAAAAACATAGAGATGTTAAAGAAAGGTGATCATATCAACTGTACACAGTATTTAGAACTGGTCCTCTGCAAACATCACTGAGGAAGGGAGAAATTAGCTACAAAACTGGGGGTATGGAGGTGAGAAAGGACCAACTGAGACACTAGTTTCTGAAGTTCTTATTTTGTAAATGTGACACCAATGGAAAACATTAAGCAAGAAAGATGACCCCCTGCTCAAAAAAGAGGTGGAGAAAGATCACTGTGCTACCTGTGTGCAGAATAAATTGATCAGCTAGCGTGAAAGGTCTCCGGTCCTGGACAGATGAGTTTTGGAGATTTTGAGCCAGGGAAGACAAAAAGCCAATCAAAGATGTTTGAGGCATGTTTGCAAGGAAGCACTTCTGAGTTTGAAAAATATATTCTAATTTCCTTGTGGTTAAAGAAATTTAATTCGCACTACACAACCACAGTGAAGCACAACAGAACATTTTCCCACAGTTGCCTGCATTCTGAGGCCTGCCGCCCACTCTGATGTGATGGCATCCCGGCTCTCGCGCCTGGGCACCTGTGTGTGCATTTAGATCAGATTTTAAGCCCGCTTTTGCTTTGTGCAATCCATTGACTCACACAGTGGTCGGCCATATTGGCAGGAGGTGGATTTAAAACGGCCTTTCATGCAGTTTCTTCTGGTATAAAAATAACTGAGGGTGAAACCAAAGGGGGGGGGGCTAACAAGGGAAAGAGCAGAAGTGTGCATCCCCATATTTCACTGTGACTTATAGCCAAGAAGCCCTGAGCCCCCCACCCCTCATGCTGTTCGTGAATGGGGTTGCTAACAGTCCCACACCACCGAGTGCTGCTCTTGGGCTCAGGGGAGCACTGGGCCCAGTACTCCTTGGGGTTTCCACTGAAGAGACGCAGCCTGTTCCACCAGCTGTGTTAAATTGAATAAGGCCACCCTGAGTAGTGACTTTTCTTCCACCCCTGTAGGAGACAAATAAGCTCATACTTATTTGGACTTGTGAGTGCCCCTCTCTCTGTGTGCCGCATGTGGCCGGTTGTTTCAAGAGCCTCTCATTCCAGCTCTACACATCAGTTAGCTGAAGTTGCTCAATTGCTTGCAGGTAGCTGAGTGTGCTGGATGTTTTAGTTGGGACTAATCTCTGGTTCCCATATGGGGACAAGAGTATTATCACACTTCAGCCCACTAAAGAAAAAAAAAATACCATAAGTGGGGGAAATACAAGCTTGCAGGTGTTCTCTTTTCTAATGGACCAAAACACTGCAGCTTGTGTATACTTTTATTTGTAAAGTGTTTTTCTCTGTCTGCATGTTTAGAATGAGACTAGTGTAAAGCACTGCTGTTTAATTACTAGCGGGGCCAAAGGTTTTATTTTAATTCAAGATTATTTAAATAAAAACATTATTTATAAATGAAGTGCTGTTTTCTGTCCAAACATGTGAGAATGCCGTTTTAGCTGAGATCCCACACTGTTACAGAAGAATTAAATGTTGTTTTTGTGTGGGATTTTTTTTTTTTTTTTAGAATTGGGATTCCTTTTAAACCACTCGTTATTTTAATCATGTTCAATTTTATGATGAAATGAACTAGTGGAACATCCCCATGTACCACTATTTCATTTATACTAATACTGATTATCTTGTATGCACACAAGATGTCAATATTATTGTTTTTCTATCTAGTTAATAATATCAAATGATCGCCATCATCATCATTATCATGATAAAACATACATTAATGTCAACTTATATTTACATAATACTTGTTATTTTTAAGCATATGTACATTTATCATTAATCAGTAAATATTTATTGAGAGTCTACAGTATTATCAGCAGTATGCCAAAGTGCATCAGCAATTATAGTCAATATGGAAAAAGAAGACTTGAGTTAACCACCTGAAATATTTACAGGCTGATATTTTGCTATATTTTATCTTTATCTAGGTAATTACATATCTCATTATCAAAAACATTGAAGGAGATGAACAGATAATATCAAGTGAATTGAGTCACAATTATTCCAGATCTCTTTTCTCATTCAGAACATGGAAAAACCAATCAAATAATTTATAAGATTTTTTAACGTAAAGCTCTATACCATGCGATGTCCATTTCTAATAAAGAAGACCTTTATGCTAGAGCTGGGGATTGAGTTCAAATGAAGAGGTGTAGGGCCTAGAAAGCACAAGTCTGCATAAACAAAACAAAACATCCAGAAAGAAGTGATTATGAGCAGGAAATGAGGGCAAAGACAGCTGAGAACCTTCTGATCTTACCCAACATGGTCTTACTGGTGAAATAAAGAACTAGTCCCATTTTGCTTTCTTTTCCCCAGTAAGTATTAGTTGAGCAACCCAAGGCACCATTCCAGGTAAAACCTGAAACTTAATTAATGCAGTACCTTTCCTCTGTACATTTCTTTCAAATTCTCTAAAACACAAGTATATATGTGTGTGTACGTGCACATGTGTGCATACATGCATATATAATTCATGTGTATGTCTATATGTGTATGTGTAAACATATATAATGTATATATATGTAAGATTATTTCCTTCAACATAAACTAGGCAAACAATTTATAGATTATCCTGGCCATGTAGAAATCTCCCCTTTTTTAAAAAAAAAAAAAATTGGTGCATTGTAATCATACATCATGATGAAGTTAAGTTCAGGTTGATAGAGGCATGGATGCACAGAGCCCTGGGTGAGCCGTAACCCAGCTCCCACCCACTCTCTCCTCCTTCCCACCTGCCCAGACAGGACATTGTGGTTAGCGCTGAGGGCATTGTGGATGTGCATCACGTGCACTGAGTCGTTTCCCTCTCTGAGTTTTCCTCTCCCCTTCTGTCTCCCTCTGTTCTGTCCTCTTCCTCACTCCACTAGAATTTCTTTCTCTTTTGTCTGGAGTCCATCCTGTGACCCGATTTCACCCTTGCTCCCAACATAGGAGGGAAAATATCTGACATTTCGTTCTTTGTGACTAATTTCACTTAGCACAGTGTTCGCCAGTTCTGTCCATTTCTCTATGCACATAATTTTGTTTTCCTTTATGGCTCAGTAGAATTCCACTGTGTGTATATTTCATGATTTTGCAATCCATTTATTTGCTGATAGATGCCGAGGCTGGTCCCATAGTTTGGCAACTGTGAATTGTTCAGCTATAAACATAGATATGCATACATTACCCTGGTAGTTTGGTTTCTTCTCTTTTGGTCAGATACCTAGGAGTGGTATAGCTGGGTCATATGGTAAGTTCACTCCTGTTTTTTAGAGGACCCTCCACACCATTCTCCAAAGTGGCTGCACTAATTTGTAATCACTCCAACAGTATATCAGAGTCCCTACTTCTCTACCTCCTCACCAGCATTTATTAGTGTCTGTGTTTTTAATAATTGTCATTTTAATTAGGGTCGGGCGAAATTTCAGGGAAGCTTAGATTTGTATCTCTCTGATTGCTAATGATGTTGAAATTTTTTTTCATATATTTATTGGCTATTTGTATCTCTTCTTTTGTGAATTGCCTATATAGGGAATTTTGAATTGACCCCAGACATAAGTATCAATCTGTTAACAAATAAGTCAGAAATAAATTATTCTATAATCTAGTGATTTATTCATCATCACTGATTAAGACACAAGAGTAATTAGTAAATAGAGACCTAACCAACCTACTCCTTCTTTCTAGGACTTTGGGTTCTCATTGAACAGACTAATAAAATAAAAATGAACAGAAAAAAATATGGTAATAATTTCAGTGTGGGGAATGTTGGAGGGAATTAAGGAGAGTCAATAATTAGCAAAAGACATTGACTTTAGTTATGATGCTCAGGAAATGAAGGCTCTTAGGAAAGGGTCTTTTAAGTCAACCCCAAAAGAAAAAGAAAACAATTTCCTCAATGAAAGTGTAATGAAAAAGCACGAAAACGTGAACTTTGCCTGTGCAAAGATCCTGAGGACAGAGTCCTCATCTTAGCTCTGAAGTCAATGGAAGACCAGATGAATAGCATTCTACCACTGAACTAGACCCCTCAAACTTTTTTTTTTTTTTTTTTTGCCGTTCTGGGGATGGAACCCAGAGACATTCTATCTCTGAGCGACACCTCCAGCTCTAATTTCTTTTTATTCTTTATTTTTGAGACAGTCTGACTGGGTCGTGAAGTTCCTCGCTAAGTAGCTGAGGCTGTCTGAAAACCACAATCCTCCATCTCCAACTCTGCTTCCCGAATCCTGGGATTCCAAGCGTGTGCCACCACGCCTGGCCACCCCCAAACTTTTTTTATGGTTTTACTTTGCAACAACGTTTTGCTAAGTTTTCAAGGCTGGCCCTAAACCTACAACCCTAGCTGGGTGTGGTGGCGCAGACGCTTGTAATCCCGGCGCTTGGGAGGTGGAGACAGGAGGATCGCGCAGGTTCGAAGCCAGCCGCGCTGGTTTAGGAGACCCTGTGTCCAAATAAAAATATAAAATAGATCTGGGAGTGTAGCCCAGAGGTAGAAGGGCTTCCAGGAACCCCAGTACCACCAAAAAATGAATAAAATAAAATAAGGAAAAAAAGAAAAAGTAAGAAAAATAAACCTACAACCCTCCTGTCTCAGCCTCCAAAGTAGTGGAATTAGAGGCACATACCTGACTGGTTTGTCCTTTTATGACAACTCAATCTCAAATCAACTAACCAATGCTCTATCTCATAGGCCCAAGTTCTTAAAGGTCCTACATTTTCCAACATTGCTATGGCAGGAGCCAACCGTTTAAAATATAAATACATGGGAACAAACTCAAATAACCAACCACAGCAGATCTGACACCTATGTCTCTAAAGAAGATTGGCTGTGTTTGGTGCTTAAGCCAGACCATCTTTTAGTATTCTAAACTGAGTTAAGAAATTTTTTTCTATGCTTATAAACTATTATATAATAAAAACTACAAATGTCCAATTAATGACAAATATCTGACTATTTGCAACTCATTCTCTATAGGTATACTCAATTTGTCTACTTTCTTTTGAGTTTATTTTATTTTAAATCTGCTTAACAAAAAAATAAGTTTTTCATGAATATTTATATTTTTAAAATACACCTAGCGCAATGATGTCATATGATTCTTATTTCTTTATTCTCCGTTTTTACCTGGATTTATGTATCAATTTGCTAATTTCCTTGCTATTTTTTTCTAAACTGTAGGCATTCTGAAGACTTAAGAGGTAGAAAGAGAAACTGCATACATATTAAACATGCTTAGTTAGCTTATCTTTCAGAGAATAGGAGGAGCCCGCATCTCCCAGCAGTGCAAAGCTAGTCCCTCTCCCAGCTCCAGCGACCACACTATCAGGAAAAACCACTGCAAAGCTTTTTCTGGGTTCCTGGCAGAACCTGACTTGGTGATGCCAGTGATGTTCCTGGGTGCCTTGAATTAAGCATCCACTCGCCCACGTTTGCCCCATGCTTTGACACTGGGACCCTGGCTTTCTTTTTTATTTCTTTTAGAAGAACAGTGTAGTAACCAAATGCATGCAAAACAGTTTTCAGCTCCACTAAAGTTTGTCATTAATTTATTCATCGTCATTTTATGATTTCCAAAAAGGGTTCTAAAATAGCAAATTGTTTATATATTAACTAAAATACTGAGGACTCACACAGTAACATACAGAAACGGCACTTTTAATGACTTTGAAAATTTGAAGACAACAGAATAGCTACCTGCAGCCAGGCATGGTGGCGCACATTGTAATCCCAGCGTTCAAGAGGCTGAGACTGGGATCACGGTTCAGGGACAGCCTCAGCTACTTAGTGCGGTCCTTTGCAACTCAGTGAGACGCTGTTTTAAAATAAAGAATAAAAAATAAGGCTGAGGGTATATCTTGAAGATAGAATGCCCTTGGATCCCATCTCTAGTACTACCAAAAAAAAAAAAATAGCTACCTACTAAAACTGCAGCCAAGTTTGCCTTCATATGTTCTAGGACTAGAATCATCTAACTAGAAAGGAAAGGAGATAGAAGAATGAATAAATTATGTAATTTTTAGAGTCCTAAAACTTTTGTCCTTTATTACTGAAGTAATAAAAATGCAATTGAGTGAAAAAGTAGAACACAGAGTTTCCACGTTGTCTTGGTCTCCCCTCTGTTCTTTCCTGTCACAAAGTTCTTTACCGTGATCATTTTAGTATCAGTGTTAGCAACTGCAAGTGCTTACTGATTATGTATATACACGGCACTGTGTGAACCTTGTTATCTTGTTTAATCTCCCTAACAGCAGTTTGGGGTTGGTATTATTTTTCATACTTTCCTTGGTATACTGAAATTATACATCATAGCGAGAGAGAATCATGCATGCTTACATCGATTCTGTGTGTTTCCCTCCAAATACCACCCTGTTTGCTCTCTGTTCTTGTCCTGTAGATGTTAATGAGATTGATAATGCTTTCTCTCTACATAGGCATAGCACTCTTTGAACCCTTTCTGTCCTCAATCCTCCTTTTTCCACCTCCTGTTTCCTTTCCCCAATGCCATTCCACTATTCTCTTGGTCTTTCTCCTAAAATTTTGAAGTCCCTTTCATTCCCTATTTACTCTTTAGCTTCTATATAGGAGAAGAAACCTACGACTCTTGACATTTGGGGGATTTTTCTAAGCTCCTTCAGCATAATATTCTCTAATGCTACGCATTTTTTCTAAAAATGACAACATTTTGTTCCTTTTTGTGACCGAGTAATATTCCATTGTGGGTATGTATATACCACCCGCATTGTATCAATTCATGTATTGATGTCCACCTAGGTTAGTTTTTTAACAGTATCTTTCTAGTAGAGGCTTCATCACTTGGTTATCCAGGTAGTTAATGGTGAATCTGGAATATAAACCCAGATAAGACAACACAGGATAAATGTGATGAGTCAGCACATGGTTTCATGGCAATTAATAATACTTATTAATCACATCATTAAGTTCTCCTGACAATACATGACATAAACATAGACCTGTAGGTTCTACTTATGATTATATGCAATAAAATGAAATATCTGTCCAAAGCAAATACCAATTTAATAACTCAACTTAAAACATGTAAAATGTTACTTTTACATTACATTGTCAGTAATGTGGCCATCTAGTTATTTAAAATTATCTTCGAAGTCCAGTGATCAATGTTTTTGTTTAACTAAAAAATTCAGTACAACCCTGTATGCTTCCAGAAAGTCCCAGGGTGGCTTGGCTTACATTGTTGGTTTCTACTAAGATGTTACTGTCTTCAGTTTTAAATGATTCATAAAGCAACTACTCTCCCACGGTGATTCTCTGACTTTAAAATATTTGCAACAGACTAGGACTTTATTTTGTAGAGTGAATGTCATAATGTCCATTCGATAACTTCAGATATTCCCATAACCAAAGATTTTGGCTTATTATAAACCTTATTGTAAATTATTGTAAATCTTCTGTGAATTTTTTGTTACATCACTCACAGTACAACTGTACCTCTGTCTGATTGAGTTCCAGGTTGAATAATCAGGTCAATGTTTCAAAGTAATAGCTCAAATTTCCTTAAGGCAACATGTTTGATAGGTGTGTGTGTGTGTGTGTGTGTGTGTGTGTGTGTGTGTTGTGATACTAGGGTTTAAGTTGAGGAGTTCTGTACCTCTAAGCTACACACTCCAGATTTATTTATTTTTCTTATTTTTTATTTTATTTTGAAACAAGTTCTCTCTCTGTTGCCAAGGGCCTCATTAAGTTGCCAAGGTTGGCCTTGAACCTGTGATCATGCTGTCTCAGCCTCCCAATGGCTGGGATTACATTTAGATGCCATCATGCCTAGCTGTAGGTGATTGATTTTTATGTAAAAGTGAACTTTTCTCTCCTTTAAAAAAAAAAAAAAAACTCACGCATGATATAGTTCAAGTATCTCTTGGTTTGAAGTGATTTCCCTGTTATTTAACTTACTTTTTAAATTCCTCTTCAAATCTATTTGAAATAACAAGAAATTTAACTTCCTTGATTCTTTGGGTCTCCACCATCGCCACAAAGTAGAGTCCAACTCAGGGGGTTTACCCAGCCTCCTGAATGCATATCCAAAATGCAGAAAATGAAAAACAATGGTGGAAAAACCGCGTGGTACATAAAAACAGAGCCACAATTCCAAGTCAGAAGCGGGAGAGAAGCAATAGATGAATCAAGGGGGACAAAGACATTCGTAAGCGTAAACGTGTTTTAAGAATGGCGGCAACTCAGGCCAAGGCTGCTTCTAGATACGATTTGGAAATTTCATAACTTAGCATGCGTTGTGGTCTTAAAGGGGACCTTCTAGTATTGCTTGGCACTTTATTATTTCAGAAAAAAATGAAAAAAATCCCCACTAAAATCAGCTATGAGCGACTATTGTCTTCACTCATATGGATGGTGGAACTAACATGTTCCAATATTATCATAAAGTATGTGGACTTTCCCCACAATTAATTGCCGATAAATAACAAGGAAGAGAGTTCATTACAAAGAAACAGCATCCATTGAAAAAAGCATCAGTGCTTTACTACGGCAAATAAACTCTGCCGAGTATTTTTTTTTAAAGGCTATTTTGAGGAACTGTGTAGCCAAAACATTCTGGTGAGCGTATCTATAAAGAAACTTACTTATTCATTCACAAAGTATGATCTAAGCAACAAAAACATCTAAATAACTAATTTCTTTAAAAAATCTGCAGATATAAACGTCGAACTGCTAATTTTAAATATGTTCTAAAATTTCTAATGTGTATTCTCTCAACAGGGGAATACTTGTGTCAAGAAATTTTAAAATGCTTTTCTCCATTTTTTTTTAAATTGGCACTTGTTATGGGGAAACAAATAGCTTTGCATATTAAATTGTGAGAAGATTCTTACCAGGAAACTGATAGCTTCTTCTGAGTCAATGGATGTATTCGGATTTTATTAGTATTTTTTTTTAAATAGTCTTGTCTCGATTGTAAACTGGAGATGTTTCATCTGGGGAATTTTGTTACCTTCCTAGGAATTTGTTCTGGGGAGAAATGTGCAATTAAACACAGAGAGAAAATTATTTTTATTACATTTTGAGTTTTCAGTACATTGGATAATATAAAGGATACTATATTTCATTAACTTTGGACAAAATGCACTTCAAATAACTTGTTTTCCTTGAAACTATGTAAATAAATCTCCAATAAAGGTCTGCATGCTTTTCAGATGACCAGAGTCTCAGTAGGACCTCTTTTTTAAACACATCTTGTCACTGAAGTCACTTTGAATTGTTTTACTTTATTTTATTTTATTTTTCAGGGGGGAGGAGAGGAAGGAATACTTGAGGTGGAACCCAGGAATCCCTATCACTGAGCTATAGTCCCAGCCCTACTTGTTTATTTAATCTTTTGAGATATGAGCTCACTAGATTTTGGAAATGGCCTTTGAATCGCAATCCTCCTGCCTCAGACTCTCCTGCAGCTGGGATTATAGGCATGCATCACTCCTCCCACATTCTTGCTGAGTGATAAAAAGGTCAGTGCAAATAAAAAACAGGGCAACTGAAAATTATACTCAGCTGACAATAGGGTAATCAGCTGCGTGGGACAATTAGTTGGAGCTAAATTGGACGTTGTAGTGCAGGCTTATAATCCAAATACTTGGAAGGCTAAGGCATGAAGATTACATGACAAATTCAAAACCAGCCAGGGTAGCCGGACGTGGTGGTGCACACTTGTAATCCCCGCGCTTGAGAGGCTGAGACAGGAGGATCGCGCGGGTTCGAAGCCAGCCGCAGACCCTGTTTCCAAATAAAAATATAAAATAGGTCTGGGAGTGTAGCCCGGAGGTAGAAGGGCTTCCAGGAACCCCAGTATCACCAAACAAACAAACAAACAAAAAATAGCCAGGGTCATTTAGTGAGAACCTCTCTCACTAATTTAAAAAAAAATAATAATTGAATTGAATAACAAGAAGGACAGGAGGCTCAACTTAGTGATATAGTGCTGCTGGGTTCAATCCTACTAACATCAAAAGAAAATAAGTAATGTGATCGAATTTTACTGAGTAAAATGTAGTGCAGTCAAAATGGGCAGAATCATTACAGCAAGTTGAACACATAAAGGCTTTAGTAAAGAAATGAGGAAGAAAGAACTTAGCATGATGCTTTGAAAAAGGACAATTCCTGCCTTGGTGGGGGGGGGGGGTTAACTTAACCCATTATTCTTTGACTCAGCAGTGGTGACAAGGTGCACACATTCAGGAGAAACCTGACTTGGGAATTTGAAGTTGGATCTTTCCCCAGATTAGCAATGGCCAATATGATCCTCTTTTATGAGGCCAGACAAGACATTAAGTGTCAACGAAGCTGAGGCCAAAGGAGGATGTTCAGCGGTATAGCACGTTGCTGAGTGGGGTTGCTGGGTTGGTAAGGCGTGATAAGTGCGTTTTTTAAATTTACAATATTCTCATCCTATGATAGGCTAATATAGAATCAAACCCTAGCATGTTGAGAAGTATCCTTTGCCACCTTCATGAATCAGGAATCCATCTATTTGTAATCTCAAAACCCTTATATACCATCATATGCACTTGAGAAGCAGTGATGTGTAGTTCATTGAATCTATGGCAGAAGTGTCACAATTAATCAACAGATCATTTTGGAGACATGGCTGGATCCGGTCAACTTTCCATCTCTTCAGTGAATTCCACAGCCAGTCTGTGTGGTACTTCTCGATGCCCACCATTTCAGACAGAACAGTGCCCTAAAGAAAGATGTAAACCTGAGAAGCTAGACTGTAGTGTTAGATATATGTGACATGCGTATTAAAAATTCTTAAGATCTTTAATGTAATGGGCTGTCCACTCTTCATAATGATAAGGCCGTTTTTCACATATCTTTAGGAATCTTAAGGGTATAATGCAAAAAATATATAAAGGCAAATTTGAAAAATAAATATAGCTACAGTGAAAAATGGTCGTGTTTAATTTTTCTTGAAAGTATCTTGATTAATACTTTATCTTTGTACTAGTTAAATAACAGCATTTCCTATTTGTCCTAATGTGAATTTGGTGGAGATTTTAAGTGGCCTCAAATATTTTCTTCTATTGACTATTAAAATGGTCAAGAGCAGCAGTACTAATGGTAAGACCCACGTTAATTTTCTCAATTGCAAACACCTTAAATAAAATAATTTGATATGCCGTTTGAAATTTGTGGACATTAAAATTTTCTTTTTTGTTCATTTTCAAGTTGGTTCTTTATTTCAGACAGAGAAGAGCTCTTTCTAAATAACTAAGATTATTCAGAAAGCTCTCATTTCAAAATAACTTTGAAAGGCGCATGTGGGAACAGAATAAATAGTTTTTGGATAATGATAGGGATGAGCCTTTTTTCCAGAATTCAAGCTAAATTAGATCTTTTTCAGGTCTGAAGCTGCATAGCTGTCTTTTTTTTCCCTTCCACCTTGCCTTATATGCCTTGATGCAAACTCTCTGTACCTGAGAGCAATTGTATTGGCAGAAATAGGAAACTATTTTATGAAGGCACAGTTGCAGAGAAAATGTGGCTTGGTGGGTCGGTGGCAAAATAGAGCAAGCATGCAGATATCTAATTTAATCTGTTCCTCTTGGTGCAATTTTATTTTTGATGATGCAAGGGAATTGTAAACAAAGAAAGAAGAAATAAAGAAAGTTAGAAAATAATATAAAGAAAGAATAATATCTGCCGAAGGTAGTATAAACAGTTGGTGACTCTGATTTCATTAACTACCAGATCTCAATGGTCTTTTATGCCATTATACATCCTAGCCCTTATTTTCTAGATTTTGGCATCATACATTTTGCTTAGTTATTTTATGAACCTAATCAAATCATTAACCTTTAACTTTCCAAGAGGAATATAATAGTGTAATTAATTGTTTTCATGGCTCTGTAAGGGTGTTTGCAACAAATGCATTAGACATCTTAATACAGAAAAAAGAATAATAAATTTGTAAAGAGGCCAGTTGGATTTTGCATATATCTTGAGAGTTGATGTGGTTTATGAATCTCACAGAATCTGACCATTCCCAGGTTCTGGTACTGTGGGTATCAACAGTGTAGTATTGAGATATATTACTTGCCATCTTAAAAGTGTCCAGATATTAAACGAAAACAACAAAACTCATTCAATAACAGTGTAAACACACTTTCCTTATAAAAATAAAAGTTTTATATTAACTAATTTTTAGATTACCCTAGGTATAGTTGCAAGGGGAAAAATGTTAGAATTAGTCTTTGGTTATAAAAAAAATGGTTTTAAGTATGTGCTATAATGTTATTTTTCTTTAAAGCTAAAAACCTACAGTAATAGGCTTTTGATGCTATCATTTTATTAAATAACTTGTAACTTTTTTCCTCCTGGTGTTTATACTTTGCTTTATCCTTTTTAATAATCTACAAATCCTACAAACAACAACAACAACAACAACAACAACAACAAATCTACCTAGTGACCAAAAGG
Source organism: Muscardinus avellanarius (assembly GCF_963383645.1). Taxonomy (NCBI): domain Eukaryota; kingdom Metazoa; phylum Chordata; class Mammalia; order Rodentia; family Gliridae; genus Muscardinus; species Muscardinus avellanarius. The sequence goes on along the minus strand of NC_137801.1, from coordinate 82,702,696 downwards.
GCAACACTGAATGTAAAAAGTGTATCACATCCATTTACTGTGATATTTTCTTCATAGATAAAGATAACTAGCATCCATGTTAATTGGTTCTAGTTCTAGTTGTCTCATACAAAAAGAGTTTAATAAATACAGAGTGCTGTTCCATAGAGGCTCCTGATCTGACACATTAGGGCATAGCAGGCTTGGTGTGGTGGAGCCTGACTGTGTTTCCTAAGGATGCTGGGACAGCTAGCTTTTCTGATCATCATCTTGTTTAGACAGACATTTATGAGATCTCTGGGACAGTTGAAGGAGTACAAAGGCTTCCAAAAGGAAAAATGAAAGAATAACAACAAAAAAGTTATGGGGAGCACAGTCCAAAAATAGTTTGTAAGGCATAATAAAAATGTCTTCTCCTGGCCGGGCGTGGTGGCGCACGCTTGTAATCCCCGCGCTTGGGAGGCAGAGACAGGAGGATCACGCAGGTTCGAAGCCAGCCGCGCGCGCTGCATTAGAAGACCCTGTTTCCAAATTAAAGTGTAAAAATAGGTTTGGGATTGTAGCCCGGAGGTAGAAGGGCTTCCAGGAACCCCAGTACCACCAAAAAAAAAAATTAAAATAAAATAAAATAAATGTCTTTTACAAGAATCAATTGGCTTTTAGGAAGGAATAAAATATGTTAATATCTTTTCTTGAACATTTTGAAGGGGACAGCAAAAATTAGGTGAGTTTACATTTAAGAATGTTCAAACTGGGCTGTGAAAGGAGGTACATTAGATACTTTAATATTTTCTAACAGTCACCAAAGCAGCATGGTAATAGACGAGTGGGATAGATTAGCAATCCCAGATATAATTCCATAAAGCTATAAGCAACTGATTCTTTACAAAGAGATGCCTGAAATGTATATTGGACAAAGGACAGCCTCTTCAATACATGGTCCTGGTCCTGGGAAAACTGAATATTCACATTCAAAACACTGACCACTTGACCCCTGTCTCGGGATGTACATGAGCATTAACCCCAAATGGATCAAAGACCTAAGTTTAAGATTCGAAAGCACAAAATTATTGGAAGAAAACATAGAGAAAGTGCTTTCAGACATCCTTGTTGGCAATCATTTTCTCGAAAACCCCCAAAATGATAGGAAACAAAAACAAATGGGGTTATATTAAACTAAGAAGCTTCTGCTCAGCTAAGGAAATAATCAATAAGAATAAAGAGACCATCTACAGAATGGGAAAAATATTGACAAGCAATTCTTTGGACAAAGATTACTATTAAGAATTTACAGGGAGCTCAAGGAATTCAATAAAAACCCAGATAACCCAATTTAAAAGTATACAAATGGTTTGAATAGCACATCTCAAAAGAATAAATTCAAATGACCAATATATTTGTAAAAAAAAAATGTTGAACATCATTAACCATCAGGGGAATGTAAATCAAAAGCGCACTGAGATATCTCACCCCAGTGAGAAGGGCTATTGAAAATGACAGCACAAATAACAAATACTGGGTAACAGGCAGAGAAAAGAGAACTTTTCTAACACTGTTGGTGGGAATGTAAATAAATAAGTACAGGCATTAGGGAGAACATTTTAGATGTTCCTCAATAAACTATGGATAGATCTCCCATCTCACTTAGAAAACTAAATCAACATAGTAGAGACATCTGCAGGCCTATGTTTATGTGTGCTCCATTCAGAATAGGTAAGATACAGCATCAGCCTAGAGGCCCGATGAATAGATGAAAATAAATGAAAAATTCATCTATAATGAAATAGTATTTTGACATAAAAAGAAGATATCCTATTATCTGCAGCAAAGTAGACAAAACTGAAGGACTTTAAACTAAGGGAAATAAGCGAGAACATCAAAAACAAATATTGGCCAATGCACCCTCCTGTGAAATCTAAGAAATATCATTTGCAATGTATAATAGTTATTTTTAGAGTTGGGGGAGGTGGATGGGATTTTAACAAATATAACAGCATAAAATTTTCCAAATGAAGGGCAAAATTCTATATCAGATAAATAATCTACATATATGTCAGATAAATAATCTAAATATATGCATTAGCCTCTCACGCTCTCAAGCTGGCCTGAGCTCTCCCTTGAAGATGTACTTTCACTTTTTCTTAATAAAACTCCGCCTTTGTCTCTGAAGAAAATATACACATTAAAAAAGGTAGCTATAAAGCAATATTCTATAGTTTATGGAAAAAATTTTAGAAAAATAATGTATAGATATATATCATTATATTAAATATAATTAAATGTAGCACTTATCGAAATAGCTCTAAACGTACAAAGCACCAAGTAATTAAGCATGAAGAAATTTTATTGTAGCATCACATAAAAGCAAATACCAGTATAAATCTTAAATATAAACCAGAATAGAAATTAATAGGATATATAGAACAAATGATAATAATGAGATAAATAATCACAATGGTTTACAAATTTAAACCCCCAAATTAATGTTTGGTCTAGCTAATATTTATTGATTCTTAAAACCCACAATAAAAGAATAATGTATATTCCCTTAAAATATCCTTGAAATGTTTACTGAAAATATGTTAATTTAGGGCAAAAATTTAATATATTGTAGCAATCACTTCATATTCTCTGACTATAAAGCAATAAAATTAGAAAATGTTGACATTAAAACAGCTCTCAAAAATAGAAGAAATGGAACAAGCAAAACAAAGGTTTATCTATCTATATATTTAGTATATGTATTTAAATGTTATAGGTGTACTATATATTATGTTTCTCACTCTATATACATATATAAATATATAAGTAGATGTATATAGGGTCATGCTATATACATACATATTATATATATTCTTTCTTTCTCAGTATATACATTTATATTAAACATGTCTAAATATCTATGATATATATATGCATGCACATATAACACACACGCTATATATATATATATATATATATATATATATACACACACACACATTGACATCTTTAATGTATGTAGCTTGACCCTAAAATAAAAATTTTAGTAAATAAATTTCTGTACAATGTCAAACAGCATAAATCAGGTCTTAAAAGTAAGAGTTTAAAGTCTGATATTATCTTTAAAATTGATTAGTTCAATATTGTTTAAAATTAATAGAAGTATAAATGTTAAACAAACTAAATATCTAAAAAGGAAAAGAAATGAGCAGTGTTAAGCATTAATCTGGATGGTCAAAAAACATATATATAGAACTCAGTTGTCTGTTAAACAGAAACTGAAAAAATGTAAACTTAAGCAGCAAAGAGTTTATACTTCAAATTAGACATTTGAAAAAGTTGTCAGATTGGCAGTAAAATTTTTTGAAAAAGATGTGGGAAAATAAAATGTTATGCACAGTTGTGGGGTTAAAAACTACTGGCAATATGTAATTAAATTAAAACAAACAACACACAACTTAAGAATTCCTTCTCAACGCTGGGCGTGGTGGCACACACTTGTAATCCCAGCATTCGGGAAGCTCAGACCTGGAGGATCGTGGTTCGCAGACAGCCTCAGCTACTTAGTGAGGCCCTCTGCAACTCAGTGAGACCCGATTTCAAAATAAAGAATAAAAAATAGGGCAGGGGGTGTAGCTCGAAGGTCAAATGCCCCTGGGTTCCATCCCCAGACCCGCAAAAAAAAAAAAAAAAAAAAAAAAAATCCTTCTCAGAGTGCTTACCATAAAAATGCTCAAAAATGTCATAGAATTGCCACTGCAATATTGCCCAAAAATGTAACAGAATTTCTACTACAAAATCGCAGTAGCATTTTTAAGCTGGAAAAGTGTCTAAAATACAAGAAGAATAAAAATATAATTTTCATATTCATAAAAAGAAAATCCTATAAAATACTCAAAATGAATCAACCATGTCTAAGTGCAGCTTCTTGTGAAATCTGATAGACACCATGTCGAGAGAGGAAAAATGTTACAGAAAAGATATTTTTTGTGATAATAATGATGTAAATTTTAAAAGAAATTAGGCACTGTTCCTTTTAAGCTCACTATTGTGTGTGTGTGTGTGTGTGTGTGTGTGTGTGTGTGTATTTCAGTGTAAAACCACGAACAGGACTGATGAATGTCATTTTTGAAATAAGTATGTTCAAGGAAGGACGAGAATAAATATGGGGGACCACAGAGACAACGCTGTCTCCCCTGCTCATGTGCTCAATATGGTAAAATATATATACTTCTATTGCAAGAGTAAAGAGTATTTGAGCATTTTGTTTGTGTTCCTGTATTCTTTGTGTGTTTGAAACATTTGATAGAATTAAATTAAATTAGGTTCATTAGATGGAACTTAGATTTCAAGTCACATAAACCAACCAATGAAAAGAAATTTCCAAACAACTATTAAAAACGTACTGACTTTAGATTTTAAAAGTTATAGGCAGCAGGTTTAAATAGATAGAAATGTTCATATAGTGTCATGAGTAATCCTTTTTGTCTTATGCTCAATCTGCCCTTTGCTCTTAAACCAATGTGATGTTTTCTTCCTTTTTAATTTCAGTCTCCTTATCATTCTATTCTACCTTTTTCTTTGTACAAGAAGAAAAAACATTTCCCAGAGAGTTTTCCACGTGTATGGCCTCTGTACCTCCTGATCTCACTCTAAGAAAAAGAATTATGACCTATGTCCCAGATAGTACGGGGTGGCCTGGCAGTGGACAAGTATCGGGGCAGGGACTCCCTGGTGCTCAATAATAAGCATTAGTGAGTGGCTATCTGACTGACATCTGTTCTCAGTAGTTGATAACCCATTCATAATTATGAATGCTCATGCTACACTGGTTATATCATCTGCTTTATGTTTTTTTGGGGGTGCTTGGAATTTAACCTGGGGCTTAGATCATGCTAAGCATGAGCTCTGTCACTGAGCTACCTCCTCAAGCCCCATCACCTATTTGTAATAGTGTCTCTTCGAGTTGGGTATTTCATTGACTGGCTAATATGAGTGGTAGGTAAAACTGAAGCTTTCATTAACAATGGACTGCAGGGAAGACGGGGAACCTCCCGAGATTAATTCAAGGAGGGCACAAAAGGTAACTAATAGCACCTGAATGCACAGAAAACCAAGTTGACATAAATTCAGTACTGCCAGGAAACATCAATATGCTTCTCTCTTGGGCTTTGACAGATTGACAACAGAAAATAAGGCCACAGAAGATTTGAATAACATAATAAATAAATGAGGATTAATATGTGGGTCTCTTGTGGAGCACACAGCTTCTTCTTCCACATTCATGAAAAATTAATCATGGAATGAATCAAAAAATGCCCTAGACAAAAAATTCACAAGCTACAACTTCTGATCAAAATTCATTAAAACTAGTAAGTAACCAAGGAAATTAATAATTCCCAAAGTACAATAAAAATAACTTTTCAAACTATTTCTTTAAAAAGCTATTTCATCCAGAGGAAGTTAAATGGAAATGTCTTTGATAATATTTAAAATAGTAATAGTTCAACAGAACACACATTCAGGTCTATGGTTTGCCTACAAAGTATTGTTCATTGTTTCAAAACCTTGTTCCTGGCACCCCACTGTTATTCCCAGACTTAACACTACCCACTGGCTAGCATCATTTCAGTGCTAGAGATGACTTTAAGAATCTAATGAGATATTTTTCTTCTGGACAAATGCATACACACACACACACACACACACACACACACACACACACACACCCCTGCATATATTTCAAATCCATCTGTGCATCCTAGGCTCAGAATCTTTTCCTCCCTAACCCTTTAATTTCATTTTAGAACCAGAAACAAAACAGCAATCCCCAAATTTCACTTACCTCTTGCCTTAATACTTGGACAAACCATACACCATTGCTTCAATTCCATCTTCCTGACACCAGTTCCTTTAAGTGCACATTTTTACATCTGCCTTAAAAGAAAACTGCCCTGAGAACAAACCCGATGACCCAAGGGTTTACAAGGAAGGAGAAGGATGGTGAAGGCCACCTAGGATGCAGAGATGACCTAGTCTTGCTAAGAGTGAGTGAGGGTCAAACACTATTTCCTGAGTCCTTACAAGAAAAGTGCTGTTGCTCATGGGTGCACTGTAGTCTCCTTTACTTGTTTTTCTAGCCAAAAGAGCTGGCTAGAAAATATAAATATAACTACACTAAAAAGAAAAGACAAAGACAAAGAAGAAGCAACCAAAGGCAGCATGCACATACAGAACAACAAATAAAATCCTTCCATGCATAACAGGGTCAGAATATTAAAGCTCAGATGATAGTCAGGCAACCAGCTTACTCCCCACTTTGACTCTAGTACCTGGACTAGTACCTATTTCCAGTGCAGAGCATAGAGTTGTTTTTTAATAATGAGGGAGCAGGAGCCTCCTTACCCTTTTGTTCTTTGCCTGGGTTTGCATCTACCCTTGTGTAGTAGAAGAAATTTCCACATGATGCTTCTCAAGCATGACAGGTTCTACAGAGCGAACATATAAGAAAAAGAGAGGGAAGGTCAACTTCACTACCTGTCTGCGTCTGACTCTCTGACCTCTGTTGCATTGTTTCTTTTGAGTGAGTGACATTAAAAAGTCCCACAAGAGAGACCTCCTGCACTTTTCTTACTCTGTACAGACGGGTGACCTACTTGGAGACCTTAAAAGGACACTCAGAATAATAACACAATACACCTAAAACGCCTATCCAGTCAATCGCCTAAGATTCCAGTCAATGAGCATGTCCATTCCATAGCCTTTCTCTTCGTTTTCCTATGGCATACTGAAAGATGGTCATCTTATTTAGTAAGCAGAGGATTGTCAAATGAATTATAATTGAACAATTAAATGAACAACTATAACGGGAAGGATGGTGATAGTGAGAAGGTTGTCAAAAGTGAGAAACAACTAGACCTTTCCTGTATTGCTAGTAAGACTGTGAATTGTTTTAATCACTTAGAGTAATTATTTGGCATTATCTACTAAAGGCTTACATGCTCATATCCCATGACCAATCAAACATAATACCAGGTATATATTTTTGCATTTGTTTGTTTGTTTTATCTACTGGGGATTGAATCCAGGGGTATTCTACCTCCAAGATACAACGCCAGCTCTTTTGATTTTGAAATAGGATCACAGTTGCTGAGGGCCTTGCTAAGTTTCTGAGGCTGGCCTCTAACCTGGGATGCTTCTTTCTCAGCCTTCCAAGTACTGGAATATACTTAAATAGTATATAAAGTATATTAAGTATACTTAAATAGATATGTATGTAGATATCACAAAACAGCTGTGTGAAAACATTACATATTAGCATTGTTCTATTATCACTAAAAACTAGAAGAAACCAATTGTTTACTAACAGTAAATAAAACACATTGCGACTACTAGATGAATGGGTAAAGAAATCACAAGTACACAATGGAATACTATCAAAAAGTGGCAAGTTATCCTTTCTTCCAACAGGGGTGGTTCTGGAAAACACTATGTTATTTTAAAGCCAGTTATTGAAAGACAAATGCCATACAGTCTCACCTATACAAAGAATCTGTAAAGATCTATGATCTCATAGATGTTGAGTAGGGTGGTGTTTTACCAGAGACTGGAAAGCAGAAAAGAAAAAGGTCAATCTAGGATTAATCTACAATATTGTATTTAATAAGAAAAATAAGTTCTGTTATTCTGTGGCCCAGAAAGATGAAAATAATTAAAAAAAACTTATTACTTATTTCAAAATTATAGAGAGGAACTTGAATATTCTCTTAGTAAACAAATGGTAAAAGTTTAAGTGATGGGTCTGATAATTACCTTGAGTTGGTCACTGGCCTATGTATACATGAATTAAACATCATGTTGTAGCTCACAAATATGTAAAAAATTATATATCAGACATAAAGATAAATAAACACAAAATCCTATATAGCAATGAAAATGGACAACTGTTCTTCCATATGTGACAACTCAGAGACAACTCTAATGAAGCATTACCAGACACAATTATGCTACAAAATTTCAGTGGGCTTGCAGGATTAAAAATGCATACATTCTGTCTCTTAAATAAATATATGGTTTCCAATAGCAGGATGCAACTTTATTCTGTTTAAAAATATCTGTCCAGCTGGGTATGCTGACACATGCTTGAAATCCCAGTACTTGAGAGGCTGAGACAGGAAGTCACAGGTTCTTGGCCAGACTCAGCAATTTAGCAAGGCTCTCAGCAATTTAGTGAGACTCTTTCCAAATTAAAAAAAATAAATAAAGTAAGTTTTGGAATGTAACTCAGAGATAGAATGCCCCATGCCCCTGGATTCAACTTCCAGTACCAAAATAAACAAACAGACAAAATAAATAAATAAATAAATAAATCTGTCCCAAGCTGGGTGGGAATGGTGGCACATAGCTGTAATTGCAAAATCTGGAAAGATGAGACAGGAGGATGACAGGTTTGAGGACAGCCTTAGCAATTAAGTGAGGCCCTGAGCAAATTAGTGAAACCCTGTTTCCAAATGCAAAGAAACTAGAATCGAGGATGCGGTTCAGAAGTAGAATGCTCCTAGGGGATGCCAAGATTCTATCACTGGACAGGAATGAGACCAACTCTAGCACATTATCAGTGAAAACCAAATAAGCTTCAGAATTCCAAATCTTACTTGTAGAAATAAGCTGCTTTTCCTTTCCCCCTTCTCAAAAGCCTACATATATTGAGTGGGTAAATCTGTATTTTTATTTCCACTTGAAGACAAAGTGGTAGCGTCCTCCTCTTACCATGGTGAATCGGCATCATTGCAATCCAGCTAACCAGAAGGCTTACATAGGATTCAGAGTCCCTTAACAAAACGATGCAGATCTCAACTGAAAAAAAATAGTTGAAATGTAACAAAATCTAGAACAGTGAATGAAAAAAATCTGGTTCTAACCCTGAAGTGACAGAGATATTGTTATAGTTACTTAAAATATATCATAAAGAAGCTTTGATAAAATGCAAGACAGGAGATTGTGAATATATTTTTAAAAAGTGACAAAATAGAAAGCCTAATCGATGAAATGGGAAAGTTAAGTAAAAAGTAGAAGCATCTTAAGAACAGGAAATAAAGAAGAATTAAGTAAACATTTTAGAACAATAAAACTTAACAACCTAAATAAAAACTCATTTGATAGGCCCAAGAGCATAATAAAAAGACATAGGAAATAATCATTGAACTAATGGATAAGACAACAAAAATTACCCAACCCCTCCCACCCAGCCCGCCAAATGCTTTAAAACAAACAGGGGTTTATGAACTTATAAGACAATGGTGGAAGAGCTCATTTTTATATCTTTAGAGTTTCAGAAGAAGAAGAGAGAGTTTGGCAGCTGAACAAGTACTTCAAAAAATAATGGCTGTCAATTTTTTAATTTTCTAAATATATAAACACTTAGATTTAAGAAGCTGTTAAACTCCAAAAGGATTCATACAAAAGTGCCTCAAAATAAAACTTCTGAAAATTAAAAGAAAGGCTTGCAAGCATCCAGAGAAAAATAAGACTGCACAGGAAAAAAAAAATTATGTTTACAGTACTTTTTAATTAAAAACTGGAAAGATCAGAAGCAAAAAAAATATTAGGAATTGAGAAAAATAAAAACACTTTTATACTAAAGAAAACTAATAAAATATGTTGTAGGAAGACCTATTTTCAAACAATGTCTGCTACATGATATTTTACAAATAATATCGCTATCTTCCCCTAAAACTAAAAAGTAATTACAAAGGGAGAAATTTTGGAAAGTCACAGTAAACAAAAACAGTAAAATATATCATTTGCATTATCTTGTTTTCTAAGTTTTATTTAATGATTAAAGTGAGAATGATGACATGAACTGATATAATTCTACATTTATAAGAGGACATATTTAAGAGAGTTATAAAATAAAGAAAAGAGAGTAAAGGAACTAAAGGGAGGAAATGTTTTTTCCACTTTACATAAGCTGGTAAAATAATGATGCCTGCAGATTATGACAGTGATGAAATGTATATAAAATGTGATAATTACAAAAAATAACTAGCAATTATTCAAACGTATAAACTAAAAAAGAGAATAGATAAAATTAGGACTCTGAAATTATTCAGGTCTCCTGTCAATAGTTAAAGCAAATAAAATAGAAAAATAAATACCAGAAATAGCAAAAAATTAGAAATATAATGGCAACTTCTGCGCTCAAATTTAGGCCATAATATTAAATGTAAAGGGTCTAAATATTTTATTTAAAATACAGAGATTTGGCCGGGCGTGGTGGCGCACGCTTGTAATCCCCGCGCTTGGGAGGCTGAGACAGGAGGATCGCGCAGGTTCGAAGCCAGCCGCGCGCACTGGCTTAGGAGACCCTGTTTCCAAATAAAAAATGTAAAAATAGGTCTGGGAGTGTAGCCCAGAAGTAGAAGGGCTTCCAGGAACCCCAGTACCACCAAAAAAAAAAAAAAAGATAAAATACAGAGATTTGAATAATTCCTTAAAAATATGATCCAACTATATTTTATAAGAAATTCACTATATATTTATTTATTTATTTATTTATTTATTTATTCATTTATTGGTAGTACTGGGGTTCCTGGAAGCCCTTCTACATCCGGACTACACTCCCAGACCTATTTTTATATTTTTATTTGGAAATAGGGTCTCCTAAGCCAGCAAGGCTGGCTTTGAACCAGCGCGATCCTCCTGTCTCTGCCTCCCAAGCACGGGGATTGCAAGCGTGCGCCACCACGCCCGGCAGAAATTCACTTTAAATGTAATGATACTGTCAAGATAGGATGAAACAATAGTAAAGGGATTATTATGTAACTATTAATCAAATGAAATCAACACTAGCATGAAAATATCAGGTATAGTTAGAACCAAATTCTAAAGGTAAGAAAAGAAAAATATATAATATAGTAAATCCACATAACAATTCTGTGTGTACATGCAAAAACAATAGAATCACAACATATAGAGAGATCAGGATTAATAGAAATGTACAAATAGAGAAATGTTCAAATACAGTTAAAGTTATCAAATCCTTTCATCAATGTATGGAGAAAAGCCACAAGAGAAAACAAAGACATTAGATAAATATTCTTCATTAGTATTCACATAAGACATTTCAATAAACTATTAACAAATAGAATGTAACAATATGTAGAAAGACTTATACATGACGTTTGCATAGGGTTTATTATGAAAAAGCAAATCTTATTCAATATTTAAAAATAAACCAATATACTCCATCCTATTAACAATTTAAAAATACATCCTATTAACAATTTAAAAATACATATAGAATATTGATTTGTCAAAATTTAACATCTATAAAGATAAAAACCTTCTAAAGAAAATAAATTTGCTTAATTTGCTAAAGAATAATTACGAAAATATAGTTTACATATAATTTAATAATGAAATACTGAACAATTCTATAACAGAAAAATGTATAGTTACTTGCATGGTAAAAACTTAAGTCTTTAAAAAATAACTGAAATATCTAAATAAGTTATGACTTTGAAGAGTCAACATAGTAAAGATGCCAATTTCCTCCAAAATAATATACAATTTAATAAAAATTTCCTAAAGCAAGAATATTATTTACTTATATGGAAAAACAAAGGAAGTAGATCACCCAATAACATTTTGTAAAGAAAGAATAAAGTGGAAGAAATCAGTATATCTGATTACAAGACTTATTATGTAGCTTCAATAATTGAAAAAAGTAGATACATAGGTCAAAGGAAAATATCCGAACATACAGAAATGGGCCCATTACCACATACTCAGAGTACCACTTTTATTTTGGTAAAAGTGACAAAAAATATAAAAAGGCCCTTTACTGAAAGGAGAATAGACTTTCTTAACAAGTTGTCTTGAAATGTTTCTGTATCTATGAGGGACAAAAAGTAAATCTGAGCTTTAATCTCACACTGTATACCAAAATGAGTCAAATATGTATTATAGATTTAATGTATAGAAACAATCCGTATGTTTCTCACCTAAATTAAAGAAGAATACCTATAGTATAGGATGAGGCAGAATTCTTAGACTCTATATCAAAAGCACAATCCATAACAGCAGATAATTATAATAATAAATAATTATCCTCCATGAATGCAAAAGGTTGTTTTACTGTGAAACACTCTATGAAGAGGAATGAAGAGAAAAAAGATACAGAGTTGGATAAAATATCTCCAAGTCACCTAGCTAACACAAATCTTGTACCAAGAGTGTTCAACAAAATCCTTCAAAAGTAAAACAATAAGCAACCATGAAACAGAAATTGTATGAAGGTGCATTTAATCTTTAAATGCAGAAGACAAATAAGTACATGAAGAAATATTTACTATAATTAATCTTCAGAAAATGCAATTTAAAACTCTTATGACATCAAACTACATCTTCCAGAATGATGGGAATAAAATATTCTGAACACATTCAGTGTTGGAAAGTATGTGAAGAAACTGAATCATACATACATTGCTGATGGTTATATAAAATCGTACAACCATCCTGGAAAACAATGTGGTGATTTCTTTAAAAACAAAAACTGTAACTTTGACTCAGGAATTGCATTCCAGAACATTTATCCCAAAGATGTGAACCCTTATCACACAGAAAGATATACAACATGCTTACAGGCAGATTCATATATAATAACCCCAACTGAAAACCCATCTAGATATCTTTCACTGGGTGAATTGCTGGGCAAACTGGGATATATTCATATTATGGGATATTACTCCACAAGAAAAGACATATGAAGAACAGGTCCACCTATCTGGATAAATCTCCAAGACGTTTATGCTGAGTGAAAAAAGTAAATTTTTAAAAGTAACACAGATATGATTCTGCTTATAATGATGATGAGGTTATAGGAGGTAACCACAGGTTGTGGTTATTGGGAATAAGGATGAAACAGAGAGGGATGGATGTCAGGAGGGCATAAAGGAGCTACCTAAGGGATTTGTGTGGTGATGGAGATACTCTGTATCTTAACTGTAACTATGTCAATATTTTGGACTTAAAATTTTAGAATAATTATGCAAAACATCATCATGGTGGGTCAAGGATAGGAGTTTATGGACTATCATATGCTACTTCTCCAGCTGCATGTTAATCTATAATATTTCTCATGAAAAGGTTCACTAGAAAATATTTGTCTGTAGCAATGCCCTTGTTGACGTGCTCTGGCACTTATTCCATTTTTACTTTAGACCACTGAGAATCAGTTTTTGAAAAGTTGCTTTCTAGTTTATTCATGCCTTTATATATCATAGCTAGGAGATGTGTGTGTGTGTGTGTGTGTGTGTGTGTGTGTTATTTTAAACACAACAAATGTTAGAATGTAATGTGACTAATTTTGGCTCTGACTTATAGAAGAGATTAACATGTCTTAACATTATACAGTCTATGTTTTGTTCAGAGATCTCCTCTGTCGTCGTCTTCTTTCTTCTTCTTCCTCTTCTTCCTCTTCTCCTCCTCCTCTGTCTTCTTCTTCTTCTTCTTCTTCTTCTTCTTCTTCTTCTTCTTCTTCTTCTTCTTCTTCTTCTTCTCCTTCACATTATTATTATTATTTTGTGATGTTACTGTCACCTTGTGAATAAGATATAAATGAAGTAAAAATTATTCAAAAAATAATAATCTATATAGTGTGCTTCTAACAATAAAGGCAACCCCAAATCATGAATTAAAATAATGAACATTTTTAAATTTTAGTTTTATAAATTCATTTATAAGAGCTGTATTTTCAAAACAAATATATTTAATTCCAGAAAAGGCAAAGGAGAAGTAACAAAAATGTATTTAATTCAGACTGAAGAAAGTCATTAGGTTTAACTTGTGTTTATTCTCCGTGTCAGTTCCCAGTAATATCAGGGTAGACAGTAATATTCTCATTTGATAGTAAGAAAGTTGAAATTCAGTAAAACTGAACTTTTACTTTAGGTTAGTTAGTGTGTACAAAATCTGGTATTTAAAATCTTCACTGTTTCGGTATGTTGGGGTCCCTCTTAAATGGTGGAAAAAGACAACCAGGATGTTTAAATTATGGTAGGTTTACTTTTTAAAAAACTGGCATAAATTTTTTGCCTTGGGTATATAAAGAAATATTTAGAGAACTAAAACTGTATTGGTTATATTTAATCCAATCAAATGATCTCAGACACAAAATGCATTAGTATTTTTCCTATTCATTCTTGAGCAACATCCCTTGAAATATTATCTGACATAGATGTCCTTCTTTTTTCTAGATTTTTCTCAATAGTGACCTTATTTTGTGGATATTGCTGGAAATAATCCTTCATTCTTCTGGCCCCCTAAAAAGCTTGGTTCCAGCATGTCACTGGTGATTTATGGCTCCTGACTACTTGGCATCATCAAGGGGGTAGAATATATATTTGCCCTCAGGAAATAAAAAGGAAACATAAATAAAAATTGCATGGTTGATTGGCCTGTTTCTGGTGAGGTAGGCCACACTTAATAGAAATCACTTTTTTCCTCACTTTTTCTACTACTAAAATAAATGAAAAAAATTTTTTTGGTCTGGATACCTTCTCTCAGTCCACTTGTAAAATATAACTAAATTATGTGATATGAGCTCAAAATACTAAAAGCAGTCCGAATGAATACAAGCCCAGTTAAGTCCTGTGTGGTCAGCAAAGACCAGATTAAATGTGCCTGCTGACCAGGAAGAGAGCAGGATGTTCCCAACAGGGGAATGACTGACTGGGTCAAGTCCAGCCATCACCCCTAGTACACGGGGTACACACAGGAAGAGTACTAGCCACACACAGGCGAGCTCTGAGCCTTCTGCTACACTGAGGCTGGGCAGTGCAGGCGGGGTCTCGTGCACTTGATTCGAAGTGTGTAAGTAGAATCTTGATAAGCTTACTTTGGAAGAGCGTATAGATGGCAAAGCTATAAGAAAGAACAAAATTACATCATATGCAGGAAAAATGGATGGAAATGGAGAACATTATGTTAAGTGAGATTAGTCAGTCACCAAAAAGTAAGGAGAGGTGGGATGCTCTCCCTAATATGCAGAAGCTCTGGAGAAAAATAGGAAGAACTCTAGACAAAAGAGGAGAAACCATAGATGAGCAAATAAAGAGGCCTACTCAGAGCTGATGGGTGGGGGAAAAGGGAAATTTCCTAATGTGCATGATGTCCATTCACAAACATATCAAAGTCAATAAGTCACTACACCAAACATGAGAAGGAGGGAGTGGGGAGGGAATGAAGTGGGAATCGGGAAAGGTTTAAATGAGTGGTGTGTGCGGCCGGGCGTGGTGGCGCACGCTTGTAATCCCCGCGCTTGGGAGGCAGAGACAGGAGGATCGCGCAGGTTCAAAGCCAGCCGCGCTGGCTTAGGAGACCCTGTTTCCCAAAATAAAATAGGTCTGGGAGTGTAGCCCGGAGATATATGGGCTTCCAGGAACCCCAGTAGCACCAAAAAAAAAAAAAAAAGAGTGGTGTGTGCATGTATGCCTCTACCATCTTGTACCCCATTAAGATGTATGACTGCAGTGCACCAATAAAAAATAAAATATATTAATTAGTTAATTAAAGAAGTAGAAAATTTTGGTCTGGGACAAAACGATTTTGTAGCTATCTACTATTTCTCCAAACTACCAGACTGCTCTGCTTGTCCTGTGCACCAGCTTATTAGAAAACCTTCTGGGATCCTGAATATACGTCGTTCTTTGTGATTTCATTGTTTTGTTCACACGCTTTCATGTCACTGGATGCGCCTTGCCTGACTCCTGTCTCTTTAATCTATAAGTAAAAAGATGTCTGACTATCTTTCAAGATTATCAGTCCCTTCAGAGCTCAGAATGTCTCTTCCCAAATCTCCCACCATGCTTGGTAAATAACTTTGTTATTACCCCTAGTCTCACCACTGCTGTGCTTTGTCTCCTGTACAGAAATGAGGATTCGTGGGGAAGAAGCCTGAGCTCAAATTCTTCCTTGTGGCCTACAGTGAAACCACAGTGCCTGTGGGTCATTCATCGGCATCAGCTAAATGAAGGACTTAGGTCCTAAGTGAATTAATGAATGCATGAGAAGTGGATGGCAGAGGACAGCTTAGATTACAGTGGGAAAAAAAATGATCTTATATTTTGTGCTTTATTGCCTTGGGTAAAAGTAGAACTGTGTGGGATCCCTGCAGTTTGTGAAAGAGTAACAAAATCGGAATTTCCTGTAGCTTCTCAATGGTGAGGATGATTTTTGAAGTTCCTATTCCCATCCTTGCAAGTGTTAATATTTTTAAAACATTATGTTATTGGAAGTTGATGTTAGATATGAAAAAGAATGGGAAAATGGAGGCTGAAATGTAACATGTTCTTAAAGGTTGAGAGGCTACCACCTAAATCAGATCAGGGGATTTGTCACACTCAAATCATTCCCACAGGCACCCATCTCTATTTATAGTAACACTTAGCATTCAATGGCCTTTATAACACTTAGAGTCAACACACCCATAGAGTTGGACTTTTGATAGTATTTTTTGGGGGAGAAAGAAACACATTATATATATATATATATATATATATATATATATATATATATATATACATACATACATACATACACATATATATATGAATATTTATTTATTTATATTTATTTTACTAATACATATGAATATTAACTATATATTTATATATTTATTTAATTAATTTTACTAATAAAAATACCTAAAAATTTGCAAAAAATTTGCAAAGTGAAATATGTTTATTGGGAATTATATACAAAACGATGAAGAGAAATATGTTCAGCATTTAAAAAACTATTTTATACCTGTCCCAAGAACCATATGAAGATCAAATGGTGTATGTTCTCAGCTTAAGTAATAAATGGTGAATGATGAAAAATGAAATAAAACACAAAGAACTCTAGTACTCTCACTTATATGGGATATTTAAAAAAGTCAATCTCATGAAAACAGAGTAAGAAGGTGGGTATCAGGGGCTGTGCTCATCCTGGAGAAGGAATTAGGGAGACGAGGAAGAGAAAGACGTTATTCAAAGGACAGAGAGACTTAGTTTTAGTGGTCTACTGCACTGTGTAATCATCAGTTTTACCTTTCAAACAATACATTTTTAACATTCTCACCACAATAAGTGATAAATTAGTGAGGTAATGGATACGATAATTAGCTAGACCGAATCTTTCTGCAGCGTGTGTGTGTGTGTGTGTGTGTGTGTGTGTGTGTGTAGTGTTTAAAGAGATTGTATGCTTTTGTTTGAAGTGTATTTCTAACAGACAAATCCCCTATGTATAAATATTGTATAAAATACACCCTAAGCTCCTTTCTTACAGGGCTAGATCTAAGTCATCTTCTTCTACTGTCTCTAATCCAAACTCTGTGCTTTCTAATTCCTAAATTCTTATTCCCAAGTGAACAAATGAAGCTGTTCTGATAACAATATCTGTGCAATGATAATTACCTTTTTGAATTACTCGGTATTTCACTTTTCCAGTCTTTTATAATATAGGCGTACATCAATAAACTAGGATAAACTTATTTTGATGCTCAGGGTGGATTATTTATCTGATGCACAATGAGAGCTAATTTGAAAATGTATAGGTGTGAGGATGACTATTTTGGGTTCCCTTTTCTCTCTATTCTAAGACAGGTTTCAGGTATTAAAGTATCCTTTTGTCAGGAAAATGGTCTGTTCCTATCCTTCTGAAGCAAAAGCATTCAAGTCATGAATAAAAACCCCTAAAACAGCATCCTCATGATGTGAACACAGCAGCTTTGTCCTCATGCAGACATTCTAGTGGAACCCTGGACAGTCTTCAATAAACAATCTCAGGCCGGGAGTGGTGGCACACGCTTTGTAATCCTAAAGCTGATTACAGGAGGATCACACAGGTTCAACGTCAGCCTCAGCTACTTAGTGAGACCCTGTTTCCAAACAAAGTATAACTTGGGTCTGGGAGTATAGCCTGGAGGTAGAAAAGCCCCTGGATTCCACATCCACTACCTCCAAAAAATAATAAAAAATAAAAAAAATCTCTTGTTGGTATCTTTACCAGACTGAACTGCCAAATATAGAGATGGCAAACCAATACATCAGTCAAAACAAAGAGGAAACCTATTCCATAGAATGTTATTTTCTGAATGCACATTTAATTTAAAAATACTAATTCATGTCAATTTTATCAGTGTCCCAGATGGTAAAGAGAGAGCAGGTCTTTGGAATAGTGGGTTCTAGCTCAGTGACTCCATTAATTTGCTTCATAGAGAATGAATAATCATGTCCAGCCTGATCCCTTCATAGGGATGCGGCAAAGATCAAGCGCATACAGAAATTCTCTGCGAGTTCTACAGAGCTTCAGAAAACACAACCTGTGGATGCTAGCTCAGAAAAACAGGGGGTTATTCTGTGCAAGTTGCTCATTGGTGCTCAGCAATCATTTAGAGTTTGCAATTATATTTACCTCGGATGTTCTCTCTAAAAATGCTTGTCCCTTTCAGATATTCTTCCAACCAGGCCAGATGGAATGAGCAACTTCACCCTAAAGGGCCTTTAGGGTTTTCCATCATCTCTTTGGATTAAGATAGGTATCATGAAAAAGCAAGACCTTCAAGGATATAGTCTTGCTCTGGTACCTGTGGCTCTGCGTTTATCTGTGTTCCCCCATTACTCTTCATGTCCTTTGGTTCCTCAGTTCTCAGAGGCCCTCTTAATGCAGAGATCATATCTCTGCTATTCTATATCCCTTTGTCTAAAGAGGTTGTTCTATGTCTTTGCGACACTCATGTGTGTACACACACACACACACACACACACACACACACACACACACGTCCTCTCCTCCTTCATTTTCACTCAACTGCGGATCCTCTTCTAATCTCTGAGACCAGGTTTCTGGACCCCTTTACCCTTATTAGACCTCATAACACTATTCTATCTTTCCCAGTGTAACACTATTTTATTTTCTGCACTTTTATTGGTGCAATGTAATTACACATCATATTGAGATTCAAAGAGATGCAAACATACAGGTATATATCATGTGATATATTTCCCACCACAATATCTGCCTCCCTCTTTTCCTTCCTTTCTCCCTATGGAGGTTAGTGATATTGGTAGTAAAACCTTGTGTGAGCATAACCCATAACCTTTTGATACTTTTTAAGGGACAAGTCTACTGGCAATTGTATGATTATTTAATTCATATCTGTTTTTCCCTATGAAGTGTAACTGTCACATGGACTATGAGTCTACTTTTCTCAACAATACATCTCCAGTGACAAGTACCATTACCTGGCACTCAATAAATATTAGTTCAATAAATACTGTTATAAATATTTTCTCATTAAATATTATTTCAAAAATATTTGATATAAAATTGGGTCCCCAAAGTGTGTCACTCATTTCATTAGGTTTTCTGATCAACTAAATCACGTCTTCTGATCAATGTAAAATTGAGGCCCTATTGTTTACTTCTGAAAAAGGCTTAGTCTACTATCCAGAAGGATCAAGAAATGACCATTTTCCATATTGCTTTGAGCTACAGGACTTCAGATTAATGCGTGACAAGATGTAACAGAGCTAATTCATTAATTTTCCTGAATGAGTGCTTTTCTGGTGCCTCGGATATTTCTTCTCTGGTAGTACAAAAAGGAGTGATGAAAAATTTCACAAAATAATTGCATTGAATAGATAAAGTAAGAAAGAATGCACTAATTGAAAAATGTTTTCCTTTTAAAAGCCAAACAAGTGTGGTGGCTTTTACAGTGAACTTCTGTTGATAAATGATAATAGGATGAGATAATGTAGTTTATTAAAATCTATAGATAATTCAAATTCACTTAGTTTTTTTTTATTCTTTAAAATTTGGGATAGTAGTTTCAGAAATGTCAGAAAGGTTTTCCTACTGTGTTTTGCTAAGTAGAATACTGAAAGCATTTTAGGTTTCCTGTTCGTACATCAAATAATCACACGTTCAGTCTAGAATGCATATTGAGCACGAGAGAAATCCGGAAATTGCAAAATCCATGTAGGTAGCTATTACGTAATAACCTTGCAGAGACTGAAAATGTATATTGTGTCTAAAACGAGTAGAAGAAATGTGGGATCTGGGCTGTGTTCTGTCCCTCCCGTGTGCTTTAAGACGATCACCTCATCTCCCTAGGTCTACTGCTTTCCCATCTGTACCTCAAAATCATGGGAACCTTTGGGTTGGCAAAATAAAAATTCAGAAACACCAAAATAAAACAAGATAAAATGACTCTGCTACCGCGTGTGTTAGAGATGAAATTATCATCACTCAGATTTCTCATTGATTTTACTTCTAAAAAGTCTATTGTGACAGATCATGTACATCTTTCTGTATCGGATTTATCTTATTTCCCCCAAGCTCCAGCTCCACACATTCACTCAAATCTAATGCAATCCCCAAGGAGCGACCGAATTTCAGTCTCTGCTGAGATCAGATCAGCCCCTACAAGGACCCCTTTTTGGAGAATCAGAAGATAAGTGTACTTGATTTTCCCTAGTCAGCTGTCTGTAGACATTTGGAAGGATTTCATAGTAGAATTCTGATTAACTTGACGAGGGGAATCTTTACCTTATTTGTGTATTACATTTGCAAATTGTTATGTTGCTGGAAAAGCAGTTGGTGTTATCAATGTAACAGTAATCAATACCCATATCAGTTTTAAAATGCTTAAAACTTTAAAAATGCTAAGAAACCCACTAGGTCTGTTTTAATCAATACTTACAGTCTCCCCATTTTGGACACAACCTCGTTTCCTTAAGCCTTAATTTAAACTGATTCTTCAAAAAGTCTGTTCCTACAAATAGAGGGGGAATAAGCCCTGCAGAATAAATAAGTCATTTGTGTATTACCTTTTTCTTTTGCCAAAGAATTCATTGAATAGCCTGGGATGATACCTCCGAAAAATGTTCTCTGCTAGTCGTTCCTTTAAATACATGTAGAGAGACTCCAGCACATTTGGTCATGATTAAAATCCCACATTAACATTAAGCTTTTAGGAATAGCATGAAAGATAAAACCTTTCTGGACCATCAGAGTTTACTTGTATGTGACATCGAATGTGGGTACATTCTTTCTTTAAATTACACTTAAAAGTTCTCTAACAAAAAACAACCATAGTATTAATTTGTGTTTTTAAATCGGTAAACAAAAACAGGTCTGTATTTTGGGTGTCATACCTTTTCTTTCAAATTAACTTTCTGAACATCTTCGAAGTTAGAAACACTTGCAAGGAGATGGAGTTAGCTGAAATGCCCTGTACTTTTTAAGGTAGCTAATGTCAGTGCTGCAACATCACTGCTGGCATCTGGGTGAGATGTCATTAGTTTTCTTGTCGTTGCTACTGTGGCTTTTGATGACATTCCCACAGAGGGGTCCACTGCACTGGCTTTGTTTTGGAGTCTAAGGAAAGAGTTCAGAGCTACTTTGGGATAACCCTTCTTGTTCTCCCCACATGAGATGGTGATTCCAACCCTGGAGGGAGGGGTGCTATGGCATGTTGTTTACGGTTTTGTTGCATGATTCGGTTTCTTTTATTAAACCAGATACAAGTTGTGACATGCTGTTAATCCAATCACTAATAACTGGCTCAAATTGCAAATCTATGTCAGAGGGTTGGTGTTGATTAAGCTGTCGACGCCATCAGCATATTGTTTTAAATGCTCTATAAATTTTATTTTTCCTGCAGCCATAGTCCACTTGGTTTATCCATCTCCCATTTTTCTCTCTAAGCCAAAAGAATCGCAGAAGGGTCCCTCTGTGGATCCTCTGCAGACCTGGGCCTCTCCCTCTGCTGCAAGGCGGGCTCTTAACCACTAGAGGGGAGGAGACAGCAGGATTTATTGAAAGCTCTACCACAGACAGACGGCAAAAAGTTATCAGAGGAAGAAGTACTAAGCAAAGGGGCTTAAGTATTCAATAAAGGATTGCAAAAATGGAAAAAATAGACCTATTAAGCTAAGGAAAAATTAGTTCTAACGAATTAGAACCCACTGGGATAGAGGCGAGAATGTGTGGGTGTGCTGACTGCTAACCTATAGTCTCCAGCATTAGCAAGGTGACCTGTAAAATCAGTTGCCCTTCAGGAAATGGCTTTCTTCTTAGGACTAGAGCCAATGCACATATATGTTAGGAGGAGTAGCTGGTGGGGAAGGGAAAGAAAAAGAATCGAAGATGATCTGACTCTTCTGACTACAGTTAGCCCACAGCTAATTTTCTGAAGAATTCCAACACCTGTCCACATTACCATCATGACATTTCTCCCATTCTATTGCTGAGAGGGAGGAGACATCACAGAAAGCAAAATATCAACAGAGCCAAGAGAGAGGGGACCTGAGAGGAGAGACATTTCCTTTGACCTTCCTAAACATTCCAAACTCTAATATGTGAATGTGTCATTTAATTTTAAAAAGTAGTAACCCAGGGTTAAGGAGGGATCACCCATATCACTTGAACACTACTTTTTTATTTTTTTAAATCCAACTTGACCTCTGTAGTCTTTAATTTTTAAAAAAGAAAATATGCTTAATATTACCATTGTTAAAGGGCTTTAAGGTAGAACTGGAGATTTTTCTATGGACTCTCTTGAGTGTAATTGCACTAAGATCATTCGGTTTCCATTTGGAGAGCCAGTGGCAATTACTGGAATACAATGTATCATGCATTTGCTCACTGGATATAAAACGTATATACTAATTCGCAATAAAATGTAACAGCTGTCAGTGCATTTTCTGCTCTGTTACTTCAATAAATTGGAACTCTGACTAGAAAATGGGAATATTGCGTTTTTACACACGCTGTAATGTGTTTGCTTTTTGCAAATACAATTTATTTTTTTCATGACAAAAATTGTGGTTTGTTATTACTGCTAGTGGATAAATATTCCTATATCAGAATGAATTACATATGGTATCTGTAAAGAAGTAGTAATATTTTCTGCTTTTTATTGTAGCCTGTCTCCAGTAAACAAAATACACTTAACCCACTTCTGTCGTATACTGAGTTGTTGTTTTTTTTTTCCCTTTTTTTTTTTTCCATTATAACGTCTGTGTGTTGGGGGTAGGGAACCGGATATAGGAGTTTATTTTCTTACCCTACATTCTCAGGTGCCTGGGTTGATCATTAACATTTATTTCCGGAAACCATCATTTCCTTCAGAACCTATTTTTGTTTAAGTTTCAAATCTCCTCTTTCATACGGTCGCTAATCAGCTTTCTTTAGAATACGAAGCAGTGTCTCTGAGTTTTATTTAAAATAAAATGCCTGCACATTTCTGTAATTTTGTTACTTGAGGTCAGACTTTTCACAGATAATTAGCCTTTTACACACTGTGAAATCAACCTGCATTGGTTATTTGGCTAGACTCTTTGCTTCTGTTCTTTATTTCCCAGAAGGTTAACGTGCTGAAAATGTAGCTTCAAGCTCATAGTACTGTCTCTTTGTGTTGCTAATTATCCTGTTGCATAATTATTAATATCAGGAGCAGGAAGAGGAAACAAGCACACCAAATAGTCGTGAATGCTGGTGTTCTGGCAGGAAGCTAGCCCTGCATTAATAAAATGTGCCTCTTCCAATATCACAGGAGATAGGAGCGTTCCTTGTTAAGGATCATTTATTAACTGAGATCATCTTTTCGTTCGCCTTGGGGTAATGACTAATGTCAATGGCAAATTTCACAGTTGTCTAGAGAAATGAATTAAATTTGTAATAAAAAGCCCTTCGGCTTGTTGTACATGTTCATTTATTGGAGTAGTTGAACTAGGAGAACTGTAAGGTAACCACGAACATCGGCTTAATTTTTCTTACATATAATAGTGACCTTTAGCTCCACATTGAAAAAAAAGTTACCTATTATAGACTGGTAAATTAAATGAGAAGGTCCTTTAATGCAAAATAAACTAGATGGCTGAGCTGAGTTACACGGCCTTTGAGGCTGTAGGATTCTCGATAGGAAAATATTCTTTCTTTCTTAAAATGACTCTTCTATTGAAGCCATCGTAAAATAAGTCACTTGACATAAAAGCGAGAGAAAAAGATAATTCAAAGTTTTATAGTCACACCTATTTATATTACTGCAAGCTCTCTGAATACTTTCCTTTTGTGCTCTGATGTAGTTTTTGAAAATGCTGTTTGAACGTTCTCTTAATTCCAAATATGCAGGGTTTTTTTTTTTATTTACTTGGCGTAGCACTTCGTTACTGTACTTATTTATAGAAGATTTTTTATATTGCTTTATGTAGTTAAAGGAAAGCATATTTCCCAGGAGAAAGAACAATTACACCACTGTCTCTTCTTTCTGTTTTAGAAAGACTAATTCTGGATTCCTTTTCTGAGACTGAATTGGACTTGGAAAACGATAATTACTTTTAAAACAAGCACGATGACCAAGCATGGTAGTCTCATTTTATAGTAGAAAATATAGAACAGCCAGTCTTCTTATGCAATCTGTTATCTATACCATAGTGCACTTGAAACAAATTATCCTAATCAGGCACAGCGCAGCTAACGATAGCAAGTGGAAAATGGACATTATTTTCAGCCAGTAAAGACGATTACAATATTTATGTAAATTGAAATGTAATATTTCTTTTAAGGAGGTAAACTTCCGTCACATGTTTTAAAACTTTAAAATAATGTCTCAATATTTTCACCTTTAAATCATGCAAGTAAAACATATCCACAGGCCTACAAAGGCGCCATTCCTATTTATAATGGCCAGTCTGTACTCAGAGAAAGATCTGTGTTCTACATACCAGGGCTGCTTTAAAGGTGTTTCTACAGATGAATAAACATATCTAAGGGACCATAGGAGAAAAAAAAGACTAATTAAATGAAACAATTAGAAATATAGTTCATTTCAGTTGTATTTTCTATTAAACATGTATCAAAATGCACGCTTGGAATTTATTTTCCCCCCAAATTCCAGGTCTCTGCAAATAAAACAAATAATTCATTTTTCTCAGTTTTAATTACTGCTCCAATTACTTCTCTCCGTGTGCCTCTTTTTAACCTAGAACTCTATGTTATACCAGCCATCGCATCCTGCAGCAAGAGGTGGGGTTGCCCACAAATTATTTGGTCCCTCTTGCTGGTTGGGTGTGCTCTGGGGTGCCCTGTACGCTTATTCATGACTTAGGAGAACCTCGGGTATTTGGATATCTTTTTCTCCTCTGTGCATATGCTCACAGAATTCTAATAAGGCCAAGAAAAGAGTTCACAGTCCCCTTTTACCCAGCTGCACCTCAGCCCCTTTCAGCATGTAACCGTATTCTCTGTGGGATTACTTGGATGGAAACCAATTAGAGAGCAGCTCGCAATGTAAAGCATACAGATTACTGCAGATTGAACAGCGCGCATGCCAGTTCCGCCCAGGGTATAGAATATAGAATGGCCCCGGATGGCATAAACATTAGTGAATCGCAAGGGAAGGGATGCAAACTAGAGACGAGAGGGTCCGAATGCCAAATTAGAACTCCTAAAACATACAAGTGAAAGGGTGCTGGACTTCTTTACACCCCACCTCCCCTGTTTTTATTCTTTGGCGAGGTATACCCGCAGGCCCCCTGAACTGTGTTCTCCTTTACTAATCCTCCCACAATGATCCACATGAGTTTCTGAAGGGTCCCTATGCCCTGCATTCTACGACTGTCAATTTCTGTCTAATAAGACAGTCTCTCTGGGTCTCTCTTCCAGAGCCCCACCCACCCACCCAGCTGTCTCAAAGGCCAGGCCAGCTCTCAGAATCACTGAATGGGTGCACAGGACTTAGGGATCAGGCATTTTCAGCATGCTTTGTGGAATAAGTAAAGAAGAACAGGCAGGGGATGGAGATTTATAAAGATCCTCTGGTCAGGACTGTTGGGACTTTTTTTTTAAAATACTTTTCTTGGTGTGATGTAATTATACATGACAATGAGATTCAATACAAACATGCATGCATACGTGCCTTGGTGTGTTTCTGAAGTCTAATGTGGAGATCCAGACAACAAACTACAACCAAAGTAAATGCGGAACGTAAATGAGGAATGTTAATATCGTAATTGATGGGGTAGAGGAATTATCTGGCCACTAGTTTCCTTCCTTCCTTCCTTCCTTCCTTCCTTCCTTCCTTCCTTCCTTCCTTTCTTCCTCCCTTCCTTCCTTCCCCATCCCTTCTCTCTCTTTATCTCCCTCTCTCTCTCTCTCTTTCTTCCTTCCTTCTTTCTTTCTCTTCAAGAGCTAAAACAAGCAAAGGGAATTTCTTTTTTCTCTGAGCTTTTCCAATATATATTTACATTCCCTTTCATTCCTCTTTCATTATGCAGATACTATTGACAGTTTGCAAGCCAAAAAGTTAAAACACTAAGACCAATACTTTGGGGTTCCATATGTGGACTATTTCTTATTAACCCTTCAGTCTGTCTCCCCGATAATTTCACTCATTAAGAATTCTTGTGCTCTCTGATGGAAAGAATCCCCCTGGGCTTCGCAGGGCCTACACGATCCATGTACATTATCGCCCCTTTCAAATGGATCCACATTTCACATCCTAGGTACAAGGTTAAATGAGGCACTGGGCATAATTAATCATAAAACAATTCACTTGTTCTTTGCACTTCTGTGAGAAGTTCAGTCACTCATAAAGTAGGGTGTGTGGGAGGCTGCTAAAGAGTTCCTTGGCCAAGGACTGAGGAGGCTTGTTGAAACTTTCTTATTTGTGTTCTCTTTTTTTTATTTATACAACTGTGGCCCTAGTAGCATTCTACCCCCTAGTGTATCTTTGCATGGGATCAAAATCTTTGAGGCTTTTCAGTTGCAGGTTAGAATTCCGAAAATGAAAGGCAAAATATAATAATAATAATAATAATAATAATAATAATAATAATAATAATAATGTAGTTATAATAATGTAATAATAATATATAACAATATTGATTATTATTATTATTATCAAATTTTTTTAGCGATGGGGATGAAACTCAGGGCCTCCTGCATGATAATCAAGCACCCTGCCACAGAGTTCCACCCTCAGCCCACTTATACTATTGTCTCAGTACACTGTGGTATTAAAATGACATTCATAGCCAGGTGTGGTGGTGCACATCTCTAATCCCAGTACTTGGGAGGCTAAGACAGGAGGGTCACAGGTTCAAGACTAGCCTTAGAAACCTAGTGAGATGCTATTTCAAATGAACAATAAGGAAGGGCTCAGAGGGTAGCTCAGAGGTGGGATGCCCCTGGGTTCAACCTCCAGTACCAAAAGGAAGGAGGAAAGAAAGAAAGAAAGAAAGAAAGAAAGAAAGAAAGAAAGAAAGAAAGAAAGAAAGAAGAAAGAAAAGGTGTTTATAAGAGTTTTACAAATTCTCTGTTGCCTTAGTGTTTATTTTATAAAAAATGGGGTTAAACGTAATTCCCAATATATAAAGTAGCTTTAAAACTCAAAACAATGGCGTTTAAAATAACGACAATGGGAGTCACAAAATGGGTGCATGATGAACGTCCACTCTTTTTGCTGTTCATTGACTGCTGTGATTAAAGCTGGAGTAAGCTGTAGCCAATGTGAGATTGCAATAAAAAGGAGAAAGGAGTTCTACATATTAAAATAGAAAACTAAAATTTATTATCTATATGTTCTTACCTAGAGTAACTAAATAAATCAAGTGACAATCGTAAGATCTATTCATATTTTCATTGAGATAGAGATGGTACTTAATGTACAAAAGCCAAAAACTTACTTGTGAAATCTTGCGTTAAGAAAATATATTATTGGGAGGAAGTGAAATAGCATTCATATAGAAACACATTTTATAAAAAATTATACAAATTCTGTGAAGTACTAAACCCACTGTCAGAACATCAAGAGGACTTGAAAAGTTAGATGTGTATATTTTTGGTGTACAAAGTTTAACTTTAAAATATTATAATTATTTATAAATTTATAACTATATTAAAATTTCAACAATCAAATGATACTAAAATATTTTAAGCTGAACAAAATTTGTTATAAAATTTACTTGGATTGATAAAAATAGAAAAATAGGAAATAAAAATTTAAAGTTGAAGTTTCATGATTCACCATCATCTACTAATGCACGGTATAAAAGTATACATCAACAAACATTGCTGTAATACATAGACCAAATATCAGTAAAACACAAGAGAAAACTCAGAAATAAATTAGCTCCGTGCATTCAACTTAGTCATATTTTAAAATATATAAAAATGTAACTCAGTAGATACCCCTAGAATTGTTGATTTGTAGAAATATGAACAAAGAATACAACAATTCTTAAGTGAAAAATTCAAATGCCAATGAACATGCATAATAAATCCTTACTATTTAGATTTTGCTTATCTAATAAAAAAAATAAAAAGGGCAGGTCAAGTGTCAGAGTCCTCTGGTCCAGCTTCTGGAAAGGCTGCGGAAGGAGAATCACTTAAGCAAAAAAATTGGGATTACCCTGGGAGCCCAGAAAACATAGCAAGACTATATCTTTGAAAAATATAAAAGAAGGAAAGAAAGAAAGAAAGAAAGAAAGAAAGAAAGAAAGAAAGAAAGAAAGAGAAAATAATCTACTCTTCTGGACCACCAGGCTATAAGGACACAATGTTCTCATTCAGTTCTGATGTGAATTGATAATTTATAAATTATATCAACTGGTAATAATTGATCATTGATTAATAAGTGCACATCATTCCTGCAAGTTGGCTTATTAGCAGTAGCCATTAAAATGATACCACTGTATAATATTTAATAACATAAGAAGTGTTAAGCAATATAGGGCTAATCTTAAATATTTGATGATAAAAACATGGACTTTGGTCTCAAAAATTTTATAAGAATATGGATAGAGGGGAACATACTGCATGAAAACTCGAAAGTAAGAAGTTTGCTTTTGGGGAACAGTAGGACTTGTATTGGTTTTGCTTTCCTCTATCACTTTTCTGACTATTTCTGACATTGTAGAATAAATCTTGTCTATTCAGGGGATGGTAGAAGATACCTAGTGGTGTCCTGGTTGGGATTAGAATAAAAGGCATGAGGGATGCCAAGCCTGTGATAGTATACCTGCTCTTCCATTAGAGATTCTGGGTGGATTTCCAGTGAGAAGAGTGTGCACCTTGTCATCTCTGCAGTCTGTTCCATCTGTCAGGGAACTATGTCCATACCTCCTCTATTTCCATGACTTTGATGATATCACGATCTTTTTGTACATTTACTTCTGTGGGGTTTTCTAAAAGAGACTTCTTCTTCCACTTTTTAGGACTCTAACTTGGCTCACTTCCTTTATAAACTAGCCCCTTAATTACACATTGGGATGCTTCTTCACACAACATTTGTCTTCTGCACTAGAATGTAGGTTTTCCCAAAGCAAAGTTCCTGCAGACTTGAGTAGCATCACACATCTGCTAACCACACAAGACCTGGCACGTGGTGCTTGCTCAAAAATAGTTGTCAACTTAAGGAACACATAAATCGACGATGATACCCTGATCTGACTCCTTATCACTGCTAACCCTCAGTAAAGCAAGAACTCTGCATCTCTGTGTCCTTCATCTATAGATTCAACCAACTGTGGGTCAGAAATCTCTCCCCCAAAGCGGTACTGAACACATACAGATATATTTCTCGCCATTATTACTTAACATACAGTATAACAATATTTATGTAGCATTTACATTGTGTGAAGTATCATAAGCAACCAAGGGACTTGTTAAATATGCATAAGGATGTATATAGGTTCATTGCTAATACTGTGCCATTTTATATTAGGGACATCATCATAAGCGGGTTTCAGTATACACGGTGGGTCCTGAGATGAACCCCAATGCATATCAAAGGGGGACTGCTTTAGCGAGCATTAGCATATTGCTTTTCTCATTGGGTTATAAAGACAAAGTAAGATGATAATAAGCACTTACACAATAGTAGCTGCTAATATTAAATTGACTACATACTACATTATAATAATGATTATCAAAAGCAAAAGCATTATGCCTAGAGGATTTGTAGAGGGAGATTTTGAGAAGTGAAGAAAACTATAAATTTTAAGATTATCTTAGGTTGGGTATGTCTTTAGGAAGTAGCAAAAATAGACAAACTGTTTGCCACGCCTATGACCCGAATCCTCCTACTTCATCAGTGAGAACACTCCTTCATTCCCAGGATCCTCCACTCACTTGCTCCATTATTTGGTCCCGGTATGCATGTAGAATGATATCAAGATTGTGAACCCTATATCAATGGGCAAAATGCGTAATCAGCTAGAGTACAGTGGCACTGAATGGTTTTCTTTGTGTTTAGTATTGGGAATCCCACTCCATTTCAAAGTTACTTGGGTTGACAACACACCCCCATCACCTTCAAAAATTGTTTTCTACATTTTTAGTGGAGTTAGGTTTTCTTGTCACAGTCTCCATGATACCCTGGAAAACACTGGGTCACTGTTTCTATTGTTTTTTTTTTATGGCAGAATATCATATATTCTAAACGATAGAGTCTATAACATTTTAAGACTAAGTTCAAGCCAAGCATGGTAGTCTATGTCTGTAATCCCAGAACTTTGAAGGCTGAGACGGGCGATTGCAGGTTAGTGGTCAGCCTCAGAAATTTTGCAAGGCCCTCAGCAACTTAGCGAGGCCCTGTTTCAAAGACTAAAACTAAAATAGGGCCGAGAGTGGAACTCAGAAGTAGAACGCCCTTGAGTTCAAGCCACAGCGCACTCTCTCACACACACACACACACACACACACACACACACACACACACACACGAACTAGGCTATTTCTCCACATCTTTCTATGGCTCAAAAGTTCATTTTTAAACGCAAATAATATATACACCACTGTACACATACACCATGTCTTGTTTATTGACCTAAAGAAGGAAATCTTGGCCGTCTCCAGTTTTGTTGATAATGAATAAAACTTCTGTAAACATACATACAAAAGCTTTTATGTGAATATGTTTTCAAGTCATTTGGATAAATACCTAGGAACCCAGAGGCTTGATGATGTTTCTGAAGGACTCTGTTGTAATTTTTAAGGGTTTATCAAACTATCTTCTGAAGTGGCTGTACATCTCACTTTTTCTCCAGCAAAGAGAGGGTTTTCTATATCTTTGTAGTCATGTGATATTTTCAGTTTGGGGATTTTAGTCATTTCAATCTAATTTTATTGTTATGACACTGTTTTATTTCCAGTTTTCTATGGAAATTAATATTGAGCCTATTTTATATGAATACTTACTATCATATCTTTGGTGAAGTATATGTTCAATTTTGTCCATTTTTTTTAAAAAAAATTGGCTTGTTGGATTCTTATGCTGTTTTAAATTGGCATGTATTGCCGGGCGCGGTGGCTCACACTTGTCATCTCAGCATTCGGGAGGCTGAGACCTGGAGGATCGCGGTTCACAGAAAGCCTCAGCTACTTAGTGAGGCCCTCTGCAATTCAGTGAGACCCGGTTTCAAAATAAAGAATAATAAATAGGGCAGGGGGTGTAGCTCGGAGGTTGAATGCCCCTGGGTTCCATCCTCAGACCCACACAAAAAAATTGGCATGTACAATTTGTGTACATGCTAGTCTTTTGTCGTATATGTACTTTGCACATCTTCTTGTCTTGCCAATTTCATGACTTCTCTCACAAGTGAATTTCATAGAATAAGGTTCTTAATTTCAATAATTCCTGACTTAGGAATTTTTTTTATGGATTGTGCTTTTTATGTTGTATCTAAAATATCATCAAATCTAAGATTACACATATTTTAAAAAATTTCTTCTTGATATTTAATAATTTGTATTTTATATTAAGTTTAAATTCAATTTTGAATTTTTAGTGAAAGATGGCAAGCCTACTTTGAAAACATAAATTTCCAGTGGTTTGAGCAACCTTAATTGAGAAGAAATGCTTTTTCTTTTTCATATATATATTTCTGTGGGTCTATTTCTTGACTCTCTTTCACTTTGATTCATATGTCTATTTGTTTGAAAATACTGTAATGGCTTAATTACTGCAGAGCTTTAGTAAGTCTTAAAGTTATATATCATGAGTCTTCCAATGTTGTTCTTTAATATTACATTAATTGTTCTAAATCTTTGGCTTTTTATATAAATTTTATTATTGGTTCATTGATACTAGGAGTTTGATAATGACTGTATTGTATCTATAGAATAAGTTAGAAAAATTGAAAATTATTATATTATTGATTTTATCACATACTGAGTTTTATAGTTCATGTGATATGTCACCATTCATTTAGATCACCTTGATTTTTCTCATTAGGGTTAATAGTCTTATACATATAGATTGTGTACATGGTTTATTCACTTTATATATTTCTTTCTTTTATTCTATTATAAAAGATATTTTCATCTTTAATTCCCAAATTCTGCCTGTTCACTGTTGGCCTACAAGAAAACAATTGACTTTTGTATATGAACCTTGTATCCTGCAACATTTTACATTTTTTATTAAATTTATTCTTTGGAATTTTCTACAAAGAAAATTATGTCATTGGTGAATAAACAAAATGTCAATTCTCCTTTTCTAGTCTGTAGATGTGTTCTTTATTTTTCTTTTTTATTAAACTTAGACTTTCAGTATGCTCTTGTAGGGGAAGGGAAGAGGATATCATTGCCTTGTTCATGTTCTTGAGGAAAACTAATTCAGTTTCTCACATTAATTGAAATATTTGTTGTATGTGTTTGGTAAACGTTCTTGACTAAGTTGAGAAAGTTTCCTTATAATTCTTCCTACACTTCAAGTTTTAATTGTAAATCGATGTTAATTTTTAAGTTGTTTTTCTCTAGCTACTGTACATTTTTTGTTTCATTCTCAAATTAAAACTTATCAATTAGAAATTTTTGCAAGTAGCAAGTGTATTCTTCACTGCCAATATTTTTTGGAGGTTATCATCCATTTTGTGTGAATCAACTGATTAGTTTCTTTCTCATATGTCATTTTTTCTTGGAAGGCTTACTCCCTTTATCTATAAAACTACTTATCTCACAAGGTTTTATAAGAAACAAAATAAGTAAAACTATGATGAAGCTTTTGGAAAAACATCTCTTAAATAGGAACTGCTCAGTCTATATTTTTATTTATAATATCATTTTAATAATTATAATGAATTGAGGGCTTGGCAAATTTTAATAGGTAATGAACTCTTGAACTCTTATATTGTTTTCTTTCTTGAGAAGAGGCAAAAACACAAGTCATACAAAGACAGTGACCTCATACATTATAGAATAAGACATGAAGTGGTGCCCAAGACTAAAACCAAAAATTCAAAAGTTTGCCAGATTTTTCTCTGGGGATGGAAAATCTCTACCTCTCTCTTATTTATGTCCATTCCTGCTGCCATATTTTAGGCCACAAATAAGAGTTACTGGTATTTACATTCATAGGAAATTGATATGTTATGTGGAGAGCTCAGTTGCCATTTATTATACTGTCTTTCTTTGGAATAAAAATGATCTCTATGTTCCAAACTAACTCATGGGGCATGACGCTCTTATAAGTCCAAGGTAGAAGCCAAGGAAATGAAAGAAAATCTTGACCGAATCCCAGAGCCAGCCGGCAAAAGTATGGGTTCCGAAGATAGGTGTGAGAATGAAGAATTCAACTCTTAAGAATTTGATTCCAAGAATTTTTTAATTCTAACATGGGGGGGCACCAGCCTACTATCTCTACTGGATGACCCCTACTCCTGGGTTAAGAGCAGCCGACGACTGCTCTTGGGTCAATATTTCCTATTGGGCCGACTATGGGTTTCTTTCTCTAGAGGTATTTATACAGTTACAGGTCAATCAACACCCCAGTGCTATCACCACCAGAAAACAATAAAGACCAATCCAAAGCACATACATTACAGGCAGGTTAATCAGTACCCTCGTGCCATCACCCCACCTGATCTTCTCTCAGACCCTTTATTTTGAGCTTTCCATGATCCCAAACCTTGTTGACTCTGGGCAAAGGACAGTCAGCTGAATCAGAAATATTCTTTTAGGGGAAAACCTTAATGGCTTCCCACAGCCAAATAAGACTTCTTTAACATATGTCAAACAAAACCAACATTCCACTTATATTGCAACCCTCTCATTCCTGTAACTGGTCTGTACTTTGTGTTGTCCTGGTATTGTGTACTCGTGTCTGTCTGACATCTTGTGCCTTTAAATGTCCTCCTGAATGGGATGCATTCAGGAGTAGTTTGCCATGCTTAAGACACAGTGAGAAAAACAAGGAAGAGTCTAAGGACGAGCTTGGATAATAAATGTGAGTGGATCATTTTTTTTAATTCTGAGAAGCAAGTCATGTTTTGGTAGTCAATTATTTTTGAAAGTATTCTAAATTTTATTTCAGCATTGTTGCTCTTTTTTTTTTTCTTTCTTCTTACATGTTCATTCTGTAGTAGAACTGACATTATTTCTACAATTGAGGGTCTTCCATTAAGGAAGTACAACAAGCCTGTGGTAGAAAAAGGAACAGTCTGCTTTCTGCAGCCTAGCTCTGATCTTCTCAGGATGTAACACCCAAGAGGACACTATCATACATTTCTAATTGCAATAGTTTTTGTCATCCAGCAAAGTAACCAAAACAAAAGTGAAACAGAATGCTTGCTGTCCATGAATTACAAATGAGGAAAAAACATAAATAGGAGAAACAAAGCGGTGATTTGTATAAAATAAACTGAAACACACAAATATAAACTATCTTTTTTTTTGCTTAAGTTCATAATTATCTGTGTTAACATAGAACAGGTCTACCAATCAAAGGATGCACTATTCTTCCCCAAATTTAACTTAGTCATTTACTACAAACCATACTATAAAATTTGCTAAAAAAAATAAGATAAAAGGAGGGAATCAAAATTTCATACTTTACCTTATCCTAGATTTATAAATCAGCATTTTACTAGAAATAAGAAAGTCCATATAACTGAGTCAAATATATGATATTCATAAATTGAGAGATGAATGATAGTCTGCTGAAATGGTCAAGTGTACTTGGACTTCTACTTGCCTGAGTCCAAGTAGCTCTGGTGGGATAAATGTATCACCTCTCTGATCCTTCACTCCCATCCTCCATTGTCACATGAACATACAGAACACCAACATTGCAGGATCATTGTGTTAGCTACTGAAAAGCTTATGGAGAATGCTTAGAACCATGTGTTCTACAGATCAAACTATTATGAAACCTTTTAAAACCCTAGAACCAAATTCAGCACCTTCTACTTTGTGATGTTTTACATGGCCTACATATTTTTCTTGAGGATTCCAGAGAAAGACAAATTTTTTTTACTATTCAAATTCTTGCTTGGAGTTAATTTTTTTCAAGCCAAATTAGGGTCTCTTTAATACCCAGAACCATCCAGCATCAGGTGGATTTTTGTCGAAGACACTGAAACTTCATGAACAGCAGCCTTTAATCCAAATGTGATAATAATATGTGAAGAGGTATGTTTAGGTGGAAGTAGGTGAGGTTGCCATTTAGGGAATTAAAAACAAAAAATACCCCCAATTGTTCTCAACTCTTAGAGTCTGAAAGAACCCTATAATGTATATAACTCAATTATTTTAAAAATCATAATTCTAAAAAGATGGGCAATGCCTCTTACATGTATTATTTTTGAAATAATAGAAGGTCTAACCAAAGCAAACTAGGTTATTTTATACTATCACTTAAAGGGCTGTCACAAAATTGAACAGTTATGAGTTAACTTTTCTTATCCATAAGATAGTTTTCAAGAGCCACATAAAGCCCTGCACTTATGTAGTGCATGAAATGCAGTAGGAGCTGTGTAAGAAAAATAAAAATTAAATGTCAGGAAACATTTTGTAGTTCACTATTATTCACTAATTAGTAAGTGATTGATATGAGAATATGCTTATCTCTACTATAATTAAATCTGGTTAACTAAAAGAAAATCAAGATCATTTTTTTAACAAATGTCGATGAAGCTAGCTTTATTCAGAGCTGATCCCTGAAACCATTTTCCTATCATGTCTACACAAAGCTAGACACACTACCCAAACATATGGCATTTTGGTACTATGTAAGGAAGAATTTAAGATTTGTGTGTTCAGTACGACAGTAAAAAAAGCATATGGAAACAAAGAAAGAAAAAGATTGCAGTTCCCCTAAATCGCTGTGTGTGTGTGTGTGTGTGTGTGTGTGTGTGTGTGTTTCTGGGTGTATTTGGGCACATTGTTTACACACTCACACCTGTACACCTGTACACTCATGGACACACACCCTCACAGTCACCCATATTTTTGGGAGATACAAAGTCTGTTACCCTCTAACAATGATTTAATGAACATTCCCTGAATGTACTGCATGTAATTATTATTGGTATTGTGTTTCACATTTCTGCAAGCACCAACCTCATGCTCTGAGCCACACAGAATGACGGAATAGTACATCACATGTGCCCTGTAGGCGCACAATCTCAAGTCAGGACTCTGACAAATATGCTAAGCCTGGGGAAAGAGGGAGCAGGATGGGGACTAGTGCTGGGTGGAAATTAGGAATGTATAATAACACATGATCTGTTTCAATCATCTTCTGTTCTCTATTGTGGTGCTGCGGTAGTCTTAGACAAAAGAAATGTATTATTAGTGAAAATCTGGAAAAAGAAATATGAAAGGGGGGTGACACATCGTATTGTGTGATCAGTGGAACAGTCTCAGCATAAAGCCCACGGGGAAAATCATATGCACATAGAAGGGAGACCAATGAGTAGAATTGACGTCTGAAGTTGAAAACGTGCCAGAAGAAACTTAGAGCAGGACCAATACAAGCAAGGAAGGCTTGGGAATATGTCTGAATATGTCTAACGGGTTTTTGGGAAAACATGCTTACTTTGTTCTGGAGCTCAAAGGAGTCCATTTAGAAGACAGTACTCATACATGAACTCATGCATACATCTAAGGAACCATTTAGAATGTCCATGAAGCCACATGGCCTTACAAAAGGTCAGTCCCATTCACTGTGAAGAGGAGTCTATCTGCCTTAGCTCAGATCATTACAATAAGTAAAATTATTCAAGGCATCTCGAGGCCATTGTACCTGATCCCCACACCTTTTTCTTTATTAATTGTGAAATGCAACCCAGTCGTTCCATGTGATATTTTCTTCCTCTGCTTTCCTGAGTCTCAATTATACTAAACTAAGAAAAAGAAGGCATATTTAACAGGAGTTACAGACATGCTCCTTGTGAGTTTATATTTTCAATAAGATAGGTTAGAACATGGATGCACATTAAAATGTTTAACTTGTCGTTCTGTCCTTTTTTTTTTTTTTTTTTTTTTTTTTTTTTTTACCAGTTACGTTATCTTTGTTGTTGAAGAAGAAACATAAGCACTTGTCCCAAAATAATGACAAAACATCTCAATCGAAGTCAGATTTTTGCTGCCATTAGCATTCTGTGGACCCCTCATTTTTCCATCTAAACCTGGCCACTTTGAGTCAATGTGATTCCTTGATTGTCTACTATTGCGGGTGTTGCAGAGAGCAGTAGGAAACATATTTTCTAATAACCCTTCAGTACGCAGTACAGTTAACCAAAGCCAGCCTTCTCTACGCTAAGCATTTTCCCATGATTTCAGGTCCTCTGGGGTATGAATTAGGACAGCTTCCCTGTAGGTGAGAGCCCGTCTGCGGTCGACTGGTAGGGCAGGCAGATTCATCACTATGGCTCTTTACTTTCTCTTGCATCTGGTAGCCATCATTTTGGTCTCTTTCTTGGCATGTTTAAAACTTGAATTTTAATGTCATACCTACAAGTGACATCATGCAATATGTTGCTTCTGCATGCGGCTTATTTCACTTTACATAATGACCTCTAGATTCATCCATGTTACACAAATGACAAGACTTCCCCTGTTTTAAATGCTGAATAATATTCCACTGTGTATCCATACCCCATTGTCTTTATCCATTTATCTACTGATAGACACTTAGGTCGATTCCTTATATTGGCTATCAGGAATAACACTGCAATGAACATGGGTGTGCAGATAATTTTTCCTAGTTGGTCATTTAACTTCCTTTGTTCCTATACACAGAAGATAGACTTCTGGGTAATACTAGTGTTAAACTTGGGGAGAACCTTCATACAGTCTTGAACAATTACTACGTTTTACATATTTTTGTATCTTTTAAAATTTATTCTGGAAGAAAGCTAAGCAATAAGAAAATAAAATATATGGTCATCTTTGTAATTTCCATAGCATCCTGCACAAGATTAATACTTACATAAGCCCTTCCAAAAATATTTGATGAATAAATGAAAAAACACTAGTTGTAGGTTGCTGGTCTTGAAAAGACCCCTCTGAAACTACTGAGATTGACACTCGTTTTCCAGAATCATGCTGCCTCCTCTGCATGCAGAATTTCTCTTCTTAATTCTTTTTGAAAGATCTGATAATTCTCAAAATTATCAGCAATAACAGTTCCATTCATTATCATTGATCAAACGACATACTTCTTCAATGAAAGGGAATGTCTGAGTGGGGGTTTTCTTCCCATTCTTACTTCAATGATAAGATTTCAAACTTTTAGTAGCAGTGAAGAAAACTAATTTTAAATGTGTTTTCCTATCTGAAAATAAATAAAAAATAATAAGAACAAAATGGTTTTTTTTTACTAAATTTTATTTTGGGTGGTCTATATGATAGGGACTTTATTTAAAAAGGACTATAGAATAGCACAAAAATTGAAGGAAAATGTCTTTGGAAGCCCTTCTTGTATTTATTAATATCAAAATATTTAATGTTAAGGGAATAAAATGTTAATATTTGAGATACACTCAGCTTAATCAACATTGTTGGGTTCATTTTATTTTTATTCAACTTAAATATATATAAAATTAAATCACATATCTTGACAAGTTTCAAATGTTCGGCACTCAAGCTATTTGAATATAACCAAATAATCCTTTCACTGTCTCATTATGTTTGCTGAGTTTATTTCTTTAACTTTTCATCTCTTGATGTTTTTCTTTATTTTAGAAAAAATAATTTAAGAGTCTACACATGGGAATTCTTTTTAATCCTGCTCATCCTGGGTAGATTGAAATTCTACCAGTGTCTTACTTAGGGTTTATTTTACAAAATAAGTGGAATTCACTTGTAATCTTCAGAGTGTTTCTCTATACTGTTAATCAGCTAAACATAACCATCAATTATAAATGCAAATTTTCAGGGTTAAATTGAGTGTTCAGATGCTTTAATGTAGCTTTTATTGGCTGTACATTGCCAAGTCAACACAACACAAAATAAAGTGTTGGGTCAATATTTATTTTTGAATTGGTACTCTACAGAGAGCTAATGTGGGGGTAATTCAGGTCAAGAAAAAGGAAATAAGGTTCTTACAAAGGCAATAAAAAGAGTTTTTAATTTGTGTATTTTTGCATGAATTATCTGGATTATATCAACTGTGTAGACGTCTGTCTAGGAGCAGGAGCTGGGAAGTTTATTCAAATACTGACATTTGCAGAGAATACTCACATGAAGAGGGTCCAGAAACCAGGAAAACAAAATTTTCACATGTGATAAAAAGAAAAGAAAACTCATAGAAATTTATGATTATGTTTATACCCATTCGCTGTTCACAATTTTCTAGTAGAAGCCTACTTAATTATCCATTTCCTATTGAAACTTTGTCAAAACATAGGCAGATTTGATCATACAGCCCATTTTTCTCTCATATATGTGTGTGTATATATTTTTGTTTTTATCAACATTTCCAGAATAAGAATCATTTGTAAGCTTACTAACAGTATAACATACCGTAGTGACAGGCTTCCAAATAAGAAGAAATAATTTATTAGCTCACAATGTTTTCCCAGCTTCTCCCCACACCCCACCCTGAGGTGGTAGATAGGTTGTGTTATGAATAAATTAAGTATATTTTCTGCCTGTGCTTGGCATAAATCATTACTTTTCCAGGATTAAAGGGTGAATGACTATTCACAAGTCTATTTTGAGTTAAATAAGCTTTGTAATCAAGTAGAATGGGGAATTCACTTTATTTACTTTTTTTTGCAAAATATTTATTTGCAAGATAGCTGTTATGATTAAAATAGTACTTCCTATTGTGAAAAAAACTCCATCACCGTAAAAGAGCAAAAGAATCCATGCAAAATCAAATTGGTTTAGTGAATTTTAACTTAATGTAAAGGTTTTCCCCCCTTTGGTTATAATTATAGCTTTTACATAAAACATAACACCCATAATGTTATTTTTGTTATACTTATTGCAGTTAATGATATCACAACTAACGAGGATGATTTTCTTCACAAAGATAGTTATGCACATAGAAAATGTATCTTATTTTATAATATGCTGTTTTATGTATTCCCAGGGCGACTGACTGTTACTGAAGAATATATTTTAATGCTAAGCCAGTGAGTAAATGTTTTAAGTGAAGACAATTAAAACAGCAGTCAGTGATGCATATTTACATAGTACATTTTATAGTCCTTTTACATCTTAATAAACAAATGACATTTTTCCTCTTAAACAGAGGTTTTAGGAAAAATGTAGATCGGAGCCTCATGTCAAATTCAAGGCGTTAGATTCTGAGTCACAGATGTGAACAGTGCCTTGCCCCACCAGGCAAGCATTTTCCAAAAGGTCTAGAACTCACTGTTTTTTGTTTTTATTTTAACAAGCCCATAACTGGGTTAGATGTGCAGCACTATGATTCTCTCTGCATTTAACTGAGTAGAATATTTGCCAAACAATGAGAATGGTTAGCAGTATTTTTAAAATTTTTTCACTTAAAACTAATTTAAAAAATTAAGATAAGATAGTAGCGCGAATTCGGTGTCCTGCCATCTTTAAATTGATGTTGTAGTCGGTAAATTTAACGAGTGGGAAGGTGCCTATAGTATATTTTACCTGGGCAAAACTAGTTACAAAACTACTAAGGACACTTCTTAATGTAACAAAACTTTTAAATTTTCACAGGTTTGCAAAAGTTAATCAGAAAAATGATAGGCAAAGATTTTAACAGTGTGTACTTCTTAGGTTTGAATGATCATTGATTCTTACACTGTTTTCTAGTAGGATATAATGACTGGGTAAGTTAGGATTATTTTGGTAATACAGATAAATAATGACTTTGAAATGTTAAATCATGTGCTGGTTTTAGAATCTCTTTTTCACAAACAGATAAATAATGACTTTGAAATGTTAAATCATGTGCTGGTTTTAGAATCTATTTTTCACAATTTTTAATGTCAGAAATATTTTTAGTTAGACTGAAACAGAAGGATATATAGGTTTGCGGCCAGCCTCAGCTGCTTAATGAAGCCCTCCACACATTAGTAAGACGCTGTTTCAAAAATGACTAATAAAAAATAGGGCTGAGGTTGTAGCTTGGGATTAGAATGTCCCGGGGTTCAATTACCACTACCACAAAAATGAAATAATTTAAATTTGTCAATATTTTATAGTAAAACACTAATTATGTCAACATAAATTGATACATTTGTTTAGGAGGCTGTACTAGTAACCTTTCCATTACTCATTACTACAAGGAAATACCTGACAGTAGCTTTTTTTTTTTTTTTGGATGGAACTGGGGTTCCTGGAAGCCCTTCTATCTCTGGGCTACACTCCCAGGCCTATTTTATATTTTTTTATATTTTGGAAACAGGGTCTCTTAAGCCAGCGTGGCTGGCTTTGAGCTTGCGCAATCCTCCTGTCTCTGCCTCCCAAGCGCGGGGATTACAAGCGTGTGCCACCACGCCCGGCCTTACAGTAGCTACTTAAAAAAAAAATGTTTATGTAGCCCGTGTTCCCAGTCCAATATGCAGCAGGACATTGACCAGTTTTCCTTTAAGGGCAGCAAATGGTAATACATCATCTGAGAGTCTGAGTACCAAGGAGTTTACATCACAAAACCAAAGTCTGAGAGACTGAAGTCCTACAATCCCTTTTAAGTGCTCACCACAATAAGCAGGCAAAAGATATATCATTATGCCTCCAAAAGTTTCTACCACTACCCAATAATAGTACTCTGGAGACCAACCCGGAGTCACAAGGGACCCCTAGAAGAAACTTACCATATTCAAACTATAGAAACATATACGTGCAGAATATTATGCTAAGTAAGATTAGCCAGTCTCAGAAATGGAAGGGCCTTATATTTTCTTTCATATGTGGAAACTAAGGAAAATTTGAAAATAAAAGGGATTCCAGAGCCGCGTGTGGTGGCTCACTTTTGTAATCCCAGCACTTGGGAGGCTGAGACCGGAGGATCGAGGTTCACATACAGCCTTAGCTACTTAGTGAGGTACTTTGCAACTCAGTGAGACCCTGTTTCAAAAATAAAGAATAAAAAATAGGGCTGGGGGTGTAGCTTGGAGGTAGAATGCCCCTGGGTTCCAATCCCAGTATCTCACACACACACAAAGGGATTCCAGTAACTGTATTTAGTTCTAAGAGTCCATGTCTAAATTTTATCTAGCATGATATAAAGAACAATATTATCCTGACCAGTGCAGTAGATTGTTTCTTCGAGATTCAAAGTACCAAGGAAAAGGTGTGTGTGTGTGTGTGTGTGTGTGTGCACATTTTTATATGATGCGTTCTTGAAGACAATCTTGAAAATGCTAAGAAACATCTGCATAGAAAGGGCTCATAGACAAACAAACAAATAAAAAACTGGGAAACAAGATTTTTAACCTAACCAGATCTTGAGATACTCTTCCTGAATATATGGATAAGCGTGAGTTTGCTTCAAGACCATCTTGACATATTTTCAGAGCACTACATAACCAAAATGCATCCTGTTATAAATGTTTAATAAGTAGGGGAGATTTTAAGCTTATTCTTTTCTACACAAATCAACCAGAATAATTATTTGGTATTTTTGTTATTACAACGAAGAATATGAAGAGCTGACTTCTTGAAAAACAAGTGATTTTTAAATATCTCTCCATTCAGAGTCCCATGAAAGTTTCACTTGGGTTGTATAGATACTTGCCGAGCTGAGTATACATGGGGCCAGAAATAAAACATGAGATCCACCCTGGCAGAATCAGAAGGACAGCTTGTCTGAAATATGCCACATTCCAGGCTGTGGTCTGCTGCTTACCGCTGCAATCAGACTGAAATATTCAGTTCGATAGTGTTCAGAAAGGAGTTTAGAGTTTCGTGTGTTTGTGGTTGATGTTTTTTGTCCTCTTTGGAGGAAAGCTGTGCTGCACGCTTAATAAATATTTATGCATTGTAATAAATAATACAACACACCTTCGATGAAGACAGTCACACAAACAGGTACAAATAATTTACCAGACCACCACATTATTTCCCCTCTTTTTTTTTTTCTTCAGGACTATCAGGTTGGACAGATTCTAAGTTAAGAGAGTTGAAAGAAAAAATGGTCATGGTGGCTACAAAGAGAAGTCACAGAAAAATAAATAAAAGTGAACTAACCCTGGTATCATGAACCTCGACACCAACTATCCCGGGGTTGGCCTGGGTATGTGGTTTATGGAGCACACCTTGGTTTCTATAATTTTCTTTTTAGTCAGATGTGCCAGAGTAATTCTTTTAGCCCGCATCCTTCTAGTTTAGGGGGATTTCTTAGTTGGCATCCTTTCAATATACTGGTCTGAGGTATAGTGTTCTGCAATGAATGGTGAAGCCCAGGATCACTGGCAATTGTTCAGGAAGAAAGCTTTGGCTGAACTCACTTTGCAATAGGGCACTTGAAATTTCAGGATACATTCCAAAACTTCCTATGGAAATGGAAGGAACCATTCTCTGTAGGAAGAGATATTCTATTCTCTTGGCTACATTCACTTCAGAGAAAGCTCAGTGAGCAGAATTTGAAGAACAGCCCCATGAACTGCTGGATCAGTGTCATTAAACAGCAGAATTTCTTCTCAGTTTGGTGTCCTGGGCATTCTGGTCATGATTACTATACTTTCCTGGATGAGATGTGATCAGTGAATGTGGATATGAAAAGAAAAAAAAGAAAAAGTAAACTGGGACTGTTTAAAACAGCCCTGTGTTCCACTTTTAAACAAATGCAAGTGATGACCTGTGACCCACCTCAAAATCTCATTTATTTTATGGCATTTGAGTCCAGGTACACAGAAGTCAGGCAAGGTGTCTTCATGAAAATAAATAAATAAATAAATAAATAAATCCTAATTAGAGCTGAACTTCAATGAATCACTTGAAGATGACCTGAGAGGGGTATACAGAAGCTGCTTCTACTTTTGAATGATCTCTCTGGATTCTCTTTTAGTTCAGACGAGGGATGAAATGCTGAAATTAAGATGGAGTCTAGAGGGTAGGCAGGCCGCAGAAGCATCTTCTAAGAATCATGTATTTCACTCTTCATATGAAAGCCTTAAAAATCATTTAAAATAATAGGTTTCCTCTTTATTATATGTAACTTAAATATTTCATTGAACAGTAGAAATCTAATAGTATGACTGTCCTTTTTCTACAAAAT
Organism: Muscardinus avellanarius; assembly: GCF_963383645.1. Classification (NCBI taxonomy): domain Eukaryota; kingdom Metazoa; phylum Chordata; class Mammalia; order Rodentia; family Gliridae; genus Muscardinus; species Muscardinus avellanarius. The sequence continues at coordinate 82,658,247 of NC_137801.1, read as the reverse complement.
GAACAATTTTTATGAATCGTAGGTCTATATATTATTTTCAACATACAAGCATACTTTCTGTGATTCTTCTTGGTTTTGGGGAGGGGACATTGTGAAGCTCGCTAGAGTGTAATGATAGTAAAGAGAGAAATAGATATATGCCCCCAAAAATCTTACAACCAGAGAAAAATGCTGTGCTTTGAAACAAAAATTACAAAACTTCATGCCAAAGAGAGATTAGATATTTTAATAAAACGGTAGCAATAATGGAACACACGAATGCTCTTCTAATTTTGAAAGTTTCAAATGCTGCAAGAATCATCCATTTTGTGACTTTGAAAACATAACCTGTGGCAAGGCATTAAAAAGGACACAGTTGAGTTGGGCGTGGTGGGACACGCTTCTAATCCTAGTATTCTGGAGATTGAGACAGGAGGATCCATGTTCGAGGACAGCCTCAGCTGCTACTTAGTGAGGCCCTTTGCAACTCAGCGAGTCCCTGTTTCAAAATAAAGAATAAAACATAGGGGTGGAGGTATAGCTCAGAAGTAGAATGCCCCTGGGTTCCAACCCCATTATGGAAAAAAAAAAAAAAAAACTGTACTTGGGAGGTAGAGATAGGAGGATCACCAGTTTAAGGACAGCCTCATCAACTTAGTGAAACTCACAGTAACTTAGTGAGACCCTGTTTCAAAATAATAAATAAATAAATAAATAAGGAAGAAAGGGGAAGAAAGAAAGAAAGAAAGAAAGAAAGAAAGAAAGAAAGAAAGAAAGTTGATGACAGTGGGGCCTGTAAGGATGTAACTCAGAGGTAGAATGTCCCTGTATTCAATTCCTAAGTACAACAACAACAACAACTAAAGTAACATATTGAGGGCCTTGTGTTTGGGGCCTAGGTCCTGTCAGTATTCAGGTCCCCATTGGATTGGACGGCCAAGGTGAGCGTGGGGATCCATGGGACACCATGGCATCTGCTCATGTGGGCTTCCTGATAGGTCAGTTGTGTGGTTTCAGCCTGAGCGAGCTCTGGAGCAATGGGAGGAAGGAAAGAATCCTAAAAGCAGGGAAGAAGAAATGGATGTGAAGATGAGCATGTGGATGAGGAAATAGTAAATAGAGATTGAGATTCTCTTAAAATATTTTGGCTGCATGACCTGCTAGCTCTTCATTCTACTTTTTTGGTCCACTGTAGTCATACATCTTACCGGGGTCCAAGGTGGGGGAGACATACATGCACACATAACCCATTTAGCCCTTCCCCGATTCCCTTTCCATTCCCACCCCCTTCCATCCTCCTCAGTTAGGTGACCTTATTTGCTCATCCATGGTTTTTCCTTCTTTTTTTTCTTCTTCCTTAGATTGGTTCTGTTTGTTCCCAGGGACAGCAAAAGCGCCAGATGTTTTCAAAGAAGAGCAGCCTTCTACCCCATGTGCACGACATTTATCTTAGAATAAAAATACAAAGCATCACATTCACTTTGCTCCATATTTTCTAGCCAGCTTTTAAAGCTATCCATATATGGTTATTTTTTTTTTTGAAAGAACAACTCCATTCCACTCCCTACCACAGTGAGAGGAACCATTTTAGATTCCATCACATATACGTAATAGCATATGTATTTGTCTTCCTGCACCTGGCTTATTTTACTTAACATAAATTCTCTAGGTTCACCTATGTAGTCACAAATGATATAGGAGTTCCCTCTTTTTAATAACCAAATAAACCTCCACCTTTCGTCTATACCACATTTTCTTTGTTTATTCAACCATTGGTGGGCACACAGGTTGATTCTGTATCTTACTCATCTATTATTTGTGGGTACACAGGTTGATTCTGTATCTTACTCGTCTATTATAAATATTACTTCAGTAAACATGGAATAGTTCTTCAACACACTGATTTTTTTTTTTCTTTTTTGGATCTATATCTGGTAGTGTTATTGCTGGATCAAAAGGTAATTCAATTTTTTTGAGGAACCTTCAAACTGTTTTCTGTAATGGCTACACTAGTTTACATTTCCATCAAAAATGCGCCAGTATTTTCTTTTTTTTTTTCCTCAATCTTCCCAACACGTTTCTTTTCTCTTTTTGATAATAGTTATTCTAAAATAATTTTTAAAAAGTTCTAATTGGGTGGGTAATGCTGTTTATTCCCTAAATTTAAGAAAATCTTGGAAAGAAAAGTAAAAAAGAATGCCATAACTCAGACAACTTTTGACATGACGGGATGTTGCTTTATACCCAGTCTTCTACACACACACACACACACACACACACGTATGTTGTTTTATTTTCCTTTGAAAATATCCATAGGGAATCAGTCTTCAAACTCTGCGTTAACGATTGCATAGAATTCCTTTCTATTCAGTCATAATGCACATAAACCATTTGCTTAGGGTTACCAAGACTATTTCACAACTCTGTATCCTAGAATTTTAATTGTTGTATTGTAATCAGCTATCTTGAAGCAGTTGCGAGCAAAAGAGGCACACACGGGCACAGTGTTCACTGACCCTCTCCCAGCGCCCACCCTGCTCCCTCTCCCTACCCCCTTCCTGAGTGCACCATTGGCATTGGCTTTGATGACTCCGTGTATGGGCATCATGTCCGCCGAAGTGTTCTGCTCTTCTACTCTTCCCCTTCCTCCTGCCTTTCTCAGTTAGGTCCCCTCTCACTCCACTAAGGTCTCTTCTCCTTGGTCTGTAGTCTGTCTTTTGTCCAAATTTCTTCCTATCTTCTACATAGGAGGGAGAACATTCGACCTTTCCCTGTTTTTGTGACTGACTCATCTCACGTCACATGATATCTCTACATTTTCAGTCATCTAAAATGAAAACCGTGTGCGTGAATACAGAAACATAAACCTCAGTCATCCTGTTGATAACACAACCGATCAACGTTGGGTCAAAGAAGAAAGGGTGAAGAAAATAATTAGAAATAAAAGTCCTCTTTCTGATGCTTATCCATCAAGTAATCCAGTCATGGGAATGTTTATTTAAATCTTTTTGCATCCTGTAGCTACCGTTTATCTGTGCTGCCCTGAAGTCTGAGAACCATTGTTTTCCCTAAATGCCTGACTAAAATCAAGTTATAAGCAGTCAATGGCATTCTCCTCATCTACCACTCGTTAACCATATCAAAAATGGAAATGAGCTTAGTTTGGCATAACTCATAATGTCATTTGGGAAGAAGGCAGAAGGAGCCGCGCCAACATTAATGTGCACTGTGTGAATAATTTACTTTAATTTCAATTACGGCACCAGGATGTGATGTAGGGAACCTTTCCTGTAGTTGCTCTCAGCTCTGGGATTTAACTTGGTTAGCAGAACAATTTAGATAGCTCAGGGACCTAAATTTGAAGCCAAAATGTTCTGGGTAAAGATACAAAATAAATAGTGGTTTATAGCGTGGGCAAGTTTCACAGTGGGAGGATAGAAGAATTAAAAGCAGGGAAGGAAACAGAGGAGAATATGTACGGTGGAAGGCTGTAGATTAGTAACTTTTATGAAGGGCACTTAGAAACTGAAGAATAAACTAGGCCAAGGCCAACACTTAATATTACAAGAAAAGAATTCCATAGAAGAGAATGCATTCTGGGAAATGAGATGGGCAAAGAGAAGCTCCAGACAATGTCCATTTTATTTCATATCAATTATTTACTTATTATTTTTGGCATTTTAAAGACTTGGGGCTTTGTTAATTACCTGGAACTTTGGGGATAAGTTTATACAACAACTCCTGTAAAAGTACTCACTATATTCTTGGATAACTAAGTTGACTTTTTTCTATTTTTAAGACTTTTATATCACTTTTCTTTGATTTCTTCTTAATTGTTAACTTTTGATTCATGCATTTAATGAGATTAAGTGATACATTCATCTATGCACAGAATATCACTTGATAAGTTTCCTTCCCCACCCTACCTCATCACTTTTTCCTATTTCTACTTTATGACTTTCCTGTTACTTCTTGTTTGTTACTGTAAGCTTTGTTTCTCCTTTCAGAAGCCCACAGCTGCTAAAATTTATGTTGCATGTTACACTCTCTATTACTCAAGTCTGATTGGACTGAGACACCCTTGGTCAAAGCACCTGCAGTCCTTCCTTCTATATAGATCACTTGAGATGGTTAACATTATGTGTCCACTTGTTTCTGCTAAAGGATGCCCAGATAACTGGCAAATATCATTTCTCAGTATGTCTTTGAGAGAGTTTTTAGAAGAGATTAGCATTTGAAAGAGTAAAAATTTGAGAAAAAGATGTACCCTCACCAATTCTGGTAGGCATTATTAGTCTCATACAAACTACACAAAGCAGAGTTAGAGGAGGAATGGGCTCTCATGGAGCTGGGAAGTCCATCTTCTCCTCCTCTTAGGCAAAACACACACACACACACACACACACACACACACACACACTAAAATCCAAAAAGCACTAAGTTATTTATAAATAGAAAATGCATGCATGGTTTATTCATAAATTATTCTAAGTTCAAATATTCAAAGTTTTCAGGTTAAAATATTGAAATAATTAATTAGCTTCTCCTCATTACACTGAATATACATTATATAGTCTCACATGGTTTGAGGTACGAAGTAAATATATACAAAGCAATAGTGGTAGATTCTATACAATCTTCTCCTGTTTTCATTGCTTTATCATATTCTCAGTTAATATATATTTAGCTATATACAACTCTCACCTTCCACCTTTCAATTATAATTACCCCACTGATTTTTTAAATTTACCTTTAAGATAAATTAACTCATCCATGAAGGTTTGCTTTACTGTCTCTATTTTCACATGCAATTACTTGTGGGCAAAAGAATGCAATCTTGTAATGGTTATCAAGCGTCTTAATCGTAAACTATCATGTTTATTACCACATGGGACAAAAGTAACTTAAGCAACTTAAAATGAAAGGACTTGAGATGGCAAAGTGAGCCACTAAGCAGATTTTATAGAAAAAGGTCAATAGCTAAGTACGGTAACCAAGAATCAACAGCTAAGCACAATAACCAAGACACCCCAGAAATTAGTGGTTCAAAGAACAAAAATAGTATTTCTGCCATGTCCCAGTCCAGGTTCAGAGCCTATGTTGCTTTGTTCTACAAAGTCATTTAGTTATGACTTGGGTTTCTTCCCCTTCGTTTTTCTACCAATGGCATCTCGATCAAGGAGTGTTTGTAAACAAAATCAGATGGTGAGATTAGGGACATCCACAGGCTTCTCTTTCGAGTTACCATCTTGCCCTTTTCTTAGTCTATTTCTTGGAAGTGAATCGCGGGTGTAGTCCATGCTGAACAGAAAAGAAACGAAGCTCTATCTTGTAGAAAGGTGTAGCTATGTTTATTATTTGTCAGACTTCTGTAAGGCAGGTTTGTCTCTTATCCTCATGTGCTTATATAATCAGCTATTTGTTTATATCAACGTTGATACATAGGATATTTATTTTATCCCTTGGGTTATAATCTAATACCAGCATTATTTATTTTGCTGCTCTGATTTGTCTTGTCCTAGATAAAGCTTATTCAGGTGTTCTCTGTGTTCTTTTGACAGTCATATACAAATATGTATACTTCTGTACTGCTTACACCACATAACGTTCTGGGTATTTTCTCTATAACAGCACCAGAATCAACCCTTTCTCCAAGAATTGCAACTTTTTTAAATTGAAGAGCTGTTTTAAGAAAGTAATATCCTAATGTTCTTCTAAATGAGAAGAGTCAGTCACAAAAAGTAAAAAAAAAAAATGCTCTTTCCAATAGGTAGAAGCTAGGGGATAGATGTGTCATAGGAGTAACTCTAGACAAAGAAGGAGAAACCTTAGATGAGAAAATAAGGTGACCTGACTGGGAGTGATTGGAGGGGGGAAAGGGAAATTCCCTATTTTATATGATGTATAGTCACAAACATACCAAAATCAATCACTAGGACAACAAGAAATGGAAGGAAGGGAGAGCGAATCGAGTGGCGATTAGGTAAGGGCTAAATGAACAATGTGTGCAAGTATTCTTCTACTATCTTGTAGTCCATTGAGATGTACGACTACAATGCACCAATAAAAGTGAGAAAAAGTAACATATCCATTGCATGCAAGGGTGCACTCCTGTGATCTCACTTCTTGGGAGGCTGAGATAGGCAGATCACAGGTTAGAGACTGGCTTCATAAACTTAATAAGACCCTGTTTCACAATAAAAAAGATTGGTAGATATAGTTCAGTGGGCGAACACTAGTGGGTTCAATCCCCAGTACCATTAAACTAAAACGTAAAAGGTCAAACAATATCTGGGCCCTGAGTACTCACTTCACCTCACAAGTGTCACTGATTCTAGGCACTCTCAGAAAACATAACTAGGAAATATACACGTGTATATAACTCATGTGTGCGTACTCATCTGCCTCAGTGTCTGCATCTGTGTGTCCCTCTATTGAAGTAAACGTGAGTTTGTGCCCATAATTCCAATTCTAGCCTGGTGTCACAGTGTTTAGGCTAGGCTTCTATTCTTATTCATGATCTCATTCTCTGACAGAAAGAGAATTGGCTAGGAGATAGTACCGTTGTGATTGTTGAGTTAAACCAATTGCATTCACTGATGCTTTTAGCTCCAAGATATTATCATTTTCCCAAAGTATCCCTAGGGAACTGGTTCCAGGACCTGGGAGGCTAGCAGAATCTGTGGTATTATTTTGGTCTTCTTGGTTTCTCGAGTACTAGGACTGCTAGACTTCTCACAGTTCCCTGAAGGTCCCATCTAAGTGAACTCAAGGAGCTCCCCTGGAAGCTGGCTGCCTGTCTCTCCATGGACGAGGTGGTCAGACAGCCAGGACAAAGAGATTTTTCAACACATGATTTTTATGTTAATTGTATCCTTGAGACTTTATGTTTCCTGGAGGGAGAGTGGAGTCTTTACTCTTAGAGGGATAGTCTTTCTTGAGCTCATGCTGGCCATAACAGTATTTCCCCCTGCCTGTAAAGGGGGCAAAGACTGCTGATAACTTGGGCTGCTACTGTTCTCCAGGTCTCTACTGGTCAATGCAGGAGGGACAGGAGGCTCAGGCCTGTATTGCTTGCCCCTTTCAAATTACACAGCTGGTTCTCTTATATGTGTGCATTAAAAGTGTAATAGTAAAGCAGTAAATGTTTCAATGTTTTAGTATAAGTAGTAGCACTAAGCCCTGTTATTTGAGTTGGTGACACAAATTTAGAAGCCTATCCAATCACTTGCTGTTATTTTTAAGTGTCTATTAACCTTTATGAGGATGGAGATGATTATACCTAATTTTGGAAACTGAATATAATTGTGTCAGTAAGCAATTCTATGCAACCCAGACAGGAGATGAACTTTTTTAGGATGTGATCACTCAAGAATTTCACTCCTCTTCTCAGTCAAAATGACAGTGTCTATTTAAAAAAAATACTGAGGTGAATAACTGAGAAAGAAGAAACAGGCATGTAAAATAATCATTTTTATTAGAAGAGACCAAAAGAATGCAGAAGACACCTTCTAGATACAAGAGGGTGGTATGGAACATTGTTGTTGTACAAAGTATAAAATGAGGAAATACAAAACAATAAAGATACAGAAATTGCTACAGTGTAGAACAGACTCCATGTACCACTAACGCCCAGTGGTCTTAGAACAGTGCAGTGCTTTACTTCTTCAAGGGAAAAAAATTAGGCATAGAGCCCTAGGACTATCTGATTTTAGGAAGTAATCATTCAAGGATTTTTGTTAAGATGTTTCTGACAAAAGTCTAGGTACTTTCAGAACAGACAGAAATCAATGATTAGAAATTCACTTTCAACATATATTTAATAGTACCCTATCTTTTTAAATTTTTATTGGTGCATTATATTCATACATCATATTGGGGTAAAAAAAAAAAACTTGTGTGTACAGACATGTACACATCACTTATTTAACAACTACCCAATTCCCACCCCAAAAAAGAAAAGAAACCAAACTACCAAACTAATGAATGTGTATCTATGTTCATAGTACCCTATCTTTTAAAAGGCACTTCTAGCTGAGTATGATGAAACATGCCTATAATCCTAGGACTTGGGTGGACGAGAGGAGAGGATCACAGAGCCAAAGGCAGCTTGTGCTAACTAGGCAAGTCCATATTTTAAATAAAAAATTAAAGAGGCTGAAGGTACAGCTCAGTGGTAGAATGATCCTGGGATTAATACTTAATATCATACACACAGACCACACACACCTGTAAGGGCTAAAGCAAGAGGAAATGTCCATGAGTTGTGTATAGAAAGATAACAGCCTGAGAGATCAGACACATAGAGCAATTCCATTTTTCTTGATAGACTTTAAACACATACCCAATTAAACAAATAATAATCAGCTTCACCTAAGTTAATGGGAAGCCCCTAGTTGTGATATTGCAATGATATCTTTAAACATGTCTATTATTTATATAATAAAGATTTAGTTTTACTGATTTGTTCATGATGACCATCTTTTAAGATAATGTGCCTCAATAATTATTCCAAAACCTCTTTGTGGCAAAAAAAAAAAACAGTGCTAAGAATCTACACAGTTACAGTTTATTTTCTTTGCAATTTCCATTCTTTTCCTTCTTCTCAACTGAAAGTCCCTGCATGTGGTCACTTTGTAACCTGAACACTCCTTGAGGTATGTGAAGGTATATCTTATTTCTCATCTGTTTTTGCAGCATGATAAAGAGAAAATAAAACCTAACTCAGCAGTCACAGGTGAAAATAACCGGATGCTCTGGGATCATAGAACATGGTAAACTTTTTCTGACACAAAGTTTAAAGCATATGGTAGTTTAAATGTGGTGATTGTATTTTGAAGCCAAAGATTTTTCATGTCCTCTTAACATTTCACCGTCCTTCATAATTATATCATGCTTGTTTTTGTTTGAAGCAACATTCCCTTTGATTGCTGAAGCATTTCATTCTATCTAGTATGTTACACCAAATTGACTCCCCCTCTTTTGTTCCCAATCTTTCCTTCTTAGAACAGTCAGCAGGAATTGTGTTCAAGAGTGCCCAGAGAGCAAGGGCATTGATCTCTGGTTGGAGTTTTTGGTCGCCTTCTTCTTGTCACTCTCAGCTGTAATTTAAGATATCAGCTTTAAATTATTTAGCGGTTTATAAGTATAAATAATTCACCAGTCAACAACCAAAGTGACAGCTCATTAATCAGCCCCTGAACGTGGGCACAGGTGTCAGACGGTGGGCTGAGTCCTGATGAGGTCAACACGCTTGAAGCCTCCCTCCTTCCCTTTCTCTCCCTAAGATGTGACCCATCTTGCCAATGGATTGAATTAATTGGGGCTCAGATGGGGAGATGCACTCAGGAACTCTAACCTTCAGAGATGGAACCAAACTCTGCTGTAAAATGTAGATGCAGCGTAAGCTTCTCTGCTGCTAACCAGCTACAACTATATTATGATATCACCAGAGGAAAATGTGTGGAGAATAAGCTACCAGGTAACGCTTTGAGGAAGAGTCAGGACTTTTAAGCAATGAAGTGCCATGTTTCTGTTGCTGTAATAAAATGCTGGAAGTTGGGTATGTTAAAAAGAAAGACTTTTCTTTAGCTCAGAGTTTAAGGCCTGAAAGTCCAGGAGTAGGCAATATCATTGTGTTGGCCTCTGATGAAGGTATCATAATGACACTACCATGTTGGGAGGGGGTCACCTGGCAGGATAGGAAGCCAAAGGGTTCCAGGCCAGACTTGAATTTTTTTTTATATAACAATACACTCTATTGGAATTTACCAAAGTCAAATAAGAACTACATTAATTCCTTCTCAAGTTAGCACATCCCCCACCTATGACCAAATCACTTTCCACTAAAGCCCCCTCTCCTATGGTTTTCTCCAACCCCACATTGTCACAGGAAAACTGTGCCTCCAACATGTGATTCTTCAGATACATAAACCATAGCATACAGTGTGAATGATAATGATGAATACTATTTTACTTCTTGTCTAGAAGGTTTTTAAAAAAACTGACTGATGATATGTAAAAGTGCTATGTTCCCTTTATCAATGACTTCTAGATAAATACATAGCAGATACTTTTCATAAACTTTGAATGTTTTGCTTATAATTCTGTTAATTTTTTTCTATAAGGTTAGTGCTTCTCCTTAAATCTCTTTAGCCTGGTAAGGATCTACCATTCCTAAAAAAAAAAAAAAACACAATAATTCATTAGTTTAAATTCCATTAAAATTTGCACAACTGACTGATAAGCTTATTCATTTTTTTGGTACCCATGGGCATTCTACCTCTAAATTACTAGCCCCCCTCAGCCCTTTGGTCTTCTTTATCTTTTATTTGAGTCAGGATGTTACTAAATTTCTGAGAGTCTCACTAGGTGGCTGAGTCTGGGGTGGATCCTGCAACTGTCTCAGCCTCCTAAGTATTGGAATGACATCAGCCCTGGCTTAACTGCAAGGATATCCATGAGACAGGCCTCTATGAGCATAAAGTTTCTTTGCCTGCCTTAGTCCTTATGAGCCAAAGCTTCACTGTAGCTGAAGAAAGATGTGTTTTTTCCTAACTCTGAGATGTATTATAAACCTAGCTCAGAAATAACTTGTTTACAAACTCTTTTAAGACAAAGGTTGAAATCAGCCGCATTGCTCTAAAGGTTCTCAGATGCTGATTCCCAGGGAGCACCCAAAGTCCCTGCTGAGTCTTACTTCGGTCTCTTATCTAAACAGGGACAAGAGCACACACACCTCTTCTTGTCCATGTGAGCACCTCTTCCCTGTCTTCAAGTTCTGTTCCTCTTTGTTCAGGTTCAGGTAATTTTCATATAAAGCAGAGTCCTTTACTCAAGCTCTCCGCAGACTCAAACCCCAGTCTTTAGAGTTCAGTTGCAGTTCCTCCCATCATGAGAACCACTTAATCTTCTGAAAATGGTCTAATCTGCATAACTATCACTTGTTACAGGCTTATGATGTGCCAAGCACTAAAGATATTGTTGTACAGACATTTTATCTCTTAATTCCCCTCATAACACAAACAGGCTTGCAAAAATCCTCTGGGTTACTCAACTGAATAGTATCAGAGTGAAGAGCTCATTTAGATCTGTTTGAATTCAAAGCTAACAGAGCCCAATACCAATGGGTTGTTCTAGTCCAATCTAGGCACTCTCAAAGCTAACACAACTTCACACCAATGGGGTGCTCTAGTCCAGTCTAGGCACTCTATAGACATTGCTTTCTGACCTTGGTCTGAAAGGTTCCCTTTCTCCTACTGTATTCTTATGGCCCCTCAATTTCCTTCTCCAGTGAAATTTGCACAGAATAGCCAATCACAATACATTCCTTCAATTGGCTAGCATGATGGCCTTATCCTTATGAAGCTCACTGTTAGAAGTAAAAAGCACTGCAGTCTTCCCCCAACAAAACAATACAGATCAAGTGTGTACTTCTTGGGGGAAAATGATACTGCAATCCACCTTTATATTTTCTCAAAATAAACATTTAACAGTTTGGCCAGGATAAGCTGGTGAGTGTCTACTTTTTAAATATTATTTCATTTGTCCTATTATTATATCTCTAGTTTGAAATTAAGTATTCATGCATTATTAAACTTTTGCAAGGTATTTTCTCGAATGCATATAATAAAAGCTCAGATGGAAAAGGTTTTAGCCATAGAGTATCTGAGGGCACACTCTTAATGAGTCAGGTTTATGAGAAAGGGGTATGAACCCATTTCTAGGAATAAAAAAGTGAATAAAACCAAGGAAACACTAATTGTGAGACAAAATCTTACATCCAATATAAGATAAATGTTTAATTTGGATCATTGTAGGTTTTTTTTATTTCTACTAGTAATTTTTAACAATTACCTTTGAAAATTGCATGTGATAAACATTTTTTCAGCTTTTATATTGTAAGGCTTAGGGATATGTAATTGTATTGGTTTGAGCTTCATATGGTTATTTATTTATTTATTTATTTATTTATTTATTTATTTATTTATTTTGCGGGTCTAGGGATGAAATCCAGGGGCATTCGACCTCTGAGCTACTTCCCCTGCCCTATTTTTTATTCTTCCTTTTTAAAACAGGGTCTCACTAAATTGTGGAAGGTCTCTCTAAGTACCTGAGACTGTCCATGAACCGCAGTCCTCCTGTCTCAGCCTCCCAAATGCTGAGATTACAAGCATGTGCCACCACGACCAGCTGGTTCTTATTTTATATGGTGTTTCCAATAGCCTGAATTGTTCTACCATTACAGGGCCCCTTGTGTTTCTTTGTTGAAAGGAAGAATTGCAATTTCTAAATGTGTATGATTAGAACTGTTAAAATAGAGATACACAGGACTTTCAATATAGCCCACTTCAATCTTTGAATCAGTGCTATATACATATGACTCTATAGAAAGATATGTAATTTTTTTCAAGGGGAACTTTCTCTTAAAATAGACTAAATATCTAATGGGAAGGTTTTTTAAACATTTTTCTTCTTCTTTCTTAGAAATTTTTTTCTGGCAGTTAGCAGCAATGCATAGTAGGAAATAAAATTCAACAGACCAATTGTGTTCAATATTAGTAGGGATTAAGGAAATGTAATGGCAGATTTTTAAATTGTGGGAATTAGATATCTGATGATATATTAATTAGACTAGATAAAAATTATTGAGAATAGGTGATATTGTAAAATATGATACACCTTTATTCATTTAGGGTATCAATTTGAAATACTGAAAACTCTGAGTTACAGTGTTTGGGAATAGAAAAACATCTCAATATGAATAAGATACCGAGGACAGAAAAATTTAAAAATTTGCAAGTGTAGAACATAAATTTTTAGTTTTCAGCAAATACAGTCACTTGAACCATTAAAAACTTAGTCCATTTTGACAAAGGGAAAATAACATTTAGAGCCCAATATTAAATTTTATTCAGAAGTCACCTCTTCTCCAAACGCCCACTGACCACTTGCAATTACTTACATACTATTAGTTTTCCTCTCAATTATATTTCTAAAGACACTGTGATAAGCAAACACCTCAAGAAGTAGCCAGGCTTGCCTCAAATTCTAAGTCACGGGAATCATATTAATGAAGTTTTGACAGTGCCATGAACATATGAACTTTTCCATTATTTGCCAGTTCAACCCAATATGAAAGCTACCTTTATTCTGTGGAAAAATATAACATGCAGAAAAGAAAGTATCCCAACAAAGAGCATGCTGAAAATAAATTTCCAGCTCTACTTCATGTAATAATATGTCTTTAAAAATTTTATTGACCAAGTTTCATGAGTATTAATGAAACTGCCATTGTTTCAGGGGGCAAGATTGGAGTCTATTTCAATACGACAGCTCCATGTTTTAATAATGCAGTGTAAATACTGTTATATTAGCATATGAAACTTGGCCACTACAAAAACAAAGGAAATATGAAATGACTGATTTCTACTTTGGAACAGAGAATAGAAAATATTTCTCAGGCACTTTTAAAACCTCTCACAGACATCATTTACTTTACAGACCTGACATTTTATAATATTTCATATTATTTTCCTTATTAAATGGGTATTACTCTAAATTACTCTTGTATAAATTTATCATTGAATAAAGAATGAAAAGCGTTCACATTAGGACCTCAAACCCTACTCTAAGAAGATGGAGAGGAAGAAATAGGTGTCTTCCTATTCATACATATACATGTATATATAAGTAACTAAATAGTTTAAGTAAAAATATATATTGGAAAATGTTGTGAACACAAAAAGTGAGTCAAATAATACAGTTTTGAAGTTTGATGAAGAATACATGTTATTTAGTAAGTAAAATAGATCTCCATTGGATTTGAATTCCTGAAAATAGTATACAATTAAAGCTTTCTTGGAGCCCACAGGCAAATATATTCTACAAGTAGAAAATAAACACAGTGCTTCCAAATAGGAAAGAATTCTATTTTACACTTTAGTACTATGTCTTAGATTTGAAAGTCCAGAAAATCATTTTTAAATGAATATGTCAAAATGTATGCACAACATATCACAATGTTGATATAAACTGGAAAACAAGTATTTATAAATGAAGTTGTGTTCTCTTAGTGATTCTGAAACTCGTGGGAGCCATTTTTACAACAGAAATGTTAATGTGTATAAAGTTAAATCAACAGTTGAAGAAAAAGAAAAGTTGAAAACAGCAGCAAATGTTGTCAAATGCATTTTCTGTTGCTGGAAATATTTATGTGGACAATAAAGACCAGGATAAATATAAAAATGAGGGACTTCTGAAACAGAAAAATAGTTCTGCATCTCTGAAAAGGATCCAGGGTATATGCTCTTCATTTAAGGGAAACCTTTATATGTTTTATTAAGAAGTTAAACTTCTGGAGTATGTTTTGCTTAGTCATAAGGAGGAACAAAATTATGTCATTTGCAGAAAGATGAACAGAACCAGACAATATTATGCTAAGTGCGACTGGCCAGCCTCAGAAAGTGAGTTGAGGGTGGTATGCTTTCTTTCATATGTGGAAGCTAGAGAGAACATTGAAAAAAAAACAAGGGACTTCAGATAAATGAGGGGAAAAAAACAATAGAATAGAGAAATGGGGTTGGGAGAGGGGGGTGGGAAAGTAAAATGAGAAAATTGATAAAGGAAACAGTTCAGATATTTCTAAGTCCGCATATGAAATTATTACCATCAATCTCATTAACATACATGGGGGAAGTGGAGATATGGAAGGAAACCTATCAATTGCTGTGTGCATGTACGTTGTATTACCTGAAACCTATGGTGTACCATCACAAAGGATTGATAAAATGGTGTTAAGTGAATAAATAGTGCTCACACTTCAGTTAGAGTCTAACATCCTTCAGGGACGAAGAGAAAGTTTAATTGAGGAGGTTAGAGGGAGAACATGAGAGAGGAAAAGAGATTCTGTTCCAAAGGAAAAAGAATATTAGAAGTATAGACTAGCTTCATAAAGCTTACAGTAAATTCTTGAAATTCAAAGTTAGCCTTGTTGAAAAAGTATTTTAGAAGGAAGAGCTAGAGAAAGAATAATTTGGGAATTAAAACATACATTAGGCCAATCTGAAACCGTGAAATGATCCTCTTTTTCACCTTTGGTGTTTGGATTGGCACCTGAACTCAGAGGTTTTGTCCTGTCTTAAGGAAGGTGGACCTATTGCCATGCTTAGGTTTGTTTGTGGCCTTAATTGGCTAAGCTTTTCTTGAAATACACTTTTGAAGCTACCTCTATAGTGTCTAGATAATGTCAATGTGTCAAGGATGAAACTGTATTATTCATCAAACCTTAAAAATAGAGACTTGCTAAAAATCCATGCTATTTTAAGCAGTATTGTGGGGAAAAATAGCAGACAACTTCATGTTGGGAAACACTCACATATTAACGGGGTAAATGCTTCCTCACCAAGAAGTCATATTTATTTATAACTATGAGAAAAATTCTGAGCACCTCCACAAATTAACATATGTGTGACTATATAGAATAAAAATTTTGAATTTAATAGTGTAAAAATGTAAAGACAGTGAACTATCATAACTTCTGTGTATTTTTCTTTAAGAGAGTGTTTGCAATAAATTCTGAAAGTACAATTATGCTTTGTCTCATAGCTGCTAAATGCAGTAGAAGTCCTTTGCAAGACTTACTGGTCCTGCAGCCTCTCTGCTAGGGTTGGGGAGTGCTATTTCTTTGCCAGGGTTCAGGGTTCATTTGCCTGAGATACACCAGCCTCACCTAGAGTTTGATGAAGGAAGAATTTGCTTTTATAAGAAGAAGCTTTCTAATAGAATCTCTACAAAAGGTAACGAGTTATCTCAAAAGAATGTTGAATGATAAAAATAATATGTGTAACTATTGTTAATGTTATTATTGGCTTGCAGAAGACAAAAAAAAAGGCTCTCATAGACCTACCCTTCTAAGGGGCATGGTTCCATATACAACTTTCTATCAAACAGATCTGGCCCTACAGCCAAATCTCTATTATCAGCCAATATTCTAGAAGTGTATGAATCAGGTGATTCCAGAAAAGCGTCATCAATTAAATAGATAAGTAAATGGACAAATATATGATTGATAGAAAGATTAAGATGATAGATAGATGATAGATGGGTAGATAGATAGATACATAGATACATAGATAGGTAAGTGGCATGGTATTTGTTACTCAAGATGGCTCACATGATAATGGACATTAAGAAATCCCATAATAGGCTGTCTATAGGCTGGACATGGGGGATACTGGTGGTGTAGCTCAGTGCAAGTCCAGAGGCTTGAGAAGTAGGAAAGCCAATGGTGTAACTCCTAGTTCCAGATTGAAAATCTGAGAATATGGGATGAAGGGGTCCTGGCACAAGTGCCAGCATCCAAGAACTGGAGAATCCAAAGTCATGTGATGTCTGCCCCAGAAGGGAGAGCAAATTTACCCTTTATCTGCCTTGTGTTCTATCTGCTCCCTTAAATGACTACATGGGAAGGGAAGAAGGAAGGCAATTCTCCTTTAGTCAGTCAATTGATTCAAATGCTACACTTTCCTGGAAGCTCCCTCAGATATGCCCAGAAATACTGCTTCATTAGCTCTCCATGATGCCCTAGGCTGGTCAAGGTTATACATCAAATTAACTATCACTAGCAGGAAGCAAGCAGCTTAGGGAGTATATGAGGAGCCAGATGTGGATAGAGGCGATTGCATAATGGTATGGAATTGAGAGGAAGACAAGAGAAGGTGAAAACCCTGTGACCAGTGAGAGTGAGGAGCTGACCATGCTCAGAACTAAGATCCCAGGAGAGAAGCTAAGGGCTTGCACCCAGAAGCTTGACCAGTGGTGAACGTCAGGTGTGCTGAAAGCAATTACTTCTAGGGCACTTCCGAGCAAACTGAGGCAGGAAGACGTGTCCCAGCCAGACTATGCCAGGGTCTCCCATTTAAAGCCAAGCAGTCATATTACACTCTCCCTACAACTTTTCATTATCCTTTAAATGAAAATCTAAAGTTCCAAATGTCTACCCTGCCTCTACATGAATGGGTTTGTATCTACCTTCCCACTGTACCTTTTATAATTTGTCCTTCCTCACAAGCCACAGTTGCATTTGACTGCCTTGCTTTTTCTTTTTTAAAAAATTTTTGGGTGCATTTTAGTCATACATCTTAAGGGGGTACAAGATGGTGAAGGCATACATGCACACATCACCCAATTAGCCCTTCCCCAATTCCTGCCCTGTCCCTTCCCTCTCCCTCCTTCTCATGTTTTGCTTAGTGATTGCCATTGATGTTTGTTAATGTACATCATGTGCATTGAAGAATTTCCCTCTTGTTCTTTCTGTAATAGACCAAAGCTTCCTGGGTCCAGGGGATTTAGCTGGATATCCTGGTTGCTGTATCTGAAACAGAACGCCCCTGGAACTGAGCTTGGCTCACTTCTTTTCTTCCAAATGCTGTCTTGAAGAAACTACCCCGAACATGTGATCCAAGTTAACCTGCCCTGCTTATGCACTGCCACAGCAACTGAGGCACATTCTTCTTGCTCAGAAATTACCTCCTTTATCACCTTACTTTTTATTATCTCTCTTCTTTCATTAGACTATTAGGTTCCTGACAACAGCGTTTTTAAATCTTGGTCAGTAATATTTCCCCAAAGTCTGAAACATGAACTAATACTAGATAGGAACTCCATAACTTTGTTGAAGGAATGTGTATATAACTGAAGGAAAGTGCATATAAACTAAATTACATAGTTTAGAACTGCATGAAGCACACAAAACCAATTTTCCTAAAACTCTTTGAGATATTACTTTAAATTTTATGTTTTTATCCATGCACCATACTTATTCATTCCATTGCTTTTCCAGATGGGTTGAGCAATAAAGTTGTCTGTTGAGCCCTTGAACACAGGTCCTGACACCATCCTACTACCTGGAATGATACCATAAAGTCCAGGAGGACCCAGGACAGAAAAAGACCATAAGCATTCTCTTTTCACAAGTGTAGGATGTATGCTCCTTGCTGTTGACCTAGCATTTCCTTATTTTATTAATTTTGTTATAAAACATCAAAAGGATTACAATGGTAATATTTTCTCATTGTGAACATTTTGGAAAATATGAAATATTCGAATGAAGAAAATTAATATTTTAATATTTACCGTGTAGACAATCACTGGAAATTTTATACTCCTTCCACTTTTTTCTGTTCTTTAAATTTAACATAATATTAATATTTTCTAAATTATGACTGAAAATAACTACTTTAAACCCCACCATATAGAAGCACCATACTTTATTTGATTATTTTCCTATTATTCAGCACTACCTTTAATAATATATTTATGAATATAATTATTTTCATTTATTTCCATCTTATCTGAGAGATATCATTGCTAAATTTTTAATATTTTTTTTTCCGGTGGTTCTGGGGTTCCTGGAAGCCCTTCTACCTCTGGGCTACACTCCCAGACCTATTTTATACTTTTTTATTTTTGGAAACAGGGTCTCTTAAGCCAGCTGTGTGAGATCCTCCTGTCTCCACCTCCCAACCGCGGGGATTACAAGCATGCACCACCATGCCCGGCTACATTTTTAATAAATTTAAAAAATAATCAATATTCACGCCAGGTGTGGTGGTGCAGCTTCTAATCCCCGTGCTTGGAGTGTGAGACAGGAGGATCGCGCAGGTTCGAAGCCAGCCTCGTTGGCTTAAGAGACCCTGTTTCCAAATAAAAACATAAAATAGGTCTTGGAATGTAGCCTGGAGGTAGAAGGGTTTCCAGTAACCCCAGTACCATAAAAAATATTAATAATCGATATTCATTCATGCTAACAAAATTATGAAATATGAAGAAATTTTTTAATTTGTTTTAAACTTTGAAGTTTTAAAAAATAACTTTCAAGCAGTAACCAATTTATTTTTTATTTTATTTTATTTTATTATTATTATTTTTTTTTGGGGGGGTGGTACTGGGGGTGGAACCCAGGAGCTTTCTACCACCAGGCTATACTCCCAGACCTATTTTATACTTTATTTGGAAACAGGGTCTCACTAAGTTTCTGAGAGCCTCACTAAGTAGCTGAGGCTGGCTTCGAACTTGTGCCATCCTCCTGTCTCAGCCTCCCAAGCGTGGGGATTACAAGTGTGTGCCACCACGCCCAGCCACCAATTTATTTTTAAAACTTTGAAGTTTTAAAAAATTTAAACCACCAATACAAACTATATTTCATATTGTGTTTTACCCTTGTAGAGCTTTTATTGAAGTTCTGTCTACATTTTTACATAAATGGCACCAAAACTTTTCATTCAATAACAAATAAGTGTCTGCACCATCATTCTTAATGGTGTATACTATGGATTTATCATTGTAATCAGTCCACTTCTTAGACAAGTATCTATTAGCAATTCTGAAATAGATAGCCTAGTCCTAAAGCTTCATATCCCTGTTCTATTTTATCCTAGAAGTGGAATTACAGAGTATGTGTACTTTAAATGTTCTATCATGTCAGATAAGTGGACTGGCACATGCCTATAATCCCAGGATTTAGGAGGCTGAAACAGGAGAAATACAGATATGAGACCAGCTTCAGTAAATTAGTAAGATCCTCAAAAATTTAATGAAACCCTGTTTCAAAATAAAAATAAAAAGGCTGGAGGTATAGCTTAGAGGTAGAATACCCAATTCACACTAATTAAATCCAAGGTGGAAAGAAGAATGAAAGGAAGGAAGAAAGAAAGGAAGGGAGGAAGAAAAAGAAGGAAAGAAGGAATGAAGGAAGGTCTTATCATGTACATTTTAAAATTGCCCTGAAATATCTCTGCAAAGTATTGGCATGCTGTTTTTCCTCTCATACCCCTCTATAGTGGATATAATCATTTAAAAAATTTATTCATCTGAAACAAGAAAAATAAAAATTGTGGTTAGTTGTTGAGGCAGGCCTCCCACTTGCAATCCTCCTGTCTCAACCTCCCATACACTGATATTTTAGACATGCACCACCACACTGATCTCAATGAGTCTCCTTCTGATGGCAATTCTAAGACTCCTAGATAATAAGATTCAAATAAGATATATTAATATTCAAATGTTAATAATATTCAAATAAGATATAGCTTACTTTCAAGAAGTAACCTATTGATTAACAGTTTTAGAGGAAAAGAGATCAGTAATAAGAATGACTACACCATAAATGTGGCTTTATCAGAGTATTTCAACAAAACATTAACTCTAAGGTCTCCCATATTTTACTTTTATTTTTATACTTTTATTGATGCATTATAATCTCACATCATAATATATTGAAATGATAGGTACATAATATCAGGGAAAGTGTTTCCCGCATTAATTCTCCCTCACCATCCCCTTCCCCTAGACCACTTCCCACTCACCACTGGAATTTCTCCTCCATTATCTGGAGTTCCTTTAGTCTCCTGATTACTTCCTAGGTCCCACATAGGAGAGAAAACATATGACCATTCATTTTCTGTGACTGGCTAATCTCATTTAACATAATCTTCTCCAGGTTTATCCATTTTTCTGCAACTTACATAATTTTGTTCTTCTTTATTGCTGAGTAGAATTTCACTATATGTATATTTTAATAGAAAAAGGATGCGGTGATACACCTTTCAGGTGGAGGAAAGAGATTGTCTTTAATAGTTACTTTTTTCAATTTTAAGGTGATCTATTATTTCTAATATAGCTTAATTTCTTGACATTAAGGATAAAAGTCTTCTGGTTTTAAATCCAGGGCACTCTCATTAGCTACCTCCTTCTCACCATATCCAAACTATGTCTACAGTCACATATATAGTCATAAGATAAATATTAACCAGATGGAGACTTGTCCATTCTCATGATTTTGTAAAATAGATCACAGTGGTCTAGAAAATTATCTCAACAATTCTGAAATAATAAAAAAAAAAAAAAAATAATAATAATAATAATAATAATAATAATCTGCTGTTTCTCTTTGTCCTTCATTGTTATACTTGACTTATGTAGCCTCCTGATCCTCCTTGCTACCCTAGTCCGTAGGGTTGACAATGACATTCTGAGAGCCAGGATCTATTTGGGGCCATTAACACTAAATTGGCTATAAAATCTTCTAAGCCTTCTTCATGCTCAAAAAGTTGTTCTGGGTGCAAGACTGCAAGACAGCAAGGAAGCTATGCTGACAGCGGCAGAAAGTATTCCATAAGGAAAAAAAAATTCTCATCATATTTTGCAAGCTGACTCTCTTTTGCTCAGACCTATATTGTAAGCTTGTATTGTTCTCACGCCCAAGTGATGAATGTATGTTGATGCCTTTTTCTCCTTTAAAAACTACATTTCCATCTGAGTTCTGTTTGCCACAAATGTTTAGACACACAGCTGTCTATCTGCAGTGATTCTGCATACTCCGTACGTTAAAGAATGCATCCCAGTAAATGTTCTTTAGAAGCCAAAAGTAGTCTGTCCCTTTGTTCCATACTTGAGTCTTGAGTCTCCTTAAGTTTAAGAAATCACTTCTTCTGCTTATGATTAGTGGAAGGCAGCAATTCAAATATGGCTTGTAAATCATAATCAAAAGCTAAGGAACATTGATATTTCAGTACCCTAAAATTTGACATACTCCTTTGTCAGGTGTTATCACAGTACTTCTGGACTAAATAGTGCTGGGGTTTTAGGTGAGGGGAAAAGGCACAGATGTTCTGTAACAAAGAGCAAGGGGAGATAAAAGTGTGTTAATACTTTGATGCTTTTGCGTGGTAATACACACTTTCAAAGAATGAGGAAAATCAGCAAGGCTAATTCCCATCATGCTAAATATTGATATGATGTCTTATGGAAACTCAGTAAGTGGAGGGCTAGTTAAAATATATAACACAGGCTTTCATGCATAGACTGGAATAAGAAGGAATAAAATTGTCATTGAAACTTTAAAAATGATTGAAATAAAATAAAATGTCGTAGATGTAAAGAGAACCCACTTTGAGGTCTTTGTGTGTAGACAACCAAAGTCAACTTGAAGTGAAGGCAGTCTAAATAAACTAGTGAATTAATTGAAGGTATATAGAGGGCTCATACTATAAACAGGAGAGTACACACCAACTTTAGGAAGCAGACAGCTCAGCAAGGACCTGCTGAAGTACAGGTAGCAGAAACCAGAAAAGACTGGGACAGCTGTTTGCATAAAGCTGCAGAGTTATAGCACCTAACCACCCAAACTTCTGCCTTTTTCTTAATCCCTGCTCAGCCCTCAATGCTATCTGCCAAGCTTCTTCTCTTTCCATGCTAAGCTCATGCTCGTTTTTATTAATCTTTAATCTTTTATTTTATTTTTTTTCTTGGTGCGTTGTAGTGATACATCTTAATGGAGTGTGAGATGGTAGAGATATAGATGCACACATCACTCATTTAGCTCTTTTTCATTTCCCTCCTCTTTCCCTCCTTCTCAAGTTTGGCTTAGTGATTGGCTTTGATATGTTTGTGAATGTACATTTAGAATTTCCCTCTTCCCCTCTCCCATCCCCCTCAGTTAGGTTTCCTTATTTACTCATCTATAGTTTCTCCTTCTTTGTCTAGAGTTCCTCCTGTGACTCATTATCTCCCTAGCTTCCACATTTTAGGGAGAGCATCTGATTTCTTACTTTTTGTGACTGACTAATCTCACTTAGTGTAATGTTCTCCAGTTCCATCCATTTTCCTATAAATTACATCATTAGCAATCAGAGAGATGCAAATTAGAACTTCCCTGAGATTTCACCTAACTCCAACTAGAATGGCAATCATTCAAAACACAAACAGCAACAAATGCTGGAGAGTATGTAAACAAGTGGAAACTTTAATACATAGTTGGTGAGATTTCAAAATAGTGCAACCAATTTGGAAAATGGTATGGAGGATCATCAGAAGAATGGGAATGAACCTACCATATGATCCAGCAATATGACTTCTGGGTATCTACCCAAAAGAATGGAAATCAAACCACCAACTAATGCATGTGTATCTATGTTCATAGCTGCACAATTCACCATTGCCAAACTATGGAACCAGCCAAGATGTCCATCAACAGATGCATAGATTACAAAACTGTGGTATATGTACACAATGGAATTCTATTCAGCCATAAAGAAGAACAAAATTAAGTCATCACACTTAATCTTGACAGTGTTTATTTTATGTCTTCTCTACTGTCCTGATGAGAATGATGCTGTGAGGATTTTAGCTGACTATAAAGGTGAAGAGATCACAGTCCACACAAAGCCAATCTTACTTTGCACACCAGATGCAAGTTCAAAAATTTGCCAAAATGACCCAAGGGTTATCAGTCCAAGGTTCAATAACTTACTACAAGGACACACAGAACTACTTAAAGCTACTAATTGATGATTTATTAGGAAAAACATACAGATTATAATCAACTAAGGAAAGAATAGTATGGGTCATTAGTATGTGTCCCTTTGTGTTCTTCCAATGGAGTCAGGATGAACTACTTTCCCACAATGAAGATGTGATGACAGGGATAGATATTGCCATCCTAGGAAGCTTTAAAGAAAGAAACTTGATTTGTCCTTCTCCCTGATTGCTAATGTTGGACATTTTTTCATATATTTATTGGCCATTTGTATTTCTACTTTTGTGAAGTATTTCTTTAGTCCAATTGTACACATCTTGATTGGGTTATTTGAATTTTTAGTTTAAATTATTTAGTTCTTTTTATATTCTAGATATATATTTATATATTTTTATTCAAGAATAAAAATAAAAAATATGTATTTTTATATTCTAGTCCTCTATTGGAGGAGAGCTGGCAAATACCATTTCCCATTCTATAGGCTTTCTCTTTGGACCCTTGATGGTATTCTTTGTTGCAAAGAACCATTTTAGTTTAATTTCATCACACTTATTAATTCTTGTTTGAATTTTCTGAGCTTTGGTAGTCTTATTGATAAAGTTTCTACCAGGGCCTATATGTTGGAGCCACAATTTTATATCTAAAAGGCACTTTTTAATCTTTGTCATTTATGCCAGCTTACATATTAAAAAGTTACTTTTACTCTCTTTAGTTACATAAGTTCCAAGAAGTGCCACTGTACAAATGCTTTCTTTGATAGGATTTTTCTAGACATAGATTATATTATTCTTTGCTTTAAACTGAGTTCTTCGTTTAGGCTAGAATATATAAAGCACTTTCCCATGAAAATTTTATTTTATCATTTTGACAGGTCTATGAATGCCCATTTTGTGGATGGAATGGGCCTAGAAAGTTCAATGACATGCTAAACAACAAAAGCAAATGGAAGTGATTCTTTCTAGGGTACATATATTATTGGACCATATGACAGACCATATAAAATTGCTACTTTTGTATATTGAAAATAAAAACATGGTTGAATATCGGCAATTTTGTACCACTCATCTTAATACATCTTGAAATAATTAAGTGACAACACAAGAAAATATGCATGCAATCAATTGTCAGAATGAATCACAAATATAATAAATGTCATGGATGGACATAATTACATCCATTCTGGATGAGAATAAAAAATACTGAGTTATTAATACTGAGTTATTTCCATGATTCTCTCTCCTTTTGACTTCTTCCTCAAGTTGGTGCAAAAGTTTCTTTAGTCTCTTGAATGTAATGTTTACTTTCTCTTGAATATCCTTCCAGTGTTTGAAGTAATTCAACTCTTTTTTTGACAACAGTATGTATAGCTCATTTTATTAATATAAATATTTTTATGGGAGATCATAACATCTCATTTCAGTTTACTAATATTAACTTCCTAAGAACCCCTAAATAATTAATATGATATACTGAAACCAGAATATCTTGTGTACCATGTTATTCTGTTTCTTTTCCTATACAAAATCTAAAGCCAAACACAACTGGCACCATCTGATCAAATTCAGTTCATTTATGAAGACAAAGATGTAGTTGGTGTGTACAAAAAGCGGTCTCTCAAGCCCCAACATGAGTTACTGCCTCCTCCTCACTGTCTCTAGCACAGGTTATAGATAAGTGTAAGATACATGTTGGCTAGTCAGGAGTAAATGCTTGCTTCCATCACTAGATTGCACTTTTAAGTAAATGAACAGATAGTGCAATGATTCTGAGTGACAACGATGATGTCCTAATTTCCCATTTGCTAAGGCTCTACCTTTGGGAAATAATTTGTTTGACAAATATCTCATTTTCTCTTATGAAATGTTTTCTCTCTCCTCCTTTCTCTTTGTAACTGTTATATCTTGTATTATCATACAGACTCTGGCCTGTGTTATTGAAACACCTCCCTGCTATGCATACCCTCTATCCTCAGAATCGGTCTTCTCTGCTTCAAATGATACCTTCACTTTTATTTTTGCTCCTTTCCTGAATCTCATAATTTCTTATGACATTTGCTCAAAGCCTCCTGCCCAATCAAATTCTTCCATGTGAAATCTTCCTAAGTATGCAGCTGGCACCTAATTCTTAAATGTTCTAAATGATGTGAGTGTCATTTGTCCTTCTGTGTTCTAGTCTGCTGTGCTGCAACTCCCAGGTTATAACTCTTTGCCTATAATTCCTTGATCAACGTACAAACTTATGTACATCCCTCTACACACACACACACACACACACACACACACACACACACACACTCACACACGCACACACACGCACGCACACACGCACGCACGCACACTCACACACATGCACACACACACACACTTCTTTGAATCTATGAGAGTTAGTTCTTTATCAATCAACTAAGGAGGTCATCAAATTATATCAGGAAGAAATTTAGCTTTGTCACTGAGGATTTGTTTGTTTTCTCATACATGGGACCAATGTCTAACAGAGGAACTTTAGAAGTCAGGTTGAATAATAAGATTTTCATTAATAAAATCTATGAGTAAGCCCTGTGACGAGGTAGTTTGTGAATACAAAAACATTTAAAAGTTTCAGTGATTTATTTATATGTATATATCAAGGGACAGTTTTGTTGTTGTTGTTATTGTTACTTGTTTCTTTTTTGCTTTGTTTTATTTTAATGAGATTCTTCCATGTTTTCTACGAGGTAGGGTGGAGAAAGGGATGCAAATACATGTATAAAAATAAAACTTGGACCTTGTTTGCTGTGAGATGACAATTTATTTGCAGAGAGAAGGCACTAAACAAATAGAAAAGAAATGTCAAAGTCTGGAATGAAATAAGTGTTACAGAAAAAAAAAAATGCTCTGAGAACCAAAGGTTAGATGACGATGTCTCTTCCAGCCTGAATTTCTCAACAAGGCTTGGTGGAGGGCAAGAGGCTAGAGTGACCTTGAAGAAGATATTCTAGGGAGGAGGGCACATTGAACTCAGAAGATGACCACACATATTTGGGAGCAGGAAAGAGCAGGGTATGACTGGACAGAATGACAGGCAAATCTTTGAAAGGGTGTGAAGGCGGAGGAGAGAGTCAGATGAGAACACAGATGGCAAGTTGTGGAGTCTGAACTTTGTCCTGAAGGCAGGCATCCCAGAGCTACAGGAGGGTGTTGGTCAGGGATGTCCTTTAAGGAGAAGGTATGAAGATCGAATGGACTGACAAGGGAGACAGAGAGTGAAAGGAGTGGTGGACTCCTGGCATCAGGTGGTTCTACCAAAGGTGGCATGGGGTTTGAAAAATAAGTGTCAAGACTATCTGGGCAAAGGATAGGTTTATTCATTTGTTCATCATCTCTTCAAGATTTATTGCTAGGCATGGTGGTTCATGCCTATAATCCCAGTATTTGAAGAGGCTGAGATAGGAGGATTACAGGTTTGAGGCCAGTCTCAGCAACTTAACAAAACACCCATCAAGCTAGCAAGACCCTGTTTCAAAATAAAAAATAAAATGGGACTAGGGGTATAGCTCAAAGGTAGAATTCCCCTGGGTTCAATCTGAGTACCAAGAGGGGAAAAAAAAAGATTTACTGTGTTCATACTTGTTGAACAGAAATGTTCAATTACTAGCCAATAGTAAATCTGAAACATCAAAAGCTGAACCAAAAACATTGAGCACAAAATTCTATGTGTATCAAGCATGCCAACAATATAACATTATTTTTGGAATGGATGAGTGATGGAATGCATGAGTGGTCTCAATGAATATTTGGTATTTGAAATTTCAAAGACATTTTTCTATCAAGAAGGGATATTCAGTGCACAGATCCCATCTTATTTGAGAGCATCTTTATTTTGGTGAATGTGAATTGAAGATGGCTAAACCCGCAGGTAGAATCAAGGTTTTATCCAGAGAGAGAGCATTCAGAGGTATAACCTTTCTGTGTCAAATAAAAGTAGGTAGAGAATGAGATCTTAAAAAAAAATCCCTAGTGTTATAAATTCAGTCTGCTGATTTCACAAGTTTCTGAACATCAGTAGGACCAAAGGGCCCTTGCCCAGATCAGAACCCAAGTGTGCCTCTGGTTTCTCGGGACTCCACATAGAGCCTGCTTGCAGGTGTGCTTGGTGTTCCTCACGTGCTAAGCAGCCCAGAAGGAGTGGAAAGTGATGTCCACTAGCTTATACTAAGTATGGCTAGTTTATCACCCTTTTTCACCTCTTTTCCTCCTGTGGAAAAAAACGTTCTAAGAGCTTCCATTGTGTTAATGGGGCAAGATAGACCCAAATAAAAAAGCCCTCGGTTCATACTGGGTACCTGCGAGAATATTTTTAAATATCTGTAGGTGGTTCACTAACACAGGTAATTGAGTTTCAACATATTTCTCCTCGGAGCCCTTGCATGGGGTGTTCTGTCATGCCGTTAAGTAAGGTGGGGAATAAAAAGTGCAACCTTTTAAGGAAGCATTGCCTCCCTTCCCTCGATCCTTCATAAAAGTACTTTGTTAACTTGCTTAATGCTCCCTTTTATAGCAGTCTTTTTTTAACTCAAAAAAAGAGAAGCAAATCCCATTTTTAGAGAAATAGCAAAGGTGTTAACACTCCCACTTAAAGTAAGTGACATAAATATTTCACAAAAGACCCGAGCACTAGCTCTAGGCGTGTGCACCGCGACGACACGGGCGCCCCCCTTGCGCATTAGGAGGACAAATAGCTCTCCTGGTAATTCCAAACATGTGTAAGTTATAACCTTCTCTCCTGAAAAAGGATTTTCTTCCTTCTATTTATTGTAATCATATGCCTTTCAGTGCAGACTTAGTTCAGCTTTCATCTGCATTAAGGATAGTTGTTGTTAAGGGATAGGGTTTTTTTCTCTTTATTTCATGACTTAATAAATCCATAGATGCGCTTCTTAAAAAAAATAAGGTATAAGCCGGGCATGGTGGCGCACGCTTGTAATCCTAGTACTTGGGAGGCGGAGACAGGAGGATCACTGGTTCGCAGCCAGCCTCAGCTACCTAGTGAGGCCTTCTGCAACTTAGTGAGACCCTGCTTCAAAATAAAGGGTAAGAAATAGGGCTGGGTGTGTAGCTCAGAGGTAGAATACCCCCAGAGTTCAATCCCTGAGACAGCCAAAATATAAATAAATAAATTAATTAATTAATCAATTAGTTAATTAAATATATAGGATTGTGGAGGTGACTGTGGACTCCAGGGGTTATCCCAGCCATTTATTTTTATCTCCTTATATTCATTTTCTCTTAGATCTTCCAAGAATCTGGGAAGCTATAAAAGGTGAGCCTCAGACAGTTAGGAACTTCTCCCCATGGAACGCAATTAGACACAAGGCAAGTCTGTGGCCCACCATTTGGGGTTCCCAGAGCAGAACGCGGAATGCTCATAGCTCCTAAGATTAGTGGCAGAGCTAGAATGTGCACACAATTTACAAGAGAAGAAATTGATGCCTTCCTTGCTCACTTGCTTCTCTGAGGGTGAGATAGCCTGTTTAGGATAGCCGCAGAGTAGAGCACGGCTTTTGGGCTCAACCACTGGGGCTGTGACAGCTTGATTTTCCTGGCCATGCTGTGACGGCCCCTAAAGCTGTCCATCCCATAGGTGCAGAGGTGGACAGAGAGAAGTTCTCACACTGGACTGTCTAATTTTTGTGTGTGTGTGGTACTGGGGTTCCTGGAAGCCCTTCTACCTCTGGACTACACTCCCAGACCTATATATTTTATATATTTTTATTTGGAAACAGGGTCTCTTAAGCCAGCATGACTGGCTTCGACCTGCGCGATCCTCCTGTCTCCGCCTCCCAAGCCCGGGGATTACAAGCGTGCACCACCGCACCCGGCTGGACTGTCTAGTTCTAATAGACAGAACATTTCCCCTGTGGACAAAGGGATTACTCCCGTGGAAGTGTAACCCCAGTGTGCCTATAGCAGCCCACAAGTGTGCACTTTGTGTATTCCAAAAGAAAACATTCCATTTGGACCACACGTTTTAGAAAAGATTTATTTCCAATAAATGCACTGCAAAGAATCCCACCTGCCTCCACAGGATGGCAAACCAATAATTTAAATACATTTGGTTTTCCATTGGTTTATTAACGTGATCATTTACCTACGCACTCAGTACATATTTCCAGATTTGTGAACAGAATGTGGAGTTGTGTGTGCAGTGTGGAGAAAGTAATGAACAAAAGAGGGGAAAATCCAAAGTTCCCAAGGTTGCTTATCCTGGTGAACTCCTGTTCTCGTGAGGGAAAGACAGACAATAAATAAAATGGGAAAATTCGAGAGTAATGCCCAAGGGTGGGAAGTATTGGAGAGAAAAATAAAGCGGATAGGAGCAAAGACAGAAAGCAATGAAATTGGAAATTTTAGCCAAGAAAATGAAGAGATCACTGAGGGTTACTGGATGGCAGTGATTATGTGGAGCAGTTGAAATGTTTAATTTTCTCAGACACCAATGCCACAGGTTAGATATTTTTCTTATAGCATCTTGGGAATAAGAAAGTTCAATGAAGTTTGGGAACTTGTTCCAGGTCATGAAGCTAAGAGATGGGGACGTGGCAATTTTGTACCCAGGATGTCTACACACAAGTTGTCTGCACACAGAACAAGGCATCTGCTAGGTAGCTTTCTTGTTAACCCAGTCCTTGTGGTTGATAGCGGGATATTGTTTATCATAGAGGCCAGGTTGCCTGTATGAGTGTCAGTGTGGAAGAGAGAACTGGGCTTCTCCTACATTCAGGAAACCGAAGACCAAAAGAGAATCTGATGGCTTTCTTTATTAACAAAATAACACGGGCGACCACTTTGCTTTTCCCAATTCCTCTAAGAAATATGATCACAGACATCACTGCCATCGCCTCCTGCCACAGAGGCACTGAGGGATCCGGCACAGAGCACGGGGTCCTGTTCTGCATCTCGGCATGTGGAAAATTATCATGCGTACTTTCTTTAAAACAGAAGGTTACAGCCAAGATGCCTGTGTAAAGGACGCAGTGAACAATAAAACCCTGTCTGAGATCATCACAGCCAGGAAATAGTTCAAGAGCCTCGGCACCAACCCCTGCATTGTGAGGAATGTTCACATACGTTTCTTTGCCAGGTGCTTCTCCAGAAAGTTCTTAAGTCCCGATGGGTGAATATCAATTTTGTGTGACTGAGTTCAGGGAGTCCTATCCTTGTACATCCCATATGCTGAAAAATCACACTTGCATGAAGACTCCATCAGAGAGATAGTGTACTTTGGGATCTTTGGAACAGCAACAGCCAATTTCTATGCCAACCCATATTTCCTTATTGCTTGAACTTGCCTGAATCCTCACTGTGGTCTTTTTTTTTTTTCATATGAACATGAACAGGATTAATTCACTATTTAATTTGTGTACTTTTATTGCTTTGATTTATTTCATTTATTTCCTTAAGAAAACAAAGTACAAGCAAGACATTGCAATTCAAATCCAACTTAAATGGCCCAAAAGAGACATTGGAGAGAGATGTGGATGCAGGAGGAGGATTTCAATTTCATGTGTCCAGGTCTCAGGGTCTGCGATGCCCTGGGAGAGGTTGGTCCTTTGGAGGCCAATTGGGTTTCAGATTCTGAGTTCTCTGTGGAGATAGCAATGACCCACAAGCACATCGAGGGTGCGGCTGGTCCTGCTGTGGCCATTCAAGTCATTTCCTATAACTCTGGACAGGCAGTGTCCAGGCAGCAGGAAATAGTGGAAGTGGAAGGGGGGACCCAACCAGGCATCCTGCACCTGATGTCTGATTGACAAATGCATGTAAGTGGGGAAACAGCCCCTGTAAACGTGGAGCTTTGAGAATCAAAGTGTTGAGCTGCACTTTGGGGTGAACAAAGAAGCTTGAACAAGATGTTTAACTGTTGATAGAAACAGAACTATTCTCCATATATGTGGCTGTTAAAGAGGAAAAAACAAACGCAACTATGATATGTTTCCCTATCAAGGAAACAAATGGAAACAGCTTTAAAGTATCACAGAAGATAATGCGTTGAGAGGTACCAGTTAAATTGGAGTCTCTGAAGCGTTAGTGTTATTGGTCTTGCAATCTTATATCTGCATGTCCAGCATGTCCAGTAGAATAAAATAAACTGCTATGATCTCTGGGGGAGGGTAGAAAAACAAAACAACTTCTTTTAGTTGAAGTAAAATAAACTTAATTTTTTCACCTAGAAAAGTATTATTTTTTCAATCCAAGGCTTCAAATAATCTCAATAAATTTGGACTCAGATTAATTTTTATTCCGCATTTTTATATAGTAATGAATATTATTTTCACTAAGTCTTACATTCACTGAGTCTTATGGACTCAGACTGAATCAAATATTTGAAATCTTCCAAATTTGTTTTTCCTGTAGAAGGTGGGATATCATTCAGGGCTCCAAAGGGAGAACCCTTTCTGATATTGATTACGCTGTGTTAGATTTTAGATTTTTCTATAAATGCATAGAGGAGACTGTAAACACCAGCAATCCCCAGTGGCTCAACAGATTCATTCCTCCTCTGACCACATAATTGCTAAATTGTGCATGTCAAATGGCTGCAGGATATTCTGTCCCCTTTCCAGCAGGTTATCAAGGGAAACTCGCTGGAAAATGGTGTTGTTTATGTGTCCTTTAAGTTAGGAACTCAAAGGTCAAGAGTTGCCAAAAGCATTTTCATTGAGTAACTGCTCCGTCTCCCAGGCCCTCTGTGGTGCCTACCCGGTTATCCTTATCATTTATTACTAAATGTGTGGGTTCAGTGTCGAAGCCAAAGCCAACCTTCGCACCTAAGCTTTATTATCATCCACATGGATTCATCAGGTAATCATGCATGTGCGTTGTATGCCTATATTCTGAATTTACAGTATCACGTTGATTCATTTTCCTTAAAATTTTTGAAGACATTCAAAAGACATCTATTTGTTCATCATTTAAATTCAGTACAAACAACCATTAAATTTTGAGTTTACAACAGTATTTAGTATCAGTATGATCAAAGGGCCCTTATTTGTGGTGGGACAGAAATGTCTCTTCTTAATAAGAGAGTGTATTTTTTTTTTTTTGTCTGCTTTTGCTGCTAACCGAGGAGTAACGAGGTTCTATTAATACACTCTGAGTAATGCTGGAGCTGAGCTCTAAGACTCCATTTAGCTTGTGTTTCAGCCTCTCTGCTGCTCCTAAGGGTTTTATATGACTCACGTTCCTGAGCAGCTACCATTGGGTGTTCTACCAGTTAAACTGCTCGTGCAAAATTAATCTTCAGTTTTGACAGTTCAAACAGTTGCAGCAATTAATTACTAGGGAATAATTCCCCATCCCGAAAGGACAGACCACGGAAACATGTTCACAAATATGCTGCCATCCTTAGCTGCTTTGCTCAAAGTATAAACTAAGACGCGTTTGCAGTGACAAGCCCTGCGACCCACAAGTTGCAGATTCCTGTAAGTTACAGAATCGAAGGAAAGAATGGTCCTATATTTTTTATTCAAGTGAGACGTGAAAATGTATTTGACATTCCCATTTGATCAGAATTTTGTGATTACGTTCCATGAGGAAACTTCAATCTTCTATAAGGTTTTCTTTTCTCTCTCTCTCTTCCATCTTCTTTGCTTAATTGGTGATATCATTTCAAGAGATGCCATTTGTAAAAGCCAAATGAACAAAAGAAAACAAGGAACGAACAGGACAGGACACTATCTTCAAAATGCAAAGAATCTAAGCCGCACTTGAAATCCCACGCAGCAGCTGAAACAAATGAAAGGAAAACAGATTGTCATCAAATCTTCGTTTCCCCCCCAAAAAAGTTTGATACATATTTCTTTGGGGAATAGTTTGCAAATGATATATAAAATATGTGAAATACAATTGTAAACAGACATGCAATTTACCTAGGTTACAATCTGTTCCCTGATCTTTGTTCGTGCTGAAGAAAAAAGACAGGGTACACCCCCTTGGAACAGGACTGCACCAACATACATCGAAGATTGAATTATTAGAACTGACATTATTAATATTTTTTTAATATTCTATGGCTTTCTCGTAATTCTTTGCATGCCACATCTTTAGGAAACTCCAGCGCCTTAATCATTTTAAGATTTTCTGTGTTCTCCATAGCCGTTGGCTGGTATGCACGCACAATCTCTTTGAATGCCAATAAATATGCATGGCTAAGAAGAAAGCTATCGTCAGAAACTCGTGTGTCTCCAGTATTAACTGCTGTGTGCAGTGTTCCTTACACTCTTGTTCGGTGAACACATGTTGCCCTGGAGTCTGAAACTGAGCTACCCTTAGCTTTTGTGGCACGCACTGGTCTCTTTCTTTCGCCAAAGCAGGGCGCGGTGGGGGTGAGGTGAATGGGGAGGGTCGGGGGCAGAAAGGGCAGAAGAGGAAGAGCTCTCTGTGGGTTGCTGGCTGTCAGAGCATGGGAAAACTGAACGCATCGCCCCAGAGTGCCTTTTTGTATCCCACTTCACCCACCCGACCACCGGTCAGTGACCACAGCCGTATCACCTCTCTTTTTACCCTTTGAGGTTTCACAAGTGCCAGAATGTTGACTGACGGGGCAATTGGGGACTGATTGTACAACATTGTCTTGCACAAGCCATGCAGAAACCTCATCTGGCTGTGCTCCGGGCCAGAAGTCGGTGCAGAAAGCATTTCTTTCTAGGTGGTCAACCGTGGCTGGCTGATTCTGACCATCTTTATTGTGTGTGTGGGTCTTGCTAGAGAATTATTGGTGTAGCAATGCAAGATGCAATGCTTGAAGAAGCATAATAAAAGGACAAGATCATATATGTCTGTTTTAGCACGTGACGGGGGCTCTGAACACATTGTCTCACATAGGAAAAACCCCCAGCCCAACCCTGTTCAAGAAGAGAGGTGGATCAGCCTTTCTCCTAACCAGGGCTGTATAATGTTCCAAGTTGTTTCATTTTTATAAAGTTATTGAAAGGTATAGTTTAAATAAGCCATATGTTAGTCTTATTCAAACGGAGAAGAGTTTTTTTTTTTTTTTTTTTTTTCCTAAGGAAAAATAAGAGATTGCAGCTGGTGGCTACGGTAGTTTACTATTTTTGAACGGCTTTTCAGTATATGGTATTTTAATTCATCCCACAGATTCAAATTGGACTTTAACTGTGTACACTAGGATATACTGTATGGTGTTTAGAGTAATGCTGGTTTGCTAAAATTGCAATGTAGATTGATGCTAAAGAGGCAGCTTTGCCATTTCTAAAATCTTCTCAGGCATTTCATACAGAATGAAAATGCTGACGGGCCAGCTACCTCTGCAAGCATGGATGCTGTAAATGCAAAGAGTCTCCATCCTTCCACTTTCTAAGTACAGAATGGGTAATTAGTATTGCTCAGGCTGTTAGAAAGCTATGCACTCCTCCTATTCTACCAAGAATGCTGATTTCTCAGGGCCTTATCATCAGGATGGGGAAGAAATGGAGGGGATAGATTTGGTACCCAAGTTTCAGCCCTGAGGTATCTTATTTTATTGTAAAATGATGTGAAGTGAAGCAAAGTACTTGGGGCTATGTCCAGGAATCTAGCAAGTGGACACCATCTGAATTCTGCATTTCTCCACAATGACTTGTATTTGTGGTCTTTTTCTGCTTTATACTTGAAACAGAGTTTGGCATATGTTTGAATCTCACAAACACTTAGAGATGTTTGTTGTGGATCATAAAATACTGTGCTGTGCAGATCAGATGTGTCCAGTGTGCTAGCACTCCCCACTGGCCTTTCTGCCTCAGTCATCCAGGATTTTGTCCCCGGTCATCTTGGTGGTCATGTTGCGTTTGGTTTCCTTTTTAAGACTCTGCTAAGCCAAAGAAAACCTTCCTTAGGCTACTCCACCCCTGAAAGCAATTAACCTGTAACATGAGCTCGAACATCGCTGTGTACTGCGGAGGACCAACAAAGATTTGTCATCTGGCAGAATGACAAGTTTTAATCCTCTCCCAGTAGAAATCTCCGGAGGATTTTTAGCACATGGACTTCACTGAACAGACATGTTCCAACTGCCCTGGTATGACGCATTGGGTTTATTCCAAACATGGAAAGTCAATCCAAAAGCCAGTGCATAACATTAACAATTGACTGGAAAACATCCACTCTAAACTGTACTTTACTCAAAATTCTCTATTAACTAAATACTTGGCAAGTCCTAAAAATAAAAAAATATGTGTGTGTGTATACACACACACACACACACACACACACACACACACACACACATATATACACAGATGACCCAGGAATTAATTGTATACTATTATGGAGTTTGTTGAGCTACAGAAATTTTGCCAATATTTAGGCTATTATCTGAAGGACATTTTCCATTTATAAAAAAAAAATATTTATTTATGAACTACTAGTGCTGTCTAGAACCAGGCCATGGCTAAAATCTATGTATCTTGCCCATTATGAAATGCCCCCTGGCCGTAGTATCTTATATTCATTAATTCATTCATTCAACCCTTCCACAGATTCTGATTGGGTATCTACCTTGTTGAGAAATTTGCATCGCATTACATTTTAAGAATATTTAAGTATATTGACATTTTTTTTCCTTTTCTTTTTTTTACTTTGCTTTTCAACTGCTTCTCCTGTGTATTTTGCAAAGGCTTTTCCTGTTCCTTATTTAACATAATATAGCCAATCTCGTCCCCAAACAGTCGTGATTTTATTTCTGATAACTTCTCTACATTAGTCAGTTGCCCCAATTGAAAATTCATGCATGGTCCTTAACCTAGTCAAATGAATAGCAAAATCCAGCCACTCTAGATCCAGATGTTGAAGCTGGGCATGGTGCTACAGGCTGGTAATATCCAGTGTGCAGTACCTGAGAGGCTGGTACAGGATGACCCCAGGTTTGCTGTCAGCCTCCACAATTTATTAAGTCCCTGTTTCAAAATAAAATAATAAAATAAGGCTGGGAATATATATCAGAGGCATAATGCCCTTGGATTCAATCCCCAGAGCCACACACACACACATAAAATAAATGCATAAATAAATGAATCAACAAACAAATAAATGAATAAACCCAAATGTTTAATAGATAACTCATTTGCTCCATTGTTTCAGAGAAAAGGAAACTTTCTTTCTCCATTCTTAGCCTCTTTCTAGCTTCTCCATCTTCATATCTACCAAAACAAAAACCACCAAAGTATTTCAACAGTGAATCAATGCCTTTGTGTGTCACAGCATTGTCTCTCCTATAGGAAAGGAGTGATAGGTTTATTTTTATTCCTATTTAACCTCTTAGCCAATAGGAGATCGGATCAAGCTATTCTGAAGAGTGGGTGGTTTTTTTTTTTTTCTTTAATGATATTTTACTCAGCAATTTGAGTTTCAACTGAAGCACAGATTTGCTATTTTTTAGTGTGGGAAGGAGCAGATCATCCAAGTGGCTAGGACCACCTGCATCCCGGTGTTTTTTCATCAACAAGTATTTCCCAATAGTGTGTTTTTCATTCAACACCTGAAACAACAACAACAACAACAACAACAACAACAACAACACATTAGATACTAAAACTAAAAGGAGACCTAGCAGCTCTTGAGTTGGTAACTTTTGAACAAGGGCTCCAAGAGCTGATCACTAGCCTAAGTTCTCTTGCGCTGAGGCGTCAATAAGCAATGAGAATGCAAGGCTTCCAGAATAATATTTGAGGCTTTCTTCACTGAGTGCAATGAGAGAAAATACTGATAGCCCCAATCCAGTCACTATTCTATGAGCGAGCACATACCTTTACAGGGAGCAGAAAGGACGCAACAGATAAGAGCTAAGGGCCTTTTGTAAGGTAAAGGCCAGAAGAACCACAGGGTACCTGACACTGAAGCTGTACAGGGGAACTCCATGTTTTAGACAGCACTTAGACAAATGCATGAGGCAGTTGCTACTACTCACAGATGCCATCAAAAAGGGGATTTAGAAGTGACTAATACCTATTTGTACTCAGTAACATTGAGTAGAATCCAAGTGTCAAGTTGACACCTCCTAGACCAGTATGCCTTAGACTTTGATCCTATAGCTGATTAGCCCTATTTTAATTCACTGAAAAGTACAGGCCCTTGAGGATTTTGATCCAGGGTGGGAATCCCTGGGTTGTCAAGCCCTGATGGTTGGATCTGTTTTGCAAAGAAGGAATGAAGCGCGTCTTCCTTTCTCCATTAAAGTCACGTGTGCCTTTTTCCCACTTCAAGCAGAATATGCAACTCAGTTTGCTCTGCGATTGCAAGGATAAGTCCTGGACTCTAGCTGACATATTTATCCACTTCTGCAAAGGCAAGAAGACAGAAAACTTTCACATCTCCCATGTTTTGAGCAACAGTTGCTGGAGATACTGTAACATGCACGGCATGAGAAGAACAGGAAAACCTGAGTCTTTAAACACCACTTCCCTGATCCTCCCGGCATATTGTGCTATGTGGGAGGCGGAATCACATCTTGTTGTGCCAACTTGCTTCAGAAAGAGGAGTGATTCAGTCATTAATACTTTGACAGAGGCATTCTCGACACTACGATTTATTTTAGGCATTCTGGAAAATAGTTTACAAATTAAAGCTATTTCCAAAGAGCAGAGAAAAAAAGAGAAAAGCATCTTGAAATGTTTAATCGGTATTCAATATTACTAAAATATTTAGCCAGATGCAGAATTTTGGGGGGTAAAAATAAAAAGAATTCCTTCAATTCTGTAATAATAGGACCTATTCAATTTGTTTTATTTGAATAAACTAACTTTTTTTTTTAACCAAGTCTATCTAGTCTGGCCATTTAGTCACCAGAGCATTGTCCTAAGAAACAAAGTCATTTGGAATAATACTTATCCATTAAGGTCACCCCTGATTTTTTTTTCTGAACCCTGTAAATGTATGTACATGCAAAACTGTGAGGAATATTGGGCACCATCTCTTCTCAGTTAGTTAATGCAGGGATTAACTCTACATTTTTAAATTCCAATAGCCTATCATAGCCTCTCTGTGCATGCATATGTGTGTGTAACTTCCTATTTAATTCCTATTCTGCCTTAGATGAAACCTTATTGGCTTATTTTCTTACAATGTTCTAGAAGATGAGCTGAAATGATAATTTTGAGACCCAAGGTATCTCTCTGAGTTATAAATGTAATCTTTCCATTATTCATTGTTTGACCTGGAGTTATGTTTGTTCTCCTACTTTTAAAATAGTAGTAGGTCCTTACTATATGTTACAGCCAAGAAAGCTTTTCCTTTGAGAGGGCATGCTTCCAAGTACTGCAGCTAATAGTGTAATGAAAAGGCATCACGTCACAAGTCATGTTGTATTTTAATGTGAAAACTAGGACCCTCACTTTCAACCTGCTTTTTAAAAACAAAAGTAATTCAATTAAAGCAGATCTGCATGTCTTTTGAACAACCAGTGTCTAAAGCACTATGAATCTGGAGAGTGTGGTTCATGTTTTAATTTTTTCATGAGCATCCTCTCTCTCTCTCTCTATCTCTCTCTCTCTCTCTCTCTCTCTCTCTCTCTCTCTCTCTCTCTCTGTCTGTGTGTGTGTGTGTTGGGCATCGAACCCAGGATCTGGCACATGTTAGGCAAACACTCTTATCAGTTCACTCTACCCAGCCCAGCACCATGGACTATGGGGAATCTTGAGGGAAGAGACAACCTTAAGACTTTTTTTTTTGTTACTTTCCTTAATTTATCTTACACTCTCAATGTTTTACATCCTTAGCTCAAGATTTTGTTTATCCTTATCCTTAGGTTCTTGACTCAATAATCCACGACGCAGAATTTGCTTCCAGCGGGTCTAATTTCTCGATCGCCATTTCCATACCAAGCCAAGGCATGGATTAGCTATTAGGCTGACCACATATGTAGAAAGGAGTCTTTAGAAAGGCTGCCGTTCTTCCTGCTTTGTGTGAAATGTAAAACTGCGTAATCATCCACAAACTTATTACTTCTAACCTTATAAAATACAACGCTTTCTTTTGTGTTTTGTGCGTACATTTTGCATTGCCTTCGTTTAATCTCGAGCTCTCTTATTGCAGAGTTGGGTTACGGTAACAAACACATATTCGGCAATGTGTTTGTAAATAAGATCTCCACTCATTTGGGGACGCGACATCTCCTGTTTAAGTAAGAGGAGGAATGTAAATTGTCTACAGATGATTTCTGTTATAGGTTATAAGAATAAAAAAAGCATAGAGCAACATTTACTTTAAAGAGCAAAAGACGACCAACTTTTGCTCATTCCAATACAATAAACAGTTACATTTCTCAGTTTAAATATTTGGAAATGAGATCTAGAACATATGCGTTCATTGTTCATAGTTCAAAAACAGTGGGAGATTTGTTGAAATTTTTGTTTGCCATTATTCTATAAAAATCTGTGTTCCAGAAAGCAGCAGATATATGACATGCTCTATTAAAATATAATAAAATCGCACCCAGGGCACTTTACTAAGAGTAGCATTAAAATAATAATTTTTGTTGCCAAAGAATTGCATTGTTGGAAGTTGGTTTTGGAAAAGTAATTGGAATCAATGGGTTAATTGTTTTTAGAGCACTTATAAGTAAATATTATTAGCAAAGTATTTTAATTACTGTACTTTATGTGGCCCAAATGTAAGCATTTATTAATACAAACCAAGCGCTCATTACAAATTTGCACAGAAAATGATAAAATATTATGTATGAAATGAAGCATTAGCATGGACCATTAAGTCCTCTATTTTCATTTAATTGAATTTGTCAGTAGTACCCTCTTTAACTGAAAACCAGTCATAGCCACAAAATTAAATAATAATTAAAGAAACAAGTATTCAAAGAGTTGCTTGGAAGCTAAGGTGCCATTTAACCAAAACATAGCAATTTAATGTAAATTGCAGACCATGTAGACACAGTTCTGAAAATTATGCCTCCTGTGGTTCTGTATATATTTGATTTAGCAAGCATTTTCAGCATTACAGATTAGATATTCTAACTGAAGGACCAGGGTAATATAAAAGGGTAGAAAATTGTCAAAAGTCCTGGTCAACTTCATTATGCTGTGACAAGTCTGCAAAGTTGGTATATAATGATTCAACCTCTTGCTAAAATTTCAGTGGCTTTGGCCTACTCATAATCCTGTATTGACATACAGAATTATGAGTATATGGCTTGTGTTTCTGGTAAGCCATTGAGCAAGTTGTATATCTGATCACACAATGAAAATTACGATTTTACTGGATGGTGGCAATGCACCTTCATTCATGTTCTAATTCATGTGAATTTCGGATGCACCCTGCCCATCATTCATGTTAAAACCAGGATATGACTCTTTCAAAGAAACTTTGGTTTTAAACTATCACCTTAAAAACTCTAAATTCGGGAAGTTTAATATACCCAATAAACATGATTTCTACATGCGTGTGCACACACTGAATGCCTGTGATCGTATGCACATATTAGGCCCCTTTTATTCTCACTAGTGTCCCTTTAGGAGGTCTCCAACCTTTGCCTGTGATCTTGTTTTTTAACCTAGAAGAGCTCCCTGTTGCACAGCCAGCAGGGGGAGATAAGATTTAAGGAAATCGCAAAATAAACTTCAAGGAAGGAACTACATTTGGAGTCAAGTAAACAAACAAACAAAAGAAGGCTTGTCCAGTAGTAGAGGGGAAGGCCTCTCCTGCATAGGGATGGGCTTAGCATCTCAGATATGCTGCTAGCTGTAAACTAGAATTGTGATAAAACATTTCACCAATGTCCTTTAAGGGTCTAGATTTTCAGTGCAATACACAAAGAAATCCTAGTCATGACACAACCGTTGTGCTTCTTTACAAATATGCACACTCTAGCAGAATGTATGAGTGAATCGGCGAGTCGATATACATTATACAAAAGCATATAGCATTGGTACCAATATTCTCATGGGCTTAGGGAAAAAGCTGGCCTTGTTTGAAAATTTCACTGAATCCCATCTGATTACATAATCAATTACTTGTAGGCAGCAAGTCATAAACAATAACTGCTTGAGTAACAGAAGGCTTCTAATTTTTTGAAATACAGCTATTACCAGGATAACTAAAATCATATTTATTTGTAGGGAAGTGGCTCAAATAAATAGGTGGAGAAGTTGAATGTGGTGTATGTTGTAAACAGAGAATTCTGCTTTCCTGAAAAATTGCTAAGTTTAGGACTTGGGATAAAGTAATCTCATTTTCATATTTGCCAAGTCATTCTTATAAACTTGGTTTAACCGGGTGAGATCTGGCTTGGCTTATCTAGTACCCACAACATTTTGGATAGAAGGACTGTGCCTACAGCGTGAAGAGGCAGAATTCCTACATAAAAGTGCACATTGATGAAAAAATATATATATTGAATGACATTAAAATTTTCTCCAAGGCAAATAAAAGCTTAAAAGCATATCTTCCATTTGTAAGCTACTTTACTGTTGCAAAACACTTTCCCGTGTTTTATTTAATTTGATTCTCAGTGACTTTTTAAGGGGAACTTATTGTGCCCATTTTACAGATGGGCAACACAGCAGCTACAAGATCATATTTTAAAATAAAGCTTGGTTCCACAAATTGTCCAGACTTTGTTTCAGTTTTAGAAAGCAATAACAAAGTGATTTTTAAATCTCTATGGAATGACTTATAAACTGAGCTTCTCCCACTGATTCTGCTTCCTCTTTTAATTATTCAAAATGTAAGCACGTGCAAATTTGCTCTTTTACATTTTAATTTCCACGTTACATATACTGAGGACATTTTTTCAAGGATCTCATTTCAGATCATCATGTAAAGGAATAATTAAAATTTTAAAAAATCAGTTAAATTTTAAAATCTTTGCTAATCTCAGTTAACACAAACATGCATACATGTAAGTATGCCACCTAAACTTTAAAGCACTCTGTTGTATTTTCCATAATTTTTATGTGGATATGTGGGATAGGAGATTGAATCCAGAAACACTCTACTTCCAAACTACACTCAGCCTTTTATTTTATTTTATTTTATTTTATTTTATGATACAGGGTCTCCCTAGATTTCTGAGAATCTCACTAGCTGCTGAGGCAGGCCTTGAACCTATGATCCTCCTGTCTCAGTCTCCCATTTTTGGGAATTGCTGACCTGCACCACCACACCCAGTATTTTCCAATTTTTGTTGCTTTAATTTCATGAAATTTAAAAAATTCTTTAGTTGACAAATAATAATTTAATATATTTATAAAGCACAAGGTGACGTGCTTTATAATCTTTATAATGTGTGTTAATAAAATTCTCTGCATTTTATACATTGATAAAATGTATAAAATGTAGAGAAAGTCCGTCAAGATAATAAACATATCCAATACCACACCAACCATATCCGTATCTGCAAAGAGAATCTTAAAAACATTCTTTTAGCAATTTTGAAATGTGCCATACACTTTATTATTAACTATAATCCTGATGAAGTCCTATAAAGCACTAAGATTTACTCTTTCAGTCTAACTGAAACCTTATAAATTGGATTAAATGTACTTAATCAAGTATACTTTTCTCAATCCCTCTCCCACCTACAACCTACGGTAAATACCTCTCTTTCTGTTTCTATGAGAATAAGGTTTGCAGATTCTGTATATAAGCAATGTCGCACAGCATTTTTCTTTGTGTGCCTATCTTAGTTTATTTATTATGATGTCCTCCAGTTTCATTTATGAAGTTGTGAGCAAGAGAATTTCACTCTTTTATAAGGCTGTATAGTATTCCGTTGTGTAGATAGACTGCCTAGTACATTTTTTTAAACCATTCTTGCCTTGATGGACACTTAGGTTTATCCCATATCTTGGTTATAGTGAACAGTGCTGAAATGAACATGGGGTACAGATGTCTCTTTGACATACTGATTTCAATTCCTTTGGATATGTACCCAGAAATTGGATTACTGGACCATATGGCAGTTCTATTTTTAGTTTCCAGTACTCTAATTTTATCTTCTCTCTAGCCAATATATAATACCTGACTCTGATCCCCAAAGATTAATTTTAAAAGGCTATGATGAGGGGCCATGAAGAAGTTTCAGGATGGAGGATTATTATGGAGATGAAACCTCCAGCTCACACATGGGCGGAGACATAGCACACTCTGGAGTCTCAGTTTTGTACCCAGTGTTAAGTTCATGTAGGAGAAAGAGAGACTGTAAAAGACTTTTGCTGAAATATCTTGCTCTTACTAAAATATTTAATTCCTCTCAGCTCCTGAATATTTTATCATATATAGATTAAACTGAGATTCATAGAATTTAATGCAGAGGCTTGGGCTATTTTTATCTCTTAAATATGCTGATTTTGTTCTTCCACAACTGTTGGTTTTTCTCCCATAATCCTTCACCTTACGTGCCTTTCCACAGTCACCCTTTGTCTTAACCAGGTCACTCAGAGTCTCAGTTACTCGCTACAACTGATTTTGTGAGTGTGGAGTAGACACATAGGCCATACTACCAAGATATCTGGTGATCTGGTATGTAAATATGACCAGATTTGAGTATACCAAACAAATAGGATGAATCTCGCTGGGTTATAGTTTATTAGAACCCTTGAGGGGATTACATGAGTAAATTTTTCCTTTGTGTTCATTGTGAACAAGGCAATCTATTCATCTCAGACTTTGAAGATGTGGTTTAAGCCGGGCATGGTGGTACATGCCTGTAGTCTAAGTACTTGGGAGGCTGAGACAGCAGGACCACAGGTTGAGACTTATTAGAAAAAGTATTATTCCATTTGGATGGTCTGTATCTGTGCTGAGATACCCAACAACCTGAAAAATCTCAGTGGCTTAGAGAAACCAAGTAACGTTCTGTCCTACAAGAGGGCTGGCTAGCACAGGCCTCTATTAGAAGAGGAAGAAGGAAAACACGGCCTCAACCAGTCTCTCAAGACCCACACTAATGGCAGCTCTGCCTTCTGATGGTGTTGATGTCTGGACAGACATCTGCTCAGATGATGCAAAAGAGCACACGATGCTTCATCCGGAAGCGGCGCGTGGCGTTTCC
Source organism: Muscardinus avellanarius (assembly GCF_963383645.1). Classification (NCBI taxonomy): domain Eukaryota; kingdom Metazoa; phylum Chordata; class Mammalia; order Rodentia; family Gliridae; genus Muscardinus; species Muscardinus avellanarius. The sequence goes on along the minus strand of NC_137801.1, from coordinate 82,613,915 downwards.
GTTGCATATAATATTCCCTAACGATTGGCAGAGCCATTCCCTGCTTTGAAGAAATGAAGAAGTATAACCTGATGACTGCCTGAAAAGAGAGGCGAATAGGAGAGGCCAACGAGAACCCAAGAAACTGGTGACACACAAAAGATTGTTAAGAGCCTAGGGACTGGTGACAGGTATTTGAAAAACAACTACTTGGGGGGCTGAGAACGGAGGATTGCAGGTTGAAAATCAACTAAGTGATTCCGTTTCAAAATAAAAAGTGAAATAGAGTTGAGCTCAAAGGTAGACGGTCCCTGGGTTCAGTTCAATACCCAGTATGATATTTAATATATCACATATTAAATATATATCATATGTTGATATACTATATTAAACAGCATATGTGTCTATGGTATTTTAAAATGTAGGTTGCTTTTTGTAATCAGTTTTTCAACTAGAATTTTTATATGCTTTTACTGATGCATTGCGGTCTCATATCATAATGAGGTTCGGTGACAATGACATCCATGCAATTAAACCTCTCTTTAAACACATCTGAGTAAGTGAGAAATAAAACAAAATCTGTAGCGTTACGGGAATACTTTTGTTCTTCCTCTTCGTGGTCTTTCATTTCAGATCTGGTGTCACCAAAAATGTGCCGAGGTGTATCATATTTCCATACATGGCCATAGCTAGATTTTGGTGTTGCTATTTAAAGACTGGATTACTTAATTTTTTTTATTACGTATGTAAACAATCAGTGTACACCCCTAGTCTTGTGAAATCTTGGCTTCATTTAATCCCTGAGGCCTTTCCACCGACTTTGGTCCTGATGTTGGTTCCTCTTCTGAGCCACATCCTTCATCGATCAGTGCAGAGTCCTCACTGTGCATCTGAAGGCTGAAATCTAAGGCATCTCTGTGCTATGACTCTGTTGTTGCTTTGCTAGAACCATCTGCATGCATTAGTTGAAACTTAGGACATCTAAACCCCTGTTTATAAACATTTATATCAACTTGGAGATGAATAAGAGACACTAGAAAAATACAAAGCCTAAACTAGGTAGAGAAAAATGATGCTATAGTTGAACTATAATTTAGCAACAGGGTATGATAACAGATCAAACTATGGTCAGAGATATAAAGAAAACTCTGAGTGAGAAATATGAAGTGTCTCGAACCATTTCTTGGGAATTCCAAACTCTGTAGGAAAGAGCTTGTGTTATTCTAAGATGATTTCTATGTTCATTTGGCCAAAAAGCCATGTGGCAATAGAACCCAACTTGAGCTAGCAAAATGCTTTAAATCTTATTCAGCACCTATATTATGAATAGCCACCCATTTCATTGTGCAAATATATATATATATATATATATATATATATATATACATATATATATGTATATATGTATATATATACATATATATATGTATATATATATATACATATATATATGTATATATATGTATATATATATAATTTGTTAGAAAATATATTTTAATATATGTGTTTGAATTTTTACCGTAGACCCTACCGGGATGGTAGGAAAGATAGGTTATGTTCAGCTACTACTGGATATTAGTGTTAAAAAAATGTAGAATTTGCATATTCGATAAGAATATGTTCAAATTTGAAAGACGCTGATTCCCAAATCCAATCTCAATAAGCAATTCTGTATCTTTAGACAAAAGACTATGTGGGGGGAAATTGAGAGATCCAGGTTTGAAATATCGGTTTACTAAGGTCTAGCCACTGTTTGGTTATAATTTTGCCTAGCTATGTCCCACTTCAAGGGAAGTGGGAAGAGTGTCAACAGGCTCAAAGACTTTCAACGTGTTTTCTTCACTTCTCTTTCTGTTAATTTTCCCATTCTATCCTGTAAATATTTCACACAAATCGACTTCTAATCCACTGTTTAGTCTTCCTCTCTGAAGCAAAAGAGCCTTATTTATGAAGCACAGTTCTGGACTCTCTGCCACCACAGGCATCTCACATGTCAGCCATGCTGTGATGAGTGTATTTAGGAGATTTTCTATTCCTAATCCTGGTGTGTCCACAAAGAAAGAGACTGAAATTTAAACCAATTGAAAATGGACTGAGACAGCAAGTGCATAGAAGAACTTCAGCTTCATATTTGCAAATAAGCTCCTTGTTCCCCTAAATCATTTGGTTTTTATTTGGGCTTTTAAAAAAATATGCTACATAAAACCTTTGATACCTCTACAAGAATTGTGGTTGGGACTAAAGAAAAGACATTATGATGTTGCCTGCATATGATGGAAAATAATGCTTTATTACAGATGTCGTGGTTGTGTTCCAGATGCCCAAATCAATGTGATTTCTGTTAGAAGTGGTCAATAGTATTCACACAAGAAAATAACTCATCTGATTATTCTGTGCCTTACTCTAGGATACATATTATGAGCGAAATGGTGGTCTTTTATGCTTAGAAAAATTCGACTTGACTTTAACACTCTAAATGGCATCTAATTGATTTCTAATTGGCTCTATAGGAGGAATGTGTGTGTGTGTGTGTGTGTGTGTGTGTGTGTGTGTGTCCATGTACACAGAACCAAGTGTTCAACATTTATATTTGTTTATATTAGACTGTTCTTTAAAATAAGCTTTTATATGACTTTGCTCTGCTAGAACATAATTTTGTTTAACCAAAAAGAAAAAGTCTGGAGTGTCTTTTACTTTTGAAAATAAAAATACTTCACTTATTTCTTTAAGAAGGACTATAGTGTAAAAGTATGTCTCAAACTTTTTATTTTTTTAATTTTTGGAACAGAATCTAGCCAGGCGTGGTAGCAAACACCTGTCATCCCAGTACTTGGAAGGCTGAGACAGGAGGTTCTCAGCCAACCTCAACAGCTTAGCAAAACCCTATTTCAACATAAAAATAGCTGCAGGTGCACCCCGAAGGTAGAATGTCCCTTAGTTCAATACCCAGTACAACAAAAGGAAAAAGAAGAAAGAAAGAGAAATCAATAGGATCTCGCTAAACTGCAGAGAATCTTGCTAAGTTTCTGAAATTATCTTCCTGTGGTCCTCCTGACTCAGCCTTCCAAGTACCGAAATTACAAGAATGAGTCAACACATTCAGCTACACTCTATTATCTATTATTATCTACAGATCTATAGCAAATCAACCTGAATCTCAATTGAGCTAAAACAGGCAGGGTTATGAGTGGAGGATCAACCTAAGTGTTGCCTTTGCTGGTTTCTGTGTTCAGCTTCAGGGCCAGCTCCATGCATGACCTCAGCCACATGTGTGACAGTTAATGTTGGCTCTTGGTGGAGGATCTTCTGTTCTTTTCTGAGTGGCTTAGTGTCTAGTGGACTCTATCCAGGGCTTCAGCAAGGTACAGTGAACTGAGATTCCAATGTGTGAGTGTCTAAGTAGAAGCTGAAAGGTCCCTGAAATCCTAGACAGCAGCACTTCTCAATGTCAGTTTCATGGTTTTCTTTTGTTTAAATAAGTAAAAAAGAATGGCCAAGATTCAGTGCAAACATGGCAGGCGCAACCTATTACAAAGCAAGCTTGGATACAGAGAGAAGGGATTCAAAAGAACTAGGTTTTATTGATTAATATTTCCATGGGTTTTAGAACTGCTAAGGGATCCTAAAAGTCTTAAAATTGAAAATGTCTCCAATCCATCTTTCCTTTTTGTTTCAGAATAGTATGCTCCCATTTCAATCAGTCTTTTCTCACTTAATAGGGCATCCTAGCCAGATGTGGGGGCACACACTTATAATCCAGTACTTGGGAGGTTAAGACAGAGTATCATGGTTCGTGGGCAACCTCAGCTACTTAGTGAGGTCCTCCCCAAAGTAGTGAGACCCTGTTTCAAAATGAAGAATAAAGAATAGGGCTTGGAGGTAGAATTTTCCTCTGTTCAATCCCCAGTACTACACACACAAAAGAAAAATAAAACAAGAAAATAAAGCATCCATATTGCCTGTCCATCTTTATTCAAGACAGACTATGCCAGGTACTAAGGCAGGGGACATTCAAAGCACTGTTGCTGGTGAATAATTTTTGTATTTTTTTATCTCCTATGAAGTTGCCTACAAAAAGGATGCTGTGACATGAGAAATAAATATTATGATCCATAAAGTCAGATGCTCTGCATTCAGGCATGGTCTAGTATGAAGAGTGATAAAAACTCTTATAAATAAAATATTATTTTTATTTTTAACGTTCATCTATTTACTTCTTATCTATTCCAAACCTACTGTGTTATAAGCATTGTCTTCAGCCAGTCATCCTAATGGTAGATTTTTTTTTTTTATTGGTGCATTGTAACTATACATCTTGATGTAGTTCAGGGTGGTAGAGGCAGACATGCACACATTGAACTCTCCACCTTACTCTCTCTCCCTCCCCTCCCTCCATGCTCAGCACAGTGATTGTCTTAGGTGACTTTCTGAGGGTATACCATGTCCATCGAGCTGTTTCCCTCTTCAAGTCTTTCTTCTTTTTCCCAGCTCCCTCTCTTATGTCCTTTCCTTCCCTCCTTTAAAGTCTCTCCTTTGTCTGGAGTCCCTCCTGTGTCCCTAGCTTCCACGTATGAGGGAGAACTTTCAACTCTTCATTTTTTGTGACTGACCAATCTCATTTCCCATAGTATTCTCCAGTTCCATACATTTCCCTGAGAATTGCATGATTTTGTTCTGTGTGTATAGCACATAATTTTGTGAATCGTTCATTTGCTGAGGTACACCTAGGCTGGTTCCAAGTTTTGGCTATTGTGAATTGTGCTGCTATAAACATAGGTAGGCATGTGTTACTTTGATGGTCTGGTTTCAGTTCTTTTGGGTAGTTGCTCAGGAGTTCATTCCTTTTCTTCTGAGAAAACTCCACCCTGATCTCCAAAGTAGTTGCACTAATTTGCAATCACATCGAAGGTGTATCAGTGTTCCTACTTCTCCACATTCTCGCCAGCATTTGTTGTAGTTTGTCTTTTTAATGACTGCCATTCTAATTGGGATTAAGTGAAATTTCAGAGTAGTTTTGATTTGCAAATCTCTTTCATTGCTGATGGTGATTCTTTGCTTATTGTACTATTGCCAGAATGTGCATCTTACTTCAAGGCACAGCCCAGAGCACCTGAAATACAACAGGGGAAACTGCCCCGTTGCTTTCTTTAAAAGGACAATTATAATATAGTCACCAAATGTGTGCTGAACATGGTGATCACTTCATCCACCAAAAAAACTTATAAAGCATAAATCATTCTGGTTAAAGAACATGTGTGTGTGTGTGTGTGTCTGTGTGTGTGTGTGTGTGTGTGTGTGTGTGTAAGAGCACAGGTCATGCTATCTCTCAGCTATACCCCCAGCTCTTTTTATTTTAGTTACTTATTTTTTTCTGAAACAAGGTCTCACCGGGGTTGCCGAGGCTCTCCTCAAACCTGGGATCTTCCTGCCTCAGCTTCCCAACTATTGGGATTACAGGTGTGTGCTACCAGGCCTGGCTGCAGAATATTATTTTTAGAATTTTGTTTTATATACTCTCTTTATTCCAGAGAATCAATGATCAATGAAAGCCTCCTAAACATAAAAATATATCACATTAGGATTTCCTTCTTTGTGAGGAGTGAAATGGGAGTCCATTCCAAGGAGAAAAAGAAACAGGATAAAATTCCTAACTGCTAAAGAGCATCTTGTGCATATATTTTTCAAATGGATGGTGGTCAAAATCAGATCCCTATGGTATTTAAATTTCATTGGACACATTTTAAGGACTGGTGCGGCAGTTTTATTTTTAAATGTCAATATTTACAACACGCCAGAAATTACATTCTTTGAAAATATTTAAACTTAAAAGATTTTGCATGTCTACTTATTATATGCTAGAGGGCACACAGTTTGTCCAATTTTTTTTTAGGTGTTAGTGAGTACCAAAAATAAAAAATAAAAAAAGGACAAGGGGAAGAGGAAACCAGTCTTACTCACAGTCTTGGACTTCAGGACAAAACTAGATTCCATTGCTTTGGCTGTCCTCAAAGAAACCGATCAAGCTTTGGGGTGCAATTGGGTTACCATTAATTTTGCAGGACATAATCTAGTTATCACCAATCGTACTGGAGTTAGTTCATAAAGATGCACACCGATCATAATGGACTGCATATTTGCCTCCGGAGAACACCCAAACTTCATGGCAGCAGCCATTAGTCATACTGTGTTGCAGAAAGACAACCCAGAACTATTCATTATGTTCACATCACAAAGAATAGCAAGCTTTCTCTCAGCTTCCACTTCGATGCAAGTGGAGGAGGTTATTGGTTAGCATGCCTGCCGCCATGGAGTGCTTTGAGGATCCAATGAAAAAATACTGGTACTCTCGTAACTAGTAACTAGCCCTGCCCTTCTTCCCCACCCCACGTAAAAGTCTCAGGGTGTTCATTCACACACCGACATTTGCATATCACTTAGGGCTGCCTGGACTCAGTGCCCAGGCTTCCCATTGATCTGTTTCAAGAACATCATCTTTAAAGGCAAAGAATCCCATTTCCCCCCTCCTCTGAAAGCTCCATCACACTGTACGTATCTAGATAACCAGAGCTCAGCAAATATTTGTGGATGATGGGAGCTGATATTCGTCTCCCTTGACATTGCTTTTGTGATATTCATTTTCAAACAACCTAAATTCAGTATGAAAAGGAAAAAATATCATTTCAGAAGGGGGCGAAATCACACAACCCACTTTCAACACAGTTCTCAAAGCATTTTGTAATAGACCAGCCTGACAGAGGCAACACCTAGCAGGCTGAAGCCTGTTCCGTTTTGAACACACCAAGAACAGATTCTTGCTTTCATGCTTTAAAATATTCTTGTCTCGGCTCCAGATCAGACCTTCCATGAAGCATTCATTTTAGTCAATTTCTTATTTCACATAATTCTACTTGGAAATAATTTAACATCATAGCACTCAAACATAAGACTATATAAGAATCGAGATGACTGGCACTGTCCTATTAACTATTATTTTTCCCCCAGGTTCCCTTAATGTCAGAGGCTATTCCTACCTAGATTTTTATCCTCTCAAGCTCAGGAGATGCTAGTAGATACATTTATCCCTACTTATGGGGAAAAGTAGGATATAATATGAATTATAGATATGCTAATATGAGTACTAAAGTTTCTAATAGTAAAGATAAACAAATTATGCCAAATGTGATATATATCTTTTGATTTAAATGGCTTGAGTGTCATAGGTTTATGATGCATATAGTAGAAGCTTATTTTATAGAATATATACAGATGATTTTCTACACTTTAGGTTTTTTTGTATGTAGACTTCAGAAGTAGTCAAATTCATAAAATATAGTCTTTTTAAAGCAGATTACAGAAATCTCTTCAAATAACCATATATAGTATATCCTACCAAAGCAAAGGTCTGTTGCTCTTTAATATATACCCCTTGGTTGTAAAAACCTCCAGAACTCCTTATTTACTTATGCTACCAGCAGAAGCTAAATCCAAACCTGTTTGTTCACTTATTTCCAATTCTATTTGTTTTAGCTACCGATAGAAGAAAACCAGAACTAAGCTAGGTTGACTTTTGTGAAATGTGAACGGAATGCCTCTAAGACAGTGAGGGCTTACATGTATTGAGTGACTCATCTACCAGGCATTGCCCTAAGATGTGATGTCTTATTAAAACTTCATCACCATCCCACGATGTCAGTACAACTCATCTGCCTTTGGCAGATAACAGAGGTACAGGGAGTGTGACTTCCCCTCGTACCACACAGTGAGAGATAAAATCAGATCTCAGATGCATGTGGAAAGGCTCTAGACCCATTGGTGTTTAAATTTAAGTAGTAATCAAAATGAAAGAAAGTTAAACATCGAGAGCCTCAGGGTCATGAGCTGAACTTCGTGTGACCAATGGCTCCCACACAGGCGGACAGAAAAGATAGAAAACATATTTGCAACCACAGAAATTTCAGTTGGGTGGTGCTGTGTGAGATTACACTGCCAAGCCAGGCACTAGAAAAAAATTCACCTGCAAAGTTTCCTTAATCAAAAACAACTTCAACCCATTAAGTGACATCATGAGATTAATGTGCTGACAATCCTTCCTATTGATTTCAATAAGGACCTGGTCATAAATGCTGTTAGGCAAAAGACAGTGACAACCATCACTGTCTACACAGAGATGCTAAATAATGCCAGAAATATCTTAAAAATGTTCCTCAACAATTCACCAAATTCAAAGTGGTGCCAACTTCTATCTCACCAAGGAAGGATAGCCCAGAAGAAAGTATGGCAGAATTAGAATAATTACAGTGAAAATAAAAGAGAATTAAAATTTCTACTTACTCACCTTCTGATATTCCAATCACATTAGAAACATTGGTGATAAGGCCCATACTCTAGGTTGAAAGAATTTTAAAATCGTTACCTATACTTGGGTTACCTTTGAAAAGGGGTATAAATTATAAGCTGTACAGCCAATTGGAAGTCAATAATAATTTCAAAATACTCTTTATTTTAGAAAAGTTGGCACAGTCAAATTCATTTTTATAAGCAGTCTCCAGGGGTGTTACAAGGTTATTTAATTGAAATTTAACATTGAGAGAAAGAAAAAAAAATACAGAGGCAACTTGACTTATTCACAATGGTACTAAAGCGCGTTTCAAAATAAAGCAATTGAGCTAAAATCGCGCAAGAGAATATGATTTCTACATGACAGTTTGCCACTGTGATACTCTATGCTGTTAGGAAAATTACTCTCTGTGCAACTTTCCTAATATCAACCTCCCTACCTTCGTAAGTCCAGTTTTAAATCCAAATTAACTACTATATGGATTCTTTCAGAATGTGGGTTGTAATGTGCAGTCTACAAAGTCCTTGCAAATAAAGACTTCCGGAACCTGCTAAATCTCCCGATTTGGGGGCGAGAAGATTTTTGAATGGGGATGAATGTTAATGTTCTCAGGACAGGCAGCCCATTCTTCCTCATTAGCAGTAATGAAAACTCTGTGGGCTCCTGGCTGGTGGAGTGTGTGGGAACGGTGTCCTATTGCTCCTAGACATTTTAATAAAGTGTCTATAAAAAGACCAAGGGAAGGACGAAAAAGTGCTCTCATGATACCGCTGGTGAAGACCTCAAGGGAGCACTCACGTCTCCTCCGACTTCTCCCTCCTGTGATGTGAGCACAGCAGCTGCTCGCTGGGGTCTGAGGAGTTATTTTTAGCCACTTGTGCAAGGCCTGGTGTAGGTCAGAAGACCAAGGGGATCTGAGCACGTCAGAGCTTTACATTCTGCGCCTTTTGTTGCTGTAGTTGCATACATGTTAGGAGAGCCGAATTTAACGTGCTGAGTTGCATTATAATCTGCGATAGTTATATCATCAAGAATGAAAATTTGGAACTGATCATAGCCTCTGTGCTGAGTTCCAGAGGCGAGTGTTTAAGGCGATCAACCATGTCCTGAGAATTATTGCATTAAGAGATTTAAAACACAAAGGAAGCTGGGTATAGATGCGAACAAGTGAGTTTTTTAAAAATATCTGAAAGGTGATAGAGTAAGCTGTTTTTCAAAGTCTCCATTAAAATTCTATCCTAAATATCTTCTATTTTTGTCTGGCAGTTTTTGCCAAGTTCCCTCGCAACGTCTAAATGCGTGGATGTGTAGTATAAAGAACCACTGTCTTCAATTAAAAACCCCGAGTAACAAACATTACATCTACTCCGGGTAAATGAAGATTTAGTAAATTCTGACTTTTGCATTTGTATGTAATTATATTTTGGACATAAAAGGAATAAAACTAGAAGGTTAATTAATCACTCTTTTCGTAACTATTAAAAGGGAAAAAAAATCATGTACTTTACCCCAACATAGTTTAACAGCTGAATAAATCTGAAATCACTTAATAATTTAGGACATTAATTTAGACTTCCATATTTTCAGAATAGTAAGATGAAGATCACGGGATATACTAACAATTTAATCAGGTCTATATGAAAGAGGTAATTCATTTGTAATTTTAAATTGCATTCGAGGGAAATTAGAAAATATACTTAAGTTCATATTTACTTCAAAAAATGTCAAGATTATAAATGCAGACAGTCTCACTTGAATCCCCAAAGATCTTAATTTGCTTTGAAGAGAAAGTATTTTTTTCTTTCATTCATATAATTCAAAACAGCTAAACAGATTCTACTTCAACAATTTAAATGATTCACACGTGCGAACAAATAGGGAGAATCTAAGCCCCAAACAAAGTTGCAGACTTAAATTATAATGATAATTTAAAATGTGTGTAATATAATTATAGTATAGGGTCTGCCATAATGAGCTCCGGAATACTCCATCTATATCCGATGTGTTAGGACGGTGATATTAGCTATGCCTTTCTCTCAGCATTTTTTTACACATTTCTGAATTATGATACCTGTGCCAGAATCAGTCTACTGTATCAAGGATTTTTTTTTTGGAAGGAGACATGAATTTTTTAAATTGTCAAAACATGATAGAGCAAACTTTCATTTTCTACATAGGAACGACTAAAATATGAATATCAACTATGTATAAATTTGAAAGGTATAAAGATAGTTCTGTACTCCTTTTGAAAAAAATTTCTAGAAAAAGTTGAAGATAAAGAAATTGATAATTGGTAACGATTTTATGCCACCAAAGTAAATGGGAAATATTTGATTATGAAAAGTCATGATCAGGGCTTGAGGGTAGTCAGTGCTAGAGTGCTTACCTAGTATGCAGGACGCCCTGGGTTACATCCCCGCACCACACCCACAAAATAATAATTATTATTATGCATTTTGCATAAATGAATGATTGGCCTTTTATGCAAATATTTTTAAACATTTTAAATAGTCAGACCACAATCCGAACCCTCTTTGGCTACTAATACTACAGTGTTGACTTGACAGTCATTCACATTGTTTTATATAAAAGTTGAGTGTAGTAACAGAAAATGATTTCAGAACCAGTTAGATTTTCAGTGAGCAGAACTATGACAAAACATAGGGGTGATTATTCTGTTTGTTGTTTGATGGGGAAGTACTGCTTAAATTAAAAAGTCATTAACTCCAGGTGGAGGCAGGAGGCAATGTAGTTATTGTCTTGAACAGTGATAGGCAATGCACTGTAAAGTCAAGAAATAAATAAGACATGATAGACAACCACATGTATCCAACTAGTCATCTATCCATGAACTACTCATTAACAAAGAGCTACCACAAATAAATAATTATAGTGCATGAAGCCCAGTGCCAAGGAAATACAGAAAAGGAAAGGTTAGGTGCAACCTATCCTCTGAGGGGTAGTAGAGACTCATGCAGATAGTTAATTACCAAGAAAATTCTAGAGAAACAGTGCTACATAAATATATAAGATTTTGGTTGGTTTGGTTGGACGGTTGGTTAGTTGGTTTTTCTGGCTTCTCTGCATTCTTCCTATAGCAGAACTTACAAAGGTGTGATGTTCAAAATGGGAACCAGATTTCCATGAGGAAGTAGAGCTGAATCTTGATGTGACCATCAAGATTGGGTGTAGGTAGCAATAAATACCAATGTCCAGAGGTATGACCTCTTCCACTCCTAGCACAGAATAAGCACATAGTATCCAGGTCTCTAGGGATATGAACCACATCAGTAAGGGGAGAGAGAAAGGTTTCCAGGCAGAGAAGAGGGCTACAAGCAGGACAGTCCCTGCAGACTCCGGGATGGAGCTACAGGTGTGACGGTGGTGTGTGGCAGGTGAGCAGGTTAGGGGACTGTGAGAAGTGAAGCTACAGAGAGAGGGAAGAGCCAGATGGCGAATCCAATGGAAATTATGAAAACTGATGAGATAACATCTCCTCTGCTTTGAACTCTGTTGAAAAAGACAAGATGATGTTTGGACGTGGAGACATAAATCAATAAAAAAAAGCAGAAAAAGATCAGTGCAGACGCAAGAGAATGAGGTCTGGAAAAGAATGCATATTTTACAATATCTCAACCTCCAGTTCTAAGGAATTGTCCTTTTTTACTTTTTTTTCCCAGGAATAATTGTTGTACAGCAATGAAATGGCCTCCTGAGTGACTAACGTTTTGCCTGTAGTTAACAGCCTTTTAATAAAGACTAGCTTCTGAATAAACACACAGCTGGATTCAGGGTCTCCATCTAGATTATATATCAGTCATTCCTGTGAATGCTTTCTTCCCCTCCGGGGTCCAGGGCTGGCTGCCAGGTGTGGCCCTTGACAGATGAAGAAGCAGTAACCTGCTGACCCACTCCCACCTCTGACTTCCTGGCTGCCTTTTATCCAGAGCCCTGGCTCGCTCTTTCGCTCTTCCTTTCTTTTCTTCTTCTTCTTCTTCTTCTTCTTCTTCTTCTTCTTCTTCTTCTTCTTCTTCTTCTTCTTCTTCTTCTTCTTCTTCCTTCTACTCCTCCTCCTCTTCCTTCTTCTTCTTCTTCTTCCTCTTCCCCTTCTCCTCTTCCTCCTCCTCCTCTTCCTCCTTCTTCCTCCTCCCCTTCCCCTTCTCCTCCTCTTCCTCCTTCTTCTTCCTCCTCCCCTTCCCCTTCTCCTCCTCTTCCTCCTCCTCCTCGTCCTCCTCTTCCTCCTCCTCGTCCTCCTCTTCCTCCTCCTCCTCTTCCTTCTTCTTCTTCCTCCTCCCCTTCCCCTTCTCCTCCTCTTCCTCCTCCTCCTCTTCCTCCTCCTCCTCTTCCTCCTCATCCTTCTTTTTCCAAAAAAATCTAAGAAGCCTGGGGTGATCTTTGGCTGTTCTCTGTCCTCAAGAGCTGACCCCTGTAGCATCCCTGGCTTACCCCACTGAGTGCCCCTTGACCCTGGCTTTGGATTCTGATTCCGGTTGAGCTGACTCCTCCTCTTTACTGCTGAGTGTGGCTCCATTTTGGAACTGCCTGTCACCCTTCATTTACCTTCCTCAGAAATTCTGATTGAGGCATCTGATGTCAACTCCCCACCTGGGTTCCTGGCACTAATCTCATACTTGCAAAGCATCCAAGTTTACTTATGTATGCATTTATTTTGATCTCATACCCTAGCATTTATTCCTACTGAACATAATCTCTGATTTCTAATAATTCATGGCCTGGACAAAGAGGTGCATGCTACAGAACTCTGCCACATGTAACTTTAATGCGCATGCCATGCTAGGTGGAAATTGGCAGGCTGAGCTCCCACGGACGGGCTGTCTGTCACCGGGCGAGCAGGCCCAGCTAGATTGCCAAAGGAAGCTTGGTGTGGGGCTTTAAAAATCCATTTTAAATCAAAGCAAGTGCTCGAAAAACAATTTATCTTTTATTTTGTATTTTTAATATAATGATGTATTTTTAAATCCTTACCAAGAATCTTGAGTAAATGTAGTTTTTTTTTTCTTAGCCTGTCTCCCCACAATTTTAGACTGTACGTTTTAGAGTGACGTTATGTATAAATACAAGCGTAAAATACATCTTTCCTGCAGAAAATTCTTCCTCAGAGCCTGCTGCTACTTGTGGTGAGAAATATGCGAAATAACTCTTTTACAAAGTAATAGAAGTTTTAAGTCAAATTATGCTAATTTTTACATAAATAGACACAAATTCAAGGGAGTAATAAGATGCACTCTGAATCATGCCCAATCTTCAAGACTGCCCTTATAGGAAAAAAATGAATTTTTTTTCTAGTTAGCAGACAGAAAAAAAATATGTTAAATTATTTTTCAATTGCAAATTGACATATTAATACATATTAAACAGGCTTATACCTGACCAGATCTCCTGCCTTCTATTTTTCCAAGTGTTTCAAATCACACACACACACACAAAAAAAAAAAACCTTACTATTCCATCAGTAGTGTAAAATCTTATCTTGTAATGACTATATTCTGTGGACACTTACATCCTACACAAAATAAGTTCTGTAACATACTATATAATTATATTATGTAAAATACATGATGTAATATATATTCTGTGGGAACAATGGCTTTTTACAAAAAATAAACCACAGAAAGCATAGTTAATTTTGTAACTTTATCCACAGTTTCATAGAATTTTGTGAGGCTTCGAAAGTACAATTTTGAATACAATTTTTTTCTTAAATATCAGTTCTCCATAGTCAACTAGTTAACTGCTACTGCAGTGTCTTTAAATGTCAAATGAGTTTTATGGCTCTTTTGAAATATTTAAAGGGAGGCTTTTTTTTAAAAACATCAAATTGTCACTTCAATCTTAGAGAAAGTTTCAAAGTTTCTAAATGCTGAACTGTCCCATTACCATAACTACCACCACCTCTACTGCCGCCCGACCACATGCAATCTAAGTGATTTGCTTGAAATATGGTAGGTCGGGGCTGGAACAAATCAAAGGAAATATACAATATATACAATATGTACAGAAAGTGTTTATTGAATTACCTATAATCTTCTTTTCTTAATGCTATATGTATATGGACCACCTGACTTTCTTCTTCTCCCTCCCTTCCTTCCTTTCCTTCCTTATTTTTATTTTCTCATTCCTTCACTGCCTGCCTGCCTTTCTTCCTTCCTTCCTTCCTTCCTTCCTTCCTTCCTTCCTTCCTTCCTTCCTTCCTTCCTTCCTTCCTCCTTCTCATTTATTTTAGTTTACCTTTAGCACCCTTAGCATCAGAGTTTGGGCACGTTCTTGTTCTTCAAATACCAGCTCTTTATATATACCTCATTCCATCTGACTACTCTGCCCAGCCATGATTTGAGGGGACAAATGACAAACACATGTGAAGACGGTGGGGAAGTGGGGGACAGTAGTCAGCACACCTTCTGTCTTGCCATCTTGTTTTCCAGGAGAAGAGATCTGAGTTGCAGTAAAAGGTACAGAGGGTCACAATAGGAAGGAGTGGCTGTCCAGTCTTAAAAGTTGTCTCAAATCAGAATGCAAATTAAGGGCGTTTTTGAGATCAGCATTTTCTGTTTTACTGGGGTGTCCTAGGGGGTCATCTCTGGGCCTCTTTATACGCAGTAGACCTCCTGGAGCCTCAGGCCTGGTAGACAGTTGGCGCCCTCAACCATTGGGTAAGTGGAATTTTTCCCTATACACAAGTACTCTATGTAGCATCCTCCTGTCTTTGAAAGGACCCGAGCAACTGAACGGACAGAGAGTGACCTTTACACGGGTACAATTGTGCGTCACCACGTGGCCATGATAGCCTGGCTCTCCAATCCATGTAGGCAAATTCACAGTGGTGCTGGATTGTGATTTATGATTTGTTTTTGAAATTGCAAAATCACTTTGATGTGAACTTCTGTTCTCAGAACCCATTCCAGATGTGTTTCAAACTCCAGACTTATCAAACAAAAATTTTTGAAATGTAATAATAATGGTTAATATTAAAGAAAGAGACCTAACCATTGATTTGAGCTTGGCAAACCCAGTTGGCTTGGCTTACAAAAAAAAAATACATATATATTTGATTGAGCAAAATTTGTTTGGCCAAGCAGTTCTCCCTTAATTTTTAAGCCCCTGAGTATTTGGGGGGAAACTTAATACATATGTTTCTGGTTCATTGCTTCTTAAACCATCAAAATGTTATTTTTCCAAAGTGTGTGAGTGCTAAGAGCAATCTGTCAGACAATATACAAGTTCTTGAAACTGGTTTTTACTTGAAGTTGTAGACCTTGGTAGATGTGAACTCAAACATTTAAGAGAGTTTGGCTCTATTTTTAATATTTTTAATATTTTTATGTATTAAAGTATTTACATATATTATTATTTTAATACTTATATGTATCTATATACTTTTGTGCATATGTATAATCTTAATTATATAGTAATTATATATCCTTGCATGAGGAACATACCACTCGGTGTATTCCCTTCCACAGCATCCCACCGGGTTCCCCCCAGAGTTTAATTCTAAATGAAACATCCACAAAGCATTAGGGGGACCAGCACTGCACCAGTTAGCACTTTGAAAAGTATCATATTTTTGGAAGAACACATGTGTCAAATGGAATGTGCAAACCAAAACACACCCAACAGCAGAGTCTGAGGAATTGGTGGCAATCCTTCTAAGGAATGACCGCTGTATAAATGTCTCCTTGATTAGCTTTTCTTTGCCTGTTAATTCCCACCCCCCATCTCGTCTCCTCTGGCCCTTCAGCTATATTGTGTGTTGAGTAATTTCATTCTGTATACAAGAAGAAAGAAAGAAAGAAAGAAAGAAAGAAAGAAAGAAAGAAAGAAAGAAAGAAAGAAAGAAAGAAAGAGTTTCTTAAAATTAAAAGTAATATTCTGATAATCTTGTCAGAGAAAAAAGAGTAAGGAAAAAAGACATGTATTGTCTAGAATGCATCTTGTAATTTCCATAATTCACTAAAAAAAATTCATTCACTGCCAGTTTATTTGATTTAACAGCATCCAAAGTGTAAGGTTACATGGAATAAATAGCTAATTGGGTTAATTTAATAGCAGGTTAAATCTTTCTTTTATTTTGTCTAAAAAGGCACATTAAAATAGTTCAATTTTCAAGTGGTCTTGGAAATCTAAAGTAGACTTTCTTGATAAAAAAAAAAATATATATATATACACACATACATATAGCTTTCCCACTGCTGGGTTATAGTGGGATATGTTGGCATGCTTCCAGATAACTGCATGAAAATCCAAGCTGCCTTTATAAGTGCAGAATTTAGTGTTGGGTCTTAAGGTTTTGTTTGGCATCTTGCCAAAGATGTTATGCATCTAGCTGGGAAAATTGCCTAGAAGTTAATTGAGAGGAAAACACTAATATACAACCGCCCCCCCCACAAGAAAAAAAAGCAAGCATGGATATGCATATGGTGCTGTTCATTGATAAGATTTGTATGCATACAATAAAGGGTTGTACTAAAGTTGCTTAGAATGATTTTTACTGACTGTCTACTTACCATGGTTCTCTCTGTTCCGAGAAGAATATCCGCAGTTTTTCTATGATCAGGATTCAACCCCAGCTCCTGCCCACGGGGGGGGGGGGGGGGCACGAGGCCATTGAAGTCCCTTTAGAAATGTCACCAACTAAAGGATAAGTGATTATTCAGGAATTTAGAAAATGATCTATGCAACTTTCAGCTCTTCCATATATTTAAAATGACATTTTTAAAGGAATCTCAGGCTCTTCTCCCCAGATGAACTGGGTAGTATTTGCTGATTCTCCAATGAAAGGACCCATGATCTTAGAGAAAACATTTCCTGCTTCCAAGGGCCCCCAGTGCCTGAGACCATTCTCAACTTTAGTATCTTCCAAGTTCAGAGAGCACTTGCTGTAAGGACTTAAAGACTTGTTATGTTGTCAGTGGTCTCACACTACCTGAATGTTTCATGTCTCACTCTTGGTAGGTAAGATTTTCTTCTTCATTGAATATTTTCTTTAGTGCTTTATATCATGTACTTCCTTTTTTTTTTTTTTTTTTTTTGGTAATGGGGATGGAACCCAGGGGCATTCTGCCTCCGAGCTACGCCCCCAGCTCTACTTTTTGTTCTTTATTTTGAAACAGCGTGTCACTGGGTTGCAAACAGAGGGTCTCACTAAGTGGCCGAGGCTGTCTGGAAACCGCGATCCTCCTGTCTCAGCCTCCCAAATGCTGGGATTACAAGCGTTCGTCTCCACATCCATTTTAGTCTATGGCTTCTAAAAGGGCATCTGTGGCATGCCCTCAGCCTTCCCTTCCTTTTTCCTTTTTCCTTTTCCCTTTTTTTTTTTTTTTTTTTTTTTTCAGATCAAGAATTCTGAGAGAAAGCCATCTGAATTGCTAAGAAATTACCATTGTATTTCCTTCTTCACGCTGACGAATTCAAAGGGTGGGTTGTTCTCAGTAGACTGAAATTTGTCTGGAAGAAGCCACTCACACAATTATGCCACATTTGTCATTAAGATGCTCCCTGGCACCATCTCTCCAGCCACATCTCCCTCCTTTTTCAGGCATGGTTTAAGCCTTGAGGTAGAAAAAAATACGATTTCTCAAAAACAGAGTCGAGCCTGAAAACTGGAAAGCCCTGTTCTTGGATGACAAAGGTCGCAGTCAGTGGGATTCTTGGTCACTTTCCGAGCCTTTCTTTGCAGTTCTCACTGTGGTCTTGGAGAAAGGGCCTGAATGGGGAGAGCGGCGAGGACAGAGGAACAAAGCTGAGGCTACACTTGGGGCTAGAAAGGGAGGGAAAAGTGATCCTTTAATTAAGAGAGGGTTCTTTTGTACCTGCACTGTATCCTTTTGATGTGTTAAGATAGAGAGGAGAGGAGGAGGGCAGAAAACAATGGGAGTTTGCTACTGTATGAATCCCTTCTTCTTATACTTAATCCTGTCCTTATTGGGGCCCTGGGTGGAAAGCTGATAATTTTGGTGAGCCCGAAAAAAAAAAAAAAAAAAAAAAAAGAAGGCAGTGCCTTGAATTCCTGCCACTATCCCGTCCATAATGAACGGGCCTAATGAATGCGGGTAAGTGGTAGGAATCTGTGACCAGCTGCATCGGGGCAGGTAATACAGCTCCGATTTAATTGGGAGCAGGTATTGGAAGGCTGTATTACTTTAATTGGTGAGGGGTTTTCTAAATGGAAAGGACAAAGTATAATGGACAAATTGTGCCGTACAATAGTACTTAAGCTGGGATTGTATGCATTCATTAATCTGCTGAGGAATGGGGCAATTCTAAACAATTTTCTCAGTGAAACCAACTCCAGAAGGCTGGTCCTTTTTGTTCTCCCTTGGGAAAATGCAAGATTGAAACAGAAAATACCTTTACCGAGGCAATCATTTGCCACGTGTGGAAAGCGGATACAGCTGTAAACTATGAAAAAGGAATCTTTGTAGTACAATAAAGGATGGAAAAAGAGATAAAGCTGGGGATAAGAGCGGGCCTGTCAGTGCATCTAAAGGAGGAATAAAGTGATGGTGTTTACGGTGACAGTCAAGACTCTAAAGAGAACGCAGGACAGTTCAGAGAGGGGAATTTGATATTTAAAAGGAAGGGCTGTGATAATTAAAAGTAGCGTTACATTAAACTCAGACACATGTCATTAATGACAGAACGAAACTGGTGTCTTTAAAAAAAGTTAATGATTCTTAGGAAACCGTTCTCTAGGTCTCACACTTGTAAAAGTCTGCATGCACATGAACCTGGCCTCACAGGCTCTATTTCTGATTTCTGAATTTCCCTAAAAAATATAAATGGCAACGCAGTTAAAATTATGCTCCAGTAATTGAATGCCATTGTTCACGGGAGCGTGCTTACGGGCCATGCTACCAGAAAAAGGGTGGAGGGGTCCTTGCCATGTGATCAAGGCTGTGAAAGGCTCTCTCATGGAGATGTGGGTAGAAAATGAGCCCAGGGGATGTTCATTGTCAAGCCCTTGTTCTTGCCATGTTTCATTAGATAATTTACCTTTGACGAAATTTAATAGCATACCTAAGAAGGCAAAAAAAAAAAGTTTTCAAATTTGGGGCTCAGTGAAAAGATGGTGGGACAGGATTCTCAACTTGGCTGAAACTTCATGGTCGACAGGCAAGCGTACTTGAATTCTTAATGGGATTCTTACGGTTGTATATTTTATTAGAGGTAGGAAGACTGGAAAGATCAAATGTCCTTTGGAGTTGGTGGAGGTTTAGCAGTGGGAGGGGGAAAAGGAACCAGAGCACAGTGGCAGTGCTGATCCAGCTTTCCCAAGATTCCCAGGTGGGTTTCATGTATTGCCTAATGTGAAGAGCAGGGCGATTCAGCTTTCCATGCCAGCCATAAAGGCCAAATTATCTTACCCTGACCATTGTTCCCAGCTAGAACCGAATCTATAAAGCTACAGTTTGTAGAACGATTCCTTTGGAAGGAAAACTATTTTGGTCTTACGTCTGTTGATCCCCACATTGGACAGCATAGACATCAGCCTCAATCTCTAAAGCACAGACTATGATTAAAAAAAAATGCCCTCACTGTAGAATCATCTCAGTTCTAAAAGCAAAGAAGAAAACCTTTCCTGGATGTTGGTGTCTAATGGAAAAAATCCTTCTCAGCAAAAGAAAAACTCAGCAAAAGAAAAAACTCACAAATTATATCATAAAACCAAAAGCCAGTTATATTAATCAGAATACATTCATATGATTAGACAACAGTGTCTCATTAGCAAAAGCACATTTATGATGTTGGTAATAGCTGGGCATGGTAGCACACATTACAAGCGTGAGCCACCACGCCCAGCTCTTATTATTATTAATAGATATAATAGTTAGCTTTCTTGTTTAAGTTTACTGGGAAATAAAAGCGCATGCTTGTGATCCCAGCTCTTGGGAGGCTGAGACAGGAGGATCACACAGGTTCGAAGCCAGCCTCAGCTACTTAGTGAGGCTCTCAGAAACTTAGTGAGACCCTGTTTCCAAATAAAATATAAAAATAGGTCTGGGAGTATAGCCTGGAGGTAGAGAGCCCCTGGATTCTATCCCCAGTACCACACATACAAAAAAAAAAAATATGTTGGTAATAATGGCAACTCAAACTCATTGCTGCTTCTCCACATTTAAAATTACAACCTAGTCAGGCACATTGGCATACATCTATAATCCCAGTACTTGAGAGCCTGAGACAGGAGGATCTCAGGTGTGTGGGCAGCCTCAGAGACTGGGCAAAGCCCTCAGCAATTTAGGGAGACCCTGATTAAAAAAAATAATAATAATAATGCGCCGGGCGTGGTGGCGCACGCTTGTAATCCCCGCGCTTGGGAGGCAGAGACAGGAGGATCGCGCAGGTTCGAAGCCAGCCTCGCGCGCTGGCTTCGGAGACCCTGTTTCCAAATTTAAAAAATGTAAAAATAGGTCTGGGAGTGTAGCCGGAGATAGAAGGGCTTCCAGGAACCCCAGTACCACCAATAATAATAATAATAATAATAATAATAATAATAATAATAATGTTGTGGGTGTAGCCCAGAAGTAGAACACCTCTGGGTTCAATCTTCAGTGCCCCAAATAAATAAAGCCTGTCAAATTCTTTGGTGATAAAAAGTTAGAAGTGAGGTGTAAAATAAGGAGTCAGGGTCCCCCAAGTGATTCTCTATTTTATTTTTATTTTTAATAATTTTTTATTGGTACATTGTAGTCATACATCTTAATGGGATACAAGATGGTGGAGGCATACGTGCACACATCACCTAATTAGCCCTTACCCAATTACCTCCCCATTCTCTGCCCCTCCCTCCTTCTTATGTTTGGCTTAGTGACTAACACTGATGTGTTTGTTAAAGTACATCATGTGCATTAGAGCATTTCCTTTTTCTTCTCTCTCATCCCATCAGTTAGGCCACTTTATTTGCTCATATATAGTATCTCTTTATTCATCTAGAATTCATCCTTTGATTCATATTATCCCTAGCTTCCACATATTAGGGAGAGCATCCAATTTTTTATTTCTTTGTGACTGATTAATCTCACTTGGCATAATGTTCTCCATTTCCATCCATTTCCCTGTAAATGATGTAATTGTTTATTTTTTTGGCTGAGTAGAATTCCATTGTGTACATATCCCATAGTTTTATAATCCATTCATCTGTTGATGGGCATCTTGGCTGGTTTCATAGTTTGGCAATGGTGAGTTCTGTAGCTATGAACATAGATGTGCCTGCACTAGTTTTATAGTTTGGTTTCCATTATTTTGGGTACATCCTAGAAGTGATATTGCTGGATCATAGACTATCCAACAAACTCAACCAAAAGGCTTATGGAACTGATCAACAAAGTCAGCAGAGTATTTAGATACAAAATCAATCTTAAAAAAAAATGGAAGCTTTTCTGTATACCATCCATAAATCCAATTAGAAAGAAATCCAAAAAATACTTCCACTCAGGATATCCCACAAAAAATACTTAGAAATAAACTTAACCAAGGAGGAAAAAGACCTCTACAAAGAAAATTATAACACATTGAAAAAAGAAATTGAAGAAGACCTTAGAAGATGGAATGTTCTTCCATTTTCATGGATAGACAGAATAAATATCATCAAAATGGCTATATTTCCAAAAGTGATCTACAAATTCAATGCAATGCCCATTAAATACCAAGATCATCTCTCAGAGATGTAGAAAAATCAGTCCTTAATTTCATTTGGAACAGCAAAAATCCAGAATAGCCAAAGTAGCTCTCAACAATGAAAACCATGCAGGAGGAAACACAAAACCTGACTTTAAGCTATACTACAAATTCATAGTAATAAAACAGCAAAATACTGGCACAAAAATAGAAACATAGACAAATGGAGCAGAATAGAAGACTCAGAAACAAATTTGTTTCCTACAGCCAATTGATTTTTGACAAAAGGTTCAAAAACATACACTGGAAAGAAGATAGCCTGTTCAACAAATGGTGTTGACAAAACTGGTTAACCATATACAGAAAAAGTGACTCTCTGTTTTAATAAATGTGACATGTGGTTATTGGTTATCTATAATGAAAACTCTCTTAAGCTTTTAATTTGTGAGGTGAGGTGTGTGTGTGTGTGTGTGTGTGTGTGTGTATGTGTGTGTGTTTGTGTGTGTGTGTGTGTGTGTGTGTATTGGTTGTTAGTGTATAATCAAAGTTAGTGGTGCTATATGACCATGCTATTCACAAGTGTGACAAAAACCTCAGTTCAAAACTATGTAGTTATAATAGGGCAAGTTTGTATGAAAAAACTTCCACCTTAACATCACCCATAGAATCACACTGAATGATTATTTTGTACTTGACTGGTTCCCATGCCCATGACCCTATCCAAAGAATAGACAAAGCCTGGCTCTTTCAGTAAAATTAATACATCATTTTAGCTAACAAGGACTCAGATTTGGCAAAATGGACTCATAAAAAATATCTACTTTCTTAAGAGCCATTTATACTGGGCATATTATTAAGAAAGAAAAAAATTTGATACACACAGATTTATTGAGTACCAGTAAGCTAGTTGATGTTATTTATGTTCTTACCAACAACAAATTCAACAACTATAGATTCTTTCTACACTTAGTCAGATGTTGGGTCACCATAGATATTCACAAAATAGAGATTTTAATTAAATTTTCTAAGGAAGTGATTACATAGGTCCAGTTATTGTCTTTACTATCGTTGAGCTTTCCAGAGGTGTAATCACCAAAGGGAGAATCAAGATAGAGTTTAATAGAACTTTGGAGTTTCATGTTTAGATAACTTCCCCTAGGATTTCTGCAGAACTTTGCCATTCTTTAATCTCCTCTTTTGGTAATGTTAACAGCCAAGAGAGGAAACACATTCGGTGCAGGCCATTTAAGTTTAAATTTGATGTTCAGGTGCCAGACGTGGTGGTGCACTACTCTGATGCTAGTATCTGGGAGGCTGAGACAGGAGAATTGCAGGTTCGAAGTCAGCTTCAGCAACTTAGAGAGGTTCTTAGCAACTTATGGGAGCTTGTTTCCAAATAAAAAAATAAATAGAGCTGGTGGTGCAGCTTGTAGTTAGAATGCCCCCAAGTTCAGTTCTTAGCAACACACACACACAAATTGTCATCAATACTATTTATACTGTCCACCTGTACATATATACATAAAATGTGTGCGTATTATATATAGTGTACATATATATGCATGATATGTACACATAATATGTATGCATATATACACATACAAATGGTGAAATATATATCAAAAATATTAAGTAAAAAATTACAATATTTACAAATTGTTTCAGTAAATTAATTACATAGAAAAGAAGTTCAAATTTTAGAAGGCTCATTGTTATCACTTTCAGTGAGATTGATGTAGAGTTTAATTAGAAGCATTTTGCTTTTATTCTTATCTAAAATTCTCCAAGCATATGATAGAATAGGCAGTAAAGTAAATTGTAAAGTAGTGGTATTCAATAGTATCATACTTGTAGGGCATGGCGGTGCACATTTGGGATACCAGCATTTGAGAGGCTGAGACAACAGGAGGATTGTGGTTCATGGACGGCCTCAGCTGCTTAGTAAGGCCCTTTGCAACTCAGTGGGACCCTCTTTCAAAGAATAAATAAATCTTAAAACACATACTTTTGATATTACTCAAAAATGCTAAGAACATCTGCCTTTTTATGCTATTTTTGAAATGTAATTAATTCATAATGAAACAAAAGTATCTTCCTTAGGAAATGCCCCTTAACTGTTTAAAATAAAGATTGAAACTTAAGGAATGAAGAGAAGATAAAATTCCTTTGGGTTAAAATAATGTAGATAATTGAATATGAGATCTTTTGCATACTATTCTAAAATGTCTTTTCATGTCACACAGAGGGAACATAAAATATGTACTCCACCATCCCATAGTAAAAGGAATTAAGCATTAACTTTTTCAAGAATTTGGTATACATTTTTTTTGTGAGAAACAAAGACAGTAAATCTATTCCATACTAAGGTATTGGAATTAGATTTTTTTCTTTCATAAAAAACACAAATTTATTATTTCGATTTTCTGATTTCAGAATGTTTTGCAAATGGAAATATATGTTCCAAACTCTCTAACAGAAGTGAAGATAAAAGTTATCTATGTGATTGTTCCATAGTACAGGACATTCAGCACATCTATGGAGAAAACTATAATGCTACTTTAGAAAAGCTCATGACTTAAGGTACAAAAACAAAAAGAAATTTACCAGCTTTGTGTGCACAAGCCGGCAACTAATATAATTGCTGTCCTCAAATGGCAAAATTAATGCAATAATCTATAGTGAAGATGTAATAATTATCTTTAAAATCATTAGAAAAATAAAATTTGAAATGCAAATTACAATGAAGGAATCAAAGTTTAAGGGACAAGGGAAACCAATACTTTGAAAGAACCACAAAGGATCCCAGCAGCACAGTACTTGAACTCAGGTCATAAACAGCAAAAGAATACTTACAAGTTTAATTCCAAAAAAGGTCCATACTATTGATTTTTAAAAAGACAAACTGATGAAAATGTTATGTCTCAGTGAATATCAGTAGGTAAGGACTGAGATAAACTAGGACATTAACGAACAAAAAAAATGGCCATGAAAAGTTGTATATAATTAGAGAAACATTAGCCCTTTCCTTGAGGTTTTAGAAAATAACAAGAGAATCAGTAAAGTTTCTAAAGTGTAGCCTTGTAGAGTGAACTCAGCAGAATGGCAGGGAGGGAGAGAGAGAGAGAGAGAGAGAGAGAGAGAGAGAGAGAGAGAGAGAGAGAGAGAGAAGAGGGAGGTGTGTGTGTGTGTGTGTGTGTGTGTGTGTGTGTGTGTGTACACAAATAGCAATGCCAACAAAATTCAGGACCAGTATGAAACAGGTCTGTAAGATAAGAATCCAATATATATAGAAACTAAGAAAGTATGCATTCAAGAAAAAGACATCTTCAAAATTTTAAGAAGATTCTGTGGTGTTTTCAGTCTTTATTCCCTCCACCCCTCATAAATAGCACCGGATGATGTTGGGCTTGAGAAACGGCAGTTTGGGTACCAATTCCCCACCTCAAAGTGAAGGAAGCCAAGCAGACTTTATCTGTAAATTAATGTTTGTTCTATCCTACTTGGAGGGGTAGTTGAGGACTGATGTCTTCATCTCTCTTCCACCTTACTCAGTCTAGACAGGATCACTGCTCCTAAAAGCTATATAGACATAGTTGCATATGATTTTAATTTTAATTCCCACTGGAGTCTCAATTTCTTCTCTTAATGATCTCTTGTGTGTGTGTGTTCCTTCATGATCTCTTGCCCCAAAAATCTGTAGGTTTGCTGTCTTCATAGAGATAACCTCAAAGAAAATAATTGACATAAACTGAGCCTAATAATTCCAAATATGGACTTACTGGACTAAGATTTTAAAACAACTGTCATAAATAGCTCAAATAGATAACGGAAAACAGAGACAAAAAAAACTAAAGGACATTTGAAACATGAGATAAAATCAAAATAATAATATTATCATAGAGATACAAACTAGAAAAAAAATCGCATGGAAGTTATGTAGCTGAAAATCATAATAACCAAAATGAAAAATTCTGTACCACGAATCAGTAAGCGATTGGCAAAATAATCAGTAAACTTGAAGATAAGACAACTGAAAGTCTAAAGTCTAAAGAGAAGAAAAGAAAAGCAAAAAAAAAAAATCAAAAGAGAACAGAATGCGAGAAAATTGTTGGACTTCATCAAGCAAACCACCACATATACTATGAGACTTTGAGAAGAAAAGTGAGATACATAATGCCTGAATATGAATTCAATAAGCTTATGAATTCAATAAGCTCAACAAATTCCAAATTATATATACCCAAAGAGATCCATACCAAGATACATTATAATCAAACTATTGAAAACAAAGTAAAGATAATAACAGAATCTTAAAAGCATAGGAAATGAAGTGACATGGTATGTACAAGAGATTATCAATAAAAATACCAGCAAATTGTTCACTAGAAACTTGGTGCAGAAAAGATATATATATATATATATGTTATATATGTTATATATGTTATATATGTTATATATGTATATATATTGCATTAAGAATACCTGTACACACACACACACACACACACACACACACACTACTGAAATAACAAGAAAGTGTTAAATTATAATTCTATTCTTGGCGAAATTTTCCTTCTGATATGAAGAAAAAAACCCCACAAAATTCTCAGGTAAACAAAAGCAGAAAAAAGTCATTATCACTAGATCTGACCTCCATGGAATGCTAAAGGAAGCCATTCAGAAATGAAAAGATATTGTGTAGTAACATGAAGCTACATGAAAATGTAAAATTATCCCATAAAAATAAATACAGGTACAACTACAAATCTGCTAATATTTTGGTTTACAAATTTACTTTTATTTTTCTATAGGATCTAAAAGGCAAAAGTAGAAAAATAATTTTAAACCTGTTATTACACAAATGATGTATACATACGTAATTTGCGACATCAGTAGCGTATGGAACTTTGTAGCAGTAGAGTATATGTATGAAATTGAGGTTAAGTTGATATTGATTCAAATTAGTTATAACTTTAGGATGTTACATGCAATC
Source organism: Muscardinus avellanarius (assembly GCF_963383645.1). Classification (NCBI taxonomy): domain Eukaryota; kingdom Metazoa; phylum Chordata; class Mammalia; order Rodentia; family Gliridae; genus Muscardinus; species Muscardinus avellanarius. Next base: position 82,586,967 of record NC_137801.1, on the reverse strand, counting down.
CCCATGGTAACTGCAAAAAAAGCATCTATAGAATATACATAAAAGGAAAGAAAAAGGAAATCAAATATGTCACTACAATACTTCACTAAGCACAAAAGAATTTTTCAATAGAAAAAAATAGAAGACTAAAGAGCTGTAAGACATACAGGAGACAGCAAATGGTAATTCTTTGTCAGTAATTATTTTTCATATAAATAAGCTCACCAATAAAAAATCATAGATTGGCAAAAACAGATAAAAACATCTGAATACTGGCTGTCTTCAGGAAACTTACTTTATATTTGAGACACAACCAATTGGAAAGAAAAAACCATAAAAAGACATTCCATACAATGAGTAAGAAAAAGAAGCTACGTTAATATTAGAGAAGACAGACTTTAATTCAAAAATTATTTCAAAAAGAAACTAAGGAAATTATATACTGAAAAGAACATCAATTAACCAAAAAGATATAAAAATATGAATATATATGCACTAAATATCAGTCTCAAAATATTTAAGACATCAACAGATTACAAGAGAGAAATAATTTTGTAATAATAGAGACTCCAATATTTCTAACTTCAATAATGAATAGAGCAATGAAACAGAAAATCAATAAGGACTTGGAGGACTTTAACACCACCATAAATCAATTGTGTCTAAGGTATTCACACAGATCATTCTACCTACTAAAAGTAGAATACACACTTATTTTCAAATGCATATGGAATATTCTGCAGTGAAAATCATAAATCAGGATACCAACAAGTCTTAAAACATTAAAAGTTTGAAAGCATACAAAGTAACTTCTGATAATAGAAAATAGACAGGAGCTAGCAAATACATAGAAATGCTAGAAAAGTTCACAAGTATGTGTAATTTAAAGAAATTTAAAGAAAACATTTTTAAACAATGTCTTGGTTAAAGAAGAACAAGGAAAGTTAGAAAATTCTTTGATATAAATGAAAACAGAGCATACTAAACCTTATGGAATGCATCAAAACCAGTGATAAGAGAAAAATTCACATCTGTAAATGCATACATTAAAAATGTCCTAAATCAGTGGCATGACTTTAGTTCTTAAGCAAGTAGAAAAAAATTAATGGAAAGAAGAGAAAAACACTCAGTAATCTCAATTGATGTCAAAAAATTTACAAAGTTCAACACTCTTTCTTAATGACATCATTCAATGAAGTAGAAAAATAAAAAAATCCTCAGTATGATAAAAGCTATACATGAAAAACACACACATAATGTTGTACCCAAAGGTTATAGATTAACATCTTTTATTCCCTAAGACCAGAAATAAAACAAGTATTGTGTGCCGTCATCACTTTCACTCAACACATTACTGGAAATTCTAACTAGAGCAAGATGCAAGAGTAAGGAAAAAAAGCAACCCAAAGTAGGGGGAAGAATTAAAATAACCACTAGTGATAAGTGCATGATCTTATGTGTACAAAACTGTAAGGAGTTCACAGAACACTGTTGGAATTTAACAAACAAATTCAGCAAAGTTGTAGGTTATAAAGTCAATATGAAAAACTGGCTACATTTTTACAAAAAGAAAAATCTGAAAGGAGATTAAGAAAAATACCATTCACAGTAGCACTGAAAAAATAAAATACTTATTAATAATTATAGAAAAATAAATAAAGGTCTTATGTACTGTAAATGACAAAGCCTTACTTAAAGATTAGATACCAATGAATAATGAAACCTCATGATCATGGGTTAAAATACTCATTATTAAAATGACAATTCTACATAAAATGTTCTACAGGTTCAGTATAATCCCCATCGACACACTGAGTGCTGTGAGAATGTATGTTTCTATCACTCTGAACCTCTTATGATGTATAATTGCAATGCCTAAGTAAGTAAATACATTTTACAAAAGAAGAGATACAAAAGGCCAATAGATACATCAAAAAATGTTCTACATCATTTGCCATCAGAGAGATGCAAATAAAAACTACAGTAAGATTCCATCTAACCCCAATCAGAGTAGCAAGCATAAAGAAATCAAATAATAAATGCTGGCAAGGATGTGGGGAAAGAGGAACTCTTTTACACTGTTGGTGGGAGAGCAAACTAGTTCAGCCGCTATGGAGATTTATTAGAAAACTAGGAATAGATCCACCACATGATCCAGCTCTACCACTCCTGGGTATTTCTCCAAAGGGGTTGAAATCAGAGAACTACAGTAACATATGCATGACTATGTTCATAGCAGTACAGTTTTTTTTTGTTTTGTTTTGTTTTGTTTTGGAGGTACTGGAGTTCCTGGAAACCCTTCTCTGGGCTACACTCCAAGACCTATTATATTTTTATTTGGAAACAGGGTCCCTTTTAAACCAGCGTGGCTGGCTTCGAACCAGTGTGATCCTCCTGTCTCTGTCTCCCAAGTGCGGGGATTACAAGTGTGCGCCACCACGCCCGACTAGCAGTACAATTTGTAATAGCCAAAATATGGAACCAATATAGGTCTCTATAAACAGATAAATGGATTTCCAAATTATGGGAAATACACACAATCGATATCTATTCAGCTATAAAAAAGAACAAAATCATGCCATTCGTAAGAAGATGGAAAGATCTGGAGGACATTGTGTTAAGTGAGTTCAGCCAAGCACAGAAAGAGAGGGGACATATGGTTTCTCTAATATGCCCAAACAAGGGAGTATTAGGAATTCCAGAAGGACTCCAGATAATGGAGGGGAAACCTCAGCAAAGCTAGAATGGAAGGAGAGGAAGAAGGCTGAGGTTGATTAATGAAGGAGCTACTTCGGAATGTGTGTAAAAGTATGAATGTAGCAGGGTTGACCTGGACACTCATTGTTGGGAGGGGGGAAGGGGAACCAAGCAAGGGGAGGGGGCACCACGCAGTCTAAAAGTATACCATCCTCAATATGTCCCACATATAAATAAAATTTAAAAATAAATATTAAAAAATCAAAAACAAAAAAATGCACCACAAGCTATGGTAATTTCCATAGTGTGATACCATCAAAAGAAATAATGGAATAGAGAACTCCAAAGTAAAACCTTGAACATCTGGTCAATTTATTTTAGACTAGTGTGACAAGATCATTTAATAATAGAAAAAAAAAACATTGTTATCCACAACTGGAGCTGGAAAAACTGGACATTGACATGCAAAAGCAGGTTTTTGAAACTATACTTTGCATCATGTAAAAATCAATGACTCCAAAGGCATCAAAGACCTAACAAAGAGCTAAACCTCTAAAATGTATATAGTAAAATGCAGACAAAAAGTCATCTAGAAAACAGCAGGATAATAGATTGACTTTATCAAAATTAAGAATGTTTTTCATAAATGACATACTACAAAATAAAAGAAACTTCAACACACAGAATGGGAGAAAATATTTGTAACTCTTTATCTAATAAGGGTTTAGTGTCCAGAATATATCAGTGAGTCCCAAGATCCAGTAAGAAAAAATTAGCCAAACAACAAACAATAGGCAAAGAATCTAAACGCTTTTCCAAAGAAGATATGCAAATGGCCAATAAAACCTAGAAAAAATGCTAAACATTATTAGTCATTAATGCAAACCAAAATCACAATTAGAAACAATTCATACCTATGAGGATGGCTGTTACTGAAAAAAATTAAACTAATGTTAGAGATAATGTGGAGAAAATTATGACCCCCTCATGTAACGTTGGTAGTAATACCATCTGGTATGGTCAATTGTGCAGTTATGAACATTCCTCAAAAAGTGAAACCTAGAGTACCATTTGGTTCAGCAGTACCAGTGTGTATGAGTCAGCTTTCTGCTACTATAAAAAATATTCTTGAAATAATCAACTTAAGAAGAGGAAATGTTTATTGGGGTTCACAGTTTTAGAGATTTCAGTCCATGGTCAGTTTGCCTCATTTATTTGGGGCCTGTGATAGACGAAGCCGCTTACTACATAGGAGCCAAGAAGAGAAGAGAGAAAGAGGAAGAAACAAGGTTCCACAGCCCTCGGTGACCTAAAACCACTCTCTGGGCCCCATCGCCTAACGTTATTACCGTCTCCCAATAGCACTGTCCCGGGGAGTAAGATTTTAATACATAAACCTTTAAGGTACTTTGTAGGTACAAATTATGGCACACTACTCAGTATACATCCAAAACAACAGAAAGTAGGGATTTCAGAGAAATATCATTGATATCCAGAGGAGCAATATTCATAATGATCCAAATAAATAAATATAAAAATGTGCCATATGTTTTTATGCATATACTTATATATGATATACACTGTTGTATAAATATGTATAATATATGATAATTATCCAGTCTTTAACAATAATCTAATTCTTTATGATGGATGCAGTAACACAGACAAACTTTTAAATATCATACTCTGTCAAAGACACCAAACACAAAAGTAAAGGTAGTATGATTTCATTAATATGTCATACCTAGAATCAGCAATTTAATAGAAACAGAAGGGAGAATTGAAATTAACAGAGGCTGGGGGAGTGGGTAACAGGGAATTACTGTTTAATGGGCAGAGACCTTCTGTTTGGGATGATAAAAATGTCCTGGATATAGAAAATGGTGATGTATTCACAATGTGTTAATGTACTTAATGCCACTGAATTGAAACTTAAAATGGTTTAAAGGTAGGTTATGTTATTTATAATTAAAAAAATAGATGAATGAAAGAAATACTTCCCACTCCTTGCCTACTAGGGGCAGAAGAAGCATGTGGCAAAATCCAACACACATCCTTAATGAAATTCTCGACAGACTGGTAGAAAGAAACTTTCCAACTTGCTAAAATGTGAATCTCCTGCTTAAAGCTAAATGATGGAATGGATTCCCTCTAAGAGGGAAAGGATTTCATTTCTCAGGACTTATGTTCAGCATTCTAATTAAGGTTGCAGTCCATATAAAGAGACAAAGAATAATAAAAGAAATTAAAAGTCTACTGTATTTGAAATATGAAGCATAGCATCTTTATAGATTGATAACAAATATGTAAAAATGTTTGATTTTGTAATAAAACTACTAAAATATATAAAGGAAGTCAGCATGATTACCTATATAGGATCAGTCTAAAAGTGACTGTAAATACGAGTAGTAGAAAATCCAAAAATAAGATATAATTCATTCAAAAAATATAAAAAAGAATAAAATGCTTGGGCATTAAATTAACAAGAGATATGTAAAGCTTGCATACACAATAACTACAAAACATTGCTGTGACTTACTTTAAGAGGTTTTAAATAAGGAGAATATTTCATTTTTTATTGAAAATTAATACTTTCATGATATGTCTTCCTTCCTAAATTGACTTATAGATTAAACTCTTTCCTTATAAAAATATCAGCAGGTGTTTTTTTTCTTTTTAAATTGGCAAGTTGATCCTAAAAAGTTTCAAAGAATTGCAAATGACCTAGAATAACCCAAATAAATTTCAATTAAAAGAATAAAGTTGGAGGAGTTAGAATTTCAGATTTCAAAGTTATAAGATCAAAATTATAAGACTATAAGATTACAGAATCAAGGGTACATGAATGAGAGTCAGGAACACATGTATTTATAGGAAATGATTTTTTAAAGAGATTCCATGGCAATTCAATGAAAAAGAATATTTCTTCACTTCATTCATTCATTCATTCATTCATTCATTGGCACTGAGGATTAAAGAACTTAATATAGGGGAATACCACCACTGAGCTACACCTTTTTTTTTTTTAATAAGGTATCACTAAGTTGTCATGCACTATACTAAAACCTAAGATCCTCCTGTTTTCAAACTCCCAAGGCCTGGGATTATATCCAGATGCCAACATACCTTGCAAGAATGATATTTTTTGTAAATAACATTAAATAGCATAGGGACAATTTGATGTACAACATGTAAAAATTACTTTAGACTCTTAGGTACTACTACATAAAACTAGCTCAAAGATGAGTCATAGACCTCATGCAAAAATCAGACTCAAATCTTTGAAAAGGAAACATGGGAAGAAATATTTGAGATTTTATTTTAGAGAACTAGTACTTAGATACAAGAAGCACAATCCATAAACACAAAAAGAAAGGAAAATTGAAATCGATCAAACTTTAAAGGTTTAAATCTTTGAAAAAATACTTTCACAAGGTAAAAAGACAAGCGGCAAACAGAGACAAAATGTTTGGAAATATTTCTGTTAGAGAGTTTGTTACAAGAATATATAAAGATCTCCAACAGCTCAATGATTTTTAAAAGCTTAGTTTAAAAGTGAGTGAAATATTTGGATAGCCATTTCACCAATAAATATATATGGATGATAATGATCACATAAAACGTTATGAATATGCTCTAGGTATTAAGAATATGCAAAATTAAACAACAATGTTGTACCACTTCACACTGACTAGAAAGGTTGGTTTTAAAAAAGGCGAATTCAAATGTCAAAATGTGGAGAAGAAATAACTCTCATATGTTGTGGGTGGAAATGTGAAGCCGTTTAGCCACCTCACAAACTCTGTCAGTTGTTAAAATAATTTTACGTGAACTTACCAAATAGCACACTGATCCTTTTTCCTCTTATCTCAGAGAAAAGAAAACATATCTACACAGGCTCATGGACTAATATTTACCATTATAACTGCATTACTCATAACAGCCCTAAAGTGGAATCAATACATATTTTCCTCAACGTGGAGTAAAAAAAAAATGTAATATATCAACAATGTAATACCATTCAGTAATAAAAAAGCAGAAATCATTGATAAAATGGAAAGTCATGAGTGAAACTCAAACATATTATATTAAGCAAAAAGACTCAAATGCATGTTCTCATTTCTATGAACATTTCAGTGAAGGTATGCTAAAAATACAGAAAGTAGATCAATTGTTGCCTGGTAATAGGTGTTGAATGGTGATTGCCTGCCAAATAGAAGGCATTTTTTCCTAAGGAGTTTTTGATCTCTTAAAAACTGGATTGGGGTGATGAGTACACACTCTGTAAGTTTACTCAAAACTGAAATGCGCACGCTGATGCATACCCAGTTAGAACTCTATCCATAGAGGCTCATTAAAAGTCCTATTCCTCCTATCTCTCCCAACAGATAAAATATGTCTTTCATGTCTTTTCACAGAGTTCATGATTATGTTTGCATTCTCTCGGTTAATAATGAACACATTGTCCAATATGACAGATCCTACTGTACTCAAGCCATGCACTGAAACCAAAGAAAAACAAAAAGGGCACAATTAAAACATGACGGGAATATGGGTGCGGAGGGTATACATGCCCGAGAAAGGCTCAGGAAAGCATCAAACTTTAGCAAAATTGAAAGAGAACAAACCTTTGTGGAGTGAGGGAGGTGACCTAGCAGGGGAAAGTAGGAGTAGGGGTGGGAGATTTGATGAAGGAAATATGTCAATGGACATGATGTATTTATCACACAAATTTATCAATACCAGTCGCAATGTGGTGCACGGGGAGAAGGAGGAGGAGCAGCTGGGGAGCTGGGAGAGTCTCACCAAGTGCTGAGGGTATGTGTGCCCCTACTGGGAGCCCCATCATGCGCACGATTACAACGTGCCAACAGAACAAAACAAGAAAGGAGACCAGGGACATAGGTGGATATGTTATGCACATTTTTTGAGCTACATGGTACATATTTTAGCTCGACATTAAAAAGGCACAGACTTTAAAACCCCTACTCTATGTTCAGAGGGTATCAGTTACCACCATGTGCAATGAATAAGGTTCTGAAAGAAAGCTGGGATCGTTGGGCAGGTGAATTGAGGCCTTGGGGTGTGATTGGTGGCTGTGCATTGTACATTTCTTTTTTTTTTTTTCTTCTTTTTTTTTCTTTTTTGGTGGTACTTGGGTTCCTGGAAGCCCTTCTACCTTCGGGCTACACTCCCAGACCTATTTTATATTTTATTTGGAAACAGGGTCTCCTAAACCAAAGCGTGCGGCTGGCTTCGATCCTCCTGTCTCCGCCTCCCAAGCGCGGGGATTACAAGCGTGCAACACCACTCCCGGCAGCATCGTGCAATTTCAGAAGACTCTTTTGAGTGGGTGGAAGGATGCCATTTGTTTAGGAATCACAGTTACCTTCTTTGTGAGCAGGGAATTTACTTCTTATTTGAGGAGATAGTATTATTGTGTCATTGATTCCTGAAGCTCTGTTTTCTAGTGCATATGTATATGTATATGTATATGTACATGTACATGTACATGTATATGTATATGATGTATATATATGTATATATGTATATGTATATATGTATATGTATACATTTAGTAAGTATATATATATATAGTAAGCATATTTATTATCTATCCATACATATTTAGTAGTTATATTTATACTTATATATTTTAGTAAATATATATTTAGTAAGTGCATATATATAATATATATATATATTATATATATATATTTTTTTGCAGTATTGTGGATGGAACCCAGGGGCTTTCTACCTCCAAGCTACACATCCAGCTCTATTTTTTATTTTTTATTTTGAAAGAGGATCTCATTGAGTTGCAAAGGGCCTCACTAGCTGAGGTTGACGACCTTCCTGTGTCAGCCTCCCAAATGGTGGGATTACAAGTGTGTGCCACCACACCCAGCTAGTAAGTAGATTTTAGATTCTGTTTGAGTTCTTATTTTACTTTCATAAAATGTATTAGGTCATTGTTATAGCATCTCTGGGGAAGCCAAGAAATGAAGGCTTCCAAACCTATTTGTCTTAGAATGTAAACAACTAAGCAATAATTCATTTCACGTCCATCACTACTGAAAGTTACATCACAAGAACTCTTTAAATCATTAGATACTGAAAATAATAGAATTATTATAAAAGAAGAGATGTTTGGGTAAACAGTATTTCTGTCTTCCTATGATGATATAAAGTCTTCTGAACTTATACTTAAAGAAAGACAAAAACTTATATATAGGCTGTGGGTTAATTGAGGATTATGTATCAATCAACAAGTGTACTTTCCTTTCCAATAATGGGTTAATAATTTACAAATTTAGCCAAATAAGAAAATTTCAGCTTTTCCTTTTCTATGTCACTGTGACAAGTATAAAATTCCAATTATTAAACAACACACCTTTTCCTTTATGCCTGTGTATGATTTGAGTGCACGATCCCCTATTTTCTCTTAAATGTGACTGAAAATACTTTTTCCAATGTCTAAGATTTTTTTATTTTACACCTGTAATAATTGGAATTTTCTTTAAGTTTTTACCATACATTTTATTATCATATCAAATAAATTAAAGGCTTAAGGGTCAGAAAAAGATGCTATTGTATTTAATATTTTTAGTCAGAGATAATTATTGATTACAGATGATTATCTCAAATATTGCATCCTTAAATATATGTAATTATTTCTAATGTCACTTCCTTAATAAATGTATTTGCAACTCTTTGCTAACAAAATTCTGTGCCTTGTCACATTTATTTTCTGTCTTTTAGATGGCCCTAAACCGAATATATTTTATTACATTAATTAAATCATTCTTTATAATTTCTCTTAGATAAGAAGAAATGCCAAGTAGGTGATTCAGTTCACCTACTCTGGTTTTAATGTATAGTGTATAGGTGTTAGTTTTATAAAACAGCTATTCGTAGTGATACTTTAGCTGAAATTTTAGCTTTATTTTTAACTTCTGATTTTTAAACATATAGCTATTTTTATAACAAAATTTAGGCCATTTGGCTTAATGAAAAATAGAAAGGACATATTAACGTATTCTGTTATAAAAACATCAAACATGATGTAGGAATAATTGCCAGGGCATAACTCTGTCCTGAATCCTCTTTATTGAGCTAACTTGGCTATGCTTATTAACATTATCTCCTTCTGAACATTTTAGTAAATCTTCCTAACCCATCAGTGATTTCAATATATATTAATAGATAAGTTGTCTTTAAGTGTTCTGATAATTTTAGTGAATTCATGGGAAAAATTGAATGAATGGCCTCGTAGAATTTTTAGCATAAGTTTAACATATACATGTCCTTACGATTGCTACCTAAGAAGTTAGTTTCTAAGATTCAGTGATTGTAAAATAAATTTACTTTAATATTTGAAGAAGTGATACTAGTTCAATGCATCACTATAAGTGTAGGAGATTTTAAACTTATTTAAAACATAAAATACAAAATAAAATGCAGGCACAGGAGCTGGGTGCAGTGGCATACACCTGTAACATCATTATTTAGAAGCCTGAGAGAGAGGGATCATAGGTTTAAGGTCAGCCTCAACAACCTAATGGGTCCTTCAGGAACTTAGTGAGGAGACTGTTTCAAAATAAAATATATCAAATAAAAATAAGAACAGAGGTGGAGGCCAGAGATAGAATGCCTATGATTTCCATCTCTCATAATACAGAAAAAAGGTAAACACCAAGTTTAAAAGGTATTTAGATACTAGAACAGCAAATTCTGTAATTTGTAACAAAATACTCTGATTTTACCCATGTCTCTTGGAAGGTTTATATATTTTTTTTCCACAGAGAGCCCATTCACACAAGAAAAAAATTCAATTCAGTTTATTAACAGTTCGCATATCATCTTGAAATGAAGCTCATTGCAATCTCAAATGGGCTCCGTGAGGAGCTAATGAGCACGCTCTTGCCTGATATTGACAATTAATCAGGCATAAATGCATTTAGGAGCAGGACCCAGTGACGGGCATGTAGGCTCACACAGACTTCAGTGAAACATGATACGTGAACATATTTGTCTAATTGTACATCAAGTTTTTTTGAACAAATTCCCACCAAAACATTTAATTATCTACAGAGGTGATGCATCCGTTTCAGAATCCGTAGGAAGCTTTTTGGTTTGCTGTAACCATACATAATGGATTAAATGAAGTTTTATTAGGCTTTGTTGCCAGTTTTCCCATTTTAATTGCTATAGCAACCTGAAGCCAAAGTTGGATCATTGGATAGAGTAACTGGGCAATTAAAAGGAACCATTGTACTCTGATTATCCTTGGCCCTTAAGGAAAAAGAAATCAACTCTTTAAAATAATTGGAAATTGGGAATGTGAAAAAGAACGATTTTTTTCACATTTTAATTAGGGAATTATAAATCTATTGGTATTTATATTTTGCCTTTTAAAGTTTTTGGTTGGAAACATCCAAAGCATATATTGTATATGAACTTGGAACATATGAAATTAGTACTTAATCTTATAATTAATAAATAATTCAGAGCCCACTTCACCCTAATATATGGCAAAGGGAAAACAAAACAACAATGAAAACACGGTTGTATGGTTTGGTTTAAATTTTTGGATTGATTTGTGAATTAATTTTATAATACTTAGGGAACCTATAGGGAACTTCGCTGATAAGCTGTAGTATAAGCTCTCCTACAATCTCTTTTTCATTTATGGAGTTTAAATCTTTTCACAGTTTATATTTTTCATTCCCAGAACAATAAAAACAAACAGAAAATGTAATGTTTTAAGTGTTATAGTTAAATTTATCCTTTGCATAATATTGAAGACTAAATAGTTCCAGGTGTTTTTTGACTTTGTTCTTTAGTTACAGATATGTTCATTACTTAGAATATAACACCACTCTAATATTTTAGGCTGGTTTTATCTTTCTAAGTTTAAAAATCTTGGTTTTATTTTTGAAAGTGGATTCAACAACGATAACAAAAAACAGTGCTTTCTTGTACATTGTCAGGAAGATATTTATTTACTTATTTATTTATTTATTTATTTATTTATTTATTTATTTATTTTGTTGGTGGTACTGGGGTTCCTGGACGCCCTTCTACCTCCGGGCTACACTCCCAGACTCCTATTTTTTTTTAATATTTTTACTTGGAAACAGAGTCTCTAAAGCCAGCGCAGCTGGCTTCGAACCTGCGCGATCCTCCTGTCTCCACCTCCCAAGCGTGGGTATTACAAGCCTGCGCCACCATGCCTGGCCAGTCAGGAAGATTTTTAACATATTAAATAACAAAAAAAAAAAATAAAAGAAAAAAGGAGCAAGTTAATTAACCCGATGATGAAACTGAAGGTAGAGAGTTGAAATAGTGGGCCAAGGGATTAAAAAAATTGAGAAGTAGCTAAAAATTAAAATAAAAGATATCTTCCAGAATATAAAAAACATAAATTATAATAAATAATTTTAATACTATGTAACATGAAAATGTAGATCTACACAAAGGTAAATTGGTAGGTTATTCTTTATTTTATGAAAGTTTTATGTTTTTATTTCTTAATAGTTTCAGTTCATATGTTTCACTTAAAATGTAAGTAGAATTAAGAATGGTATATACTAAATCTTTGAGACAGAAATGTGTTGTTTATAAGATGATGAGCTAGTATGGATCCCACAAGAATTCTAACTTAAAAACATTTTTTGGGATTGCAGATTCTAGTCTAATTTCTAAATCTTTCATCCATCTCATTAATATATGAAATTATTAATCTCAATGATATGTACAGGGGAAGGGAAGGAATGAAATCCAGAGAGAAACGTACCAACTGTTGTCTGCACGTATATTCCTATCATGCTATACCTCAGTATAATGAATAATTACAATGCCCCAACAAAAGTATTTTAAAAACAGTTTTTCTTATTCAGTTTTTTAATTTTATTTTTATTAGTGTATTATAGTCATACATCTTAATGGAGTACAAGATGGTAATGGTATGCATGCATATGTCACTCATTTCAACATATTCTTATTCTTTTGTCTTGATGTAGAGTTTTAAAACTCCCCAAGAAAGCCGGGCGTGGTGGCGAACGCCTGTAATCCCCCGCGCTTGGGAGGCAGAGACAGGAGGATCGCGCAGGTTCGAAGCCAGCCGTGAGCGCTGGCTTAGGAGACCCTGTTTCCAAATTAAAATGTAAAAATAGGTCTGGGAGTGTAGCCCAGAGGTAGAAGGGCTTCCAGGAACCCCATTACCACCAAAATAAATAAATAAATAAATGAATAAATAAATAAATAAATCTCCCCAAGAAAATATAAATAAAAGAATAAGGAAGTAGCAAGGGAAACTAAGACTCATTGCCAACCTATTGTCAAATCTTGAGAGATACAAGACCTGGAAGAGTTGAAATGAGTATCACGTGTGCATTTTTGCTTAAATGATATACATGTGATAGTTGGAAGGAATACACAGAGATGTTTTATGTATGACCTATAGTTTGGGTGATGACTCATAATCCATCACATACATAAAATAAGTGTAATAGAAAAGCTAAGGGGTGGTACCTCCCTTCCTACTTTCTCCTTTCATAATCCCCTTCTCGTTAACACTCATGAGCACCTGATAATTTCAACATTTAAAAAAAATTACAGGGCAGAAACAATGTACATGCTTGAATGACTGATGAAGAAATATGGCCCAGGGACAAAGTCCTGTCCTGAGATAGAACACATAAAAACAGAAAACACCATGGTGAAATTTGATACTGGATTTAAGGATTTGGGACTATTCGATGACTTCATTGAGGGTTGGAGATGATGCCACTTGATCCAGGAAAGATATCTTATTAAATGCTTATGATCTTGAAAATCAGGCTGCAGACATCTATTGGTCCTTCAGCTGGGCAGACATTTCCGCATACTGGTAGAAAGACAGTAGCGTCCAAGTCCAGCCTTCGTCTGTATACCTATGGAAAGAAAAACACGCAGGACCTTAAACCAGGCTGAGGTTGAAAAAACACAGAAGGCACTGAATTGTAAAAGTATGGAGATGGCAATATCAACATGACTGAAGTAGATATTTACCCTGGAGACTCAAACGAAGTCCTCTGTTTGCTTATAAATATCACAGAGAGATAAAACATTAGAATAAAGGATCTCTCTAATCATTAAGAACTCAGTAAGTATGAGAACAAGAATAAATTCAAGGTGAGGTAATAAAGTAAGATGAAATTGAATGAGGCGATGCATGAAGAGGAAAGGCAACTTAGCAATGTTTCTCAAAACCACAAAAATAAAATTAGAAAAGTCTCAATGATACCGAAATCTAGAAATCACTGCTTTTATGAATTTATCTTACACACATACTCACTTGAGTAAAGGGGACTCACATAAGACTATTTGGCAGAATTGCTTGTCCTGTCAAAAGTTTGGGCAACAGCTAGATGTCCCCACAAAGGAACCAATTGTTAAATTATGTACATCCATATAATACAATGTTATTACAACCATTAAAAAGATCTAGGGACACAGTCATATTAAAATGAGTAATGATCTCTAAACTGTATCATTTAGTGAAACAAAAGCAAGCTGCAAAACATATATAATAAAATGTATTCCTGTAAATACTTATAAGTACACAGAAAGGCAAAATTAAATCCACATGGATACCAGAACTTTGGAAGACTTTTGAACTAGTCATGTGGAAGACAACTGCTCATTCAATGCAGCAGAAATTGGCATTGATGTGAAAATTATAAAACAATTCTGAAATGGAAGAGGAGAAAATGTCTGCAATCTAAAAATATTTTGTGTTCATAAGAAAAAATAAAATCTGTAAGATAATGAAGAATTTCTTTAGCTTCTCAAAACTCAAAAGAATTCGCTGAATGATAAGCGACATCATGAACATGTGGAATCCATACTTTGAAATATGGGAACAAAGGAAAGAATATTTAGCAACTAAGGTAAGAAATATTTACGTACAACGGACGACATATGGTTTCAAACTTCATTTCTCCAACATCAAATAAAAAAAATCAATGTCACAGCATAAAAATGAAATGGTTTTCGTGATTTTATAATTATATTTTACCCAAATTATTATTCTGATATTAAGCATATGTGAATAGAAAATAGGACAATCTCAGATACAGACACACACACATACACACACACATACACACACATCTATAAATTGTAGCATTATTTTTGTGTCCCAAATTAATTGAACCTTATTAGAAATATAAGTGGAAACTGAAAAAGATAACTTCTCTAACAAATTGTATCTCTATCTTGTACTTGGATAAGGTAATAAATAAATGCAAAATGTCTGAAAATCAACCACAATGCTGGGTTTCTAAGTATACTAAAGCATCTTAAAAACGGGATGTTTGTTCTTCTAACACATGGGAAAATTTTATTATCAATATCATTAGCAATCGGGGGGATGAAAATAAACTCTATGCTGAGATTCCATCTAATCCCAATCAAAATGGTAACGATCAAGAAGCAATAAATGCTGATGAGGATGTAGGTACAAAGAACTTTTCCACACTGTGGGTGGGATTGCAAATTCAATAGGTTTTGACAAGTAAATGATTGCATGTGTCCTCCATGGCAGTAGTATTCAGAATAGTTTTATTTTCATAAAAAATGTTCTATCGTCTACCTATTAATTTCTCCATCCCACCTAACCCCTTGATAACCACTGGTCCTTTACTGTCTTCACACTTTGGCCTTTTCTAGAATATCTTACACTTAGAGTCATACAACTTGCACATTTTTCAGACTCTCCTGTTTAACTTAGTAGTATGCTTTTCAATTTCCTATACGACTTTTCATGGCTTTAAAGCTCTTTTTTTTTAGTGCTGAAGAATATTTCATTGTCTGGATGCACCACATTTTATCCATCCCCTTACTAAGGAACACTTGGTTTCTTCCAACTTTGACCAACAATGAATAAAGCTTCTGAATCATTCGTATGCAATTACCGTGAGGAGAAAACTTTTCAACTCATTTAAGTAATTATAAAGAAATGTGATTTCCACATAAGAGGATATTTAGTTGTGTAAGAAATTTAAAAATTTCCTTCCAAAGTGGCATCCTTACCAGTAAACACAGAGACTTCCTGACCCACAAACTTGTCATCTTTTATTCTTTCCAATATTTTGGGTTTTAGCTGGGTCTTGGTGTCTCGATCTGTTTTAATTTTCAACTCCATAATGCTACCTTATGTGTAATGTTTTTTTTTTACATGCTTACTTTCCTTCTGTCAATCTCCTTTGGTGAATTGTCTTTATTACGTTTTATTTGTTTTTAAGTCAAGTGCTTCATTTCCCGATTACTGACTTTTAAAAGTACTCCTTGTATTTAGACAAGAATCTTTAATCGGACATGTCTTCTCCAAATATTTTCCCATGTTGGTGGCTTTTTTAACCTCATTCTCTTGACATTACCCTTCAAATAACCGAAGTTTTTAATCATACTGGAGCTCAGCCTATCAAGAATTTCTTTCATGCATTTTGCCAATGGTGTAATACACAAATGTTATCAAAGTTTTTCTCCTATATTATCTTCTGGAAATTTATAGTTCAGCATTATACATTAAATTTCTAGAATATACTTGGTGATAATTTTCTGAGGCATATAAGGTTTTTGTATAATGTTTGTGTTTGTGTACATGTGAATGTTTAGTTAGTACAGTACCATTGTTGAAAAGACCAAGCTTGCTCTATTGCAATTTGTGGCCTCTCTGTCAAAGAACAGTGGACTAAATTTCTGTATCAATTTATAGACCTTTTATTCTGTTTTATTGATCTATTTCTCTATTCTTTTGCAAATATCTTGCTTTCTTGATTATCATAATGCTATCTTTAGTATTGAAATAAAATAGTTTTGGTCCACCAAGTTTGCTCTTTTTCAATATTGAGTTGGCGACTCTGGATCTTCTGTTTCTCCCTATAAATTTTAGAATAAGTTTTGTTGATATCTGCGAAATAACTTTCTGAAATTTGACTGGAATTGAATCGAATCTATAGACAAAGCTGGGAAGATTTGACATCTTGACAATCTTGCCTCTATTCACCTTTGGCTATAGAATATCTCTCCATTGTGTAGTACTTTAATATTTTCCATTAGTCTTTCATTTTTTTCTAATAATTATTTTGCTGAATTTTGTTGACTTTATAGTCAAGAATTTTCTTTTGAGATAAAATTATATAAATTATATTGTGTTTTAAGTTCATATATATTTTGTTCTTAGCTGGAATATAAAAAATGCCATAAAGAAGAACAGAATTATGTCACTTGCAAGGAAATAAATGGAACTGTAACATTATGTTAAGTGATATTAGTCAGTCACAGAAAGTAAAAAATTGGATTCTTTCCCTAATATGTGGAAGTTAGGGAGAAAATAGGTCATAAAAGGAACTCTAGACGAAGAAGTAGAAACCATAGATGAACAAATAAGGTGACCTAACTGAGGGGAATGGGAGAGGACAAGAGGGAAATCCCATAATATGCATGATATACATTCATAAACATTTCAGTCACTATGCCAAACTTGAGAACGAGAGAGGAGGAGGGGATAGGATGGGAACTGGGGAAGGGCTAAATGCATGGGTTTGTGTACCTATGCCTGTATCATCTCGTACCCCATTAAGATATATGGCTACAATGCACCACATATAAAAATTAAATTTTCTTCATTAACTGTATTTTGTAACCTTCCATAATTTTCCATTAGTTTTACATTTTACTGATTTCTTAGGTGTTTTTTCTTTATAAAAAATTATATCATGCTTAATAAAGACAGGTTTATTATGCCATCCCAAATTTTGATGAAATTGATGGACCATTTATACAAACGGGTTAAATACTATTTGATTTTAGTATGCAATTGCTTCTTATATTCTTGGTTAAATTTGCTAATGTTTTGTTGGGCATTTGACATCTATTTTTTTAAAAAAAGATGCTGTCTGAGTTTTCTTTCCTCAAATTGTCTTTGTCTAGTTTAGGTATTAACATATTTCTGGCTTTATTGAGCCAGTTAATAAATATTCTCCCTAGTTTTGTCTTCTGAAATAGATTGTAGAGATATTGTATAATTCTTTCTTAAATATATGCTAGGGTTTACCATTGAACATATGTGATCCTGGTGCTTTCTGATGGGAAGGTTATTAATTATTGTTTAAATTGCTGTAATAGAGAAAGAACTATTCAGATTGTCTCTAGTAAGTTGTGTCAGATGGTGTCTTTGAGGGGATTGGCCTGTTTTGTATTAATTATTAAATGTGTGGCTATAAAATGGCTCATAATATCTTTTATTACCTGTTAATGTCCACAGGATCTGTAATGATGACCACTCTTTCTTTTTAGTATTAGTGATTTATAATTTCTTGTTTATATTTCTTAGCCTGGCTAGAGGTTAATCAATTTTATTGATCTCTCCAAAGTACCAGCCTTTTGTTTTGTTAATTTTTAAATGTCTTATTTAAATTTTATTGATTTCTGCTTTAATTTTTATGACTTCTTTTCTCCTGTTGATGTTAGACTTAATTTTCTCTTCTTTTGCTAGTTTCCAGAAGTAAGCACTTTATTATTGATTTAAAATTATGCTTTTTGCTAGTATATGCATTCAAGGCATAAATTTCCTTCTACCATAGATTCCTAAAATGAGCAATACTGTCCTGTCTCATCCAAAGACACTGAAATAAAAAATCTCAAATTTAACTAAAATTAAAATTTACATAAAATAAAAATATAATTTATGTAAATAAAAAGTTAACATAAAATAACTCAAATTTGTCATTTCATCTTTCTTTTGATTCCATTTTAAAAGGTAAATTTAAAAGTGGTGCTGAGAATTTTTGGAGAGTCTGGAAAGGGAACAATAAGCCATATAAGTCTGAGAAATTCTTCAAGCACTATTTTGCTGAATCCCATAAATTTTTGCAATTTGTGATTTTATTTTCAATAGTTTAAATATTTTTAAGCACCTTTTAAGATATTTTCCTTGCCTCATGTGTTGTTTAGACGTATGTTGTTCAATATTTCATTACTTTGAAAATTATGTTATTCAGTCTTTACTTTGAGGTTGTCCAGCTTTATTTATTTATTTATTCTTTCTTTCTTTCCTATTTATTTGTTTATGTTTGCTATTCACTTTAGTTTCCAATGTAGAAACTACGGTTTCTTTTTATGGCAATGATGTCCAAGAGCAGACATCAGGCTTCATATATAGGCTGCTTTACCTTGTTGACTGCCATCTCTTCCTGACATTTTTTTCTCTGAAAAAAAAAATTATGTTGAAAATTGGATACATTGAATAATACATTATTATTGTATAAAGCAGATAGCTTCCTTTCCTTGCCAGATCTATCAGCTGCATTTTGTTTAATATTTTTGTAGACTAAGCCATGTTTGGTGGTGCATGCCTATAATCCCAGTTGGGCCACTGAAACAGGAAGATTCCAGGTTTGAAGATAGCCTAAGCAACTTAACAGGGCTCTGAGCAACTTAGCCCCACCCTCTTTCAAAATAAAAAGATATTTTTAAAACAGGGCTGGGGGTGTAATTCTGAGGTAGAATGCCCCTTGGGTTCAATCCCCAGCACCACACACACACACACACACACACACACACACTCCTACTACTACTGATAATATATTTTTCTAGACTAATTCTATAAAGTCATTGTCCCTGTAGTGTGAAGTCATTGAAGTATCAGCTGGGTTATTTTAGTAGTAAAATGATAGGTCATACTTCCTTAAGTAACTGGATCCTGTGAATTTCCCACTCTGCCAAGAGGCTGTTTATGTTACATTACTCATCCACTCTCTCGCATTTTAAATGTCTTCTTCAATCCTCCCTTTCTCCTCCTTGAAAGGACACAAGTTCAAAAGAGGAAATGACTTATGCCATTGAAGGTCTTTTCTGGACACACATATGCAAATGGCCTTCTGCATAAACATAAATATGTTAGACCTTTACAAAGCACCCTTTAGCCATGGGTTATGGTTAATTACAACATATCCCTAAAGGGCTCATTTCATGTTTGGAGCTGATGTACTTAAGTCACAAGGGTGTGATCTCATTGCAATGGATCTATGGTCTAGGCTGGCAGGGTGTGGTGGCTGGAGGGCGTGGCTCCCTGGGAGTGTGGCATTTCAGATTATGTGTTTTCAGATTATGTGTGGTTCCTCTTCTCTCTGCTTGCTCTCTCTCTCTCTCTCTCTCTCTCTCTCTCTCTCTCTCTCTCTCTCTCTCTCTTGTTTCCAGCCAACAATATGTAAAGAGCACAGTCCTTGTGCTCTTCTTTTCTCTGTCTCCTGCTACCATGGTCTGAGGTCCTATGTCCCCAGCCTAATGTGAACTGAATCTGAAGCCTTAAGAAAATATATCTTTTTCCCTCTAAGTTACATGCTCAATATTTTTATTATATCTGCAAGAATGCTGATGGAACAACATGTGTTATTTCAGTTCGTGTTTGTGTGTGTGTGTGTATTTGTGTGTGTGTAGGCAGTTCATTACTCTTATCAAGAGAATTAGTTACTGGATAACTCAAGTAAATTAAATTATAACTCATGTAACATTTCATGACATCTTTGTACTTATTATAATGTATTCGAGGATCATCCAAGTTGTAGTTTTATTTTTATTGTTGAATAATGTTCTATTTTGGGTATGACACATTTCTGTTATATATGTATTATTTTATTAATATTTTAATTGAGTCCTCTATTAAACTGTTCTTATCATTTCCTAAAGCATCTTTGTACAAATTTTAATGTGGAGAATGTTTACATTTTTCCTTTATTTCTAGAGGTCAAATTATTTTGAGTATGTGCTAAACTGTTTGAAGGATATTTTATAATTTCACAAGCATTATAGAACCTATCTAATTTATCCACATCTTTAATAATGCTTGCTGTAGTCTTTCATACTGATTATGCCAATTCTGATAAGGATGAAAATATTTCTTTGTGGTTTTGGTTTACATTTACTTAATGACTGATGATCCCAATTGCCATTTTGTATATCTAGTGATATTCTGAGCAGTTCCCTCATGACAGGATCCTTAGTCCTATTCACTCACAAATATGCCCATTCTCTCCTTCCTCAACACAGCCCCTTATCCAATGCCTGGCAACACCTAATCTGTTCTTCTTTTCTCTAATTTAGTTATTTCAAGAATGTTCTATAAATGAAATCATATAGTGACTAGCACTTGGGGACTGACCTTTTTCACTCAGTATAATTCTCTAAAGATTCATTCAGCTTTTTTTTTTTTTCATGAACCAATAGTTGGCTGCTTTTTCTTTTTTTAATATTTTTTGATTCGTGCTTTGTAGTCATACATCTTAATGGAGTACAAGATGATAGAGGCGCACACACACACACACACGCACACACACACACACACACACACACACATCACTTAATTAGCCCTTCTCCAATTCATGGTTTCTATGGCTTGCTTACCCATTTTTATTTTAAGGGAAGTCTCAATATTTTCAGTTTGGCAATATTACAAATAAAACTATAAACACTCATATACAAATTTTTATGTGAACATAAATTCTATTTATCTGAAATTAATGCTCTGGAGTGAAATAATTTCCAAAAGTAATTTCCAGTGTAATAGTTTCCAAAATGTTTTTCAGACTGGCTATACCATGTTCATTTCTTGGGAGCAATACATTAACCAGCCATGTTCTCATTATCCTTTTCAGAAGTTCATGACTGTTGCCCATTTTCTAATTGGATTGTAAGTCACAGTCACCACCAACTACATTATGATGTGAAACTATAACGCATCGATTAAAGTATTTAAAAAATAGAACTGAAAGGGGACATCCAGTTCAACTGATACACTTTGAGAAAAATGGAAGTCCTCGTCTAATTGTCTTTCTAAAATCAAGGCCCTGTCCCCAAGGATCTTTTCTGAAGATTTTTAAAATGTAAGAGAATTAAATGATTGTTTCTAAATAAAACTAAAAAAGAAAGAAAGTTGTGGTTGATACTTTGTTTTTCTTAAAAATTTGCTATAATTGATGACTACAAACGCTTTAGCTATGCTTCCAATCATCTACTGTATTTTTACGTAAAACAATGCCTTAATTTTAATGGTGGGTCCTTAGAAAATTTGCTCAATTGATAAGCAACAGTGTTTGCATCCACATTTACACATACTGAAAATATCACTCGGGTGAGTTTTTGATTTATGAGGACAGGCTAGAGCTTCAAATGAAAGCAAGGGTAAAATTCCTGGTACATTAGCCTATATCTGTTTTTAATATTATAGGAATTCATTTGAATGTGATGCTTTTGTTTCATAATCCCCCGTACTAACATTTGTATCAAAGTTACCTGATGATATAAGAACAGGACACTACATAATGAAAATGACTTTTCATATTTTCATCCTTTCTCCAGGGAATTTTAAGAATTGCTGATCCAAGGGATGGTTTTAACTAGAAACACCAGTACTCATTCTAAGCAAATGAGAACCAAAAGCATAATTGTACTTTTCACCGTGAGTTCTTTGTATATAATCTATTATAAAAATGCTATCTTTTAAAAAAGAAGCAATTATTTTAATATATTTTTGTGTTGTAATTATACATGCATACAGCATTTGGTGTGTTTTCCTTTGAATCTCACCCTCCTTTCCCACTTTGTTGTACATGTTATTGAGATTACTGTTTATAATCTTGCATGTGTAACTAACATATTTTAAGCGTCTCCTTCAAGAAATCTCCCCCACCTCCCTTTCTTAATTCTCTTCCAACACTTGACTGCAATCTCTCTCCATTTATCCAAAGTCTCTTTTGCTTCTGAATTTTTTTTTTCTGTAGCTTTCACATACGAGAGAAAATATTCAACCCTTCACTTTCTGAGTTTGGCTGACTCACTTAGCATTATATTCTCTAATTCCATCAAGTTCCTGAAAGTGATATAATTTTTCTTCTTTATGACTGAGTAAAATTTCATTGTATAAATATACCAGTTTTATTATCCTTTCATCTGTCAACAGACATCTAGGCTGGTTCTGTAATGTAGCTATTGTGAATTGTGTTGCTAGAAGCAAGGACATGTATGTATCACTATCTTATTCTAACTTCAATTCCTTTAGAGAGAGTCTAAGGAATAGTATGGCTGGGTCATAGCATGGTTCTATATCTAGGCTTCTGAGGAACCTCTGCAGTGATCTCCAGAGTGGCTTCACTAGTTTGCAATCCCACCAACAGTGTATAAGGGTTCCTATTACCCTACGTCCTCACCAACATTTATTATTGTGTATATTCTTGATGATTACCCTTCTAACTTCTGCTAGTCAATTGTGTAGCACAGATATTGTTGGCGATAATGACAATAAATATGTTGATTTCACTCTTGCTTGTCATCATTTCCCACCTCTTCTGAGGGAGCTGAATGTGTGCCATGCATTTTTGTGGACAGCTCAGCATCGATGGTGCTAGATCCATTGGGGAGTATTCATCCAAACACTGACAGTGAGTTTTTCTCAGTGGAGTCATTTGAGCAGTTAATGGGAAGGAGACTGATTAAATTTCTTTTCAGCCAAGCATGGTGGCACATGCTTATAATCTCAGTACTTGGAAGGCTGAGACAGGAAGATTGCAAATTCGCAGCAAACCTCAAATACTCGGTGAGTCCCTCTCCAACTTAGTGAGACCCTGTTTCAAAATAAAGAATAAAAAATAGGGCTTGGGCTGTAGCTTGGGAATAGAATGCCCCACGGTTTGATGTATTTGTGAATGTACCTCATGTACATTAGGGCGTTTCCATATATGAGCAAATAAGGAGAATTTACTGAGGGTTTTGAGAGGGGAAAGAAGGAAATTCCCCAAATACTTCTTCTCTTACTCATTATCTTGAGTCACTCTGGTCGTCTATTTTTGTCTTCAAGTTCATCAAGCCAGTTTTGGTTTCAGAAGCTTCCTGATTTTCATAACCTTCGTTTAGAATCTTCTCCTAGATATCCCATGGTTTCCTACTTAGTACTTGTAGATCTTTCTTCAAGGATCACTTCACCACATTCTTCTGTTGCCTTTTATAAAACAGCCTCTGTTCACCTGTCTCCCTCATCTGCACTATATCATTTTTTACCATCACATTTATTCTTTCTTTGCACAAATTATTTAACTAAATATAACTTGCAGTGATTATAAGTTACCTGGTCATTTTATCCATCCCCCATGATAAAAATTCAGTAAATTAAACCATGAAACAATTTGATTTTAACCATAGTTAAAGGAGCTCTTTTAGACTCATTGAGGCATATATTTCTATCACCTGTCTACATACAAAAGGGGGAAAAATAAAAGAAAAAGAATTGTTCCTAAAAGTATTTATCTTAAGGAATACTGAGTTGTCTATATATCTCTTTTTCTATAAAATATTTTGTCCTACACCTGCAAGAACATCAATAATTCAGCATTTCATAAAATGATGCTTCATTATTAACTTTTGAAGTTTCTCCTGAGTAACTGCTACCTATCATCCAAGTTTTGATGGATATTTATTTTATTTGACTAAACGCAAATACAGGCATCTATCATATCTATTTACTTTAAAGAATCTTTTATCTACTTCCAGGGAGCTTCTCCATCTTTCGTACAGAGGTAATGCTCTGCCATGACTCCAGGGTGAGCTTGCAGGAGTCCACATGAACCACACATGCAAAGGCTTTCACTAACTTTGCTTGCGTGTGGACAGAATATTTTGTGATCTTACTAGAACAAGAGGGGATGGAAGGCTTGTGATGAGCTGTCTGTAACATCTCTGACTCTAGGACAGGAGGTGAGAGAGGACAGTTTCTCATAGCATCTCAGTTTCTGCTCCTCTAACCTCAAAATATACTTACAGGTTGTCGCTGCTCAGTTGAAAAGCAGTATGTGCACCAGAGAGATCAGCTTCCACAAATCATGATGTGTTCGTTTCTGGTCCATTTGGTTTTGGTGTCATTTGGGGGATGTAGGAGGAGGACCATGGGGAGGGATCATCCTTTCTGGACCATGTCAGCAATAAACTCTTTGATTCTAAAGAGAACTCAAACCGCTATTGACTTCATCTGACCTTGACCTTGGCCATGTCTTGTATGGAGGACTTGATGCTGTGTTCTGAGGAATTGCTTGGTCTACATTATTAGCCCAGTGATGTATTTGCACATGTCAGTTGGAGGGAAAAAAAGCATATGTTTTATGTTTATCTAGGTATCCTCTCTTTTTACAAATATATATTTTTAAAATTATTATATAGGACATTTTAAAGCTTATTGCTCTGGAAGAAAGTATGAAACTCAGGTCATTTTTCCAGTGATGAGCATTTGACCAACAAATATTGAATGTATTCCTCGCTGCTCTCTTTCTGTGCCTTTCTGCCTAAAAATAACTTTAATCTTGATGTTATATCATGAGGTAGTCGCTTAGAAAATATTTTTACATGGCAAATAAATTAGACATGTGTGACAATAGACAAAACCCATATTCCTCAACAGAAGTATTGAAAATATGAGGTATAATAATTAAATTTAGATAACACAAATCCCACTTAGCCACCAGTGAATATTAGATTTAAATTACATCTCAGTGTCAAGGGTTTTAAGACTTAAAAAATGTGTACTTTAGAGTTGATAAAAGTAAGCATTCTCTCATTTTTAATGCCTCTATCTCAGATTTGTGAAGGGAGAGATGTAATGGGTTTTATTTACAATTGATATGTCTACTAAATAGAGAACAGCTGACATTAAAATAATTATAGTGTTACTGAATATCTAAGTATAAAGCTTCATGGTTCACAATAGCCAAAATTTGGAACCCACCTAGGTGCCCATGGACAGACAAATGGAAAATGAAACTGATCTGCACACACAAAGGAATGTTTCTTAGCCATGAACAAAATTATGTAATTTGCTGAAAAATGGATGATCTCACGCTAAGTGAGATCAGCCAATCTCAGAAAGTCAAGGGTCATCTGTTTTCTCTCATATTTGAAAATAACAATAACAAAAAAGAGGAACAAAAGGAATTTCAGACAAATGCAAGAAGACAGTAAAATAGTAGAAAAAGGCGAAGGCAAGAGTTTGGGAGGGGAAAAATGAGGATTGTGAAATGGAATGGTTCAAATCAGGTTCCATCTCTACAAGGTTTTGATACCAATCTCCCTAACATGTACAGGGAGAAAGAAAGAAAATACATCAAGCAATGTGTGTGTGTTTATATCATTCTGAATGTCATTATGATGTATAATTACATTGTAAGAATAAAAGTATAAAAAGGATATTTGTGAAAAGGAAGAAGATTGAGGAAGTGTGTTAGGCCATCTTGTAGACAATAGGTCACAGAATGGCAGGTCACTATTACCTTCCATCGGCTTCCTGATACCTGTTGGTTGTTGATAGCTATAAAACAGCGTAATGAAACACAGCTGAAAACAAGATTAGTGGAAAATACAAATCAGGTTCCATTTGGATGGCTAACAAAGGAATAAAATTTCATTTTTAAGATGATAGAAATGGAAGGGGGAATTAGACTTATTTCCCTTGCCTTCCCTCAAGCTTCTCCACTCTTTTCCCCATGGTTCACTCCTCAATCTTCAGTTTCTTTCTGGTCATGTGAATTATAGAGACCATAATTAAAAGTCTCATTTTCAGAATGAAATAACTTGTTTATGTGCTTTGTCTTCGCCTACATGCTTTTTTTTTTCTCTTTGACATCATTTGTAGATTTTCCATTGTCCTTAAACATCCATCGCTGCTGAACTTGGCTTTTGTCCCTGCTGTTTCAGAAAAGAGAAGAGAATTCTCGCCACAGACTCCTTTGCACATCTTTACAGATGAAATACAGGTACATTTGTGCAGAGGAACACACCAAGCCAGCCAGGCATTTTGACATATGGGAAAGAAATGTGCCTGTGTCAATGTTCACAAACTTGTTCTGAGACGTGAAGGAAGTACTTAACCTTTGAGTAACCCAAGTGGGATAAAAAGAAGGATGTGGGGACCCATAAAATTTATGTGAACTTTGTGTAAATTTGATTTGAAATAGAAAGGAGGAGGGAATTTTGTGAGAGCATGGTAAAATTTTATTGCTGTCTGCTGTGGGGTCTATTTAAGTGGATTTTTATGGTTTTTTTTTCTTCCTTTTAACTTGTTTTCTCTGGGTTGCTCCATTCATATTTTGAAGGAAAATATGAGGAAAGATTCCCAGGTAGACAATTTAGAATACAAAAGAGGGCCAG
Organism: Muscardinus avellanarius; assembly: GCF_963383645.1. Lineage (NCBI taxonomy): Eukaryota > Metazoa > Chordata > Mammalia > Rodentia > Gliridae > Muscardinus > Muscardinus avellanarius. The sequence continues at coordinate 82,560,057 of NC_137801.1, read as the reverse complement.
GCATGGTGGCTTATGATAGTAATCCCTGGGATCCTTCTGTTTCAGCCTCCCAAGCACTAGGATTACAGGCATACACTACCACATCTAACAATGACAATGGTTGATCATGACAAAATAGCATTAGCTTTTAAAGCACTGCGTTTTCATGACTTTGATACTGTGATGGTTACTCTGCATGGTCAACTTGACCTAATGATAATGAGACTTTGGGTGTGTTGATGAGATGGAAGATTTACATGATGTCAGACTGAAGGGAAAGTCCTGCCCTGCATGTCGGCAGCATGGTTTTGATAGGTGGAAGATGTGGAAAAAGGAGAGAGCCAGGTGGAGGCATACATGGTAGTTCCTGAAGAAAGTGCATCTGTTTTTATCTGAGATATTGGCCTTCAGATCTTCAGACTGGACCTTCACCATCATTTCTCCGGTGAGTTTCCCAGCCTTTCCCTCTTGGACCGAAATTGATTCTGAGACTCCAGCTCGTGGATAGCTGGACCAGCTGCTGGTTCCTCTGGCTCTCCACGAATAGTTGGAAATTTGGGACTACACTGCTTTGGACCATAAGCTGATTTGATAAAATCCCTGTCACCCCATATGTGCTCTGTGAGTTCTGTTACTCTAGTGAACCCCGCCCAATACATATATATTGCACATAACTGCCTGCAGAGTAATAGGGAATTTACCAGTCCCACTGAACATCTAAATGCAGTTTCACTTTTTAATGCGTGTCACCTAAGCTATGATTTTGCCAGAAGGCAGTCCCTCTTCTCTATGGTTTGAACTTACACAGCTTCAGCTCATGGTCAACTATTGTCAGAAAATTAAATGAGAAGCAATAGTAATCAGCAATTCATGAGTCTTATGTTACGTGCCATGGAGAAGTACAGTGTAGCCTTCTACCATCTTGTCTAGGTCCATCCAGAGCACACATCACCCCGCCATTCAGCTAATCCGCTCTTGAGAATGTGTTATCCCCACTTTTCACTTCCTGATCCTCTGCGTCAGTGTATCCACTGCAGCTCCTCTGCAGTGCCAGCATCCCAGTCACCCTGGTGTCATTCACCCTAGCTCCCAAGGGTGAGGATGGTGATGCTGGCCACTCAGGCCATGACCATGACGTGCTTGGGAAGTTTCCTTTCAATGAAAGTTCTTGACTTCACAAGAAAAATATTTTAAAAAATTGGATGCGGAGGTCCCTAAGAGGTAGAGTAAGAATGAATCTTTCATCCCTGCAATTGTGAAGAAGGAAAAGATAAAAAAAAAAACAAAAAAAAAAACCTCTACTGATGGTGCTGTCTCACTTCAGGGGACAAAAGGACCACCAGGCATGGCAGGTGCTTAGGGGAGGTCGAAAAAGTCATTGCAGGTTTGAGTGGAAGACAGGGACAGAAAGTGTGTCTTCATCAATGGCCATAAGCATTGAGTGCAGGCAAAGCTGCAGCCAGGAATTCTCTGAAGTAAGAGACCAGGCCAAGCCATTCCCTCCAAGTTATGGATGGTGACGCAGAGGCAGGAATATGTCTGGATAAAAAGATAAAAATTACTGTAGAGGCTCTGTCTGCCAATGGGGAAGCCCCTGACATGTTCTTGGCAGAGTTTAAGAAGTTGAAGAGAAAGGATGCCATCCCAAACAAGTCTTCAATGATTAGCTAATTATTAGTTAATTGCTAAGAGTACTTAGTAATTAACTAGCTAATAATTAAATAATTATTATAATTGTCATTAATTATAACAAATGATTATTAGCTATTGTGGTTAATCTCTTTCTATACCTAATTGATGAATTAAGCTTTATCATAATTACAAATGTATAGGAAAAAGCACACCATACCAGTATACATAGGGTTTGGTAGTATTCAAAGTTTCAGATATTCACTGGGAATCTGGCAGTACATCTCCCACAGTTTAGAGGAGATTGCTATGAAACACATTGCTTTAAAAGTATAGGTATATGCCGGGCGTGGTGGCGCGCGCTTGTAATCCCCGCGCTTGGGAGGCAGAGACAGGAGGATCACGCAGGTTCGAAGCCAGCCACGCGTGCTGGCTTAGGAGACCCTGTTTCCAAATAAAAAATGTAAAAATAGGTCTGGGAGTGTAGCCCGGAGATAGAAGGGCTTCCAGGAACCCCAGTACCACCAAAAAAAAAAAAGTATAGGTATATCCTATATTTGGAGATATATATATATATATATATATATATATATATATATATATATATATCCTATATAGTATATTTGGATATAGGAGAATATATATAATATATTTATATATAAACAATGTGATGTTTATGAAATTTTGCCATGGAATCTTATTATCAACTTTACATTTTGTATGTCTTCATATATGAAAATTGTCTTCAGAATTTAAAAGCAAGAGTTGTGGGGGAAACGGTACAGAACATGGAGAAATAAGAATGAAAGGATTGTAGCAGTGAGTGAAATTACTGCTGTTTTCCACTGTGACCCTCTTCCATGGCTTCAGTGCTAACACCCAATGAATAAAGTGGTGTAGCTTCCTATCAGGAGCCCAGAATTAGCACGAGATGGGTATTATTGGGAAGAGAAAAAGATGGTTATTGGGAAGCAGGCATGCTGGAGCACACCTATGATTTCAGTGCTCAAGAGGCTGAGACAGGGGGATTGCAGGTTCAAGGCCAGTCTTAGGAACTTAGACACTGTCTCAAAATTAAAAATAAAATCATTGAGGGACTACCTTGGCAATAGAATACTTCTAGGTTCAATATCCTGTACTGATTAAAATAAAAATTAAAGAAAAAGATAGTAATTGCTGATTACATAAAATGCATATATATGAATGTATAAGTATATATTTGAATTTTAATATTTATGCCCCATAATGTATTATTTTTGTAGATTTTATAATATCTTTTACATATATAGTATGCAAAAAATATATTTTACTTTCTTTTTTATAAATACATTGGAGAGCCGGGCGTGGTGGTGCACGCTTTTAATCCCAGCATTTGGGAGGCTGAGACCAGAGGATCACGGCTCGTGGACAGGCTCAGCTACTTAGTGAGGCCCTCTGCAACTCAGTGAGACCCTGTTTCAAAATAAAGAATAAAAAATTGGGTAGGGGTGTAGCTTGGAGGTCGAATGCCTCTTTAGGGTTCCATCCCTAAACCCGCAAAAAAAAAAAAAAAAAATATATATATATATATATATACATTAGAGATATTTAAAAGAAAAAATGTGCCTTTTGCAAGAAGCTCAAATAAAATTATTAATCTTCAATTTTAAACTTTCCATTCTGATGATTATAATTTTTTGGCAAAAAATTTGTGAACTGAAATAGTCATCAAAATTCTTTACAAAGGTTTTTCAGGAAATGAAAGCAATTGTATGTGCTCTATATGTATATTCAAATTCTGTGTGCCTGATGGAATTGCTTCCTTATTTTAAAACGGCACCATATATGTTTGCATATGTGTGCATTTATGTGATATACACATATGGCAAAAATGTAAAAATGTTTGTACACATTATAGGCATATTTATGCTTTTGCACATAAACTTTTGCATACAAACATGTATTGTATGATTACTTGCTATGTGGTTACATGTGATAATATGAAAAATGAAAACAAGCTAAAATATGAGCTATTGGCTGAAAACCACTATATACAATGCAATAATTTATTAACTTACATATTTAGCAAATGACAGGAATAACATTCCCTGGCAATCAAATTGGTATTGAGCACTTGCTAGTCAGTAAAGAAGCAAAGATGAAAAATTGGGGTTTTGGAGTTGATCTATTTGAAAAGGAAGTTATCTATAGAACTTCAAGGAAAAAAAATCTTATTCTAATCAAGTACCTTTCTATCTTTCAGGAAAAACAATGCTTCTTTAAGAGTTCACTCCAAAGATGCATGTTCGTTATTGTGACCGGCCTGGGATGGCTTGCTGCACCATGCTCTCCTCTGAGATCTGTGCCCTACCAACCAAAGAACAACTGAACAGTTGTGCTGTGCAGGGAGAGACAGACTCAGATAACAGGACTCTGAAGATCACCCAACTCCCTTAAATTCCGCTCATCTCTTGGTAATGAATTGCACTCATAAACCTTCCTTTGTCATTCATTGAAGTCTCACTTAGGGATCAAACTATCTTGACCTATTCATGTTGTTTTCTTTAAATGGCTGTTTCCAATTATTGATATGAATCTTTGTAATTTTATTATAAGTGTTTCACTTCATTCTTTCATTCATTCTTTATTTAGGAAAAATAAAGTCCCCTTTTCTGCTCTTAAGTTGTAGTGTTCATTTTCTTCATAAATGCTGTGCTTATTGGGTGATTATTTATAAACAAACATATTTATAACTACTCAAAATATAAGCTCCGTAAGTTCAGATTTCATATTTGTTTTCCTTATTCTGTTATCAGTGCCCGTTGTCACAGATATTCTGCAAACAGATTAAATTGCTGCTTGTTCAATAAATGAATGAGTTTGGTGCACATTTATTTTCCACCCACTACATAGTAAGTACTGTTGGTTTAGAAAAATGACCAAAGTAATGATATGAATAAACTCCTGACTTACATTGTAATTCATCTAGTACAACCACTGATTTATTTACTGGGCATTATGACCACACAGAACAGGAACTAAACCAACTTTGTATCATGAGCTGTCCTCCAAAAGTTGTTCATTGTAAGCATAGGTGAAAATAAAGAAGAGCCAATTAAATAAGAATTATCAAATAGATAAGCAGAAAAGAATTGTTTCTTTAAAATATGTCTCATTTCCAAATGTCCCCAAGCACAACCGGGATGCAAGAGTTATGGTTGTGAAAATGGTGTAACTGTGACTCTTTTTTGTATTTTAGTCTCTATCGCTATGATGCATAACTCTGAAATAGTAACAAGAGATGGTGGTCTTTATGAGACTCCATGACGGGACTTTTGGGAGGATAGCAAAGTAAAAAAAAAATAACTTGGGGTTCTGTCCATTCATGATCCATTTAAAAAAACAACAATAAGAAATTGGAAAAAGTAAAAATTCCCAAGAGACACAAAACTAATGACAACATGTGAGCTCATCCCCAAATTATGAGCTATTCTTCAATTTTAGGATTTGTTAAGATACACGACAAGAAGACTGAAAATTTCACTTAGAAAAACTGAACTTTGCTCATAGGAAGGGCCGAAGCTAAATCCATCCCAGACCCATCGTCCACTTTGGGCAGACTTGGAAAGTTTATGTATGATGTTGGTAGAATCTACTAAATAGGGGCAATCTTATCCTGAAACAGACAGTTAAGGATAGAATAGTGACACTCACTATCAGTGGTGATTTGGCTAAAAGTATAAGTTAACCTGTCTTACAGCCCTCACATTTCCTTGATTGTAGAAAAAATTGAATGCAAAATCCATAATGCATGGCACACAGTTCAAGGAATATCTTCAATTAAATGCTCACCTCAAATTGACTGTTAGCTGATGCACTGCCATACTTATTCAAAGAAAACATAAAAATAAGAATAGTACATACCACAAAATGACTGTAATAAAAACCAAATATTTGTGGGCAAGTATAGTAATTCTTTAAATGTGTTACTGCTATAAAAACAGACATATAGATCAGTGGAACAGAAGAAAGACCACAGAAACAAGCCATCACATATAGGCACAGATGATTTTCAGCAAGGGTACTTTAGTGGAGAAAGAATTTTTTTTCTCAACAAATGATGTTTAAAACCTTCGCAGTACTGGATTTGGCATTAATTTATTGAATGAGATACCAAAGCAGATACAACAAAAGATCAAAAAGACTAATGAGATTTTATAAAAATTAAAAACTTGTGCATAAAAGGAAAGTATCAAGAGAATGAATACTCTATTATGAGAAAATATATTTGTAAGCCATACAAGTAATAAGGGGTCAATAGCCAGAGTATATAAAGAAGCCCTAAAACTACACAATAACAAAACAAACAACCCCATTCAAAATGGCCAAAGGACACACATAAACATTTCTTCAGAAAAGATATAAAAACAGAAAAAAATTACAAAAACATTAAATCTTAATAACCACTAATCATCTAGCAAACTCACCGCCAGATAGTACTTTAAACCTATTAGAATAGATATTAAAAAATATATGGCGATTGCTCAAAATTAAGCATAGAATAGCAAGATCACTCAGCAACTCCATTTGGTAGAATCAAAAGAATTGAAAACTCAAACAAATGTCCATAAATCAATTTTAGAGTCATATTATTCACAACAAACATTAGGTGAAAATAATTCAGATGTCTACCAGTAACTGAAAAGATAACAAATTATGTATAGTCTTATATAATACAAATTATATATTACATATATTCTTATTTTTTGAAGTAAAAACATTATATTCATATTTTTTTTAAAATATTTTGTGTGTGTATGCTACTGAGGATTGAATCCAGGGGTAGTCTACCTCTGAGTGTATGGCTACACTTCAGCCATATTTTATATTATGGAATAGCATCTCACTAAGTTGCTGAAACTGGTCTTGAATCTTCAATTCCTTTTTTTTTTCTTCAGCCTCCTAAGTACTAGGATTATAGGCATGTGCCACCACACACAGAGATAAATAACATTCTAATACATGCTACAATATAGATGAACCTTGAGACCATTGTACTGAGTCAATTAATTAAACCAAACACAAAAGACCAAGTATTGTATGATTCCACATATATCAAGTATCTGGAATAGACAAATTCATAAAGACAGGAAGAAGATTGGCCTCTATCAGAGTAAGTATGAATGTGGTTATTGTTCAAAAGATAAATGTTCAGCTTTTGACTATGTAAAATTTTAGAAATTGATGGGGACAGTTCACAACATTGAAAATATACTCAATTGACTTGTACACTAGAAGGTGGTGAAATTATAAATCATATAGTGTGCCTATTTTAACACACTTAATAAGATAAATAATCAGTTTGGGTTCTTTTTTATTTAGTTGCTCTTCTAATAAACTTCATCTCTTCTCTGGCTCGGTATAATTTTTATTTCTCCTTGTGTGGTATTTCTTTAAGTGTTTTCTGTAGTCATGACTTAGCAGATATTCTTAAGATACAAATCCTTAATATTATAAAAATAAAAATAATAACAGTGAAAGACTTGTAAAATCTTACTATATTTTGGATGCATTTCAAGTATCAACCTAATAAATCCCCTAAATCCTGAGATACAGTGCAATTTCCATTTCATAGATCTTTTATAATGATTTCCTATATTTAAAAAAATTAATGTATGGATTGCTCTAAACTTTGTCCAAAACATAGCCAATATTCCCAACAACATTCATTAGTCTCTCATTTTCCCCACCAACTTGAATGGTGTTTTCTCCTGCTTGAATTTATTTTAATGCTATCTCTAATGTCTCACTAATGTATTTTTATTCTGATAATATCTTCCTAATTTAATTATTTTAACTTTATAATATATTTCTAAACTTCCCATTTGTAAAATAATAATAATAGTGAGCTTTAAACTTCTATTAGTGCAATTACACTCTGTAATTAAACCATGGTATATAACTACACATCATAGTGAGGTTCAAAGTGAAACAAATGTACACTCACACAGCACTGTTCCGCCCCTCTCCAAATATGATAGTGAGATTGGTACCCCGGTACATGGACATAGGATTATTGACCTCTTTTCTTCATCAGCTCTTCCTTTTCTTCTCCCACCTCCCTCCTCCTCCTCTTCCGTTATTCTATTGACCTACCTTCTCATTCATCTTAAGTCCACTATGTTTCCTATTTTCTCTCCAGCTTCCACATAGGAGAGAAAACACATGGCCTTTGACATTCTGACACTGGCTGATTTCATGATATTCTCTAGTTCCATTTATTTTACTGCAAATGACATAATTCTGTTAGTTTTTTGTGGCTGAGTAAAACTCCACTGGGTGTATATTCCACATGGTCTTTATCCACCCATCTGTGGACAGACACCTGGGTTGGTCACTTGGCCATAAACGTGGGCATGCATGTGTCATTATAGTATTCAAACTTCAAGTCCCTTGGAAAGATACTGAGGCATGCTTTACCCGAGCCATATGTGTTTCCATTCCTAGTCTTTTAAGGAAATTTCATACTGATCTCCATAGTGGTTTGCTACAATTGTCAAAAATGTACAGTTAGAATTTGTTGTTAGTTATATTAAAACATTTCTATTGGGGTTGACAGAATGTATGCACTATCTTGAAAGCAGAAACTTTTTATAATATTAAACCTTTTTTAGTAGCAATCCAGTACCTAAGTTAGTTTAATTGTAGTTTAGTTCAAAATACTGGATAGATGCAATTTTTTTGAATACTTCTTATAAAATATGTCTGCAGGTAAATATGTAGCTTGTTTCACTCTGGTCAATCAGATCTTTCTACACAGCTTGTCTACTTATTTTTAGAGCAATTGAATTTCTCAGGCTGCCTTCTGCAGGGGATTCTTCGCTGCTATTTCTCTTATTCTAATATTTTTCATTATTCTTCATAGAGTTTTTAGTTGGCCTCTCATATGCTCTAAAATAATGATGTTGTATATCCTTTGTCCAATTATAGTTTTTCTTTTTTTCTTATCACTACTGTCTTGGCCAGGACATCAAATGTGATGTTAAATAGTGTTGGCCACGTTTTATGTTTTTTTTTTAATCTACAGAATATTTTTAATTTTAACTTTTATATGCTTATATGCTTATGTTTAATTGTATGTTAATGATGTTTTCTTCTACTTATATCATGGTAATGGTACTCAGCTAGAAAAAGAATAAAATTTATCAAAAGATCTTTATTAATGTTATTATTTTTATCTTTTAGGCTGTCATGTAAAATATTCTCTAACTTGAATTCCTTTTGTTTCTAGCATAAGATTACACAGTCTTGATAAGGTCATATGCTTAAACTTAGTAATTATTTATTATAGCAGTTATATTGGGTTTCTATCTTGATTACAAGCATAGTATCCATACACAGGAAAAGTAACAACATTAATGGGGAAAATATTTTACATGATCTTTTATCTTTTGTGCATTTATTTCTGTTTGTTTTTCTGCTTTTACATAAAAATTAAACAGGGCAAATTAATTGACATGTTACATAGACTTTTGAAAACTGTATTTAGATATTACTGGAAATGATTCTGCTTCTCTAAAGGCTCCATTTTTACTTATACCAAAAGAAACCCATTAATTTCTATATGCATGAAAGTTCATATTGCTTTGAATCTCTCTATAATACATACTTACAATGCACCAATAAATGTACCAAAAATACAGTAAAGATAAAATGATAATTTTGTCTCTTTTAATTGGTGTACTGTAAGCATACAGCCTGACATTCAGGGTAATAGAAGCATACCTGCATACAATGTTCATTGATATCTTCCCCATTTCTTGCCCTATTTCCTTCATTCCTGTGCTCAGCACAGAGACTGGATTTGATAACTTTGTGTATAAAATTTTACTCAGCCATAAAGAAGAATAAAGTTATGCCATTTGCAGAGAAATGAATGGAACAGGAGAACATCATTCTAAGTGCGATCATTCAGTCACAAAAAGTGAAAAGTCTTCTCAAACCAACTCATGAAAGCCAGAAAAGCCTGGAGTAACATATTCTAATCTCTGAAAGAAAACAACTTGTAGCCCAAACTTTCCTACTCAGCAAAACTATCTCTCAAATTAAACAGAGAAATAAAAATCTTCCATGACAAACAGAAGCTGAAGGAATTTATGTCTTCTAAACCAGTACTAGAGAAAATACTCAAAAAGATTAACTGCACTGAATAAATAAGCAATACATGCCAGAAACAGAGATACAACAATTTTCATAAAGCAAACAAGAAAAGAATAAACACTACCTTAAACAGAAGTTAAAAGTCAAAATGTTAGGAATTAAAAATGATCTCTCAATGATCACACTGAACATAAATTACCCCAAATCCCCAATAAAGACAGAATCCATCTATCTGCTGCCTGCAAGAAACACGCCTTATAAGTAAAGATAGTAACAAATGAAAGGTAAAGGGCTGGAGCAAGGTAATCTATGCCAACAAAACTCTAGGACAAGCAGGAGTAGCAACTATGATATCTGACAACTTAGACTTCAAGACCAAGCTCATTAGAAGAGACAAAGCAGGTCATTTTTTACTGGTAAAAGAAACAGTCCAGCAAGAGGAAATAGACACTCAATACTTATTCCCCAAACACAGGTGCAGCTACCTTCATAAAACAAACACTCTCTAACATTAAGTCACACATATGTTCCAATACAATGATATTAGGAGACTTCAACACCCCTTTCACACCATTAGACTGATCTTCTAGACAAAAGGGCAGTAAAGATGCCTCAGACCTAAAGAAAACCATCAGCCAAAGGGACCTATTAGACAAATATAGAATATTCCACCCACCATTCCAACCAGCAGAGTTCATATTTTTCTTAGATGCCCATGGAACCTTCTCCAAAATAGAACACACCCTGGGCCACAAAGTGAGCACTAGCAAATTCAAAAAATGTGACATACTTCCCTGTGTCTTTTCAGACCATAATGGATTTTACTTGTCTTTTACAACAACAACAACAACAACACCTTATTTGAGTGAAGAAGGAGACCTACCTGGGAAGAGGAAAATACCTTTATTTTGTGTTCTTAAAGGAATAATTTAATATTTTTCTGAATCTAATTTAAAATAGTCTTTACTAAAAAAAACATTGACTTTTTTGTTGTTCCTTCATTCCTTTCCTTTCCTCCGCCCTTCTTTCCTTCCTCCATTACCTTTATGCTTCTCTCTGTTTATTGACCGAGGGCAATAATGAATTTGCCTTGCATGGATCCTGCTATGGCCTCTAGTAGGAGCAATGCCTGTGCATGACTGGTGGGCAGAAAAGAGCAACGAGGAAGAGCACTTTGCTGCAGTGGAGATGGTACGGCCAACAGGGTTACAGAGATCAAAGGAACAAGAGGCAGTTCTAAGCATCTGAGCTAAGCATCCACAGGAAGACAAAATTGTTCCAAACCCAATAAATAATCCACTAAACAAAATGCAATGACAAGCTACTCTGTGCCAGGCATTACAATAGGCAATAGGAACAGAAAAAGAGAAGAAGGCTCAGTCCAGAGACTCAAAGAGCTACCAGCTTCCCAAGACAAACACACATATATCAGAGCTTTATGTCAATGTCTTTTATCTATTTTGAGTTAATATTTGTATATGTGTTAGGTAAGGGTCCAATTTTATTCTTTTTCATGTAATTATTATTTTTCAAAAATATTTAGTTAAAAGATTATTATTTCCTCCACCCAATGTTCGTGGAAACCTTGTCAAAAATAACTTGGCAATATATGGAAGAATTTATCTCTAAACTTTTATTTAACTCCAATAGTTTATCTGCCTTTAGAACAGTACTACACTTTCAATTATTGTAGCTTTATATGGTTTGAAGTCAGAAAATATACATCATCTAGCTTTGTTCTTCTTCGAGATTGTTTTGGGTATCTAGAGTCCATATTCCATATCAGGATAGATTTTTTCTGAAAAATAAATAAATAAATGTATGATAGCTTCACCTAAAAAAAAAAGAAAAGAAAAAAATATTCTCTGGTAAGAAAGAAAGCAAAAAGAAATATTGAACTGTTATCTTTTATCATCAAAAGCTTGGTATCAGACAAATGAAACTGTTTTGTGAGATTATCATCGTTAATATTGGATAAATTGCTATAAAACTAGATGTCAACCACTAAGCCAAGCACGGGAAGAAGGGATGGGGAGGGAACGGGGTGGGGATCGGGTAGGGGCTAACTGGGCGATGTGTGCATGTATGTCTACAAAAGTATTTTCTTTGTACCATTATGATGTATGAATACATTGCACCAATAAAAAATAAAAATAAAATAAAATTTAAAAATGTAGAAAGTAGTAGGTGCTTATAGCAAAAAACTTTCGTAGAAAACCAAAAATGATGTGAACATTACCTACAGAAATTAGGAAAGGTTTCAAAGAGTGCTAAATATTTATTCAATATCAAATATAATTCTGTTCACAAAGTTTGCGTAAACAATTATGTCTATTTCAATTTTTATTGGCTGGTTTTCTTAAAAATATACTTTCATTGGTGTCATGTAATTATACATCAAAACGAGGTTCAGAGTGACAGAAACATACATGCATGCAGTACTTGGCATATTTCTCTTCATATTCCACTTCATGCCATACATGTTATTGAGATTGATATTAATAACTTCATGTATGAACACAGCAGTATATAAGCTATTCCCTTTCTCAGGTTTCTTTTTTATTGTAGTGGTTGGATGCATTACTTGAGATGCTTACTTATTTCAGGTAGCGCTTTAGTGAGTCCTTCCACAGAGATCATCCACCCACTATTTTTCCACGTGTTCCATCACTCCTTAGCACCGTTTATTTAATGGGAATTTGACCATTAAATAAAGGACCATTCATTTAAGGGGAATACACAGACCATTTATTACATATTCACAGATAAGCAAATCATATCTGGTTCTGACCTGGTAAAAGCTACTCTTTTATGGGACAGACCCATATAAGTCAAAACCTTTTAAATCGGTGTACAATTAAAGGACAGAAAAACAGAGCCACATGACACCCAAACTTTTAAGGATTGACACTGTAATTTTAGGAATAAATACAGAGGCATTATGGTGAAAGCGAAGGAAGACACTGAAATACTTGAAATACTTGAACCGAGGCCTAAATATGTAGGTCAAGAGCAAGGGACAAAAAGCTCTGGACTGAGTGTTCAACCTGGGCAATCCATCCTGCAGAGGAAGCATGGCTGCCGTATTGAGGCAAAGGGGAAAAGTAGAAAGTCTAAAAGAGCAGGCTATATAACAAACACTGCAAAAATAATGACAACTACTGATCTCCGGGTCTTGCAGGCCTTTCCAAGGATTTTCTTCTTCAGGACCAGAAAAACTGATCAGCATCAATTGATTTCCAAGTGGCCGCAATGTGGAGAAAGCATTCAATATTTTCAGCTTTTCCAATAGCCCTGTAGCTATTTCCCTGTATTAAATTCCCTCTATCAACCTTCTTACAATGGGCACTGACCTGGCTGAAACCATAGGTAGCATGTATTCAGTATTTTCTATATGCCAGGCATTTTCTTAAGTGTTTCTCGAACATATATTACTTCATCTTTTCAACCATCTTTCAGATTTGTATCTATTTGTGTCCTCAGATCACAGATATATGACCATGATGCCCCAAATTTAAATAATTTGTCTAAAATTGTAGAGTTTTAAGACCTATACATTAATTTGGATTTCTGGTACTGATATTTTTTCATAACATTGATTTGGTCTTTAGTGATATTTGGAAATTTTAAGTATACTTCCACTTAAAATAAAGCACCTTTGGTGAAACATCTTTCTTTCAGAATGTCTTGATAAGTTTGTGAATCTCAAAATGGCGAGATGTCCATGAGTTTATTACTTTTTAATTTGTATGTATTTAGAATGTCAGTAGGTAAGATAGATTTCTGTCAGACTTATTATTCCCATAATAAGGGTATTCTATTTTAAATTGTTGTATTGTGCATGCAAAATATTACTGAATCTACATGACATGTGTAACTGTTATACATTTACAAATGTTACTTAAATGAAGACTTTTGATCTATAGTATGCAGATTACATTTATTTTCATTAACTTTATATAGTGAAAAAAATTCAAAACACCAAACAATGTGGGTATTCAAAATACAGAACTACTAGTTAAATGCAGATTAATTTTTTAACAAGAATTCCTATGCAGTAGGCAGACAGTTCCCACATCCCATTGTGATTGACAAGCCTGACATATGGAATAGTTCACAAATTCCCAGGTGACTGACAGATGGAGAATAGAAAGGCGGATAAAGTTGCCTAGAGAGCTGAGGATGATTTCATATTCAGCGGTTTTGATCAAAAGGATTCCAGATCTCACACTAAATTTAGCACCGCTGGCAATTAGTGCATGATTTATTCCGTCCTTTCATTTGCTGGTTGACAAATGGAAAACAAGCACAAAATTAAAAATAAGTTTATTTCCAGCATTTCGGATATTTAAAATGTGTGTGTCTTTGTTTGCACATAAATTAACATGAGAAGAATTTATAGTGAGATTAAATCTGAAATGGAGATGCAAGCAATAAATAAGAGCTTTTTTATGTATCGTGCGGGCAGAACAGGTGTTTGAATTAAGAAATACTAATATGTTTAGCAGCATGGATCCACCTTTAGCACTGGGGAGTTGATGCCTTCCTAAATTTAGAATAATCTTTCCACAATTTAGAGTTCTTTCGTAAGCTTCCAACATAGGTGACCATCTGTATGACAATATTAATGGTTTCCAGGCTAGTAATAATTAAAGAAACCCCCCCCCAGTCCTGAAGTTTTCTGTGCTCCAAGGGCGAGCTGTGGGGTTCTTGCTGTGGTGTCTGTCTTTTGGCCCTCCATAGCGAAGTCTGCGCCCCTTCATGCATTTATAAGTAGAGTTAGGAAACCTCAACGTTTGTGTTCAATTCTCCGTTTTCCACTTTTCTTCCTCTTTCCTGGAACAACAATGAGTACAATGTGCTGATGTGAACCTTCTGTTGTGTTACTGGGAGTCAGAACACAACAACATCACACCCACCATCGGAGAACAGAGGAGCTGCAAACAGCCCCTCCTCGGCATCTAGAAAGGCCTGGAGACAATGTAAAAAATGAATTGAGAAAAATCTTACTCTTTTGGTGGTTAAGGGAAAAAATCATTGTGTCTGAAAGACCTTGTGATTTCTGAGTAGGTGTATCTGTCTATCTCCTTTTTAGAAATCCTCATGGCGCTGTCTAATAGAGCTTCTTAGAAAGATGAATGAATTTCTCGAAATCCATGGAAGCCAGAAGGACTTCTGAGCATGTGAGGCACCTCCTCCTGCCTAATGGAGCTGAAGTGGCCCTCTGAGGTGGCCTGGCATCAGAAACAAACCAGAGAGCCCATTTATGAGAATGTTGGACCAGCAGGGAAGCACCTGAGACCTGGGGACTGTGGGGGCAGATGTTTGGGATACTTATAGGTTTTCTTATTTGATTTGTATTCCAGGTCTGACATTCAACTTTATTTGTATTCATTATTCACAGTAGGAACTAGAATGGTTTTTTAAAATAGCATAAAATCCACTTAAATTATAATGGAAAGGATCGTGTGCAATGTGATGCTTTAATTACTGTTAAGCTAACCTTGGGATATGGGAAATGTCAATTTTCATTGGCCACATGAAGGCTGAGCCCAGGATTTAGCCCGCAGATATGTGCAGTCAGTAGGGGTGCGGCTCATGGGCACAGCCTGCCTGAGGAGCCCCCACAGTGCTTCAAATCTGTCTTTGCCTCCGCCCCACGCACCCTGGGGCGCCGTCATATTTTTTATTAGTATTTTATTTCTCTTCCAAAATACTCACCCTCATTCTCAGGAGCAGCCCAAAGACATTTCCTAGGCAAATGGCTTCAGGTCAATCATGTTTTAGTTTTTTTTTTTTTCATAGAGCCTCCCAAAGTAGCGTCCCTGGAGCTTTTCACCCACCAACACACATACATACACACAAGGAACTCCATTGGGAGCTGGAACAATTAAGACTTCTCTTTCCACATAAATACTTCTATTCCTCCTAGCAATCGGTAGCTCAAAGGCCATGCTTTCTCTATGGTCTTCTATGTTTCCCATATAGATTCCTTTATCTGTAAATAAGCATTATCAGTTGTGAACTTCTAGATGGCTAGAACCATGGGAAACTTTCCATGGTAGACAGCAATTCATCTAATTCCCCTACTGAGTATTCTGCCACCTGCCTTCCAAGAGGTGAAGTGGTACGTAGGCGCATGGTATGTGTACAGCTGGACCCTAAATTCTTTCTGACTGATGGAAGCTTTTGAATTTCAACCAACCCCAACCTTGAGAATTCAAGCCATGTATTACTAACTGGAAGGAAAGAGACTGAGTTTTTTTTAGGTCAAAATTTTTCTTCAACATATACAGATTCTCTACATTGTAATCTAGAGGCAAGTTAAGGCACACACACGTATATTCATAGTGTGTGTGTGTGTGTGTGTGTGTGTACATACATACACATACATATGTGTATACATACACACAAAAACATATATAGGTATACATGCATACATATACATATCACACAGATACACAAATTTTATAGTTATTTTAATTTTTTTCTTATCTGAAAACATAGGTTTTTAGAATAACATGTTTATAATTTGGGAGAGGACTATTCTTTAAGATGGAACTTACTTTTCCTTTGTCCAGCATATATTTTCCCTAATTCATCATATGTTGAGTTAAATCAAATTGTCAATAGTTGACCATGTTTCAACTATTAAAAACTACAATTTAATAGGGCTCAATTGATTAAAATCATAGTATTAAAATGGAACAAAGTGGTGATAGTTTTCTCCCACTTTGGGGAAAAAAAAGCAAGGAAGCAAAATTTTTTCTAATACCTTATTAGTCATACTTAGTCTATAAAAAGAATCTATTTCAACTGACTCACAAGAATATATATATATATATATATATATATATATATATATTCCTTTTGCATGCTTTCTGACAATGCTGAAAAACTTCAGCAAGTGCAAATGTTTTCTTTTATATCCTATATGCTATTGGTAGGTGCTGGGGCAATAAAACATTGTAAAAAGAAGGAAAAGGGACAAGTAGCACTTAACTAAATGACGTCTATATGCCAGACAGCTTGAGGTTTTAACAAAACAGTAACTATTTTTAAATTTCCTATATTTCTCCAAATTACTGTTTTTTGAAAAAGCTGAGGTATATGATTAAATCTGTCTCTCCAACATGGTAGCGGCTTGTCACAAGTGGCTAAGGCCATTGAGATTCAAATTTATTACACTCAAACACAGAAAAATTTAGCTCCTGTACTCACACAAGAAACATTTCGGGTACAAAGTAGCCATATGTGGCTAATGGCTTCATCTTTATAGGGAGCAGGTGTAGAAAGTTCCAAATTCTCAGGAGTTGCTTTGGCAAATGCTGGTCTAAACCAGTCTTTGAAAGGATGCGTCGGTCAACATCCTTTTCCACAGTTCCATTAAACCTTTGGGCAAAGTGATAACTCAAGTCATTTTTCAAATATTTATCACTTTTAGAAACTAGTCGCTAAAGGGATGTAACTAAAAGCATAATCTATGAAAAAATAAGTGATAATTTACTCCTTGAAAGTATGTTAACATGAACTGTTTCATAAGCAAGGAACACTCCAAAATATTTCCCAACTTTAGAGTATAACAAAGAATGGGTTTATAGGACACAATTCCTGCCCTAAATTTAAATGATTAACTTCCTTGGCTAATTTCTTTCTTTTTTTTGTGTGGTACTGGGGTTCCTGGAAGCCCTTCTACCTTCGGACCACACTCCCAGACCTATTTTATATTTTTTTAAAACTTGGAAACAGGGTCTCTTAAGCCAGCACGGCTGGTTTCGAACCTGCGCGATCCTCCTGTCTCCGCCTCCCAAGCATGGGGATTACAAGTGTGCGCCACCACGCCCGGCTCTTTGGCTAATTTCTAAATAATACATTGAGTGACATTAAATGTCATCTTTTCTAGGAGGAAAAGAAAAACGTTTTTGCAGAATGGTGTGGACACATGAAAAGGATTCACAACCAAAATTCAAAATTCTATGTCATCAAAACAGATAACAAATCAAAAAGTAAAAAATGAAAGAAAGAAAAGAAAACTTGGAAAGATTTTAATATGCTGATGTTTTCTAATAAACACTTTGCAACTGCCCCTTTCGAAATATAAAGATTATTAACCTTGTGTGAAAGATAGGAAATAAATGGATAAAGAAATACATCTTTCTTGGTTCAGGAAGAATCTTATGGTGTAAGGTTTGTGTACTAGCCTTCAGTTTCGGCAACTAGGTTAAAATAAGGGCATCTAAATTGTCGCTTAATGAATGAAAGGAATATTAGGTTGAGGAGTTTCACATGGTTAAATAGATCGCTGTCAGTTTCAGTTTATGAAGACATGAGAATGGTAACCAGTTCTCTACCTAATTAGAAGTATAACAAAATAATTGAATTGACATTTACTCTTCATAAGTATCCCTGTTGTCAAAAATTCTATGTTTACTCGGACATCATTAACAAAGATAATTCTACAGAATTATTTGCAAATGGGAGAAAAAAATAGGAGAGAGACAGAGAGTGAGAGGGGGGGGGGAGAGAGAGAGAGAGAGAGAGAGAGAGAGAGAGAGAGAGAGAGAGAGAGAGAATTTTACCCAAAGCTGAGAGTGGCGGTGCATGCCTATAATTCTAGTATTATTTGGGAGTCTGAGTGAGACAAGATGATTGCAGGTTTGCAGCCAGTCTAAGAAACTTAGCAAGATCTTTTTTTTTTTTCTCAAAACATTAAAAATGGATAAAAAATAAATGAATGAAATAGAGCTGGTGATATAGTATAGTGGTATAGGTAGAATGCTCCTGGGTTCAATCCCTAGTAACACACACACACACACACACACACACACACACACACACACACACAAACCATTAGTGTGTTTGCATGGCAAAAACTTTAAAAAATACAAATGCTTTCAAAAATAAAATACTAAAATATATATGCATGTGTGTAACCGGTTAGCATGGTTTAGGTATTTGGTTTCTCCATGTTCTTACAATGAGATGTCTTCAAGCAATAGAACTGAACTTTAGAAGCTTTCTAAATTCTGAAGAGAGAGTTGGTAAAATGGAGAAAAAAGAAAAAGAATCTGATAGATCTCTCCTAGTCAGGAGAAGGCTAAGAGAGGGAAGCGTTGAACCTCGGCGATCAATCTCTAAGCCCATTATCTCCATCTCATTTTATTCCCATTTGGTACTAGTTATCCATGCACGTCTTTAGAAGGCATATGTCGCAAGTCTATACAAAAGCATGTACTAAATAAACAGACGGGCGGACAGGGAAGAAATAATATCGGTTAGGGAAATAGATATCACATAGTTCCCATCGTTTTCAGACAACTCAAAGGGCCAAGTTCAAAAATAAAATCTGACAATAGAAAAAATATCCAGAAGATATAAGCTGTAAGGGAAAACATTAAGGTGTGTAAGAAAGTATAGGACTGTTAAGAATGTAGACATATGTACTGTTTGGCATAGAAAACATTGACTGTTGCAAGACATTAAAATATGAAATGAATCACCACACTTGGTTAAGAAATAAATAAAATAGTAAAAATGGACAAAAGTCATGTAGATATGTTCTACCCAAGAACATGTGTGTATGGTTCATTCAGAAAGCCTTTCATCCTCCTGTCTCAGCCTTCCAAGTTCTGAGACTACTGACATGAACCACCACACCTAGTGAAGAAATAAATAAAATAGTAAAAATGGGCAAAAGTCATGAAGATAAATTTCACCGAAGAAAATGTGTATATTAAAAACAAGTACACAAAAGCCTGTGAATCACTAGCTATTAAAGATGCAAAGTAAGATCACATTCAGGTATATACATATAAGATTATCTAAAATAAAATAATGGAGCCAGGTGGGGGGCCATGCTTCTAATTCCAGTACTTTGGAGGCTGAGAAAGGAGGATCATAGATTTATGGCCAGCCTTAGCAATTTAGCAAGGCTCTCAGCAACTTAGTGAGGCCCTGTTTCAAAACAAACAAACAAACAAACAAACAAACAAATAAATAAATAAGTAGGGCTGAGCATGTAGCTCAGATGTAGAGCATCCCTTGGTTAACTCCCCAGTATAATAATAGTAATAGTAGACATACATTCACACATCGCCCAGTACCCACTATGATGTATGAATACAGTGCACCAATTAAAAAAAAAAAAAATAGAACCTTGCTGTAGAGCCGGGCAAGGTGGTGCGCGCTTGTAACCTCAGTACTCGGGAGGCTGAGACAGAAGGGTCACAGGTTCTCAGCCAGCCTCCGCTACTTAGTGAGGCCTTTTGTAACTTAATGAGAGCCTGTTTCAAAGTAAAGAATAAGAAACAGGGCTGGGGATGTAGCTTGGAGGTAGAATACCCCTGGGTTAAGTCCCCAGTATCATAAAATAAATAAATAAATAAATAAATAAATAAATAAATCTCAATCGATCGAACCTTTGCTGAGTTGGGTGTGGCGGCACATGCCTATCCTCCCAGTGTTTGGGAGGCTGAGCAAGGAGGAGCGTGGGTTCAAAATCATTCTCAGCAACTTAATGAGACCCTGAGCAACTTGGCAAGACTCTGTTTCAAAATAAAAAAAAGAAATAGGGACGGGATTAGCTCTGAGGCACAATGCTTCATATGAGAATCTTCTTATATGGTTATTAGTTGTTTTTTTGTTTTTTTTGTTTTTTGTTTTTTCCGGGTCTGGGGATGGAATCCAGGGGCAGTTAACCTCTGAGCTACACCCCCTGCCCAATTTTTTGTTCTTATTTTGAAACAGGGCCTCACTAAGTATCTAAGGCTGGCCACGAACCACGATCCTCCAGTCTCAGCCTCCCAAGTGCTGGGATTACAAGCGTGCCCACCACGCCCGGCACAAAAAATAATAATAATAATAGTAATAGTAATAATAATAATAATAATAATAATAATAATAATATGAAATACTGCCTACTATGCTCGTACCACAGATTCCTGGTGCATTGCTAATGGGTATTTTCAGTGTCTACTTTGAGAAAATAGTTCAGCAGTTATTTAAATAAATAAACATTTTTTCTATATGATCCAACATTTGTACTCCTGGATATCTGTTCTCGAGAAATTTAGATTCACATGTTCATAAAATTCTATACATGATTGTTTACAAGCAACTGTGGTCATAGGAGCCCAAAAGTGAACAAAACCAAAATCTTCCTCAATGGGTCAATGGTGGAATGAACTGGCACATTCCATTTCAGGAAATACTAATCAGCAATGGAAAGGAATTAATGTTTGATGCACCCAATAACTTGAATTAATTTTCAGGGTATTATACTAAGTGAAAAAAAATAACATCTAATGGTCATATATGGAGTAATTCAAATTATATACAATTCTCAAAATGACAAGCCTGCACAGTTGAAAAACAGATTAGTGTTTGTCTTTGGTTTGGGACATGATAAAATAGTTTGGAAAGGGCAGATATAACTAGAAAGTGGACGTCCAAGAAAGATCTTTGAGGTGTTTGAAAAAATGTCTACCTTTATTGGGATGAAATCTGCTCATGGGATAAAATAAGGGAATTATACAAACACCTTGCACCAATATCAATTTTCAAATTTTCAAAATGATGCTTTAGTTCTATAAGTGGTTACCTTTGGGCAAATTGAGTGGGTCACACACAGGACCTCTTTGTACGGTCTTTGCAACTTCTATGGTCTATAATTATTTCAAAATGTTTCAAAATACTAAACAGTTAAACACTGGTGTCATTTTGTTGGAAAGACATGAGTAATTAGAATGGGAACATTCTAAATGATGATAAAGATGGTCCCGGGGCTTACATCAGCAGTGACATCCACACCCAAGAAGTCATCACACACGCAGTTCCTTAGCCCTCTTCAAACCTGCTTAGTCCAGAGCCCTCAGAATAGGCCTCACAGTTTGCGTTTTAATATGCCTTCTAGCTGATCCTTACACGTATTAAAGTTAGAGAACTCCTGGCCCAGGACACTGAGTCTAAGCCTTGAAAAAAGTCAAGCCTAGGGTCTACGGAAAATCCCAACTGTCCTGACATGTGCTCTATACATGTGGAACTTAACAAGTGCTATTCTCTTTGTGCTACAAAGATTCCTTCATATGACTATATATTCAAGTCATTAAACATTAATGTTGAGCATTTAAATGTTAAGTCTGTTCAAAGTTACTAAAATTAGCTACTCTTTTGTACTGTTCATTCACTTTAGTCCCAGATGTATTTAAAAGTCTAAAAAGTTAAATTTCACTTCTTATTAAGACACAAGTTACCTTTCAATGATGTAAAATCAGACTTATGATACTTGTGCTTTCTACTCATGGGAGTTTTGCTGGATCATATAAGATAATCTTTGTGAAGTACTTCAAAAAGCTATGAAAATCATTTGTATCATCATCATGAATTATCATATTTACTTCTATAATAAAAACATCAATATTTATTCCGTATTCTCAATGTTGTAGTTGTCGCTTATTGACCAACATCTGAATGGCAGGTGGTTTGCAGTCATGCGCCATTAAAGCTTCACAGCACTGCGCAGTTCAGGTAATTGCCTCTGCCTTTTGGGCGCATTGATTTTGAGAGATGGGGTAAGTCGCCTATGAGTCCAGGGTGAGCGCTCAAACTTGGGCTTGAATCAAGCTTCCATGTTCTACACGCCACGCTCATCCTTCACACTGGAGAAAGGAAGGTCAATTGACTTTTCTTACTTTTTAACCTAAATGATCAAGTTACCAAGCACTAATTGGTCAGGTGGCAGTGAACATATAGTAAACAAGAAATGATTGTGTGTGTGTGTTACATAATTATCTCACATTGAAACACAAAAATCTAGCAACTCGCTTTTTGTGGAAGACTCTTTAACCAAAGCTAGATCTCATGATTTTTTTTTTTTTTTTGGTGAAAAATAGAAGGAAGTCAGCTGGATGAGGTAGTAGATTTCTGTAATCCCAGTTCTTGGGAGGCTGAGACAGGAGAATTGCAGGTTTGGGGCCAGGCTCAGCAACTCCGTGGGAACCTCTGCAACTTACCAAGACTCTATTTTAAAATAAAAAACTAAAGTAGGGCTGTGATTATAGCTCAGAGGAAAATCTAACCCTTGGTTCAATCCCCAGTGCCAAATCAAAAAATTAAATAAATTAAAATTTTAAAGTAGAAGAAAGATAATTTTAACAGAAGAAGGTAGGAAGACACATGTTCAGAGATCAAATGTGAAAAAGAAAAGATAAAAGGTATGCCCTTATCTCCATATGAAAAGCAGTTCTTATATTTTAAGTAAAGTGATGGGGCTGTAGAAATAAGGATGCAAGCCTTTTTTTTTATTCCTACCGAAATTCTCATGTCACATATTTTTAAAATCACGTTTAGGTCCCAAATACACCCAAGTTCAGGAACATAGTCAAAACAGTGACAGAGAAAGAGAAAGAAACAGGTTCTGCACGGATCTGGTAATAGGCCTGCTGTTTACGTACAGGGGTCAGATGGAAAGCGTGTCACAGTACACAAGGGTGATGAATTCGCTCCGCACATTTCCTCTATTGGCAGGTGAGTCTCTACTTGTTTAAATGGCATAATCTAAATTTCTATCTCGAGAGAATTCAATGAAAAATAAAAATAAAAAGGAGAACTTCCTGCCAAGTTTCGTGCTCTCTACAGGGACAGGGCACTGGGAAATTTTCATTCTGATCACATAAATGATCCTGGTTTAGGTCCAATGGCTGAATAATAAAAATGCTGGATTTTAGGAGGCGTATTCTTTGCAGAGCTGTGCTAATATGTGGGAACAATATAGTGGCATAAGGTAATGGAATCCTTCAGAGGCCAGAAAGGGGAGATGGAAAATATTCAATGACAAATTAATGTATGCCCAAAGGTTAGGAATGTCACATCCCAATAAATACACTCAGAGTGGGTAAAGGTCACATGGATAAATAAAGAGGTACAGAAAGTAATCCGGGTAAGGGAGAGGAATATGGGAAATATAAAATAACTACATACAGAAGTAGCCAAACAGATTATAGAATGAATCCAAGCGTAAAAAAAGGTATACCAAAAGCAAAGGTGAAAAATGAAAAGAGAGATTGCCGAAAAGT
This sequence comes from Muscardinus avellanarius, assembly GCF_963383645.1. Lineage (NCBI taxonomy): Eukaryota > Metazoa > Chordata > Mammalia > Rodentia > Gliridae > Muscardinus > Muscardinus avellanarius. Next base: position 82,536,238 of record NC_137801.1, on the reverse strand, counting down.
TTAGATAAATATCAGAACATTTTTCAGAGAACTCAGGGACAAGGGGTCAGCACAGGAGATAGTAGAATGTTGAAAGACAGGGACAGGTAATTTATGGGCCAAGTGGTGGAATCTTGAGAATTAAGTGTATTCTTTCATTTATATTTCACAGAAAGGATAAGGTCCTAGGGAGGGGTGGGGAGGGGAGGCTCAACCGGTCCTTGAAATGAGAAGCTAGCTGAAAAAAATCACAGGGGAATTAGGAAATGGGAAGTCAAGAAGCTTTGCTATCATTTTGTCTTTTACTTAAAGAACATTGGGAAATATTAAATCTTAGGTCCTGGGGAAAATATCACAGGAGAGTTTTGTGTGCAAAACCCCCACTAAATTGCATATATCTTAACTTTGAAAGTGTGTGTTTAGATTCTGCTTAAACTTTGTATTTTTGAGGGGAAGTGTTGAGATAATTTCTCTTAAATAATAGGTACATATATATGTGTACATTATAGATATCTTATAGACACAGACATTTCTTTTACATATATATACACATATATGTATGAGATTATTAATATATGCATATATACTTTTACAAATATACATATTTCTCTGTCTATATACATGTATGTGCACAAATATATAATATATGTAATAAATAAATATATAGTATATGCATATATATATATACACACATCCTGAGAGAGATAAAGACAATCCATTTGAAAAATTAAAAACTGCACAAATGACTGAATAGGAAACCCCTCTTCTTGACCTCAACATACTGTGAAAATTGGTCTTTTATTTATTTAGTTAGTTAGCTAGTTAGTTATGTATTTATTTTTTTATTATATAATTTAATGGTGCTTGGTAATTAACTTAGGGACATTCTACTTCCAAGATACAGCCCCAGCCCTTGTCATTTATTTATTTATTTATTTATTTATTTATTTATTTATTTTTGTTTTGTTTTTTGTTTTTAAACAGTGTCTTCCTAGATTGCTGAGGGCCTAGCTAAGCTGCTGAGGATGTCCTCGAACCTGCAATCCTACCGTTTCACCTTCCCAGGTACTGGGATTACAGTTCTGTGCCAACACGCCCAGCAAAAATTGACAGTTTAAATAAGTAAATTTTAATTGTGTCTACGGTTCTCTTCTCATTGAATTACTTTGGCTATCTTTTTTGAGAAATGCATTTTATCTAAAAAATAATCGATAAATTTTTGAAGACTCTCAGGGGGTTATTTGTCTGATATGTGTTTGATCTCAGTTACTGAGCTTTTGTATATTTTCATGTGATTTTAAGTGGCGGACTTGGTGAGAACACTGTTTCTGAAATAATGCTCTCATGGTAAAATCAGAATGTCCCCTCCCAGTTCACCCCCCACACTGCAAACTACTTTCCTGTCCTACTCTCTCCTGATCTTCAAGGTACATCCTTGATACCACCTCCTTTACAGCTATCTCCCTGAATTTTTTCTCTGTCCTTCTCCCATGCTAGTCTTTTTATCTTCAGGACTCTGTCTTAATGTGAAGTATACTTTTGCTCTGTTCACTTAGACTAGAAGTTATTTGAGGATAGACCATGCACCTATTTCATCTCTGCACCCACCCTAATTCCCGGCTTAACTCTTTACATTTTTAATAAATTGCAGGGAAAGAAAAACAACCGAATGGCCCTCATAGAGGCAAAAGCTGTAGACACAGGCCCCGCAGCTCGTATTGTTTTCAATTAGGAATTTAGCATACATCCTTTGCAGTGCCATCAAATATATATGGTGGATTTAGAATGTGAATATACGGAGCCTTGGCTGTCTCCAGTTGATACAGTGGTGTTTTCATCCAGAAGCATGATTTTGAACTAAACCAGGTTAAATTAGGGGCTTTTAATTTATTATGTTCAGTGTCAAATGTTGATCTTTAAAGGAAGTTCATGGAAACATATCCCTACTCCTCAGTTTCTATCCCTGAACCATACCAAGGTGATGGATCTAGTTGAGATTCAAAAGCAATGACATTACTGGATTATTGGCAGACATGACTACATTGCCTGGTTTAATATAAATGTTGGAGACACTGGAGCCATGGGGATCTAGCTTTTCTGGGTCACTTTAATGTCCTTTAGCTGTCCTAAGGGTCTTAGCCACGATCGGTTCCTGGATGAATCTGAGCTCTAAAAGTCGTTCCCTTCAACCAAACTCTTTTTCTGAAAATGAGGGCTTTTCTTTAGATTACCATATACTTAGTACAGAAAGTTTCTTAGGATTCCTTTGTAGCCCCATAACATTAATGCAGTTTATATTGCTAGATGATATATTTGACTGATAGCTTCAAACTTTTTAAAACTTAAACACTCAAGATCTAATGATAGTAAAACTAAAGGGAAGAAACCATTTGTTTATAAAAGTGATATTATATTTGAGGAATTTTTTGGAGTTTATAGTTGCCAAAGAGTTCACAGAATACATTGTAATAAATAGTAATACAACTTTCCAATTGATTCATAAGAGTTATATTGCTATAAATGGCAGGAAATTCTTGTCATCAGATGTTACTGTTTTATTTGGCAACCCACTCTTTCTATCTATGGCACAGGAAAGACCACAAACCTCTAGATTGGGAGAGGGATTAGACTAATCAGGAATACAATGATGAATCTTCTAGAAACGTTCAAGTGAGTCACCGTGAGGACACTACACATGAGAGTTTTAGTCTAACAAATTTGACTGCCTGATTGAACATGTAAAGGAGATCATGAAGCGAAATAACAAGGGGGGAATTTATGGACATAACATTTCCTGAATTAAGGAAGCCTTTTTGGACATACTGCTATATAAACAAGGACCAATCCACAGGGTCAATAATTATAAACCAAAGTATGATTCAGAGAAATTAAAACATAGTCAGATTTTATTTTTTATTTTTATTAATTTTTTTGTGGTACTGAAGGTGGAACCCAGAGGCTTTCTACCTCTGGACTATACTCCCAGACCTTTTTTTTATATTTTTATTTGGAAACAGGGTCTCACTAAGTTGCTAAGAGCCTCACTAAGTAGCTGAGGCTGGCTTCGAACCCTTGCGATCCTCCTGTCTCAGCCTCCCAAGCGCAGGGATTACAAGCGTGCGCCACCACGCCCGACTCATAGTCAGATTTTAAATAAAAAATAAAGAAAAATCATCGACTATTTCAGTCTGTCTCAAGTTCAAGTCCAATTTCACAAACTAAGCTACAAAATGACATTGAGGAAGGTCCATCCAGGTGTCTGAGACATTAATAAATGTCATCTTGTTATTCAACAACAACATTCAGAAGAAAATTGAGAGAAAACTGCTAGTTTCTTCCAGCTCTATTATTATACATTACAAATACATGGGAAAATCAACTTATGAAGAGTAAAGATTTATTTTGGCTCACAGTTTTGGAGTTTTTAGTCCCTGGTTGATTGGCTCCATTACTTTTGGGTCTCTAGAAAGGTAGCATATTATAGTGGGAACACACAGTAGAACTAAAAAGGAGAAAACAAAGGGTCATAGTTCCACAATCCCCTTAAAGAAGACATTTCCAATAACTGGAAGATTTGCTACCAGGCTACAACTTCTAAAGGTCCTACCACTTCTCATTGGTGCCATGCTGGGGTTTATGTCTAACTCACGACTCACTATGGGCCATACAAGATCCAAACTATAACAGTCACACTTTCACATGGACATACTCTTATTCAGAGAATGAATCTGTCACACATATGCTCAAATAAGTCACATATATGGTTGGAGCAAAGTTGTTGGTTACGAAGTTGGTGGTTATGTCCTATGGTCCCAAATAGTGCCATAATAAAGAGCTTTTGTATATGCTTGACAATTTCAGCAGTGCACTTTTTTCCAGGAATATAAACATCTAGTGAACATTTAATAAAGTTCAGAAGTCATAAATCATCAAAATAATAGTAGAAGTTTTGTTTTGTTTTAATGTAGTTTTGATTATATATATTGATTTTTGGTACATTTGTATTTCTCACAAGCCTTTGCATTTATCATAAGGTTTCTGTGTTCTCACCTCCATTTTCAACTTTTGGATTAAAGAATTTAAAAAGAGAAGCTAACTCTTACCAAACAAATTTTCTTATTGTGCACCACGCCAAATACCAGGTGTTTTATTTGAATATATATGAATATGTTGGCACTAGGTCCCAGAGCTCAGAGCAAGCCATTGATTTCTGGTTTCTGGCCCAACAATTAAAGAGCTTGGAAGTTATCATGCCCATCCTCAAAAGAAGAAAAGAGCCTGACAAACTGAAAATCAACTCTTTTTAGAACCATCAGAGAATTGAGGTCACAAAACAAATCACCATTCTGAAAGTTAGAGAGACAGGTGGATATACAGAATCACAGCTCACTGGCAGCAGAAACCAGTGTTGGAGCCAGAAACTGGCTGGAACATTTAAAGAGAAATTGACTAAGTGTTATAAAGTGAGCATGGACTAGTTTGAGAAATAAAAATCTTGGGAGTTACATTTTATATTTTACCACCAGAAATCCACTCAGATTCTCAGTGTGCAGAATGAAGAAAAATCCTGGCTAGCAGAGAGAGGGAATAAGTAACCATTTGATATATTCACAGAGCTTTCTCTTCTCTCTAATAAAGGCCTTCATTTAAGAAAAATTATTTTACTAGAATGAACCCAATATGGGATTACCCAGTACCACTTACCCAACTGCATTCTCTCTAATATTTGAAGAGGGTAAAGGAAAATTCTCAACTCTAGCTCGCTCTAGCCTTCATCATGAAGGAAGAGACAGACTCAATCCAGATTCACTTGAAAAACTCATTATAGGATAATAGAATATTTTAGCCCATCTTCATTTCTTATTGAAACATCAACAAAGCTCCTATGAAATGCCAGAGGATTAAACTAAAAGAACTCCAATGATGTTACCCTACTTAAGGAGTCTCTAGAGAATACCCAAGACAACAAAGAAGGCACAACTGAGGACATAGGCGATTTTAACAATGATAAAATAGCCTAAATCCTAACCAGATAAATAGAAGACATGACTCTAACAGCCTATTTACTTTCCTTCCTTATGCCCAATATCTCTTGTCTGACTTTCAACAAAAATGCCATAAGGCATGATAAAAGACAAAAACTCCAACTCTACAGACCAAACAAGCCAGACACGGTGGCATATGATTGGAATGCCAGCATTTGGGAGACTGAGACAGGACTATCTCATTTCGAGGACAGTCTCAGCTACTTAGTGAAGTTCTTTGCAGCCCAGTTAGACAAGGCCCTGTTTCAAAATAAAGAATAAAAAACATAGGGCTGGGGGTTTAGCTTGGAGGTAGAATGCCCTTGGGTTCCATCCCCAGCACCACAAAAGAGAGAGAGAGGGAGAGGGAGAGGGAGAGGGAGAGGGAGAGAGAGAGAGAGAGAGAGAGAGAGAGAGAGAGAGAGAGAGAGAGAGAGAGAGAGGAGAGAGAGGAGAGAGAGGAGAGAGAGGAGAGAGAGGAGAGAGCGCAAACATAATCAATATGTTTAGGTGGATAATATAAAGAGAGAAATTAAAACTCTAGGAAAACAAATCATTCACTATCCAACAATATTTTCCTGAGGCTTCTCAGAAAGCAAAGAAAACATTCATGCATCTATTCTGTCACCACCATTGGACAGCCAGCTGCGACCTTTGCTAATGTGGCAGAGTCCTTAAATTGTGCCAGCATATTTCTATGCTGATAAAAACCTTTGTTCAAGACAGATTCTATAGTGTTTGCTCAAGAATCAAGACACATCCCAGAAGTGAAAACCCAGTTCTATCTTCCTATCTGGTGCTTCTGCAGGAGATCCAGTGAGCTTGCTGGCATGCCCTTGTACCTATCTAGACAGACAGAGGGGAAGGCAATTGGACCACTATGTTTCTGGAAAATCCTGTACTCTACAGACCACAATCATAGTCCACTGGAAAATACTGAATGTTCCTCATATGGTCTTATTGACAGGACAAGAATGATAGTACCTGTTTTTGCTTCTTCCCCATCAATCCCAACCATACAGGATGGGTCAAGCATTAGCTTGATACTTACAGAGTCTTAAAGGAAAATCTAGAGGTGTGCGTGTTGAATGAGGCTGCTAGCTAAGGAGAGGAGAGGTATTTGAATGTGGCTAGAGGACAGACAGATTTCTTAGAACCACAAGTAAACTGATTGTTTATCCAAGCCAAAGCTTCATCAACACCAAAAGTCAAGGAAGAACCTAGCTCTTTCTCTTTGCTCTTCTGGAGGTAAGAAGTCAGTTAGTTGCTTGCTCATTATCACTATTAAGCCATATTTTAAAAATATTTAATATTGTTTATATATCTTTCTTGAATTTAAGTTATACATATATATGTGTGTATCTCCCTCTCTCTCTCTCTCTCTCTCTCTCTCTCTCTATATATATATATATATATATATATATATATATATATATATAATTTAAGGAGACTCTGGATTCTAAACAGAATATCGTATCCTCAGTACCCTGTTGAATGGATGTGTTTTTCAGGCAATATATTTGTCATGGAAATTGCCAAGACTGTAAGGCCATGACATTGCTAAACACCTCCAGGATACTGTGAAAGTGAAATGGGAGGAAACACGATAGCTCTGCTATGACTCTGAAGGAAAGTCCGTCCCTACCCCACCCTTACCACCACCCAGCTCTAGCAAATGAAAGTAATCAACATAGGCTAAAGGAAAAAAAAGAGCATGGTTTTCAATTCCCACCTATGTCATTTATGAAACACTTGGCATAAGACCTCTGAGACCAGGAAACTGTGATTTGGTTCTACCCATTCTGGAAATTACAGGGAGAAAATCACAGGCTGGTATCGAGTGTCCACATCTTCATCTCAAAGGGTGAATCATAAAACGATTATAAAAAATGCATCCTGCTGCGGTGACAGCTGTCATCCCGAATCTACCCTGTGCAGAGCCATGGTGACAGTCATTAATGGCTTAAATGTGAGATTAGGTTGTGGTGCCTAATGGCCGAGACAAGAAACTTTTTTTAAAAAAAGTTATTAGAAGTAAAGTATCACCCTGTTGATAGTAGAAAAAACAGCCTGGGGATATGAGATCATTTACATATTTATGCAAAGCCTAGCATATTGATACCTTTGTGTGGTTCTTGTGTTTTTTTTAGTTGTGAGTAGGTAAGTTTAAGTTGAAGGGACTACTTATTTTATTATTGTTATTTTGATAACTGCCAGATCCATTTTTATTTGTTTGCTTTTTATTAAAGTGCAAGCCGGGCATGGTGGCACATGCTTGTAATCCCAGCATTCAGGAGGCTAAGACAGGAGGATCATGGTTTGCGGCCAGCCTCAGCTACTTAGGCCCTTTGCAACTCAGTGAGACACTGTTTCAAAATAAAGAAAAAAAAATGGGCTAATAAAACAATTAAAAACAGGGCTGGGAGAGTGTAGGTTGTAGATAGAATGCCCCTGGATTCCATCCCCAGTACAGAAAAAAACTGAGTGTAAAGTAGCGCCATGACAAATATAAAGAATCATAGAATTGACACAAAGCAGACAGTTTTATAGGTAAGGATACTGAGGTTCGCAAAGGAAGTAAATTCTGAGCTTGCATCTCTATAAGCAATTAGCTGCAGAAAAAGAATAGAACTGAAGTTTTTAATGTCTTAGTGTTATTTTGATAACTGGAGCAAATCTTTGTCGCGTCCCTCGACCAGCGATTAAGACACGACACGAAGCTCTTCTTGCAAGCCGTTTATTCAGGATACTCGTAATGGCGGAATGGCGAAGATCTGCCTCGCGCAGGGCATTATAAACATTAACTCCCCCAATCACTTCTTGCCACATCTCACTCACTCACTGGCTCACGCTCGTCAGGTCACCACCACGTCATGTGTTATGCAACCCTAGCCTCCAAATATGGAGTTGCTTCCTGCACAGCCATGTGCCTAATCAAGCTCAGAGGCAGGAAGCCGGCGCCATCTTTCAATGGCGGCTCACCACAATTCCCCCTTTTTGTTTTTATAGGCAACAGGTAAGAGCAGAGGTTTGACCCCTATTAATCACTGGCACCTTTTTCTAGGGACGGGTACTTGGGTGCCTAACCCGTGTGCAGTCAAGCGTACTCTTCCTGAGGACCAAACTTGTGCCCTCAGCTGCAGTGCTTTGCCTTGCAACCTGAGCCATTATGCCTTAGCTGCCGCGAGCCAGGCTTGGGGTGACTGTCCTGCCTCGATAGCCACACAGGCCTGTATAAACATGGCTGTATTATGATTGAAACTTTGGCGAAGACGAGCAATGCACCAGACACAAAACAACACAGCCACAACCAATAATCCCATCAAGGCCCCCAATCCAGCCCATTCCTTTAGATGATTCATGGCACGAGTTATCCAAGATGACAGTCCTTCAGCCAAACTGATGTCCACACGAGTCGAGTTGACGGTGACCACGGCAGTGCGTAATCTCTCTAGTTGGGTTTCAAATTCTCCCGTCCAGTTGCCTAAAAGATAAATTGATAACTCCCGAGACAGGTTAGCGGCTTTTGTAAAGTTTTTGTATTGAACGCTGGTAACACAGAGACCAGGATATCTCCATTCACATCCAAGCTGAGCAAGCTGCCATAATACCTCAACTTGTTCTTAATTTTGGTTAGATTACCAGCAGATTCCCCTGAGCTCCTAAGGGATTTCCATGCTCTAATAGCACAAAAATTTATTTGATTATAAACTTCCAAAGGAAGTTGGGTTTGGTTTTGGGCATGTAGCCCTTGTCCTAAAATCATATCTCGATCCCATTGAGGATTTTCAGCAAGAGCATTAGCAGCAGCCTGATCAGAGGCATATTCTATGTTAAAGGCCTTCCATTCCAAAAATTGTCCAGGGGTGAGGCACGCTCGTGTTAATCCATTCCAGTCCCCTGGCGTCATGCAGTTTCTAGCCAGAGCTTCCACTTGGGCTAATGTAAAGGAAGCTGTGACCCCATACATGCGAACTGATTCTGCCAATGCCTTAATGACCTTAAAATCAAGGGGTTCATAAAAACAAGCACCCTGTGTATCTTGAAAAATAGGAAAGGCCAACGGGAGCTCAGTTCTAACACGTGACCAAACTTGAGGGCAAAAGGAATTATGAGATCCCTGAGTGGAGGATGGTAAGGATGGCGGTGGCCCAGGAGGAGGATCTTGTAAACCTGAGGGCATAGGAAAGTCCGGATCTAATTTAGGCAAACGAGATTTTTTCGAGGCTGAATGAATTGACACCCTTTTCTTCATCAGAAGAATCAGAAGAGGAGTCTGGCCCTTTAAATTCAGACAAATTCGGATAGAGTGAGGAACAGACAGGTTCCTTTGCTTCACTAACTGCCCGTTCTGACTTATGCTTTTCAGATTTCTGTTCTTTGAGTAACTCGAGGGCGGTTTGCCCTTCCTTAATAGCATCATCATATTTTTGATCTTCTAAACAACCTTTGACCAATTTCCAAATAGGTAGAACACAGGGATTAAGGCTTCCCTGTTGCTTGGCATATTCAAGATCTCGACCAAGCTTTTCCCAACTAGGAACTGTCAGGTTACCTGAGACAGCAAACCATGGAGCAGCTCTGTCACAATTATTTAAAAATTTCTCTAAAGTAGACTCTCTAAATTCTAAACTTCTAGAATAAAGTAGCTCCTGGAGAGCCAAAAAAATTGGATGAGACTGCGAAGCCCCCATCCCAAAACTAAGCTCAAAATGAAATTCAAAAATGGTCCGCTTTGATCGCGGCTCTACCTTCGCGTTCCCGCGACTGCTTTAACCGCAATTCCACTTTCACTTTTTCGCGTCTGCTTGACCGCAACTCCACTTTTCACTTTCCCGCGTCTGCTTTAACCGCAACTCCACTTTTCACTTTCCCGCGTCTGCTTTAACCGCAACTCCACTTTTCACTTTCCCGCGTCTGCTTGACCGCGGCTCTACTTCCACTTTCCCGCGTCTGCTTTGATCGCAGCTCTACTGTCACTTTCCTGCGTCTGCTTTGATCGCAGCTCTACTGTCACTTTCCCGTCTGCTTTGATCGCAGCTCTACTGTCACTTTCCCGTCTGCTTTGATCGCAGCTCTACTGGATTTGCTCTCCCCTTATCCACAGGTGAGAGCGGTTACCCGCATTTTTCGCGGACCCCCCAACTTACCAGGGGACTTACCGGTGCACCTTCCCTGACGACAGCAAGTTCTGAGCTTCACGCACGGGAGCTGATTTTTCCCCGTACGGGCCACCAGTTGTCGCGTCCCTCGACCAGCGATTAAGACACGACACGAAGCTCTTCTTGCAAGCCGTTTATTCAGGATACTCGTAATGGCGGAATGGCGAAGATCTGCCTCGCGCAGGGCATTATAAACATTAACTCCCCCAATCACTTCTTGCCACATCTCACTCACTCACTGGCTCACGCTCGTCAGGTCACCACCACGTCATGTGTTACGCAACCCTAGCCTCCAAATATGGAGTTGCTTCCTGCACAGCCATGTGCCTAATCAAGCTCAGAGGCAGGAAGCCGGCGCCATCTTTCAATGGCGGCTCACCACAAATCTTATAAAATTTTTGTTTTCTGGTTTTGTGTTAGTGATTCCTACTATGTTGGGACCTTACCTGCAAACATTTGTTGCTCCTTGAATTATGGAAAGAAGTCCTAAGTGCTGATAATATGCATTCTGACTGAACCTTTGAATAGACTCTCATAAGATCAGTCACAGAGAGAAACAACACAGGAGTTAGGGGAAGCCTATTGTATCAGAGTGAACCATATCAGAAGTCCATGGATAAAAAAGCAAAGAGTAGAGAACAATAGAATGGAAATAGTAAGTTGCCACCTATAAAAATATAAGGTAAAATATCACTGGCCTTCCTCATCTCCCTATACCAATGGGAGCCATGAAAATTACTGAAAGGTGGGAACACCGAGGAGAAGTGATATTAGGTCCCAGTAAAGATCTTGCTAATGATATTTATGCCTTTTTAAAATAGTTACCAGAGACCATGGGCAGGTTCCTCCTCCTCCTCCTCCTCCTCCTCCTCCTCCTCCTCCTCCTCCTCCTTCTTCTTCTTCTTCTTCTTCTTCTTCTTCTTCTTCTTCTTCTTCATCTTCTCCTCCTTCTCCTTCTCCTCCTTCCTCTTCCTCTTCTGCTTTCTTCTTTTTCTCTCTCTCCCCTCTCTCTTTATCTTTGTATTAGTTGGTTGTGTTTTCTTTTTGGTGTTACTGGTGTTCCTGGAAGCCCTTATACCTTTGGGCTACACTCCCAGACATATTTTATTTTTGGAAACAGGGTCTCTTAAGCCAGTGCAGCTAGCTTTGAACCTGCACTATCCTCCTGTCTCTGTCTCCCAAGCACAGGGATTTCAAGCATGTGCCACCACGCCCAGCTTGTATTAGTTGGTTTTGTATTGCTACAAGGAAATACTTGAGAGAATTGGCTTATAGAAGGAAAATCATTTAATAGATTTTCTAGTTCTCAGTTTGGAGATTGAAATCCAAAATATCAGAGGTCTGGCCTCTGGTGAGAGTGATGGCTGGCACTTCTGAGGATGCACATCAGAGCAAATAATCCAATCCAGAGCTATTAACCAGAGATGGAGGGAATGAGTGATATTCCAAACTCCCTTTCAAGGGCACCCCCTCCAAAGACTCAAGAAGCTCCAACGAATCCCGACTTCGTGAAGGTCCACAGCACCTCCCAATACTACAGCTGTAGAAATGAAGCCTGGGAGCCAAAGATGGACCTCCAACAGCCATCAAATCCACCTCACTCCTAGACTTCTCAGCCTTCAGAACTATAAAAAACATATCTTCTATTTATAAACTACTCACCCAGTTTATGGCACTTGGTTATAGTAGCCAGATGGCACTAGGGAAGGTGATACACTAACTTTTTGAGACAATTTACCATTTCCAACCAATGTGTTGGACCAATGTACAAAGCAGAACTCTCATCTCTTTGGTCACACTATTTATCCAACAGCTTCTAGAAAGTAGGAGGGCTGTAATAAATCACAGACTTTTGATGACACAAGAGAAAGGGGGAGAAAGAAGCTCCTTAAAGCTGGATAGATTAAGGATTTCAGAACACAACATTTTCATTTTTTATTCTTTTTTCTCCCCCTTCCAAAAACCTATTGCTCACTCCATTCCTGTTCTTATTTCTGAGATTACATGTTGTCAGTGTACATAAAAAAGAAACTGTTTTAGTTATCTATACTGTGATCTTTGAATTAAACCATTCAAACATGAAATATGTGCGATCTGATTCCATAGGGTTTATTAGAGTAAATTGTCTTAGTTAATCTGTCTGTTCCATTTGATTCTGAAGAATCATTGGTTAATGAGAGAATGATTACTTTGTTCAGACATGATTACTGAAAAAATGTTTCATCCATATGTTGCTAAATAATGGAAAATTCTCTAGTGAAGGGGGGGGGACAATGATTAGAAGAAACAAGATAGCTCATGAAAATATTCCCCAATGTGTTACTAAATTTTTTTAAACAGGCCAACTGTAAGGAAGTATAAAGTTTCTTTGTACTATATAAAGCCCTGGGGATACCTAATAGGATTGAACTATTTTTTGAAGAAGTACTAGGTAGATTTCTTCGTCTTTTAAATCAAAGAACTATGCCTTCTTTTGATACATTATATGGCCATAATAGTTATTCCATATCCCAGGATCCTTTGCTTGTATAGGCTGATGTTATTCAAGTTATGGCATTAAAAGAGCTCAGACGTATACTTTACAAAATATGTGCCAACAAGTTCGATTAAGTTTCCCTCACTGGAATTGACATCATGATAATAGGGTAGATTAGTTTTTCTTTGACATGAAGATAGAAGATTGTGAATATTTATTATTATTTACTTGATTTACTTATTTATGCTCTGGAGATTAAACCTGGAGTCCTTCAAGCTATACCCAGAGTTTCATTTTATTTTTAATTTAGAAACAGGGTCTTGCTAAGTTTCTGTGGCCATTCTTGAACCTACAATTCTCCTATATCAGTCTTCTGGGTAATGAGATTGCAGATGTGCACCACTGCTTCAAATTTCATTTTATTTTCATTTTTAATGATCTTTAGAGGTAAAGTGACCAGTTGACCCCTTCCACATTTCTCAAAAATCAGTTAAAAACCAACAGGAGAATGAGTAGTTTGTACCAATAGAGCTATTTTAGCCATCTTAGTTTCTAAGAGCAAAGATGCATTATTCCAGTCAAAACAATAGAGATTTTCCTTTATCTTGAAGGCTCATTCAACCCCCACACTATCCATATATAAAAACACAAAAAATTCTATTTATACAAGTGAAAAAAATTTCCTTCCTTAAATTTATGTCTGGACTTTTCCGCAAATGAATAATTTACCACTTTTAAAGCAGAGGTATATTTTATTCCTTTAATTCTGTGGCATGAACAATATCTCTGAATAAATCAAGCATCTATGGCTAGAGCTAAAGATTGTAAATAAAATTGCAATTAAGATCATCTCTCACACGTTCAAAGAACAAAGCACCCACTCAGCGATTCCCAGGGACTGGGAGTCAGGGAGGTTCTGCAGAGTGTGAGAGCTTCAGCCAGGTTTTGACAAATGAAAAGGTGTCACCGGAGGGAGTCCACCACATCCTCATGAAAAGCACAAGGGGGTGGCACAGTCTCTAGCGAGAATGAAGTGTTTCCAAGAAGCAGAGACTTCACGCAATCAGAGTGAAGCTCTGTGCAGTTTTCATATTAAATATGAACGAACCTTTGCAGTACATAGATGCTTAGTAAAAGATTGCTGGAGCTCAGTAAATTGAGCAGAATGTAAGCTGCAAATGAGGTGTTCTCAGTGTATAGACAGTAATTAACGGCATGGGATTCCATAGGAACACCAAGAAAGAAGAGAAAGAAAACTCCTACCCAGAAGAATTCCAATAGTTAAGAATCATGGAAATTGGCAAAAGGTGAAGCAAACCAAGCATTGAGAGAGGATGAGGGAAAACAGTTCCCTATATGTGGAAGAAGATGAAAGTCTAGAAAAAAGAATGTCGAAGCAAAGATAAATTGGCAAAGAAGACTGGTCAAAGGAAGAAGTACTGAAAGAGGCCACTGAATCTGATAACTTGTAGGATGATATTGTTATTACCAAAGTATTTTAAGGAGAGGTTTGAAGACATAGTCCCAAAATTCTTTGACATGCCTCCCATCAATGGTGGTACTAAAGCTATGCTGGTCTTGAGTCATTGGTAGCTCCAACTTCTCCTTTATTAAATACTTGCCTGTGGCACCCAGAAATCATTCTCTAAGTCAGCCCAAGTCACCCATAGAATGTAAAGCCCCAACTTCCCACACATGTGTGAGTTCTTGATATAAAAAATAAAAACCTTCCAGACTACCATTCTGGCTATGCCAGATGCTGCAGCATGGAAATCAAAAGAGACATTCCTCTAGAGCCTTGCCCAGATGACAGATTCATGACCAAATGAACGATGGTTTTTAAGACAGTTAGGTTGTCATCAAGTTTACTATGCAGCAATAATATCTGGAAGAGCTAATGACACAATTACAGCTATGATGGAAAAGAAAAGAAATTATCGAGGGCAGTGTTTGAAGGAAGGATGAATATGAAGTTACGTAGAGATTAAAAAAAAGTCTCGAGCTAGATTATAGAGAAAGACCTAGGAGAGAGAAAGACTGAGTAGACAGGGGACAACTCTTATTTTTCAATGCATGGAAGAGAACAGACAATCTGGAGATGGAACGGCATCCAGAATGGAGGGTTTGTTAGCCTCCTGTCACTGTGACAAATATCTGAGATAATCAACTTGATAGTGGAAAAGGTTTGCTTTGGCTCACAGTTTTAGAGATTTTAGTCAGTGGTGCCTTGTCCCTGTTGCTCTGGGTCTGTGGCCATATAGTTCAACATGTTAGAACTGCATCATAGAGGAGGTCTGTTTATCCTCTGGTGCCAGAAATAAAAAGATAGGCAAGAAAGGGGTCAAGTCCCAGTATCTCCTTCAAAGACATGCTCCCTGTTAACCTAATTCCCTTCCACTAGCCCCACCTTCTAAAAATTCTGCCGCTCCCAACAGTGCCACAGGTAGGTGACAAGACTTTAATATTTGCATCATTGAGGGGACACTGCAGGTGCAAACTCCAAATGGTAAGGCATTTAGGAATAGCCGGGGTGAATTTAGTTTTATAACAAAAGAGATAACAGTGAGAAAGCACCTGTCAGAGATTTTTAAATATACTTCTGTGGTGCACATCTGTAATCTCACTACTTGGGAGACAGAGACAGGAAGAACCCTGGTTTGATACCAGCCTTGATAACTTAATAAGACCCGGTTTTATTTTTTATTATTTATTTATTTATTTATTTATTTATTTATTGGTGGTACTGGGGTTCCCTGGAAGCCCTTCTACCTCTGGGCTACACTCCCAGACTTATTTTTTTTATATTTTTTGAAACAGGGTCTCTTACACCAGCGCGGCTGGCTTCAAACTTGTGCGATCCTCCTGTCTCCGCCTCCCAAGCGTGGGGATTACAAGCGTGTGCCACCACGCCCGGCCTAAGACCCTGTTTTAAAATAAAATAGGTCTGGGAGTATATCCTAGATGTAGACTATTCCTAAGTTTAATCCCTGTACACACACACACACACACACACACACACACACATGCATGCACACACATTTACACGTGTATGTTTATTTCTCAATCTCACCCCATTCCCTTTCTCTCCCCATAAAAATTATTAAAATTAGCATTGATAACTCCTTTTTTATTATTGGTGCATTGTAGTCATACATCTTAATGGGATAAAAGACTTATGGAGAAATACATGCACACCTCACCAGTTAGCCCTTGCCTGATCCCCACCCCATTCCATCCCCACCCCTCCTTCCCATGCTTGGCTTAGTGGTTGACTTCATTGATAACTTCTATATGAACATATAATTATTTGGTCTGTTTCTATACTCAGGCTTCCCTTGCTCCCCTTCGTACCTCCCTCTGGATTCTAGAGAAAATATAATTGGGAAAAAAGAGACTTCAGATAATTTTTTTCTCTAGCATCCAGAATTCTCAAAGAAGAAACATTAGTAGGGAAATAACTAACACAAATATCCTTTAGTCAAAATTGTATAATTAATTTAAAGTAATTCAAAAGACAGAATAGCTTCTCTTTAGGATCATAAGGGCACAGAGTATATAGGTTATTTTATTTAATTTTCTCTCCACTTTCCAACCCATGGACTTACAGATAGATAGAGGGTAGGAGGAACAAGAGAATATCTGGATTATCTCAGAGTAGAATAACATGGAAATATATGCTGGGTGATGTAGAAGGTATGCAAGTTAAAATAGTTCTATGGAAATAATTTTTAGAAACAGATGCTACCATTGGGAAAGCCTGGACATAAAGTGGAATTTCTTATATCTCTCTGTAGTGATATTTTCTAGGTTATCAAGAGATAAAGTCAATACAGTCTTTAAAGTGATCGATGATTTTGATACCCACAGAGGATTTTAACACCAAATCCAAAGATGCAGATATCTTCAGAAGATCCAGATACTAGTCACTGAGAAAGAACCTTCTAAAAATTCAGAGATCAGATAACAATGAAGTCCCCCTGCAAGTCTAAGAATAAGGAGTTAGCCACAGTTCAATACCACCTGGTAGAGATATGGGCAACATATGATCAGGTATGACCCATTGCCAGTTTTCATATAATTCATAAGTTAAGACAGTTTCTACATTTTAAATGGCTGAAAAAATGTAACAACACGATTAATAGTTCATTCCAGGTGAAAATTACATGAACTACACACTTCAGTGTCAATCAATAAAAAGTTAATGGTATGTAGTTATACCTGCTTTATATATGTGCACTCTTATACTAACACATCAGAGCTAAGTGGTTACAACAGAGGCCGTGGAGATTGTAAAGCCTAAAAATATTTACTACTTCCAGGCCCTTTATGGAAAAAAAAAATTGGCAGTCCCTGAACTAGAAGTTTCTTTATTTTTTTCTATTCCTGCTTTAAAATAGATTTATTTCCCTATATATCAGTTCCCATGGAGTCAAGTTAGATTCACATTAACTTGTGTTAAAATTGAGAGTTGTTTTTTTTTTTTTGGAGAAAAAGAAATGGAAATTTTTTGATGGTTATTGATTTCTCTGTTTCTGAAAACACTTGGAAAAGACCCAGGCTTTTAGTTTGTGTCTACCCACTGGGCTGGTATCTCCTCAACAGTTGCACAGACTGCAAGCATATGCTCTTCGGGGAAATATTTTTTTTTCTTTATCCATGCACAAGTATTTATTGAGCATTGTCCTAGGCCTCGGAAGTGTAGCAGAGAAAGGACTGCCAATGTCCCCGTCACCGTGAAGGGTATGTTCTTGCAAGTGCGAGGCAAACGATAACAAAGTCAGTGAATGATTAACCCAAGCAATTGAGGCTCTGACAGGTGGGACGTATAAAATGGATGTGGGTGGAGAGCGATCTGTTGGGATAGGGCCACAAATACAAACAGGAAGGGGCTCCCTGAGAGAAAAATAAAAAACCTTGAACTAAAAGCTGAAAGAAGCAGCCATGCACACAAGGCTTGCCGGCCAAGACAGATTTGTGGTCTCTGAGAAAGAGAAAAGGAATGACTGAGAATAAGTGAAAAGATGGAGATCATAAGAAGAGAGAAACAGGAAAAATAAGGCAGACAGATAGACACAGGCTTTAATGTCTGTTAGTAATAATCAACAGAGTTAGGTCGTAACAGAACCTAACAGAGTTCGAACTTTATTCTCAACCCAGTAGGAAGCAACTGGTAGATTGGCAAATGAGATGGGGGAGGGACCGATGGGTGCATGTTCAAAAGAGCCATCTGGTTGCTATGTTTGCGCACTGATTCTGTGGTTGAAAGAGTAGAAGCACAGACCATCGGGGCTATTGAAGAAGCAGCCGCGAAATGGCGAATGCCGGGCCCCAGCAGATGGTAAGAGGCAGGAAATATGAGTTATGTTTTGGAGATAAAGCTGGAAGTCTTGAATGTAAGATATAAAAGGAAAAATAAGATGAATGTAGTTAGAATGAATCAATGTTTTGAAAATGATTCCAAGCCAGTTCCAAGTCCATATATGAAGATAAAAGTCAGGCTAAGGGTGGGGAAGGGTTGATTCTGGGCGTGTCTGTAAGTGGCAGGATTGGAGAATGAAAGAGAAAGTTCTACAGGCCAACCAAGAATGATCTCAGCCTCCAAGAGAAGGAACAGGAGCCTGGGTTGGACGCTATGGAACAGAGCCTGCAGACAGTAGTGAAAGGCAAATAAAACAAAGCAAAGCCACTAACGCAGGATCTCAAAATCTTCCCATAGAGTTCAATGTGTTCAGAATGCAGAAACCAGCACTTTGAGGCCCACAAAGATCCCCAGATTAGAAAAACGACTATCATGTTGTTGAGTTTTTTATTCTGTTTTCCAGAAAAGAGACAATTCAGAATATAAATATAGTATTTATTGATGGTCACTGGTGTTTGCTGACTAATATTCAATTCACATAATATGGAAAGTTCTTCACATTTTTAAAAAAAATTTATTGGTGCATTATATTCATACAACATATTGGGGTAAAGAACTTGTGTGTACAGACATGTACTCATCACTGATTTAACCCCCACCCAATTCCCACCCCATTCCCTCCCCGTCCCTCCTTCCCTTGCTCGGCTTAGTGGTTGACTTCGATATGTTTAAGTACATTGTGTGTTTCAGAGATTTTCCTTTTTCCCCCTCCTTTCTCCTTCTTTAGGTTGTCTTGTTTGGCCCTCTGTAGGATATCCTTTTTCATCCAGAGTTCTTCACATTTTAAATATACCTACTGATAACAAAGTTCACTTTCCCAGTGAGAGGTTTTGAGGGCATCCAGGCAGTGTGGCACAATGTAAATCCCATTTTAAATGGATGCAACCCACCAAGGGATGGCTCCCACAGTGTCCATGCACTGATGGTCATCAATATTTATGGCCTGGGTGGACTTTATGTAAGCTTTTCACCTTCTCTAAAGCCTGAGAAGAGTCACAATTTGAAAATAAAGACATTTCCTCTAGGCCTTTGATTTAGAGTTATTTTCAAGCATGCCACACAAAATATTTTGCAAGCTTGAATAAGTTTTTAAAGAAAACCAAAAGGATAATGACTTTAGAAGATTTCTAAAATTTCAATCCACTACATTTTCCTCTTGGCCAAGATGAGATACAGGAATCAGAGTGGGTAAGTGATTTTCCAGAGTTGACAGTGATGGTGAGTACTCCAAAATCTAGTAACTCCAAATTTTTCTTAATAAAGTTTCATATTCAGCTGCATATTTAATAGCAAAAAATTTAAGCTCTACCCAAAGCTAAACTCTTTCAACAAGAAAGAGCAAGAGCAATTTTGTATTGCATATAAAATGTGAATAGCCTGATTCAGATCCAACCCTGGACTAACAAACACAGATTTCAGGTATATTAATGCTGTACTCATCTTTTATGGAGAAGAAAATAAATAAATTAGAGTTAAACATTTTAATTTAAGTATTTTGTTTTTGTTTTTGTTTCGTGGGACTGGGGACCTAACCCAGGAATATTCCACCTCTGAGCTATACCTCGAGCCCTATTTTTTATTCTTTGTTTTGAAACAGAGTCTCACTAAGTTGCAGAAGGCCCCACTATGTAGCTGAGGTGGGCCACAAACCTGTGATCCTCCTGTCTCAGCCTCCCAAGTACTGGGATTACAAGTGTGCACTATCATGCCCAGCTTAGTTTATTGACTTCCTAGAAAATGTTCATCTCCACAACTGTGAAGGCTAGTTCTTTGATTCTTACCCACCTTTCTTATTCTACACTTGTTATATTAAGGGACTGGAAAATGTACAAAAAGGTCAATGACAAATTTTGGGAAATGATTGGTTTTAAAATTCTTGATGGTTAAGTCAAATTTCTAGTTATTTTATCGCCATCCGTTCCCACTGTTATCACAGTGCAAAAGGCAAAACTCTTATTGCAACAGCCTTTTTTTTTTTTTTTTTTTTTGGTGAGGCAATATGTTTAATGTTCTTTTTGTAGCAAAAAATAAAAAGCTTAAAATACTACTTTTCTTCTCTTCATTTAGAGGCAATCAGTCTTCCTCTCACTAAGCTCTTACTATAGGCTACCAATATCCAGAATTATACCCCATCAGCTGTGCATGAAAAATGCGTGTATTGTTTCTTTTCTTTTTCTTCTCTCTTCTCTCCTCTCTCTCCTCTCTCTCCTTCCTCTTCCCTTCTCTTCTCTCCTCTCCTCTTCTTTCTCTCTCTCTCTCTCTCTCTCTCTCTCTCTCTCTCTCTCTCTCTCTCCTCTCCTCTCTCTCCTTCCTCTTCCCTTCTCTCCTCTTCTCTCTCTCTTCTCCCTCTTCTCTCTTCTCTCTCTCTCTCTCTCTCTCTCTCTCTCTCTCTCTCTCTCTCTCTCTCTCTCTCTCCAGCAAAGTAGTATTTTCCAGTGAAATCCCCAGGTAGTTTTCGTCAGATATAAAATTAGCAAATGAAACATCTGTTCCTCACTATTATTTTATAATCACATTAATTGGCAGATTGTCTTTAGGTACCCGAGAAAAAGCATCTCAGCCATTACTGGTATTTTCATGGGGTGATGCTTGTGGCCACTGGATATCACACACCCAAAAGACCATCCCAGCAGGAGACGAAGTTGCACTGGGCTCAGAAAGTAGCTGGCTTTCTTCCTATGCCAAACCTCTTGACAGGAAAGCCACTGCCCACTGACAAGTGCACCCGGGGTGTCTTGCTGTATGCCGTCGTGGAGAGCCTTACCCTCCCCACTTCCAGGTTTGGTTTTTCAATTATCATGTAGTTTGCACAAGTGCACGGTGCCAATTCAATTACTGCCTGATTAATGGAGTGTTGCAGGTTTATTTCAGGGGTCTAGCTATCTATTAATTAGCATATTGGGGCCTATACTCTACTGTTTTGTCCTGATATGCTTTTAAAAGTCCCTTGTGCAATTAAAAAACTCTAATATGCTTTAAATAGTTATTTGAGAAAACACATTCAGACTTCTTTTAAACTCCTGGGGGAGTTTTAAGCACATGCAGATTTATTATAAGTCATCTAAAGTTCCTTTAAGAACACATCCTTTTCTTTTTTTTCTATGAGGTCCTAGAGTATATAAATATTGAATAGTAGTCTCCTCTTCTATAACTGTGGGGAAGGAGAGTCTTCAGAAAAGATCAAACAGGGGCCTTTTGTGAAGGTTTGCTTCTTCAGTATCTTCTGGAGTTTACTTAAAATTGTACTCTTAATTAACAGCTAGATCTAACCTTGGGGTCTATCAAAGTGCCTAGACTATAGTCTTTCAGTATCCAATGAAAAGAAGAAAACTGTTGTATTGGAAACAATATTGAGTTTTCTTTGCCTCTCCCCCCTTATTTTTTCCTGCTGGAGAATGTCATTAAGTCCGAATACCCTTTAGTGGACAGATAAAGAGCCACTCCTTAATAGCTGGTATGTGCCACTTCTATGTGTGAGTACAGATGGACTAGGGAAAATATAGACTCTCTCATCAGTCTTAGCAAATGCCACTTGTAAATTCAAGAAGTGGGAGGTAGCAAGCAGACTCATTTGCTTGCAATAGAAGACATATGCAAAAGAGGAATGGAGATGAGACCAGAATAGGAGATTTGGGCTGTGTGTTAAAGAGTCAGGCTGACAATGTAAATTGTGTCTTTGGCTTTGAACACTGATAATGTCATGATACTATAAGCACTAACAATGCTTTAAATATACATGTAATATATATTCAAAACACTAAGTAGTATATACATGCAAAATATCAATACATGTGAATGTGTATGCAGTATATTCAGTAATATACACAGTATGAACAGTATTTTAAGAATCTGGACCTACTGCAATATTTAAGATAATTGGGAGGTGGAGCCAGTAGAAAAGAATGGTGGACAGTTATGTGATCTCTGCAAATTTATCACTGAGCTAAGGAAAACTGAACAACTCAGAAACCACGTGATAGATTTTCCAACACATTAAGATGTCAAGCAACAGCTATGCCCCACATTATCTGCCGTCTAACTTCAAGGCCTCTCACTAAAAGTCAGGATGGTGCTCTGATGGCCTGAAAACTTTACAAACATAGTGGGATATTTGCAGATGTCCTTCATGATAGGAAGAATGTTACCTTGTATGCATCCAGTCCAGAACAAATATTTCATATAAGTGATCTTACAGCATCTGCAGACATAACAGATATCCAATTAATTTTGAGAATAAATAAGATATTCCCCACCATAGCCCATTGGATTTAAGGTCTAATTGTATTTAATATCTGGCTAGGGTAAATATACAACAATGATATGCATATAGTTCTCTGTAATATTGTTAGTCCATAGAATGACTATGTCAATCATGATTCTCCAGGAAGGAAGGAAAGAGGTAAAGAAGGAAAGAAGGAAGGAAGGAAGGAAGGAAGGAAGGAAGGAAGGAAGGAAGGAAGGGAGGAAGGGAGGAAGGAAGGAAGGACCAAGAGTTCAAGCACTAAGTAGAGATAAGAGGAAATTTGTTATAGGAATTAACTCATACAATTGTGAAGACTGAGAAAATCCATGATCTGCTGTCTAAAAGCTAGAGAAAGACAAAAGCAAGCAAAGTAACTTAGTCTGATTAAAAAAACTAAGAACCAGAGATACTGCTGTTCGAAGTCTTGGGCTCCAAAGTTCTAGGAACGAGGAGTTCCAATGTCTGAAGACAAGAGAAAATGGATGTACTGGCTTCATAAAAAAGAAAGCAAATTTTACTTCTACTTTTTTTTTGTTTTGTTTTTGCTGTTTTTTTCCAGCCCTCAAAAGATTGAGAAATGCCTACTAACAGTGGTGAGTTTCTCTTCTTGACTCATCGTACTGACTCCCATAAATCTCTTTTAGAAATACCCATATAACCACACCTATAAGTAATACTTCACCAACTATCTGGGCATCCTTTACCCACTGAAACTGAAACATAAAATTATCTCTCATGCTAATTTATGACAAGAATACTAACAAAATCTAGCACTGATGAGCCAGAAGAACATTCATACATTGCGGTGTTTCCCAGTCTCTCAGAGTCTTTATTCCCCAAAAACATTTGCAGGAGATGGGTAATTAAACAGGCCACCTATCTTCAAAAGCTGAATACTGCATTTGTTCCTTTATTTATTCTTTTCTGCTTTGCTGTATGTAACTCTGATCGGGAGGTTCCTATGCTAAAGAACATGTTAAATGAGATGGACATCCTGACCAAGTTTCCCAGCTAGCAGGCTGCTGTATCTCTCCCCGGCTCATCTCCAGAAAAGAGCATAAACGTATATTACTGTTTCCTGAGAATGGATTTGACCATTACTTTTCAAAACATATTTATCTCATCCTGTAGGAATGACAGGTAGAAAAGTGAGTAAAAATATTTATTTTTTACAATTCAAAGAAACCCCTGCTTGTCCAAAGTGCATTATTGTAAGTACATACACATTTCAGAAACCAACTTCATTCCCTATAGATAATCTTAGGATGTGAATATTCCATATTTGTTAGAGTAATTTGCATCTGCCAAGTGCCACTTCCAGGTAAGAAAAGAAAATGTTCCTGTCCAAAGAAAAACAGTGGGATTGTTATATGTGTATTCTGTAGAATGAGAGAAGAGGTCTCCTTCTGTAGTTTTGAGTAAGGTCAGCTTTCTGCTCTGTATTATTATTTTTTATGGTGCTGGGGATTAAACTCAAGAGCATTCTACCTCTGAGCTACACCCCCAACCCATTTTTCTTTTTATTTTGAAATAGAGTCTCACTAAGTCGTTAAGGGCCTCACTGAGTAGCTGAGGCTGGCCACTAACAACAATCCTCTTCTCAGCCTCCCAAGCACTGGAATTTTAAGGGTGCACCACCACACCCAGCTTCTGTATTACTCTTGTTGACTATCCCTGAGACAAACTGTCCACCATGGGCTTTCCTTTTTGAAGAGCAAGTGACCAGTCAACAGGGAATCATAATATCACCCATCACATTGGCCACTGAGCTGGGAAGTGTAAGCAAGCCGAGAAGTTTAACATGGTAAATAGGGGAGGAGGTTGGATCAACTGAGTCATATCCAGCATAGACGTCAAGGCACTGAAACCCAGGAACATCACAACTCCAGGAGTCTACAGTCACCAAAGTTAGAAATAAAGATGGCAACCTTTGGGGATGAGGACATAACTTAGAAAAGCTGAGAGAAAAAATAAAAGGTTGAATTCTTCAGCCATGGAATGTTTCTTGTTTATTTCATTTTCCATTCTTGTATGAAACTACAAGTTTATATAGAGAGGTGAAACTGAACACATGAGGATCACTGGACATCATGACTGATGTTTCGAATTTAGTGTGCAAACCTCCACAGTACTTCGGCCACATAGTTTTTAATTCGGATCTTTAAAGTTGTATCCTATAAGAGAAATTTATTCCGTATGCTTCGCAGTTAATTGAGAATAAACATTCTTCTCAGATTCCACAAAACATATATTTTCTCACTTCCAGAACTATCTAACTAGATAAATAACTATATAACTAAATAAATAGAAAGTTCTTTGAGAATGGTTGAAATGTGTTGCAAATTGACTCAAAGATAATCTTTAATTATTCAACAAACATTTGTGATTTGAAAAAAATTCTGTTTTGTATTTAATCCTTTTTGTTATACGTAGATTTAATTGTGTGCATATGTGTTTGTTTTGCCGGTAGTACTGGGGATTGAACTCAAAGATGTTCTACCTCTTGGGTTCTATACCCTAGCCCTTTTTATATATTTATGTGTTTTAATTTTAAAACAGGGTCTCACTAAGTTACCACACTCACCTCAAACCTGCAATTCTCCTGTTTTAGGATCCCAAGTACTGCAATTACAGAAGTATTCCAGGGCGCCTGGCTGGAAAATTTGATTTCCAAAACATACTTTGTTAATAAATGGTAAACATTGAAAGTAGGGTCTACACGAACAAACAACATCATTAAAATAACCAACGTCTGGAATCATCAAGAGAATCGTGAAAATTTCAATGTACAGGAAATCATCCAACCAACAAATAAATTTTACTTTTAAAGTTGTCTGTTTTGTTTCAACTTTATAAATTTTTTGAAAAGAATTTTTAAAAATAGACAATTCTTTCAATTGCAACATAATGTTAACATCCTTGATACACTGAATTAACTAATTCCTTTCAAAATATATTTAAAATATATTGTAAATTTACACTTTGATGATCTTAATTATTTTGTTAGCACCATTCAGAATGTTGCTTGAAGTTAATTACATTGCACATATTGGATTATTTCATTTAAAATTAAGTAGATTTCTTGTTTTTCACTTAGTTTGAAGTGTCAATAAGGAATTTTTCTGTTAAGTGAATACAAAATTTTCAAATTATCCCTATTTAGAATACACATATTCCTTCTTCCTAATGTAGTAAAATATGAAGATAAAATAGGAAAAAAATTTCTGATCAATTGATCCATTTCTTTCTTGAAATTAAAAAATATAAGATTTTAGTACATTAACAAAAAATAGTATTAAAAATCTGAGGATTCCTGTGAATCTCCTGCATTTAAGAAAAAAAATGACATGCTTTCATTTCTGCACTCTATGCCAAGTTTCAACCCAGAAAGAGTGTTTATGGTTCAGATATAAAAACCTCAGAAATATAAGCATGAAGACAACCTTAACTACAGTGTCAGGAATGCAATGTTGCCATTTTATGTTAGTCTATCAATACACAGGCTGTGCAAACATATGTTTATAGACAGGAAGATGAGAATATACAAATTAGAAGATGCTATTCTTATATCTCATTTGGTGCTCTATAATTTCTATCAATTTATGAATGTCTGGTTTGGTGTTATGATTTCATTTGAAGTTGACATAATTCAACTTGTGCTTATTTGCAAAGGCCTTAGCACCAACACCCCGAAGCTGGTGCTACCAGGCTGTTGGGGAACTGAGGAAGAAGCCCTGCCTTCGGGACCACTACAGGCAACAAGAGAACATCAGGATGTTGTGTGAGAGTAAATTTCTTTTGGAGTTTTTGTTTTTTTGTAGGCAGCACAGGTATGCATTCAATTTTATGAGCACATCTGATTTTATCTGCATTTCTAAATTTGGCCCTTAGGGTTCGGGCTGAAAATTTGTGGCAAAAGAAAGATAAATCAGTGATTTAACAGTCTTCCTCTGACCCACCAATTGCAGCCCAGCTCATTTGCTAACCATTATGAAACCCAAACGCAATTCAGGGACAAACAAGACAATTTATTTTTTTGAAGAAGCCCCCTGCACAAAAGACATTCCTCTGTTGATGGTATGGTCTCTACCGCATGGTCCTCAGCCAAAGATTAAAGACTGTCTGAGGCTGGGTTGGCCTCTTTTCTTGTGTTTACTCAAGTTACAACAAGATTTTGCAAAACATTTAGGTGAGGTATGTTACAGAATTAGCAGATGGCTTTAATTTTCCTTTGGGATAGTAAGACATATTCCAATTTTCCTTACAAATGTGATGGATGAGTTTTGGGGAAGTTTAAAACTCTAAACTTAACTTCGATACTTGCATAAAGAATGCAAAAATGTATTATTAAAATCCAGTATCAGGGTTTGGGGGAGATTTTCAAAAGAAAGTTTCAGAAAGTATATGGTAGTAAAGGTTATTTTTTAAATTATATTTCTCTCAGTCAGAATCATAAGGCTAAGACATTTAAAATATATTGTATTTTCCTAAAAAAAAATCTAAGATCTTTAATGATAATTTTGGCTTATTTTTCCAAGTAAATTTGGCTTTTTAATTTAAAAGAAATAGATATGCATTGTGAGCAATGTAGACCACTATCAAACCTAAATAATCAAAAATTAAATCATGCTAGAATTCTGTCACCCAACCACGATCACTACACTAACATATTTTTGTTTAATCTATTCCTGTGCTTATACATAAATAATATACTTTTAATGAAAATTATATCATATCATTCATCTTTTTAGTCTTGTTATTCAACTGTGTGAAAAAGTATATGTGTTTATAAACATCCACATACCTTCATGTAAATAAAAATAAGTTTAAATTCTGATATTTTTTCTAAGTAAAAGTTAATTTTATAAACATACATTTACTAAATATTTCACTACTGTTGCATCTTTGAGTTTCCTCCAGTGTTTTGCTATTATAAGCAGGGTATAGTATTCTGGTATTGTTTTTTATTCAAAAAGTATTTGTGGCTGATTTGTATGTTTTACATAATTTCTTCTTCATTATTTTTAGTTAAGTGTTTTGCCTTTCTCTTTTTCTCATTAGTTTGTAAGAGTTCTTTCAGTATAATGATAGTAACACTTTATCATATATACCTGTCAGTTTTCTTAAATTTTAATTGTGGTGTCACATTTAGTCACATAGAAAGTGTTCAATGTATTCAAATATATCTGTTGTTTTTAATGATAATTACTGGGGGAAAAGCATTTTCGTTTATACTTGTAAAACTGAAGTATTTTGACACTTATCAGAATAAAAGTTCATTCCATTTACATACCAGTCATTTACATACTCTTCATGTTAATACAGTTAACACTGGCTGCTTCATTAACTCCTTTAACAGTGCTGGGATTTATTGCTTAATCACGTTCTTCGTCTCTTACAAGAAGAGTAAAACTCACACCAAAGTTTAGCATCTATTTCCCAAATTACAAAAACGAAAGATATGTGTATAATAGAATTATTTAAAGAGATATTTAGTATCTCATCAGACCTGTAGGGCTATGTCCATACTCTAATAGCACAAACATCAAAACTCCGGTTTCCTTTTGCTGTATTTTTTTTTAATTATCAAATGTCCTCTAAGTGTCTGGCAGGCACCGACCTAGGCACAAGTTACAGAGAGGTGACAGAACGAACACAGATTTGGTACATTCATTAGAGAAGTTAAAATTATTGGCGATGGAAGAATACTAAATTTAAAGTTTCAAAGACACAATTGTAATTTTTTTAGAAAGGAGAGGCAAGTATTGGCTGAAATTATAATTGAAGAACTAACTCTAGTCTTGGGGAATCAAGGAGAGCTTTTTTGAAGACCTGATATTTTAGGTGAGATTTGAGGGATGATTTAAAATCAGCAAAGTGAAGAGGAAAGTAGAGTCTCTTCCAGGCAGAAGGAGAGACAGGAACAAAGTCACAGATACTGGAGAGGAGACTTCACAGAAGTTCCTCTGATAAGATGCGCTGTCACTGGGTCATATGTGATTCCATTCCCAAGCTTCTGAGCAACCTCCACACAGATCTCCATAGTGGCTGTCCTCGTTTGCAGTCCCTTCAACAGTGTAATAGGTCTCCTATATTCACACAGCCTCGTCAGCATTTATTATTATTTGTGTTCTTGATGACAACACAAATCTCAGTGTATCTTTACACTGAGCATCTTCCTGATTGCTAAAGATGTTGAACATGTATTCGTATATGTGTTGGCCATTTGTAGTTCTTCTTTTGAAAACAGTCTGTTCAGTTTGGTAGCCCATTTTTTAATTTTTATTGTTAAGCTTTTTAAAAAATTTTTATTGAACATAAATAGTATACATTTAAACTATATTTGGTGCCCTCTCCCCCCGCCCCCATTTTCCCTTCCCCCCTCCCACCAATGCTTTTTAAGCTCTTTGTACATTCTAGGTATTAGACTCTTGTTACATGGGTAGGTGGTGAAGATCTCCCATTCTGTAAACTCTCTTTGTAGAATCTTGATGGTTTCCTTTACTGCAAAAAAGCTTTTTAAATTTAATGCCATTTCGTTTGTCAGTTCTTGTTTTAATTTCCTGAGACTTTCCCCAAATGATTTGAAATACAAACATTATAATGATACTTGCATAACCCATGTTCATAGCAGCAAAATTTACAGTAGCCCCATTATAGAAAGAGCTCAGCTGTCCATCAATAGATGAGTGGGTCATAAAACTTTGGTATAGATACACAATGGAATTTGACTCAGCCATAAAGAATATCATCACACCATTTGCAGAAAAATGGATGAACTTGAGAATATTTTACTAAGCGAGTTTTGCTCATCTTAAAAATGAGAAGGTGTAGCCGGGCGTGATGGTGTACGCTTATAATCCCAACGCTTGGGAGGCTGAGACAGGAGGATTGCCCAGGTGCAAAGCCAGCCTCAGCTGCTTAGTAAAGTTCTCAGAAACTTAGTAAGACACTGTTTCCAAATAAAGTGCAATATAGGCCTGGGAGTATAGCCCAGAGGTAGAGAAACCCCTGGGTTCCACCCCCAGTACCACCAAAACCAAAAACAAAACAAATGAGAAGGTGTATCTTTTATATGTGGAAGCTGGAGAGATATCCAGGAATAAAATCAGTTAAAGGAACAGAGACTCCAAAGGAGCGAGTGAGGAGGAATAGCGAAGGGGGAAGGATAAAGTTATAAAGAATGTAAGAGTTAGAATCATGTAATGCATGAATTTAACGTTACCAGCTTCAAATTCAAAATCATGCACAGGGAAGATGAGCATGTGGGGAAGAACCCAGGAGAAAGGGCTCCATGAGATGTCCACATGTATTTTATGTCACTTTATACCCCAGTATAATGTATGCACCAAATAGTAATATAATAATAATAGTAATATAATAATAATGATGATGATGATGATGATGATGATGATGATGATGATGATATGCTCTGAAAACAGCGATCACAGAAACAAAGCAACTGAAGATAGTGGCTGAAGGATGGAGTTGCCTGAGTGTCTGCATGAGCCCTGCTTTGTGGGCAGAAGTGGTGTTTCTGCTACTTATACAGTGAACACCCTGCAGATGGTGTAGACAGCTAATCTAGTGGGGGGCAGGCAAGACAACTGGCCCCGTCAGGAATCAGGGGAATGCCTGAGTCTACACTCGGGTGTGTACTATTGCAGATGTCTACAAGATTATCCTACACAAAAGGAGATCATTAATAAAACTCAGATAAGTGATTTGATATTTGGATAAGGAAAGGTCTAGAAGGCTATTCATCAGCTAAGTGTGTCCCACCCCCAAAGGATACTTAGATACTTACAGTGGGAAGCATTTTTGTCACACTTGAAGAGAGAAGAGTATTTCTGACATCTAGATTATAGAAACCAGGGAGTCACGCACATGCACACACGCACGCACGCATGTACGCATGAACACACGCACAACACATACATGTGCATATAAAATGTACCTCATATTGCCTTTGACAAAGAACTACCCCATCTAATGTGTGGATGAAGTGAAACCACGGTCTAAATGTATAAGTCCTTTATGAGTAGGTGAGGCTTTAAGTCGAACAAGTTCACTTAAGAACAAAGGAAGAAGGCAAAGGACAGACTCATGAGAGACTCTGACCATTAAAAATTGAGCAGAGTAGAAGGGTGGGAAAAACTGAATAAAAATCCCAGTACCTGGAGGCTGAAACAGGAGGATCGTGGTTCACGGGCAGCCTCAGCTACTTAGTGAGGCCCTTGCAACTCAGTGAGACCCTGTTTCAGAGTAAAGAATAAAAGAAAAGAAAATATAGCTAGGGGTATAGCTCAGAGGTAGAATGCCCCTGGGTTCCATCCCAGTACTGAAAAAAACAGAATAAAGGATTGGATATATGTTTATAAATGGTGTATCCTTATTGGGATTTGTCATTGGAATTAAATTGTATTAGTTTTCTACTGCTGTGTAACAAATTACCCGCCCCCCCCCATTTAGCATGCAACACAGATTTTCTCACAGTTTCTGAAGGCTGAGGATCTAGGAGTTACCCATTTAGGTGGCTCTGGTTCATGGTCTTTTGCAAGCTTTCAAATCTCTGTTCATGCTACAATCATTGGAAGGTTCAAATAGACGGGCATCTGCTTTAGCACTCAGTACTGTGCTTACTGGCAGGCTACAGCTCTTCAGTGGATGTTGACCATATGTTTTTACTTTTTTACTTAACAGATGTGCTTAAAACATGACTGTGTACCTCCCCCAGAACAGGAGATCCCAGAGAGAGAGAAAAAGAAAAAAAGAGGAGGATATGAAGGGAGGGGTGGTGTTAGTCAGCTTTCAGTTACTATAACAAATGCCTGAGAAAATCAAATTATAAAGAAAAAATGTTAACTTTGGCTCACAGTTTGGGAGATTTTAGTCCATAATTGGTTAGCTTTATTGGGTTTTGGCCTTTGTCAAGACAGAACATCATGAAAGAAGTACATGGCAGAGCAAAATTGCTCTCCTCTTGGTGAGGAAAAAGAGGAAATAAAAGAATAAGGGGTTAGAGTCCCACACTCCCCTCCAAGGGCATGCATCCAAGGACTTGAAGGGCTCCCACCATACTATACCTCTCAGAGCTTCTGCTACCTCCCAACAACACATGAGTCTTTGGGGGACATTCTAGACCCAAACAGCAGACAGAAAAATGAATACAGCACAAAAGCCATAGGCTCTTCATGACCCAACTGCGTTAGGATCATAGGTCAGTTCTGCCATTCCTTACATGAAAGTCACTAAATCCAGCCCACATTCGAAGGGGGCAGGCTCAGTCTCAATCTCATGGAGCCCGTGTGTCTCCTCTTAGGGTTTTTGCTTGGGAGTTGACATCTGTCCAGCCACTGAGCTGACCCGACCTGGAGAAGGTGCAATTTCCTATCTCACATCAGGACTGAAGCACAGAGTCCCCTAGCCTAGACATACAGCAGGATGTATGCCAAGAAAGCAGTTTATTCTATCTCCGAAGAAGTCAGTTTTTACAGCAATGCATGGATTGGGAAGTAGGCTGTGTACGTCCCACGGGAAAAGGAGAGTTCTCACTTTACCTTCCATGGTTGCCTAGTTTTCATTAAGAAACTGTATCCTTTGTGATTTTTCTGCAGAAAAAAAATATGATCATGCCTGACTTTTGGCAGCAAGAATTAGTTTACCAACATCTGATAAAGCTAAACATATTGGTAGAATATTAAATATTTTCAAGACTATTAATGAATTGTTCATCTTCCAGGAGAAAATTTTATTGCCAGAAATATATATGTATAATTGTATTCACCTATTATTAGTTAGTGAATGGTGAATGGTACTGTATTTCACTAAATCACATTGGTCTCAGGCTAGGAATTGCAAAGTTTTTCTTCTCCCTGGGCTTGAGTACTAGAAAGCAGCTTAAATTAAAAAAAAAAAATTCCAGTACTGAGGATGGAACCCAGGGGCATTCTATCTCCCCTAGCCCTATTTTTTATTTTTTATTTTTCATTTTGAAACAGGGTCTCACTGAGTTGCAAAGGGCCTCACTAAGTAGCTGAGGCTGTCTATGAACCTTGATCCTTCTGTCTCAGCCTCCCAAATACTGGGATTACAAGCATGTGCCACCATGCTCAGCTTAAATTTAAAGATAAGATGAATTTGACCCCTGCCTTGTTCACAGGCTAGGTCAATATATCTAGTGCCATTATTACCATTCAATTATGTATTGACTTCTTATCATATGCCCTTTTTATTCCCTTTTGAACTTCAGTCCTGGAAAAAATAAAACTCACCAAGTCGATACTGGTTATGGGTAGGCAATTTTACACTTTAATTTTTCAGAAGAGACTTTATAAAAAATATAGTTGTTTTAGGAAGAAGCGGACAGATTACTCTATCATCTGCACTAATGAAAATGTGACCAGTGAGCTGTATCTTTCCACAGAAACATACCTTGGTACCCCAGAATAGCACTGAAGAACTCTAAAGACTGAGGGTGATGTCCGTGGCATCTCAGACACTGGCAGTGGAAGCCCTTTGCAATCACAAATGCTGACAATGGGCAACATGTGTGTGAAAAGCAGAAGCTAAGGTTGGCTCCCTTTTTGTCTATCCTAGTCTGAGCAGGCCGCATAGTCAACATGGCTAATTGCTCAGCCTCCTCATGGCTCCACCTATGACCTACCATAATAGCATCCTTCACAAAGCTCAGTTAGGGGGATTACACTGTGGCTGTACCATGCTTTTACTACCATGCTTTGTAATACCAAGCATATATATATGCTTATGATATTGATAATAAGTAGATCATGAAAGAGGATAAAGCTGCTTTTAAAATGATATGTTAGATGGGCGTGGTGGCGCACTCTTGTAATCCCCGCACTAGGGAGGCAGAGACAGGAAGATCGCGCAGGTTCGAAGCCAGCCACACGCGCTGGCTTAGGAGACCCTGTTTCCAAATAAAAATGTAAAAATAGGTCTGGGAGTGTAGCCTGGAGGTAGAAGGGCTTCCAGGAACCCCAGTACCACCAAAAAATAAAAAAATAATAAAATAATAAAAAATAAAATTATATATTAATAACTCCTTTCTTCCACAAATTAAACCAGTCGCAACAGTGTTCTATTGTATCAAGAAAGAACCTAAGCTAATGTACATATCACAGTAAAAACTGTTGAAGAAGTTTAAGACTCTTAAAGAAAGCCTGACTTTCTGGGGCATAAAGTATTTCTTTGAAGGAAGTTATTATCTTATTCTTATCATTTTACAACTCAAAGGTTTTAATCACCCAGATGCAAAACCAAAGGTAGTTAAAAACAACAATACTGAAACCATTTGTTTTTGTCTGATTTTGATTCTTAAAGAGGAGAAGTACGTATCATCAACAGAAAGCCTATTTTCAGAACCTTTAATCTCAAAGAAAGTGATCATCATTCTAACCACAAGCGATAAATGACTATATGAAACCAACTCTTAATTTGTTGATAATCCTAAATTATTAAACTTTGCACCTGGATATCAATACCTGATGTGACAAAAATATGTATTTGCATTTGATGTTATATATCATAGTAAGATTCATTTTAATGTGGTTAAAGTAAGATAGAATTACCTAACGACAAGGTAACTGGATGAGGCCTGAATGGATTACAAAACTGTGGAATATGTACACAATGGAATTTTACTCAGCCATCAAAAAAAACCTCAATTACATCATTTTTAGGGAAATGGATGGAACTGGAGGACATTATGCTAAGTGAGATTAGTCAGTCACAAAAAATAAGAAATCAGATGCTTTCCCTAATATGTGAGAGTTAGGGAGAAATGGGTCATAGGAGGAACTCTAGATGAAAATGGAAATCCTATAGAGGAGCAAGCAAGACAACCTAAAGGAGAAGAAAGGAGGGGGAAGAGGAAAATCTCTAAAACACACAATGTACTTAAACATATCAAAGTCAACTACTAAGCCAAGCAAGGGAGGGAGTGATGGGGAGGTAATGTGGTGGGAATTGGGTAGGGGTTAAATCAGTGATGTGTACATGTTTGTACACACAAGTTTTTTACCCCAATATGATTATAAATATAATACACCAATAAAATTTTTAAATAAATAAATAAAGTACCACTTGACTTGAAAAAAAATTCCATCAAATGTCACTTTCCCAACAGTTCTGTGTATACACACCTTGCATGCCTTTAGACACACCGTGGAGGACAGAATCTAAATTAGGTGGGAACAGTGACATCATGAATGGTAGGTGACCATAAAGGAAACCTGTGACCTGGACAGTGCTGAAAGTTTATCGATTCTGGCTGCAGCTTTCTTGATGTTGGGGAAGTGTTTTTGTGGACATGTTAAGGCTGGGAATCCTGGACACAGCAAAAGAAAAATAAGTCCTGAAGGTCACTCAAGGTTAGCGAGCGAGACTGGAGAGCTAGTACTCCTGGCACCTACTCTGCAGTTTTAACCAATATCCCATCTCACATATCTTTCTGATCTGCCTAATGAGCAGCTGCCGAACATTAAGCGAAATCATCCCATCCCTGCTAAAAATACACTGTGTATGCCAACTTTCAAAAAGGAAGCAACGGAGATGATGTATAGTTTTCCGTGTCCAGGTGCTTTATTCAGCCCCTGGTCTTTATTTAGTTCTCGACACATTCCAATAGTCTTCGTATTTGCTGACACCTCATGACAGCCACAGAAGTCACTGTTGCTGGGAGGTGTGGTGCCTCCCTCTACGTTCAGGACTGGAGGGAGGAGGCCAGACTCCAGGGACAAGAAGGATTTGCAGAGCTGAAACCTGGGCAGGACCATGTTTTAAGCGACAGAAACATTCTTGGTCAGACATTTTGCTATTGCAGTTACAATTTTTCTGGAAAATTCCTAAAAAGGAGCAACGTGGATAAGTATAACAATTGCTATATCAAATAAAGATTTGCCTCTCTTAAATCTACCTCAAGCCCTTGTCTTATACCTATGTGCCTATTCAGTAAAATAGGTTCCTTAGCCGGGCGTGGTGGCGCAAGCTTGTAATCCCCGCGCTTGGGAGGAGGAGACAGGAGGATCGCGCAGGTTCTATGCCAGCCTCGCTGGCTTCAGAGACCCTGTTTCCAAATAAAAATATAAAAATAGGTCTGGGAGTGTAGCCCAGTGGTAGAAGGGCTTCCAGGAACCCCAGTGCCACCAAAAAATAGGTTCTTTAAAGTAGATTAGATTCCAGCAGAATATTTCAACAACTAAACAAAATTAATTGGCTTAATCATTCTCCAATATGTATGTATGTATGTATGTATGTATGTATGTATGTATGTATATATGTATGTATATATATATACATAATTTTGACACAAAATAATGGTACAGTGTGATATTTTAATTCATGTATAGTTTGGGTTGGAATCAGATCAAGGAAAATAGTATTGCCATCATTTCAAACTTCTGTAATTTCTTTGTGTTGGAAAGATCATCTCAACTACCTATTTTGAAATAAACACTTAAATTTTGGATGGGTATTTGTGTCTTTCAGTTTATTATCAAAGTACACTACAAACATATTTATACCTATAAACATATTTATACAGTATAGGAAAAATAACAGAAAAAGTTAAAGTTGCATGACATCAAAGAATATTTAAACAGCTTTTGAAACATAAAATATCCTAAATTAAGCTCATAACACATTAAAATTACAAAATGCTTTGCACTCAAATGTGGATTAATAATTTTCTTATACTGTGACGTATAAACTATCTATGGCATTTAGCATTCAGGATTTAGACTTTGCATGATGATTGCAATGATAAATGTGCAATATAAAAATTAATTTAAATTGAGAAACATAACGTGAATCATCACAACTGCAGCCAGGAGACAAGACAACAAAGTTCTGTGAATAAGCACTGAGCTAAAGTTATGAATGAGCAGATGCTGCAGGATTGATATTAGTAATACTGCAAAAAGTTGGGGTTTAGAGAGAAAGAGAAAGAGAGAAGTGCATACGCGCGCGCGTGCGTGTGCGTGTGTATGTGTGTGTGTGTGTGTGTGTGGTCTGAGATCTTTGTCCAAAAAAGTAGCAATATAAGGATGACGAGCTCAACTTGTCTAAGTGAAATGAAATAGAAAAGCTATTTAATAGAAGCTCATGTTGGGAAATAAAACTGAAATGCATTAGTAGAGTCTTCATTGTATTTTGCAGAAAGGCCAGAGGGAAATTGCAGAATTAATTTGTGAATGACCTCACCCTTAAATTCAGGGAAATAACTTCTGCAGTTATCACTTTGACCAGTCTATTTAAAAAATAAAGTGGGAGCAAGGAGGCCTTTCTATCCAGGGGTATGTCGATTTGCATGAAGGTTCCAAGACTGCTCAGGGGCACCACTTACTAAGGAATACTGATCACTGCCAGAATTATGTAAAGCCAGTGACAGTAATTGCCAGATGAATTAAAATTAAAAGATGCCTGTTTGGTGTATAAAAAATTAATCCCGAATGTCTAGGAGGAAGTAAATGCATGTGTGATGTTTGACAGCAGAAAAGGGGATAAATTCATATTTAAGTATCTTTTAATCCTCTGGTGAATTCTACTGTGCTGATTTCAGGGGCTATCGTTAAGAAAACTTAAAAAATCTTCAAACAATAAAATGAAATATGTGATAGCTTTTTAAAGTTAACTGCTAATATCGGCCATGATAAAAGAATAGCTTTTAATATCAAGAATTAGTTCCCATAAATTTCCCCCCACACTAAAAAGTTTCATTATATTCCCAATATCTATAGTCCTTTTTTTTTTAATAAGGAATTCTTTTTGAACTTCTTTTCTTCTTTCATTTCATTAGAGCACCTATCATTTTTAGTAAATAATTCATATTGGACAAAATATATTGTCTCAACCTATATAAAGAGTTCCCCAACTTATTTGACTCAACTAAGAAGCTCTCAAAAATATTCCTGCCTTTATCCTAAGTCTAGAATTTTTAATTTAATATTTTCTGTGCTTTGAACTTTTAAAAAATCTCTAAGTGATTTCAATGAGCCGGCTTTCTAAAATCTGAACAATCCCCTAGAAACGATTTGTTATCATTTAAAGAATGTTAATACAGCATATACACTCCAGTTTCAAATGTGGCCACAAATAGGCCAATTTGGGTCTGCTACAACTGGTTTCGACGAACCTGTTGGTCTTTCTAGTCAGCACAAGAAAACATCTTAATCAGATTAATGGTCATAGCAATTATTTATTATTGGTAAAGATGAGTAATGCTACTGATAAATACGTTGGCTAGAAACCTTCGTTCACAGTTAAGAGAATAGGAGAAAGAAGTAAGCCAAGTAAACTGTAGCCATCATGGTATCATTCCAAGTAGGAGGAAGGTACCAGATCCTGTGTTCAAAGGCTCAGCAGACAACTTTATTGCTCAACCCAACTACAAGATCAATGGAATGCTGCTTTCAAAATACTATTGCATCTGACTAAAGCAAATTTTTCATATAAGGTACTCATCCTCCTTAGGATGCCTCCCAAGAGCGTGACCAAATTAAAATTGCACATTAGTCCATAAATATTTACCATGTAGCACAATTTGTTAGGATTTTACTATAAAAAGATAAAGAAAAAATAGCACACTCCAAATATAATTCATTAAAAGACAATAACTGCCAACTTATGGAACCAACTTAGGTGTTCAACAATAGATGAATGAGTCATGAAATTATGAGACATACACAAGAATGGACTTCTACTCAGCAATAAAGAAGAACGAAATTGCATCATTTGCAGGAAAATCAACGGACCTGGAGAACATTACGTTGAGATTAGCCAGTCAAGGAAGGTGAAGGGTCATCTATGTTTTTTCCCGTACATGAATGTTGAAAGAATTTAATTGGAAGAAACTTCAGATAAGGGAAAGAATTTAGGTAACAGAGGAGAAACCCCAGTGGAAGAAAGAAGGTGATTTAGGGGAGGGAAGACTGAAAGAGAATTGATGAAGGAAACACTTCCACTGACATCATGTACATATAGGTAAGAATACCAATGCCAAGCCGATATCTCTCTCTCTCTCTCTCTCTCTCTCTCTCTCTCTCTCTCTCTCTCTCTCTCTCTCTCTCTCTCTCTCCCTCTCTCTCTTTCTCTCTCTCCCTCCCTCTCACTCTCTTCTCTGTCTCTCTCCCTCCCTCTCTCCCTCCCTCTCTCTCTCTCCCTCCTTCTCTCTCCTCTCTCTCCCTCTCTCTCCCTCCTTCTCTCTCCTCTCTGTCTCCCTCCCTCTCTCTCTCCCTCTCTCTTTCTCTCCCTCTCTCTTCTCTCTCCTATTAAGCTCATCTTTTTCTCTTTCCTGTGAACTCCAGCTACCTTGGCCTTCCTGCACTCCGGCTTTCCCTTATCGTTTCCACTCCTCCCCTGAGTGTGACTCTGTTTCTTTTGCTTGTACAGCCCTCTCTGAGCCAAAGGCTGTAATAAACTCATGGGATCTCTGTCTCATCCCTCAGGAATTACTATTCTGTGCTGCTTGGGTCAAATGTCTAATGACCATTGTTATGTATATTAAGTCTGTTTCTTTTTCAGTTGGTTCATGGGAAGACTAAACATATCACTTTTTCTTGGCTGGAAATAGAAGCTTCAAGTGAAGCAATGTATGTATGTATTTTATAGTGGGGAATAAGCCCAAGGGCATTCTCTCTCTAAACTACCTTTCCAGCTACTACCCCCCATTTTAAATTTTTATTTATGTATTTATTTTTTATTCTGAGGCAGAGTCTTGCTAAGTTGCCCAACCTGGCCCTGAACTTATGATTCTATGGCCTCAGCTTCCTAAGGAGATGAGATTACAGATATGCACCATGTTACCCTACCCAAGTAATGTTCTTAAAACAAATTTCTTAATTTTTCTTTTACTTTAAACTGGTATACTTTTCTATTGATATTCTTAGTAGTTTTTCCCTGAGTTGAGCACATTTTGTGATTGTCTCTTATAAAAATCATATTTAATATTCATTATTTGACAACTAGCTTATTAATGAAGCCTTCATCCTCATTTTGCTTCATGATTTTCTTGAACACTGTTTCTGAACAATATTGTTAAGAGCTTCAAACATATAAAACATTTTAAATTAAAAAAAACACAGCAACATAGGCAAAAATATCAATAGTAGTGACTGATCAAATTATTTTATTTTGTGAGAGATCCTGAGCTATGTCCTGTAAATTCACATCTTATTGAACATGCATTGTCAACCAATACGTCCATTAATAACCAGATTTTGCATGTGAGAGCCTTGAGTCTTTTGTAGATTAAGTAACCACTCTCAAAGTCATGATGCTAGCAACGCCACTGTCAAGACTTGAGAGCTCACATCTGATGGTATCAAGTGTCTGTTTCCTAATCAATTCTCTCTCCTTGAGTGATGGGTCAAGATAGTAAAGATAGTTATACTCCTTTGTAAATTGATTATCATTTTAGTATTAAAACTGTATGATAAGCACAAATATTTTAAGAAAAACTGATTTTGCCATCCTTTTGAGGAGGCACTGGATGTGTTTGAGAATATGTCATGTACATAGATTTGAGTACATAAATTTGATAAAGAGCAGCTCATGTTCAGTCATCCTCATTGGTTTACCTTTCAAAGGCTGC
The DNA here is from genome assembly GCF_963383645.1 of Muscardinus avellanarius. Classification (NCBI taxonomy): domain Eukaryota; kingdom Metazoa; phylum Chordata; class Mammalia; order Rodentia; family Gliridae; genus Muscardinus; species Muscardinus avellanarius. The sequence continues at coordinate 82,496,324 of NC_137801.1, read as the reverse complement.
TGTTGGATGCAACAGCTGCATTTTATTCTCATCTGTATTCCATGAATCTAGCCTAACACATGGCTCTAAGTTCAATAAATGCTTATTAAATGAAGAAATGTTTCAATCTACTAAGCTAAAGCCCATTTATATTTCATTATATATCAAAGTAGAAAAATGAAAGAACGTTTATTTTCTTTACGGGAAATTATTCTATAAGTTATATATTAAGGATAACTTTTTTCTTTTTCAAATTAATATTTTTCTCTTAACACAAAATTTCAGGGTCTTTCACCTTCCTATGTAGCGACATGCCTCCACATATCCTGCCAATGACTACATGGTTTCTAAGAATTTCTAACAGAGATTTTTTTTCAGTACTGGGGATGGAACTCAGGAGTATTCTATCTCTAAGCTCTGCCCTCAGGCCTATTTTTTTATTCTTTATTTTGAAAAGGGTCTTACTAAGTTGAGGAGGGCTTTACTAGATAGCTGAGGCTATCTGTGAAACTAGGATCCTCTTGTCTCAGCCACCCAAGTACTATTATTACAAACCTGCACCACCATGCCCAGAATCTAGAAGAGACTTTTGACAGGTTATCCATTGAAAATTTCAGACTTCATGAGAAGATCTTCTAGGGTCTATGAGTTCCATAAAATTATTCATAAAATATTGTGTATATATGCATTTTGCTTCCCTGAAAACTAACATTAAGTGTTAAATGAATGTTAATGTTTCCATTAACTTTCTCTTAAACGTCTACTTTTATAAAAGACATAGAAGGAAAAAGTGAAGAATGGAAGGAAGCAAGTAGGCAAGGAAGAAAGAAAAAAAGAAGAAAATAAATCTAGAGAGAAGACCTAATATCACACTGCAAGGCTTTCTCTAGTTTCTAAACATCTCCTTTTACCAAAGCCAACTTTTTTCTGTATTAACCATGCCATAAAAATAGCTCTGCAAAAAAAATGTTTATTCCAAAATTTATAAAAGGATTTACTTCATCAAAGTCAAGTAAAATTGTAGAGATATATCTCAGAGCAAAAGATTCCCATTTGGGAATAAGCTAAAAGATATGTTTGCAATTGGTATATACATGCACATGGTACCCAGGCAGTCTCTGGTGTGCCTAAAGAACAAAGGAAAATATTAGGATTTTATTGAAAATAGAAGAGATTCTGCAAGTTGCTTGGGATGAAAGTTCACTGATGCCAGATGCATCTTTGAGGAATTGACAAGATGCTGCCCATCTGATTGGTGGGTAGCAGCAGTTGCTGGATGAACCTTGTCTTTGAGTCAAGGTGGGTCATCCCTCGTGCAGACATTTGTGACCTGACTGCGTTTCCCTTAGTCACTTGTCTCTATTCCCTTGGGTATACAGAAATGACTTCAGTTTGTATAATGAATTTTCAGTTTCATACTTTAACTTGCTGGATATTCTGTTATATTTGACCTAGTTATTTTTTTTTTTATTGCACTTGTACCAATCCACTATCCTTTCTATTACCCTAATGAATTTCACTTTCAACCCCTTTTGTACGGTTTGGGTTTTAAATGCTCCCCAGAAACCACGTATTGAAGGTTTGGCTGTCGGTGGTTGCCTTTTGAGAAGTGGTGGGACCCTTTGGAGGTGGGATCTAAAGGAAGAAAGTTAGGTCATTGGGGGAGGTGTGTCTTTAAAGGATGTTGGTACTTTGTCCCTTTCTTCACAGCTGCCATGAAGTAGATAGATATCTTCTCCCTGCCCTTCTGCCATGATGTTCCGTGTCCCCACAGCCCAGAGCAATAAAGCCAAAGAACCAGGATGGAGACCTCTGATACTGTGAGCCAAAATAAATCGCTGCTTCTTTTGACTTGATGTTTTCAGGCTTTTTGCCACAACAACCAAAATCTGATACATTCTCCTTATGTTCACCATGGTCATGCTCATTAGTGACCAGTTTTTATGATCATATCATAGGCTAACAAATTCGTTATTTGGATCTCCAGAATAGCCTCAGCCCTTCAGAGAAGGACTGACAAATTCCTGGTGGACATTTCTCCTTGGTTGTTGCACAGTTGTTTCTTTTTGTTTGTCTGTTTGTTTTGTTTCTTTTTGTTTTAAAGTCCTTTTCTTCTTTCATACTTGAGAGCTTTGGTCATGTATTCTTCATATCTCCACTTGCTTCTACATAGGCCCTAAGCATCACCTACCTCAAAGTGATTTCCTTCCTTCAGAAACATGTGTTTCTCCAATAGCACACGGATAAGCCCTGTGTGTTTTTATGAAGCCCCTTAAAAGGCATCGGAGTCTGCTTGGAGGGCTGCTTCTTGCTTCAAGGGCATTATATTATGCTATGGTTTGCTTTTTGGATTCCTGATAACAAGGCTAGTAGAAATTAGGTAATGGTAACTCTATTTTACCTCTACATTCACTGTGTAGCAGTGTCCATCAGCGTCCGGTCATTTGGGGTGGTTCTATAACAAGAGTTTGTGGATTGATTGGAAGATGAGAATAAAACAGATCCGATGTGATTAGTATAAACTCTGGATGCTCAACGGTTTCCCCTTACCCACATCTAACCACCTCTGTGGCTTTGCCTCATTCCCTCTGAAAAATCTACAAGATAGCCCAGAGTTCGGCTTTATATAATTACATGTAAAATAAATTTTAGAAATCTGAATGGCTACTTAAATGTGAAAAACATAGTTCTAGAGACAGAATTGTGTGTATATGTTTCATTGATTCAATAATTATGTTTAGAAAGACTTTATTTATCCATGTATTAACATTTTAAACTTATTAAAGCATGGACTTCTCTGTGACAGAAAGTAAATTATGATTAAATTTGATATTAGCATATTAGTATATACAATTAAAATATTTTATGGGCTTCTTGAAACACCTATCAAATTCAATGAAAAGGAATGACCATAAAACCAAATGGACTTGTACCTGTTATTTTATAGCCTTTTAACATTGCAAACCCACCTCTGATCCATGAAAGTGGTATCCCATGAAAGTTGGCAATGAGATTCCCCGCAAGGTTCTGATGAACTCCCTTGCACTGTAGTTTTTAATTTTCATAATAATATTCTCTTATGTGTACTTCTACTACCATTGCAAACATTTAGAAGAGTCTCTGTATTAAAAAAAAAAAAATAAAATTTCACCAGTGTTTTTTTTAGCCACTTCTTGGCCTTCCAAGGAATGAATTCATGTTAATAATAGCAGTATTAGTAAAAAATAACAATAATAAAAATAAGAGTAACATCAGTGCAAAATTAACTCTAAGCAGATTTGGAGGAAAAAAGGAAAATATTGCATTAACATAATTATAAAATTTAGGTTGTCTTAAAAAATAAATCTTTAAGTCTTATTTAACAATCAAAATGCAATCTGAAATCACATTAAACTATTTTCTGTTGGTTTGGATATTCCCTTCTGGAGAAAATTTGTCTCCCTAGTGACTCAAACAGAAACAAGAACGCAAGAGCTTTGGATAGAAAGCTTTGACCAGAGCCTTCACTCTTTCTTTATCAGAGCACCTGTGGTTGCTCTCCTAAAGCCAAAGGGCCTTTTTCAGAGAGTTTTTGTGCTGCCTCAAACATAAAATCAAACAGATTTAACAGGATTTTATGTATTTTTTAACCTATAAGGCATAGGAAAAATTATATAGACAATGGATAACAAAGTGCTTGAAGCCTTTCTTTCTCTCTCTTCTCTTGAAAGATAATATACACAGAAATAGGGCAGGTTACATTTGTCCTAGTTTTTTTTTAATCATATAGTATGTAATTGGAAAAAATAAACCCAGGCAACATTTATCAATAATGATTTCTATTATATTTTAAATGTAAATAAATTCTCATCTTGGGAAAAAAGAAAAAAATATGTAACTGTTACAAAAACACATGTAAAAATCACATATTTATTTATTTATTTATTTTTTTTGCAGGTCTGGGTATGGAACCCAGGGGCATTCAACCTCCAAGCTACAGCCCCTGCCCTATTTTTTATTCTTTATTTTGAAACCGGGTCTCAGTTGCGGAGGACCTCACTAAGTAGCTGAGGCTGTCCACGAACCACAATCCTCTGGTCTCAGCCTCCCAAATGCTGGGATTACAAGCGTATGCCACCACGCCTGGCTTAAAATCACATATTTAAAATGGGTATATTAAATGGTATGTAAATTAACTCTCCATAAGATATTTAAAATTATATTTTAATATTTTTTGGGTTGTAATATATATTATTAATATATATACATTATATAATATAATGTAGCATTATCACTAATATAATGTTGTTAATAGTATTATATAATAGTACTATAGTACTATTAGTATTATATACTACATTATATGTAGTATATATTTATTTAGTACTATATAACATATTATGCATAATATAAATATATAATACATTATTTATTTAAATACATTTATTTATCATTACATAATATATGTAGACTTATTTATCTTTGTTTTTACCTTACCTATAAGACTATATGATTTCTAGGAATATAGACCTTTTTACTATTGATTGAATACCCAGCTAATACTCTGTTTCTAGGCTGTTGCTACTGACCACTAAATACTCGCTTGACACAAAAACAAAAATGTTGAGTTTTAAAATCATAAATCTGAATTAGGGCAAAACATGATCTGTCCTTTTAAGATTTTTAAGTCTTACAGAATTATCACTTAGAATAATCCTGCTCCATCATAACACTGAATACTGAATCACTGAATAAAAGCATCGGTTGGTAAACCTGAAGCTGTCCTAGTCAACATTTGCTGGCCATGTGCTTTAGTGATGGTCTCGTAGGCTACAGAAGAGGACCCAAGCCCTTCGAGCTCTGTAATCATCTTTCCTGTGCTTTAGTATTTTTTTTTTACTTACCTACAATGCATATCTCACATATAGCATCACCAGTTCCTATTTATTTGCCAAGGATGCACTAATAAATCTAAATATTCTCCAGAATTCCCTTATGTAGAGTTCAGAATATAAATTGAACATAAGATAATAAATTTGATGAGGGCAGGGTCTAATCTGACTAAGACTTTAGTATTCCTACCACGCCATCTCTCAGAATGAATCAGTCCGAATCATGTATTCTTGATATGTTATCACATGCCTTCTTCCAAATGAAATCTTGATATTTTTCCCCAAATCACACTGAATTTCTGAAAGACCGGGTATTTTAGAAGTCTTATACTAGACATCCTGCCTTTAGTTGGTTTTCAGTTTCTTCCTAAATAGCTTATGCAGATTGATTAGGGTAATACGTCATTTTAACCACTTATTTTCTTAAGACTTCATTGGATATGGTTATTTTCTCAGAAGGAAATTCTTCTTGGGTAGATCATTTGGGCATTTTCAGGATTTTCTGACGTCTTGTGTGGTTATTGAGCCCTTCTTGAAATCTGCAGCAGCCACAGAAGAGGATAATCTTTGAGTTTACACACTCATTATAGTAATTACTAAGTAAGGAAACAGCTAATTAAACTCACACGCAAAGGAGGACGTAGTCTATTTCAGAGACTAGGGTTCTCCCACCAGCACACTTGGGTTCTGTTTCCTTGTCTCCTCTGTTCAAATCACAAGGCGCTGAAGTGAATTTCACAAGGCTTCTCCAAGGGCCAACAGGGGGTTGGTTTCCTCCTTTGAGTTCTCAGTTATTGGCTTGAATTTTTCAAAGGCAGCTCCCCAGAGCTGCTGATGAAGCTAAGAAGGCCAACCTAGTTGAAACAAGAATAGTCCTAATAAATACCAGAGAGAAACCAATCACCAAAGGTGAGACTTAGAAATCTGGGGATTACCTGTGACCTTTAAGTACCTATAAGAAAATTACCACGTTATCCCCCAAAATGATCTTTGGTTCCACCGCCCAGAATGTCTGAGAACATGTGTGCTTCAGGATCCTGAGTGTAGCTCGTAGTTCCATCATGAATTGTACCTTGCAGATATCTAACAATAAAAAACTCTTTTCTGCTTTGAGCACTGTAATACAAATGTTCTAATTTAACGCTTGAGAGAGTTTGATTCGGCCAATTATTATTCATATTATTGGTTATGGCTATGGCCTCAATGAGTCTTTCGAATTAGCATGTTAGCTCTAACACCCCCAGGTTTTGATTGCAGTTTGTACAGATACTCCTTGCACGGAATTTCTGATAAATATGTCTTAACCTTAAGAGCTCTTTTATTCTGAACAATTCCTCGCTTGTGGCTCAAAGGCACTTTTGAAAGAGAATAAGGCACCACCTGACTTCCCAACTTGTAGCTCTCATACTTTTCTTTTTTGCACTCGGCTTTCCTATCAAGCAAGACTATTCCTGGTGCCAACTGGAATGAAATCGAGTCACCTCTGGACCTGGATTCCTGTGCTGTCTCCAGGAATCTGGATCCCTCCTAATCACGCATATGCATCTCATAACTTCATGGTGGCATCTTTTTCTCCTTCTTGACTCCATCCATTGTAAGCAAGCGTTTCCGGGGCTCCAACCGGAACCTCTATTTGGTTCTCAAGGTGCTATTTGTATCTTTCATACTTGATATGTTTGTTTTATATCTGCCCCTTTGCCTTCAATTAGGTATTGAAAATAACTGAGAGATTATTTAAAATCCATGGGAGGCCAGGCGTGGTGGCGCATGCTTGTAATCCCCCGCGCTTAAGGGGTATGACTCTTACCAACTCTCATACCCTTACCAAGGGGTAAGGGTATGACTCTTACCAACTCTCTTACAATTCTTACCAACTCTCTTATTCCCCAAGACCCCAGTGAAGAGTTAGGAGACAGCCATTGCTTCACAAACATCTGGTGCATGACTCCGTGTTAGAACCAATAGAGACATACAAGTCCTAGTGACAAGCAACTTGTGTCTTATGCTCAACTGGAGCCAAATTGCTGACCCTTTCTATTAAATAGCAAGTCACTCTTTTATGAGTGTCATGGAGTGATACATCTTCACTCCCTCTCCACTGTTCTCTCCTCTGCCCCAGCGGGGATGGAGAAGCAGGTGCAGGGGAGATAGACCGATTTGCCCTTTTAAAATACAAGTTCCTGGAGAATATCATTCCCATAGAATGGACCAGGAGAGTCAGCCTTATTATCAACCTGTAGGGACTAATATGTGGGGTTACTAGTCTTCTCTCAGGATGGGTAGAGGACAAAGAATTAAAAGTCATAATACAGTGAGTGTAGTTTTATTTTTTATAAGCTACATTTATATTGTGTTACCTTGGAAAAGTTGCATTATCTCTCTGTATCTCATTCCATACATTTGTAAAAGAGAGATGAAAATATCAGCTGGTCAAATTCCTCAAAGGGCAAATCAGTAAGCAAGAGGTAAAGTGTCTGCAAGCAACAAGGTCTCTAAGCCAGGCTCCTTAGAGTTGATCATGGATCTGCACATGCCTGGGTGATCTTGAGAAAGTTACTTAACTTCCCTTTGCCTAAGATCCTCCCTGTAATCATGGGAATCATACAACTATTTGGACAAATGTTTCAAAGCACTGAAACCTTCATATTTTGCTGGGCATGGTGGCGCATACCTTTAATCCCAGTACTTGGGAGGCTGAGACAGTAGGATCAAAGGTTCGAGTGTGCAGCCAGCCTCAACAACTTAATGAGGCCCTCTGCAACTTAGAAAAACTCTGTTTCCAAAATTTAAAAAAAAATTAAGTAGGGCTGGTGGTGTGGCTCAGAGCCAGAATGCCCCTGGGCTCTATCCACAGTGCCATAAAAATTTTAATATTTATTAAGTTTGGAACATAGGACAAAACTCAAGTGACAGGTATGTTCATAATTTTGTTTAACAATATCAGATGGGCACTGGAAGTGAGAGACTCACCCCCTACTTCTCAGTCAAGGACTGTAGAACAAAAATAAACCCAGGGAGCCCCAAATCCTCTTCACATTCCTATCCTCTGTGTCATTTTTCTCCTTTCTGTATCTGTCACTGTGGTAGGATGTTGGCTTCTTTCTTTCATTCTGATGACAATAATTATCATTGAAAGGCCCCTTCCCTACTTCTTCACACTGTGGGCTATTCATTCTTGATGAAGCTCTGCTAAATACTAATCACGACTTTTGTGATTGGTTATTATACATTGAAAATGATCTCCCCTGTTGGTAGCCACAGCCTCTGTCTCTGTCCTGACCACCCATATTCCTAAGTAGCATCAGTATCACACTGTCTGTTCTAGATAGTCCTGTCAGCATCTCCAGGAATGCAGCAACTCCCTTCTCTTGATAGTTTAAACTTTCTTGAAGCCAACAGTAAATTTTAGCTCAAATTCTAAACCTTACTATGCTTGTCATGTTTTATCTGTCCCTGGTCTCCTCGTGGTGTCCCCTGGGGACTGCTCCCAGAGCACCCCATCAATGACAAAACCTGTGCACACTCAAATCATGTATACAAAATGATGAGGTATTTGCATAGTCCCCGACACATTTTCCCATGGATTTTATTTTATTTATTATTTTTTGCCGATACTGGGGCTGGAACCCAGGGGCATTGCACCTCCAAGCTACACCCCTACCCCCAGCCCAATTTTTAGTCTATTTATTCATTTATTCATTTATTTATTTATGGTGATACTGGGGTTCCTGGAAACCCTTCTACCTCCAGGCTACACTCCCAGACCTATTTCATACTTTTTTATTTGGAAACAGGGTCTCTTAAACCAGCGCGGCTGGCTTCGAAACTGCGTGATCCTCCTGTCTGCCTCCCAAGCGCGGGGGATTACAAGCATGCGCCACCACGCCTGGCCTCCCATGGATTTTAAATAATCTCTCAGTTATTTTCAATACCTAATACAATGCAAGAATTATGTAAGTAATTATCAGACTGTACTTCATAATGACAAGTAAAAGTCCTCTTTACAAGTTTTTAAAAATGTATTATAATGCATTGATTTTTTTTTTTAAAAGTATTGGTTGGTTGGATCTATGGGAACAGAACTCATTGATATTTCCCTTTTTTGAACTTTAGACCCAACAACCAATATTTTATGCCCATTAAATGGTGAAGCACATAGGGGAGACATGCTATGGAATATAGAATTTTATTTAGGAAAGACTTAAAAGCTGAAGATAACACAAATGTTGCTGTGATTATTCCAATCTTACCTGACCTATACCTGAATGTGGAGCTCAGTGTCCTGAGAACAGGAGGATAAAGCAACAGTAAGATAATTTAAACAACACTTTCTAGGCCATACAAAATTATATGTGGAGAGATGGAAATCATATCTGAATGCATACTTTGAGTATGAGTGTCACAAATCTGGGGGCACACACAGTTTATAATTGGACTATTAAAAATGCTCATATTTATTGAAAAGTTTATTTGAAATATATTTGCAACCTAATGCAACATGAATATTATGTAACCTATTATCAGACTGTATAGTTTAGGAAACAATGACAAGGAAACCATACTGGGTTTCAAATACACCTTTTTCAAATACACTCTTTTCTTTTTTCTTTATTTTTTGGGGTAGAACTAGGGATGGAACCCAGGAGCATTCTATCTCTGTGCTATACCCCCAGACCTATTTTTTCTTAGTTTTTATTTTGAAACAGGGTCTTACTACATTGCAAATGTGCTCACTAATTAGCTGAGGCTAGGCACAAATCCATAGTCTTTCTCTTTCAGCCTCACAAGCACATACATACACTTCCTCATACTCTACTAACACCCCTTATTATTTGCACTATAGATAATACTGCTGTCCCTCTACTGAGGATGGGTTAACGTTCAGCTAAACCTACCATCAGATGGAATCCTTGTAAGTTGTGAATGCATTGACTCTACATAACCCCGACCCAGCTCAGCACACAAGTGTCACTTGTCTCCCTTCATGACAGAGAATCTGGACGGTTGCTGGGGTCACCGCCTCTGCTCAGTGTGGCCAGAGGGTACAGTGCTGCGCATGCAGGCCAAGAAAAGATGCGTCAATTTGAAACATGATTTCTACTGAACATAAATGACTATTGTACCATTGTATGATAAAAAGATCCAGATTTGAATTGTTGTGGGTTGTGGTATGCCCCACAAAAATGATGTAAGAGACCATCATGAAGTTGAAGTGGAGCTCATTAATTAAGACGTAGACAACATGGCCTGTCGTGGCTTCTCTCACAGCTTCTTTTGCTTCTGTCTTCATTTTTCCTGCCTCCTGTTTCATTATTCCACTGATCACCACTTGGCAGTAGTACGAGGTGTGTGTGCCTGTGTGTGCGTGCATGCGCACAGGTGAGCATGTGTGTGTGTGTGTGTGTTTCCTGCTAATGTTCCTCTGCCACCTAAGCTCTGGAAGGGCAGCACTTTCTTTGTCTGACCATTGGAATCCAGACCCCAAAAGAGTGCTTCTCATAATCCATGAATATTTTTGTAATAAAAAAAGAAGTCTGAGCCACAGGCAAAGCATATACTTTACCTCATCCCATATTTTCCAATTAACCAGAAGGAAAAAGCAGGATTCACACCAAGCTCTGCGTTACAATAAAGTACATTTCCCTCTGCTGTGCCACAATGCCACTAATATTTCCAAATAACTGTTTGCTTGTTTGTGTGTTGTCACTAATGTTGTCCTCAAAGGGACGTCCATTTTATCTATTTATTTGTTTATTGCCCATCTCCTGGGTCATTAGTAACCAAATAGCCAAAGAGAGAAAGAGAAGAGAGAGAAGAGAGAGAGAGAGAGAGAGAGAGAGAGAGAGAGAGAGAGAGAGAGAGAGAGAGGAGATAGAAGAGAGAAAAAGGAAAGAAAGAAAATAAGTAGAAAAGAAAAGAAAATCCTAATCCATCTCTATGGCTAAAAATGCTAAGGTTCTGTAAGGAGGATGCAGGAGGAGACAGACTTTTCCACGGGAAATGTGATTGATTTATTCCTAACTTACTAATTGCATTTTATAAAGAGAGTTTACACATGCCACTTTTCACAAACCTCCGAGGAAAGGGAGAAGGAAAGAACATTAAAAAGAAGAGTGTGCCATTCATGTTGACTAATGAAGGCATCTCTATCTTATGTGACCACCTTTTCATGTGTTCCTTTTTAAAGTGCAATCAATGAAAAAGGACAGACAGTCTCAGTATTAATGGACATTTGATTAGGCAGAAGTATGCTTTCCTCATGCTAATGATCAGTAGTAGTGCTCCTCTGTGTGTGAATTTCATTGCCTTGAGAAAAATACCTCTTTCATTTGCATGATTTAAAAAAATCCCTCTCAATCATCTAGCATTAATTCTGATAAGTATTTTTAACCTAAAACATAGTTTCATATAGTAGTGCACATCTTTTCCCAAAATCGCTTTGAATTTCCAAATGTAATACCTTGAAAACTGGGATCTTTACAGACTTTGATGATGACATTGACCTTAATGGCAAACGGATTTCTACCCCCAACACATTGCTTTCTATTCTCAGAATTGCTCACACCTTAACCCAGTTGGAACCCAGGTGCCATTTCTGTTACTTAACTAGCATCTGTGTCTTTTAAATCATTGCCCCTCCATTGAAGATGGGACATTTTTTCAATAAAGAGGATATGTCTAGCAGCTGTATAGAGGCTGATCTCATCCCTTCTCTTTTATCTCATATAACACTCACCAAAGACTAACACAACGCTCCTCATCCAGGAAAATTTGTATTCATGCTAGCTACAGAACAGGAAAATTCAATGAAAGAGGCAATCCTTTAAAATGTCCTTTTCATTCATTCACATATGAAACACTGAAACTTCATGGTTAGTTATTATAAAGGAAGGTATAGGAATGGATGTAATAAACAACTTTAAGGATTTCAGAGAGGAAATTGTTTCACAAAACAAAATAGGTAAGGATAGGGACTAATTGTTGACAATGCCTCTCATTTATTCTTCCCAGTAATTTTTTAAATTAAGGAGTACCTTGTATATGTTGCAAATTGGCATCATGCTTTTATACTAATCAACATCAAATGCTTTACGATGATGTGGTTCAAGATGGGGATATAGTCCCCCGGTGGTAACTGATTCCATGTTCCCAGAAAGTCACAAATCCATGCTTCTTTTCATAGTTGCTCCCCAGAAATCTAAGATCATAAAAAACAAATATTAGATATATTATTTTACATTCTGTTTACTACATAATGATATAGTTCTCTCTCTCTCTCTCTCTCTCTCTCTCTCTCTCTCTCTCTCAGGTTTTCTTTTTTTTTGTATGTATTTTCTGTTTGAGTTTATTGTAGGTGGTGTGTCTATACATTTGTAAATTAAAATATTATGTTCTTTTGTCCAAGCATGATGATGTTGAGCACACAAGGGTGAGTAGCTTCCAGTAGGAAGAGGAATGATCAGATAAATAATATAAATATCAAGGTGTTTTGGATCAAGTAGAAGTACCAAGTAAGTACTGTGAAATTCCAAAGATGGATGATCACATGGTCTTGAAAAAACTGAATAGATTTCCAGATGGGAAGACATGTTGGGTGAGCACTGCTTTCTGGCTTGAGGTAAGCACTGGGAAATGAATTAAGCATTAGAGAGATCTGTGTCATGAACCAGGCTCAAAAGGAGTAGGGAGAATGTGGAAACCACTGGAAAAGGAGGGCCTATTGTTACTTTTTTCTTCCATCACATGGAATGATAAACAAAGAATTAGTGGCAGAAAGTTCACAATGGGAATTTGATGTCAGATGTCAGAAAAACATAAGTATGACAGCTTCTGGACAATAAATATGTAAAAATGTAAAGTGCCTGGAAAGGAAACATTTTTTAGATTAAGTGATAAAATGATTATTTTCCTGTTAAACTCACAACTTATTTAGTATCATAACACAGAGCACTTATGTGCCACAAAAAATTCCACACATATTATTCTATTTAGTTCTTAAAATAACTCTGTAAGCTAGAAATTATTATTACCATTTAAAAATAATTGACAGATAATATCTTTATGTTTTTATGGTGCAATGGGAAGGTTTGATGCATTTATGTTTGTATTAATCCATTAAAAACCTTTGGGTTATCCATCATCTCAAATATTTATCATTTATGTGTTAGGAGAACATTTAAAACCTTTCTTCTAGCTAGTTTGGGTTATCTGACACAATATTGTTGACTACAACCACACTCTGCGATAGTTGAACACCCACACTTTGTCTTCAGACCTGGCTGTGACTTTGCACCTCTTAAGTCCTCTCTCCCCAGGCTCCTCTCTCCTCTTTTCTGCCAGCTCCATGGTAAGCATTATTCTACTCACTAGTTCTATGAGCTTTGCTATTTTGGATTTCACATTGGAGGGAAATCATACGGTATTTGTCTTCCTGCGCCGGGCTCATTTCACCCACTATTATGAGCTTCACTTTCATCCTTCTTGCTGCAAATGTCAGGACCTTGTATTTGTCTGCCTGAATAGAATTCCACTGTGTATATACCACAGTATCTTTATCTATTCATACATCGGTCGACTTCTCTGTTGATTCCATATCCTTGCTCTTAAAAACAGTGGGACAATAAACTTGGGGGAAAAAATGGCAAATGTTCGTAAGGAAGTAGAAAGAGGGGAACTCCCATATACTGAGGTGGAAATATACTTTAGTACAGATATTAGGGGAAAACATATGAAAGTCCCTTAAAAAGCTATCATTACCATTTGCAGAGAAGACTCATATTAAGGCCCAGATGGTGAAGGCTCTATCCTATGATTTAACATCCAATGAATGGGTAAGTCCATGTTGGGCTATCTAACACAGTTGCTCATCTGCCACACCTGAATAACGAGGATGGTTCTGTGAATTCAGAGCATCATCAAATGAAAGCATTTGTGTCTTTACATACACTTCACTTAAATTAGATAAACAAGAAAATTTTTTAATTAATGAAAAATATTTCATTGCTATATGCATCTTGCCACTAATTTGCACCCTTCTCCGTCTATTGTTATCAGAGGGACTCTTTCAGAAAACCTTCCAAAAGCTTGAAATAGAATAAATGGCAAAAAAAAAAAATAGTGGAAATAGTACAGGCACAGACAGACACATTTGTGATTTATCTCAGTGATACACAAAGAAAATAGTCTTTCCATTAATCTTTTTATTTCTCTATCACTGGTATTTTCAGATATAGGAGCTACCAACTACACATCAGGCAGACAGAAGGTATAACATTCTTCTGTTGGGCTAAGAGGCATTCAAAACATTGGTGGATGCCCATTGGTAAATGCTATAGAAAAAAGCTGTGATTTGTGGAAGCTGCAATTATAGATTCAAGAGGAAGATGTGAGGGAGGAGGTAAAGGGAGCAACCTTCTGAAGTCAAGCTGCACTTACCTGCTCTCATGCTAATGTCTTTTATGGCTTTGCTTCTGTCTTCCTTTTCTTTTCTCTTCTTTTCTTTCTTTCTTTTGTTTTAACTTTTACTTTGTAAACATTACATCTTTTAATACGCTAAGGATCCAAAAACTTAATGCAGAGCTCAAAGTGAAATTAAATCAGTGGTTTGTAGAACACAATGTCATAATATTTTCCATACTATTTTCCCTTGCCTTATTAATATAACTATCAGTCTATTAGCTTTAACTGCTGCTGAAGACTGAGCAGATGTCTTCGATGAACACTTCCATCCATAATTACCCCTTAATTTTTTTCCTAAGAAGTTCAGCTAATTCAGAGCCTACCAATGTATATGAAAAGTTTAAATGATTTCTCCCAAAATGCATTACCTTTTTCTTATCTACATTAAATTCCATCTGTCATTATGTTTCAGAGTCTCACACTTTGATTAGATCCTTCTGGAGTTTTTAACAATTCTTGCTACTTTTTTACTAACCTAAATAATCCTACAGCATTTATAGAAGAACTTTTTAACAGTTACGACTTTTTGTCAGCCTTGCCTTTGTACGGGTTTGCTATTAGTGTTGTGTATGCATAGACATGTGTTAAGTGTGATGATTCAGCAATGAAAAAGCAAGAGACACTGAAACAAAAACAGAGAGAAATACAAAAGAAATATAATTGAGTTGAAAGCCTTATCTTGCCTTTTTGTTCAGTGTTAACATACATGTATTTCTGAAATAATTATTAGTATTTCCTCTAGGAGAATTTGGTAGGGGGAGGGACTCCTTGGTAATACTGTCCTGTACCAAATATTGTATCTGAGACTCTCATTAACTATACTTTCCATATTAATAGCTGTTTCAGTCAGCACTCCTACTGCTGCAATCCAAAACACATGACCATATAAGTTAGAGGAAAGACAGATTATTTGCTCACAGTTTTGGAGATTTCAGAGGTTTAAATCATGAGAGGCTGAGTTGCATGATGGAGCTCACAGGATGGTGGCAGGAGGTAGAGACAGAGTATGTGCAGGGGTTCTACTCTCACGTCAAGGAAGCTAGAGGCAGAAGAGAGCATACAAGGAGATTCAAAGCAAAAGCACAGACCCTAAAAACACATCCCCAAGGCCCCACCTCCTCCAGACACAGCCCCCTGGCCTAGGTTACCACCCAGTAAATACATTACAATGGATTTGCTTATTTATTAGATAATAACCTTTCCGACTTAATTATATCACCTCTGAACATTAATACATGAGCTTTTCAGGGGACAGTCTATGTCTAACCCTAATAGAAAATTTTTTAATTTAAAAAAGTTGATATTAATTCTTTAAATAGATTTTTAAGTGAAAGTATTTGATTATGTTATCTCCTACTAAAAGTAATAACTTGTCTTATTTTTCAAAGCATGAACTACTAAGCATTCCCAAGAAAACATTTTAGGAGCAAGCATAACTGTTTCCTGGCAGCTTGATTTCTCCAAAGGTAGAGATGGGAAGTTATTTAGTTGATTATGTATCAAGCTCTAGTATTATTTTTCTATTTCACTAAGCAGAATTACTAAGTCAAATTCAACTTCTTGAAGTTAGCAGAGACTAAGAATCATCATTTCAATTTCCGACTCAATGAAGATGTCTCTTTTATTTACTTATGAACTGCAGAAATGGTAAGCAAATATCCAACCTCTGTGAGACAAGAGATGTTACCATGAACAAAACATAATGTCTGTAACCCTCTGAGAAATCCTGGATCAGTTACCAAACCACTGGGCTGAAGTCTTCCCATTCTAGAGAATGGTTAAGCTTAAATGCAATTTATTAGGTGCTAATTATGCCAGACATTATGCTAAGTGGTTTTCCTATATTACCTAATTTATTATTTAGTGATAATCTATACAGATACTTATTCTCATTTTAAGGATGAAGATATTGAAGTTTGGAAAGATTAATGACCATGTACAATGCAATGTAACCAACAAAATAATGAACTAGAACTAAAACTCGGTTTTACCCTATTCCTTGATCTAAGCTGCTTATTCTCTTCTCTTTGGATAATAATATTTCCCATTTTACCTCCATTAATTTGCAATCACTCTCTGTGAAAGTTCAGTCCATAGGTTATATGTGTCAGATGAAATTAGCAAATTCATTTGTGTTTCATATAGAAAGGTCTTAAACTATGGAAGACAATTTCAAAGTCCATCCTATTTTTCCCTCTAAACTTTATTTCTCCATACATCAGTAGTTAAATAACTCTTAGAATTCTAAATGTTTTCTGTGAATTTATGTTTTTTAACATTTCTTCTTAGAATGGGTGAGGTGACCAAACAACTAAATACACTTATATACTTGTTTGGTAGTTTACTTTTTCATCTGATGCCCACAAATTTTGGGATTATGCTTGAGCCTCACTTTCTTTAAAGACACTAAAAAATTCATGAAATCAAAACATTCATGCCAGGAGCTGAAACAAATGTAGGTTAGAAAGGATGGCAAACCAATTCTTCTAGAGTCTGCCAAATTGATTATAGAAATAGTCATTCCTTATTGAATTAGCTAATCATTGGCTATTGATTATTTAAATGTTTAACAAAAAATAAAATGATTTATAATAAAAATGCTCATTTACTTTCTTCAGAAATATACAGCTCATCTATAGTCTTATTTATAACTTGGCATTTGCCTAACTTCTTAAATACAAAAGACTATAAAACTATGCTATTTTTTTTTTTTTTTTGCGGTACTGGGAATGGAACCTAGGGCCATTCTACCTCCAAGCTACAGCCCCTGCCCTATTTTTTATTCTTTATTTTGAAATAGGGTCTCACAAAGTTTCTGAGGGCCTCGCTAAGTAGCTGAGGCTGTCTGCGAACCACGATCCTCTGGTCTCAGCCTCCTGAATGCTAGGATTACAAGCGTGCGCCACCACTTCCAGCTAGAATGTGCTATTTTCACATAAAGCCAAGATCAGCTGCAAGAGTGGCACACATATGGGATCAGAGTATTCAAAGGAACTCCAGTGGGAGAAGGTGATAGAAGGAGGTAGAGAAACAGCCTTGGGATGAAACAAAAAGATGCTGAGGCCATGAAAGAGGCCTCATATGACTTGAGAAATTTATGCAAGAGAACAGGAAACACCATTCCTAAGGAACACAGCTTTACTGATACCCTACAAGCCTGGGCATAAATGCATGAGTGTATTCGTGTGTGTCTGTGTCTGTGTCTGTGTATGTATTTTTTTGTTTTGCTTTGTATAAAGTGCTTTTACTGGTGCATTATAATCTTACCCCATAATGTAAATTATAACGACAGTGACATTTATGTACACCGCATTTGATGAGCCCTCTTCCCCTTCCCCATTTCCAATATATATTACTGAGATTGACGTTGGTCTGTTCACATATGTACAAATTGTCGATGGCAGTATTTTCACTGATGAAATCAGTTTACCGCTCCTCTTTCCTTAGACCACCTCTCTGGCTCTACTGAGGTTTCCCCTCCATTATCTGGAGGTCCTTTGGTATCCCAATCACTCCCTAGCTTACACATATTAGATAAAACATATGACCCTTCATTTTGTGTGACTGGCTAATCTCACTTAACATACTGTTCTCCAGGTCCTTCCATTTTCTTGCAAGTGACATAATTTTGTTCTTCTTTATTGCTGAGGAAAATTCCAATGTGTGCATTTTTCATAATCTTGTAATCCATTCATACGTTGAATGGACATCTGGGTTGGTTCCAGAATTTGACTATTATGATTGGGCTACTATAAACATGGATATACATATATTACTTTAGTTATCTGATTTTGGCCTCTTTGTCAACATACCCAGGAATGGTATAGCCATATAATATGGTGGATTTGTTCCCAGTTTTCTGAGGAGTCACCACACTGATCTCCATAGTGGCTGAACTAGTTTTCAATCCAACCAACAGTGCAGAAGGGTTCCAGTTTCCCCACATCCTCTCCAACAATGATAGTTATTTATTTAACCTCTTGATGATTGCCATTCTGATTGGGGTTAGATGGAATCTTGGTGTAGTTTTGATTTGCATCTCTCTGATTGTTAATGATGTTGAACATTTTTTATGTATCTATTGGCCATTTGTATCTTTTCCTTTGTGAAAGTGCCTGTTTAATTCAGTTGCCCATTTCTCGATTGGGTTATTTGATTTTTAGCGTAATGTTCTTCATCAGAGGAACAGTTCGGGAAGATCTCTCATTCTGTAGGCTTTCTCTTTAGATTTGTGATGGTTTTCTTTGATGTGCAGAAACATTTTAGTTTGAGGCCATCCATTCTTGTTTTAGGTTCCTGACATTTGAGAGTCTTGCTGAGATGCTGCCCTGTGCCTATATGTTCAAGTGTTGAATCTGCGCTGATTTCTAGTAGCTTCATACTCTCTGGTCTGACTATCAAGTCTCTGACCCATCTCAGATTGATTACTGTGTAGGATGAGAGGTAAAGATTTAGTTCCATTTTTCAGCAACTAGATAAATAGTTTTTCCAACACTATTTGTTGAAAAGTCTGTCTTTCCTCCAATATTTGTGTCTCACACCTTTGTCAAAAATTAATCAGCTATACGTTTTTGTGCTAGTACTATGCTGTTTTAATTACTATAGCTCCGTGGTACAATTTGAAGTCAGGACTTGTGATTCCTCCTAAATGGTTCTTATTGCTGAGAATTGCTTTGGCTATTCTGAGTTTTTCTTTGTTTGTTTGTTTCTCTTCGTGAAATTTATGACTGTCTTTTCTATATCTCTGAAGAATGAAATTGGCATTTTGATAGTTTTGTTGATTCTATAGATTACTTCTTGTAGAATGGCCATTTTGATATTTATTCTTTCTATCCAGTGTCCTAGCATTAAGTCCTCTACCTTTAGATTACTTGTGTCTTTGTAGACTCACATGTATAACGATATATGTGTGCATATATTTTCACTTCTGCTTGTTTACACTGGGGTCCGGCTGTTCCTGCTCCAGTTCTTTCTCTCAGGTTCTGAGAAACATCTCTACCTTCTCCACCACAGCTGGCACCTCTGGAACACAAATTAAAATAGTGATCACAATTCGTTGCATCCTAGAAGTGCTTCAGATTATATTTATACTCTTCGAAGACGTTGGTAGAAGAATGTATTTTCATGAGATCATTATTTTTAAGCATCTTCTCACAGTGAGCACTTTAGACAGGAAAATTGTTTTGATTGATTTTCCTTGTTGCTATTTTTCTCTCCAGAGGTATTCTACCTTAGAACTAACTGCTCCCCACCCTGCCAGCCCAATATTGCTTTTTTATTTTGAAGCAGAGCCTTGCTAAGTTGCTGATGGACCTCACTATGTGACTGAGGCTGCTCTCAAACCTGTGATCTACCAATCTCAGCCTCCCAAGTAGTCAGATTGCAAACATCAACCACCAAGTTCAGCCTTTGTTACAATTATAATGTGTCATCCTTATAACCTTTAAAAAAAAAAATTGAGGGTTTCGGATGGAACCCGGAGGCATTCGACCTCCGAGCTGCACCCCCTGCCCAATTTTTTTTTTTATTCTTTACCTTGAAACACGGTCTAACTGAGTTGCGGAGGGCCTCACTATGTAGCTGAGGCTGTCCACAAACCGCGTTCCTCTGGTCTCAGCCTCCCAAATGCTGGGATTACAAGCATGTGCCACCATGCCAGCCTTAAAAATTCTTGACACATATATAAATGAAACTATAAAATAAATTTTTTCTGTCAAAGCTAGAATTAGAATCATTCCATGCAAGGTTTCAAGAGAGAGAGAGGGAATGAGATCTCCTTGCATCTTGCCTTCCGCCACTGGCTTAGTAATGAGATGGAGACAGGCACTGCTCACTGCTGACCATGACCCTTCCCCAGATCAGGGAAAGCTCACCATCTAACAGGACTGCTGTAATCAATCAGTGCATATGGGTTCTGCACATTTTAGTGGAAATAGACTTACAATTAGCACAAATGCAAGAATGCATTGTGGCTAAAAATAAAATCAAACAGCAGTTGAGTGCCTAATGGTGTGCTCAATTTTGTTTTCTTAAAGCACTAGTTTTTCTATAAAGTCCTCTGAAACATTCGTGGTACAGTATCTGCATTTTTGTGAGCCACAGTGGGGCTGACCACTTCTTTTTCATGTTTCTCCTTGCTAGCCTTTCATTTTTATCTGGACCTGGGCACAAATCTGTTACTGAAAAAAAAAAAACCACTTAGATATTTTTCTAAGATGAGTATAACATATTTTCTAAAGTGCCTTTCAAGACATGCCCGAACGAGCTGCTGCTCTAACTACTGACTATATTGTGCCGGAGAATACAACAGAGCCTGTTTACAATACCTTTCTACAATCCAACTCATAACATTTTAATTTAATGGGATATGTAACTCATGTTTCAATTAAAAGTAAAATTATTACGTTCCTTAGTTTGTGTGATTCTTTTGATAGAATACTACATTTGTATGGTAATTTCCCAAAGATCAACTTTATTTATCGGTAAGAAGCTATTCCAAGATTGTTGTATATTTTCTTTGCTTCTGAAATGTTATCACGTTTAATTGCCTGATCTTATTTGGGTTGCAATCATAGTCATTAATTAGTAGGAAGGTGAGGGACAGCATCATATCTAACTATCTGTTATGGCTGCTTTAATGAGGAAAATACCTGCCATCATTTTAAAGGCATCCTGTATGCTTCGCAAATACAGCTCGCTGTAGCATTCTCATTTAGGCTGTGAACATCAAAGGAAATTGATGTCAGGTGTGAACAGAAGCTGTTGCATCTATCTGCTGAGGAAGCTGAGTGGTGTGTCTGGATAGGAGAGATGAAGGGCAGCTCATAACATTAACAGAACTACAGGTAATTAGTGTAAACTTTCAATGGCTGGGATGTCTGAGGAATAAAAATATATATTATTTCTACTTATCCCCAGTAGCGCTACTGAAGCTTAAGCTCTTTCAATTGCTTTTATTTTCTACTTCTACAAGAAGGCAAGAAATAAACAAAATTGAATAGGGAACACCCATTATTTTCACTTTATGTTTTCAAAGATCATAGGGAAGCTGTGGCTTAGAATCAAAGGAAAGCTTTGTTTTGTAATTGCAATCAAAAGAGCAGTTTATGAGTTTCAGGGACCCACCTTTCTTTCTGAAGTATTATTAAATTCAATAATCAAATGGGAAAATGAATGATTGATTAATAACATGCATGGCTTTGATAAGCAGTTTTTGTGTCTGGAACAAAAATAAATACTCTCGAGTTTTGCCATAGTTTAATGGATCATTTTAAAAACTCAACTTAAATATGGTGCGTGTGTAATGCAATGTGCCACAATAATATTTACATTCCCAAAAGGGTGTTACAATATATTTACACACAAAAGAATAAACTTCTTCAAGCAGTGCCAAACTACAGATGTACATGGTAGACAGAACCGCGTCCAAAGATTGTTGCCCATGCTGCTTCCTACCCACACTGGCGAAGTCACCCTTCCTCCAGGATCACTGGAAGCAATGCCATTGATAATAAAACGGTGTTCGTCTTGATTTTGCATAGTATATTTCAATTCTCAGCCCATCTCTATAATGCTGCGGCTTCTTATTCTTCACATTTCTTCCACAAAAAGCTAAAGGAGGGCAGATGTTCAGAAAAATAAGTTCCTCTTGCTATTCAGCCAAGAAGGGATACTTTTCTTTGCTTGGTACTATAATATTTTTTCTGTGGAAAAAAAGTTTTTTAGCGATTATGTTTATGATGTGTAAAACTGAACTGTTCAGGTACACATGCTGGTCATTCACTTGTAGTTTTGTCTGATCCAAATTGTAAATCCAGTTTTCTCAGAAATTAGTGATTGCAATAAGAACGGTTTCTGTCTCCTTAGGTTCAGATAAATGAGCTGACAAGTCTCTCTTCTACCTCGAGTTACAACCCTTTCATCAAACACACGCTCTATCACTTGCCTTTAGGAGTTTCCAACTTATGTGTTTCATTCTTCTACTGTGGAGTAAAAATTGTGTTCATTTTCCTAATATTAATATTTTATGATTGTGTAACAATGTTCACAGTCTTATATGCTGATAAGTGCTATAAATATATTATGTTAATAGAGTAAGTAACTCTGGACACATATAGATATGTTTTCTGAGTGTCATACTGAGGATGGAACCCAGGGGCATGCTATCTCCAAGCTGCACCCACAGCCCTATTTTTTAATCTTTTTTTTTTTTAAACAGGGTCTCACTAAGTTGCAGAAGGCCTCACTAAGTAGCTGAGGCTGGCTGCAAACCTGCAATCCTTCCTGTGTTAGCTTCCCAAGTACTGGTAGTGTAGGCATATACCACCACACATGTGTTAGCACATATAGATACTTAAATGTAAATTGTAATTGAAATTAAAGTATTACTTTTTAGTTCCTCGATTGAATAAAACACATTTTACACTCAATGGCCTTATGTATTATAGGACATTCCTAATATCACAAGAAACTCTTTTCAATAATTAGTCCTTGTTTAGATGATACAATCTGACATCATCTTCTTAGGACACTCACTTCAGTCACATCTGAGAAAGTTTACCAGGTAGGGCAGAGCAACTTGTTTGAGACATAGAACTTGCCAAAGTCAGATATCTAATCCACTCATCTACATAAAGTTTTGAGGATTTTGAAGTTATAACATTTTGAGGGAAGTAATTGTTTATTTTTTCCTTTATTAATAATTTTAAAATTAAAAGAAAATCACTTTATCCAATCTGAAATAATAATTAAAGATAGTATGTATTTTTTATTGATACATTATATTCATACATCATATTGGGGTAAAAAACTTGTGTGGACATACATGTACACATCACCAATTTAACCCCTACTCAATTCCCACCCCATTCCCTCCCCATCCCTCCTTCCCTTGCTTGGCTTAGTGGTTGGCTTTGATATGTTTAAGTACATTGTGTGTTTTGGAGAATTTTCTTCTTCCCTCCTCCCATCCCCTCCTTTAGGTTGTCTTGTTTGCTCCTCAATAGGATTTCCTTTTTCACCTAGAGTTCCTCCTATGACCCATTTCTCCTTAGCTTTCACAAATTAGGGAAAGCATCTGATTCCTTATTTTTTTGTGACTGACTAATCTCACTGAGCATAATGTCCTCCAGTTTCATCAATTTCCCCGAAAATGATATAATTGAGTCTTTTTTAATGGATGAGTAAAATTCCATTGTGTACATATCCCACAGTTTTGTGATTAATAGAAAATTTTATATATGGTCTGGACAATAACAGCTTTAGTAGGATGCCAAAATCTGCAGCAAGAGTTGGGTACAGCTGGCTTGAGCACTGCGTGGGGCTCTAGCACCAGACTCCTTGGTTTCCAACCCTGGTTTTGCCTCTGCCTGGCTGAGTGACTTGGCACAGTTATTTAATTACTTCATTCTGGTCTCCCATCTGTAAAATGGAGGTAATCATATATGTAGTTCTTAGAATTGTTGTGAGGATTAAATTACTTAATGCATATAAAATGCTTTAGCGCAGGGGCTATAATAACTATCATATTATTGTATTTTCATTACTAGTTTTAATACACATTTGTTGGTGCATTGTAACTATGCATCATAGGTTCAATATGGCACAAACATACGTGCACACAGTACTTAATATGATTCCCAACCCATTCCCCCATTTTCCCATGCATGTTAGTGAGACTAGTAGTGATTTCTTCATGTGTGGACACAGCACTATTTAAGCTAATTCCTTCATCAATCCTTCTTCCCCCCTTTTTACCTCTCTCCCCAACCCTTTCGCACTATTCTACTTGTCTCTCCTCTCATTTACTTGTCATCCCTTTTGTTTTCTACTTTGTCCCTACGTTCTACCCACATAGGAGAGAAAACACATGACTCTTCACTTTCTGAGACTGGATGATTTCACTTATCATAATATTCTCTAGGTCCACCCATTTTTTTCTGCAAATAAAATAATTTTGTTCTTCTTTATAGCTGAGTAAAATTTCATTGTGTATATATACACCGCATTTTCCATATTCCTTTGTGGACAAATACCTAGGCTGCCTCCATAATTCAGCTATTGTGAATTGTGCTGCTCTATGCGTGTATTGCTGTAGAAGTCTAACTTTAATTATTTTGGGAAGATATTAGTGTTACAGTTGGATTATATGATGGTTCTATTCCTAGTCTTTCTAGGTACTTCTACACGTATTAATTTACATTCCTACCAACCATGTATAGGAGTTTCTATTTTCCCATATTCTCACCAGCATTTATTATATTGTGTATTGTTGATGATTGTCATTATTACTGGAGTTGGATGGGACCTCAGAGTAGTTTTGATTTGCGTTTCCTGATGGCTAATGATGTTGAACATTTTTATGTATTTTTATTTTAATAAACATTTTAATGTTATGTATAACAGAATATTATAAATATAATGGAAATAAAGGTTTATCAATTTAACACAAAATTTTAACATAAAGTAGGAAGGTAATAATTTGATACCTATATTATAGTATTAATTTTAAAACATATTCCTAGCTTGGAATTGAAACAATTTTGCATTCTAAACTCTGGAATCATGACTTTCATGTGAGCTTAATGCAGAATTACAGCAGGTAAACAAAAACATCTTAATTAATTTCCTTTATTTGCCATTAAATCAATAAAATCTTTGGCGAGTACAGGTCTCCTTTAATAATACATATTTAATATCTCTACATTTGGAAAAATATTGCTAATGCCATATTATAGAGAATTTTGATTTGCATTTCCTGATGGCTATTGATGTTGAACATTTTTTCATATATTTTTGACCATTTGAACTCCTTTCGAGAGATGTCTATTCAGTTCAGTTGTTCATTATTATTTTTTATTAGTGGTTTGATGATCTGCTTGTAGGACTAATTATCTGTCAATGCCATGTTTAAAAGAACTATTATCAAAAGATTACAAGTTATTCATCACTGAAATGCACATGGTGAGTTAACATGGGCACACTTGGTGTATAGACTTCCCTGTGTTCCTGCTCAGCTCAGAATCCTTGCAGCTCTGAGCCAGTTTCAGTGCCAACATAGCACTGGAAAGACTGGCTGGGTGCCTGGTGGTTGTGAACCGTGGACTCAGAAAAACCCACTTAAGTCCAAGTTTTATCTCTTAATGTCTCTTTATGATTTTCCAAAGTATTTCAATATCCTAAGTCTCAGATATTTCTCCATTAGGAAGATCAAACAAACGCTTATCTCAGTGGGTTGTGACTGGAAAAAGAGTTGATAATCATTTGGCATAATACCGTGGCACATGGCGGCTATTCAGTTTTCTCTGATCATTCTATTTTGATCTAAAATTAGACTGTGACTTGGAGATTCAGATTAGAAAGTCTATCCATCTATTATTCATTTAACACATCTTTGCTGGTATCCCAGACTTCGATATCTCAATACAAGCAAGGGAAAATTGAAAGTATCGGGGATTCAACAATAAACAAGAAAATCAAGTCTTCTTCTCATGGGTCTTATTTCCTAATGAGAGTCAATTTTGAAAAATCAGTAAATGGTCATTGCTATGAAAAATAATGCAAATGGAGTCGTATGGTAAATGTGTCCAGGGTTCTATTTAGAGTTTAACATCTGAACGACAAAAATACCACCTAAAACATTCTTTTGTAATTACACAGTAACAAATTTATCTAATTAATTTGGTAGAGCTTCCATTTTCCACTTACATGTCGTTTAGGCATAACAAGGAGTTTGAGAGGTATAATTTCCAAGGCCTAAGCTGTCTCCCTAAGCCAACATAACAGTCTCCCTTGTAACTTTGATATCCCAAGGACAATAGAAAAGCCAGCTTCAAGAAAGAAAACAGAAGCCAGGCATGGTAGAGGATGTCTATAATCCCAGTACCTGGGAAGCTAAGACAGGAGTTCTACAGGTTAGAGACCAGCCTCCGCAATTTAGCAGCTTACTAAGACCCTGATTCAAAATAAAAATTAATTAATTAATTAATTAAATAGGGTTTGAGGTGTAGCTCAGAGGTAGAATTGCCCTGGGTTAAATTCCCAGTCACACACACACACACACACACACACACACACACACACGTATGAACATAGAAATTTTCCAGTCTCCTTGGACCTTTACTAATTTTTAAGTCTCAATTATCAGGCCAATTTCACTCCAACACTCCAATATCTTCAGAACCCAGAGAAGCTCCTAATCGCCAAACCCAATATTTCAACTATGAGACGCCCCTTCTGCAGGTTACAGTGCTAATTATTCTTGGCTTCTGCCTTAAAAAAATCTCTACCATCTTGATACTTGCCCTATCTAATGCTCCTAATACTCCTCTGTCTTTGTCTCTTCTTCATTCTGACTCATCAATCTTCATGGAACTAAGTCCCGTCTGTGGATTGCTAACTCCTAATCCATAATCCCAGCTCCGGTCCTCTCCCTAACTTTCGGAGGCTGACGGGATGATGCTCCCCACGCCTCCACCTGGATACCCCACAGAACATCAGCCTCACTGCAGGTTCACCTCCTCTGTCCCCTGCCAGGCATCCTCCCCTCCCATGGCCATGCTCTCAGGAGATGGCAGTGTAAACTGCCCAGTGTCCCTGGTTAGAAACAGGCTGTCGTTTTACAGAGTATCCCGCTTTCCAATGCTTCACACTCCCTTGAAGTCCAGACTCTTCAAATTCCACATAGGTGGTGAGCAACAGCCTTTATTCACAGCATTTCAACATCACAGATAAATGTGTTTTGAAGGTACATTAAATACATCACAGATGTGCAGAGTAACTTAGAGGACTGATCTGGTACAGAAGAGTACAATCTTTGACTCTTCCTTAATTGACATGTTGTTTATTTCCTTTATAATTTGATAGTAGAAAATGTTATACCAATTCTTGGTTGGCTTTGATAATTCACGGATACCTAATCTACCTGCAGTGTTTCTCAGAGAGAGAGGCTGAAAGATTCGGAAAAGAAGACATAATGTATTTAAGCCTATGAAAAAAGAAAAAATGTGAGCATAAATATGGAAAATATAAAAGATAAAATGTGTTGGGACAATGTGTCCTGGAGAACAGATGGTTGATGGGGGAAGGGAGGTGGCTAGCTGTCCTCAAAGACAAGGAGAGTCTATAATAGGAAGTCTCTATATAAATCTTTCCAGAATGCAAAGAAAGAGAAATTTAAACTAGATGTTGAGCTGAATCTACTTCAGAGCCCAGGGCCTTTGGACAACTGGACAATTCTACACAGGAATATCTTTGATTTCTTCATCTTGGGACAAATAAAACATTAATACAATGCTGCTACACCATTTCCTTCTCTTAAAACAAATAGACTCAATGTTTATGAATATGTTCTCACATATCTGATATCGTTCATAATCCCTTGCTGTGTTTAGGCATTTTTATTTACAATTAAGAGATTATATTGTATAATTATTATTTTACCTTATAACATCCCAGTGTCATGCAATGTTACACACTGATGGAATCAAGCTCACCAATATGGAACTATTCCATGGGACCTGAATGTTAAGCTCTGCTAATTTCAATAAAAATCTAAATTCCACCTTGGAAACTCAGCCAAATTTGACAGAAAAAAAATAATTCAGTAATCACCAGCCAAATACACATTTTAAATGATTTAAAATGCTCTTCATTCTGAGAAGAGCTAGAGTCAAACCCCTCGCTTTTGTGTACCATTTCCACTGTGAAGTGGAACAATAGAACAGACCTCCCAATGTCTCTCCATGTGTTCACGGTGGCTACCTGCATGACCGTGCAGTAATTAAGCAATCTGAAACACTGCCTGACCCAAAGAGAAAGGTAGTGCATTCACGGCATGCCCTTGAAATGTCTTCATCATTATCCAGATGATTTTTTATGCCTATAAGAGCTAATGTCAGCACAACTTGGGATCATCTCTTTATCAAGAATGGTCCATGCAAACAGAAAACATAGTTAATCTCAAATGCATATGCACAAGGAATGTATACAAAAACACAGTAACAGCAAGATGCCTTGGGGGAGACGCCTGAGAGCAAAACACCAGGAAGCTGGAGAGCCTGCTTAGAAGACATATGGGGGTGAACATGAATCCCCACGAGAACAGAAGAGAAGGAAAGTTAAAAGAGATGATGTTTTGATCCTTTTTTTACTTTTTTAATCAAAAGTAAAATTGAAAAAATACAAAGATGTGTTACTGAAGGACCACATTGAACAAATTTGTTATTTAATATCAACAGCCATCATATCTGTGAGGCCATTAAGAGTGCTTTCTGTGATTGAAAACTTGAGTCTCTGAAATTCCAGCAAAATGAGATTCCAGGGCTGGGAAGGAGGCAAATGCTTGGGTTACTTTGGAAGGAAAACAGTATCATCCCCCTGCAGCATAGCACAGGACCAGCAAATGTTTTCCTCAGAATAAGAAATCCTCTGCTCTATCTTCACATTACCTTGTTTCTTTCCCACAAATGTAAATATGTGCATGCACATGTGTGAGCGAACACACACACATTTTATTTTAATATTCTAAGAAGGCATTTTCTCCTGACGGAAAGTGAAGTGACGGAGAGAATTCTGGGATCGGAGTCATTTTTACATGGATCCATTTATTGATCCTTATTGTCTTATTAAATTACAAATCTCATCTAGAAGAATTATCTGACCATAGAAGCTGCTTTGGTGCTTGGGGTTGGGCAATGAGAGTCTTTATCCTTTGCAATCTGACTTGAACAAGGGTAATCAGCAGAGCCAGCAGAAACTAGGCAATGAGTCAACTTGAACCATTGTAAAAAGAAAACACATCCCCTTTTAATCCAGTAAAATGTAAATATTCACTTTCCACAGATCCTAGTAAGATTGAAATTGCGTACAACTGGTTCAATCAGCCGCTCACTCCGTGGATTTTTTTTTTTTTAAGGATAAACTACAATTTGAGGAGCTGAGATTAGAAACGTGGGCAGGAGCAATGTGGGGAGCCACCTTCATTGGCTCATAGTCTAAATACTACTTCTCTTGGATCTTCACATTTTAGTAGTTTCTCCACGTTGATCTATGTTGCATAGAAAAAAAAACAGAGATTCATGTTGACCTGCAGAAGTTTAGGGAGCTGGGAATGGAGTCAAATCAGAGTTTGGATTCAAGCCTTTCTGGCATCTAAACAACATAGTTTCTCATTGTGACTCACTGGTCCACTTCCATCCACCCACTTGCGAGAGGATTTGAAGTCCTGTGAGTCAATCATACAAATTGTATTTACTAGCACTATTATTCTTAGGGTAGAGGCAAGCATCTGATGCACAATTTAAATATGTCAACTTAAATACAGTTTGATCTCCTTACACGCTATTCACGCTCTTATATAAGAAATATTAATCCTGATCACGTTTCCTGCTTTTATTTGTCCTTATTTACTTGTCCATTTACTTATTAACTATTTTATTTTAAAAGTCATTTGACACAATTTTATCCTAATAATTTTATTGGTGCACTTTCATTATATATGAATGAAATTCATGCTGACACATTCATACATGCTCAAAATTTAATTTGTTCTGAATGCAACATCTTAATGCTCATGGATGTATATGTGTGTCTAAATGCACATTTGTGTGCATGTGCGTTTTTTCAACATTATGCTATTCAGTCAATGTCAAGCAGGTAGTGAATTTTATAAAAAATGCCCATGATGGATCGAGCTTCTTAAATCATAAGGCAAAATGAAAGTGTAACCATGATCCCCGTAGCCCCTAAAATTCTGGTAAAACTATTATTATAGTAATACTTCTACTGACTTCTTACAAAATCAGTCCAAAGCAAGATGATGTCGTTTGTTTGTTTTTCAGAGAGGCAACCATTTCTTTAACAAAAATCCCCAAGAAAAGGAAACAAGGTTTTGTCCTCAGAAAACACAAGAAAAATGCTTGCTATCTATCTATGCTCAGAGATGAGATGGGATGAGAATGAGAAGATGTTCCCAAGATAATACAAAAATTAAATTCGCATCTGAGTCGGTTTGATTATCTGAGGAAAAGGAGTACCTCACACCTGGGTCTCACCCTGAACGTACACCTACATTCTTGACCTGTCATTCACAGGTATATTTTGTTTGGTCACAGTTAAATCAAGAAAGTTTGCAGAATCTGCCATCCCGGGTTTTCTATGACAAAACAATTCAAAGAATGTAGCCAGCAGAAGACAAGTCAGCAGGGGATGGTTTGAAAGCATTTCCTGAGAGTCCTTGACACATCCTCCATCAAAAGGAGCCTGACAACCCTAACAACTCATGTTTCCATCAATAGAATTCAGTGGAAGTAATGTGGGTTAGTTAGAAAAGACAACTTAACTTCTAACCAGCTCTCTCTCCAGCAACTTGTGTCCCTGAGACCTATGCCACCATGCTGTGAGTTAGTCCAGCAGCCACCTGGAAAGTCTAGTGTAGTTATTTCAGTCACAAATGAAGCGAGGTCACCTGAAACCCAGTATCTTCATCCAGCACCCACCACCAGCCACCTACTTGCACCAGCCCGCGATGATTTCCTCTGCTGCCTTGGAGATTCTGCTGAATCCAATGGGAGCAGAGATAAGTGGTGGCCAGGAGCCTGGTCCAAAGTCCAACATCTGATAAATAAAATAAGTGGTAGTAGTAGTCTTTTAAGTTCCTGAGAGTTGGGCTGACTTATGACTTAGATAAAAAGAACACTCACTTCCCCTAATTTCTACCACATAGAATAAGTATTTTGTTCATAAGAATAATCTATTTCTTGACTATAATGATACGCTTTCTATTGGTAATGAAATCTCAAGTAATGAATTCCTCCATTCTGGAGGAATGGAAGTAATTCCTGAAGAAGCCCCGCATAATAAAACTCCGATAGAAAGAACACACTGGCTTTGCCCCTCTGTTACCGTTCCTTGAATTTCGTGTGGCCACGGGCTTTCTTCAGGAACCTGATGACCCTCATGACCTGCTGCTTTAATTGGTGAATATGTGGCACACATATTGAGTGAGGTGTTAGGGACCTGGGATCATTATGCTCCCCTCAGCAGGGTGCTTATTGAGCTGATTACACTGTACATTCCTCATGTGAGATAGAAGGCCACATTGGTTAAACAAAAGATGAACGCGCCTGGCGGCCTGATAAAGACAGGATACACACGATACATACGTGCAACCATTATTTCTTATACATTTAATAGGTGTACTTTAATCAGCAGAACAAAACAATCTCAATTCCAAAGAGGCAAAATTAACAGTGTTTATTTGCCGGGGCTGCCATAACAAAGTTCCACAAGCTAGGTGAGTTAAAAAACAGAAATGTAAGCTGGGCATGGTTTTGCACACTTGTAATCCCAGCATTTGGGAGGCTGAGACAGGAGGATCGAGGTCCGTGGACAGCCCCAAAAACTTAGTGAGGCCCTTTGCAACTCAGCGAGACCCTGTTTCAAAATAAAGAATAAAAAATAGGTCTGGGGGTGTAGTTCAGAGGTAGAATGGCCCTGGGTTTCATCCCCAGTACTGCAAAATAAAAATAAATAAATAAATAAATAAATAAATAAATAAATAAATAAATACCTGACCTGTATTTTTTTTATAACCCTGGTAGGAGAAGTCTAAGATCAAGGTGTTGGAAGGCTGGCTTCTTCTGTGTCCTCTGTCCTTGGCTTGCAGATGATTAACTTGTCCATACTCTACGCTCTCACTTGGTGTTCCCCCTGTGCATCTAAGCCCTACATCCTCTTTCTTAAAGATACCAATCATTTTAGACAAGGGTGCACCCCAGAGACCTTGCTAATTTTAAATATCTCTCTAAAGAGCCCATCTCCAGGAGCAATCACACATGGAGATGGCAAAGATGACGGCGACGTGAATTTGCCAATCCACAACTCAACCTTTCACAGTCAGGAAGGAGAAAGGAGCAGGGAGATCTTCCTTCTGCCTCACATGTACGTTGAGGCTGTGCCCCAGGCCTGGGCAGGAATGTCATGTGCACTGTTTCATTAGTGCTTTGGGGAATGGCTAGTCGATGCCCATTACACTGATCAGGATCCTAAGGCTTATGGAGATGGTTTAATTTACCCTAATGGAGGCAGTTTGTAAATGGTCTGTATGATGCCAGAGACTATGTTCTTCCCATCAGATCATGCTTGCTGCCTGCGAAGTTGCTTCCCTTATGATCTGACAAGACGAGATCATCAAGTCTTCCAGGTATCCATTTAGCAGCACTTAAAAGCATCTTCTCTATCCAAGAGTATGCTTATTTTAAGACTATTTTAATAATGGCCTGGTCTATGAAATAAAAAATAAAAAGTACTTGTGAGTGCTAAAGTGAAAATTATTTTATCATTAATCATCATTTATTCTCTAAACAGTAAGATATATATTATGAAATTAAAGTAGGAATATATATATATGAATAAATAAAATATATAATATTATATATGATTTATTCCATATAGTTTCTTAAAAGTTACAAAGCAGTCATGGGAGTATTATTTATATCATACAAATTGGCAAATGATATAAACCAGGAGCTGGTTGTGAAACATTTACCACCATACCACTGCTACAAAATATTAAGATGCAAAACTTTTATATTCTGGGAAAGAAACTCCATGCAAACACAATAGAGGAATGTTATAAAAAGTAAGGACAGTACTTGGGAGTCTGAGAAAAGAAGATTGCAAGTTCGCAGCTAGCCTCAGCTACTTAGTGAGGCCCTCTGCAATTTAGGCAGACAATGTCTCAAAATAAAATAAATGAATAAAAAATAGCCGGAGGTGTAGCTTTTAGGTAGAATGTCCCTGGGTTCCATCCCCAGTACCACAAAATATAGTAAGATCAGAATATCATATTATATATCATTCATTCATAGAATAAAATGTGCTGATAGAATTAAGGTAAACATATCATGTAGCTAAATATAAGTGGGCTAGAAAAAATTCTCATTGGATTTTAAATAAAAACCCAGGTACACAATGTATTGACAGTGAACCCTAACCTATCTCTCCACCAGAAATGATTTGGGAGGATCAAAAATATGAAGATATGCAAAGGAATTCCTGGTAAGTGTGAAGACAAGGAGAGTAGAGATGTAATCTTAAAATCAGATGAGGTGCTCCCCTACTGATTCCTGGAGCTGTCCCCCCAGGGAAGGGAGAGTTGTCAGATAGGTGACTAAGAGACATTGTATTGCATTGAGGACATTTTTAATATGTCACATCATATGCATGTCCTGCTTATTTAAAAAAGTCTAGTCTTTAAAAAGTCTCATGTCTCATAAGCCAGTGGTACTCAGACACTTCCACGTATCCGACTCAGCTGGAGAGCTTATTAAAATGCAGATTATCAGGCTTGGTGAATCAGCAACACTTATTCAGGAAACCTGGGTTGGATCCAGGGATCTGTGTTTCTGATAAAACCCACAAAGATGCTTGTCAGTCCAACTGGAGAACCAATGGCTTATGCATCGTGGGAGAGGCTCTGCAGACAGCTGAGTCAAGGGAGATTTTCTGGCACCCATGAAAGAACTCCAAGAGGCCACTGCCTAGATGAGCCCTGGCTACTTGATATTCCAGCAGTTGGATACATTTGTAGGTATCTCAGCAGAACAAAAATGCATCAAATTATTTTTACTCATTTAGCAAATATATCATGATTTATATATGTCATATATGCTTCTGCTAGGCATTCATGGTTGTGAAACATTTACCACTGTACCACTGCTACAAAATATTAAGGTGCAAAAGGTAAGTAAATACAGGAATGTCTACTCCAAACTCTCAGTTTTAGAATGGCAAAGAAACCCAGACATCCACACATTCAATATCAGTTCCAGGTAACAGCAAATCTACAGAAAGAAATCTATGCAATAAGACATCTCCGGACAGTTTATATTTCCTCATAGATAACTTAGGCAGACAGGAAAAGAGTACATTTTCTTAATTTCAAAGTCAAACCAAAGCAGAATAACAGTTTTTTTTAATACTGTTCCTTAAGAGTATAGGTCCAATAAACATGGCAGTTTATGCAAAATATGTATTATGTAACAAATTAATAAAATAATTCTTTTAATATAGAATTTTAAGCATATAATCTACAAGGTAAATTATTACCAGCTGCAAATTATCAGCATAATTTACTGGAGATATGCCGTATAATAAATAGAGGTAACTATAGATGTCCTCCAAGTTACTCTCCTAGTATAAAATAGCACCTGTGCCTGGGACCTTCGAACACCCATTTCTCTGTGCCACGCATGGAGAGACTTTGAGATAGTTTGTAAAGACGATGTCAGAAATAGTTTTTTTTTCTCCCTTTATCAGTTGACAATGCGGCAATTTCAGATCTGGAGGGGACTGGCAAATGCAGGTCACAACCTGCCTGTGCTGGGTGCTGCTACTGGGCCACCAGAAAGCAGAAGGAAAGACTCCACTGCTGGGAAAGACCCTCAGGGAGGAGAGCTTCCCAGAGCTGGTTTTGAACTTGGCAGCTACGTTTTTCGAGGGCACTTCACGTTTTTTCCTGCCCACCTCGCCAACGCGCATTTGATCTGGGGCAGAGTGTCATCAAGGGCCACTGCTACCTGTGCCTTCTTCTTATTATTTATCTGCCAGAAGCACTAAAAATTACTTAGTTAGCTGCCTGCGTTTCAGGAGCAGGAAAACATCATGCACTCGTTCACGTTTGGCAGAGGCTTTGAAATAATAATAGTATCAATGAGTCGGGCTGGCTTCCTTTGATTGATGGCCTCACTTACAGGAGAGAATGAGTGGCTGTGACGCAAGGCACTTTATTAATCATTTTTAAATTTCACCTTCCTGAATGGCACTCTTTCATTATCCCTCCAAGGAAAAAATCAACGAAAGTACTCGATTTGCTGCATATTTTGAAATTAAAAAAGTAATATCCTATGTTTATATCAAACGGTCCTTTCCTTGCCTAAAAAAAAAAAAAAAAATGGCATTCTGGATGTACTTCTATTAATGAGCCAAACCATTAACAAGTCACAGAAGCCAGGTCTGCTCTCTTCTCAGCACATCGCTGGTGACTGAT
This sequence comes from Muscardinus avellanarius, assembly GCF_963383645.1. Taxonomy (NCBI): domain Eukaryota; kingdom Metazoa; phylum Chordata; class Mammalia; order Rodentia; family Gliridae; genus Muscardinus; species Muscardinus avellanarius. Next base: position 82,460,966 of record NC_137801.1, on the reverse strand, counting down.
GGCCAGAGGGGAACCAACACGTCTCTCTTCCTACAATCCATCCATCCATCAAAACATTTATTAAATAATTGCTTTCGCTGCAGTTGGAATTTAAACTCCCCAAACACTTGTGGAATGTCTGAGCTGTAGTCACTACGGATATTCAGAGTAAAACCACAAATGTTTCTACATACTGCAGGGCTATTTCAATTGGGGGGGGGCTTTTAAATAAATGCATTATTAAAGGGCTATAATTATTATGTCCAAATTATCAGCTTTCTTCACACACAAAATGTGCAGACCCCTGAATGCACTTCAATGTTTCCAAAGGTACAGTCATCATCCACAGACGGTGACAAAGGTTTTGGTTGTATGTTGGGCAAATTCACTGGCATAGACCATTTTTATGTTTCCTACCTTGCATGTAGACTAATAAATAACCTTTTAATATTGGATACTTTTAAGTGCTTGATATGTTCTAGAAATTTCTGAAGCTAATTATATGCAAAAATAAATAAAATCCAAAGTACAAAGAAAGTAAATTTAAACAAAACAAGCTAACTTTTACTGAGTGCTTTTTACTTATATTCTTTTCACGAGTGAGAGAAAACAAAATAAAACAACAACAAAAAAAAAACCCACTCCGAGAGAGGAGGTGAAAATCACAAAAAGCGAAAATTAAAGTGAAAATGAAAAAATGTTTGCCAAGGGGAAACGCACTCCAGATAAAAATAAACGAAATTCTCTTTGCATTTATGTACTCAAAATTTTTCCACTGGGTACATTTGCACAGTTTGGAATTAGGAAAAAAAAATTAAACAAGCAAATTTCCAGCTAGCACATTTGTTAGAAGAGGAAAGAGAGAAAAAAGCCCTGTAGGTCAAGTCTCGTGGAGAGAATGCCAAATGTCTTTGTGTCCAGTTATTTATGGTTTCAGATAATTGTACAGAAAATATCAAATTTGCATAGTGTGATTATTGCTGATTATTTATCTAGCAGTCAAAATGTTTCAGTGGTTCCTAGGATGACAGATTGACAAGTCCTTAAAACTCATTCATTTTATGAAATTTGCATGTAATTAGGCAATAATGAAGGGATGTTTGCGGACAGAGGATTATACTACAATATGCTGGAAGCAATTCAAAAGCTTGACAAAGTGTTAACATTATCTTCAGACTCAACCAAGCTTTAAACGCTTGGCTCAAAATCAGTAAATGTATGAATTGGGAGAGAAGATTTAAAAAATTATCAATGGAGAAAACTATGTTATTTTTTCATGTTTAAGAACTCATTTATTCACTGAACTTAACTATAATTTGGTGTATTGCCAGTTGTGATCTAGGATTTTTAGAAGAAAGGATTGGGTGAAAAGACAATATGGTGGTATAAAGGTAGCACGGTGTCTTATTCTGACCAGGGCTTCCTGAGTCAAAACCCAGACCCAAAAGGTATGTCCCCTCAGCTAGATGAAGCCCAGACCTTAAACTTGTACTCACTGTAGTGCATAGACTTAAGTTGATAGTCATCTCTACAAGTCTGAGAACCACTTATTTTTACCTTACTCCCACTTATAATAATTTTTAAAATCTGAATATTTATTGCAATTGAGGCTTTTATTGAAAGTGATAATGTTTCTTTTTTTTTTCTACCCAGAAAATAGACTTGCATCTTTCTATTCACAAGTATCTTAAAATTAAAGAAATGGGTTATTTATAAAGTGGCGATCACAACGCCAGATGTAAAGCCACTTCTTAAAAAGTGATGCCTATTATTATGTGGTCTCTTTTTCCTGCTGAAATTCGGTACCATTGCTTCTCCAGGTTAAGATGGACATTATAAAATCTGCATTTGAAAGTTACGGATTGTCTCTGATCTTCACACAGAAATGTCTTTTCAAGTAATTGATGTATATTATGTAAAACGCTTCCTTTCAAAACCAGACTACCTGAAGTATTACAGTTATTATAGTAATTTAAATCAATGAAAATCTTAACAAAGGTTTATGCAGAGTTATAAGAGTAATAAAAGTTATTTCTTTTGACTGCTGGATTCGTAGTTTATAGCTTGAGTTAAGAAGATGTGTGCTCATTACTTTGTGATTCTACCACAATTTTTATTAGTGCTTTGTGGGTACAGGGAATGGGAGAAGGCAACCAACATTTTGAAACTCAAAATAGTAAACTAAATTTCATAACACAGTCTGGAGAAAGGTTTGAGTGCTGTTCCAAAAAATATAAACCTCAGACAGTGGACAGTGTGAGTGCCTACAGGTGTTTGCCACCAAGGAATTCACCCCAACAACCACAAAGAGCTTTCAAATTTAAGGACAGCTAAAAAAAAAAAAATCAGCTTACAAAATTTTGCATATCCTACTATAACTCATTAGTCAGCTTAGGTAAATTTTAGGCACTTTTCTGAATATTGAAATTGTACCAAAATAATAAATATGTCAGAAAATCTCTGCTGGCTAAAGCCTCCCAAAGTTCTTGTGATAGCTAACTTCAAAATTGGTTTGTTGCTGTAAACTTATAGGTATATATTTAAATTAAAATATACCTACCCTCCATGTCATATGCTTAATGTGTGCCAAGCATGGTGGTGCACACTTGTAATCCCTGTGCTTGGGAGGCTGAGACAGGAGGTTCAGGTTCGAAGCCAGCCTCAGCCACTTAGTGAGGCTCTCAGCAACTTAGTGAGACCCTATTTCCAAATAAAAATATAAGATAGGTCTGGGAGTATAGCTCTGAGGTAGAAAGCCCCTGGGTTCCACCCCAAGTACCACACACACACACAAATAGTAATATATGCTTAATGTGGTCAAGTCCAAAGTGGGTTTGTAGCTGGGCTCTGCTTCATGGACTTTCATGAACTCAAATGTCTTTAAATAAATGTCCTTTATCCTTGGAGTTCCTACACCGTTTATTAGTGGATCCGCTGCAACCAGTCTGGAAGGAGGGTATGTTTAAATTCAGGCTTAGCAATGGATACAGTATTCTATCCACATTCCACATTCTGGAATCCAGAAAGGCTGAAAATATCTCTCTGTGCTAAGAAGTAAAGGATATCGGACAGCATTTGGGAGGCTGAGACAGGAGGATTGCTGTTCAAGGACAGCCTCAGCTTCTTAGTGAGGCCCTTTGCAACTCAAAGAGACCCTGTTTCAAAATAAGGGTGTAATAAGGATGGTGCCCCATCCCCCATACCACCAAAAAAAGACACAGGATGTGTGATACACACAGCTTTGTGTCGGCCCCCAACACATCTGCATACTGCTAATAGCTGAGCTTGGCGTGAACATCAACTGACTGCTATCTCTTTGAAGCAAAGTTTCTCAAAAGGCTCCTCTGCACTGATGTTTCTAGCTTCTCTCACCCACCCTATTTTTTCTTGAATATATTCCAATTAGGTGTTTGCCACTTACCTATAAAACTTTTTTTGTTTGTTTGTTTTATTGGTACTGGGGTTCCTGGAAACCCTTCTACCTCCAGGCTACACTCCCAGACCTATTATATATATATATATATTTTTTTATTTTTGGAAACGGTCTCTTAAGCCAGTGTGACTGGCTTCGAACCTGCGTGATCCTCCTGTCTCCACCTCCCAAGCGCGGGGATTACAAGCGTGCGCCACCACGCCTGGCAATAAAACTGTTTTTTATCAAGGTCATTAGCAGCCTCCACATTATAAAAAAAGAAATAGTTATTCCTCAGTTCTCATGGTATTAGACCTACCACCAGAATCCAATGCTACTGACTGCTCTCCATTAAAATACTGCCTTCAGTTGCTTTGGAGAACAGGACTCTCTTCTTTATCCTGTTTCCATCTCACTGGCTGCTTCTTTTCAATATTTGTTGATTCTTCATCTTTTCTTCAGCCTTTAAAAGTTAAAATGTCTTCACTGATCTATATTCATTCCACCCTTGCATAGCTAGCTCCAATCTCCCTAAACTTCAAATACCTAGTCCACTAGGTTTTCCCACTCTAAATTTCTGCAAAACCTGTTAAATTTAACATGTTCTGAATCAAATCGCTTGTAAATTCTACCAGACTCTGTATCATGCATCAGTGGCAAGACCATCTTTTCATCTGCACGCCACCCTCCAAAAAAATAGGCTATTTCCAAAACCTGATGCTTCTCCTAATCCCACTGATCCAAGCTATTATCGCTCTCTCCAGGATGGCTGTAACAGCCACTCATCTACTTTTTCAGCTCCCATCCTTCTCCATTGAGGCCCAGATAATTTTGAAAAAGCTACAGACAGAAAGTTCTCTCATTGACTTGGCACCTCTAATGACTTCCCATCTCCTTCTGACCAAAGGCCAAAGTCCTTACCATGACCTCAACTCCGAATGCATGCTTACTATATAATAGACATACAGTAGGTATTTATAGAAAGAACGGATGGATGAATTTCCCCAGCTGGGCCAGCTTAAAGAAGAAATGAAGAATAGACTATCCCAGAATTAAGACATTTTCAGAGGGGGAAAAATAGTCAAAAAAAGGACTGAAAGTATCAATGGTTCTTATCAGGAAGGAAAATGTTCAAGGCACATGTCAAAAGAAGAATAGAATCTGCATCCTTCAAGCAGTAAGTCCAAGGCTGACTCCAGTTCCCCACCAGCCAGTAGAGAAAAGGTTCCTACAGAATTTTAGGAGTAGGGTTTTGGCATGAGAGCAGATAGAGCTAGTTTTTGAGGCTGGGTCATGGAAAACAGCATATGTAAGAATAATAATAAGTTATACTAGAGAAACTGCCAAATCCAGGTACAGAGAAAATAAACCCAAATTAGAGTCAGGCAATGAAGCCTCAGAGGGGAGGAAGAGAATGCAAATGCCAAAGTGATCCCCTGATGCAATCTTTATAGCAATTTAAGAGGAGAATTTATAGGGTATCTGATGTGTCATCCGAGAAGGCAGAGGAGCTTTAGATTGCCAGATGACTTTAGACAATAAGATAGTCAAATGCAAATCAGAGCAAAAATCAACATCATTTGTTGGGGAAATGATGTCGGCAAGATTCATGTCCTAGTCATACGCTGCTGGTGGGCCCGCAGGAGCAGCATTTTTAAGAAGAAACATGGTAATATAATACGTCATAAAATGGTTCATATTTTTTGTGCAGGTCATACGATAGCTTGGAATTTATTCTAAGCCAAAGATAATTAAGCAAAAGGAAATAGCGATATTCTTTAAAATACATATTGCTGCAGCTGTCTGTGAAAAACCATAATTCTGATAAACCTAGAAGTTTATCAACGGATACTTCATTCAGTGTCATTAAAATGAGGCGTTTCATAGACTGTCGAAGACAGTGCTTGGCAAGCATTTGCTGTGAAGGTCCAGGTAGCAAATATTTTAGGCTTTGAAGGCAATAGTAGCCACAGACAATATATAAAGCGATGGGCATGGTTGTCGTATTATCCTGCATGTGTTACTATAGCAGGTGTCAGAGACTAAATGACGTAAACAACAGACACTTATTTTTCTCACATTTTTGAAAGCCACCAGTCTAGCATGAAGGGCTGGGTAAAACTGATCTCTTTAGAGGCCTCTCTTCTTGACTTGGAGATGACCATCTCTTTGCCTTCTCTTTAGGTGATCTTTTCTCTGCATACATACTCCCTAGTAGCTCTTCCTCTTCTTAAAAAGACATTTCTTTTTCTCACTGAGCATAGTAGCATATGCCTATAAACCCAGGACTTGGGAAGCTGAGGCAGGAGGATCACAGGTTCAAGGCCAGCCTCGACAACTTAGGGAGAACATCAGCCACTTAGTGAGACACTGTTTCAAAATAAAAATAAAAAATACAAAGGACTAAGGTGCAGCTCAGAGGTAGAATGCCCCTGGGTTCAATCCCCAGTGCCAAAAAATAATAATAATAATAATAATAAAGAAGGAGGAGGAGAAGTCATTCCTCTTACTGACTTCAGGCCCCATGCCTATGACCTCCTGCAAGGTGAATTACCTCTTTAAAGGTTCCATCTCCAAATGGAGTCACACTGGGGGTTAGTGCTTCAACACTGAATTTTAAGGGGATATTCTGCCTGTAATATCTGTATTCTAATAAAGGCTTATTTACAAAACACAGGCAGAGGGAAAAATTTGTTTTCATGGCCCATGACTTTCTGACCCCTGATACGGAAGCATGGTACATACTTACATGTGACTTGCAGCCTTTATTTATTTTAAAAGCACAATATAGTGCAGAAAACACCACTATTACAGGTACCAACCTATGTGTATGCGCAAAGGTACCTGGTTGGCCTGGCTGGGTGGCATTTTCTTTTGATCACTGTGATTATTATCAATGCTTCTATACTGGTTACAGAAAAAAGATGGAGAGGAGTCTGAAAGAGGAGGAGGAGAAGGAAGAAAACATTGGAGGTAATGGCAAACTTTGATCATGCTCTTGCAGGAGACCCAGCATCCCGTTAAAAGCCAAGTAGTCAGCTCATTAACCTCTCACACCATTTTCCATCATTTTGCAAAAGAGAAACTGAGGCTGGATGTGTTACATAAGTCTCAGATCATTTGAGACCTTCAGACCTAGAATTTGTCAAAGTCCCCGAAGTCCTATCCACGACTGCTCTAAACTTCCTTGAGAATGCACGGATTTTACAATATTAAAAATGATGTAAAGGGTTATGTTCATTGTATTTATGGGATTAAAATTAGAGAGACGCCTTCTGTAGCTACAAACCCAGTATATAGTTTTGAGAAAGTAGATTGAACTAGATGAAACTATTATAAATCAGAAAATGCTTAAACATGAGCAATTTTAATGAGTCAACTTCTTTCTCAAGTCAGGTATGCCTGTCTCCTGAGAGTTCTTCCAAAGTAAATGTCCAGGCCCACCACAGCCCAGAGAGCCCCATCAAGTCCAACAAGCTACAAAGATTTCTCTTTACCGGGCTGCAGTGTAGGAGGGTCTCCAAAAGTATTTACACATTCTTAGCTAGCAATGTGCTTCATGTTTGGGTGCAAAACATAAATAGACTAAAAATATTTGTTTATTATTTTAGGAAATGTAGACCTTGTGAAAAATACCAAATTTAATAGCCCTAGAGACTGAAACTCTTTATTCACTCACCTGGCTCCATTTGGGGACTACTAACGTCCTGGTAGGCTTTGCCTCTCCAGTGAGGTTGAACTCTGAGTGGAAAGGACCATTTCTTAGGGCAAGAAAATCCACTGGTCTCAGGATAATTGGGTTCTTGGCATTTGGGATAAGAGTAATGATTAATGTCAAGCTTTTTTGATGGTCACTGGTCTGAAATGACTACTTGTCAATTATTAAAGAGTTCATAGACAGCCATCTCCTCATTCACCAAGTGGTAAGTGGTCCAGAAACTACCAACCAACAAGAAAAAAATTTTAACCAGAGAATATAGTAGCCAGGATTCATTGTGGTAACTAGAAGGAAAAGGGTTGAATGGTCTTTCTGAAACTTAAGGACTCAGGATCAACCACTAAGTGTGGTTCTTTCGGGGACATTTGCAGCTTGTCACAATTAAATACTCCTTCTCATAGATGCACTTTCTGGGACATGGATGGCTGGAGTTTCAAAATGACTCTAAGGAGTTAAAGTTTAGCAAAGATCCCCCTACTGTCCTAGCACATATATCCGTGTATGTGCTAGGACATATAATGGGAACACTAAGACTTTGATAGGGGAGTTGGAAACATCTGTCAATTGAAATGGGCAGCATCAGAGTTGAACATCTAGAACCTTCCAGCTGTCATCTGTGGGTCTGGAACAATGGGACTTCACCGGAACTTTTCCATAGCACGCTTCTCTTCTAGCCTTATAGAAGGAAACTCCAATGCTGGGTATCATTCCAAAGCACATTGTGTATGATCAATAAGCCTGCCCTCCATCAGATTTTCCTCATATTCAGTCTCATGGAAGACATAAGTAGAGGAGAATGGCCATCGAGTCGTATGTTGCTACTTAGGAAGCCACAGGCCAACTCCTTTGCAGATACCAACACCTGGTGTGGCCCTGATTGAACAGAAAGCAGGCACTCATTTGATATTTGTTTCAATTTGTTTTTAAAGTAATGCATTAATAATTACTGGTCCGCCGGGCTTGGTGGTGCACGCTTGTAATCCCCGCGCTTGGGAGGCTGAGACAGGAGGATCACACAAGTTTGAAGCCAGCCTCAGCTACTTAATGAGACTCTCAGCAACTTAGTGAGACCCTGTTTCCAAATAAAATATAAAATAGGTATTGGAATATAGCCCACAGATAGAAAGCCCCTGGGTTCCATCCCCAGTATCACCAAAAAAAAAAAAAAAATTACTGGTTCCCATATACATGAAAAGTTAGCCCAAGGAATTGTCCAGTGATACCAGAGAGAAGGGACAACACTCTCCTCCACCAATCTCCCTTCTTCTTAGCCTTTTGCAAATAATTTCCCGTGTTCCATGTACTCTTAACACTTACTAAGGTCTGAAGCTGCCACTCCGATGTGCACCATGGTGGAGGCATGAGAGGTGTCAATGATTTTATTATGCCCTCTCTTCCCTACAAGTCAGTTGGCTTCTATCTCAAAACTACTCTGCCCTCCAAGGTCATTGGCCTCCACCCCTCATCACACTGGCTCACTCCTCTCCCCCTGCCCTTCCTTTTCTATTAAAGGCATTCCTCTGTTTTCTTGCTAAAATAAGTAAGATCCACTACATTTCCATCATCTTTAAGGACAAACTACATCTTTCGTCTGTCTTAACTTACCATCTTGTGGTGGCTTCCCTAGTGCTCAGCTTGGCTTGTGGCCACATCCTGCCAGTGTCTGTCTTTGTATTATTTTCTCCTCTGCCTGTCCTCATCTCTTTTGATTCTTATAAGGACATGTCACTGGATATATTTTCATCATGTTTCAACTTACTCTTCTCATTTGTATGTGGAATGATCCTCAAAGCTCATGTGTTGAAAGCCTGGTCTCTAGTGTAGAAAGAAATTAGAGCTGGAAGAAGTAGGTTGCAGGGGGTATAGACTTGAGAGTCATATTATTCCTCTCTCTCTCTCTCTCTCTCTCTCTCTCTCTCTCTCTCTCTCTCTCTCTCTCTCTCTCCTTCCCAGCTTTTATAAGGAAAGCATCTTTTCTCCTTCACACCTTATAGCTTATAGTCATAAATTTCTTCCTTGGAGACTGCTGACCATGGATTGAATTTCTGGAGCCATGAGCAAAATAAACATTTCTTCTTCTAATAAACATTTCTTGTCAGGTAGTTTTGTCACAAGGATAAAAAGCTGACCAAAACTTACCATCTTCAAATTCATTAATACTGTGAGAAGCAATGGAGGGAAATGTAAGGCAAACTGTATGATACTATTTATTCTTGAACCAAGACTCTTAAAATATTCTACTTCACCTTACATACCAACTCATTTGCACTTTACCACACCACCGACACTTATGTAATAGTCTTCAAATCTACACACTAGGGCCCTTCTCATGACTTCAAATAAAAAAAAATTCTAACAATTCTATTGGTAATTTCCATATTCCCATTGTAGATCATTCCACTGTGAAGGTTGTCTCCAAAAAATCCCTGTGCCATGGGATATGTTCACATTCAAATCCGTGGGACCTATGAATGTCAAGGTTTTGGAAAAGAGATCTTCAAACAAATAAATAAGTTAAAGATACTAAGATGAGGTCATCTTGGATTATCCAGGTAGGTCCTATATCTAGTGATGAGTCCTTCTAAGAATCAGAAGAGATTAAGAGCCATAGAAGAGAAAGTGATACAAAGGCAAAGGCTGAGTTTGGTATAATTTAGCCACAAGCCAAGGAAGCTGAGAATGGCTGAGCGCCACCAGAAGTTGGGAAAGACAAGTCAGGATTGTCCCATAGAGATTCCAGAGGGAGCAATCCTCTGCTGGAACTGTGACTTCAGATTTCTGGCTTCCAGAACAATGAATGAATGACTTTTTGTTGTTTAGAATTACCTATTTGGTGGAAATTTGTAATGGCCCATCTAGGACACTAATGTACCCATTCTTTCAAATATTTTGGAAATGAAGTTTTGCCACTAATTCCATCCTAGACAAAATAAAATGTAATGTAATTTTTAATGCAATATGGAACATAATTTCTACACAGAGGAATCGTGTTTGACTAATTCATTCAACAAATATTTATTGAATGTGCACTCTCTGCCAGTCCCTGTAATAAATGCTAGAGATTAATGCTCTTTTGTTGAGATCTTATATTCTAATCTTACCAATTTTTTTCCCTAGGGAAGCAGGAGGTATTTATAAATAAGTAATATAATTAGGGGAAGCTGGTGGTCTGAATGAAGTCAGATTTTAAGATGTCCTGCAAAAATTCTGTACAAGATCAATATTCAAAGTGAAGGTAGACAGGTGTCAGAGAAGTGTTTGGTTGTGCCTAAGTAACCTGGTCCAAAAATAAAAAAAGTAATCACAAGAAGAACAAGTGAACAAATTCTTTTCACCATGGGGAAACTGTAAAATAAAAATAATCAAAGAATGAATTCAGGAACAAATATTTTTATTTAGATAATATTTGGAAAGACAATGAGGAGAAAAATGGCCCAGGGACTCTCTAATATCAGAGAGTACATGAAGCACCCCCATAACTGGTGGGAAAGAAATGCTAGTCTATCATCAGAAGTTCACTGCAGCCCAGATTTTTGTCCCAAAATTACCTCAAAATTTTGAGACAAAATGAATGAAGTAATTGAAAGGAAAAAATAGACAACATATCTGAACCATAAATCAACTCTGTGTTACTGGATTTAGATTTTCCTCTCCATGGCATAGAAAGGGCTCATTGAATATCAGACTCAGAGGCACAGAGATCTACCATGTAAGGTAAAGAGATAGGGCTATATGCGGAAATGTAAAACACACCACCTGGGTTCCTGCAGGTCGTACACTCTGTGAGGATACGGGTGATCATCAATGATTATTCTGTGAAATCCTAGATAGAACTCAAAGGCTCCCTTTGAAGCTGAGTGTGTGTGTGTGTGTGTGTGTGTGTGTGTGTGTGTCTGTGTGTGTGTGTCTGTGTGTGTATAAATAGCAGATGTTTAATGTATGTCTATCGGTTGATTATTAATTGAAAAAATACCACCGAGCAAACAAAAGATGAGCTGCTTCATCAAGATAATAGTAAATTTAAGAAACTTGTTAATCATGGACATCATATTGATTGACCACAGAAATGGATTCAAAAAGGGGATTCCTCTGAAGTAATCTGTAGGAGTTATTGCAGGAAGAGTTAAGGGGTGGGGGGAGAAAGTTTCAGGGGATGGCGATGGGGAAATGCGATGCTTGCATTTTGAAGATTTCACTCAAAATAGTTTTTTTTTTAAAGAGTAACACACTCAGTTATAAAGATCTATGGTTTGACATAGGTAGGATCTTTATTAAAAAGCCCTGAAGTGCCTTATTTTACTTTTTAATCATGCATTGTAATTATACATCATAGTGATGTTCAAAGTCATACCAACAAATACACACACAAGTGTTGACGCATTTCCTTGGACTCTTTCAAAAAAACTTTTCTGAAAGCCACTATTGTACATGTTAAAAATGTGCATAATGTGTAATGTTTTCATATGAGTTAAAATTTTAAAAAATATAAAAGATATACATTGGAAATCTCCCTTCAGTCTTTGCCCACAGCCTCGATCTATATACTCATTTTTATCTTCTCCAAATTAAAAATAAACAAAGAAATGAATAAGCGATAGCTTCGTCCTTACTATTTTTACTTGAAGATCGTAATGCAGGTGTGCATAAATAATTCTCTCGCCATTTTTATAATTTTATATACTTTAATGGATGCATTATATCTCTCATCATAATGTAGTTCAGAGTGATCATGATAAGTATACACACAGCTCTTGGTGGACTTTCCCCTCTATTCTCTCCCTATTCCCATACAGGATATTGAGACTGATATTTGTATTCTCACATTGATCCGTATTGTCAATGGAAGTAATTCCTTCATTGATCCTTCTTCTCCTCTCTCCCCTTCCCCAATCCCTCCTCCCTGGCTCTGCTGAAGTTTCTCCAACATTATCTGAAGCCCCTCTGGTATTCTGAAAACTCCCTAGCTTCCACATATTAGAGAAAACATACGACCCTTCACTTTCTGTGCCTGGCCAGTCTCACTTATCATGATGTTTTCCAGGTGCTTCCATTTTCCTGCAACTGACATAATTTTGTCATTCTTCATTGCTGAGTCGATTTCCATTGTATTTATATCTCATAGTTTTGTAATCCGTTCATCTATCGATGGATGCCTAGGTTGGCTCCATAATTTGGCTATTGTGAATTGTGCTGCTATGAATGTGGATATAGATGCATAGTTCTCTGATTTTAGTCACTTTGGAAAGAGTTCCAGAAGTGATATAGCTGGATCATATGGAGAATTCATTCCCAATTCACTACTTTTTAAAAAAAATTCCATAGTAGTTCATCATATAGACACAACATAGCTTTATCCAACAAGACCCTAATGGTGAATATTTGGTTATACTAAGATTGTCCTTTTTTTTGTGGTACTGGGATGAAATCCAGGGCAATTCTAACTCTGAGCGACACCCCATTCCTATTTTTCTTCATTGTTTTGAAATAGGGTCTCACTGAGTTACAAACGGCCTCTCTAATTAGCTGAGGCTGTATATGAACCATGATCATCCTGTCTCAGCCTCCCAAATGCTGGGATTACAAGCATGCACCACCATCCCCAGCTCTTATATTTTCTAACAAACCATGTTTCATCGAATAAATGCTCCCATGTAAGTATAACAACAGGATAAAAATTTCTAAAGTTGAAATTACTGATTTAAAAGTGCAAATGTTTAATTTTTTTTAAACGACACCAAATTGCCATCAGTAGCGGTATACCAATATATGCCAATGTAATATCAGATTAAACTTTTGTTTTTAAACAAATATACTGCCACCAGCCTAGCACTAAATCCTGATAGATTCCTGTGGGTATGGCAAGTTTTTGATGGTACTTGCTTACTTCCCTACATTTGGGAAAATAGCTCCATTCTTCAAGGCACTGTACATCACATTGGTGGGCATTGGTTCACATCATTGGTATCTATACCCTGTGCTCCTGAAAGGAAGTGTCATTTCCCTTGACCTTGTTTGACAAGGAAGGCTCCCAGCAGAGCTCTGGCCATGTGTGGTGCCTATTTGATGTTGAAGATAATGACAAATGGCATTTTAATTTACTGAAAGAGCAATTCACATTTCAGAAATCTTGGAGTCTCACTTATAATAACACCCACAACAACAGCTTACCCTTGGTATCTTTCTCATAGGCAGCTAATAAAAAATACTTTTGATATAGTAGGTGTGTTTAAATAGTACGAACTTCATCTTAGTGATGTATTTTTATAACCCTCAACTTCCTCCGGTTTCTTAGGAAGGAAAACATAGATCTGCATTTGATAAAATATTTCATCCTCTGTTTCCTTTGCTCTTTCTGAGACACAAAGCATATTTATAAAACCCAAACTATCTGCTAAAAATAAGAATGAATGGGGTCCCCCCCAAGTAATTTATTTCAATCACCTGAGGAGCTAATACATCATGTGTAGTCGTTATGGCAGCCACAGATAGCAAGATAATTTTGCATGAGATGGTCTCTGATAGAAACAGAAATGCATGGGATATTTAAGTGAAATTTTTATACCTGGTCCTAATAATTCTTGTAACGATGGAAACATTTCCCCGCTAACATCTTGTGGCTCAAATCCAGGCTGCAGAGTAAGCTAATTATGTGCAGGATGCTGTCCTTTTTGAACGCTTCCTCATCAAAACCAAGCACGTCACATAATCATGCAGTAATAAAGGCAGAGAACTCTGTGTAGAATGAAGAGACATCTAACATGGCAATGCATGCATGTGCAGAAATAAAAGGTGGACCCCAGTGTAAGCAGCCACTGATAAAACAAAATCAGAATGAAGTAACTTCTCGGTGCAGGTCATGTATGGTAGGATCCTCTGCTATGAAAGGGCAGTCCTTCAAGGTTTTATTTATTTATTTATTTATTTATTTATTTATTTATCTATCTATCTATGTTTTGAAAAACTGGGGCTTCAGTCTGGGGCATTCTGCCTCTGAGATACACCCCCAGTCCTATATTTTTATTTTTTTATTGGTGAATTATAGTCATACATCTTGATGGGGTACAGGATGGTAGAGTCATACATGCACACATCACCCAATTAGCCCTTCCCCGATTTCTACTCCATCTCCTCCCCCTCACTCCTCATGGTTGGCTTAGTGATTGACTTTGATATGTTTGTTAGTGTGCATCATGTACATTAGAAAATTTCCCTCCTCCTCCCTCCCATTCCCCAGCCCTATATTTTATTCTTTATTTTGAAAACAGGGTCTGACTAAGTTTCAGAGGTCTCACTAAGTAGCTAAGGCTGGCCACAAACCTGCAATCCTCCTGTCTCAGCCTCCCAAGTACGGAGATTATGAGTGTGTGCCACCACGCCTGTCCCATTGAGGTTTCTTCCTCTCTCATTTTCAAAAAGTCTCAACTGAATGAAAGAGATTGGCTGAATTTGACTCCAAGTATCTCTGACAAAAGCAAAATGATAAAAAAAAATCTGGAAATGTCTACAAGTGAGAGATGTTACCAGAGGGGAAAGCAAAGTATTAGATAAAAATGCAGTGGCTCAAGGGAGAAAGAAAAAAATGTTATGGGAGTACCACAGGCTGCAGGGTAGAAATACAAGCACACACATGTTAAGAATTGAGATTTAGCTGGGCATGGTGGGGCACCCATGTATTCCCAGCATTCGGAAGGCTGAGACAGGAGGATCAGGGTTCGCTACCAGCCTCAGCTAACTTGTGAGGCCCTTTGCAACTCACTGAGACCCTGTTTCAAAATAAAGAATCAAAAATAGGGCTGCAGGGGTAGCTTGGAGGTAAAATGTCCTGGGTTCCATCCCCAGTACTGCAAAAAAAAAATTGAGATTTAAAATTTAAAGAGATATTTTAAAAGACCTACAGTCTAAATGTCTGTGTACTTAAATGAAATCATAAAAAATTACAATCAAATTACGATGGGCCGATTCAGGTTAGTCAGAGAAGGGAACTTAGGTTTGGGGAACCATCTATTTCTTTTTAATCATCCTCAAATCTGTTTGTTTTTCCTTAATTAAATGAAATTGAGGGAGTTACTTGTGAGAAGTACATTATTTTATCTAGCTCTTCTGATCATGAAGCTCAAATGACTTGAAATAAATTAATTGTCAAGAGCAAAAAGCTGGCTGGTTGTGAGTTAGCAGTTACCTTGCCATGAGCCAAAGGGTATGGTCAACAGGGGCCAGCAAGATCCCAGGAGGAAGGAGATGGATAAACTGAGGAGAGTTGAGTGAAGAACTATATAAAGCTGTGAGAGAATTAAAGTGAGGAGAGAAAAAAAACAAGCTCCTCAGAAACAACCCCACCAGAAGGAATTAAGCATTAGACATAAGCATGGTTACCTGAATCTAGCGAGGGGAGAGGCAAGAGAGAGAGAGAGCTACTATCAAATTCAGCCCTGAGGCAGAGTCAAAGAGCGTGTGCATTACCCAGAATCCCTGTCCTAGTTCCTGCTCAGCTCCTGTGAGTTCTTGTGGGTCAGAAGAAACCAAGCCAAAAGACAAAAGAGCAATGAACCCAGGCTTGACATGTCGCACCCCAGGGTGTAGAGCAGGCAGAGGAGTTTGACGGGAGCTGAACAGGTACCAGGAAAACATTGGACAGGATGGGTACATTTTGCAGAAACACAATGAAGATTGAGATCATCTGTCCCGAAATTTGCTGCATTGTTAACAGAGTAAGCCTCACTCTTTCAGAGCAGATCAGACATTTCCAGATGCTGCCTGAACTCTTTGTCCCTCTAGGCCCCACAGGACATACTGGAGCAGCGTTGACCCTGTCGGGTACCATTAGCCAGAGTGGAAGATAGTAATACCTCAATTCCTACCTCGGTGTCTGCCATGGAGCGCTGAGCACTATTGCTCTTCCTGGCTTTCAGGAGCAATGTGGATTTTAGAACTACCCCCCCCCCCCGCCCCGCGCAGGAAGTAGAAGAGAGTAAATGTAAAGAAACAAATATAAATATATTGTCCTTGTAATTCCAGAAGAAGAAAAAAAAGAACAATTTGGAGCTTAAGTCTTGACAATATTGGCTTGGAGGATGATCCTCTGATAGGGGAATGATATCCAACATATATAAAGTACTTACTTTTATTTTGTTTGTGTGTGGTACTGGGGATGGAACCCAGGGGCCTTCTACCTCGGGGCTACACTTCCAGACCTATTTTATATTTTTTTATTTGGAAACAGGGTCTCTTAAGCCAGCTGAGGCTGGCTTTGAACCTGCGTGATCCTCCTGTCTCAGTCTCCCAAGCACGGGAATTACAAGCGTGCGCCACCACGCCCTGCAAGTACTTACTTTTAAATACTTAAAACTAAAGAAACAAATAATCCAATCAAGAAATTGGAAAGTGAACTAAATAGATACCTCACAAAAGAATAAATGCTAATAGACAAGAAATAAATTTAAAAAAAACATTCAACATCTATGACAGGCAAATCAAAAAGACATTGAGATTTCATTTAACCCCAGTCAAAATGGAAATCATCAAGAAGTCAAACATTAACAAATGCTGCGAGGATGTAGGGAAATAGGAAACCTTACATTGTTAGTGAAATCACAAATTGCTATAGCTACTATAGATACCAGTATGGAGATCCCTCAGAAAACCGGGAATGGATCTCTGTGGATCCATATGATCCAGCTGTACTATTACTGCTGTCTTTCCAAAGGGACTGAAATCAGATTATGATAGTAATGTATGCATATCCATGCTCAGAGCAACACAGTGCACAATACA
Source organism: Muscardinus avellanarius (assembly GCF_963383645.1). Taxonomy (NCBI): domain Eukaryota; kingdom Metazoa; phylum Chordata; class Mammalia; order Rodentia; family Gliridae; genus Muscardinus; species Muscardinus avellanarius. The sequence goes on along the minus strand of NC_137801.1, from coordinate 82,444,086 downwards.
CAAATTATGGGACCAGTCTAGATATCTATCAACAGATAAATGGATTACAAAATTACGGAATATACATGCAAAGGAATTCTACTCAGCTTTAAAGAATAGCACGATGTATGGACCAGGATAACAACGTGATAAGTGATATTAGCAGTCACAGAAAGTGAAGGATATCAGAGATACTTCAGATAATAGAGGAGAAACTTCAATGAAGCCAAGGATGTGATCTAAGGAAAGGTGGGGGAGGGGGAGAGAGAATCGATAGAGGAATCATTGCCATTGACCTTATATACATTATGAGAATCCCAATCCTAATCTCAGTTATCTGTAGGGGGAGGATGAGGAACGGGGAGAGAGCCTGGGAAAAGCCCACCAAGTGTTGCATGCCTGATGTCACCATCACTAAGAACCACATTTATAATGTGAGATTATAATGCACCAATAAAAGTACAAAAAAAAAAAAACTCTCAGGGAATTGTTTTAAAAATCCCAACCCATCAGATGAAAAAAAAAAATGTTGGTTTTTTTTCTCCTCAACTTCATACTTACTGAGATTGACATGTGTCATGATGGAATATGATGGGTAAATTAGAAAGTAGAATTTGTGGTTTTGTTTCCCTCATCACCCCGGCCATTTCTTCCCTGAGCTTGTAGCAGGGTTACAGCACTCCTTCTCAACCTTTTTATTTTATTTTATTTTATTTTATTTTATTTTATTTTATTGGGTGCATTGTAATCTTGCCTCACATTGGGGCACAGAGTGTTAAAAATACACGCACACAGCTCTCATTGCCCTCCCTACCAACTCTTGTTGCCCCCATCTCAACCTCAACTCTCAAGTCTTTGAGGTTGGAACTGGCAGTTGTGTTCAGGGCATTCCTTATTGACATTTTTTCTTGACTCTGTGACATCACAATTTCTGGGTTTCCTTCTGTTTGACGAGTGGTACCTTCGGAGTCTCTTTTGTGGAGAATTTTCTACCTGTCACTTCCCCAATTTATCTGAATATTATTTGCTCTGATGTCACCTGTACACCACATGTAGGACTTCTGGTGAATCATAACCCCTACCAACAGGATCCCTTGATAGGGCTGTGTATGATGTGCACTGAGTAAATGTACATTCTGTCTTGCCTCTTTTCCCCATACGTCAAGGGTGCTCAGCAGCCATAAGGTCCTCATATTTCCATATTTCCAGCAAAAATTCTTCCTGTTCTTCAAGTCGCCAAACGTATAGCTCACTGCTAGAGGTGACAACAGCCTAGTGGCACTGTACAATTTGATTAAAATCTGTATCTGAAGCCAGTCTTGGTGGCGCACACTTGGGAGACTGAGACAGGAGGATTGTGTGGGTTCAAAGCCAGCCTCAGCCACTTAGTGAGGCTCTCAGCAACTTAGTGAGACTGTTTTTCAAATAAAGAATAAAATTAGGGCTGGGGTAGAATACCCCTGGGTTAAATCCCCAGTACCAAAAAAAAAAAAAAAAAAATACCTGTATCTGACTAAATAGTCTATTGTCTGATACTTTTACCATTCAAAGAATGCGTTTGTAGCCAACCATTTATTCACTTAGGTGCGGCACATAGAAATGCAAGCTTTTGCTTTTAGATGCTAAGCTCACAAACATAACTGCAAACATCCAAAGAGGGCTCGCACACAAGAATTATGGGATAAGAAGCCGTATTTATCAGACAGACAAAAGGAGATCAAAGAAAGGAGGAACCAGATAGATAAATGGTGCTGGGCTAGGCTTTACAGAGAAAGAAGGTTAGACCTGGATCCAATAGGAAGGATAGGGAACATTTGACTATGATAAAAAAGTGGTAACTAATGAGTCTCTTTCCCACACATATGCAGAGTTGTTGACATAGATACGTAAGGACTGAATATATGTATATGTGTGAAAGAGACAGCAAGATTTTTTTTTTTGGTTCTAGTTATTATGACAACCTTATGTTTAGTGAGTCAGGGTGATTCCTCCAGTCTCTGATCTTTATTACCTCCAGGAGAGTCGGCTTATTGTCTTCTCACTTTATCTATTCCAGGACCTCGCATGTGACTGATGCAGCCGAGGTTTTCAGTAAAGTTTTATTTCAAACTGTGAAACCAGCCAAGGTGACCATAAACAGATGACTGGATTAAAAAACTATGGGATATGTACACAGTGGAACTTTGCTCGGCCATAAAGAAAAACACAATGATGTAATTTATAGGGAAATGGATGGGACACTGGAGAACACTGTGCTAAGTGAGATTAGTCAGTCACAAAAAAAAAAAAAGAAAGAAAAGGAAATCGGATGCTCTACCTAGTATGTGGAAGCTAGGGAGAGAATGGGTCATAGGAGGAACTCTAGACAAAGAAGGAGATACTTTAGATGAACAAATAAGGAGACCTAACTGAGGGAATGGGAGGAGGAAGAGGGAAATTCCCTAATGTACATGATGTACATTAACAAACATAACAAAGTCAATCACTAAGTCAAATATGAGAAGGAGGGGGGGATGGGGCAGGAATTGGGTCAGGGCTAATTGGGTGATGTGTCCATATATGTCTCCACCATCTTGTATCCAATTAAGATGTATGACTACAATGCACCAATAATTTTTTTAAATCCTATAAAAATTTATACTTTATCATGACACCTCTAGAAGTCACATATTGTCACATTACTAAATTATTTACTTCCTCAAAGGCAGAGTATTAAATTAGTCCAAGAGCTGAAAATATAAACCTTTAAAGTCATGACTTGGTTAGATTAGAAATTTTTTAAAAAATAGAAATTCACATCAAATTCAAAGTTCTCATCAATTCAATGGCTGCTTCGGGTTGGTGTGGTTTCAGCAGTTGCAGATTTTCAATCCAAACCTCCTGTCCCCTCAATTTTACTTTTCAAGGCCTGTCAGCCCAAAGATATTTTGAAGGCACCTTATAGTTCTGGAATTTAGGCAAAAGGACAAGAAGGGTCATGGAGGAGATGCAGAGATCATAAGAAAAAGGCCTGGGCCAAGTGTGGTGGTGCACACTTGTAATCCCAGCAATCGAGAGGTGGAGAGCGAAGGATCATGGTTCACAGACAGCCTCAGGTACTTAGTGAGGCCCTTGGCAACTCAGTGAGACCCTGTTACACAAAAATAAAAAGACTAAACTACAGGGCTGGGCCGGGAGGCAGGAGGGCCGGGCGTGGTGGCGCACGCTTTGTAATCCCCGCACTTGGGAGGTGGAGACAGGAGGCTCGCGCAGGTTCGAAGCCAGCCTCGCTGACTTAAGAGACCCTGTTTCCAAATAAAAAATATAAAAAATAGGTCTGGGAACGTAGCCTGGAAGTAGAAGGGTTTCCAGGAACCCCAGTAACACCAAAAGTATAAATAAATAAATAAATAAATAAATAAATAAATAAATAAATATAGGGCTGGAGTGTAACTTGAAAGTACAATGCCCGTAGGTTCCACCCCCAGTACCAGAAAAATAAATGATTAATTAATTAAATTAATAATTTTAAAAATGATGGGAAGAGTGTCTGTCTTGGGGCTTCTTAGTCCCTGGTGGGGAGAAGGCTAAGTCACACCCTGCACCAAGCAAGGATTCCAGATACTGAGTCCCCAGGTGGGTGCTAAGCAGGATGAGGCAAGCTATCTGTCCCTAAAGGAATTTAGATAACAAGAAAGTAAATAGCAGTCAGAGAAACCCGGGAAGGTTTTATGGGAGAAAGTGTGACCTAATTTTGAGAGAGGGATTATGAAGGATTTGGGTAATTAGAAAGCATGTTGGGGGACTTTTCAGCTGCCGGGCAAAATACACTGGCAGACAGCAGGGTTGGAGGAGAACGGTCTGTGAAGGACAAGGAGGCCACTTGTGGAATGGAGCAGAGGCTGTGATGGGGGCAGAGGAATCCCACGGTGACCATACAGTTGGATTTTCTTAATGAACTCACGCCATTCAATTTGTCCAGCCAAATGATGGTAGAACTCTACGAGAAAATGCAACTTTATCTGCAATCCCCTGCATGTCCATGGGATAAATGAAAGAAGAAATAAGTGATCATTGTCTTTTCCCATTTGGCTGCTGAATATTGAGCCTCTTTCAAAGACTACAGAAGAGCACAAGCATTTCTCTATATCGATTTACGCACAAACACACGCACACACGAACACACACACAATCAAATATTGTATTCCAAATATGCTACTCTTCTTCAAGACACACTAAAATCCTTTCTTTGGTGACCAGATATATTACTTATATATTCTCCACAATGGTATCATATCGTTTACCCTTTGAGGATAGACTTGATATTGGTCAAAATACAGTTTACCTCATTCATACTCGAATGCAAAAACGTGCAGATTGTTTAAATAATAAATTTGTTTATTTTTGTATTTTTATGAATGCATTTTAACTGTACATCATAGTGAGATTCAAAGCAATATATTCACATATATGCACACAGCAGTTGATGGATAATGTATTTAAATACTCAAACACAATGATTAAGGAATGAAATGAGTCTCCTGGTGTGTCTCGATGGTGACTTAGAAATGTGTGGCACAAAAATACTCTCCAGGGGAAAAAAAAAACTTCAGGAACATCAAGGAGATGAGAGAATTTTCAATTTATGAATTTTGACTGTAACAGTGGCTTCTTCCTATTGACAAACTCTTAAATTTGGGACCTACCTTTATTTAGATGGCTTTGTATTTAAATTCACTTCATTGGAACAAGAAATCCACAATCTGGACAGAAAAAAAAAAGTTCCTGAGATTCTAATTAGAAGAAATGACTTGTGTAGGGTCCTGCATTTAGGCTGCAAAACAGATCAGTAAGCTAAGTAGTTCTATTACTCGCCTGCATATTATACGATTCTTTTTCCAGACCAAAGAAATTCCTAGTAGAAAGTTTTCCATCTTCTACTTACAATTCATACTATTTTAAGGCTTGTGGTAGTCCATTTTTGTGTGGTTAAATGTCATTCTCCTTGGAAGGTGTTTGTGTTTTTATTTTACCTTCCTTCCTGGAGTTGGGACTAGTGTATAACAAAATATAATCTGTTTAAACTTTACAATGGATACTCTGTTTAAACTTTAATTTGTTTTAAGTTATTTTCCAACTATTTAAGAAATATCATAGGCATTTTGTATTAACATTTGTTTGATATATGTAGTCACTACATAAAACTGTTCTTTCCTGAATTTTGTATGTATTTGGAACACAACAATTATTAATAAAATATTGGATATAGTGTATTAAATATTTTTACAATCCCTAGGGAAAGGAACGTAGGGAATAATTTTGGAAGGAAAAATAAAGAAACCAACCATTTATAGAATCGATTGAAAAAAGACTCATCAAAGGAACTGCTATGTTGATTTGTCTGGTCACACAATTCTCAACCATTTGCTTGTAAGCGAAAATAAAATTAAGTCTGGTTGTCTTAAGAAATTAAATTAAAAACACAAAAGGAGTTTTAACTCAAATTTCTCCATTCTATACCCCCACCCCTACTTTCCGCACACACATTTGTTTAAGGATCAGCTTTGCACATTCATCTGCTTTAAAAAGTAATATTCACATTCACCGAAGAATGCAAGCATTTTCCCTTAGATATTAAGAAGCTGCATTCAGATGGTTGTTGAACCTGCTTGGAGCCTTTCACTAAGAAACTGATTTCCTTACTTACCTATGCCAACAGTTTTTTTCCTAGTCATTTGTCATTTTACATAACACTACGCAAAGCAACCATTCCTGGGGATGTCCTAAACAACAAGAAAGCCTCTATAACAATTTTTGACGCTTGGGATTGCGTGGAGAAGCCCATATATTCATCAGCGGCAGATTCATTGCACTTTCTGTTTAGCTGGCCATTTCCTGGTGAAACAGTGATGTTTTATTTGGCAAGCAAGAGCTACTAGAACAGGAGAGACGTTGTGTTCATGAAGCCAACTCTTGGACAGAACTCCTTTGCTTAGTGTGTGTGTGTGTGTGTGTGTGTGTGTGTGTGTGCGTGTGTGTGTGTTTGTATGCGTGTATGTTATTTATTCAAGATTTGGGGGCTAAGAGTCACCCTCCTTATTTGTCTGTGAAGATATGCCTTTACACAGTTTATGATTTTTCTAAACTTGTTTTCTTTTAAAATTGTTTCAAGTGACTAGATGTATTTTAAACTATTTGGCTAATAGTTCTTACTGCACCGTATTTGTTATTCCTATTGCTATTCTCATCCTCTACCATCACATCCTTGAAAAGATAAAGTGGATGATCATGTTTTTAAAGATTAAAAATAGAAGGTGTGGGAGGCAGAAACTAGATACAATTACAAAATTGCTCCAATCGAGTTTCATTTGCTAAATGGCTTCAGGTTACAGTCTCAATCCTAAAAGAATAGTCTGTTTTCACATTTAAGATATTTTTTTAGGTCATCTCACTAGTCATAATAAAATTAAGTACAAATGATCACTGTATTGAGAGAGTGCCTTGAACAGTTGAATCTCACAAGCAAACACTAACTTGTGGCCTGTGAAGCCAACCTGTCTTTCTCTGACTCAGACTGTCGCCTCTTAATCTATATTTAATCATCTCCAAAGAAGAGAAAATTATTGTAATGGAAGGGAACAATTCCTTTTTCTGATACTTGATTCATTTTTTCCCTCTCATTTAAAATAAGGCCGTATTTGAAGTATTGTGGTATATAAAATGATGTCTCAAGATTTTCCTCTCTTCTGAAGTGTGTGTGGAGATGAACATGTTTTGATTTATTTGACAAGGGCTGGTAAAGTATTTGTTGTGTGGTTTTGTTTCTTTTTAAAGAATAATAGCTGGCCAGAAAGAATTTAAGAACTTTTTGCTATGCTAGAAGGATAAACCATGTCAGGTATTTCATGGGATTGAAAGATGATCTCCAATCCCTTTTTATTCTTGTTTATCTTAGTGTTTTTGAATAATCCCTAAGATAATCACAAAGTTATTAACTCGGCTATTTAAATACAGTGCACTGGAGTGACATTCAAATATAAAAGCTACTTTAAAAGAATCACAAGGCAGAAAGTGACCTTGGTTTGCTTTGAATCCAAGTCAGAGAGCATTTAAACTCTGCCAGAATAGTTTAACCTCATTCTTAAGATCTCTAGGAAATAAAATGATTCATTTTCTCAGAGAAACCTATTCAAATGCATCACCCTTTCCCTCAGGGAGGCAAGATGTCCAAATTATACTTTAAAGCAAAAATTGAATGTTCTTCAATGACAATCTCATTTATAATATTTTGACACAAGTACCATGAGCTGGGAAACTGAGGCTATAGACCAGCCAGGCTGGTGTGTGGTTCTGACCATCTGTCTCTTTCCTCACCTAGGCCCAAATCATGTAATTTCCTGTCCTTACCCACTTCTAGGACCTGGACGTTACTAGAGATATGGGCAGAAAGGGCATTCTCAAGCTATCCAAGGGAATTACAAACTCATTCATATTAAAATTCCTTATAACTTTGAGAGACAGTTATAGTCTCAGGGACAGCTATTTGTACCTCTTTCATTTTTCATAAAAAGTCATTGACTGAAAGAAAAATCTAGTGTACTTGTGTACTGTGTTGCACATGTCATATTGACTTGACATGGTTGCTAAATACCCTTATTTTCCCTTGGAAGTGGTTAAGTAGATTTATTCAACAATCCATACTGATTCTTCAAAACGATTTGCTCTTATAATGATCTCTCTCAAAAATTATTAAGAATATTCTCAATAATAATTAAAACTATTTGGCAAGGAAGCTATGGAAAGATGTTCAATACCATATCTCATTAAAGGATTAGGAATTAAAGCAATGGGATAGATACCATCACATGCTTATTAGAATTACTGCAAATCTAAATACTGACCACACCAAACACTGGTAGAGTTTTGGAGTAACAGGAAATTCCACTCATGACTGCTGGTAAATTCAAATTGCTACACTTTGGAAGACTGGATGTTTCTTAACAAGACTAAATGTATGCTTACCATGCGATCTAGCACTCACCTTCCTCAATATTTACCTAAACAAAGTGAAACCTTAAGTCAACTCAAAAATCTACACATGGATGCTTATAAAAGTTTTATCCACAATTTCTAAAAAGTTGGACACAAACAGAGGTGGCCCTTCAGAAAGTGGGTAGATAGATTAACTATAGTATGTCCCTATAATGGAATACTATGCAATGCTAAAACAGAAAGGAGTCATGAAATTACACATGAAAAGACATGGAAGAAACTTATATGTACTTGACTATGTGAGAGAAGTAAATCTGAAAAGATTAATACTATAAATTCCAACTCTAACACATTGTGGAAGATAAAACTACAGAGTTAGTAAAAAAAAAAAAAATAGTGGTGCCTAACAGTGGTACATACCTGTAATTTCAGTTTGGGGGAGGCTGAGACAGGAGGGTCACAGGTTCGAGGCCATATTATGGAAACTTAGACTATGTTTGAAAATTAAAAACAATTAAAAGGGCTAAGGGTGTAGTTTAGGGGTAGAATGCCCCTGTGTTCAACCACCAGTACTACACACACACACACACACACACACACACACACACACACACACACATTAGCTGATCACTGGTAGTGGTTGTCAGAGGTTAAGTAGTAAGGCAAGTGAAACATATAGAATTTGGGGGCAATTAAACTATTTTGTATAATGCTATAATGATAGATAACAACTCTATATACTTGTTTAAATCCAAAGAACTGTAAAACACAAAAAGTGAAGCTTAAGGTAATCTATTTGCTTTAGCCAATACGAGTATCTTAATATTGATTTATCAGTTGTAAGGAAAATTTCACACCCAAAAAAGAAGCTTATAAGAAGGGAAATTGAAGTTTATGTGGGGGGACCATATGAGATCTCTACTTTCTGCAAAATTTTTCTTTAACACTAGAACTGCTGTGGAAAAAACAGAGTATATTGATAATTTAAATACATAGAATAAATATTGAAGAACAATTGCATTGCAATGATCACATGTCTGAATAAATGATTCATCTTGCATGCTTTACTTATTGCTATGTGTTAAGCAATGTCTCTATATTCCACTCCAGGCCCTGTGGGCTGGGTCACCTTTTCATCCTTTATCATGTGCTACGACACCATCAGGAAAAAAAAAAATCTACATTGTGCAATGTAGACATGATTTAAAACATTATATGCCACCCATTAGTATGAGGAATCTTTGTGTTTTTATATAGGTAAAATAAATAAATAAATAAATAAATAAATAAATAAATATATCATTTGCAAATCTCCTTAAAGAACATTTATACATTGGCCACTACAATTCAGTATTTTCCAGTGACTCTTCATTCATCGCGAACTGTGTACTTGCTGTCAAGAAAAATATTCTGCTATTCTTAAGGGTTCATGTCTCAATAATTAAAGTTGTAATTCAAGGAGATTGAGAAATTACTATATAGGTGAAAGTGTTAAGGAAGCAGATGGTCAATCAATCATTTTATAACATAAATCCTGCCTTTGAAATAAATTCTTCATACATATAAAAAATAAGAAAAATTACATGAAAACTAGACAAATTCCGCTTCTTCACTCTTTTGTAAAGTTTTTATGGTGTACTGTAATCATACATCTTAGTGAGGTACAAGATGGCAGAGGTACACATGCACAAATAACTTGTTTATCCCTTCCCCAATTCCTCCCTCCTTCTTCCTCCTCATGTTTGGCTTAGTGATTGACTCTGATATGTTCATGGTTGTACATCATGCACCTTGTATAACGGGCAAAGGGCAAGTGGATCCGGGGCACTGATGCCATGGTGACCAACTACAATGTCTGTCCCTCCAATGTGATGAAGTAAGAAAACCCTTAGAAACTTAAATGTGGGAGAATAATAGTAGCAATGGGAGGAAACTAGGAGATTCCAGACATAAAAAATAAAAGCACCAAGTTGGCAGCTATCCACGAAGGAAAAGAGCTCTACAAGAGCTCAGGATTCCACTTAGCAACGTTTAGAAATACAGTAGAAGAAGAAACCCAAGAAGAATAGTTAAAAATGGGAAGGAAGGAGAGATTTGTTTTGCAACATTATCCTGTCCCCAGGGCCAGCACTGCTTAATACAGAGAGATATCACTCTCTCAAAAGTACCTCTGGCTGCAAAAAGAAAAAAGTAGTGTAAATAACCAGCTTCCTGAGCCTTGCAGGGCACTGTCTAAATAAGGAATTTAAATTTTGTCCCACCCTGATCACTGAGGAGACAGGCAGAGCTGACTCATGTGGAGACCACTGGGAATAAAGAAAAGGGACAGTGGCTGTCAGTATCAGCAATGTGGCAGAAACCGGGTAGCTTTTGCCACCAAGGGGCCAGAAGATTATTACCTTTGCAGTCTCCAGGTTCCTGAGTCTATGCCACCCTCCCGCCTGCATCACTAGCTCCTATTTTTTTCAGTCATCTTCTTTATTTTTTTTAAACATGATTTTATATTTTTTATGGTGGACAGTGATCAATCATCTTTCTACTACATGCTTGTACGCACATCTCAGCCCTGTTGCTATCTGAGCACTCATCCCTCCAAACCCATACCTCAGCTCCCCCTAGCACCCACAGCTGACCGTACACCCCATCACTAGTTTGAAGATAGCTCTGGAAACCAACTTTGACATTCTGCCAACCTCTACCACTACAGGCAATCCTATAGTCCATCCCAGCGCTGCTTCTAGCCAAAGTCCTTACCATTCTTCACAAGCCCATAGCTGTCCCATATTGTGACACATGAGGGCAGCCATCTTTTAGCTGAGAATACACATATTAATTAGCTCCAGACCTCAGTGCTCCCTGCTTAGCCTCTTTATATTGAGCCTAGAGGCACCATACGAGCCATCACAGTTCTCATATCTACCATGAACCTCCCATCATACTTGCCAATTGGCACTGTGTGGTTGATGATGCCAAGAACTTCAGTTGCCTGAATTAGTGTTCCTCCACATAAGGAGCTTCAGATTTATGACTGTCTTTACTAAAGTCAGGCTAGAAGATATAGAGGAGGGCTGGGTATTTTCAGAAATACGCATTTACAAAACTGCGAAATTATGGAAACATGATCCCATCAAAGGAACATAATAAACATTTAGTAATTGACTGACATTTGGCAGTTTGATTTTTAATGTTTCTTGGTGACATCTTATTTGAATTATACTGGAGTTGCGCTAATTTATAGGCAAATACTTCAAAATAAGTATTCCAAGGAGTCTCGGAAAATTAAAAGACAACACACACCAATGTTTAATGTTATACAGAAAACAATACAATAATAAAACAAAAAGTTAGGCAATGAGATACCAAAAGTAAAAAAAAAAAAAAAATCAGAGCTGAAGAATTAAGTGACTAACTTAGACAATGCAATAGAGAGATTCAGTCTCAGACTAGGTCAAACAGAAGCCAGAATAGACAGGTTTTAAGATGGAGTATTTGAAATCATCCAGTTTTGCTTTTCTTCTGCGTAGACTGAAAAGGAATGAAGAAAGACTACAGGATCTATGTGATACCATAAAATGAACGAATATTCACACAACAAGATACTTAGAAGAGCAAACAGGGACAGAAAGGTTAACCGATTTTAAAAAAAAGTCTGAAAACATGCCAACATTAGGGAAAAATGCAAACATCAAGATATATTAAATAAAAAGGCCTTTAATGAAACTCACCCAAAGATTTCACCAAGAAACGTTAAAATTAAACTGCTAAAAGTCAAAGGCAAGTAGAGATTTTTTCTTTTTTTGGTTGTTAGAGATTAAACCCTGAGGAATCCCACATCCCACACATCCAATCTATACCCTAGCATTTTTAATTTTTAATTTTTTTAAAATTTGAAACAGAGTCTTACTGAGTTCCTGAGTATCTTGCTAAAATGCTGAGACTTGCTTCAAACCTGTAATTCTTTGTCAGCCTCTTAAGCACTAGGACTATACACACGTGCCACCACACTTGGCTCAAATAGAGAATTTTGAAATCAGCAAGAGAGAAGCAGCAAATCATTTAGAAACTGAAGTGAACTCAGGAGATAAGAGTTCTCAGTAGGGACCTGGTAGGCCAAGAGAGACTGAGATGATATATTCAAAGTGCTGAACAAAAAGAGCTGACAGCAAAATATGGAAAATATGACCTTCAGAAATGAGGGGAAAATTAAGATTTTTCTAGACATACAAAAGCTCAGGGTGTTCATAACCAGAAGATCTGCATTACAAAAAGTACTAATGGTAGATCTTCAAGCTGAAATGAAAAGCCACTGATTAGAACATGAAAACATATTAAAGTATAAAACTCTCTGGGGAACATAAATATATCAGCAAATTCAGGATATTCTAATACTGTAATGGCAATGTGTATATCATTTTTAATTCTTGTATAAAAGTTAAAAGACAGAAGTATAAAATATAACTATAGCTACAATAATTCATTAAAGATACATGATAGAATATTTTATACCCTGTGACATAAAAACAAATTATAAAGCAAAGGAATGTGTAAGTGCAGAGCTTTTGCATGAAAGCAAACTTAACTTATTATCAACTTTCAATAGTATAATATAATAAAAAGATATCTTATATATGCCTCATGGTAATCACAAGGAAACAACCAAAAGAATATACTCAAAAGATGAAGTGTATCAAAGCGTACGATTAGTAAGCCATCATATCCCAAATGTGACAGATCTGTAAAGAACACAGAATAAACAAAACAGCCAAGAGAAAAATAACAAAATTGTAATAGGAAAGCCTCATTTATTAAATATTCCTTTACAGATAAATGGGTTATTTTTAATCTAAAGATATAAAATGATAGACACACGAATTTATGGGGAGGGGCACACTGAAATTACATTTAAACCACAGCACTCTGAATATTCATTAAGAAATAAACATGACCCAACCAGTGAAAGAATTGGGGTTAATGTATTTTTTTTATATTTTTGTCCATTTAGTTCATTTTATTCGATTAACACATGTATGGTGTTAGACACTGCCACACAGTAGCCTAGAAAATTGCAATATGTATTATGAAATATGAAGGAAATTTACATCCTAGATCTTAGATTTTAGTTCTTGATGTTTGAGACAACAGTAATTTAGAATGGAATCAAACCTAATATGTCTCTCTCGTCATAAATGAGATCTATTTTGGAAAATATTATCATCCTCTAGCTTTTGAAACAATCCACCTCAGAGTCTTTTATAGATGTCTAGAAATCAAAGAAAGGAAGCGAGAAATAAAGGAGAAAAAAATCAAAGAAAAGAAATAAAAAGATTTAGTCAGCTTCAGGGAAGATGACTGTAAGACTAATTTCCTTATAAAACATATGTAACATTAAAAATACAGTGATCTCCTGATGACCTATTCTGTTAGACCTCACTTGAGGACCCAGGGATAAAATAGCGAACAAAGTAGTCCACATTCTCATAGGTCCACAGTCTGAGGAGAAATAGGTATTCATCACATAAAAATATGAATCTATAAATAGAAACCACAAACCATTCTATTAAATATGCCATAGAAGGGAGTGATCAGGGAGACTTCCCTGCAGAAATGACATTTTAGCTAAGCTTTCAAGGTTTTCAAAGAGAGGAGGTGACACATTTCAAGCAAATAAAATAACAAATAGGAAGGCCTCTAGCTTGGAGCATAACCAATTTTTGTAGTAAAAGGCAGGGGTAAGTTCAATTAGAAATGCCAAAATGAAAAGGTGCAGAATGAGCTCAAGAACTGGAGTTAGAGATTCTATGATCTATTCTTTAAACGAAAATATTCAGCTGGTATAGAGTGTAAATGTGTGCCTACATGTTCACTGGTTTTCTGTAGGTGAAGTGTGAATGAGTGTGTGTATGTGTGTGTATGTGTGTATGCATTACTAAGGATTGAAACCAGGGGCATTCTGCCCTATTTTATTTTTAAATTTGAAGCAGGGTCTCACTAAGTTTTGGAGGGCCTCACTAAGTTGCTAAGGTTGGTCATGAACCAGCAATCCTCCTGTCTCAGCCTCCCAAGTGCTGGGATTACAAGCATGCGTCTCCATGACTGCTTCTGTAAGAGAAATTCATTTTTCTATGGTCTGAGAGGAAGAGAACATTTGTGCAGAAAGTTCTCCCGTTGATTTGTAATTCACCATAGTGATAACTTATTTCCTCAGAAGCATGGCATAATTCCAGATTGATATGTAGAAAATGCCAATTATCTAAAGGAGAGGTATCTTAAAAAAAAAAAAAAAACACTTTTTGTTTGGGTGGGAGTTGCAGACTTTGGCATTTTAGTTGAAATAAATTATAATGTATAATAACCATCATATACACACATTTACTTACACACATATATTTCCCATTTAAAAAAATGTGAATTATACCTTGTGAAAGTGGTTGATCCTTCTGGGTGGTTTTTGCTAAGCACAGGAAAACACGGTCTGTCCCTATGGTACTCTTCAAAGGGTAGAGTCAGAAAGTAGAATGGGAACTGAAGTGAAGTTCCGTGACCCTTGCTGGCCGGATCCACAGGAGGCAGTAAACACAGGATTGCCCCTTTATTCATAGTTTTTCCTGTGTGGCCTCCTGGCTTTCTTTTCACAGGCAAAGCTTTCCCCTGAAAAAAAAATAGTAAATTATAAAGATATTTAAATGTAAACACACAATAGCTTTGTCATAAATTAGCATGTTATTTTGAATTATTCCCATAACGATTGAGAAGGCAGAGTATAGTTTCACAAACAGGTTTGAAATGGAGTCCAAGGAGGTCATACAATTTCCTCTGGGTTTTGTTAGTGATGAAACTGTAAGTTCTTCACCCAGGTCTCCCTGAAGAATGATATAAAATACAGCTTTCATCTAGCCTATAATTTTCTGGGTAATGGAGGGGCTTCTTTTGTTAGACATCAGAAACAATGCTCAGGGAAAGAGATTATGAGCACAGCCATATCATGATGTCATACAAGAGAGACTTGACCTTGTCACCTAGATCCATTTTTATTCCATTCCAGAAACTTCTTTACTAGCTCTGATAAGAGGTTTAACTGTCATCCATGCCTGTCCCTAAAATTATATGTATATGAACATACTATAAAACTGAACTATAAACATATGAAATCACACCAATGCAGTAAAATGGCAAATGATCTAGAATCATATCTTGTAAAGATTATTTCCTGTGTTTTTCTTTTCATAACTAGAGATCTTTTGATCTTAAAAAAATCCCCGATATCATAGTATGCAAAAATACATATACAATAATTCCATTTAGCTCTAATAATTGGGACAGTAGATTGGCTTCATTTTTGGTCAGAAATAAGAAAATGACTCAGATTAAATTAGTATGAGAACCCTTACAGAAAAAGAACTTAAAGAGGCCAGTCATTGCACAAATTTAAGGCAGTTTCCATGCCTTGTTTTTAAACATTTTTGTATTCTGAATTTGGTCTCAGAAAACATAGTTCAAATTCCAAAAGCTTAATGCCAAAACCCACCTTAAAATAACTTCTTATTCTATCTTTGAAAAAGTAATAGATATTAGAATAGGCCTCCATACTAAATTTCTCTAACTGTGGACTTGAACATGGGACACCTGTTGCAGATGGTACACAGTAGGCAGCAGAATGGAAGGGATGCAGCCATGATGGCTACTTTCTACTCTTGCTCTCTGCCTCGAGGATCTGGGCAATCTGTAGTGTAGGGAGGTAGAGGCCCAGCAGACCATGATGGTCCTTCTGATAGAAGGAGTCAGAGATCAGTGAGGGGTTATTGAGGTGGCTGGACACTAGGGAGTGATACTACTGAGGACAAGCTAGTAGAAAAGGAAGTCCTGATGAATACCCAAGATCACACCATGAAAACACAGCCAAGTGGGCCAAGTGTCAGCCCTATGATAGAAAAGGAGAGAGACAGAGAGAAAGAAGGAGGAGGTGGGGGATCTTCGAATGTGTGAAAGATAAAATTTTCTAACAGTCTTTTGTTTTTTTTCTGGTACTGGAGATTGAACCCACAGGTATTCTACCCCCGAACTACACCTTCAGCCCTTTTTATTTTTTATTTTGAAACATAGCTTTTGATTTTAAAACACTCCCTGATATCATAATGATTTCTTCTTATGCAAAAATACATACAATAATGCATTTAGCTCTACTAATTTGGACACTAGATTGGGAGATGATAGAGACTGTGAGGGGTAGTAACCAGTTAACAGAGTGGTTCCTTGGGGTAGTGCCTTTGGGGACTGTATCTTGTATGTGATATCTCTGGTTCTCTCTCTCTTTCCCCTGTCAACTGCTGAACATCTTTCCTCCGCTACCCCCTTCTGCCATGATGTCCTGCCTCATCTCAGGCCCAAAGCAATAGAGTCCTCTGACCATGGACTGAAATCTCTGCGATTGTAACCCAAAATAAGCCTTTTCCCCTCCAACTTGTTTGTGTCCAGTATTTTTGTCACAGTGACAGAAAGCTGAGTAACGCAGCGTTTTCTCAACTTCTAGATCATTAACAAAACACCTATAGCAGATAAAGGCCTCATAGTGAAAAATTCAAAGTTTTCCTAAGATGAGGAGCTAGGCAAGGAGGCTTTCTTTTATCCCTTCTTTTGAACGTACTACTGCACATACTAGATAATGAAATAAGACAAGAAAAAAGAATAAAAGAATAAACAAATAAATAAATAAGTTAAACTCTTCATCATCATGTAACATGATTAAATGCTGAGAGAATCAACAAGAACGTGGAGACAATAAGTGGTTATAATGAGGACTCAGGATGCAAGGTTAATATGCAAAAGTCAGTTACTTTGCTATATGCCAGCAATGAGCAAGAGAAATTTAAATAAAACTTTAAAAACTCAACACCATTTCCATCAACACATTAAAAGATTAAATACTTAGATATATCTCTAAAATATTTATAAGATATAGATGGGGAAAATAAAATTCTAATAAAAAATTAAATAGGGCTAAATAAATGAAGATATAGTCCATGTTGATGAATAAAACAATTCAATATTATGATGCCATTTCTTTGTGACTTGATCTATAAAGCCAATGAAATCCCAATCAAAATGACAATTAAGCTATTTTATGGATATCAGCATACTTGTAAATTTTACATGGAGAGAAAATGGGACCATAAATAGTCAATTCAGTGTTGAAGGAGAAAAACAAATACTTTTGGACTGACACTGTCCAAATTCAAATCTTACTATGAACTTGTAACCATCGAGACAATGTGATCTTTGTAAATGAACTGACAAGTAAAACAATGGAACAGAGACAGAGACCCAGAAGAAGACCCACATAACTATAGTTATGAGCACTTTAAAACAGAGCAAAGGTAATTCAACAGAGAAAAAACAAACCAGTGCTAGAACCACTGGACGTTCACATGCAGAAAAATTAATCTACCCAGAAACATTATACTTCTTGCAAAAATTAACTAAAAAAAGAATCACAGACCTAGATGCAAACACAAAACTATAAAACTTCTACAAGATAGAGTAGGGGAAAATCTTGAAAACCTTGGGTTTGAAGAGTTTTTGCACACAATGCAAAAGACATAAGCTATTGAGAAAAAAAATCAGTAAGCTGACTTAATTTACATAATGCTGCTCAGACTTAATGCTACCCTGGAAGAAGTGAATGGTGTGACAGAGATTGCCCAGCACCACAGACCACAACAACTAAAGGACTTGCTATCTGATTCTTCACAGGCAAACATTGACAACTCCTTCATTATAAAACTAACCTTTTCTCAAAAAGGAAGCCTTGATTGAAAGGAAAAAACATGTGACTCCAAACTTTAGCTCATGGTGTAACATCTGGCCAATTTTTAACTTCTTCTTTTTCTAAATGTGCTCATTTAGAAAGATAATAGATAAATAAATGATAGATAAATGATAGTAGATAATAAATAGAGATAGATGATAGATGAAATAGTCAAGTTTGCAAATAGCAAAGTGTTTCCCTGTTTGATGGTTTAATCGTTATGTGGCATAATAATATGTGTATCATGAAAAAATTTATTTATAATGGCTATAACAAATAATGGTTTAAAATAAACATCTTATAATAAATTTATAGGAGACTTTTAGTTTTCAATGATGTGAACATCTAGGAAAGAATTCTACAATATGTCGGATTTGCATCCTACAAGCAATCCCTACCGTCTTTGTGATACCAATTCTACTACCACTCTGCTCACTAATGGTATGAACCCGGGCAAAACACTTTGCCTTTAGAAACATCAAACTTCCACCCATAACATAAGGATGGCCATAGTAGACAGCTCACAGGGCTGTTCTTAACATTGAATTAAGTGTCACAAGAAAGGTATGCACAGTCAGACACATGATAATAAACACGTGAAAACCAAGAGTCCTTTCGTGTTCTCCCTGTTGTTCACCTCTTCACCCCAGGCTGGCATCATTCCTTGACCTCCTCCTTTACAGCTCAGAATTATCAACCATTCATCAGACTCCGATATTTCCTCTTAAAGCTATCAAGTTACTATTGCTTGTTGTGTCTTTTTTTTTTTTTTGCAGTACTGGAGATGGAACTCAGGGGTATTCTACTTCTGAGCTACACCCTCAGCCTATATTTTACTCTTTATTTTGAAACAGGGTCTCATTGAGTTGCAAAGGGCCTCACTAAGTAGCTGAGGCTGTCCTCGACCCGCGATCCTCCTGTCACAGCCTCCCAAATGCTGGTATTACAAGCGTGCGCCACCACACCCGGCTATGTGTCTTTCTTCTTAACTAGCAAAATCTCTGAAAAGCCTTCTATTTTGTCATCTTCTTCTAAAGACTCCTTCGAAACCTTCCCAGCAAAACAGGATTTTCTGCCTTAGAAAACAAAGACCATGTTTTTAAATAAGAAAGAAAATATTGTCTCCCTTAAGTTAAGCCCAGGGCTATGAAAATTCATTTCTCATCAAATTTTAATAGATCAATCTACATGGATACTTTTTAAAATTTTTACTTAATTTTTTTGTTCTTACCCTCTTTATTTGCCTAGCTATTTCACAGAATTGCTGTCTAATGCTGTTTTTTTAAGAGTTGACTGATACAGCTAATAAAATCAATGACACCTTGTAAAACATTCCTAAGGACCTGTATTTAGGGACCACTTACTTAATCTGAATTTCTTAAATATTCCTTAATTTTTAATAATTACATTCTTGGAAGGCACTCTCAGAGAATTATTTCTATAACCAAAACACTGATGGCTTACAAAGAATTATTACATAATGAAAAATTTAAATGAGCACACATATACAATTTATAAAGCTGTTTAGTATTTTCATTAAAAAGTATACTTAAATCTCACAAGGATTGCTTCTCAGATTTAT
Source organism: Muscardinus avellanarius (assembly GCF_963383645.1). Classification (NCBI taxonomy): domain Eukaryota; kingdom Metazoa; phylum Chordata; class Mammalia; order Rodentia; family Gliridae; genus Muscardinus; species Muscardinus avellanarius. The sequence continues at coordinate 82,424,752 of NC_137801.1, read as the reverse complement.
GACATACTCTGAAATGAGCATTATGAAATTTTTCTTTTTACAGTACTGGGGATGAAACCCAGGGGCATTCTACCTTTGAATTACACCCCAAGCCCTATTTTGTATTAATTATTTTGAAACAGCATCTCACTGAGTTGCAGAGAGCCTCACCAAGTAGCTGAGGCTGGCCATGAACCACGATCCTCCTGTCTCAGTCTCCCAAATTGCTGGGATTACAACCACGTGCCACCACACCAGGCTGAGCATTAGGGATTTAAGAGTCATTATATTCTACAAATGCAATTATCCAAAGATCACCTCTCTTTCCCAAAGTCTCCTCAAAGAAGAAATGTGGAGGATGTACATCTTCACAGGGTTCCGATTCATTGTCTAGATACTAGCTAGACCTCTCTACACACAATATGTAAATACAGAAATCAGAATGAACTTGACGTCTTTTGGAACATCCTTTTATACTACCAATTTCTCATGCAAAACAATGCCGTCAAAAACTGTTAGAGAAAGCTGTTTCTTATGACTTGATCATGGTATCCAACCTTTTGAAATCTCTCTATGAGTCCTCCTGCAGACCACATAAACCAACCAGCATAGTACGTGTGGGTTGGGAGACACAGCCCACCTTTCAGTTATATCAAGTTTGAGGCAACTCCCAGAATATTGGCAACCATGGGTGACCAGGTGCAACAGTATTTTCCATGCAAGGAGCTCTTGAGATGCAGAGGTCCAGAAATGCCATGTATAGCTCTGAATACCAAGAAATCACCAACGCATGAGAGAACACACTCCTGGCTTGAAAGCTGGGCTCACAGATTTGAAAATAATTTGCAAGAGTGGAAAATCCCCTCACATCCCATGTGTACAAAAGGTTTTATGGTAATCTCTTATTCCTTTACAGGAAGACAGAGCTTCTCTATGAAGAAAAGCCACTGTGGAAAGAAGCAAAAATGAAGAGAGGTGAGACACTGAGTTGGAATATCTACAGGGAATAACACTGATATACTGACAGATCCCAGAAAAGACAGTACCAGCTACCAGCAAAGCAAATTCTGACATTAAGAGCATACACTGAGAGGCAGAGTCAATAAGTCATTACGGTGGTAAGGCTGGGCTCAACATTCTTCCAGAATGTAGTGCTGAAAAATAGAAAACAAGAGGCCATCTTTCAGGTAATAAGTGGGTGGGAATCCCAGATCAGTGAAACTGAAAAAACTATAGTAGATGATTTCAATCTCTGACATCTTAATCAGAAACTTTTTCCAAACCCCACCCCCCAAAAAAAGTTTATTTCTTTTAACCATAGGCAACAGTAAAAGCCAAAAAATTAGAAAAGGTAAGAGTAACAATAATAATATTCAAATGCACAATGAGAACATACTGGATTATTTGCATTGAACTCACAATAAAAAATTATATAAATATATATTTTTCCCATACTAACCAGTGAAGCCCAACTCAACTCTATGCATGTGTTAAAGAAATAATCCTCCCATGATATGATTCTCTAAAGTTAAAAGGATGAGCCAAAAAATTAAAAGTGATTTTTTTAAATAGACCATGTACTTTAGACCAGTTAGAGCTCATGGTAAAGCATTTTTGGTTTTTATTTATTTATTTTTTGTGGTACTGGGGTTCCTGGAAACGCTTCTAACTCTGGGCTACACTCCCAGACACTTATTTTTTATATTTTTATTTGGAAACAAGGTCTCTTAAACCAGCGTGGCTGGCTTTGAACCTGTGAGATCCTCCTGTCTCCGCCTCCCAAGCACGGGGATTACAAGTGTGCACCATCACGCCCGGCATGGCAAAGCATTTTAACAAGACAAAAAAGGACACTTAATAATAAAGTCTAAAATACAAAATGAACAACTAAACCTGTTAAAACACAGTAGCTCACTTAATGAAGCTGAAACTATAAGAAAAAGTAGTCATCCATGGGAAATGGCATAACTAAACCACTTCTTTCAGTCCTACAAAATTATTTTTGATACTGAGATTAAATAAGGGCAGTAACCATATATTATATATGTATTACATGTAATATGCCTTAATAATAGAAAATAGACTTTCATTTTAAATATATATATGGAATATTTATGAAAATTTTTTATAAATTAATGCATAAAAGAATCTTCAATGAACTGATAGAAGAAATATAAAGTGTATCATCTTTTATATAATGAAACAAGACATGAGTAAAATTAAGAACATTGGAAGACATTTTAAAAATTCTCCATTGAATAACTCACGAGTTAAAGAATACTAAATGAAGAGAGGATTCCTTGAAATAATAACGACAACTTAGCATTTCAAAATGTGAGAAATGGCTACTATTGTCTTAAGATTAATAATTGTAGCATAAAATAACTACATCAATAGAAACAAAAATAAAACAGACATCCCAATAAAATACTTTAAAAAGATTGAAACAAAAGGCAAAAAATTAGAATAAAAGTAATATATTCAAAAGCAACTCTGAGCAAAAAATATTCTTTTGGTTAACCTGATGTTTAAAAATGAGAGGGCTTGAAGAGAAAAACAGACTAAATAATGTTATTTGGGGGAAGAATGTATCACTCCCAATGCCACTAGCATGTGCATGGAGGGGTAGGGAAAAAAAACAGAAAGATGTTCCTTGCATATATTAATGTATCATTTTTAGTCTCATTATGATTACTTTAATGAACCAGTAAATATTAAAAAAGAAATAGAGCCTAAATATAAAACTAGAAATGACAAGAGAAAAATAACAAATGATATAAAAACAAAAACCTGCAAAACTCACTATATTCAATACAAACAGAGAAAAAAAATTATGAAACTAATAGGTTTTTAGGAAAATATAAATCTACTAAACTGGGTCCAGTAGATAAGGAAAGCAAAACAGATTTACTACCATGAGAAAAGCAGACAATTTTATTTAAAATGTTCCCTGAAAACAAAACAGCAACCAAACTGCCCAGATGAATTCATGAGTGTTTCATTAAACTTGAAATATTAGCAATTTCCAATAATTTTTAAAATAGCTCAGAGCAAGACAATACAAAGAAGAAAATTTTACATGTTTCTCTTTGGAAGTAAATATTGGCATTGAAACTAAAACCCAATAATAATTATGTTTAAAAAAAATTAAAGAACATTACCAGTCACAACAATTGATTCAAAAATTTAAATAAATATAGAATAGAATCTAGTAGCTTATTATTAAAAACAAAGCTGTGATCAACCAAAATTCACTTTAGTTGTGTAAAACACATTATTTGAAGAACTTCTGGGAAGATGGCAAACGAGAGAAACAGCAGTTACGAGTCCTGCTGATACCCAGTCTCCATTGCCTAAAACCAGCATTCTACAAAGCCAGAAAATACTATCAGTAGAGGAATAAAAACTATAAATATAAGGGACTGAGAATAAGAAGATTAGAAGACTGACCAGAAAGCAGAAAATAAACCAGCCCACCTTGCAGTGGCGGTCACCACCCCAGTGAGGGCCACACCAGCATCATCTGGTTGCCTCATGGCACCAGACTCCAGAGACAAAAAGGAAAACAAGGACTTGAAGTGATCAGCTGCATATGAACGGGTTGTAAGCCATCAGTTCTTCCTATGCAAATACCAGCTACAAATTCCAGCAGCTGAGCTCACCAAGCCTTCCAGCGATCCAGAGCAGAGCTTACACCAGAAGAAAAACCTGCTCCCCTCGCAGCCCAGGGCACCGCAGCAGCGCCATCTTACCAGTGGCAGCTGAGCTCACCACGTCCACCAGAAATCCAGACCAATGCGCACCAAAACCATAAGTGAAACTGCAGCCCCCACAGGAGAACTCCCAGCCCTGTACCCCCAGGAGCTTGCACATCTCTGATAAACTCCCTGGGACTGAGATCTTGAGGTTCAACCCAGGAAAGAGTAGTGATGGCTGAGATTACCAGACCCTCCAGAGATCCAGACTGGCTTTCAATAACACAATATGTGAAGTTGCATTTTCTGCAGGAAAATGCCCAGTGTGGTGTCCTCAGAAACTCACACAGCCTCGGTAAACTCCCTGTGTCTGAGACTTTGTGGTACAACCCTGAAAGGTGGGAGTAGACTCTGCTGTTGGACATAGCAGAGGCTCAGAAAGACCCAGGCTTTAATTAGTGAAAAGTGTGAGGGGAGACCTACAATTAACACTAGACCTAACTAGTAAGATTTCCAGGATCACTACAGACCTCCCAATTGTGGTTAACAAGGAGAAGTCAGACCAGCTTGGCCCTAGCTGTGAAGAACAGAGACTCCTCTACTTACCTACTGACACCTCTAAATTCCTACTACTAATATTGGATCAGACATAGTATCCACAAAAGACAAGATGCCAAGACATCAAAAAAACTGGCTCTCCATTTGTAGAAAGATGAAATTAAATCCTTACCTCTTACCATGCAGAAGAATTAACTCGAGATGGACTTAGAAATAGGACCAAACACTATGAAGTTATTAGAGGAGGGCATAGGTTCAACACTCTAACAAATAGGCACAGGCAGTAACTTTATCAACAAGACCTCCAAAGCGCAGGAAATTAAAGTAAGAATTAACAAGTTGGATGGCACCACACTAAAATGTTTCTTCTCATCAAAGGAAACCATTAAGAAGCTAAAGAAAAAGCCTAGAGAATGGGAGAAGATCTTTACCAGCCACCACTCTGATAGAGGGCTAGTATGCAGAATATACAAAGAGCTCAAAAGACTCTACACTAGCAAAACAAATAACTCAATCAAGAAATGGGCAACTGAATTAAATAGATACTTCACAAATGAAGAGATACAAATGGCCAATATATACATGACTACATCATTAGCCATCAGAGAGATGCAAATCAAAACTATGCTGAGATTCCATCTAACCCCAATCAGAGAGGCAAGCATAAAGAAAACAAATAACAACAAATGCTGGTAAGAATGTGGGGAAAGAGGAACTCTTTTACACTGTTGATGGGAGTGCAAACTAGTTCAGCCACTATAGAGATCAGTGTGGAGGGAGATCCCTTAGGACACTGGGAATGGATCCACCATATGATCTGGCTATACCACTCCTGGATATCTTTCCAAAGGGATTGAAATCAGAGAACTACAGTAACATATGCATACCCATGTTCATAGCAGCACAATTCATAATAGCCAAAATATGGAACCAACCTAGGTCTCCATCAACAGATGAATGGATTGCAAAAATATGGGAAATACACACAATGGAATTCTACCCAGCTATAAAGAAGAACAAAATCATACCATTTGCAAGAAGATGGAAAGATCTGGAGAACATTATGTTAAGTGAGATCAGCCAAGCACAAAAAGTGGAGGGACATATGTTTTCTAATATGCCCAAAGTGGGGAGTATTAGGAATACCAGAGGGACTCTAGATAATGGAGAGGAAATCTCAGCAAAGCTGAAATGGAAGAGTAGGAGACGAAGAAGCCTGAGGTTGATTAATGGAGGAGCTATATCCAAATATGGGTAAAACTATGAGTATAGCATGGTTAACCTGGACACTCATTGTTGGGAAGGGAGAAGGGGAAATGTGAGGAGAGGGCACCAAGAATAGCCAGAATGTATGCCATTTTCAATATAATCCACATAAAAAATAAAAAAAACACATTATTTGTAAATCCACCAATATATTTTTATATTTGTCATTTGAAGAAAAATGTAATTTGATTATTTTTATAGGTTTTAGGAAAAGACATTTGAAAAAAGTAAAAGCATTATCTTGATATTTCAAAAAATAGGAATAATTGAATTCTTGAAAAGTTTCCAAGCAACATCTTCCTTAAGAAATATTAATTGATGATATTGCTATTAAAGTTTTGATAAGTTCAAGAATGTGCATTATTACCTCCAATCTTTTTTATGTACTTTTATTGGTGAGTTATAGTCTCAAGTCATAACGTAAATCATAGTGATAGTGACATACGTACACACAGTACTTGGCGGGCTCCACTCTAACACAGCCATAGAGACATTAAATAACTAACAATTTAACACAGTTGACTTGTAAATAAAAAGGCATTGATATTTCTACTTTCAAATGATACAACTGTGTATCAGAATAAATCAAGAAATCAAAAGAAACCCCACTAAAAAAAGCAAAAGAGCAGCTGGAATCATAGTTCAGTGGGAGTGTGTTTACTGAGTAGGCATGAGGTTCTAAAATCCCAACACCAAAAAATAAAGAAAGAAAGAAAGAAAAAACAGGAGAAGATGATTTTAGTAAAGTAGCATGTAGAGATGGAGAGTCAGCATGTAAAAAATTATGATTAATGTTTATAGGAACAGATATTTCAGCACAAGGGAGAAACTTGTAGTATTACAACAAGCTAAGCAAACTTCTTCATGTTAGATTTCATTAAGTAAAATTCTTTATGCTAGAAATTCCTATATGAAGTCATGTTTTGTTTAAATAATAATGTACTAATTCTACCTTTAAATTTGCCTAGTAGAAATGATAATCAATTAATAATGAACATCCTCGGTGCCTAAATTTTGTTCTTCAAATCCAATTTCTCCCTAAAATCAATTAGAAATCTTTAAACCAATGACTAATTACAGAAGTAAAGAGAACATATACACAATAAGCTTAGAATACATTCTGCCAGAAAATAAAAAGCAATTTAAAAATGATGGATTTAGCCTAAGGATAAAAAAGAAACAGAAAGGTTTTCGATGAAAAACCTTTCTATTTCTACTTTTCTAAAGGTAGCCAAAGATGGTAAAGTTATTGCATCAAACAATATTTTATTTAAATACATACAAAATGTTAAAATATGTAAGTTCTCAATGAATTTGTGGAAGAGAAAAGGAGGTAGAGATAGAGAGAGGGATGAGAGAGAGACAGAGACAGAGAGAGGACGACAGAGAGAGAAAATCTAGAGCACCAAGTCCTTACAATGAAAATTGAAAATTGACAATGATAAGAAAAATTTAAGCCATATTCTGACTCCTATATGCTCTATAATTCACAATAAATAAGCAGCGAGAGTTTATGAAATGAATTTTTCCTCACAAAAGAAATAATAGCTAACAAATGTGTAAAAAAAAGACAAAATTAGGAAAAATTTGATTTTATAACAGCCAATGAATTAATTCAATTGGTTAGTGATTGATAGTGATTCTTAGTGGGTAAGAGATTGATGAAAAATTCAGCAAGGGAGCAATCAAGATTTCAGTACCCGAAAATTTCCAATCTCCACATGTCTAATAATGGGAAAATCAGAATATGTGAAACCCATATCAACTGCTTCTGATGGATTTAGGGGAGAATGGGAAAAGTTGAGCCTCCAATCAAGCCTCCATTGAATACAGTATATTTATCTGAAATTGGGAAATATGGAAGCAGAATGCAGAACTTAGGTAAGCTAAATATTGTTGAGACATTTAATGTAAAAAGTGTTGTTAATCTGTCAGGTAGGGTCAAGGCCGTGTTGTTATGCAAGGGAAAATTATTTTTTAAGGTGCATACAAAAATATACAGGGGAAAAAACACGACATCTGAGAATTGCTTCAAAACACTAGCAAAGGAAAGAAAAGAGAAGGTATACACAGAAATAGATGAAGCAAGCATGGCTGGAATTTGGTCAATGTTAAATCTGATTGGTCAATGTATTGCGTTCATTACTGCTTTCTGTGCTTTTGCAGTTATCAGAAACATATTTTGCAAAAAGAAAGTTAACAAAAATCACTGTCATAGACAGGAAACTTGGAGTCTCAGGGGAAACAACACACAAATTTGGAATTAGACAGGAGCTAAATTCAAATCCAGTTCTATCATTTACTCTTTGTCATGGAGAAAGTGACTTATTTTCATTAGGCAATTTCTGCTGGCTTTCTTGCTTCATTTATACAACAGGATAATGTTCCAAGTGGATACTTGGATAATGGGGAAAGATTCTCCTTTTAACAGTGAATCTGGTGGACCAGTGAGAAAGTTTTTCATTGCTTGCCCTGTGTCTACATTACCTTCGGTCTCAAAGGAGTTGTGGTCCTCCTGAATCTATGAAGGTTTTTATAAAATATGCCTCTCCTATGCAATGTTAGTCTAATCATCATTAACAAGAAACTCTCCTACTGAGGATGTCTTAGAACCCGTGCCATTATTAAGATAGCTAGCATGATTATTGTGATACATTAACAAAATCGTGCTGTGTAATTACTTCACCATATCAACGCCAGCTAAGGTAAATTATTGGCTGTCCAAGCACACATGGCTACTAATACGAAGGGACCAAAGCAGGTCCAGGAAGAATTAAAAGTAAGGCAATGTGGATATTATGAGAGGGTTTAGAGAAAATAATACCCTATGATTGCGCTTACAGAGAAATGCAATGATCCTCTGCAGAAGTATATATGGTAATTTCAAGCAGCATTAAGTATACTGAACAAAGAAAAAGAGGAGAGAATTATAGTAGAAAAATGGTACCTGTTTCTCAGAAACAACTTTCTGAGCAAAACGCATAGTTATTTAACCAAAAAAATTATATTAGGATGTTAGAGGTAAATGTTTATTCCCAATGAAGGATGAAACAAAAGATGTGAATACTTCAGCTATGAATAAATCATATATATATATATATATATATATATATATATATATATATTTGATATATATATTTGATATATATATTTGATACACATATACATATATATTTATATACTTGCTTTTGTTGGTACATTATAGTCTCATGCCATAGTGTAAATCACGTTGACAATGACATAGATGCACACAGTACTTAGATCCATTTCCCTCCTTCCAAATACAAAGTGTTGAAATTGATAATGGTATAATCACATGTACACACGTAGTTGATGGTAATATTTCTGTTAATGAACCTAAGTCTTTCTCCTCTGCTACCCTTCTTCCCTGGCTCCACTGAGGCTTCTCTTCCATTATCTGAAGTTTCTCTGGTATCCCAAGTTTATCGTAGCTTGCGCATATCAGATAAAACGTATGACTCTTCACTTTCTGTGATTGACTAATCTCAGCATAATGTTCTTCGGGTCCTTTCATCTTCTTGCTAATGACTTAATTTTGTTCTTCTTTATTGCTGAGTAGAATTCCATTGTGTGAATGTCCCATACTTTTGTGATCTATTCATCTGTTGATGGACACCTAGGTTGATGCCAGAGTTTGGCTGTTGTTAATGAACTATTTCAAAAGGAATTTTTGAGAGAGGCTGTTTATAAAGAACATGGGAAGATTACAAGCTACAAAACACAGGTTTATAACATCTTCTTTAAGCCAGGCGTTGTGGCGCACGCTTGTAGTCCGTGCGCTTGGAAGGCTGAGACAAGAGGATTGCACAGGTTCAAGGCCTGCCTCAGCTGGCTTAAGAGACCTTGTTTCCAAATAAAAAATATAAAATAGGTCTGGGAGTGTAGCCCGGAGGTAGAAGGCCCCTGGGTTCCACATATATATATATATATATATATATATATATATATATATATATATATATACATACACACACATATATATGTATATATACATATATATGTGTGTGTGTATATATATACATATATATGTATATATATATATATTATTCTTAAAAAAATGCCAGGTTCAGTGGCACATTCCAATAATCCAGTAATCCAAGTACATGAGAAGCTGAGACAGGATTGCAGTTTTGAGGTCAGCCTTGGCAATTTAGCAAGATCTGTTTCAAAATAAAAAGGAAAAAGGGCTGGGTGTAAGCTTGGAGTAGAATGCCCCTAGAATCATTCTCCAGCAGCACAAAAACAAAAGAAAGAAGGAAGAAAGAGAGAGAGAGAGAAAGAGAGGGGAGGAGGGAGGGAGAGAGGAAGGAAGGAAGGAAGGATGCAAAAATCCATAAGTGTCCAGTAAAAATTTTCTGCAAAAGATTTGAAATTGCAACCTAAAATACATGTATGTCTGTTCTCTAGGTTGGGGATTTTTAGCTAGGTGCTTGTAAAGGTTCAAAAATAAGACACATTCTATTTTTAAGAAGCAGCAATGAATTTATTGAAAGATACTATGAAGGAAAACATTTGAAAATGCAATGTGCGAAGAGTTTGGTACAAAGTGATATGGGAAGGACAACTGAGAAGGCGGCCTTTGATGGATTCAGTGACCAAAGCAAAAGCCGTGCTTGAGCTGAGCCTCTGTGGATACGAGGAGCTTTATCCTGAGAAGAGAATTTCATACCGAGGAAGAGGCTCTCAAAAAAGTCACAGAAGTCTGTGTTCAAAGGAAGATGAGCAGATCTTTGTACTTAAGTAAGAGACAATCACAATCAAGGTATAGAGAAACAGTCCATCTGAAAGTTCACCCCGGTTCTTTCCATTCAATTCCATCCCCTTCAGTCCCATCCCCAGGCAACCACTAAACCGCTTTATGTCATTTCTACAAATCCATATAAGGGGCTTGCTACTGAAGATAGTTCTACTGTGACTGACTTCTTTCACTCTGCGTTAACACTTGTAGCTTTTATTGTGTTTCTTCTTGTATAATTTATTTTCCTCCTGTTTATTGTTGAATAGTGTTCCAGAGCATAAATATGTCACCATTTATCTCTTTATATATTGTAGCTCATTTATGTTTGGGACTAATACATATATTATAATATTTCCCATACCAATGTTTACATACACTTTTTTGTACATATGTCTTCAGTTTTAATGAGTAAATACCTAGGGATAAAAATCAGGTAAAGGTGTTTTAACTCTGTTTTCTGAAGAGGCTGTAACATTGTGCGTTCTCTTACGAGCAGTGTGGGGAAGGTTAAGCAGCTTCAAATTCTTACGCACTTGCAGTGGCATCAAAATTTTCAACAATAGCTACTCTAGTGTGCGTGAAATACTTCACTGTTGATTTAATTTTTATTTTTCATTGTTGATTTAATTTCATTTCTCTGATAATCAGTGATGCTGAGAGTCATTTGGTATGCTCAAGACCACTTGTTCCTCCTCTTATGAGAACAATGTATGTGAACATAGTTTGCCCATTTTGATTGGCTCTTCTCCTTGGAAGGCCTCTCCAATGGTGAGGGTTTACAGGTTGGCAACATCACTTTTCTGGTTCTCCAAAAATAAGAGATGAGGCTCTCGTGTGTCCTCTGGCTGCTTCGAGTGCCATTCCAGCTATCCTGAGTCTCAGTCTAAACACTGAAGAGACGGGAATGCAGGCGTATAGCTCTTCAGCGCCTCATTCCCAAGCGTACGTTTCTCATCAAAGTCTCCGAGATAGCTTCTAATCAAGCCCCAGTATCTGTAGATGTTACCTCAAATTGTGTCCAGGTTTTTTGCAGCTTGAAAAAGGGCTAGAAACCCTAAAATATAGAAATTTGTTACGATGTTTTCGTTTTATCATTCAAACTATTTTCTAAATTTCTTTGCTTGACTTATATATGATTGAGGGTTTTCTGCATATATTATTGTGACTGGCTACATTACATCCAATGTAACTAAAGAACAACCCCTATATGAATTCAATAATTTTAAATATGCAGAGGTTTATTTTATAGCCAGCATGTTGAATTGACTAGGTGCTTATGAAAGGTGTGTGTATTCGTAATTGTTGAGAGTAGTGTATTATAAATATTGAACAGGTGAGAGTGTTTGAAAATATCACTGAGAGTGTTATATTTTGTCTACTTATTTTTATAGAGTGTACTTATGAATTTTGCCCACAATTTATAGTTGTTATTGGTAAGAGAGATGTTTGGGTAAGAATTTTTTTGAGTAATGAAAATGGATCTACCTTTGTATATTCTAAGGTTTTCTTTATATTATATTTATACTTTCTAAATATCCACATAGAGTCTAATCAAATGTATTTTTCTCAGTATCTTCTAAGGTTTTCCAAGCCATGCATAATGAACGATATTCCTTAGGATGTTAATAGTAGTTTTGCTAGTGGATCAGAGGCATAATATTTTTTTAAATTTTTTTATTTTACACTATATTTTCCTATCATAATGTGAATCACATTGACAGTGGCATACATTCACAGAGAGCTTGGTGCCTTTCTCTCCATGCCCCCCACACACACAACCTGGACACAATGAGTGTCCAGGTTGATCATGCTACATTCACACTTAAACATGTATTCAAATATCCTGTGATGAATGAGGCATATTGCTTTGTTATAATCAATGATGGACACTTGTGTTCAAATCTTAGCTCTTTAACTAACTAGGAGTGTAATCATCGTTTTCTTTATCATTTGCAAATGAAACAAGCAATAGTAGGATCAATCTCATGGCGTTGTTTTTGAGCACAAAATGAGACAGTATTTGCAAAGTGGCTAGGATGGTAACTGGTATCTAACAAACATTCTAATTTTAGGTATTAACTTAGAAAATACAAGCCAGGTGTGGTGATACGTGCCTGTATTTCCATTACTTTGGAGGCTGAGACAGGAGAATGAGAGGATCACAGGTTTGAGGACAGATTCACCAACACAGCAAGACGCTGGGCAATGTAGTACGACTATGTTTCAGAACAGAATATAAAATGACCTGGAGTTATAACGCCCCCTCAGTCTGATCCACAGTACAAAAAATTCTACTCAGCAGTAAAGAAGAACAAAATAATGTCAGTCGCAAGAACATGGAAAGAACTGGAGAACATTACGTTAAGTGAGATCATCCAAGCACAAAAAGAGAAGAGACATACATATGTTTTCTCTAATATGCTCAAGTTAGGGAGTGTTGGGGATACCAGAGGACTCCAGATAATAGAGGGAAAACCTCAGCAAAGCCAGAAAGGAAGAGTAGGGGAGGAAGAAAGCTAAGTTTGTTAATGAACGGAAAAGCTATATTTGAATATGTGTATACACGTGAATATACCACAGTTAACCTGGACACTCAGTATCGGGAAAAGGAGAAGAAGGGTGGGCACCAAGTACTGTGTGAATATATGCTACATGATCCACATTATGATGTGAAACTATGGTGCATGAATTAAAAAAGACACTCGATTATGAGATTATGTGATCACTACTTCCAGAACTAAAAAAAAAAATTACTTTTATTGGTCACCTTTAAATCAAACCTTTACACCATTCCCAACATAAATATCTTCCTTTGCATGACTGAAGATAACAGATAAACACACAAACGTGGTTAGAAACACCTGCCTTAGGGAAATGACTGCAACTCGGCTAACCAGAAATCAATCATTGGAATTTTGTGAAGTTCTCTGCCTCTGGACACTTACTTTGTGTGGCTGACTAAGCTGTGCATATGCTCCCTGGTTGACTAGGCAGAAAGTGTGGATGTGGTTCAGATCCTTATTTATTTAAGAAAAAGAGCCAGACAGTCTTTGATCCAAAGAGCGGGCTTATTTTCTTACATCTGATTGCATGACTTTCTGCTATCTGCCTTTCACTTCCAAAAGTCAATGTTATAGCTACTGGTAAACTATGAAAAAATACTTTAAAATCATTTTGTAGTAGTGAAGATCTTTTTGGTTTTGGCCACCTGCAAAAAAAAAAAAAAGAAAGAAAGAAAAAATATCAACCAATAACTCTCCCCTTGCTGTCTCTTTGGACCACCTCTGCCAGTCCATTTCCAGGGGCCCTATTTTTGCAGACATGCTAATAGGAAATACTGAGTGGAGAGCAGAAAGCAAGTCTGTCTGCTTTTTTCATCTTCTGCAGCTGCCTCTAGCTGCAGATCCAGAGCTTTTAAAATTTAGGGGTATTATGGAAATTGCAGAACTTGTGAAGGGATGCCTCAGGAAAAAAAAAGTTATAAACTTCACAAGACTCATGAATCATAGGCAAAAATTATTCAGAGTAGAAACTTCCATTATTTTTTTCCCCAGACATCACATCCACAGGGCTCCCTCCATTCAACCACGCTAGCCTGAAATCCATACCATGGCTGAAACTGGATTATGTCACCACCATTTGCTTGCGCCATATTTGTCTAATTTTTATTTTTGTCCCTAGGGCAAGAATCAAATGTTTTTTTTTTCATATGTTGGTAAAGAAATTTTTACATGTTGTCATCGTATACATACAAGTGAATGATGATGATGATGATGATGATGATGATGATGATGATGATGATGACCTATTACAAAGCATATATTTACAGTGAGGCATTAAACCCAATTTAACAGAAAGTGTCGAGATTTAGCATGAAGCAATGCTTAGAATAAGATTACAAAAGCTGCCAGTGCCTCCAGCTATAATATTTTATTCAGTTCCCTAAGTTTGAAAGCTTTTCTTTTCTCTCCAGTAAGAACTGGAAAGCGCTATTGAATCATTTCATTTCTGTCGCCTTCACCCTCTGTCTGTGAGGATCGATGACCAAAACCTTTCTTTGTTTGTAATTGAATATTTACAACAAATATTTATTACCTTTTCTTTCAAATACCTGTAGCTAAACTTCCCTTGAACTAAATTAAAAAGCAGAATGCAAATTGTCTGTATATTGTGGTTGCAATTATGTAAAAATATGACTGCCTATAAATAAGGGACTAGAAGGGAATATACAGAAATTACTTTAATTATATGAGTACGGTGGAAATTACCGGAGTTTACACACACACACACACACACACACACACACACACACACACACACACACCATTTAAATTTTATGTAATATTTTGTCATATTGTCTTTATCCTACTGTTTTATTTTTTTAAGTGTGCCCACTGACAAGTGCATGCCCATCAAATTACTTGAGAGATTTCTAAATCAAGTCATTTTTTCTACTTTTCAGAAGCTCCTGTTTCTAGCTTACTTCTTTTCCAGTACGTCCACTGCATCACCAATTTCACAGGATTGTCTTGAGCGCTGACTGCATGCCATCTCATGTGGAGGCAGTGGCCACCGGGATAGGACATGCCAGTTAATTGTCCCATCAAATATTTAATCTCTACAGCCTTGTGGTGAGCACCCCATCATCCCACTCACGATCATCCTAGCTTCTTTCCCTCACCACCAAATTTCTCCCCTGAACAATCTTTGAAGCAGGTTCATGCATCTAAAATGCAACCACTCACCTCTTCCTATCTCTCCACGCCATTAACAAATCTCACAACCTGGTCCTCTTTTCTCTTGAAGCACACCTGCTTTCCAAGCCTGGTGATGCCTTCTCATTCCCCAGCACCTCTCCTCCCAGGACAGCATCCCATGGACTTAACCACCTGCTTCCTAAATCCCTTCTAGGCCACGCCTTTCACACCACCCAGCCTACTCTTCTTCCCTCATTTGCACGAGATCAGCTCTCATTTCTTTATCCTCCTCTTCTTTACTGGTCTCCTGCTTTCAAATGTTTTATTTCTTAAAATCCCTCATGGCTGGGCATGGTGATGCAGGCTTGTCCCAGCATGTGGGAGGCTGTGACAGGAGGATCACCGTTTGCAGACAGCTACTTAGTGAGTCCCTCTAAAACTCTGTGAGACCAAGTTTCAAAATAAAATATAAAATATAGGGTTGAGGGTGTAGCTCGAAGGTAGAATGCCCGTGGGTTCCATCTCCAGTGCTGGGAAAAAAAAAATCCTTCAACATTGTCCATTGCTTCTCCACCTTCTCTCATCTGCTAGGATGTTTCTAAGAATCATTGCATCTCTCTCTCTCTCTCTCTCTCTCTCTCTCTCTCTCTCTCTCTCTCTCTCTCTCGCACACACACACACACACACACACACACACACACACATATATGTGTGTGTGTGTGTCTGTGTGTGTGTATTATAATAGATTATGTCCTGTACTAATAGGTCCAGAAGTAATTTCTGTTTTACTTGATCTTTACAGCAACTACTGTGAAGGGTTAAATTCTGTGTATTTTTTAAGGAGAAATTTTATTTAAAGAATGATCAAAAGATGTTCTTAGGGTGATACTGCTGCCAGCACAGGAGGTGGCTCCAGCTGGGTCTCCGTGTCCCGCCCACCCTCGCAATGGCCACAGAGCTCACTGTGTTCTCTCCCAAATCTGATCTGGCCTCTCTGGTCACTTATTTTTCTTAATATTGCCACCCATCTACAGATCTCCTAGTTCTTGCCACAAAAATGGCACACAGGAATTTAAACACCACGGCATGGTTGCTGTTGTTACTGTTGTTATTATTGTTGTTACTGAGGATTGGACAATCTGGGGAGGGAGGGAGTCCTGCCTAGCCTATTTTATTTCTTTTACTTTATTGTATCTTATTTATTTTGAAACAGGGTCTTGCTAAATTGTTGAAGCTGGCCTTGAACCTGCGATTCTTCTGTCTCCACCTCCCAAGTACAAGGATTACAGACATTCGCCGCCATGCCTGGCTAAACACAGCGTTTAATAAATGCTTTCTCCTTCAAGATTTCCTCCTCTGATATCTACTTACTTCAGTGCCATCATTCCTATTCTAAACACTGCTCTTTAGCTCTGGATTTTCCTTCTGGGTCATCCACATCTACAAAGTGACCAAGGTTCATTGATTTTTCTTTTCTCTTTTTCTTTTTATACTTCAAAGCCTCTGTCAATTTGTAAGAAGGAACAGACACAAACACATATGCACAGATATATATCCAACATCAAAATCACCTAGCAAAGGATTCTTTAAAAGAAACAGTATGGAAACTCTTACATAAAAGATGGATGATAAATATCTTCCACATCAATAAACATAAATGGAATAGAGTTTTCAACTAAAAGGAAAAACAAAAAAAAAACCTTTTTAAATCGTACCAGAAAAAAAATAGTGTGTGTTAAAACTACATATTAAAAATAAATTGCTTATAACATGCATGAGACTCTGGGTTCAAGCCCCTGGATGGCAAGATACATTAAATAAACAAATTAAAGAATCACATAGATAAAGTATAAGCATGTACAAAAACAAAGCAAACACAAATAAAAACAAACCTGGATATGTTTATTATTCAAGGCAAAAAAAAAAAGCAAGGCAGAGGCATGACGTCAACAGAAAACTTACTTCATAACAAGAAAATAATTGAACTTCTGTCGCCAGAGCACAGATCATGATAAACTTCTACTCTCAGCTGCCCAACATCCCATCTGGATTCATGAGATTTTATGGGATGGCGCAGCTTCCCCCAGTGATCTCCCCTGACTCCAGTACAACTTTCAATGTCCTGAAACACTGACCTGTTGTACAACACACAGTGGGCGTAAGAACGTCTGCCAGCCCATGTCTCAATTCAGAGCCCAGATTCACTTTTCCCATTCATTTTTTTAATACCTTAGAATGTTGCTAAGTCAGTACTTACTGGGCCATTTCCTCTTTGTGTCTCATTTTCTTCACAGGTATATGATGTCTAATAGTAGAAGCTATCGCAGGAGGCACTTACAAAGTAAATAAAGTAGTTATTTGTAAAGTGATCCGATTAGTCCCAATTTAGAAATGTAATATATGTGTTACTGATAAACAGGTATGTTTATCTGCCTGAACAACTTGTGTGGCTACGTCCTGGCTACCAAATTGAATACTAGTTCTTCAAAGTGAAACTTGAGCCCCTGATTTTTCAGAAGACAATCCATCTTTTCAGCATTACATGCCAGTATTCTTCTACTTCGCTCAGTGCTACTAAATCAACCCAGTGGTCTTGGTCGTCTCCTTCTCTCTACTCCTATGCATTCTTTCAGATGGACATTCTACTGGGCACCAATTCAAGGAGTGTAAGCAGATGTTCAGATCTAAGATTCACATGGCTAGAAATGGTGCGGAAAAACTGGCAAATTCTCTGCACCTGTGGAACTCAACTTAAGGTTTCGCTGTTGGTGGTGGTGGTGGTGGTGGTGGTGGTGGTGGTGGGTTGTTTTTTTTTTGTTGTTGTTGTTTTTGGTTTTGGTTTTTTCTTTTGTTGTTGTTGTTTCTTTTTTGGTGGTACTGGGTGGTGGAACCCAGGAGTTTTCTACCTTCTGGCTATACTCAAAGACCTATTTTATAATTTATTTGGAAACAGGGTCTCACTAAGTTGCTGAGAGGCTTACTAAGTAGCTGAGGCTAGCTTCAAACCTGTGCAATCCTTCTGTCTCAGCTTTCCAAGCACTGGGATTACAAGCATGCACCGCCACACCGGCTCAACTTAGGGTTTGTTATTGGGATCAGCGGTATCACTGGTGTGAGTACCAAAGGTCTGAAAGTCTTGGCAGTTTCTTCTCTGTCTCCATATCTTCAAAGATACCTTTGTGAAATCCAGTAAGTTGCCAGTTAACATGCTGAAGATTGCTGATATTGCATGAGTCTCGCTCGAATGTGAGGTCAATACAGGAACTGTAGTCTTGGCCTCAGGACGTTTAAGCCCTGGCTTAGGTGCCTCTACTATCTGAAAGCTACTCTATGATTATCCCAAGGAAAGGTGATCTCAGTCTCCTTGAATATCATATTGCCCTAATCTTAAAAGATTTATGGACTAAGTTAACAAGAATGGCACATTTTCATCACGTATTTATTTCTCTAGATTTTACATTCAGTGAGTGAAGGGAGGCACTTCTTATTCCTTCACCAATGCACTGTGTCTGATCCCTCGTTTTTAAATTACTAGGTGTTCCGAAACATCATTGGAACCAGCGAAAGAAACAATTTTAACATTTACTAAAACGGAAAGTGCACATTTTTATTCCAAAGAAGATTCTAAGTACTAAACAACACAGCTCCATTTGATCAGTCACATGTCATTTGTTTTATAGGAAATTTTTGTCATAGTGTGCCTCTGATTCCTTTCTTATTTTCTTTTTTTTTTCCTGGAACTAAAAGATTCTATCTTTGTTCTAAGCAATAACAGTGAAAGGGTACAAAATAAGAAATCTGTAAACTATTGTTTGAATCCTGTTCTGGTCCTGGTAGCTCTATGAACTTGAGTATTCTCTGAGCTTGCTTCTCCATGTGTAAAATAAGTTGATACCATGCAAGATCAGTGTAAAGATTAAGACTCCTGTAATGTGTTTGGCCCATAGTAGAAATGCAAGAAAAATAGATAATAATAGTGGAAATTATAATCATGTTTCCTGTAAGCTCTGCTTTATCACGTTTTTATTTTCACTTGTCTACATTTGGGTTTTTACATTGCAAAAGGCATGATTTGTCTTCTCTATACAATTTACAGGGTTAATGCTGTGCATACTTCTGTTTCGATTCCTTAATTATACAATCTTTTGTAGATCGTTTTTCTGAAGTTATTACTTTGTCCATTCATCTTCCTAGTACTCTAGAGTGTCCCAATTCTAAAATCCATTTCTTAACATGCTAATAATATTTATATGCTAATAATATGCTAATAATAATATCCAAATGTTTTAACATATGTTGATAACATGTTGCTAACATGGGCATCTTCCAAAATAATATATGCTTTGTTATTTATGACTGATGTATGAGGCTTCAGTAGAGGCTTCAGGAAGTAATTAACCAATGGGCCACCTTCTGAAATCCTCCCTTTTCTCCCTGTCACTTAACGCTGTGCCATCCCTATCTCTCCCTCTTTATTCTGAGTTCTCTTTCTATTCAAAATGGCGACTATGATCAGTTAACTGGATCTCTTGTTTGGACATCCATCCTCTAGTTAGAACCACTTTTATGAGACTGTCAAATCCACAAAACACTTCTGGTTTCAACCAAGAGCAGCTTGAATTATTCTGTAGGAAGCAAATAATTACTCCTTTCCATAGTTGGTACATCTGTTGAGAGATTCCATTGCCTCTTAGTAACCTCATTAGAATCTTTTGGTTTCCACACACACATTTGGGTTTTGTGGAGCAGTGAAATTCAATAGAAAAATTGGGATTTGGGACCCAAGCTGACCTCAGTCAAATTTTAGCTCTACCAGTTGCTTGACTTTTCTCTTGAGCTTTACCTTTGGTGTATCCATAGGATGAAACAGCTCATCTATAAAATATGGATGAAAATAATCACCTCCAAGGGTTGCAAAGTCCAGGGGTAATAAGGATACATCACTAAGCCTAATACCAAGCACATAAAGGGGACCTCAGTCATAGTGGGTTATCCAATAAGATACTATGTTAGCAAATAGAGCTCAAGTAAGCGTCAGCCATCTAGCCTGGGAAACCAATCACCTTTAACAATTTTGTTTCCATGGGAAAACACATCTTGAGCTATTAACTAATTTACAAGCATGTGTTAGAGACACAATTAAAATATCAGATGCTGCAGCAGAGATGAGTTTAATCTGTGAGTTGTATGTGAATAATATATGCAATATAAAATAAGTTGTTAATTTTCCTATTATTCTGCTAAATTTTAAGAATAGTTTTAATATGAGTGGAAACAGCTGTAGAGGCGAAGTTGGTTGTTAAAGTAAAAATATTAATTTTTCACTTAGCTTTCCCAATGGAAGACAGGAGAACTGCTCTTGGTAAACATTTACTAGTGGGCCTCTGGACTCAAGAGTGTGAAGACACATTAAATTACTCAGGATGTATTCTTTCATAGGAGGGAGAAAAAGTAAGATGTTTATTTTTCATACCCAGAATACTGAGAATTCACCATGAGAAGTAGAAGTTATCCTGTCCAAATGAGTTTCACTGATATTTTTATTATATTACAAAACTTGACATTCACAGGCATGGGCTTAAGAAACCAAAAGATGTTTATTCATACCCAACACAAATCAGCAAATATAAGCCTTTCAATGAGTGTGCCAATCCTTGGTTTTTCCTTAATAGTTAAGATTATTTGATGTTTTCACTAATGGGTGCAGTTGGATACCACTATAATGTGTTCTAAGCCCATGTCTGTTTTGGTAGAAGAACCATTATAAAATTCTAAATTTGGTAAAATTAATCAGTATAATTCATGGTGGCAAAGTGGCCATTATTCTAATTCTGTTGCCTTGGAAAAAATTTGAACTCTTTGGTTGGACCAAAACAGATAGTTGAGTAAATGATTCTTAAAATAGTCAATTACACAGCCCAAGGCCGATATCATGGTAGCCAGTGTTCAAATTATAGACGAGAAACAATGTAGGCGCAGATATAGTGCAGATCAACAGAGCAATAGAAATGATTATCCTAAAAAATTTTAATCTCCAGAATGTTGTTTTTGTATTTAACAAGATCCATGACTGCTCTTGGGAACCTTACATGTTAAAGCAGCAGAATGAACTAATCCGTATGTGACACATTCATTAAAACCAGACAGTGTCTTGCAATTACAAATTAAATTGGTACATCTGGAAAAAAGGAATACTGGGATTTATAGTTTCTGTGATTTTTTTTCTTATCATAAAATAATGGAAATTTTACCTCTGATTTTCATTTGATTAAAGGAATTATTTCAGAGTTCTAATTGGAAAGGTATATAAAAACTTGAAACATGGACATAGGCATCAGCTTTCTTAGTGGTGTCTGTTAATCTGGCATTGTTAACAGTCTGCATTTTCCCCAGGGCACATATTTTTATTTTGTCAGAAAGTAGTTAGTTGAGCAGTTTTTCTTTCATTTCTGCTTTTTTTATTTTTCAGAGGGCTTTTTACTTAAAAATGTGTTAAAAATTTTTATTACTTTTATGTCTCTCTAAATTTTCTCAAGTAACCCGGTATATACATATATATATATATATATATATATATATATATATATATATATATATATATATATATACACACTATTTGGATAAAGATGTTATAGAATCCCTCTAGAATAGTTCAGTTTGGCAAAAATTCTATAAACATGATTTGCTGGAGGCAAAGTTAACATCACAGATTAAAAGTCTACACCAAGACAATAGAAAAAATATCATAGTTTCTTCAAATCAAATGGAAAAGATAGTTTTTTTTTTAAACTGAGCCCCAAAGACCTGTTTTGAATTTCGTTGAAAACAAAAGCACACCATTGGAAGCCTCATAAGATACCACTCTTCATCCATTTATTATCCCTCGTTTGCAGGATTGTTCCAAGTATAGGTGGATACATGCAAAAAACTTACGGAAATGCTTTCCATGGCAGATTGGTTGATTTATGCTAAGTCACTCTAGTGATGATCCAGGAAAAAGGAGGAGTTGAAACAAAATAACCACTTCCCCAAAATGGGCATTTAGCAAACTCTTCATGGTTGGAAAAAGACTTCCTAACACCTGCCTTCTAGAGCTTATTTCCTGCTTATTTATAAATAATTGTAGAGAAAGCAAAACCCCAAGGCTGTCAAAAATAAACAAATACATTCAGAAGCTCCCCAGTAATTTCTGCAGGGAAAGTTTTATTAGTTGCTGAAGCTGATTTTTGCCATATCCCCAGCTATTTTAGAGACATCATCATGGATTCATACTTGACATGTCTCAGCTAGACCGCAGTGAAGTCATTGGCTTGGCTTGCATTGAAAAAAATTTATATAATCCTACTTTTTAGTTGGAAACATCTTTTTTTCCATACTCTTACAGAAGCTAATATTTTATATGTGCATCGATTTTTATTTTTTTATCAAGTACTCATCTTTTTTGTGTTTCAGACAGAGATGGTAGAATTTGCTCATAAAGAGCCAATATAATGACTGTGTAATTCAGGGATCTACATGCATCTGGAAGCATCTGATTTTTCTAGGGGAAAGATTTCATTTTGTCTTCTAAGCTCTCCACTTGAGTTGAATAAAAGTAAAAAAAAAAATCCATGTATGCCCTCAAAATCAAAGTGAAAGTGGTTTACTGAATAAAGCTCTTGGGAGCTTCTTGAATCTGGCCAATGTCATTGACCCAAGACCTGAAAGCTAGGTTGATCCTATAGCCATTCAGCTAAGATCAGCTTCCTCCACTCTATTGCCCATTTTTAATGGAAACACAGAGAGGAGAACCAAGGGGAAGGGGTCAGGCCCAAAGTGCTTTTTAGAGCAGCCGTTTATGACCTTCCCTTCCCTTCTTAACTTTCCTGAAATCCTCTCTATTGAAATTACAATAGCCAGTTTTGTCTTCTCTGATTGATTAAAGATGTTAAATTATTTATTCACCACAAAGACATGTCAGATACTCAGCTGGCCCACAGGAGTATACCCATATCAATACCTAAATACTGAAATTCAAGTTTGGAGCAGTCACTTATCCAAGGCCCCACGTCCTTAGCAACCCCCATTTTGGCTTTACCCAAGTTTCCAAGAATCCAATCTATTCTCCTTCCTTCAGGATTTCACTGGAGCCCAGGGTTTGACATCTATTCTTAGTGGTCAATGGTCTGGCCCTAATAGCTGTTAAATATTCTTAATGTTATCCCTGATTAAAGGCAAACATTTTCCCTCCAGGAAGTTGGAAGAGGGGAAAACCTTCTGTTTTTCTCTCTCTCCTTAGCTCACAAATATGTGTAAGTATGTAGATATTTGGAAGACTTATAGACTAGCTACCCTTGACTCCAAGTAAAGAAGGTTCTGGACAGGTGGTTTTTCTATGTGATCCATCCAAGATGGTGGCAGCAGGTCCAGGCCAGGGAAACTTACCCTCCCATCCTGGGAAGAAATAATCCCATGGTCCCCAATCAGTATGTCACTGTCTTAGTTCAGACTGTTATAACAAAATATCATCAATAAATATTTATTTCTCAGGATTCTGGAACAGTGGGAAGTCAATGATGGAGGCAGATTTAGTATGGGTCTGGGAGGAGGGGGGCTCACTTTCTGGGTCATACACAGGCATCCTCTTACTATTTTCTTATATCATGGAAGGGGTTGGAGAGTCTCTCCAGGACATTATTTATAAGGACTCTAATCTCCTTTTGAAATCTTTACCCTCATGATCTAATCACCCCTGCAAAGCCCCTACCTCCTAACACCATCACCTTGTGTTCCTGTTTTCAACATATGAGCTTTGGGGAAACACAAACATTCAGACCACACCAGTCACAAAGAGAGTTTGGGGTCCTGGATCAGTTGGAATTGGGAGAAGGAATTGTGGGTAATAAACCAAGTAGAGGGAAAAAGACAGAGAGAGAGAGAGAGAGAGAGAGAGAGAGAGAGAGAGAGAGAGAGAGAGAGAAAGAGAGAGAGAGAGAGAGAGAGAAACCACAGGCAAACTTGGCCTATTTTATTATTTTCCAAGAGCTATTTTAAATTAATGAAAAGCCCTAATGGAAAATTCTACTTTTTTTAAAAAAGAGTTGCCCTTTCAGCTGCACAGGGCAGCTCACTGCAACTCTCTTTTCCACCGTCAGAACAGTGAATATTCCCCTTAGTTATGATTTACCTGTTTATGAGGCTGTTGCCCCCTCTTTAGCCAAAGAGATCCATAGGGTTTGAGATGACATTTTAGGATTTCTGCATATCCAGAGCCCCACACAATGTCTGCACATACTGGGTTCTTAAATTTGTCCATAGAATATTCATTAAGAACCAGCAGTGAGCAGACAAAGAAAGTATTAGAAAGAGGTGACATCATGCTCTGTAAGGACAGCAAGAGAAGGCTTCCTTGGATGGAGATATGGTGATGATGAGTAAATTCTTAAACTTTCTTGAAAATATCCTCCCCTAAGTATTTTACGATTCTTTCATAATCCTGTTTATGTTTGCAGTCGCCCAACTAGACAGTAAAGATGATTTACTCAGCAAGATAATGACATTTAATACTTATATCTGCTTTTACAAATATGGGATTAGGAAAAAATAGATGATTGCATTTTTATAATATACAAAAAGCAAATATTGTAAAATATTTTTATAATACACATAAAAAAATTTACACAAAAGCAATGCTCCCTTTACCCAAACTATTCTACTATGTGGAGAAAGACCTCAAATAGAAGGAAATCCTATTTGTGGTACCTTTTTGTATATTTGAGACTTAAAGTCTACATTCTAGTTTAGCAGCATATAGCATATCTTTTGAAATCTTACGTGGAAAAAATTTCTCTTTTGGTGATGTCTGAGTTGTGTCTGAGTTTTTCCATCACCAGTAAACATCCAAAAAATATTTGTACTAATCTATTTGCCATTGCTATCACAAAATGCCTGAAGCTGGGGGATGCACATTGAAAAAAAATTAATTTAGCTCACATTTTTTTGGAGGCAGAAAGTTCAAACTGCATGGTGCCAGCTCTGGGATGGGCCCTTGGCTGGCTGTGTCACATCATGGAGGATAGCACCATGCACTACTACATGTGTTGAGTGAGAAATTATATGGCAAGACAGGAAGTCAGAGATATTTCTCTTGAGATCTAACCAAGGTCTCACAACAATTACATCAATTCCTTCCAAGGGCAGTGCCATTAATGGCTCAATAGCTTTTAACTAGACCCTCAACTCATAGATTTCACCCACTCCCAACACCACTGGAACATTGAGTACCAGCCTCCCAACACAGGAACACATTATATGGCCAAATCAGAGCAGAGATCTTTTTCTATATGTCTATTATGCACACACAGACCAATGGACACAGTGGGCATGGAGACTACATACTCTTGTATGATAAATGAGCAGCCACCCACAGGAGGCAGTAGGTTTGGTATTTTTGGTAGACACTCGGATTTGCATTTTCTCAGTCTTGGTCAGGGTTCTCTTTACAGCAAGCCAGTTTGGTTGATCCTTAGAGACATCATGGATGATATTAATGACAGATTCATTAAACACTTGCTTTGTGATAGGTACTGTACATAGCCTTTTATTCTTTGAAGCCCCGGATACAGTAGATAGTTACATCACTACTTTACAGAAGGAAAGTAAGACACAGGGAGGGGCTCATGCAACAAGAAGCAAAACTGAGATCTAAATTGTGTTGTGTCAGATCCCAAGGCCCATGCATTTAACCACAGTGCTGCCAGTTCCTCAGGGGAGACCCAAGCCAGCAATCATGTTAGGACTTCAAAGATGTAAAATATTATTTCTATAGGATGTCATCAAAGATTCAGCATGATTCGTTTGTCATTGTTTTACAAGTGAGGAAATTGGGACAAAAGGAAATGAAAACAAGTTAGGGAAAAGAAATAATTAGAAGGAAGCAGTTCAAATAATGGTATGTTCATACATGAAGCTGTCAATACCAATCTCAATAAGGCATACAAAGAGGGGGAGGGAGTGGGGCGGCATCCAGAGGGAAATACGCCGAGCACAGTGTACATGTTATGTTTCTACTACTCTGAGCCTCATTATAATATATAACTATAATGCACCCCAAAACATATTTTAAAAAGAACATACGTTTTACAAATGCAAAGATTAGGTCACATTTATCCAATCTCTAAAGCCTAGAAGTAGTGATGAGCTGTGTAGCAATTACTAATGAACTAAGAACAAAGTAGAGACCCACTCTGAAATAAAGAAATAGCCGGGCTTAGTGGTGTATGCTTGTAATTCCCGTGCTTGGGAGGCAGAGACAGGAGGATCGCACAGATTTGAAGCCAGCCTCGCTGGCTTAAGAGACCCTGTTTCTTAAAAAAAAAAAAATAGGTGTCTGGGAGTGTAGCCTGGAGGTAGAAGGGTTTCCAGGAACCCTAGTGCCACCATAAATAAATAAATAAATAAATTAATTAATTAATTAATACACTTCATAGAAATTTTAAGGTCTCCTATTTTGGTTTTTAAAGTAATCTTTAGAATGTAGTAAACTCAGATCTCTTGAAATATCAATTCTTTGGAATTTCTATTCAATAA
The DNA here is from genome assembly GCF_963383645.1 of Muscardinus avellanarius. NCBI lineage: Eukaryota > Metazoa > Chordata > Mammalia > Rodentia > Gliridae > Muscardinus > Muscardinus avellanarius. The sequence goes on along the minus strand of NC_137801.1, from coordinate 82,398,230 downwards.
TAAAGGCATTGAATTTAGGTTCCATTTTTTCATTAAAAAAAAAACTAACCTAGATGTCTGTGTTATGGGGATTCTGGATAAAGCAAAAATTACTTCAATTACACACATGGGAATTAGTCATGCTATTTCCAAGTATTCTCTTAGAACAACTTTTTTTCAAGAAAAGTGACTTTTATTTAAAAATCCCCTTTATGCTGAGATTTTGTCTTAACTAGCTATTTAAATACTAAAAAAATATTCAAGTAAAATTGTGATTTCCTGCATTACCCACCTAAGAAACGTTGTTGTCTAGGACATATTTCTCTCTCTTGGATTAGGCTGGGAGGTTCTGGGAATTCAGAACTAGGTCAATGTTCATTTACCCCTCTGATTCTTTTGATAACTGGGCTGATTCAACATAGAGATAACTGCTTCTTTCCTCAGATGTTATTTATTTATGAAATAATTATGCGATGCCTTTATTTCTCCCTACCAGGAACTATAAAAAATTATAAATCTCTACCTTTCTGAGTTTGCGAGGAGATAGACCCCAGTCCATGCCAGAGTCTGACCACATAGGAAGACAGTGACAGAAATGCTTTGAAAAGCCAGTATTCATGTTTTCACAGAAGAGAAGCCTTTTTAAAATGGAAATGGTACCATTTCTCTAACTTTACCAGCTAGTCAAGCACTGGTATATAACTGGAAAGGGAGCCCTTGTAATGGAGAACCACTCACTGTGAGACAGAAGCAGCTTGCATTGCCAATGGAAAGAAATCCCAGTACAAATTAAATGTCTCAAATGTAAATGCATAGAAGCGTGAATGGAAACAAACACCCAAAAGATAATGCAAAATATAAATCCAGAGCCATTCAGTATTGAATTGTGCAAACCACTAAGTGTCCAAATCTACTGGGAGCAAGACCAAGAGCCATTGAATGTGTTTATTGTTTGTTGTGTTTAAAATACTACTGCTATTAAAGGTGACTCAAACATCTTAAATGATAAAAAAAAAATGCAGAAGTCATCACTAACCGTAGGGTCCCATTTTGAGAGATAATCATTGAGTGAAAAGTCAAAGCCAAAGAAAGAAAACAGAGGAAAACTATGTGTAAATGTCTATTAAATAGGAAGAAATAAGAAGCAACCTTTTTTCAAGCCCTATATTAAGAATTCAAGAATTTTGAAAGAACTACTCTTCTTTTCAGAAGAAGAAAATCAGCAGGGATATTAAATGACACAGTTTACAGAAAAAGAAGGTGGAAGAGTAACTGAAAAGGATCTTCAGAATTTAAAAGTAAAGTAAGATTGATATAACTCAGTTGGTACTTTACATCTGGATTTGCATATACACCTACATACACATATACATATTTTTGTGCATGCTGCGTGCTTGTGTGTACACATGCATGGATCTGTTTGAAGCGAAGTGGAAGAGATGCCTACAGTAAAAGTCACCCAACATCTTGCTTCATATTTCTAAGTCTTAAATGAGTACTTTTTGTGACTATAATAAAAATTCCAGTAAGCACTGTATTTGGAATAAATAGACTTCATAAGCTGAAATATGTGAGACGTTACCTTTATTTATATTTTTAAATTAATTTTTTTTGCGGCTCTGGGGATGGAACCCAGAGGCATTTGACCTCCAAGCTACACGCCCCAGCCCTATTTTTTATTCTTTATTTTGAAACAGGGTCTCACTGAGTTGCAGAGGGCCTCAGTAAGTAGCTGAGGCTGTCCGCGAACCGCTATCCTCCGGTCTCAGCCTCCCGAATGCTGGGATTAGAAGCGTGCGCCACCACGCCCGGTGAGACGTTACCTTTAGCATTAATATTTCCCTGCAATATTATTTTTCAATTATACATGATTCATTTCATGCATGTAACAGACTAATGAATGGGATTCCTAATTATTGGATATTTATGTTGTTTTTAATTTTCCACTATCATCACTTGAATTGCGATGACTATTATTATGTCTAATCTATGAGTGGTTCTGTCCTTAGGATAAAATCTTAGACTTCTTAGGAATGAGCCAAATAAAATTTGGAGTGTTTGCTATTACACTGAAAATACATTCGTCAAAAGTATTGAACCAATAACACGACTGCCATGTGTGGACTTGTTCTTTATACACTCTTTCCAACATGGAGTGTCTCCAAATCTTGTATCAATGTAAGTTTCATGGAAAAAAAATTTCTCATTGCTTAAATTTTTAGTTACTAATGAATTTTAATATTTCCTTTATGAGTTGCCCGTCTGCATCCTTTGTTAATTAAGTGAAACTTTGTCCTTTTCATACTGATCTTGTAGAATGTTGCTGTTGGAGACTGTTCTGATTAACCCTGGCATATGTTTGCTTGAATTTCCAAGAGGATAGAACTTGGCTTTGTCATCTTCTTGTTAGTTTTTCTCTTTCTCTGCTTTCTATTTAATTTACTTGTTTTTCTCCTTTTTTAAGAGGAATTTAATAGTTTCCCCCAAAGCGTCTTAAGATGAAAGGTTAATTTATTTATTTCCATTATTATCAACATAGAAGAGATCATGCCTGTTTTATTTACCACTAATGTGTTGGGAACATGGTAGCAAAAATATGAATCTTTCTTGAATTAATTAATGGAATTTAAGAATATGATTCTTCTCTGGCAATTTCCATAATTAACTTTGGAGATATATCATGAAATACCATTATTTTAAAATAACCTGAAACTGTAAGTTGATTTCTTATATGCCCTAATGCAATTATAGCAAATTATTTCTATAAATTTCAGTGTAGAGTGACTATGGTTATAGTATTGTTGTTTTTACTAGAGAATATAACACCTATAATTTATATTTTATCTAATTTATTTTATTTACTTTGTGGCCTGGAAAACAATCCATTTTTTAAAAATTGTCTCATAGTTGAAGAAAACCAGGATTTACATAGTCTTCCTATATCTGTCCCAAGATATTTCTTTGCAACAGAGAGAAAAATAGACACTTAGTAGCTGGAGAAACTCAGCATACACCACCTGGACCAAACGCACAGAGTGAATCCCAGCAATAATTGGACATATCGATCTCCCCATGCCATGATAGGATGCACCGAAAGAAAGCATCATAATTCTGTGGGATTCCTGTCAAAACTGCAAAATGTCAATCTCATCTCAGTAAAGAGTAGAAGGACCAAATTGAGGGACATTGTACAAAGCCAATGACCAGATGCTCTCTAAAATGTCAAAATTGTGGAGCAGAAGATATAAAAGAAGAACAAATGTGATCCAAAGAACACCAAGAAGGAGTGCAAAGCAGGGTTCTACCTAGGATCGGAGGGTGGAAAAGGATATTAAATTAAAATGGTGGAAATTGAAAGAGGACTTTAGTTAATAGTGCTACAGCAATGTTAATTTTCTGATTTTCCATTGTAATATAATTAAGGAACATATGAACTTTGGAAGAAGCTTGCTGAGGGGTTTAGGGTGCTGTACTCTCTATTTTGCATCTTTTCTGTAAGCCTAAGGTAGGTTCAAAAAAGAAAAAAAAAGTATAAAGATGAATATCCACATATTACTGTACGGATTGTAGCCCCTTTAAAAAGATACTCAGCATATTCATGGTATAGCCGGATCATATGGTGGATCCATTCCCAGTTTTATGAGGAATCTCTACACAGGTCTCCATAGCAGCTGCACTAATTTGCAATCCCACCAACAGTGTAGAAGAGTTCCTATTTCCCTACATCCTCGCCAGCATTTATTGTTTTTTGGCTTCTTGATTGCCATTCTGATTGGGGTTAGATGATACTCAGTGTAATTTTGACTTGCATCTTCTTGATTGTTAATGATACTGAACAGATGAGAATATCAATGTCAATCTCAATATCCTCTATAGGGAAACAGGGAAGTGGAGGCAGCCAGGGGAAAGCCCACCAAGTGCGGTGTGCATATATAAGTCACTATCAGGATGAACTGCACCTATAAAATTATAAAAACAAAAGAACAATTAGAAAATGTTTGGAATTTTTCATTTTCAAACAATGTTACCTGAGATCGTCTCTTACCTCTCAACTTAAGTTTCCTTATCTGTGAATTTGAAACGACAAACACATCACAGGATTATTCTCAGGAATAAGTAATATATAAACTTGCTTGGCTCATTAGATGTGCTCAACAAATATTTGTTTAATCTGGAAAAAAATAAATGTGTCTATTTTCTCTCAAGGCAGTGGATAGTCTTTACTCATAAAATCAACGGTGTAAGTCTATTATATCCATATTTAGTTTTATATATTTCATCTGACAGAAAGATTGTCAAAATCTTACTATAATTTTCTTTTCTCTTTCTTTTTTTCTTTCTTTCTTTCTTTCTTTCTTTCTTTCTTTCTTTCTTTCTTTCTTTCTTTCTTTCTTTCTTTTTTGCGGTGCTGGGGATGGAACCCAGGGGCATTCGAACTCTGAGCACCAATCCTGGTGCTGAGTTTCCTAAGGACCTGGGTAGTCGAGTCTGCCCACTGCACTGCCTGTCCAAAGTTCTTCTGACAATCTCACTAAGGGTTCCTTCCACCCACTCTCTTGACCAGCATTAAAACTAAAATCGATCAGTTTTTTCCTATGGTCCAGCTTTATCTAACACTCTATCATCCAGAAATGCAATGAGTCTTTCTTCAAGATTCCAGGCCAGGTTCAAATATTCCCCTCATGCTAAATACTTTTGCTCATTCTGGTGTCATCTCGGGACAGTAGAAGAAATAAATGTCTAATGTTAAATTGCCACATTCGACTGGGCAAGCAGTGTGTGTGTGTGTGTGTGTGTGTGTGTTACTGGAAATTAAATCCAGGGCCTCTTATCTATACTTCACCCCATCCCCAGCCCTTTTTTAAGTATTTATTTGGAAGTGGGGTCTCACTAAGTTGCTAAGGGCTTCAGGAAATTATTGAGGCTGGCTTTGAACCTGTGATCCTCCTATCTCAGTCTCCCAAGTACTAGGATTATAGGCAGGTACCATCGCATCTGATTACACGCACCTTTCAATTACTACCAACATTGAATATTGTTAAATGTATGATTTGGATAGAAAATCAGGTAATTGTTGATAGAAGATCATGTAATTTTTAATAGAAAAGCACGTAATGTAGCTGAAATGTGCTCTTTTTAAATCCATTGTCAAGGTACATGGCATAGGCATGAAGAACATAAAGGTGGGTAGGGTAGGAAGCAAGAGATTTGGTTGTATTTTTTCTTTGATTTCATCATTCCCATCTGTATGACATAATTTCCCCAAAGTGTACTTAAACCCTCATAGTGGTTTTAGCAGAAAAATGGGAATAATAACTGGACTCCTGCCTGAGAAGGCTCTTTTGAGGTTTAGATAAATAATTCTCTAGGGAAGTCTTTAGTAAATTTCAGAATCTCATTAGAGTTTCTAGAGTTTAGACAGCTCAAAATGCCACCATTCACATAGACGCCTGCTTTTATTAAAAAAAAAAAACTCAAAGAGAATTTGTTTAAAATGTAGGATGAATGATAACACTGAGCACTGTATCAGGGATTCTAAGACATGTTGAACATTGTCAGTACAATTATAGATCAGATGCAGTAAAAGAATAGAGGATGTAGTATAATAGGTAAGAGTTGATCATAATAAATAAACTACGTATAATTTTAACTGTGATTGGAAATTAAAAATAAAGTTAAAATAATAGTTTATTGACGTTAATCCTTACTTTTTCCCACAAAACCCCGGAATATCATGGTTATATCTCCATTATAGTAATCACCTTATGTTAAAGCTATTTATGAATGTCAGTTACAATATCCTGGAGGGCCAGGTATTCCCTCATTATACCTAAAACATTATTTATTTAGAATAGGTTACCTCAAAGCTTGGAATGGAATTAAGTTGAATCTTCTATAGGGTTCAAAATTATTTTTCATTATTTCAACATTATTGACTCATATTTTGCTGGAAGAAATGGCAAATTGTCTACAACCTTGGAAAAGAATTTGACATTTACTTAAAATGTCACACACACACACACACACACACACACACACACACACACGTGTGTATTTGCTCAGCAAAACTAAAAATATGCTTCTACAAAAGATTAGTATGAAAATTTTATGTCCGTTGGCTTCTAACTGCAAAACTCTGAAATAGTTCAAATTTTCCTTTACCTATACCTGTGGTATACTATGTAATGGCGTAGTACTCAGCAATAAAAATTAAATAACTTATATTCATCAACACAGTGAATTTCTAAAGCATTATGGTAAGTGAAGAATGCCAGATATGAAAGGCAACATGCTTTGTGAGTCTATTTGTATGAAATTTTGGAAGAAAAACGAAACAGAACAAGGAGGAACATCTGGATGGTTGCCAAGGGGTAGAAGAGGGAAAAAGACCGACTGCAAAGGGGCATCGGAAAGCTTTCCAGGTGATGAGAGTGCTTTTTGCCTTGATAGCGGTGGATAGAGTTCCCAAGACTCATCAAATTGCACCCTTCAGCGATTCTATAGAGGAGCAAATAAGGCGACCTGAGAGGATGGGAGGGGGAAGAGGGAAACTGTCTAAAGCACATGATGTACTTATACAAGCATATGAAAGTGTATCACTAAGCCAAGCATGGGAAGGAGGGATGGAGAGGGAATGGGGTAGGGATTGGGTAAGGGCTAATTGGGTGAAGTGTGCATGTATGTCTCCACCACCTTTTATCCCAGTAAGATGTATGACTACAATGCACCAATAAATTTTTTAATTGCACCCTTCAGATGGATACATTTTATTATATGTAAATCACAGATCAAAGGTTAATTTCAAAACTATAGCAATAAACTAGGCCATTGGGTAGTGTGAACTGTTTTCTAGCCTAAGATAATTTATACTTTTTTGACAAAACACATTACTTCACATTGCCCTTGCCATCCTGTGTGTTCCCAAATGGTGTCATGTTGGGAAAAGTTACAAACAGATGTCTATCTCTGAGAAGGAGGGGCTTCTTTTGATTAAAGTACTCGTGATGAGATTCATTGAAGCTTTCAGGTATTTCTGAGAAAGGCAGAAAGAACACTGCAATGGAAAACCAAGGGACTGATTATTAAAAAGCACTGGCAGCTGGGCGTGGTGGTGCACACTTGTAACCCCAGCATTTGAAAGGCTGAGACAGGAGGATGGTGGCTCGTGGCCAGCCACAGCTATTTAGTGAGGCTCTTTGCAACTCAGCTGAGACCCTATTTCAAAATAAAGAATAGCCAGGCATGGTGGCGCACACTTATAATCCCTGCATTTGGGAGGCTGAGACAGGAAGATTGCAGTTCTACGACAGCCTCCGCTACTTAGGCCCTCTGCAACTCAGTGAGACCTGAGACCCAGTTCAAAATAAAGAATAAGGAATAGGGCTAGGGGTGTAGCTTAGAGGTAGAATGCCCCTGGGTTCTATCCCCAATACTGCAAAAATAAAAACAAATTTTTAAAAATTTGGCAATCTTAAGAGAAAAGGTAGAAAGAAGCTCACATACACAGAGAACATTATTGAAAAACAATGAGGAAGAGTCATGGGCCACCTTCAAGGTCCCCAGTCACTTTGCAGGAGCTCATAAATAAGGATCATTATTGCCCCCTTCTACAAATTCATGAGCTGATATTCTCTCTACACTTTTACAGTGACTTGATGTAATGTTGCCTTTTAGAACATTACCCATTTCAATCCATCCGGCCCAGGTCAGTTCTTCTCTTGACTCTCCCCAATATTCAACCGAAGAAGCGATAACTAAACATTTGTTGAGTGAATTTAAGAATCAATGAATCTATACTAACCGCTAACATTTATGGGTATTCAGTCGGTGGCCAGTCTACAAGGGAGCCGCTGTCAAGCCCTGCAGGGGATGGAGCTCCCTCCATCTTTGTAAGGATACGCATTTTTATCACCTTTGTTTCCTGATGAAAGAGGATCATCAGGCTGAATACCTTGCTGAAGAAAAATCATACTCTCAGGTAGAACCGAGAAATTTAATCCCAGGCAGTGGGATGCCAGAGTTGAACATATAGCCACTTCCTACCCGTGTCCTCAGTGCAGAATGAAGGCCAGGCCTGCAGTCTCCCAAAGGTGCTCAAGTGTACCTACAAGAAACTCACTTTTACATTACTGATCTCAATAACTAAACTGTGAGGATGTCAAAGTGGCCTGGTCCGTAGCAATTAAGTATAGCCAAGCCTTATCACAAAGAAGTATTTATGAAGCTTGTCCAAAAGGCAAACCACCTAGAAAGTACTGAAAAATAAGTTTTTGTTTCCTTTGACATGTTGTCTCTTGAAGCAGTCTTCTTTACCGGGTGCTCCCTGACCCCCTTTGCAGCAGATAAAATTCATTTCTTATGCAGACTGACAAAAAAAAGACGCCCGGTATATGGCACTGCATATCTCAACTTCATTATTTCCTCATAGCAAAGACTTGAAACTGTAATGTGTGAGAAGGAAAAGGTGCCAACATGACATTTACTACCGCTAATATGAATCTGATTAATTCTACAAGAAACATCATATTAACTCTTTGTATTCTTCCAGGAGTGAGCGTGTGGGAGGCAAACAGGATGGCTTTGCCTAATAGCTCGGTTCATAGAATTATTTAGAAGATGCGATAATGCAAAAATAAGACTGGGAATTCTCTGCCATGAAGGCAACCTTCAAAGGCAGCTCTTGGCTTTGTGATCAACTTCCACAAAGTTCCTGCATCTTCCAGAGTTCAGGTCACAGATGATAAAAAAACAAAATAAAGAACAGGCCAAGGTGAGAGTCGAGGCCACTAAGAGCTATATTATTGCTTTCCAAAGAATGGTTGTGTGGGTTTTATTTTTATTTTATTGGCCCCCTCAAAACGTTCTTCGTTGTCCTGTGGCCTCAGGGTGCATGTTCAAAAAATGACTCCACATTTCAGCAATCCTGTACTTGAAATTGCTATTAAAAAGAAAATGCCAAAAGACATCTCATGGTTTTCAGTAAGAGGCTCCTAGACTAAGAAAATGCACCCTAAATCATGACCTTAGGATTAATTGAAAACAAACACACTGACAAGCAAAAACTTCAGGCAAGTTGGTGAGAAATCTACCTCATAAGCAAAAAGAATAAAAGTAACCTCTCACTCTATACCCGTGTTTCTATAAAAGTGTGTCTTATTATGAGACACTGATTTCTGTTAGATTTTTCTTTTTCTGTTTAATTCCCCCTCCTTTGGTCTCTTCACATCATACACATCCCAAATTATGTTATACACCTGACAGAGTTATTTTGCTATCTCTGTGGAAAACCACTCCTAGTAAATCTTTGAGTTTTTAAAAAATTATTAAAGAGTCATTTCTCCAAAACATTGTTTGCTCTCATTTAAACAAATTCTCACTATTAATTTTGTTCGTTGGAGTTCTTGATTTGACTCTCCATCCTAATAGGTTTGGCTAAAATGCCAAACACATAGAAGCTGTAAAAAAAAAAAAATACCATAGTATGTGCCGAATCATGTATTACTAGAGGGAAAAAATGTTTTTCATCAACACACATATGCATAAAGGAAAAAAAAAACGGCTCAGCGATTAAAAACATGCATTTGGTCATGTCTCTATAATCTTTTCCTTATGTGTAGAGCATGTATGTACTTGGAGAGGTTAGCAGTTTTAAAGAACAAGACTACTAGGGAGGAAGGTTGAAGAATTCTCTCCATAACTTTGTCTTTGAAACGAAAGTGAAAAGTAGTTATTTTGTGATGGTATAAATAGAATTTCACCCTAGAATCTTTTTTTTCTTCCTGTTTTGTCACATGGAGTAAAGGTGGGGATTAAGTGCTCCCTGTGATTCTGTAGTGAAGAAGTCATGGCTTCCCATGCAAAGAAGGAAAAGACCGAGGGGACTTGGAGCCGAGGGAGAAGCACATTTTCGAAGGTGAATCGCAATGGCTGTCTTTTACAGGCTGCTGGTGACCCGCTCAAGTCCGGGTGGCGGTCGCTTGGCAAATCCGAGGAATACAAATAACTCTGAATGCAGGCAAGTGACACATGGCATGGGGCTTTCAATGTGAATGCATGCCCCGAAGGAGCCCGTGCAGGAATAAAAATTGTTCCTGTTTGGTTAGTTTAGGTTCTGAAAGAAGCTTTTGTGTGTGAAGATGTAAGGGGATCCCAGGGCTGAAGCCCTGCACTGTGGCAAGCGGGTCACCCCGTCTGTCCAAGGAGCCAGAGCCCCGAGCACGCCTCTACCCTCTCGCCTGGCACTTGCTTTTGTACACCTCCATTTGGCTTTGCCAAAATGGTAAAGAAAGGGACCCTTTTGTGCCCTTCTATGAAGGTCTTTAATAGGGAGACCAGGAGGCTGGGGAGAGGTGTTTCCTGACTATTGATGCTCACAAAAAAATTAAAGAGCAGTTCTGTTTCCGTATTATAAAACTCCTCTCATTGAACACCATCCAGAAATCTGCTGGTTCAATTTCTTCGTCCCATCTGTTTCTCTCTCACTGGCTATATTTGTTAATATTTCCCCAAGAAGCAGGCTGTATTGCCCTCACTGTGCTACAGAAAGGGCAGAGACTGATCATTTTTGCAGGAAGGGAAAATGTTGGTTTTGGGCAGGAGGGCAGGCCATGTCCTGGCTTTCTATCCCAAGTCAGAGACAAAACTGTTTTAAGAAAAAGGCAAGGGAGGGAGGGAGAGAGAGAGAAAGAAAGAGAGAGGGAGAAAAGAAGAAGAAGAAGAAGAAGAAGAAGAAGAAGAAGAAGAAGAAGAAGAAGAAGAAGAAGAAGAAGAAGAAGAAGGGGAGGAGGGGAGGAGGGGGGAGGAGGAGGAGGGGGAGGAGGAGGAAAGAAGAGAGGGAAAGAGAGAAGAGAGAAAGAAAGAGAGAGGGGGAGAGAGAAAGAAAAAAGGAGAGAAAGAGGAGAGAGAAGAGAGGGAAAGAGAAGAGAGAAAGAGGGAAAAAGAGAGAAAGGGAAAGGAAAGAAGAGAGAGGGAGGGAGAGAAGGAAAAAGAAATAAAGAAAAGAGCAGCAGCAGAGGTTGTTTGGTACTGGGGGTGGGAGTGGGTGGGAGAGCCGGGGATGTCAAGAGAATCATCAGCCTGCTTATCTGTCTTTCTCCTTTGGCACGAGAAAGCTCCCAGCTCAGCACGCCATGTGTCAAATCTATCATTTCGTATGTCAGCAATCATTATTCCCTCTTTTGTCACCAGTTTTGACCAAAGGATGAAAAATTGCTGTCTTACTCGGGCAAAATTATCGCCAGGGTTGGGGGGGAGGGGTAACTCCAGTGGAGAGGAGTAGGCCAAGGTGAAATACAGGGAGGCTTTCCTGCGATCAGGTCTGGGTTAAGAGAATATTGATCTGTGTGCTGAAAACTGTTGATCTCTCTGAGCAGAGGATGACAAATGGTGGGAAACAAGCAAACAAGAAAAAAAACATCGAGTGTCTCCAAGGACATTTGAGCGGCTCCGAGTTTTCCGTATTTGTTTGGTTTGTGGGTTTCTGTGCTGGGGATTTCAACAAAAATAAGCAAATATTAAGCAGAAATGAATCAGCCACAAAAATGATACAGGGGAAAATCTAGGGGAAGAAGACCAGCCCAGAAACTGGGCAAGGTACACTTATTAAATAGCAGAAGCATGAAAAGAATATAGAAAGTGTCGCTTGTCTCCACTCCCGAGTTATACATTTTATTTTATTTTATTTTATTTCATTTCATTTCATTTCATCTCAATTTATTTTATTTTATTTTATTTTATTTTTGATATTTTAGTGCCAAATTGTTACAAGTAGAAAGGAGTGCTTTTGTCCAAAGAAAGTATCTTTAATTATGACAGGTTAGGTATTTAAAAAAAATCAAACCGCATATAAAGTAAGATGATGACGTTCATAAACCCACAAATGAAAGGAAATATAGAGGCTCGCATTCATTAAGCAGATGCAATACGACAAGACATAAATTTAAATGGGGGGTTTGAGTAATTTTTCCCAACTGGAGAAATTGAACTCCAAATGTGGGGAAGGAATGAGCAGCCATAAAATACCCACTATTTGCTTTACATTCAGGAAGAAGGCAGGACTGTGACTGGGTGGGGTGACGCTGGCATCATAAGCCCTGGCTCGAATCCCATCTCCACCTCCCCAGATAGGATGCTAGGTGACGTCCCCCCCCTGTAATCCTTAAGTCTCAGCTTCTATGAATACATGGTAGCTGCACTCCCGTATCTCAAGTGTGGGTGTGAGGATTCAATCAATTAGTATATGTAAAGTGCTTAGAAAACATTGGCACAAAGTCAGCAGGGAATAAATATTATCATCATTGATTTTCCTCAAATGTATGAATCTCCTCCTTAAAAAAAAAAAAAAGAAAAGAAACAGCTCTTCTCTCTATGCTTGTGACACTGACCTCTGCGTGCTGGCGTGTTCTACTCCCCATGGTCCAAACACTGTGCCCGCTGTCTCCTGTGCCCACCCTCTTCTGATTGCTCTTGGCCTGCTCCCACGCACCTCTCAGTTTACAACTCAGCTGTGCATCCTCAGATCCTAACTTGGCCACTGCTTCCCACAACACTCTTAGAAAACCCTGCTCTTCTCTCTCACGGCTCCCTGTTCTCCCTACTTAACGGGTTTGCTTCTGTTTCTAGTTTCTCCTGTACCTGTTGGCAAATCCGTTGACTTGAGGATTCACCTTAGAGTTCTTTAAGATCTTTTTATTACCAAATATCTTACCATAGATTTAGAACTTCATTTGTTAGATTGAAGAGGCACCATGTGAGGGAATCGTCTGTCCACGTGAGGGGATCGTCTGTCCATGTGAGTGGATCGTCTGTGTGGCTCACAATGTATGCCTGGCTGTACCTCATCCCACGCCTTGTCCCATCCAAAGAGGATGAGCAATGTGTATTCATTAAATGAATGTGCCCATGGATTAATAAATTGCTTCATTAGTATATATTCCAAGTATGGAGTCAGGTGTGGTAGATCAATTTTAGAATCCCAGCTTTGGAGTGGGAGGCTGAGACAGAAAGAAGTACCGCAGTTCACAGACAGCCTCAGCTACTACTTAGCGAGGCCTTTTGCAACTCTGTGAGATCCTGTTTCAAAATAAAGAATAAAAAATAGGGCTGGGGGTGTAGCTTAAAGGTAGAATTCCCCTGGGTTTCATCCCCAGTATGGCAAAAAACGTATATATTCCAAGTGTGTTTTCTTAGTATATTTTCTTTTTGAAACAAGGTAAGAATATGTTCAAGGAAATACTACTACACACCTCAGTATCTTGTTTGAGAACAAACCCAATAGCAGGGAGCTATGGTCCAATTCTTGTTATGGTTCTATGGCTTTGAGAAAGACATCACCTTTTCCAATTCCTTGGCCCCTAGAATATGAAAGGATAGATAGCTCCATCGGTCACAGGAGGAATTCAGATCTCAGAGCACCTTCTCCTCTTGTTCCTCCAGTCTGGGAGTCATTCACAATTTCTGTTGGAAATGTATATGGATTTTTTAAAGTCCTTGTCCCAAACATTTTGAAATCTTTAAAATAAATGAGAGTCAGTTTATTCTCACTAATAGCCAGCATTTACTAAGTAAAAGTTGAATTTGCATATAACATGGTCATCTCTGTTATTGCAGAACCTGATAGACCTACCACCCAAAAACATCCCTTGAAATATAATTCTCAAAACTTATTTGTTAAATAAATAAAAGAGAGAAAGAGCCACATTTGAGGCTGGGAAACGTAGCTCGGTGACAGAGTATTTGCCTAGAGTCCATTATAGGGAGGTTAATAAATCATTACTCAGAGAGGAAGGAGTTCGCCAAGACAGGAGTCTTTTAAACGCTGATCTTAACAGAACTGAGTAAACTCTCATGCTGCATGTGTGCAAATTAGTTATGTTCTTCAGATGAATACAATACATCTCCATTCTCTTTCATTAGCCAAAAGTTAGATAAAGCAAATTATTGCAGTTTAAAAATCTCAGAAAGGTGAAAGAATGTTGTTTTCTTTCTTGTTTCCACATATAGAGCCTTGACAATTTTTAAAACTAAAGCCAAAATTAAATATCTTAATCCTGAATGATATTTTACACCAACCCTGTCTTCTTATGTGAGGAATAGTCACAGGGTATTCTCCCGGAGATGTTTTCAAAAGTTTAGTTTACTCAAAAATACATATGTCATGTGCATTGCAGGAATGAATTTTCAAGTTTCAGCATGCTTAATACGTTTCGATTAATTGTCCCAAAGAATAAATTCTAATGTTAACTAGTATAGGCTAGGTAAAAGTGCAGAGGGTTTGTAGTTAGGAAAACCTATATTTCAGTCCCAGAGGGTTGATTCCCACCTTTCTGGGTTTTGTCTATGAAATTTTTGGCAAGTAGCTGAGTCTTTCTGCATCTCATTTTCTCATCAATAAAACCCAAAATTCATGGACGATATTTGGTTCTTCTCTTCATTTTATTGTTCTTTTCTTCTTTATTGTTATCATACAATAAAAGACACACTAATAGGTTGCTATTGTAGGTTGACTTTGGTATTTTTTTTATATTTTTGAAATGTTATAATGCAATGCAAGCATGGTAAACAACTTGGCGGCTCAAGATTATTCTTTTAACCAAGAGCACACTATGACACATGTACTGTAAACATAAAAAAAAATTGTCTATGATAAGATTTTTCCTTCATTAAGAGGATTTCTTCAAAAAGAATATATATATATATATATATATATATATATATATATATATAATCGGGACTGGGGATGGAACCCAGGGGCATTCTACCTCCGAGCTACACCCCCAGCCCTATTTTTTATTCTTTATTTTGGAACAAGGTCTCACTGAGTTGCAAAGGGCCTCACTAAGCTGAGGCTGTCTTTGAACTGCAATCCTCCTTTCTCAGCTTCCCAAATGCTGAAATTTACAATCAGATGCCACCACGCCCAGCTTAAAAGAAGATATTTGAGGTAATGCAAATGGAAGCAAGAATCTTCATAAATGCAGAAATATGGAAAAATTGCACAGTTGTTTTGAGCTAACAAGAAATGTTTACTCTTAATCTACTTGAGAATTCTGTGTCTAACACATTGTCAGGACACCATAAGAATTATTAATAATAACTCCACATTTTAAAATTATTAGCTCTAAAGCTAAATTCTAAAGCAAAATGGTCTAGCCCCATATGGATTTAAAATTGTTATTTAGTATGTGAGGAATAAATTGCTGTAAGTTAGAAACCTGTTCTCTGCCACCGAGCCTGGGTATCATCTTTCAAGTTATCACAAGACATATTTATTTATATATTCTGGTTACTTTTTCTTAGTCTCACTCTCTGTCTCTTACCCCTTTTCCCTTTTATCTCTCTTCTTCATTCTGGTTCTTGTAATTATTTTCCCCCACTTTCTCTCCTTCATTTTTTCCTAATCTTCTTGAGTATACCCGTAACCTTATTCCAAAAAGATATAGAAAAACTCACCTTCTGGAAATAGATGATAAATTCAATTTAGATTTATTTGAGAGTTTAGTTAAAAGAAAAGTTTATAAAACTAAGGGTAAGATGGAAAGAAACTGCAGGATCCAGAGCAGTGCCCCTGAGCTTGGGAAACACTTCTTACCCATGTACCAAAACAGGTCAAAGCAGGGAAAAAGAAGCAGAAGGGGTACTGGGAATGGAGAAGACCATGTGAAGAGGGCTGCCAAGCCAGGGCTGAGACCTTAAGCAAGGCATGGGGGGGTGGATACCCAAGGGCCCCCCACTACAGGGAAAGAGTGCAGGAATGATGGCTGAGGCTCACTGAGAGTGCTCCCTCCCATCTCTGCTGGAGCACCCCATGGCTGGGGCCTCTTCATCAGTCCAAACAGGGTGTCCTTCCTGGGCAGAGGAGGTAGAAGAGATGGAAAGCAAACCCAAAAGAATAAGTGGAAGTCATCCAGTCAGTGGTTTTAAACACACACACACACACACACACACACACACACAGACTCACAACATCACACTGTAAAGTAAATTTAAAATAAATATAATAAGTGAGTCAGCAATCTACGATTAGGGCAACTAATATAAGATCAGACTGGGGACAACTTAGAGTGCTGGGAAGGACAGAGGTACTAAAAAACAAACCCACAACAGTGGGAGTTTATCAGAAGAGCAGTGCAGTCAACTGAAATAACTCTCAGTGACTGAAGCAATAAAATGAAGTAGCATTGAGTTATCAATCAGAGCATAAAATAAGCATCCTTGAGTCCACACTCACATAAATGATTGATTAAATAAATAAGAGGAAAATCTCAGTGGTAGAAGAAACAATTTACATATGTCCCACCCTTAAAAAGGCGGAGCATAAATCACACTCTAAATGCAGGCCACACAGGATGACTTTCTTCCAAAGAACTTAGTATGTATCGCAGAGTGGTTTCCTCTGCAGTAGCCAAGAGGAAACCAATGAGACATTATGACTAAATGGGATGTGAGACCCTGGTATGGAAAAAGGACACTTGGTTAAAAAAAAATTAAACAAGTAAAAGTAAAGTATGAAATATGTTTAATAGTAATGCATCAATATAGGCTCACAATATGATAAGAAATGTACTATTCCATCTTAAGATGGTGCGATGGTCTGTTTTCTGTTGCTATAACAGAATACCTGAGCGTTGGTTCTTTATGAAGAAAAGAAGCTTGAAGGGGTGGGCTATAAATCCAAATAGCAAGGGAAGGACTCCAATGAGGGCTCCTCTTTATACAAGCTATTTTGGCAAATACCATCATGGCAGGAACGTGTGGGAGGAGAGACCACATGGCAAGACAGGAAGCCAAAGAGTGGGGAGAGGTCAAGTTTGCCCTTTTATGAGTGCTCATTCTCCCAGGAACTAAGTAGAGCCCCTCAGGAATTGCAGAATCTATTCCAAGGGCAGCAGCCCCACTGAACTTTCTTTGGGCTCCATATCAAACAGATCCCACCACCTCTTAACTTTACCAACCTGGGAACAAAGCTACCAACACAAGAACCTTTGGGTGGCAAAGCACATCCAAATTAGAACAAGGTAATAGAACACGGTGCTTAATAGACTAGAATTTTCTGTACTATCCTTGGTATATGTCTGCGAATTTAAAGCTAACCTAACAAAAACTTAACCAAAGTATATTGTTGAAAATAAAAATAGGAACATAAAACAGAAATCCCAAGGTGATGTGGATGCTGGCACTGGGTGCTATAATAAGTCTGGAACTCTGTTTATGCCTGTTCAACTGAAGCCTTGAAAACTGCCGTCTCTCATTACCGATCATGAATACCTCCTCTCTAGCTGATCTCCCTGTGCCCTACAATGGGAATATGAGGTGCATTAGCTAAAAAGCGTATTCTCACAGACACATTTTATTGCATGGACAGTTCTTCCTACCCCACACAAATATACCAGTTAGAGATAATTGCACACTGAGCCACGGGGATACACGAATCTCTGCAGAGAGCAAGAACTGAGGGTCCTCTGCCACTATTAGCCCCAGAACCCTGGTTGAATATTTCACTGTCCATCCTTCTGTCTCATTTTTAATGCTCAAAGTTTCAAGATAGGGCAAGATTCTCTTCTGCACTTTCTACCTCTAAAATTAGGCCCCCAAAAGTCACTGAATGATTTATTTGATTGCAAGATAAAACTTTTTCCTAAAGCTCCTTTCCAGTAATTAAGAAACAAAAATACAAGGTCAATATCCTACTAACAGCCCATTGCTTCCAGACTAACAGCATGTAATGACTCAGTGAGGACAACTCCATCCGTGTTCTCCTCCTGGAGAATCAGCACGTACGTTCTGAAAGCATTTGTTAGGTGTTTGCATTCAGGTGCTTGGGCTGAAGATGTAATAAATCAAATGTCCGACGTTGATAAGCATTTTATTTTTGCATCATGTGTTCAGATTCACAGATTTGGATTTTCCTAAACCAACAAGGTCTAGAAAATACCATGAAAGAACTTGCCTATACCTTCCCTCTCAGCTTACTCCAAATCTGCTCAGACCACACCACATTTACTTTTATCTGCCATTAAAACTAATCTTGGAAATTCCTCACAATGCCATAATGATCTTAAATCCAAAATGAGCGATTATACATAGCTTCTTTGGTTTCGGAGCTTCGATTTCCCCCTTCTGTAAAATAAAAGGATTAGACTTGATAATTTGTAGGAATAGCTAAAAGGTGGTCCCTTGATAGTTGAGTCTTCTGCATAAGCTACTAAGGACGTCTACTATTTGTAGCATTCAATGAAGTAAGTACTGATATGATTGTTATATTTTGTGGATTAAGTGTTCATATTTGACTTCATAAAAGTCAAGATACATAAAAATGAGACTATATTCATGATTTTTTAAATTTATAGTTTTTTTAATTTGAAAGATTTCTTTATAAACTTGTTTCTTATTAATCTAATATAAACAGATTTTGCCTTAGTTATAAATAGTGCTCCCAAAAGCTGTTCCCCAAATTGGAGCTTATGGACTCCTTTAAGACTTTACTAAGCCAGGCATTTGGGAGGCTGAGACTGGAGGATTGTGATTAGCGGACGGCCTCAGCTACTTAACAAGGTCCTTTGCAACTCAGTGAGACTTTGTTTAAAAAACAAAAAGACTGAAACATAGGACTGAAGGTGTAGCTTGGAGGTAAAATGCCCCTGGGTTCCATCCCCAATACCACACACACACAAAAAGAGTTTAATGAAAGCTATGGAACATTTTCCCATAAATAGCACACTGATATGTAACGACTTATTTCTAATAACACAGATACACAATAAGTTTATGGACACATCTACCTAAGCCCTTATCCATCTTCATAGTACATGTGAATCTCATTTTGAAATGTATTTATCTAAAGACTGATATTTGATGAATCAGGGAAGATATTAAAACGTGAATTTTTCTCCATCCTCTGAAGCTCTCTGAAGTGATTCAGCTTATGTGCCAATTATGTAAATGTTTATAGAGTAGATATTGAAGGCATATGTATGCAAAGAAAGATACAGAACAATATATTTAGTACATATGAAATATTTAACTAGCTTGTAAATGATCTATTTTTGTGTGCTTGTGTATATGCCTTCACGTATAAAAATATATGAAAGACAACACCAACTCTATAATAGTGGGTTTCCTTAATGAGAGAGATTACATTGATGAAAATAAACTAAATTGTTATCTATAATCCCACATTTCTATACAGTAAGACCACAGGAGTCATAGAAATTGTTAACGGTGTTTAATCCAGAAAGGTTGGCATAGGGGTATAGCTTAATATTTATTTATTTATTTATTTATTTATTTATTTATTTATTTATTTACTTAGTGGTACTGGGGGTGGAAACCAGGAACATTCTACCTCCAAGCTACACTCCCAGCCCTATTTTTTACTCTTTGTTTTAAAACAGGATCTCACTGAGTTGCAAAGGGCCTTACTAAGTGGCTGAGGCTGTCTGGGAACCAAGATCCTTCTGTCTCAGCTTCCCAGATGCTGGGATTACATGCCTGCACCACCATGCCCAGCTTCTTACTTATCATTTTTAATGCATCTTTTGCATTTCCCACGGAGTGCCCAATGGCCAGTGTAGTGAGGTTGCCTATGGCCATTTTCAGACCTAATTCTCTGCTCCAGTTACAAGAAAAATGTCCGGGGATTGAGAACAGGGATTACAGAGTGGCTGTCATGACTGGGGGAGGCTACTCTGGGTGTTTTTGTTTGGACAGGGGAGAATGGAAGCAAGGGCAGCCCATAGTAAGTATCTAAGCAGATTTTTATGCATCACACATTTGTGGCAAAACAAGAGCATCCATTTGAGTGCCAAGCTTTTAGGTTGCTTGCAGTCTCCAGCACCAGTCCCAAATACTACGCCATGTCCCTTAACAATACACTATATACCCAGCACGAGGCACTGTTACCTTCCTTTGATGCAAGCAGCAATTGGTACAGTCTCAAAATAAATGATCGCATACCTAAAAATCGGTTCTTTCAACTACAGTTCTCAGCGTATTTTCATGTTTTCTAAACTCACACTCCAAATGACATTAAAGGTGCTGAAAACAAAGTCTGGAAAGAAGTCCTACAGATCATCAAAATTCTTCTAAATTTATCAGTGGAATAGCCTTCTCCCTGATAACCCCTGTACACTAAAATTAGTTCTAAATAAATATTTTTTATTTTTTGTAAGAAAGAATGGAGCGAATGTAAAACCTTGAAGATTGTTATACAACATACATTTTTGATCGGCTTTTGTTGTTAATTAAGAAATTAAGTGCCAAATTGTGAGCCTAATTTCGCTGAAAAAAAAATGTATATTGAGTGTGGCAATTACTGGGCAGCTGCCGGAATAGAATTAGGCAACCTGAAAAATTATATAGAATGATTTTTTTTCAGAAGGATCTGATTAAAAATTAAACGTTCTCTCCTAGGGTTCTATCATATCTGATTTAAAATATGCTGTTTTAAGATGAATTATAAACTGTCAGAATTCGTGGTTATGAAAAGGGATTTCCAGATATATCTAATGACTTAGAATTTGTGTTTAATCTAACAAACCACACTGACTATTGAATTTGTGTGTCTGTGAATATAAAGATTTATTGTCCCTGGAGGTAATTATTGACCTCAACATCTTATCAGTCAATATTTACCTCTTGGGCCAATAAATCTTGATATAACCTCATGAAAGTCAATATCTGTTTAATAGTATACATGGAAATCTGTAATAGTTTGATTAGAGGCTTCAATGTCATAGGCCTCCTGTTCTCTTTCACATCTAAGGGACACTGAATCATTCTTTCTTTTAAACATAAACTGAACATCTTTGGTTGCTGGGACTCACACATGCTCAATCTAACAGTGGATTGAAAATTTGTGAACTAATCTTTATCTCTCTTTTGCATATAAATTTGCCTCTCCAATCAACTTGTAAGCCCCCATGAAGCCTGAGGCTAATTTAATGCATTCACAGTTTCTCTCTTTGCTCCTGGCACAACTCTTTATCTTTACAAATAAAACATCTTTCTGCTCATCTGTGGATGCACAAGTCTTCCAGAACATGGTCCTCCTGGAGATATTTTTCCCCTTTTTGTGTGCTTTTATTGGTGCATTATAGTTTCACATCATAATGTTGACAATGACATACATGCACACTCTCTTGGAAGCTCCCCTCCCATTTCCCTCCTTCCCAATATGAAGTACCCAGATTGATATTAGTATATCTTCACATGTATATGCACAGTCTATGGTAGTATTTCTATTAATGAACCTAAGTCTTCCTCCACCCCTACCCTTATATCTCCTCTCGGACTACCCTGAGGTTTCTGATCATCTGGAGTCTCTCCTGGAGATTCTAAGTCATTGCTTCTTTATCATATACATCTCAAAACATCTCCCAGATTCAGGAAGGAATCAATGCTATAAGATGCCAAAACAGCAGAAATGGGTATTTAGTACTGAGCATAATTGATCCTCATTCTGAAGTCATAGAGATCCATAGGGTGAATAGAGCTCAGCGGTCATGCAGTAACACTGGATAATATATAACTATTTGACAACGCTCACTAGTGAGAGATGCATGTTAAATATTTCCTCTCTAAGCCACGACGAGGCCAATGTTAAAATCATTTTTGTCATTTCATATGAAGGTTTTGAAACATTAAAAACAGTGCAGAGAATGATGAAGCTATTTCAGCCGAGCATGGTGATGCATGCCTGTAATATGATGAGCAGTTTGGAGGCTGAGATAGGAGAATCACAGGTTTGAAGCCAGCCGGGACAAGGAGTGAAGAGATCACTGTAAGCCGGCATGCCATGAGATATTTCAAGAGATAGATATTTGGGGGACCTAAAAGTGGACAGGCTTTGACCTGCCCGGAAGAGTCAGGGAGATTATTCTAGCTGGGGAGAAATTTATGAACAAAAACAGAGAAAACCATACTGGCATGATACCTTTATTTTAGTAAATGTTTAAATACACAAGAAAGTATAATTAATATAAGCACTAAGCTTTACGGAAGGTCTATAGGACTATTTATCTGATATAAACAAAATGCTGTACCCTATCACTAAGAATCCTATTTCTCTCACTTTCCATTTTCTGACAACTATCATATCACCCTCTGATTCTAATACATTTGACTTTTAAAAATGCATCATGTAGAAAGCATTGTGTAAAACTATTTGTTCATATGTGTGTAGCTTTTCCAGTCAGCTTAATGTCCTCTGGGTTCATCTGTACTGTCAAGTTTGTGGTACTTCTATGCAGAGGTATTATTCATCCCTCAAAGGAAGAAAGCTTAAGAGCACCTTTTTACGCATTAAAACTTAAGGAATTCCAGACTCACAAATAAGCAACCAGGTGGCTCCAGAGCCTGGATCTGAAGTCAAATGTCTTAAGTGATAACAATGTCACAGAGCCATCGAAGGGTTCTATGCTGTGCTTCAGAAGGAGCAGAGAGGTGGCAACCTGGTACAAGGTGGGTTAGAACACGGAAACTGAACAAGGAGACCAGGTGTGAGGTTACCTGGAAGATCAAGTGTCAGCTGTGGGGCAGGCCTTTCTAGTGGATTTTTTTCTAATTGACAGGTGATTATTTTTGCTTTGTGTTTTTGAACCTATTTTCCTTGGCTCTTGACCCCCACCTCCATCTTCAACCCTAACAATGACATCTGCAAATCTCTTTCTGACTCTGATTTTTCCTTTCTATTATCAAGCCTCTTACCTATATAAAAAAAAAAAAAAAACCTCCTAGCCAGGCGAGGTGGCTCACGCTTGTGATACCAGTATTCGGGAGGCTGAGACCGGAGGATCGTGGTTCGCGGACAGCCTCAGCTACTTAGTGAAGCTCTTTGCAACTCAGTGAGACCCTGTTTAAAAATAAAGAATAAAAAACAGGGCTAGGGGTATAGCTCAGAGGTAGAATTCCCTTGAATTCTATCCCCAGCACCACATGAATAAATAAATAAATAAATAAATAAATAAACACACCTGATTCTATCAAGACTACACAGATACTCTAAGGTAGCACCCATCCCCAGTTTAATTTTATCTGTAAAGTCTCTTCTGTTTTATAAAGGGACATATTCACAGATTCTGGAAATTAAGAAAGAAATTTCTTTGAGAGCCATTATTCTGTGTACTATGCTATTCCTTTCCCTTTGGGGAATCTTCTGATAGAATTTCTGTATAGAATGAGAGGGGAGGAAGCTGAGATACTTATCCCTTGATTTCCATTAATAAGGTAAGAGTTGCTCTTATGGGGCACTAGACCCTATGCACTTCCTGTCTGCCCCATCCAAGGGCTGAGCAGGCTCCCAATTCCCATAACATGAGAAGAATTCTTTGGGCAGAGAAGCAGGACTTGGAAACAGAGAGCTCAAGGTGGGATGTTGTTCTCAAAGGGGGTAACTTTACTCCTAGGTTTCAGGCTGGGTCAGAAGTAGGCTAAAGTGCTACACAATAAAGCATTGTGTTTCACCTTCCACAGGCTCCAGCCATTCCTCTCCAAAATCCATAGCATATTACTAGGCCATTCTTTCCTTAAATTAGTGTTTATGCTTCTTCTCTTTTTATTCTGCTTGCTGAAAACAAATTATACAGTCATGGATCAGAATAAATTGAGCCTTGGGTTTGAGTGCTCTAAGTGCTAATAACTTCCTCTGCCCTTCCATGGGATTTGGTCTTCCCTGGGCTTTGTGATCTGACATCATTTGTCTTTAATCTGTTGTGATAGCTGGTGTCTTAACATCACCTCTTCCCTAAGTTGACAGCCTGTTCCTTGAAAGCAAGACACTGCTTTCCTTATAGCTACATGTGTGGTGCTCAGCCAATAGTTGCTGAAAATCTCCAAGGAGAACTAAATGCCGTGCTGCTTCGGGGGTAGAACATTGATGTGCACAACTGATATCAATGAACTTTCAGTATTAAGAGGGTATTTGTGGTTGTTTTGAGAGTAACCAAAGGCATCTCATTCAAGGTCACTCTCATGCTCTTTTCTTTTTCTTATATTTTGTTATTGGTGCATTTTCATCTTACATCTTAATGGGGTGCAAGATGGTAGAGGTATACATGCACACATCACTCATTTAGCCCTTCCCCATTTCCCACCCCAGGCCCTCCCCCTTCCCTCATACTTTTTTTCTAGGGTTTCTTTTTTTCTCTTGTACCGAAACTTCAACTTTTACAGACATAAAAATGTCATGGTTTCATAAATCAAAAGAGCTCATGTCATTTAAGCACTGAATATAATAAAGCTCAAAAGTCTAGCAGAAATTTAGCCAGAAGAAAATGTGACCTTAACCGCCTAAGAAATCAGTGCCCTTCCTTTGAAGCCCAGATGGGCCTCAAGCCGTGTACCACTCCACATCACTGACCTACAGAAGAAATGTTGGGGAAGCCAAGCTTTAGAGGCAAAGCAGATAGGAGACCATAGCGGGGACCTTTTAGTCTATAATTACTGTTTGTATGTGGGGGGTGATAAGAATTAAATCCAGAGTCGTTCTACCTCCAAGCTACATATTCGGACCTTATATATTTTGGCTTTGAAACAGGTCTTACTAGATGTTGCTGAGCCTTTCACCAAGTTGTTGAGGCTGTTCCAAAGCCTGCAATCCTCCTGTCTCAACTGTCCAGGCCCCGGGCTTACAGGCTTCATACTCTAATAGAATTACTTTTTTAACAGGTGCAATAAATCCCTCATTTAAAAGAGGCAAATGAATGCAATAGCCCAAGCGATGAACTTTAAGGAAGTGCATCAATTCTCTTATGCTGTGGATGGTACAATTTTGATGTCAGCAAGTTGACTGCTTTTACTTAGAAAGGCATTACTATCAGGATTTCACATCTCATTATCTACTTATTTTTAAAAATGCACACTCACGATTTTATTGTTCATGGGAAAGGCAAAGCGGTTACTCAGACTTAAATTACATATGTGATGTTCTTTGCCTGGTGAGTTTAATAGGCCTCAAATGAGTTTAAATGAGATATGCATGTCATTTCGAAAAGGTGGGTGCATTGGCTTTCTGGCACTGTGAAAAAACAACTAACCAATTCAACTTAAAAGGGAAAGCTAATTATTTTAGCTAGTGGTTTCAGATATTTCAGTTCATGGGCAGTGGGTTCATTGATTTCGAGTCTATGGTAAGGCAGAAAATCATGGCAGGGAGCAGGCTGGAAAAGAGCTGCGGAGAGAGAAGAGTGTGGAGTCTCAATCTGCCCTTCAAGGACTCGCCCCCAATGATCTAACTTCCTCCCGCCAGGCCATACCTCTTAAAGATCCCACCACCTCCCACTAAGGTCATCATCTGGGGCCCAAGCCTTCAACACATGAGCCTTTATGGGATGCTTATGACCCAAACCATAAATGTTTTATGTTTATATTACTCACTCTTATGTTCTCCACATCAATTATGTGTCAAAATGGAATGGTATTTTAAAGAATATACGAAATTGATGGGGCACTCTAACTTAAACCTGGACTGAAGATGAGCTGTCATTCCATGGACATTTCCAGGGATCACCTTCTTTGCTTCACTACTTTCTCTATGTCATGCTCTCTAAAGAGGAAGTAGAGAGCAGACATTTATTATTCGTCCATTTATTTATTTATTTAGATTCATGAAATATTTGTCACCACCGTAGCCTTTTACTATTTTGCACCGTGGTCACAACATAGAAATATACAGAAATGGATTTCATTATGTTGTTGAATTTACAATTGCCACTAGAACAATGATATAATGAATAGAAACCCAATTATGAAATTATACTACGTTTTATTTCATATGAGTTTCTAGAAGAGTATAAGACACTTACCATTTAGGTCAGACTGGAGTCATAATGTATGTGCAAGTAGACAGCTCTTGGAACTTGGGAATCACATGAAGATAGTGACCACGTCAAGAAAAAGTCACCTTTGTGCTGCTTAGAAAGACAATCTTGCTGCCGGGTTACAGTGACTGCTTTCATTTTTCATACAAATCCAACACTTTATCTGCTTTTTTCTCTCACATTGCCAGTAGATGCTTAATAATTCTGTACTCTAAAGGCTTTTAACTATGCTTATGGATTCAAAATGCACATTACTTATAGTATCCTTTAAGTACCATATATATGATCCTAACTCTTTATGAATTAAACATAACATTTTAAAAATTAAAAGAAATGATTCTGTCGTTATTGCCCCAGTCTTCTAGCTTTGAGTCTTTGGAGTTATCTTCCATTTTTTTCTCTCTTCTCCATATAGTCAACCAAGCTTTGTAAAGGTCAATATCAGACAGAGGCAGAGAGCAAATCCATAGTCAAACTATTGGTTTTACAAGTTTTGACTTAATATAGTTTACTTTTACCTGTACATGAATAGACTTAATCCATACTTAAAACCATAGTGGGAAAAATTTACTGTGAACATTGAAACTGATTCACAGAATACAAATAAATACAATTTTAAAGCATTTGTTTTGTGTTTTAACTTGTGTGTGTGTGTGTATGTTTTAATATTTGTTGTAGTGTTTTGACTATAAAGAAAATTTATTCTTTAGAAATGTATTAATCAAGGCCAGGTGTGATGGTGCACGCTTGTAATCCCCACTCTTGGGAGGCGGAGACAGGAGGATCGCACAGGTTCGAAGCCAGCCATGCTAGCTTAAGAGACCCTGTTTCCAAATAAAAATATAAAAAATAGGTCTGGGAGTGTAGCCCGGAGGTAGAAGAGCTCCCAGGAACCCCAGTACCACAAAAATAAGAAATGTATTAATCAAGCCAAATATGGTGGCACACAATTGTAATCCCAGTAGTTGGGAGCTGAGACGGGAGGATCACTGTTCGCAGCCAGCCTTGGCTACTTTGTGAGGCCCTCTGCAACTTAGTGAGACTCTGTTTCAAAATTAAAAAATTAAAAAATAGGGCTGGGGGTGTAGTTCGGAGGTAGAAGGCCCCTGGGCTCCATCACCAGTAGCGGAAAGAAAGGAAAGAATGAGAGAGGGAGGGAGGGGGGGGAGGGGAGGGGAGGGGAGGGGAGAAGAGAGGAGAGGAGAGGAGAGGAGAGGAGAGGAGAGGAGAGGAGAGAGGAGAGGGAGAGAGAGATAGAGGGAAAGGGAAAGGGAAAGGGAAAGGGAAAGGGAAAGGGAAAGGGAAAGGGAAAGGGAAGGAGGGAGGGAAGGAAGGAAGGAAGGAAGGAAGGAAGGAAGGAAGGAAGGAAGGAAGGAAGGAAGGAAGGAACCTCCAGGAGAAGCATCCCAAGGCATTTTCATACAAAGTACCAAAGCTCTTTATTCTTGAAGGCCACAAAGGCAAAAATCTGCAAAATCACATTTTTAAAAAATGGTGACTCAAATGCAGTCTTACTGCTACACTGACTTTTAGAAAGACAGAATCCAGCCGGGCGTGGTGGCGCACGCTTGTAATCCCCGCGCTTGGGAGGCAGAGACAGGAGGATCGCCCAGGTTCGAAGCCAGCCGCGCACTGGCTTAGGAGACCCTGTTTCCAAATAAAAGTGTAAAAATAGGTCTGGGAGTGTAGCCCGGAGGTAGAAGGGCTTCCAGGAACCCCAGTACCACCAAAAACAAACAAACAAAAAAAAAAGAAAGTCAGAATCAAATCATGAAATAATTCATTTCTAACTATACTCTTTTAATGGCTCCAAGACATATTCAGTGAATGAAGAAAAATGTTTGTCCCAGGAGAAACTCATAGCTGTTGGTCCCCTAAAGTCACCTGCCAGTCTGAAGGCCATCCCGGACATGAGCAGTCTGGCCGTCACTAGCCAGATCGAGTTGCTGGCAGATGCATTATAGAAAAACAGGGCAGAGTCCATCTGGTTTAGTGCAGACAGCTCTGAGTCTGAACCTTCCCTGATACACCAGTGGCAGCAGGAGGAAAGAGAATAAAGGAAAATGGGGAAACATAGAAACAGCCCCAGAGGCACCTTGCAGGCTTCTGCCTCTCACCCACTGTTGGAAAAGAGGAGATTGTTGGGGAGTGGCTGGGTCTGTGAGCAGTTCCAGGACCAGGGAGATGTCACTGTTAGAGGGTCAGCCATCATCAGCCATGATGGAAGTGGCCACAGGAAGAGGTGTTCCTCCCTCAGACCCCTGCAGAGTGGAGCCTCCCCCATGTGCAGCAAATCCGGTACCCTGCTCTATGCTTTGCTTTACTGTGCTCTTTCTACAAAAGGGAAGCTGATACTGTGTCTGATCATCTTCAAGCTCAGCAGGTAAGTCAGGTGGGGAGTTCAAGGCCAAGCAAGGTCACAGGGATGTAAAAAGTGGCCTGGTGCAATGGATGACTTGAATCCCAGAACTGGAATTACAAGTGTGAGCCACCACTCATGGCTGAGGCACAAAATTAAAAACAACAACAACAACAACAACAAAACTTTCTCAGCCATCCAGCCAGGTTCTGAAAAGACCAGGGAACAGTGAATGAGAAGCAGTCAAGTCCTGAGAACTGATGGGACGGGAAGCGGGGATTCAGATTCTAGAGCAGGCGTGATCTTTTGGAAGAGGAGGATGTGCGTTTGCAGGAGCGCCTGGGCGAAAAGTACAAAACTGGCCCTGGAAACTCTCCAGCTGAAACTTTTTTTTTTTTTCCTTTTGAAGAAAATGTGAATTTTTGAGTAATCTGCTCTACACTGCTGCTATAACTGAAGTTCTAGTGTCAAAAGTTTTTGGCTTAGAAAACAAAAACAAATCATAATGATTTTGGAGGCTATTTACCAAAATTTTATATCTCCTCGGGGTTTTCTTACTATAAGAAAATTGGACAAATTAGAGTAATTTGAAGCAAGCTCATAGGAGAAAAGAAAAAGATCTTGATTTTCATTTTCATTTTTTCTTTCTAAGATAAAATCTCTTGCATTTGTGACTGTTTCAGAAGACTTAAATCACCAACTTTATATCTAAAACTTTATTTTAAGGTATCAGTTAGTTTCAAAATGGGGTCATAAAAGAGTAAATTAAAAGTTATATATTAAGCCAGGCGTGGTGGCGCAGGCTTGTAATCCCCTCGCTTGGGAGGTGGAGACAAGAGGATCAGGCAGGTTGAAAGCCAGCTGCGCTGACTTAAGAGACCCTGTTTCCAAATAAAAAGTATAAAATAGGTCTGGGAGTGTAGCCCAGAGGTAGAAGGGTTTCCAGGAACCCCAGTACCACCAAAAAAAAAAAAAAAAGTTATATATTGTACTTTAGTGATAAAAACAATACAAGAAACAATATGTCAGTGATAATACCTGCTTTAGTTAATAATCTAAGGGAGTAATTGACAAAACATTTTTAAAGTCAATTTACTATTCTGGTAATGATTTAAAAATAGTAAATTCTATGTATCACTTGAACAATGGAATTCCTTTTTTACATATTGATGGACCTTAAATCTTTTCTTTTTCTTTTTATTTCTTTTTTTCCATTATTTATTTTGAAACAGGGTCTCACTGAGTTGCATAGGGCCTCAGTAAGTAGCTGAGGCTGGCCGTGAACCACAATCCTTCTGTCTCAGCCTCTCAAATCCTGGAATTACAAGTGTGCACCACCACGCTCAGCTTTATTTTCATTTACTATGAACTTCATTTAAGCTACACAGTAATTGAAAATAAGATATTTTGACTTTGTAAAATCAATATGTTTTTATATACTGACTTTGGTACAATTTTTTTTTTTATCAGCGAACATATTTCTTAAGCACTATTCCTTTTCTAATGAAGTGATTTATAAGTAAAGACCAGGTCCTTTAAGTTACGCTGGATATATTTAATGTTTGTTTGTTTTCGAAGTTGGTGTCTATGTATATCCAAGTATTGCTTGTCTTTTCATGTTGTAAATGTATGATTTTATAGCACACATTTTTATTAATTGTGTTAATGAGAGCTTGTGCCATTCTAGGAAATAGTTTTAATAAAATTAAAAATAAACCTGAAAAAAGAACAAAATTCTTTTATTTAACATACTATTAAATTTGCAAGATTCTCTGATGACTGTGTGTGTGTGCATGTTGTGTGTGTTTGGTGTGCATGTGTGTAGCACTGAGGATTGAACTTAGGAGCATTCTATCTCCGAGCAAAACCTCTAGCCCTTTTTATATTTATTTTTGAAACAGGGTCTCATTAAATATTGAGGATTTCACTAAGTTGTTGAGGCTGGCCTCAAACCTGTAAATCCTGTGATTCTCCTGTCTTAGCTTTCCAGGTACTGGGATTACAGGCATAGGTCTTCATGGTTGGCTCTTTGGTTACTTCTATTTATTTATTTATTCATCTATCTATTTATTTTGGAACTGAGGATTGAGCCTAGGGGAACTCTACCTCTGAGTCATACCCTCAACCCTATATTATTTTGAAATAGTTTCTCTCTAAATTGTGGAGGATCTCACTAAATTACTGAGGCTGGCTGCAAACCTCTAACCCTCCTGTCTCAGCTGCCCAAGTACTGGGACTACAAACATGTACCACCATGCCTGGCTCCATTGGTGACTTCTTTAAGTCAGTTGAATTATTTATGCCTGTCCTATTCATGCGATGGTGTACCTCTTAACTGTTTGAATACTGAGACTCTAATAAAAAAAGGTCATTGAAGAGCAGTGGTGCAGTGGTTGGGAAGCACTGCCCATGAGGAGCCCCTTTGATCAGAAGTGAGGTCTGTAGTCATGAAGGAGAGCTGAGAAGGACTCTGTTCTCCTCTATGAATAAAGAGTCCGTTAGTGGATGTTACCCCAGTCCCTGAGTCTCACAGCGTCCTGTGCGGCGCTTAGTGAACCCGTGGGCACACTCTAACTGAGGGGATTTTGTATCACACACTGCCAAGTACTTTCCTGATGATACAAACCTAGGATGATAATACTCACTACTACCATTGATGCCACAGCTCAATTGACCATTTTGCTAATGGATGTGTTAATTGAATATGAAAAAATAAGGCATTAAGAAAGACTTTACATGAGCTATTTGATTTCCTGTGCATGCAAGATCAAGCAGATTTGTTTTTTTTCCCAGCTCTTCCCTCAGCTAAGTATAGCTAGCATCCCTGGAAACAGTACAAAAGGAAATAAGAAAAGAAAAAAAAAATTAGAAAAATGGCAAGTGAAAGGAGAATTTGTTTTGAAAACCAGGACTAGGAAACCACATTGTAGAAAGATGTCTTAGGAGTAACCAGCCAGCAACAGAAGGAAAACCAGGCCTGGTGTCTCTGCCCACAATGTAGCCACAGAAGGAGTCCACATGAGTCAGATAGAAGAGACAATGAGGAGCTACTGTGGGACCTGCAAAAGCCTTGAAGCATCCCACCAAGCCCGAGGATCTATTCTCTCCACAGAGAGACAACTGGCAGATGGGAGAACCCAGCAAACAGAATCTTGCCATGCAAGGACCTGGTCTAGTAACATCTTATGCAAAGTCATGGAAAGTCCTAAACCCCAGAGCAGAGCAAATGGTCTTGCAAAAAGGAATCAATTCCATCAACAGATGAAGGTATTACAAAACTATAGGATATGTACACAATGGAATTTTACTCAGCCATAAAGAAGAACAGAATTATGCCATTTACAGGAAATTGGATGAAACTGGAGAACATATGCTAAGTGAGATTAGTTAGTCACAAAAAGTAAACAAATTGGATGCTCTCCCTCATATGTGGAAGCTAGGGAGAAAAAGGGTCATAGGATGAACTCTAGATGAAAGAGGAGAAACTATAGATGAGCAAACAAGGTGACCTGAGGGGGAAGAGAAGGGGGAAAAGGGAAATTCCCTAATGAACATGATGTACATTCACAAACATGTCAAAGTCAATCATAAGCTAAACATGAGAAGGAGGGAGGGGGAGGGAATGGTGTGGGAATTGGGGAAGGGCTAATTGGGTGACGTGTGCATATATGCCTCTACTATCTTGTACTCCATTAAGATGTATGACTACAATGCACCAATTAAAAAAAATGAAAAAGAAGAGTCAAGTAGCAGAAATTGCTGGGGGCACTATAGTAATCAAAACGATGTGGTACTGATGAAAGATGGCTGCACAGATCATTGCAAGAGCACAGGGAATCCAGAAAAAGTCTTGTACAAATCAACCCAGGTCCCAGAAGACTTAGCAGGCTGCAGTATAAAAGGAACCTAAGGAGGACCCCTGACCACACCCTTTATATTCAGAGGCTTCATGACTTATGGAATAGAACAAATCAGCAAAAGGAACTCAGTGGACAAAGGACACTCTTTTGAACAAAGGATACTGAAAACAGTGGTCTTCTGTAAGCACTTTACACATTTATCAAAATTAACTCAAAATGGATTGGAGATATAAAGTGTAGTACTATAAAACTCCTAGAAGAAAATGAGAAAATCGGAATGATGCAAGGCTAGGCAAATTGTTTTGAGACTTGATATCAAAGCATAATTAAGAAAAAATGATAAATTGGATGGACCTCATCAAAGTTAAAAATATTTAGATAAAAAGATAAACTAGGAGAAAATATTTACAAACTAGTGATTAGTGTCCAGGAATATATAGATAACTCTTAAAATGAAACAGTAAGAATGACGCCAACTAAGAAATGTACAAAGGCACAAAAAATGTTTTTAAAAAGATACACTTGAACCAAACAAACAAAACTTCTGCACAGCAAAGGAAATAATCAGTACAGAGAAGGAATAATCAATGAATTGAAAGAAAATATTTGCAAATCACTAATCTGATAAGGGGCTAATAAGCAAAATATGCAAGGAACTCAGATAACTCAATAGGAAAAACATAGGTAACCTGATTAAATGTGGACCAACAGACACATGAAATAAGACTCAACATCACCCATCTTCAGGGAGATGTCGATTACAGCCACACTGAGATCTTACCCCACGCCTGTAAGAACGGGTGTTATCGACAGGACAAAAAATAGCAGGTGTTGGCATGGATGGGGAGGAAAAAGAACCCCTGTACACTGTTAGTGAGAATGTATGTCATTGCAGCCATTATGGAAAACATTATGGAGGTTTCTAAAAAAAAGAATATAAAAGTAGAATTATGATAGGATCTAGATTTTGGGTATACATCCAAAGCAACTGAAATCAGTATGCTGAAGAGATATTGTACTTGCATGATTCTGGCAGCATTATTCCTATCAGCCAACATATGAAAGCAATGTAAGTATCCATCAACAAAGAGGTAAGTGGGTAAAGACTATCACAACACATGGACACACACAAACACACACATATATACACATATATTCAATATGTGATATATAACATAAACACATGGACACAATGTCATACTATTCAGCCTTTAAGAGGAAGAGAACTCTATCATTTGCGACACATGGATAAATGTGGAAGACACTATGTTAGGTGAAACAAAGCAGACATAGAAACACAATGCAGAATGATGACACTTACATGTGGAATCTACGAAAGCAGAATTCATAGAAGTAGACAGCACAATGGTAGCTACCAGATCTTAGGTAGAGGAAGTAAGAATGAGAAAATATTGGTCTAGGGGTATAAAATTTTAGTTAAACAGAAGAAATTAGTTTTAAAGATCTATTGCACAGCAGGTTGACTACAGTTAATAATAGTCATTGTATATTTCTTTTTTCTTTTTTTTTTTTTGGTGGTGGTACTGGGGTTCCTGGAAACCCTTCTATCTCCGGGCTACACTCCCAAACCTATTTTATATATATTTTTTTAATTTGGAAACAGAGTCTTGTAAGCCAGTGAGGCTGGCTTTGAACCTGTGAGATCCTCCTGTCTCCACCTCCCAAGCGCGGGGATTACAAGAGTGCGCCACCACACCCAGCATCATTGTATATTTCAAAGTGCAGATTTTAAATGTTCTTACTGCAAAAAATAGTCTCTGAAGTATAGGATATGTTATTTAATTTGATATAATCATTTCACCATGAATACATATATGGAAATATCATATCATTTCCCATAAATGTATATAATTATCTGTCAATTAAAACTTTATGAAATAAAATAATATAGTAATAATTAATAATAAACAGATTACAAGTGTAGAAAAATGGGTTTTCATCATCATGCATTAAAAATGGCAAATAAAACACAAAAGGATATCACTATACACCTAAAAATTGATAAAATTAAAACTGGTGACAATACCAAGTAATGAGATGGTTAAAGAAAAACTGAGTTATCCACACATTTCTTGTAAGAATATAATCATACAACCAGCCTGACAACCAGTTTAGGACTTTCTTATAAAACTGAACACTCAATTATCAGACAATCCAACAATTACATTTTTGGACACTTATTGCAAAAAGAAACAGATCCTTGTGCGTATACAAAACCTATATGCAAATGTTCGTGGCAATCAGGTGTTATTTAACAAGTTACTGGTTAAACAAACTGTGGTACATCCACAATATGAAATAACATTCAGTTCTAAAACAAACCAACCCTTCAGACATGCAAATACTTGGACTCCAGGAAATTATGCTACATGAAAAAAAATTTCAGAAGATTACGTATTGCATAATTTTATTTATATAGCATTCTTGAAATCTATATAAAAGCAGATAAACTAGATGAGAAAATTGGAGATTGATCTCATTAGAGTCAGTGATGATATTAGGGTAGTTGGTGTGATTATATAACGACAACACATATATAATGATCCTCATGATGACAGAACTGGTTTTATCTTGACCATCAGTGTCAGTACCATGATTGTATTAGTATAGTAGAATTTTTCAAGATGTTATCTTTGGGGGAAACTGAGTAATCGATACCTGGTTTACTTTGAAATATTTCTTAAAATCCATACAATTCTACTATTAGTGCAAAATAGTTTAATTTGTGCAAAAAGAATGTGGATGCCTGATATGATTACAGTCATCACTGGGGATGAGATCTCCCACACATTTCAGTAAGAACCCCAGAATTCCCTTTTGCAAACCAAAGATTGCTGTGCATTTCTGGAGCAACACTACTTGCAAGAAGATGATTCGCCTGGTGAGAAACCTACTTTGACCCTCCGTTAACAGTTGTGACACGCCTAACCCTGTGCTTTCTCTAGTGTTTTGTGTGGTCCTGAATTTCACCATTTCAACTCCAAGATATTTTCAAATCTTCTTTTAACTCTTGCCTCATCCCATAAAATTAGCAAAGGGGAGAGAGAGAACACTTTATAGATGACTCTTTCTGGATACCATTGAGTTAATTCTCTTTTGAAACTGGATAACTGTAGGATCCATGGATAAAAGAAACATCCTGGGAAGCCCATGTTTAACCTCATCTATTTATCTTGAATAGCACTGTCCTTTCATTTCGACAATGGCAGACCCAAAAGATTGAAGGTTGGAGATGGGATAAGGAATGGGTCATATCTGTTCCAACCAGAACCCTTTACAATGCCACCATTCCAGGAAGTCATAGAAAAATAACCCATTTTATGATCCAGACCATTCAACTTGTTTTCTGGTCCCCAGAACTGTTCTAGCTGTAGTGATTAGGTCATCGCAAAGAAGCATAAATGCTAGTGCTTCAACATTAATTCTCCATTCCCAGATGTCCTAACTTTCAAGTGAAATCTATTATTTTGTTCTGGGTTTCATATTCTAATTTGTCAGAATCCTTAAAAATTATTTCAGATTCTTTTTATCTTTCTGCAGCTGGAATGCCTGGGAGGAAGATCATCACTTTTCTTTACACAAGAAAGCTAGAGTAAATAAAGGCACAGGAAACACAGGTGCTGCTACCATCTAAGAAATTATAGGAGGCAACAAGACATCCTTCCCCTTATAAAACTCTCCAAGTTAAACCACTTCCCATGTGTTTGTGAATATACCGAGTCTTCCTTGGCCAGTGGTCATGATCTTAAATTTATTAGAACATTTGGGCTTCCGTCAGTAATCAAGCCTCTTGGTTTCTTTGCTCCAGGTTCCAACCTCATTGTGCTATACACCAATGGCTCTCAATACTAAAATTGCCCACGGAACTTTTAAATATACAGTTTTCTGTATTTGCAGCTTCCATGTCCTTGGATTCAACCAACCAAGGGTAAAATATATTCTGGAAAAATATTCCATTCCTTACTGAACATGGACAGATTTTCTTTTAGTCATTATTTTTTTAAAAATATAAATAAAAGTAACAGCCCTTTTCAGAGAAAGGAACATTTGCAAAAGACACAGAAAAGGAAGGGCCAGAGAGGTAGAGAAAAAGTAAGGAGGGCAGTTGCTGTGAAAATTTTTACATGTAGGCTATAAACTAGATAATTTCCACAGATACTTCACTAAATTGTGTAAAACAAAACATTTAGCTCAGCATGGTGGCGCACACTTGTAATCCCAGCATTTGGGAGGCTGAGACAGGAGGATCCAGGTTTGCAGCCAAACTCAGCTATTTAGTGAGGCCCTCTGCAACTCAGTAAGAACCTGTTTCAAAATAAATAATAAACAATAGGGCTGGGGGTGTAGCTTGGAGGTAGAATCCCCCTGGGTTCCATCCCCAGTACTGAAAATAAAACCCTTATTTTTCTTTGCCACTTAGTTTTATTTTTATCTCCCGCAGTCCTCATACAGAAGTCTTTCCTTATCATCAGTTTTTTTTTGTTTTACTTACTTTTGTCAATCACAATGCAAACATGTTTAATAGAAAATCCCAGAAAGAAACAATTGATGAGCTTTTAAATTGGACATAATTCTAAGCAGCATGAAGACATTTCCCTCTGCCCCACTCCATCCTACACAGGGTGTAAATCATCCCTTCCATCCAGTGTATCCGTGCTGTATATGCTATCTACTTGCTAGCCACTCAACTGGTAGTTGGCTTGGTTATCAGATGGACTGTTACATCTATGTTCAAGTAACCCTGTGTAGTGACCTACTGCTGTGCTGTGATGCCTATGTCATTTACCTCACCTCAGCACATGCATCACCTAGACGTCGTATCATCTCACACCATCACATTAAAGATGAGGACATGACTCTGGGCCCCGGGCGGGACCCCGCAGAGCACGCCAGACCCCTGGAGAAACCAGGGCCTGGTCACAAGGCCCTGGGCCCCGGGCGGGGGTCAGGCGGGGCACACCGGACCCCTGGAAGATCCAGGGCCCAGGTCGCAGGACTCTGGGCGGCAGGCAGAGTCGTGCGGAGCACACTGGACCCCTGGGGAAACCGGGACTGGGTCACAGTGCTACTGAGTGCCTGATCCCACAACTTCCTCAAACCACACATACTGTCTTCTCTTATGAAAAAAAAAGGAAAAGAAAAAGAAAAAAGAAAAATATCAGAGATGGGTCAAGGAGGTCATGGCAGATGCCAGGATACTGGAGATGCAGACAAAACTTATCCAAATGAACTGGAACTTTTGGAAAAATTCCCCGCGAAGGACTGCTTCTTCTCTACATTGTTAAGAATCTTGGACATCACCTGTAAGGAGAGAGTTTAGCGGAGACCTAGGAGAAAGGCGGTGTTGAAAGCAGTCTCTGCAATGGCGGTGGAGACTTGTATTCAGGAGAAGCAGAAATCGGATCCTACCAACCTTATTATTTTGGAGAAATTACACCAAATGTCGAATGCTACCATCACGCATGCTTAGGAACACTGGACAACATTCAGAGTGGAAAAAGAGCTTGGGAAAGATTTGAAATGGTGGAGGCAGTGACAATGGCAGTGGCCAGTACTCAGGGGAGGCAGAGATCTGATGCATTATATCTGGAACCTTTGAAGTAATAATCCCAGAGGCAGAATGCTACCACCACGCACCCTCGAGAACGTGGGACAAATGGCTGGGCAAAGAGGGTGCTCAGATTAGAGCCTGCCAAGGGTTGAGGCCAGTGACGGACTCAGCAAAGCTGGGATTGGAGCCTGCCGTGAGGCAAGGCTGGTGATGGAGCCTCTGAGGCCGTGATCGAAGCTTGCTGAGGGGTTAGGCCAGTGCTGCGGCCAGCGAGGCTGAGATCGGAGCCTGCCGAGGGGTTAGGCTGGTGCCGGGGCCAACGAGGCTGGGATCGGAGCCTGCCATGAGGCAAGGCCGGAGGTGGGGCCTCTAAGTCAATGATTGGAGCCTGCTGAGGGGTTGTGAATATTTCAAAGGGAAGGTGAAGACAGAAAGGAAAAAGTTCTGACACAAAACTAATGGGCCATATCACCTCTCTTTGCATCCCACAAGACAGGAGTTCTGATTATTAATGTGAATGCTCTTGAGGACAATTACCCTAATAATACAAACAGAACGGGTTACCTGAGAAGACGTGGCCTTGATATTTAGAGAAAACCATTGACAGATTTGAGTGTCAAAATGAATGAATTGGAGTAACACACACGAAAAATAAGATTGTGGTCACAGTAGGTGTATACATGTGAGTAATGGGTTGCAGACAGGAGGCTGATGACAGTGACTGAAATAAGACAGATGTATAACAATAAAAACACAGGAATTGGGAATGAAGATGGGGAGATATAGCAAATCTATGGGAAGAAGAAAGAAACGGGATAGTAAAAGTTGGTGAGTGATAGGCTAGAATACTACATTCATATCTAAAACTGGTGAAAAGCTGGCAGCTACTAACCAACAGCAGGGCATAAGAAGATTTAACCCAGGCTTCAAGGTTAGCATCAGTGACCCATAACTCATCTTGCAATGCTACCAAGTTTTTAAGAAACTCTAATAGGTGAGTAAGGAGCCACAGGGTGGACTGGGAGAGATTTCGTGAGGAACTGGAATCCCTCCTTAGCTTTGAAAACAGGGTACTACCTGCAGACTCAGCTACTGCTTCACCAGCTATGTGGCCATCTCGAATATCAAAGTATGCCCAACAAAAATTGTTTTTGAAAAGTTACATTTTTCCTCATTTTTACCCTGTTAAAGAGTTTGAGGCCGGGCGTGGTGGTGCATACTTGTAATCTCAGCATTTGGGAGGCTGAGACAGGAGGATCGCGGTTCACAGACCGCCTCAGCTACTTACGCCCTTTGCAACTCAGTAAGACCCTGTTTCAAAATCAAAGACTAAAAAATAGAGCTGGGGGGTATAGCTCGGAAGGAGAACTCACCTGGGTTCCATCCCTTCTACCACACAAAAAAAAAAAATTGAGTGCAAAATATTTGCAACAGGTTCTACTTCAAAATAATTCAGAAACTAATGAGCACTACTAACCCTACTTCTTCACCACCAATAGTAAATTTTGGATAAAGGTTTGAGTCATTAATATCTGTAGCAAAAAACATTAATATTTTTGAAACATAAGCTGGTGAATAATCGTAACCTTTTGATCCTTC
The DNA here is from genome assembly GCF_963383645.1 of Muscardinus avellanarius. Lineage (NCBI taxonomy): Eukaryota > Metazoa > Chordata > Mammalia > Rodentia > Gliridae > Muscardinus > Muscardinus avellanarius. The sequence continues at coordinate 82,359,047 of NC_137801.1, read as the reverse complement.
AATAGCTAAGCAGCCAAGAATCTAAATCTTGAAGAAAAAGAGCAGTGTTTCTTAAAAACCTGCTAGCATTGCAAGATGGGTTATGAGTCACTGATGTTAACCTTGAACTCTAAGTTAAATCTTCGTATGCCCTGCTGTAGGTAACCCCTAGATTTTCACCAGTTTTAGGTAGGAATGTAATATTGGCACTAATTCTGACATGGACCATGAATTAAACCAAAATAACTTTCCTAATGCTTTAAATATTTCAATTTTATTATTTGAAATTAAAGACAAGACTGCATCCATAACCAAGCAATGATTGCCTGAGAAATTTAATCCCACTTATTGGAAATAGTTGTGTGCAGGTCCAACCATCTATCTCCCCATCTTATCTATCCCACTGTAGTTTCTGATATTCTTGCACAGAAAGAATAGTTCCTGAAGCTGGACATGGTGGCGCACACTTGTAATCCCTGAGCTTGGGAGACAGAGAAAGGAGGATCACTCAGGTTCGAAGCCAGCCGTGCTGGCTTAAGAGACCCCGTTTCCAAATTTTAAAAAGTATAAAATAGGTCTGGGAGTGTAGCCCGGAGGTAGGAGGGTTTCCAGGAACCCCAGTACCACAAAAGAAAAAAAAAAGAATAGTTCCTGAGAGTCACAAAATATTCAATGTATTGTAATCATTAAATAATAGTGGTAATGATACCCTTTGACATCTACCAAGGATTACTAGGCTCCTCAGGTTTTGTATTCCCTTTTTTATTTTTTAATATATTTTTATTAGTGCATTGTATTTATACATCATAATGGTAAAAAAAAACTTGTGTAGACATAAATGCACACATCACCCAGCTAATTCCCACCCAGTCCCCACCTCATTCCCTCCCCATCCCTCCTTCCCATACTTGGTTTAGTGGTTGACTTCAATTTAGTTTCCCTCTCCCCCCTCCCGTCCCCACAGTTAGGTTGCCTTATTTACTCCTCTACAGAATCTCCTTTTTCATCTGGAGTTCCTCCTATGACCCATTCACCCTAGCTTTCACGTATTAAGGAAAACATCCTATTCCTTACTTTTTGCGACTGACTAACCTCGCTTGGCATAATGTCCTCAAGATCCATCCATTTCTCTGCAACTGTATTTTTTTATGGCTGAGTAAAATTCCATTGTGTACATATCCCACAGTTTTGTAATCCATTCATCTGTTAATGGACATCTTGGCTGGTTCCATATTTTGAAAAACAAAATGAGGAGGGTCAAGGTTGCTATTTCATGTCAAGTTCTTTGGGTGGACCAGTTTCTCTCTGTAGCTCTTTATTTTCTCCTCATGCTCCCAAGGTGGCTATTATAGTCTCAGGCATCCTTTCTTCAGATACCACCTTGAAACATAAGCAGGGGGGGGAGAGAGAGAGAGAGTAAAAGAAGAAGAAGAAGAAGAAGAAGAAGAAGAAGAAGAAGAAGAAGAAGAAGAAGAAGAAGAAGAAGAAGAAGAAGAAGAGGAGAAGGAGGAGGAGGAGGAGGAGGAGGAGGAGGAGGAGGAGAGAGAGAGAGAGAGAGACTGACTTAGCTTTCTTCCAGATTTATCTTAATTCCTTTTAAAAAATGAAATTATTTGAAGTCCCCAAGTGATTTCTTCCAGGTCATATGAGGAAAAATGGAATCGTGTTTTCATCCTGTAACCATCACCCATCCATGGGAGTTATTAAAATTGACTCAATTTTCTCAAGTCTCATGCCCTGATAATGCCAGGGTAGAGAAATTTACTCCCTCAAAGAACCTTATTCCTCAACACCTGGAAAAGATCTTATTCTCTTAATTAGAGATACAAAGAGGAAACATTTCTTAGAGCACTGTCTGCCCCAGGTGCTGATCCTATTAGCATTCTCCTTGAGTGAATGAAAAAACTGAGGGTCAGAGGAGTCATTGCAGTAACCAGCTGGAGGCCACACCGCAAGCAGATGGCAGAAATGAGCCTTGAACCCACTCTGGCTCTAGTGAATTCAGAGATCAATCCACTAAGTGATGAGGTTCTCATTCAGCGTGGAAAATCATACAATATCCAGGCTATTCCAGCATTCCTCATTTCTAATCTTCCATAAAAATATTCTAGATCCTCAGTGAAGGACAAAACGAAGTAGAGACTGGGGCACTGCAGAAAGAGAATAGCCATATTGCTGGGTCCTCACCTCATCTCTAGGTATGGCGGGGGTGAAGATACAACTTCAGGGGAACGCAGGATGAGGATGGGACCTCTGCCTACTGCCCAGGGAAGAGGATACCCATGTTCAGGGAGGGCAGGGCAGGACCAGGGCATTGGAAGTGTGGGGCAGGGGTGGAAGAGAGGAGGTTGTCCCTGTGGCCATGGTGCCTCTTGGAACATTTACACCTTGATATACTCAGATGAGAATGGCCCCTTGAAGAGTTCATAAATTCGTGTTCATAGTTCATATAATTGAGTCATGAGGGCTGTAATCTCAAAAGTGCATAAATTCATTGTAAGAGATGTATTTGAATGATGGCCTGGACCAATAGAATGTGTTTGGAGAAGGTGGGTCCCTGGAGTTAGGTCTTGGGGTGTGTGTACAAGTCCTTCTCCCCTATTTCTCTTGCTTCCATTTCTGCATGCAGAGGACAGTTTTTCCACCAGCTATGCCCTGAGATTCCTGGTCCCTGTCCTCAGATGGATTCAACTTCAATAGCTCAAAAAAAGAAAAAAAGAAAAGCTGAGCTAGTAAATCTTTCTTCCTCTAAGTTACATTATCAAGTTTTTTAGATTATGATTGTGAGAATGCTGGTGAATACATACCCCGAGATGGAGACAAGTGTTCAGACTCTGCATCAGATGGCAGCAAGGGTTCATCGTCCTCAACCAGCTCCCAGCCCAGTTCAGCCAAGGAATCATGTCCAGAGTGAGGGTTCATACCCCTAAATTTTAATTCCTAGGGAAGAAGAATCTTTAGTTCACACCTGACAACTTTATTTTATGTTTCTCAGTCAGTCATTGAAAACCTTTTATCAAATCTTACACCTTTCTCCAACTTGTCTTCTCATTCTTCTTAGACTAGACCTATTCACGTAAGTTTCTCCTGAAATTAATTTTGCAAAGTATTTACCCATCTGTGTGTTCTTATTAGATTTTCCATAACTATATGATCTAATACTCTGATTATATTAATTACATATTTTTGTTGTTGTTGTTTTATGGTACTGGAGATTGAACCCAGGGACATTCTACCTCTGAGATAAATCACCACCCCTTTTGTAATTTTTTGGTTTGGGAAACGGTCTTGCTAGGTTACTAAGACTCTCACTACGTGCTGAGGTAGTCCTCAAACATGCAATCCTCTTGTATCAGCCTCCCAAGTACTGGATTACAGGCAAGTGCCACCATCCCTGGCCTAATTGTATTTACTGATAAAAGTGTTCAATAGATGTTACTGGTTCAATCAACTAACCAGCTACATGTGGAAGCAGGTACAAGAACGTACCCTCAACCACACAAACACACACACACACACACACACACACACACACACACGAATTTAGAAAGCAACATACTCAGGTTCTATGCAGTTAAACCATTAAATATAAAACTCTAAAACAATAAAATTTCTATCAGAAAACAAATGTGACTTTCAGATCATACTTTTTGGGAAAAGTTTTGTGTATGGCACAAAAAAGGAAGCTATAAAAGGAAAAATATAGACAGAAACAGAAAGGCTGATCCTGTGAAAAGCCAATGTAAAAAAATAAAGGATAAGAAAACTTTAAAATATGGTAATGTAATAAATATGTATTAGACTTAATATATAAAGAGCACTTACATGTTGGAAAAATGGCCCAGGGTTTTGGGAAAGCTAATTCACAAAGATAAGCAAATTTCTAACAGACATATAATATTTCTGTTTTGTATTTAAAAAGTGCAAGTTAAAATCAGTTATTCATTTTTTGAAACTATAAAGGAAAAGCCTCAGTTATAATATCCACGTTAGTATAGGCTGAGGACGATGTGACCCTTACAGTAATAAAGTAATAAATTAATTCAGCTTTTCCAAGTATACAATTGGCATGGTATGCATAATATTAAAAGGTTTTAATTACATATTTCTTTATTCTTTTATTTCATTACTTAATATTTAGTAAATTATCAAAAAGATTGACCCGCAGTAATTTTTAGTGCAGCACCTATTTTTCGTTGTTGTTTGTTCATCTGAGAGTGAGATTGAGCCCAGCGACACTTTACCTCTGAGCTACACTTCCAACTCTTTTTATTTTTAGTTTTGAAATAGGCTCTTGTTTTGTAGCTGAGAGTCTCTAAGTTCCTGATGCTGGCCGATGGTCCTTCTGCTCAGCCTACCAAGTACTGGGATTAGACATGTGCCACCACACAGGACTTTTGCAGCATATTTTAAGACAGAAAATATGTAACCTAAATATTTATCAGTAGACATTTAAATTATTTATGGGATACAGTATTATTTGGAATGCAATGCAACCATTTCAGTGGAAAGCAATAAAACTATTTAATTTTATAGAAATGTTCATAATATATTATTATTATTATTAACAAAGTAGTATTTAAAAGTGCATTTCAAAAATAAAGGTGTGTGCATGCATGTAAACACTGTAAAAATAATGAGTCTTTGGCTATTTTTCCCCTTTCTTTATAATTTCTATAATAGAAAAATACTACTCTTAAAATTCAATAAAATTTTCTTAATCCAATTCATCTTTCCATATCCTCTTCAGCTATGATTTATAAAATGTTTTCTGATTTTCCAATGACACACTTCCTTCTATGGAGTCCTAGAGCACACCTTATCTATAAGATATTTACCAAATCTCACACAGGTTGTAAATTCTGCTGTTATTGTTTTTCGTACAAGTTTCCTCTTCGTCCACTAAACCATCTCCTCCTAAAGGTCCCGAACTTGCTATTTGTGCTTTGTATTCTCTATAAAATTCTTCATAATTAACATGTGTTCAGAAAACTGGACCACTGTAATGAGTCTTTATCTTTACATGAAGCTTGTGAAATATTTTGTAAAAAAAAAATCCTGCAAATGCAAAACAACAACAGATGTGCTGTCCTTTTACATACAAGGGAAATCGCAACTACAGGTTTAAAGGCATATCTCATTTATGTGAGAGCCAAATGAAACCCAGATTTGCAAACTACTAGACTGCATACTTTCTCAGTGCACCAGCAACAGCAACTGAGCTACATGCTGTGAGAACCATTATAGAAATGGTACCCAGTGACTCACGCCTCCTAGAGTTTGACTTGATAGAGCATCCTTCCACATTGACTTTGGAGTTGACCGTGTGACTTACTGTGGGACACTAAAAATGTGACAACAGCAAAGACTTGAAATGTGATTATAATGATGCTTACATTTGTGGGATAGCATCATTATTAATACACACACGCGTGTGCGACTGTGTTTTTTCCTAGCAATTTACAATAGACAAATAATGGAACCACTTAGTTCTCTATAAATGAATGAATGGATACAGAAAATCTGTATAGACACACAATGGTATTACTCAGTAATAAACAAGAACAAAATTATATTATTTGTATGAAAATGGATAGAACTTGAGATTATGCTTAGTGAGATCAGCCAGTCTCTGAAAGTTAAAGTTTGTATGGTTTCTTTTGCTCATATGTAGAAGTCAGAGAAAAAACAGGACAGAGAAGGAACTTCAGATCAAAGCAGAGAGGGACCAGAAGAAAAGACAAAGAGGTTTAGGGGAAGGAGGGAGGAAAGAAGAGGAGGAGAAAAGGAAGACTTGAAGAAGAAAACAAGATTAAGTAATGTGTTCATATATGAAAAAATCACTAATGATCTCACTAATATGTAGAGAGAGAGGATGTTGGGAGTCAAGTGGCATTCAGAGGGAAACCCATCCCATAATATATACATATATGAAAGTATCACTTTGAATCTCACTAGATTGTATAATTACAATGCAGGAATAAAATTATTAAAAATAAGATTAACTTTAAAAAATCAGACCACTCAACTGAAGAAGCCACAAGAGGAGAACCAAGGAGCTCCGGCAGGTAGCCTCAGCCAATTTCCAGGCACGTGAGTGAGGCCAGCCCTAAGCCAGCCACGGGTTGAAAGCAGTTGGATAAGTAATGCCAGGTCAAGACCAGAACTTTCCAGCTCAGCCTAGTCGGTTAAGCAGAATCACAAGCAAATGAACTGCTGTATTCTTAAGCTTCTAAGTTTTAGAGTAGTGTGTTGTGATGGACACACATATCTATCACACCCCTGTCCTGTCTGCTGACCCTGGAGTCCTGCATGCCTCACAGAGGGAGCTCAGCAGTCACAGCCCTGCCACAAATTGAGTCCTGCCCTGCTTTCAACATCCATCACCACCAGGACATCGCCAGTCCCCTTCAATCATAAGAGCCAATATATACCGTTAAAACTCTTTGCCATCCCTAACTAAAATGATACAGTCTCTGCTATACTGAGCCAAACTGAGAAAGACAATGTTTGGGGTAAGATTATTCCAGAATTCAGTCTGAATCAGATCCTGTCTTTAGGCTCAAAGGAGCACTGCACCAGTTCCTGCTAATTTTTGACTTGCTTTTATATTTCTGAAGTAAGGAAGAAGGCTTGGGTCAAGCAACAATCATAACCTGCCACATGCTCCGCACAGCCCAGCCTTCCGCTTCAGCTGCAACTATAACAAAATCATAAACGACTCTGTGGAAGCCAGCAGGATGGCCCAACTTTACTGCAGGCAAGGTCGACCATCTATACCTTGATTCCCTCATCTGTAAATTGAAGACTGTTACTACTGTCCCTTTCAGGAACAGCACAGTAACAAATGAGATACTATACACAAAAGCATCTTCTTCCGAGAAAAGTAGCGATAATTATCATAATTTAGGAGAACATAGAAATCAACTCATGTTTACCAAAATGAGATACATTTTCGATTGTTGTCAATTAAGTTTTTACTAGGTATGTGAATTCTGAGGTTTGTTTACAGTGATTTCAATGAAACCATCACTTAGCTATTTTAATATAAGTCCAGCTGTTTTGGGGATCAGTGAATTCAATGTGGATAGAATCGTATCTTGATAAATTATAGGTTAATTTAAAACTCTACTCATAATATTCCTTGAGTTATAATTTTAGGTTATGCCCTACAAACATATTTGAAGTCTCTGGTATTTTATAAGATGAAATATTTATCAATAAATGTTGCAAATTAAATTTTCATATCTAAAAATCATACATGTTTGCTTTAAGTCTGAATTAAAACTTTAACTGCTTTAATGAGTAAACTTTTCACCTATCTGTGACTTAAAGGAATCTTTTTCTTAAACTAAAAATTCTGATATAAAAACATTTTTAGTAATTAAAAAAATCTTATAATCAGTTTTGAATCTTAGAGATTTGGGTAGAAAACATGTTTAATTGCTCATTTTAGAAATCTCCAGTTCTCTCCTCAAACTAAAACAATAGAAAAAATTAAAAAGAAAAAACCTTCCGTGTCTTTTATCATACTGAGTTAAAATCCAGAGATCAATTATCTACCTTTGTGTCCCAGTAGATATTTCTTATTTCTTCCTAAGCTGGCAAGACTTGCCTTCCCTTCATACCTCTGAACTGCCAAGCCAGCTTCTGAGGGAGCTGTCAATGTGCCTGTCCCTGTCTTTGGCCTTGCGACTGCAGCTGGGAAACAGGTCACTTTGAACAGAGTCCACTACCTTCCGACAGGTCAATGGAGATACAACCTCTCTGAGATGCAGGAGTCATCTTCCAGGACCTGAGCAAGGGGGGGGTGACTTGGAATAACTGAGCCCCTTTAAAGGGAGGGAAAAAGCAATTTGTCATAGATTGACTACCACTCACCATTATAGATTTGACTGGGTCTGACTAAGATGCAGGAGAAAAGAGAAGATGGGGAAGGGGGCTGGGAAGGAAACTTAGCAGAGGGTGTTTTCAGAAGAGTATTGAAGTTGGTTGTGGTGACGCATGCTTGTAATCCCTGTGCTTGGGAGGCTGAGACAGGAGGATCACAAAGGTTTGAAGCCAGCTCTGAGCAACTTAGTGAGACCCTGTTTCCAAGTAAAATATAAAATAAGCCTGGGAGTATAGCCTGGAGGTAGAAATCTCCTGGATTCCACTCCTAGTACCACCAAAAAAAAAAAAAAAAAAAGGAAAAGAAAGAGTATTGAAGAATGGGTGAGATGATGACCACACATCCACTCCCTTGTGCTCCAAGGGTGAGGGAAGCAGGGACTGTCCTACAGACTGCACCTAACACCCTCCTGCTGATCCTTTTCTGACTCCAGATCCAGCAGAAACTCCTGAGACCCTGAACCTCAGGCCAACACGTACAGTCCTCACCTGCGTGAAAATTCTTTCCTTTGTGTCTCAGCATATTCATTTTGGTTTTTTTTCTGTTTATTCAAAATGTTTATAGACAGCATTCATTGTGAAATTACATGCGTCTCAACTTACAGAGCAGTGTCTTTAAAAGGTGTGATTAATGCACATAGGCTACATTGGACGCTAAAATATGTCATCAGCATTCTTTACATCAGTGAAATATTTGACAGTGGACAGTGAGCATTGACAAAATTACTTCAGGATTTATTTATTTATTTATTTATTTATTTATTTATTTATTGGTGGTACTGGGGTTCCTGGAAACCCTCCTACCTCCGGGCTACACTCCCATACCTATTTTTATACTTTTCTTATTTGAAACAGGGTCTCTTAAGCCAGCCCGGCTGGCTTTGAACCTGTGCGATCCTGCTGTCTCTGCCTCCCAAGCACGGGGATTACAAGCCTGTGCCACCACACCCGGCCATACTTCAGGTTTTAATAGAAGTATCAGGTATACATTCCTTGGACCTGGTGTTCTTTTTTAAAATTTTTTATTGGTGCATTGTAGTCATACATCTTGTGTGTGTCTGTGTGTGGGGTGGGGGTACTGGGGGTGGAACCCAGGGGCTATTCTACCTCCAGGCTATACTCCCAGACCTAGTGTATACTTTATTTGGAAACAGAATCTCACTAAGTTGCTGAGAGCCTCGCTAAGTAGCTTAGGCTGAATTCGAACCTGTGCAATCCTCCTGTATCAGCCTCCCAAGCACAGGGATTACAAGTGTGCACCACCACGCCGAGCTTGTAGTCATACATCTTAGTGGGATACACATCACCCAAAATTTTCCCTTCAATTACCACCCATTTCCTCCTCCTCCCTTCTTCTCATCTTTGGCTTAGTGAATGATGTTGATATGTTTGAAGCATATTCATTTTAGAATTAAATTCAACCACGTGTTCCACACGGAAGAAGAGGATTTTTTTTTTTACTGCATTTCAAACCCAGTGCAGAGCTTTGTGTCCAGATGGAAAGAGAAAGAGGCTTCATCAAATGAAGGAGGCTTGTTCTTAGAAGGCTATAGATCAAGGAACAATGTTCAGTGCCTGCCTTCACGCTGGATGTCTCATCCCCAGTGTTGTATTGAAAGCCCATGCAGAGCCAGAAGAAAGGAATCATATAATTACCAATTATCATACCAAAAATACAACGTTTCTTTTCTTGGAAGGAAATTATTCTGTGGGTGGGGTAGGAGGAGATAAATATATAAGGGTTAGTCAACCAAAACGAATAACTGAGATAATAACTTTTGTAATGGAAAGTAATTACAGTTAAGTACAAATGTTCACCAAAAATAGGTCATTCTTTTAGGTCCCAGTTGTAAAATCACTAAGGCACAATCCAACATTAGAAACTGAGCTATACAAGCCATCTCTTGTATAGCATGGGTTTGTACATGTGTCTGATAGCTTGGGGCAGGGAGAGTCTTCAAAGGCTAGGAGTTAAAAACCAGAGCAGGGGTCTGACTATCTGATAACCTGTGAGGACACAGACTCATGTCATCCCAAAGCTTTGGGGCCTGACCCCCAAAACAAAATTCAGTACCATGAATAAGTCAATGCACCGAACTCAAGCCATATTTTCAAATCCAAATATTTGTCAGAGAATAAATAAAGGAACACAAAGTGAGAGATGTAGAAATTAAACATGATGGACTACTTTGGGTGACCCAAACCCAGCAAGGATGAACTGGGGGTCTTTGGTAAAGGTCACTCCAAAATCATCTTTCATTGCAGACAAACTCGAGCCACTGATAAAATATCAAGGATTTTTATCATCATGAAATAGCTCTAGAGAGATGTTAAAGAGAATTTTAGAATGAATAGTTCTTATCATTTTTACTGGGGAAGATCACTAAACTGTGCTTGGGAATAACCTAAGCCCTTGGCCTAGTTCCACAGTCCCTAAGGAGTAATTACAGAACCTGATACAACCCTTCTCCTTCCCTACTTTTCTGCCCACACCAACAACATCCACACCAATACCATCTTGAAAATACTTGGCTCTCATAAACCCTACCAACTGCCTCTGGGCCTGAGTGTCCAGACGTTTCAAGGGCCAAAAGCCCATAGTCAACCCCATCTGCTTAATCCCACAAGCCTGAATGAGTGCGCACTGAGGTTTCCCCGGGTACAGAGCAGATGCAGCCTTGACCAGGATTCCCACAAACTGTACAGTATGTCATCCCAGGCCCTCAACTTCCTGGCCAGTTCTGTGACCATCAACTCCTGCCTCAACCGTGTTTTTTCAATTCTTCCTTTTCTGATTCTCTAAATCCCTTGTCATTTTTAGATAGCAAGCCCTAGGTTTGAATATGCAATCAGGTTCTAAGCATTGTCATTCCCAAAGTTCCCATGAAAGTTTAGATTTGTAGTTCTGGAGCTGAAAGGAAGTGGTTCAATTCTTCCTTCGCCCCTTTCTGAACATGTCTTCCTCCAAGGCTAGGTATCAAAGAAGATACCTAGAAGAAAAGTTACCTGGAGATGGAGATTCTGGCAGCTAGGGTAATAAAAGCACAAATCCATGGCTCAGAGGCAAAGCATGCCATTTTGAGGGAACTCTACAGGGCGGGCCGGAGCATGGTGACTCCTGTGGGCATAAGCAACTTTGAAGCCAGTGAATTTTGTGACTTAACTGTGGCTGACAAACTATTGTCTACTCAGTTAAGATTCAACAAATAGACTGCTTAAAGCAAATAGTTTAAGTATTTTAGTTTTAAGAAACTATGATTTTGATGACATAAGTACATTTTTCTAGGTTTCAAGAAATATTGTGGCGTTGTTAGAAAGTGCTAGGATGCACAGGACATCTGCCAGCTTTTCAGAGGGTAGAAATAATGTATAGTTTTCCATGTAAATATTGAATGCATTATGGATTTACTTTTTTGAATGATATAAAATATTTTTCATAAAATGCTGTTAACATTTTTCTTCCTATTTTGAAATGGAAAGCAAAAGGAAAATTATGAGCTCTTAGGTAAAACAGAGCTCATAATACCACAACTTTGTCATCTCTTCCTTATTGATTTTAGATCCCATCTCTTGCACACACATTTCTGTTCATGTCAATACTTGCAAAGTTTGGAATCACTTGACACACACAATTTTGTGCTCGTCTACAGTTCATCAAGGTTTCAGCTCTGATCTTCTGAAGTTTATTTTTTTTCTGCTTTCTTATATGAAAATGTTTTCAAACAAAAGTGAATGACATACTTTCCCGCAAAGATTTCTCTGAGCCTATCAGGTGAGTCAAAGCATGGTGCCAAGGGAAGTCGTATAAGAAACGACAGAATATAGTGTCATCAGAATAAGCTAATGTAATGTGAAAATATAATTAAAAGATGAAGCATCTAAAACCCAGCGCCTTATGTATGGCTGAAATTATAGCAATGTCTAACAAATCTATTTTTTAACAAAAATGTATGTCAAGAAAAAATTAATTTTAAGTAAATATATTTAAGGTGAATCTTAAAGACTTTTTAAAAAAATTTTTCTTTTGGTAGTTGGCCTTAATGTTATAAAGATTGTATGTGATATCATCATGCAGATTGTGAAAAGGATTCGTGAAAATATAAGGAGTTTTAGTTAGAAAATAACACTGAAATTTTTCCTCAATTAAGTCAGGGTCAAACAGATAGACTGCTTAGAATTAATAGCTCAGTATTTTATTTAAGAAATAGAGTTTATGATTCAGATGGGATTGGGAGTGCATTTTCTAGGCATCAGGGGAAATTTTGGTGTTAGGATGAAAGCAAAAAAAATAAGAAACATATATGAGCTCCTATTCATTTTTTTCAGTTGGTTATAAATTCAAAATCAAAATATTTGAACCATAGCAATTTTAAAACATTGAGGATTTTATAAATGAGATTTATATTTATTAAGCTTATGCAGAAAATGAATATTATATTGTTACACATAAAGAATCATCAAGGCCTATGCAATTAAAGAAAAAGTCAAATTTCAACAAAGCTGAAGATGTGATTGATAGCAAGTTGGCATCTTCCACAGCACAACTATAAATAAAAATTAGTATTATTAACATTGTGGCCAAGCCTACACTGGTATAGGGTGTGAGTAGAAATTGTAGTGAGCTATAATAAATAATGAAGAGGAAAAGCCTAAAACATCTATATCTGTCCAATTTTCATTGCTATAATGAAATGCTAGAGGCAGACTAACCTTATAAAGGAATTGGAGGTCTATTTAGCTTGTAGTTCGGGAGATTTAGGGTCTTCCTAACAGATGACATCACAATAGCAAGAAGAAAAGAGATCACATCATCAAACAGAAACACATGATAATTCACTCCTGAGAGCTCAGGGTTTTCATAAGAACCTTAGTCCCTGTGGAAGGCAGCTCCACTAAGGACCTAAGGACCTCCCATGGGGCCCTATCTCCTAAACAACGTCCCAGCAACTCTCAGCACCACCTCAGTAGGGACTGTGCTCCCAACACAGTAAGCTTTGGAGGACACACAGGGGCCACAACCAAGGCTTAGCCATATCTACACACACTTTTCACATCTCCGGGTTTAATAGTATCGATGGCTTAGGTGGAAGTGAAGAAATACTAAAATGCTCTCAGCATCTTCATTCTTTATTTGGCTTTGTTTTTTTTTTAATATGAGTCTATTAATAAATGTATGTGTATGAGGGCATTTGGCAAATATTTTCAAGGAAAAAAAAAACAGGTTTTTCTGTATTCTTCAAAGAGGCCGCATCAGACAGTCCATTGTTACGAATCATTATTAGCCTTGCTCAATTTAATTAATCTAACACCAATGATGGTTACTTTCAAAGTAGGCCAGACTCTATAGACGGATTGTTTCACTCTTTCTTATGCTCAAAATGAGACATCATACATTCTAGTCCATCATCTTATAAGAATAATAAATATGGTAAAAAAAAAAGTCATTTAGGGTAGGGTGAAGAAGATACGCCAAAAAATGTTGTCTGAGAATATCAATATTGACATGTTTTCCTTCAGAGGAAAGGAGAGAGTTTAACATAAAAGCATATCACGCCACTTATACTCTTAGCTTTCATGCCACACATAGTCTTAGGAAAAGAGCAGAAAATATAAAGACCTTTGCCAAATATCACTGCCTCCAATATTAAATTAAAATATATGATATTTTGGAGAAATGAATTCAGCAAAAAGAAACAACTTTTAGAAATCCATTATTTTAAAATATAGAACCAAAAAAATTAAGCCAACGCCAAAACATCCAAGGGTTCTACAAATCTGATGTGAATTCCAGAATGCTGATTTTTCTTACAAGTGTCCAAAGTTCCCCTTTAGCTATGATTGTTGATTCAATTGATTCTAGCCATTTGTTTATCCAATAAGCCCTCCACGGTCATGGGCCTTTAGCTTCCAAGCTTCGAGATATTGCAACTTCTTGGCCAACTAAAGCAGTGAATTTTCTTTTCTGTCATTCTCAAAAGGATATGTAGCCAGCATGGGAAGAGGACAGAGACTTGGTGGCCAGATAATGGCAGGGACGGGGAAGAACCAGTCTGCACCTGGGTGCAGTCGCTCACACACACACACATGTACCTGTGCACCTGTACTGCCCAGGCCTGCAGGATCTTGCAGTGTGGGGAATGGGTTGCCAAAGTACCTTGCCTCCCCATCAGAGGGGCAGATGCTGCGTTGCCAGCCTAATCTGATCTCTCAGAATACTGCACCTAACTCAGTGTACAGACACATTTTAGGTTCCAAACTTTAACTCGAGGACTGCAACTGTTTGGAGTTGACCGTGAGATTTCCAACTGGCCCAGTGGATCGTGACATACCATTTATGACAGAGATCTTGCATTATTTCTAAAGGAATACCGTGTAAAATGCAGCACCTGAAATCAGCTCGAAAGCGTGCTTGCTTCATAACTTGGTCTTTATAGAGAGAACAATTACTGTGATTGATCACCTTTGAACTTTTCTCTTGAACTTGAGACCTGTACTACTCAAGAACATGGTAAAATGAAAAGATACAGAGCTGGCAGGGCAAGCAAGGATTTATTCTAGGAGCTGGTGTTTATATACAAATAGTGAAGGTGTGTGTGTGTGTGTGTGTGTGTGTGTGTGTAGTAAAATTTTGTATATATTAAAATATGTGTGTGTTTATCTTAATATGCTCTTAGTATGTTCTGAAATCCAATTGAAAGTAAAAAGTGCAAGGTAACTCTAGCTTTTGTATATATTAAAATATATTATATGTGTGCTTATCTTAGAATGCTCTGAAATCCAATTGAAAGTTAAAAAGTACCAAGCGACAGAAAGGAAGCCATCAAGCCATATGTCCAAGACCAGCTTTCGCCCTCACGGTGGATATGTGGTACACAGTGTATTTACATGGTAGTGTCCCAAACACTGGATGACGAGGCAAAAATTAATAACTGGAATTCCATTATAATCTCAAATCGGCAGCGACTATGCTTTCCTTGCCCTGTATTTTATGCACAGCACCCGGCCCGGTACCTGGTATCTAAGAGACTCTCAATGCGTATATGTTGAATGATTAGCTGGGATAGTTGATTAATGTAGTAGTTGGGGTGAGTACAGGCAGCTCATTTTAAACTGATATTTTTCAGTACAGAGTGGCCCTTTTAGAGTCGGAACAACCTTTGACTGGAACATAAAGCAGAGGGTATTGGGGAATGGTGGAAATTATAGATGTGAGTAGGGAATTGGAAGACTAGGGAGGAGAAATCACATCAGTGGGCTGGATGCCTGGAATACTGAGGGAGGTGAGAGGGGCTCAGGGACAGGCTGTCCCCAAGCATAAAATTTCAAAGCAGCCTGAGTATTACAGAAAGGCTGGAGAAAGGCAAAAGTTGATCTTATTAAACACTATCAGAAGCCGGGCGTGGTGGCACACGCCTGTAATTCCAGCACTTGGGAGGCTGAAACAGGAGGTTCATGGTTTGAGGACAGCCTCAGCTACTTAGAGAGGCCCTTTGCAATTCAGTGAGACCCTGTTTCAAAATAAAGAATAAAAAGTAGGGCTTAGGGTTTAGCTCGGAGGTAGAATGCCCCTGGGTTCATTCCCCAGTATTGAAAAAAAATGGTTCCTTTCATATAGAAATATTGAGAAAGAAATATACAGGTTAAAGTAGCTACACAGAAGGTAGTTTCTAGTCCAAGAGTGAAAATGACTTGGAAGTAGAGAGAGGATTCATTTGGAAATGTTTTTACCAAAAGAAAATATCAGCTATCGTCACTGTTAGGACAGATTTGAAATATAAAAGGGAAGGAGTAAAAGATATTCATTTATTCCATAATATTTATTGAACACCTGTGACAGGATATAGCTGTAACATAGCAGAAAAAAATTTATCTTTATTTAACTTACATTCTTTAGGACAAACAACAGATCAAAACTCGAATTAAATTAAAATGTAAAAAGGGAGGTGTGTAGAATGTATGTGGAAAGAGAAATAGTTAAGGGGAGAGGGCTAGGGAAGGAAGGAAGGATGGTTGGAGGGAAGGAAGGGAGGGAGAAAGGAGGAAAAGAAGGAAGGAAGGGAGGAAGGAGAGAAGGAAGGAAGGAAAGAAGGGGGAGAGAGAATGAAGGAGATGTGGGCAAAGGATTCTGTAGGAGAAGCTGTAGTGTTTTCCAGCAGGGATTTTATTGAATTTTCAGGATCACACTTAAACCTAAGAGAGTCTCCAAAGTTATATATGTTGTAGAAAGATGTAGGAAGTGAATGGCATAAAGGCTTAGGGACCAAGAGACTTGAAGATCTTTGTTTTAAAAAGTTGAGCCAGGCGTGGTGGCACACACTTGTAATCCCAGAGCTTGGGAGGCTGAGACAGGATGATCGCACAGTTTTGTAGTCAGCCTCTCTGGCTTAAGAGACCCTGTTTCCAAATAAATAAAAAAAATATAAAATAGGTCTGGGAGTGTATCCCGGAGGTAGAAGGGCTTCCAGGAACCCCAGTACCACCAAAAAAAAAAAAAAAAAAAAAAAGCTGCGTCTCCTCATGTCTCCATCCTTTGCAGTTCTGCGGCCACCCAGCCTCTGGACCCTCAATCATGGACCAAGGGCTGGTGGTCCATCAAATCCGTTAGGTCCCAATACAAAGCATCGTTGTATTGCTCACAACTCAAGAAGTAGCAGTGATAACTTAAACACGCAGAGACAGCCGTTCCTGCAGCCATCGGCTTCTTCTCCCAGCATTTCAGATTTTATAAGACCTTCCTCAGTATCTTTCGATTTCACACTGACAACTGTTTTTCTTTTTTCTCGGTGCTTTGTCCCGAGACATTCCTGGCTGTGTAAGTGAGGTTCCTCTGTGTTCTCGTTCATTTCATGTTCCTTCTGAGTGGGGTTTGGGGTGTGCTGCTGAACCAAGAGGATTTGACCTAAATAAAGTGCCAATTGGGAATAAAAAAAAGAGGCTCATGAGGAAAAGGGAGAAACAGAACCCACTGAGCAAATGTAGCAGTGCAGGCCATCAGTTCAATCTCTGCTTTAACTAAACAGCCTACTCAAAGATGTCCCTTAGCTTTTACTTTCTGCTACACCATTGAAAAACATACACACACATATACACCATTGTAAAACATACACATACATGCATACATACACACACACACATATACACCACTGTAAAATATACACATACATGCATACATACATACACACATATACACCATTGTAAAACATACACATACATGCATACATACACACACATATACACCATTGTAAAACATACACATACATGCATACATGCACACACATATATACCATTGTAAAACTTACACATACATGCATACATACATACACACACATATACACCATTGTAAAATATACACATACATGCATACATACATACACACACACATATATATATATACCATTGTAAAATATACACATACATGCATACATACATACACACACATATACACCACTGTAAAATATACACATACATGCATACATACATACACACACATATACACCATTGTAAAATACACACATACATGCATACATACATACACACACATATACACCATTGTAAAATATACACATACATGCATACATACACACATATACACCATTGTAAAATATACACAAACATGCATACATACACACACATATACACCATTGTAAAACATACACATACATGCATACATACATACACACATATACACCATTGTAAAACATACACATACATGCATGCATACATACACACATATACACCATTGTAAAACATACACATACATGCATGCATACATGCACACACATATATACCATTGTAAAACTTACACATACATGCATACATACATACACACACATATACACCATTGTAAAATATACACATACATGCATACATACATACACACACACACATATATATATATATATACCATTGTAAAATATACACATACATGCATACATACATACACACACATATACACCACTGTAAAATATACACATACATGCATACATACATACACACACATATACACCATTGTAAAATATACACATACATGCATACATACACACATATACACCATTGTAAAATATACACAAACATGCATACATACACACACATATACACCATTGTAAAACATACACATACATGCATACATACATACACACATATACACCATTGTAAAACATACACATACATGCATGCATACATACACACATATACACCATTGTAAAACATACACATACATGCATGCATACATGCACACACATATATACCATTGTAAAACTTACACATACATGCATACATACATACACACACATATATATACCATTGTAAAACTTACACATACATGCATACATACATACACACATACATATACACCATTGTAAAATATACACATACATGCATACATACACACACACACACATATATACCATTGTAAAACTTACACATGCATGCATACATACACACACATATATATACCATTGTAAAACTTACACATACATACATACATACATACAGACATTGTAAAACATTATAAGGCATACACATACATTCATAAATATGGTATAAAACAAACACATTCATATATGCCTACATACATATGCACACACACATATATATGTATATATACATATATATATACCAATTATTGCTTTTTATGGCAATGTCTTAATACCATACCATCTTAAAATCTTATGTTTTTGTGAAGATATTTAACCATTTTATTTTTATTTATTTTTGAAAACTCGTAACTACTCACTGGTTTCTTTTCACTAGATTTTCTGGTTCCAGATAGCAAGGGGCCATGTCACAGTATAGTTGGTTTTTTGGCATGGATTACATTCCCTCCTTATGTGAAGCCTGTCAGCCATCAGAAAAGCTATGTCCCCCGTGAGCATCTTTAGACGGTCTTCAGACCTGATAGCCATCACTTTCCTAAAAAAAAAAAAAAAGTTCAAAAACTCTTAAAAAATGAATATGATTTAACAATTTCACTTCTGAGTGTCCAGCCAAAGAAAGTGAAAGCAACATCTCAAAGAGGAAGTTGTAAATCCATGTTCACAGCACAGAGCCAAGAAGTAGAACTGGCACATGTTCATCCATTGATGAATAAATAGGCAAAATGCAGTGTGTGTGTGTGTGTGTGTGTGTGTGTGTGTGTGTAGAATTATATTATATACACACACATATATGTATATATATATATGTATAATGGAATATTATTCAGCCTTCAAAAGGAAAAAAAATTTGACACAGGCTACAACATAGATGAGCCTTAAGGATATTATGCCAAGTAAAATAAGCCAGCCATAAAAGACAAATACTATACTGTGTGGCTCCACTCATAGGAGGTACTATAGAAGTCAAATTCACAGAGACGGAAAGTGGACAGGTGGGTGCCAGGGGCTAGGTAAGGGAGGAATGGGCGGTAAGTGTTGAACAGGGACCACGTTTCAGCTTTGCAGGATGAAAGGTTCTAAAGACGGATGGGTGTTGATGGCTGCGCCGCCAGACAAATATACCTTGCGCCCCTGAACTGTGTGCTTAAAATAGTTAACGCTGGTAAATCTAGGCTGTGTATATTTTTATCCAATAAAAAAGTAAAAATAAAGGCGAGACTCTTCTCTCGAGGTGATGTCGGTGCTCATAAACTGCCAGTCCCTCTGGGTGCCATATCGTGGTTGTTACCTGGTGGTAAATACAGAAATAAATGATGAGCGATTTGTTGGACAGCACTGAGAGACGGTGTGTCAGGTAAAGCGCTCCAGTCCCACTCTGGCTGCCAAGAAGCCCTATCAGGATATTTCGTCTCATTATCCTGAGCCTTCATCAGCTGATGAAACTAATTTTTTTTCATCAGCTGATTAAGATTCAAGATAATGAGTCCAAACATGCCAGGAGTAATTCCTAACAGCGCTGAAGACGGGAACTTTACCGTGCACATATATGCACGCAGACAGACGTGCTTGGAGCCATCACAGCCTCCGTGCAGTGGAAAACATCGTCAGTGAGAGGGGAGACCGTGACTCCTCACATCTAAAGAGGAGAAACAAACAAAATTAGTTGACCAAGCAAATTGAATTGATCGCAATAATTGTAATAAAAAGAGAGATGGCATGGAATGGACGCATGAATAAACGAACCCAAGTAGGGCAAAGAAAAGGAAATACACAGGAAATTGCCCTGTGCAGCCCTGAACAGATTCTAGGAAACCCCGAATTCCAAATGCTTTTTGCTTCCTCTAGAATCAACGGACGCGCTTCAGAATGTTTTTGATGGCAACCGCATCTCATCTCTAAGTTCCAGAAATTTTCCATGACTGTTCTGCATTCTGTTGGCTTTTGTCTGACTACGGAATATTGGGTTTTACCAACAAAAGCGTTTGATTGAATATGCTACTCCTTCATATTATATATATGTATTTTAAATTCCATTAGGTATCCATTGGGAAGCTATCTAATATTTGGAATGCAATGCTTAATGTGCTAACTGATCTTATTTTCCTCTGGCGCTCACTGTCACCGAGACCCATAGCGCAGTGACGGTGATTGCCGTTGAAAGCTTTCTGCAGAGGATGTGAGCAGCATGGCTAATGCACCTGGAGTCAGGGGAGTTAAACATTTCTTAAATCTGGTAATAGTTCAGAGCCCCAAAAGCTGAGGGAGATTGGACATAAAAATCATCTACATATCAGCTTCGGTTTATCTCCGTCAGTAGTTTGAGGTAAATCAACTTAGAAGACCCGCGATGAAAAGTGGTCCCTCTAAAAATATAATCGGTGCAGAAACGTGGCGCGAGATAGTCTCGGTGGTAAACCGCAAGTAAACAGTTTACACTGGGAACAAACAGGACCTGTGATCGGGACGCCTTTGAACAGCATCAAGTGACTACGCGGTGCTTTTAAACGCAGGATCCAAACCTGCACAGAAGCTCGGTGCTCCCGTGCACGATTAAGGGAAACTTCTACCTCCAGCCACCAGCACTATGAAAGCATTCCTGCCAGAACACTTTGTTCGGATTTTGTCTGAGGTTTAAAGGGGAGGGAAGAGCAACAGTGCTAAAAAGATGAAAGCATTCCCTTCCCTTCTCTGTCTTCCTCTGACTGTGCATCTCCACCGCACCAGCGCCTGTCACTTTTAGAAAACACCATCACTCAGCTTATTAGGAAAGCATGGCTCCTACTATTATTCAATTTGAAATGTGCTACTTAGAGGTGGCATCTTTCAGAGACCAACTCACGCACGTGTTTGGAGAGGGTCTTAATTGCCGCCTGATTTACTACATAAAGCGAAACTTTGCTGGGATAGGCTGAAACACTGTGCGGAGGAAGAGCCCTGTATCCAGTTTTATGGGCCTGTCTTCTCATTGGGAGCATGCATTTACTAACTGTATAATTGGTGGCACGGTTCTTCCATCATAAACATTGTTATCAGTTAATTAAACTTGAAATGCAGCTTTGTCCCCCAACATGTTTTGCCAGATTGTTTTCTTTATTTATTTATCATCATAAAATTTTACTTGGTGACTGGCAGCGTCTCAGCCCTCCAATAATAATATAAATCAAAACATAAGATTTTAGTCTTCATGCAATTTCCTTTTGGTCTGAAAATATGAAACCAGATGTTTTTGGCATGCTAAAGATGCTTTTCATCTTTTTTTAGATTCTTTCAGTGCGCTCAAAGTAAATGCATTTTAAAAACCAACTTATGAAAGTTAAATTCCCTTTGTACATTCCATCTGCCTGTAGTCTGGTCTGCATTGGTGCGGTGGTTTTGAGACCTTTCAGATAACATACTGGGTATTTTGGAGGAATTATTAATGCGGGGCTAAAGCTCAAAGGGCCACAGAAATTGTATTAATAGCAGATCGGGAGACCATGAACCATGGTTCACTAGAGGGTCTTCCCAAGACGCATGTCTAAAAGTGGAGGTTGAAGCTAGACAACAACCAACATGATCTTGCCTATCTCCACATTAAGTGGGTGATGCACCTAATTTGTTCACATAGTTATCACATACTTGCTCCAGCTTGAAATCCATGGGGCCCATGGAAGCAAGGCCATTGGAATTTCCTGTGACAGTGAATTTCATTTCAGTAGATATTACCATCTATCTCAGCCTAAGGCGATCACTAAAACATCTAAACATTCCCAGATGGAATCTACTTGGCTGATATTAAAGGGATTTCATGTTACTGAAGAGACTTGGGGTCAGTACACAGGAGCCGATAGAGAAGGGCACGGGGGACTAATCTCATTTGTACACAGCTTCGGATTCCCATTTCGTCCCTGGGCTATTTTGTGGTCTGGGTATTGAAACTCTCTGGACAGACTGAAATACTTTGAGATCTTTGTGGGGTGGTGGATGGAATTATGTATAATCAACTTTGCTATCTAAGCTTTGATGTGGTTGCCCCATCCTTAATCCACCACTTCATTGCATAAATACCATGGGCCAGTGCACAGGCCACGTCTACCTCCTCATCACAGTTCCTGACAATCTTGGTAGTCTCTGTCCAGGAACAGTAGATAGAACTCCCCGCCTCTGACTCGGCTTAATTTTTAAGCAAGTTCTCCCAAGGGCAGTTCTTGCATCGATTTTATGAACTTCCTCATCACCTACTGCAGTTGACATTCCATTTCTGGCATTCCATTGAATTTTATATTCCAAAAGAATTTTTCTTTTTCAAAAGATACCCCTGGTCCCTTCATAGCCAAATACAATGTGTATTTTTAGTCCTCAACATCATGAGTCTTTATTACACTGGCTTGTCCCTTCTTAAGTTGAGCCTTTCCTAGTTTTCTCAAACCATGTTCTTCCGGTTCTCCTGTTACTCTCACCTTCATTCTTATTTTCATGTTCATTCCTTTTTTCTGCCTAGGAGAAACCCACACAGAAAAATTACACAGGTGCCACAGATTCATTATAAAAAAAAAACAAATATCCTTTGTCCCCAAATTACTTTTATTGTTAATAGTCAAGTCTAATTGATATTTAATGTTCTAATGATATTTAACTTAATGTCCAAGCCAGAAATCTACTGGCCATTTACGATTCCATCATACAGATAACTGATATAAGGACTCACTCTCAGCCTTAAAATACACCTTTAAACTATCTTTCAAATGTTTCTAATTCATTCTATTAATATTCAAAGAAAAATATAGTGATTAGAGTATTTGACAAAATACAACATCCATTCATGTTAATAACAGTGCAGAAAATTGAAAAAGAAGGAAATTACCACCCAAAGCCAGCATCATATTGAATGGAGAAAAAACTATGGCAATCCTTTTAAAAATCAGAGCAAGACAAGGATGCACGCTGTCACCACTCCTTTTTAACATAGTATTCCACACTCTTACTAGAATGATAATGTTACCAAAGGAATTCAAATAGAAAAAAAAAGAAATTAAATTATCTCTCACTGTAGATGACATGATCATATATTTAAAAGACTCAAAAACTCAACTAAAAGACTTCTACAGCTGATTTTAAAACTCACCAAAGTAGTAGAATACAAAATCAATCTCAGAACATTAATAGCTTTTCCATATACCAATCATACATCCACTTAAAAAGAAATCCAGAAGACAGTTCCATTCACAATAATCTCAAAACAATAAAATATCTAGGAATAAATCTAATTGAGGAAGCAAAAGATCTTAACAATGAAAATTACGAAACACTAAAAAAAGCAATTAAAGTTCTTAGAAGATGGTAAGATCTCCCATGCTCTTGTACAGGCAGAATAAATTTATCAAAATGGCCACTCTACCAAAAGTAATCTTTAGATTCAATGCAATCCCTATCAAAATACCAATGTCATTCTTCACAGATCTTTAAAAAAAAATCGGTCTTAAATTTCATGTGGAGAATTAAAAGATCCAGAATAGACAAAGCAATTCTCAGCAATAGGAACCATGCAGGAAGCATCAAAATGTCTGACTTCAAATTATACTACAGAGCTATAGTAATAAAAACAGCACAGTATTTGCCCAAAAATAGACAAATAGACCAATGGGACAGCATTGATGAATTAGAAACAAAGCCACACACTTACAGATAATTAATTATCAACAACTATGCCAAACACATACACATATACGTTGGAGGAAAGACAGCCCTTTGAATAAATGGTGTTGGAAAAACTGGTCATCTATTTGTAGATATTTGTAAACTATGTCCCTACCTCTCACCCTACACAAGATTCAACTTGAGATGGATCACAGACCTGCAAATCTGATCAGAGACTTTGAAATCACTAAAGAAGGATATAGGTCCAATACTCCAACATATAGGCACAGGTAGAAACTTACGCAATAAGACCTCCAAAGCTCCGGAAATTAAAACAGGAATTAATAAATCAGATGTCATTAAACAAAATGTTTCTACTCATCAAAGGAAACCATCAGGAGTCTAAAACAAAAGCCTAGAGGATGGGAGATCTTTGCCAGCTACTCCTCTGGTAGAGGATTAATATCTAAAATATACAAAATACTTAAAAGACAATTCTAAAAACAAAAACCCAATCAAAAAATGGAAAATTAAACTAAATAGACACTCACAAAAGCAAAAAATAGCTAATAAGTACATGAAAAAAACTATCATCAGCAATCAGGGAGACACAAATCAGAACTACACTAAAATTCCATCCCACTTTCTTCTTTCCTTCAACATCATCCACCACTTGCCTGGTGAGCAAAGCTCCACAACTCAATAAAAATATCATTTTCTCCAAGTCTCATCCACTGCCCAGTTAGAACTAACCTAACCATATCCATCTTTATTTCTCCTTAGTTACTCTAACATTTTCCATCACTTACCACCTGTAGCACCCTTTACTGTCTTTGGTCTATGTTTTTTGTTACCTAGACTAGTATTCCTGAAGTTTTCCATCACCACGGTAACATGCTCTGGTGTCGGATACCCATGATAAACCACCTGTCCATGAGCCGTGATCCTGGGAGCTTGAATCTGAGACTGTCAGATCTGCTCCAGAGAGTCTGGGCAACCAACTCTGATGATTTTCTTTAGTTTGCATTTGAAGGTAAGCTGACTTGCTGTGAATGTTCTAGAAGTTATCTGTAATTGTGGAGGAAAAAGACTTGCAATCAGTTTTACTTCTCGGGCTTGATGGTGTGAAGGTCTATATGCCAAGGGTCTGTTGAACACTGTTACACAGTAAGAAAGCTGAGAAGACACCTGTAGTGTGCAGCCTGCCTGGTGCCTTGGCTTCAGATGGCCTTTTCTGGAAGGTAGTTTCTCTGTAATAAAATAGGATTTAAGTGTGATCATTTTTTGACAAAGTAATGTTGCTATCGTCTGCCTGAGCTTTTCTCACTAGGGTTGTTGAGGGCATTGTTTTTTAAAATCATACCGTACAAAATTCTGGAAGAAAGCAAACATCTAAAAAGAAGTTAAAAGTCAGGTATGGTTGCCTACATCTGTAATCCCAGTACTTGGGTTGAAATGGTAGAAACACAGATTTGAGGCCAGCCTCAGCAACTGAAGGAAATCCTGTTACAAAATAAAATAGATCTAAGACTGTTCTTGAACCTTTGATCCTCCTGTCTCAGCCTCCCAAGTACTGTGATTGTAGACATGTGCAAAAAATGGACTAAGGGTGAAGCTCAGAGGCAAAATACTTCTGGGTTCAATCCTCAGTACCACAAAAGAAGAAGAAGAAGAAGAAGAAGAAGAAGAAGAAGAAGAAGGAGGAGGAGGAGGAGGAGGAGGAGGAGGAGGAGGAGGAGGAGGAGGAGGAGGAGGAGGAGGAGGAGGAGGAGAAAAACACACACGTGTGTCTGTAGAAGCTTAAGACATGGCTCACTGAAGCAATAATAATAAGTGATTTTTAATAATGATAAATGTTTTTTTAAATAGTCACTTGATGGCCACAGTGTGAGATCTCCATGGCTTCCAGAATGAAGAGCAAACATTTTAGCGAGGCCACACACCTGGTATGTATTCCTTGGTGTCGCTGTCATTGTGTGTTGCAGGAGCTCCTGTCTATGATATTTTTTTTCTTTCTCTTCTTTACCTGATTCACTTCTCTTAGTCTTTTCCAGCTCAGCCCATATACCACCTGCAATCTGTCTCCACCTCCCTCCATCCCTTGAGCGCCAGGTTGAGTTGCTACATATAGGCTCCTGAATTTCTGCTGTTTACATCCTTCCCTTCATACAATGACTTTATTTAATCCTGTTCATTCCCCTGATCAGCCTCCTGAGCAGGCTGCCCTCACACACATGGGCTCCCCCTTATGTCTCATTTTTATAGCATCTCATCTAGAGCTTGCAATATAACAGGTACTTAATACATATTTCTGCCATCAGTGCATAAGAGGTCCATAAGTGCTCTTTATTCTTACCAGTGCTTAACATTTTCAGTCTTTTTCCATCTCAGCCATGTTAATGGCTGTGTTGTACTTCACTGTGGTTACCCTGTGCAGTTCCCTGGATGCTAAACTACATTGAGTATCTTCTCACAAACTTACTAACCATTCATCTAACTTCTATCGCCAAGGTTTAGTCAAGTCTTTTGCTCGTTTTAATTTTGTATTTCTTATTGATTTGGAAGGGTTTAAGGCAAATAATTTTGCTAAGTAAATAAATAAGGCATCTACTAATGTTTGATGAGTTGACTGGGAAGATAGCACTTGTCACATTGTCCCCAAAATTGTTTTTTACTTTAACAGGTAAATATGTCATTATTTTTAATTGTATGAATTATTGGCTTTAAAATAGTTCTGTGCTGTATAGAAGAAAAAAATTCTGAATAATATCTGACCAAAAACAATCATTTTACATTTGAAGTATTCACATGATCAAGTTTAGAGGCATTTTTTTTCTATTTTAGAGAAAACCAAAATTTAAGTGATTATCACAAAATAACTCTTCAGGAAAAAATGAATTTAAAAAGAAACAAGTCTTATATTTTGGCAAAGGGCACCACCCCAAAGCATGACACTAACCATTTTTCACAAAAGGAATTGAGTTCTAAATTATTTTTTATAGGAAATGGGTATGTTTAGCACAGATTCTGAGCACGCCATCCATATAACAGAATCGGTTCTTAGAGTTTTGATCATTGCCAGAACAAGCACATTTCCGGATTTATTTATTTTTTTCCCCAAAAGGTTGAGTAAGACATAACAAACGCTTCCTGCCACCGGCAGGGCTTGGCGGTAGGTCGGATACCTGGCTTATATAAATCTTTCCGTTGAGCGCTCATGACATTTCAACTTAGAAGTTCATTCAGTTTGATGATTGAGGCAGCAGGCAATTATGACATTAAACAGTTCACAGACCTTCACCCAGGGCCTGAATGGTTTGATGATTTTTTTAATGGCTGACTTTGCCTCTTTCGATGTTCACAGACTGACGTGGAGAGTAGAATTGTCACCCATCTTAATTGCCCCGCTTTGCTGCAAGCCTCACTGACTGCCTTCCCATTCCAAGTATCTTCAGTTATTAAAAATTATCAATAGGAAGTCATAGAAAGAAATCCAGACTTACACTGGCGATACAATTGGCCACGTATGCCATACTGAAGCATAATATGAGAAAGATCGTTACATTACGGCCAAAGTGTCGTGCTGAAGATCACGCTTGAAAAGAAATCGCACTAAGCCTGTGCAGTCAATTATTTCTACTTGCAAAGACGAGGTTTC
Source organism: Muscardinus avellanarius (assembly GCF_963383645.1). Taxonomy (NCBI): domain Eukaryota; kingdom Metazoa; phylum Chordata; class Mammalia; order Rodentia; family Gliridae; genus Muscardinus; species Muscardinus avellanarius. The sequence continues at coordinate 82,331,528 of NC_137801.1, read as the reverse complement.
TCCCCAGGATGCATTTCCTTCTGCAAGCAAAGATAGGGGTGTAGGATTCAAACCCGAGTCTGAAGGTGCCACCCTTGTGGATGACCATATCGGAGAAAAAAAGAAAATGTCCATAGAAGTTGCATAGAATTTCACTGAGCGATATCATTCAACGTTTTCCTTGTTCTTGGAATCAGTGTAATTGGTAGGTAGACATCATATTAAGTGTTTGTGATTTTTAGGATTTCCTAATGTTGAACTGATTTTTTCCCCCAGAACTTTCTTAGTAAATGTGATCACTCTTGGGTAAGAAGCTAGATAGCGACCGTGGTCTCTTAGAAAGGGGAGAGAAGCACAGAAAGCCATGCTTTGCTTGAGTAGTCAGTGAATGCACCATAGGAAATGCCTTCTAAAGCCTGGTGTGGTGGTGCCCGCTTATAATCCCCACACTGGGGAGGCTGAGAAAGGAGTATCGTGGCTCACCGACAGCTTCAGTTAGTACTTAGTAAGGCCCTTTGCAACTCAGTGAGACCCTGTTTCAAAAAAAAAAAAAATAAGAATACAAAATAGGGCTGGGGACGTAGCTTGGAGGTAGACTGTCCCTGGGTTCCATCCCTAGTACCACAAGAAGAAAAGAAAGGAAGGAAAGAGAAAGAAATGGAAGGAAGGAAGGAAGGAAGGAAGGAAGGAAGGAAGGAGGGAGGGAGGGAGGGAGGGAGGGAGGGAGGGAGGGAGGGAGGGAGGGAAGGAAGGAAGGAAGGAAAGAAGGAAGGCTTTCTACAATCATTAAAAGTCCTTGAAAGGAGAATTTGAAAGGCTTCTCAGTTATACTTTAGGGCAAGTTCACATTGATTCTTTGGGTTGAGGCTTGGAATATATTTTACTGGTCATATATTTTTATTTTCACTACTAGGGATTGAACCCAGGAATGCTTTACCACTGAGCTACACTCCCAACACTTTTTATATTTTCTTTTTATAAAGGAAATGGCTTTATAATTTAGTACTGTTTTGTTGGTACTGGGGTTCCTGGAAGCCCTTCTACCTCCAGGCTACACTCCCAGACCTACTTTTTTATATGTTTATTTGGAAACGGGGTCTCTTAAGCCAGCACAGCTGGTTTCAAACCTGCACAATCCTCCTGTCTCCGCCTCACAAGCACGGGGATTACAAGTGTGCACCACCACACCTGGCTATATTTTAGTACTTTTAAATACCCTTTTCTCCTTTATTACACACACATATATCATATATATGCATATATATGCATATATATGCATATATATGCATATATTCATATATTCATATATACATACAAATATATGCATATATATTCGTATATATACATACATATATATAAATGTACACACATACGCTTTTATTGATGCAGTATAGTCTCACATCATAATGTAGCTCAGAGTGATAGTGACGGGCATGCACACAGCACTTGGGTCTTGCTAAGTTCCCAAGGCTGACCTCAAGCCAGCGATCCTCCTACTTCAATCACCAAGCAGCTGAGATAACACTGTGTCCCACTCTCCTTGAATGTATTTTAGATGATCAATGATTAGTTTATACCCAGAACTTTCTTATCTTATTTTTCCCTAGGGAAAAGATTCAAGTTTTATTTAGCACCAGAAAGGACCTAAAAAGCTGTCGAGAAACCATTTCATGTGAGGCTCACAGAGCATGCTGGGTCCTCACCACCCTTCCCAAGTCACAATATGATATGAGAAATGGCAGAGTATATGTGGAGTCAGTGCTGTTGGCCAAGCATGAGCTTCTTCATCCCACGAGAATGTGTCCACCTCACGGGGCTCTTGTTCTTTATCCTCATCTCATCTCTCAGCCATGTTTCACTGATCTCACCCTTACTACTATGTCATTGATTCACACTGCTGTGCCATCCCTAGTTTTCTTGCTGTCTCTCTGATGCTCCAATGTCTATTCAAACTGTACCCCTCAGCATGTAGAAATCAGCTCTGCAACTAAATGAAACAGTTAATATTTGACTGGATGGATGGATGGATGGATGGATGGATGGATGGATGGATGGATGGATGAAGTGTCCAGAGATGATAGAACCAGCTCATTTCCCCTGAGGTTTCAATGTGAAACTGATTTTGTGACTTAGGGAAATACAGCAGTAAGATGTTAAAATGGGAAAAGCTGTTCCATGGAGAGAAGGAGTCTAGAAAAACAGTGTTATAGAAGACAGTTCAGTGTTCATCACCTGGATTTCTAATTTACACAAAATCTCTGCCCAGAAAATCATACCTCATTCAAAACTCCATCTGTCAATGATGCTACAAAATCTGACATTGCCATTTTTCGCAACCCTTTCCCCTTCACTGACACCAAGATATTCCTGCCACCCTCTGCTCTCACCAAAGGAGGACCGCTGCCTGCCTCGCATCATGAACCACGTTGCTTCTTTTCTTTGGCCCTTCGTCCTCCTTAGATAGGCTTCCCGCCGCTCTTCACCTCCGAGATACTGTTACTTTGAGAGCATCGTCTATGGAGGGCTTAATAGGCCTCCGTTGCCACGTGGTGTCTCTGTCACACTGCTAAGTTCTTTCACCAAATGGCCCTGTTTAATTCTCATAACAAAAGCTAGGTTGGTCCCCTCTGGGAAGTTGAGGTAGCAATGTTTCAAGAGGTTCGGGGTTATGAATCTTACATATTCTTGGACTCAGGTGGCATGTCCTACAGGGAGTCTTTTCTGAACTCACAGGTGCACCTGTCACTACCTTCTTATCTGAGATCTCACTCTAGAAATCCTCCTTTGATCTCACACCACCATCTCCAAGTATGGATGAAGCCTTCCACCTCCCTTTTTTTTTTTTTTTTTTGGTGGTACTGGGGGTGGAACCCAGGGGCTTTCTACCTCCTAGCTATACTCCCAGTTCTATTTTAAATTTTATTTGGAAACAGGGTCTCACTAAGTTGCTGAGAGCCTCACTAACTAAGTAGCTGAGGCTGGCTTCGAACCTGTGTGATCCTCCTGTCTCAGCCTCCCAAGCGCGGGGATTACAAGCGTGCCCACCACGCCTCGCTCTTCCACCTCCTTTTCTGCTTGGCCTTCCAGATGTCAGACAAGTGCTAAGTCAGTGCCCGTCTTAAGTTACTATTCTAATCTAGACCTGGCACAGTGGTGGACAGCACCACCCAAACAGTCATAAACTAAGTGCATATCCCAGCCACATGTGATACTGGGAAACTCAGTCTCCAAGGATCATGGATCTATATAGTGTTCTAGTAAACAGACTCAAGCATAGGGCAACAAGCCATTCAACAAGGCCTCGATACAATTCCTCTATACTCATATGCCTGTGTGTACATGTGTGTGTATAGTAGATTCTCATTATCTTCAGTTTTATGTTCTGTAAAGTTATCACCAATACTCAATTAGCAATCACAGAAGCATAGAACACAGAGAAAAATACAGGGTGGCATCTGATCATATCATATTGTCAATTGACCAATACATAACCTTGTTTTGTATGTATTTCTGTTTACAGGTACTGGATAGATAGATAGATAGATAGATAGATAGATAGATAGATAGATAGACAGATAGATGAGATGCATAGGTTATGTGCAAATATTATATCATATTATATAAGTGACTCAAGCATCCATAGATTTTTGATACCCAGGAAGGTTCCTGGAACAAACTTCCTGTAGTTACTGAGGGACAGCTGTACTTTTTTGGTCTTCTGGGTAACACGATTGTCCCTGGTCATGCGGTACCTGTCAGGACTGGGAGATTAAAGTGTCTGCATAGTAGCTGTGGGGAGTAAGAGTCCAAGACTGACCATTCCTAACCAGGGCTTCAAAACTGGTTCAGGACAGTTTTTCAAAAAAAAAAAAGCTCTATTACACAATTATCAGTTCCTAGTGGGACTGAGAACATCCATAAGACCCACTGTCCCTGTTTTAGGTATTATTTGACAGGTATCCACTTAGGTCTCTGTCTCCTTTACCTGGTTGGCCAAAGTAACAGAAAGGGCAGGTCTTGTTAATCTTGATTCTCCAAGACCTAGTACAGAAATACTCAATAAAGATTGTTTCAAACCGGGTGTGATGACATATACTTGTAATCCTAGCATTTGGGAGGCTAAGACAGGAGGATCGCAGTTCAAGGACAGTCTCAGCTACTACTTAGTGAGGCCCCTTGCAACTCCCTGAGACCCTGTTTCAAAATAAAGATTAAACATAGGGCTGGGCATGTAGCTTGGAGGTAGAACATCCCTGGGTCCCATCCCCAGTAATGCAAAAAAAAAAAAATTGTTTCGATGAATTAAGAAAACATGAGAAATAAAGGATCTGATAGAATATCACCTAGAACTTTAAAAAAAGAAGTGACCAGGTTTAGAAATCTAATCATTTTAGGGAAAATATCAACGCCTAGAAAATGTAAGAAACAAAGGATCTAAAGTGAAACTTAGTGCCTAAGTGAACCAGGTATTAAGTTGCTATGGGAAAAAATTAATTCATCTGAGGCAAGATGAGAAGGGTATAACAGAGATTAATTAAAATTTAGTTTATCAGATTTTTCTCAAGAGATTGGCAATTTAGTCAGAGGAAAATCTTATTTAAGTGCATATTTCAGCTTATAAGTGTGATGCATGATAAAATGAGAACAGAGATACCAGCGTGCGTTAAGTAATTACCGTGCTGGAATTTGATATGCTTTGAAATTTCAAATCTTGAAAATAAAAGTTTCAAGGTAAACATTTGCAGCTCTCTGGGCATGATGGATGTTTAAAGGCTCAGATGCCTGCGGTCATCAGTGGCTCTCATGTCAGGACAAGTGGGACTCCATCCGGAAACCCCTTCTCTTGGCTTCTTCATATCACTCTCTTCTGCTTATTTGTTCGCTGCATTCTGCCACCCTCTACCACCTCATTTTTAAGAAATTTATCTTGGTCCTCATTGTTTCCTAAGGCCACACCCTCCCTTGAAGATCTTATCTGCTTCTCTGGATTTAGCACAGACCTCTACAGCTACTTCTGGTTTCATCTCTATGTTCTCAGTTCAAGAGCCAAAGGGGGTAATGAACAATTGTACAGACTCTGAAGTAAACTTTTTGGATCAAATCCTGGCTCTATCACCTCTGCCTCAGTGGACACATCTGTACAATTAGGATGATAAACAATGGCATGAAGGGATATTGCAAGAGTTAATCTAAGAGCAGCCAGGATCTGCCAAGGTTAAAGAATTGATGGAAATCAACCACTGAAGTCACCAACTGTATTAGCAGCGTTCTTCCGCTATAACAAAATGCCTGAGATATCCAACCTATAAAGAGAAAGGTTCGTTTGGGCTCACAGTTTTGGAGGCTCCAGTTCATTATAAGTTGGCCCTATTGCTTAGAGCCAGGGTGAACACATCAAGATGATAGAACATGGCAGAGCAAAACCACTCACATCGAGGCTAGGAAGCAAAAAAGTGGAAGATGAAGAGACCAGGATCCCACAATTGCTTTCAATGTCTTTCCACAATGACTGAGGACCTCCTATAAGGCCTTATCTCCCAAAGATTCTGCCATCTCCTAGTACAGCCACACGGGGGACAAAGCCATTAGCACACTGGCTTTGGGGAACATTCCAGACTCAAAGGCCAGCATTCCAAATTCCACATACAAACCTTCCTGCACATCTGAGTTGTCATAGATATTACCGTAATCTCTCCTGCAGACACATCTTCTCTCCCCTCTCCCACTGATCTGGTCACAGTCCCTAACTGGCCCTCCTCTCTCTTCTCTTTCCTTCCCTTCCCATCAAGTAGCCCTCCTCCAAGTGGGCAGGGATTATATTCACCAGAGCATGAATCAGGTTCTCACCTGCTGAAAGCCCTGCAAGATTGCCTCAGTCCTACAATAAAGCCCAATCTTCAGCTCTATGAACCTTCCTGAGCCATCCTCCAGAAATCCTGCCCCTTTGGCAGTTTCTCCAGCAATGGCTTCCCCATTCCCCACTCCCACAAAGACTCTTCAGTCTTGCCTGCTACTGATCCCTCAGGTCTCAGTCAGCCTCTGTCTAATCCAGGAAACTGGGTCATCTTACCCCCCATATGAGGATAACTTCCCGAACTTCTTGTATTTCACACCAAAACTGTGCCAGAGGCAGGCAGCAAATGGTTAACAATTACAACCTTCATATTCCTATAGCTTCTAATACAGAGTAAGGGGTATCACTTTAACATACATACCTACCAATATATATATATATATATATATATATATATATATATATATATATATGGTAGATATGTGTGTACAAGTGTGTATTATATATATATTATATATGTGTATATATGTATTATATACGTATTATATAATATATATGTGTGTGCATATATATGTATATATGTATGTGTGTGTGTGTGTGTGTGTGTGTGTGTGTGTGTGTATATATATATATATATATATATATATATATATGTCCCCAAGCCATATATAGATCTTAAAGAGAAAATGAAGATGCCTTTATGATGTTAGAGAGTCCCAGATTAGATTTCTAGTTCAGGATATGTCTTAGTAAGGAGAATGTCTTAGTCTATGTTCAGTTGCTCTAACAAAATACCTGAGACTGGGAACTTTATAAAGAAAACAGGTCTCTCTGGCTCAAAAACTTGGAAGATGGATATTTAAAAGCAGGTGGTCTCATCTACTTGGGCTTTGTTGAAAACCTATGGAATGGAATCACAATGGCAGGAACTCATGGGGATGACATTGCATTCCAAGGTAGGAAGCCAAAAACATTCAAGGACCAGGATCCTGCTTTCATAACAATCCTCTCTCAGGAAATAATCAGAGTCCCATTAGAAATAATGCCTTCCAAGGGCAGTGCAACCCAATGAACCAATCCCCTCCCACTAGGCCATTAAGGCCACCTCTTAAAGGTTCAGCCACCTCTAATCATCACCACATTGGAGAACAAGCTTGTAACACATAAACATTTGAGAACTACACACAAGTCAGATACAAACCATGGCAGAGGAGCTGAGACATGAAGGGCAGGTGGAGGGGACCAGGAAAGCAAGCTCCAGTGTGGCAAGGCTGGGCTGCCCATTGACACTGCCTCTCGGTACTGATCTCAGTGGCCGAGAAGCAAAAGAGTCAGTGCTGTTGGGCAGTTGAAGAAGAAGGATGGCAAGTCAAAGGATAGCACTCAGAACGGCCCATGCCATTCACAGACAAAGGAGAAAATAACGTGTCTACCTTGTGTGTAAACTCAAAACTCTTCACAGACAAGACAAAATTCTAAAAACTATAAAACACTTAAGAAGATGATAGATGATAGATAGATAGATAGATGATAGATGATGATGATAATAGATAGATAGATAGATATGATAAATACATTGTAGGGAGAGATAGATGATAGATAGATAGATAGATAGATAGATAGATAGATAGATAGATAGATAGATAGATAAATTTCCTTAGCAAAGCAAATAACCGACAGAGTACAGGAAAAAAATATTTACAAGTAATACCTCTGATAAGTGGCTAATACCTAAACTATATGAGAAATTTAAACATTAAGAAAACAAACAACTCACTTTAAACCCAAAATGAGACCCTCAGAAACTCAGTGAGACTCTTGTTTCCAGAAAGAAGAGAAAAAAGGTTGGGATGTAGCTTGAGGTAGAATGCCCCTGAGTTCAATCCCCTGTACATGAAAGGAAAAATGGAAGGAAGAAAAGAAAGAAGGCAGGCAGACTAAATACATAGTTCTTAAAAGAAAACATACAAACCAGGCATGGTGGTGCATGCTTGTAATCATTCAGGAGGCTGATACAGGAGGATCGTGGTTCGCAGACAGCCTTAGCTACTTAGTGAGACCCCTTGCAATCAGTAAGACCCTGTTTCAAAAATAAAAAATAAAAATAGAGCTGGAGGTATATCTCAGAGGTAGAATGCCCCTGGTTTCCATCCCTAGTACTGCAGAAAAAAAAATTACAAATAAAAAAAACATACAAATGGTTAACAGATATGAGAAATGTTCAACATTATTAATTGTTAGAGAAAAGCAAATTAAAACCATAATAAAATACCACCTTACATCTGTTAAAATGAGTAGTATCAAAAAGGCAAAAGACAGGAAGTGTTGGCAAGGATGAGAAGAAAATGAAACTCTAGAATGTTGTTAATAAAAATGTAAGCTAGTGCAACCATTAATGAACAGAGAATGTAGGAGGTTTCTCAAAAAGTTAAAAATAAAACGACCCTCTGATCCAGCAATCTTACCACTAGATATGTAGGCAAAAGAAATGCAGTTAGAGACATCAGCAGGGCCAGACTCCTTGAGGTGCTAATGGCAAGAAGCAAGATAGGGAAGTGACCCTGAGGTTCATCGGTAGATCCTGCCATGTGCAGTGATGGGGACATATCTGATGGGGACATATCTGATGGGGATGTATCTGATGGGGATGTATCTGATGGGGACGTATCTGATAGGGACATATCTGATGGGGACGTATCTGATGGGGACATCCCATATCTGATGGGGATGTATCTGATGGGGACGTATCTGATGGGGACATCCCATATCTGATGGGGACGTATCTGATGGGGACGTATCTGATGGGGACGTATCTGATGGGGACGTATCTGATAGGGATGTATCTGATGAGCATGTATCTTGAAGACACTGGGCTGAGTGACTGAGCCAGGCACAGAAAGACAAACCCTGGAGAGCCAACTTAGAAGCGGAATCTAAAACAGCCACACTCATCAAGCTGGGAGTAGGGTGATGTCTACCAAAACCTGGGTGTGGGGAGGGGAAAGGGATGTTGGTGAAAGGCTACAAGTTGTCGGATAAATGCAGGAAGAAATTCAGGAGATCTGTTGTATAGCGTGGTGTCTATAGTTAATAATAGTGTATTATGTTCTTGAAAATGTCCAGCAGTGTAGATTTTAAGTTTTCTTACCACCTCAAATGGTAATTCATAAGTTAAGGGGGTTAGGTCCATTCCACAATATATACATATTCATTCTTCAAAATATTATGTTATACACCATATATGTATATATAAGACATTATGTATTCAAATATATATATATATATATATATATATATATATATATAGCTTCTGTCCATTTAAAAAATAAATAATAAAGCCGGGCATGGTGACACACACTTATAATCCCAACATTTGGGAGGCTGAGACTGGAGGATTGTGCGTGTTTTATGAACAGCCTCAGCTACTTAGTGAGGCCCTTTGCAACTCAGTGAGATTCTGTTTCAAAATAAAGAATAAAAAATAGGGCTGGGGCGGTAGCTCAGAGGTAAAAACTTCCCTGTGTTCCATTCCCAGTACTGCAAATAAACAAACAAATAAATAAATAAATAAATAAATAAATATATTTTTTAATTCTGAGAAAACAAGAATGAATAAACTATTTATTATGGGAGAGAATACTGTGTTGAAATCACCTGTTACCTGGGACCCATTCCTAATGGTCCCCCCAGCTAGGAATGAGGTCTGATATTCTTATATAGAGGTTTAGCTTTGGGAAGTAACATATAGTAAGGGGGCAATAAATACTCAGTCTCTATGAAACTAGGAATTGGATATTTTTTTCCAATGACCTTAATATTGGAATCTCAGAGTTGTTGCAAGTGCTAAGCCACTTTTGCTGGTGAGGACTGAAACACAAAGCTGAACTTGGATGGGAGACGATGGCTTTTGTTCAGTGATGAGGGCAAGAAGGATTTGACAAAGAAAATGTTCCACAGTGTATTCCATGTGTCATTTCCTCAACGTGCCATGATGGGGAATCATGGAGATGAGGTTAGCGTGTTACACTTGGGCAGACAGCATGCCACTTGTCTCTATCCTAAGAGCCAGCATCCATGGGGCTTCATTGTGCAAACGCTGCTCTATGCACTTTGTGGGCTTCTACCCATGTTAACCAAATCGCCATGCTTTGGAAGCCACCAGAGATTCTTGTTTAGATGGGGAAATAGTTCAGCTGGGAACTGGTAAGCCTAAAAACAAATTTCTGATCCCAAATTTAGTGGGATGGACACCTGTTTTTTTTATTTGGTGGTGGGGATTAAACCCAGAAACACTGAACCCAGAAACATTCTACATCTGAGATACACTCCAGCCCTGCTAGCTATGTATGTATGTATGTATGTATGTATGTATGTATGTATTTATTTAAACAGGGCCTCACTAAGTTGCTGAGGCTGGCCGTGAACGTGTGATCCTCCTGTCTCAACTTCTCCAGTGCTAGAATTACAAGAGTGTGCCACCATGCCCAGCTACCTATGATTTTGAACATATAAGGTAATTTGTCCTGTATCCCCACTTTTTTTGTAATTAGAACTTACAAGCTTCTTGGTGGAACACATAGAAGAGAAGAAAGAGTGAGGTGCGACCTGAAATTATAAAAATGTCAGGTCACTTTTTTTTTTTGTGGTACTGGGGTTCCTGGAAGCCCTTCTACCTCCGGGCTACACTCCCAGACCTATTTTTTATATTTTTGAAACAGGGTCTCTTACGCCAGCACGGCTGGCTTCGAACCTGCGCGATCCTCCTGTCTCCGCCTCCCAAGCGCGGGGATTACAAGCGTGCGCCACCACGCCGGCCGTCAAGTCACTTTTAAAAGGCAAGAATCCTAGAGGGACACGGGATGTTCTTGAGGGGGAAAGGATGCTGGATGCCCAGCCAAAGGAAACCTCTGTCATGTTGGTAGGAGAAGGGTTCCAGGGGACTGAGTATATACCACCACCAACAACAGCAAAGCAAGAACCACCATAAGTTCTAAAATTGTAGATCTAAAATTAATATAATATAATATCTAAAACTGTAGATCTTCTAGAATTTTAAGCTAAACTACTTGATCATGCTTAAAGTTTTAGAAAGAAAAAGAAAGAGAGGAAGGAAGAAATGAGTTCTTGACATTGGAAATTCAAGTTTCCAGAAGCTATTGTTGTCTAGTTTTCATGGTGAGAGTGTGTCTTGGTTGTAGGTCTTTGAACATAGATAAGGAGTGCACTCCTACTCTGCAATAGCCCACAGCGGTGGAGGGTATTTTGTGTTTGTTTGTTTGTTTGCTTGTTTGTTTGCTTGCTTGTTTGTTTGTTTGTTTTGCGGTACTGGGAATGGAGCCCAGGGGCATTTGACCTCTGAGCTACATCCCCAGCCCTATTTTTTATTCTTTATTTTGAAACAGAGTCCCACTGAGTTGCAAAGGACCTCACTAAGTAGCTGAGGCTGTTTGAGAACCGCGATCCTCTGTCTCAGTCTCCCGAATGCTGGGATTAGAAGCGTGTGCCACCACGCCCAGCTCTGTAAAGCACATTTTAAAAACTAATAATAACTGTGTATTATCCATGCTAATTAAGAGCTGAATTGAGATGATCTGTGTTAGATTCTGGGCTACATTTTAAAATAAATTCCCCCATTGTATTCTTTTCCAATTATAATGGAAAGATAGGAATTTTGTTTATCTTCATACATTACTAGACTCAACAAATATTTATTGAGTGGCTGTTATGTACAGGACCCCGAGCTGGACCTTGGAGAAACAGTAAAATCATGTGGCTTTCCTCTCTCTGATACGATTTAGAAATTGTCACTTGCTTAATCATCTCATCTATTTATTTCTCAAGAATCTGGTTCTACACAGTAACTTTTAATACAACGCGTGACAGGATAAAAAGCAGCATGCAATTATCCAATTTTCATCTACTTAAATTTTAATGGCCATACTTACTTGCCCATTCAATTTTGCAACTTTTAGCCTAGAGGCACTTAAGTAGTGGTTTGAAACCTGAGATTCTCCCAAATTTTGTTCTGCACACCCATTGCTTGTTGGATCACTGCTTTGCAGTAGGTAGTTTTTTTTTTTTTTTTTTTTTTTTTTTGCTCCAAATGGCCTTCCATTTAAACAGCCAATATTCGTAATAATTAACAGGCCTGTGGTCCATATTTGTTTGTCTGCTTGTTTTTAAGAGGAGAGTGACATCCATATAAAAAAAGATAAAGAATATAACCACATAGGGCCAGACACTATCCTCTGTTGGACGAGAGGTCACGGAACTGGTCTTGCTACCTTCCTACCAAACATCTTCTCCTTTCCAACCTATATAAGAAGACTGCAAGCTGGGTATGGTGGGACATGCTTGTAAATGCAGTACTTGGGAGGCTGAGACAGGAAAATCTTCGGTTCATGGGCAGCTTCAGCAACATAGCAAGACCCTGATCCAAAACAAAAATAAATTTTTAAAACAAAGGGCTGGAAATGTGGCTTAGAGGTAAAATGCTCCTGGGATCAATCCTCAGTAATACACACACACACACACAGAGAGAGCAAAACAGAGGAGGTAGAAGTACTGATGGGGTGGTCAGCCTTATCAGCAGTGTTTAGAATGAAGAGATGTCTCTCTCCTTTCTCCAAAGTCAAGCCAATGGTTTTATAGAGAAACAGCCAGCAGCCTGATGAGGAGTGCCTGCCACAGGAAGACAACCTGCTTGCTGAGCTGTTAAAAGCCTATGTAGGGTATACCAGTAGTCAGGAGCATACAAAAATGTCCTTCAGGAAATTTGACATGCACATTCTGGCCAGTAGGGGTATGGGGAGGATCGAGGCTGATGCCTACAGCTAAGGAAGAGAGAAATAGAGGCAAAGCCTTCCATTGCATAGCGGGCTTACAATATGACCTTCCATAGCTCCCTGGGTGCGCAGAGTCAGGAAAAGAGCAACTTAGCAATGGAGGTATGTCTATAGAAGGAACATAGAGATACAAGGAAAAGATGCCCTACCCAGAGAAAGGGCCAGAGGCATGGGCCTAGGGACTGTCACCCTAAAAGGGGTCTACAGTAGCGTCTCCCTAAAGAAACATCCACCCATTCAGTATAGACATCAGGGCAGTAGAAGAAACCACCAAAATCTGCTGAAATAAAACCAAGCAAGCTGGGCGTGGTGGCTCACGCTTATAATCCCAGTACTTGGGAGGACAGGAGGATCACGTGAATCATGAACCATGAGACAGGAGGATCACAGTTCACGGACAGCCTCAGCTGCTTATTGAGGCCCTTGGCAACTTGGTGACACCCTGTTCCCAAATAAAGAATAAGAAATAGGGCTGGGGGCTATAGCTCAGAGGTAGAATGGCCCTGGGTTCCGTTCCCAGTACTACAAAAAAAAAAAAAAAAGAAAAAAGAAAACCAAGCAATAGAGCCATGTTGCCAACACCAATAATAACCCTATATGAGAGAATATCTGGACACTCTCATCTCCACTCACACCCAAACCTAACTCAAACTCAGATGGGCTGGACCCACCCAGGGATATGTGAAAGGAGAGGTCTGGCAGAACTGGATTCATTCCATGGGACAGGAGTGCTGGGGAGAGAATGCTCAGGGTGTCTCTAAACCATCTCACCTCTTTCTTTTTCTCAAGATGTTTGATAAAACATGATAATTATGACAACATCAAATGTTGCGGTAAAATACCCAGTCTCGGCCACTTGGCATTGACATCCACTAATAGATAAGATCCTAACTCCAAACCACTCCCTTCGCAAGTTTTTCGACACCAGCCATGGCACTAAAAAGGCTGCCGATATATTCTGCTATCCTGGGCTACACGTGATTGGATTTCATTTTAATATAATTAATTTCTATCACATTGTATGGGCTCAAAATTACAGTGACAGTCTTAAACTGATTGCAAATACAGTTAGATTAATCTTCAAATGGGCATGTTCAATAGTATTATATAAAGCAAAGAAGGGAAGCAGAAAAATAGTTGTGGCATTCTTATTTATTTAAAAAAAAGATTTCTTAGCCAGACATGGTGGCGCACACTTGTAATCCCCGCGCTTGAGAGGCAGAGCCGGGAGGATCAAGCAGGTTCGAAGCCAGCTGCGTGCGCAGGTTTAGGAGACCCTGTTTCCAAATTAAAAAAAAAAAAGGAAAAATAGGTCTGGGAGTGTAGCCCGGAGGTAGAAGGGCTTCCAGGAACCCCAGTACCACCAAAAAAATAAAAATAAAAAAAATATTTCTCCAGAATTTCTCATTCCTAGGAAAGAAAGAGATGTTTTAGCACCTATTTGCTCTGTGTACTGTGTATCAGACATTTCCAGGTTTTCTGTAAAACTTGGAAAAGGTATTAGATCTTGGCTCACAAACACAGACCTTGAATATTTTGATTGGGATTCACACAATCATACATATGCTATATTAGATTATTTTTCTACAAAAAAAAAAAGTATCAGTAGCTGAGCCAATACTAAAATTTTCAAATCTTTCAGCAAATGTCCAGGAGCTATCATCCCATTTGGTAGTCTCTGTAATTTGTCTTTTGTGCTGCAGATTTCCTTGCACATAAGAATGGAGCACAGGTCGAGGTGTGGATTTTTGACCAGGTTAACTCATGAAAACGTTTCACACTAACACTGAGCATCTCTTGATGGATGGAATCCTATCTCACCATTCGTTTTGGAACCTGCTACCTATCTAATCTTTGTTTGTTTTGCCTCCTTTTGTTTAGTAGGACAAAGAAATATTTTAAAATATATAGTGCAGGGCAAAGTCTATTTATCACACAATGAAATAGAAAAAGGTGCTCAATGGGATTGCATTTCCTTTTAGGACCATGACCTGAGTCCCCTGGAGCAGTATGACCCAATAAAAACGTACGCTTGTGTAATTTTTAATTTTTCTAGCAGCTACATTTAATAAGTCAAAATAAACAGGTAAAGTTAACTTTAATAATATGTCTTCTTTAACCCAATATTTTCCAATTATTATCATTTTAGCATGTAATGTGGTGAAAACTATCAAGAAGGTATTTTAAATCCTTTCCTACTAAGTCTGCCCAATTTAGTGTTTATTTCGTAACTACAGTACATAACATTTTAAGTATTAAATAGTCAGTCACATAAGGCAAACAGCTACCTGTAGCCAAAAGAGCTCTGAAGAATGTAATAAACTATATAAAAGACCCCGGCTACTATGTCCATAAGTAGCCTCTCTATGTTGGCATAATACTAATGCTAATGTAAATAGTAATGACTGTACTAGTGATAGAAGTAGAATATTTTTACTTAATCCTGCCATGATTAATGTTTTAAGAAATTTTGTCACAATAGCATTTACAACAGGAATGTGTGTTAGTCTGCTTTCTGTTGCTATCACAAATAACTGAGGTAAGCAACTTATAAAGAGAAAAGGTTTATTTGGGCTTATGGTTTCAGAGGGTTTTGTCCATGATCTGTTGGTCCCGATGTTTGAGGCCTGTGGTGGCACATCATGTAAGAAACCAATGGCAGAACAAAACTCTCCACCTCCTGCTGGGACAACAAAGACAGGAAGGAGAGGGAGCAAGATCCCCATAATCCCCTTCAAGGGCATGTCCCGAGGGATCTCAAGACCTTTCACAAAATCCCACCTCTTAAAGCTTCCACAACCTCTCAATGGCAACACTCTGAGGACCAAACCTTTAACACATGGGCCTTTGGGGGACACTGAAGGTCCAAACTGGAGCAAAAACTAAGGTTCAAAGCTGGCCCTGTGTCACTAAAATGGCAGAAGCTCTATGGCTTGGATCAAATCCAGGTACAGCACATGGCTCTGTCCTTTCCAACATACCCACGTGATCCTCATCCTAGGATGTGGTCCTGAATAAGACCAGAAGGTAGCTAGGGTGGCCACCAGAATATCAAAATACATAAGCTGGGCGTGGTGGCACACGTTTGTAATCCCAGCGCTTGGGAGGCTGAGACAGGTTCGAAGCCAGCCTCAGCTACTTAAGTGAGGCTCTCAGCAACTTAGCGAGACCCTGTTTCCAAATAAAATATAAAATAGGTCTGGGAGTATAGCCCGGAGGTAGAAAAAAGCCCCTGGGTTCCACCCCCAGTACGACCAAAAAAAAAAAAAAAAAGAATATCAAAATACACTCTAAGGCTTTGAGGAAATTCAGACAGGCTTTGAGTTTTCTGAGAATATTTAGACTACGTGATACCAATGTATATGTGAATTTAAGATAAACAACACATTTTGAGTGTAAATATGCCCTGCACAACATGCTACTAAACATACCACTAATAAGTTAGTGTTTATCTGCAATTTAAATGCAACCAATGCAGCATATTTTATCTGGAAGCTATAATCTGACCCCACACTAGTCTGTCTGTGTACAAAATATAAGTCTCTAATGCTTTCACTGGGAGACTTGGGTGGCAAGATAGTATAGTAATTAAAAGGGTCAGACAGAGATCACAAAATTCACATATATAGTTGGTGTAATGCCTAGTGAATACAGCCTTCTAGATTTGTTGATTCTGTATCTACAGATGTAAACAACCATGGACCAAAAATGGTTTTTAATGATTACATCTTTAAAGAACATGTACCAAGTTTTTTCTAGTTTTTATTCCTTAAATAATACAGTATAACAACTATGTACACAGCATTATTATCATAACACATATCATACATAATCTAGGGTGGTCTTAAAGCATACAGGAGGGTGGATGTGGTTTTATGCAACTACTACACCATTTTATATAAAAATTCATCATCCATGGATTTGGGGATGCATGGAGAATCCTGGAACCGACACACCCCCAGGAATAAAAGTCAACTGTACAAGGTCCAGATAGATGGAATTATTTTTCTAAGCCTTAGCGTTCTAATGTTTAAAATGGGGATTCCAGATTATATCTCTTCTACCAGCTTCTAATAGATTCTAATTGAATAAGTAGTCAATAAGGGAAGGATATAATTATTCCAGAAAATATTCTTGTTAAAATATCAATTAATCAATGTTGATTCTATGCACAGACTCTGTATGAAATGCAAAAACTCATTATTGTACTACCATTCTAAATGCTTTTTAATGTCAGTGAGTAGCAGGTTTTAAATAATTTTAAACCATTATAAAATTATTTTAGGTTTTGAAAGGTCTTATAGTGGATATCTTAACATTTGCAGAAAACTGAATCATGTGACCCAAGAGTAAAAAAGGATCCAGATATGGCGGCGCATGCTTGTAATTCCAGTACTTAGGAGGCTGAGCCAAGAGGATCACAGGTTTGTGGCCAGCCTCAGCTACTTAGTGAGGCCCTCTGCAACATAGTGAGATCTTGTTTTAAAATGAAAAATAAAAATAGGGCTAGGGGAGTAGCTTGGAGGTAGAATTCACCTGGGTTCTATCCGCAGTGCTACTAAAATTACTAACTAACTAACTAAATAAATAAATAATAAATTATGATTTTGCAAAAGCATCACACACATAAAACAAATAGCATTAACAAGTACAGTAACTGCTCACCAAATTCTAGACTCATGGTACAGTATGTGTTCATTGTTCAGACAAGTTCAGTTTCTGATATAACCATTGATAAATTAGACCAAAACATAAGTCACCCCTCATGTCTGAGAACACACACACACAGAGAAACATGAATAACACATACATATACAAATGGAGTTTGGGTGCTTTTTTTTTTTTTTAAGCCATAGAGAATCTCAGAATTCTGAGAGGGAAAAGAAGTGCCACTATTTGACAGCAACACTTGGCAATCGTTCTGACAGTTTGAGGAGAAGCCAATCTCAGTGGTAAACCCTTTTATGGGCCCTTGGCTGAGCCGCTGAAACAGGAATCAAGCGTGCAGAGAAAGCAGCGTTGGCGAGCGTTGGCGAGAACATGAGGCAGGCTTCGCTCTGTTTATTTCTGCCTTCACTGTAAACTGTGCTCATGGCGGAATTTACATTGTGCCAGGCTTGAGAGTTGCTTCATAGAACAGAAGACCCGGGGCATGCTCAGGGAGACCGGAGAGATGAGACACCAGACAGCCACCTCTTCTCGTGTCAGCTTTTAGCAAAGCATTGAATTAATCAAGCCCCTTTACCTCCACCACTACTAACCACCATATATCAAACACTGTGTGAGCACCTGGTTTTGCCTGTGTGCAGAATGGGAAAAAAAAAAAATCACGGTATTGCTATCTATTTCCTAGGAGGGCCCCAAGGATGAAGCCTAAGAATATTTATCAAGTGCTTGTCACAGTGGCCAGCACAGGGTAAACATTCGATAACTGTGAAGCCCAAAACCGAGCGGCAAATTTAGAGCATTATAATTATTGAACAGTTAGTCAGCGCAGATCTAGGATTCAAACCAGGCAGCCTGACTCCACAGCCAGCCCCCTTAATCACTATCTTGCTCTGCCGCCATTAATTATCCATTAATTTTCATAGAACATTTGAAACGGCATCATTGTGGCTATTCTTGATATTGATAAAATGGGGCGCAGAGTAGTTGTAACAGCGTGGCCAAGATTTAAACAAAAGCAAAGGTTTGTTGCACAGCAAGTGTTCCTCACAGTAGTTCAATAAGTAAACCTTGACAGATTCTGACAACACAGGAAAGATAAGGAAAAGGTATTGTAGGAAAAATATAAAAGAATGGGAGGATGTGGTGGCGACACGGAGTAAGTTTGCTGTCTGGTCAAGAACATGGCGCTCACACCAGTGGCTCTCGGAAAGGAATCAATGAATAGAAACAGATGCCATGTGAACGCACGAGTAGAAAATGTGCATACAAAGGACTGAAAGGAGAACGTCGAGAGGGAACAGCCCCAGAAGCTTCCAGGAAAAGAGGAATTATGAGCCAAGTTTAGGAAGAAAAGAGGGGTATGGGTTGGCAAAGTCTTTTCGCTCCCGCCATCTTGCCAATCAACAAATCCTCCTTGTCCAAGGGCCGTTCCCAACGTGAGCCACCGTGGCGTTTGTGTGCACAGCTCCAACCGGACGCCCTCCCTGCAGGGAAAGCGTGAGACAAGGCAGTCAACACTCAACACGACTTGACAAATGGCCAAAAAAAATTCACCAGTGTGGTAGAAGGTGACTTATCCCAAGGAAAGAAAGAAAGAAACTTTAGAAGGACATTTAGAGTCCTGTAAAAATTTCAGCATGCCCTCCCTTCCTCTCTTTTTTTTCTTTTGTCATTGTAAACCATTTCCTTGCCAGTCTTAGAATACATGCTAGTTTTTCATACTTCCATATCTGGATTTACATATACTCCACAGTTTGTCCTCCTTTTTTTTTTATTTTTACCCTTCCCCCCTCTCTGGGGTCTTATTCCCACCTTCTCTTCCCACACCACCCCCAAAGACAAACGAAAATAAAACAAACAAACAAATATGTGAAAGTTCTTACTTGGAATGATTCGAGAGTCTCTATACTATTAAGGCACTGAGTAATGATTGGCTGCCTTCCAGGAGGCTCTGCATCCTGTTAAATAGCTCAATTAGTGAGCAGCGCGCGCTCTCCCCCCCACCCACACACCTCTCTCATTGAATTTTGCCAAGTGCATGCTGCATTGTTGGAAAGGGGCAGTGCCAAATTAGCCTAGCAACATCCCTTTATAGCCCTGACGTCTGGGACACCGGAGAGCAGCAAAGAAATCACCATCCCCAGGCCCTGTGGGGACCACAGACAGCAGAGTGCCCCGCCGCAGGATGGGCTTTCCTTCTGAAGGGTGGTTAATGAGCAATGTAGGTGAAGACCCTCGAGAGGTACCTGGGCATTCTGCCCACCCAAACAGAAGACAGTGTGGAGATGGCAGTCGAGCCGGAGCCCAGGACCAGATAGAGGGGCCAAGGAAAAAGGACTGGGGGAAAGAGCATCCTTCGAGAAAAAGCTCTGTCAATCTACTTAGATCTGAATGGTCTTAAGTAAGATTTGGATTAGGTTTATACATATATTAAATTAATAATATATATTAAAATAATATCATTCATGACAATATAGAAGGCAGAAAATCCAGCGCAATGTAACTCAGTCATTTGCCTTTGGCCCCTTTCTTCTAGGATTCAGCGCATGTCTCCTCTTCTTGTAAGGAGAGAGGTAAGCGCATCCCCTAACACTCACACAGAAAGGGAGCCCTCGAATCCATGCTGTGTTTCTGTCTATTTGTGGCTCCACCAGACATAAACAGTGTCAGAAGAAAACAAACGAGTAAGCTGAGTTCTATATGGAGAACTGCACACCAGCCCCACATAATCCACAATCGCACAGTTGAAACTTGTTGCGGTGCTCTGAAAATTCATACAGAAAGCAGGACATTCATGTCATAAGGTAAACACATTGAGTCTGTTGTCTGTTTCGGTAACACATTTACTGGTACGGGCTATGTGATACGGATGTATTCATTACATCTTGGCATTTACAATATACAGTATTTCTCTGTTTGACTCATTACAGCCTTCATACCAATTAGGTGAAAGAAAATATTGTTTGCAAAAATACTTTTAGGGGGATTACATTTATCCTAGAATATTATGTATCACAATTTTAGAAACATTAAGTCCCAACATTTACATATAATTATTATGGTTATACCCTAGAGAAGATATTTAAATGTCTTTACCCTATCTGTTGGGTATGTGTTTCTTTCCAAAGGAGAGCCCTGTCAAACAATTAGAATGCTGAAATAAGAGAAAATATTCTTGGTTGCTAAATTGGAGAAAAAAGTTGCCCCAAGATAAAAATTCTTAATGTAAAATTGTACTTTGATTTGGGTGGTTTATTTTTGTTATGACATTATGGGAATATTTTTTTTAATTTTAAGCATAAAATCATACAACTCAATTATCAAGATATTTGCATCTGAGAAAATCAAATACTGAAATGAGCCTCGGCGATTTTTATGTGGACTTGAATCTGTTCCTTCCGTCATTTCCGTGGGTACTTGTAAGTGTTTTGCCATGAATGCTAATGGGCTTTGTGTTCTAAGTAGTGATTCTGCACATGTTGAAACACAGACAAATTTGAGCTAGAGAGACAGGCAAGGCACTTTGTTGGTTGCTGCTAAAGATAGTCATAAAGGTCCTTCAAAAATGAGATCTCCAAATAAAGCTTTCTTCAGATCAAAAGACAATACACCTAAGAGGGTCTATCATCTATTGGATATATACTATATACCTTCACAAGGGGAATGGGGCTAAAGTTAATTTTTATTTCAATAGCAGGCCCTTACTCTCTTAGCACACACCTATATTTTCTTAGATCAAAGATAATAACGGATACCTGTATAAGTCACTAGTAAGATGCTGTATTAAGAGAAGCCGTCATCCATTTCCATTTTTTTTTTTATTCTGGAAAAAAATTGGAAGGAAAAATGAGAGAAAGAAAGCAAGCGTAATCAAAAGCCTAAATGACAAAAGAGTTGACAGTCAGATTCCGTGGTAAATGATTCCAGAGTCGCTGGCCTGCGGAGACGCCGAGGAAGTCCCCAGCAGACCTGATTAATTCCAGTCTCTCCAGCTGCCAGGGGAGCAGAGGGTAAGCAGTTTCGCAGAGAGGAGCCTATTACCACTACTAGGCTGAAATAGATCTAATCAACTCACAGCCGCTCAAAAGAAAACTTTACAGGTTTAGCTCACTAAGGCAGTGCTTTAAAATGATGGCTACAAAGGGCCGTGGGAGTCTGAAAGCATTTAGTCTTTATTGCAGCTAAAGGAAATTTTCTGCTGTGGTTAGGCCATGCTAATTTACTGAACATGACAAAGCCGCCCAGACTGTGTGACATCATTTGTTTAAAGGCTCATACTAGAGTATTCCGAATATTACTTTTTTCTTCTTCAAAAACAGTTAATTTGTTGATATTTCATCGGTGTTTGGGCTAATTACACGCACCATTATAAATGTCTAGGCTAACCTACTTTAACATTTAATTTAAACAACAATGCTCTGTAATTTGTCATGGGGCTCGCATAGTGATGAATATTGCAAGTTTGTTTTGTAAGCAATCAACATTTTATCGGGTGCATCTTAAGAGGAAATTCTGGGCAGGAAGGAGACCCTGAGAAACTGATGTTGGGTTCACATCCCCAGCTTCAGAATTAAACTAAGTGATGAAGCTTTCGCTATCATGATAGAGTGGACCGAAAACAGTAAGAGCTAATAAACCCTGCATCAAACAAAGTTCTGTTTTTTTTTTTTTAAGATTCCATATTCCATGTCGGATTGTATAACCACCTCTTTTTAATGGAAAATAAATGGAGGAAAATTATTAAGGCCAGATTGAAACCAAATAACCATTTGTCTTTTTTTTTTTTTGTCCTTAGAAATCTTTGTAAAAATTTACAGAGATAGAATCTGCTTTTGTTTAAATAATCAAAATTTGGAAAGTTTCCATGAGTAACATGATATGTGTTTGGAATTCTTTGTGTGATAGCAAATATGCGCATACGTGCACGCACAGACACACACTGGCACGTATTACATATATTGATTACTAATGAATTCACTGATCACACTACCAGAAGAAATTAAAGGGGAATTTTCAAGTCATTAAACTCAATTACAGATGGTCATCTAAACTTTTGCCTTCAGAAATTTTATTTCAAAGGAAAATATAGCAGAACCCAAATGATGAACAGAAATTAGATAAGCAACAGATAGTGGAGAATTTAACACATTTTTGTTTCCTTTTTGGTACTGGGGATTGAACCCAGGAGTTTTCTACCTCCAAGCTATTTCTCAGCTATTTTTTTTTTTTTTTTACTTTTTTATTTTGAAACAGGGTCTCAGTGGGTTGCTGGCTGCGGCTATCCTTGAATATGCAATCTTCCTGACACAGCCTCCTAAGTACTGGGATTACAGGCATGTGTTGCCGTGCCTGTAATAAATGCTTTTGAGCTTCTCTCTTTAGGACAACATGTGAAACGTGTGTGTCTGGAGTGAGGGCAATTGAGGAAGGCTTCGGGCATCGCCTCAATTTGAGGAGAAGCGAAATGTAGACACATGCTATTCCAGGAAAAATCCTAAGATCACACTGGAGTCTGAACTGTAGGCTTAGAAAGACACTTTTGTCTGGTAAGCATGTGCGCAGAACATACTATAACAATTCCTAGTCGTGTCGCTATTGTTGTTCCTTGACTGGCAGAAAAATGGTTCATTTTTCACCATTTTTGGTGGCATTTGGCTTTTGGTGGTCAGTATTGACCCTTAAAATATGATTTGGGGATATTAATCCCTGACATAGACAGACGTCAATATGATGCCTGGACCGACCTTCACAGCAAGAAGTCCAAGATGCATCATAAGTACTAGATTGGAAATGTCTGACTTTTATCAGAGCTCTCCTTTGATTCTATTATGCTTTTAAAGATTCTGCCACTGGAGTTCAAGGTGTATTTGTGTCTCCGATCAAGGAAACATTTCTTTTCCTGAGGTTTCTCATCTTTGTCTCATTCAGATCATATTAAGCCACTTAATAATGTTGATATCAAGAATCCAGCAGCATCCAAAGGCCTTGTGTCAAGAGAGCTGAGTGGGTCAGTCCCCAGCCCAGCCATTGCTTGCTTGTAGGCACAGGACAGAGAAGGCTGGATTTGTATCTGTCTTTTTCAGTGACAGTTGGTTCCTAGTGCCCTCAAACGTGCAAGCAATTAGACAGCTGTACATATAATTGGTTTGACATGCGTGTGTGTTCTTCCAGAGAGCAAAACTACCTTAGAAATTCCAAGGATGGATTTGGACAATACAGGTAGCTTTTAAAAATATGTTTTATAGTTCTGCACATATATAATGGAGCTCCAAACAAGACTGTCATATTTGGCAAAAGTATTAGATGTGTCTGGTACCAGCAGTTGGCTTGATCCTTGAATAGAGAACCATACTGTTGGGTTTCATGTCATGAATACTCATATTAAACCCCAGTCTCTTAGTTTCAGTCCGTTCCAAAACCTAATGACAACATAAAACATATTATTGTCAGAGAAAAAAAAAAATGAACAGCTGCGGAAGGGGTAGGCAAAACCAGATTAAAAAAAAAAAAAGGTCAACATAAATCATAACTTTCCAAGCATAAGTTGCTTGGAATACACTTTTAAAGTAAATGACGTACTAAAGCCCAGTCAGAAACATCATTTTCACATACCGACTGAGAGCTCCTGGAACTTCCTATTTGTTATTTGGGAAGAAAATCCACAATTGCTTATCATCAAAATCTCAAAGTTAGTGTCAAGAGTAAGAAAATAGAGAAATATACTCATGAAGTTTAAAATGTTAAAAAAAAAGAGGTGAGTTGAAGGTGAGTGACAACAGGAACCCCCCAAGGGAATCAATTTTCATGGGACACCGAGGAATATATGAATTTAGGAAAGACTGAACTACAAACCATCTCCCTTGCATATGTTACCACTGGATTTATTATGAATTAATCTTACCATGGTGTTTAACTGGGTTAGTGTTCAAATATGTTTGTCTCTAATCAATTTCTTGAATATCTCAGAAAGTCATTAAGAAACAGCCTCGTCGGTACAGGCTCCAGGGGGGCATAGGGGCCACAAAGGGTGTGAGCATTCTCTTACAGTGGGGCCCATTACCAGATATGGCAGAGACCAGCTCATTCCCACCTTCAGAAAATATCGCCAACATTCCAAAGAACACATTGTACATCGCACTTTTGAAGGCAAGATATGTGATTCTGAAACCACCTGGGTTTGTTTTATTATTCAATTTCTTCTGGCAAGATCATAGTGATATCAGATGTGACTCCACAGTAGAGAAGACATGCCTGTACTGGCAGATGTTTAAACTACATCCTGAGGCCTGTCCTTTTTGACTGGCTACTTCCAGGTGGTTGGGCTTTGTAACGGAGTTCAATAGGCCTCATGTTTCTTATTATGATTTCTTTAAAAAAAAAACCTCTATGTACTTACACTGTTTGTGCTACTGAATATTGTTCTACTTTTCTTTAAACGCCAAATCCGCAGCATGGAATAGTAAAAATGTGCTAATTAAACTCAATCCATTTCACATCTATTAATTCAGACTGTGATGTCTCATCAGATTTCATATGTTAAGTTGGATTTAGGGCTGGTCCACAGATGTACACTGTTTGGCAATGTGGTGAACAACCGACCCAATGACCATTTCTGAGTCAGACTGTCCCCCCACCCTTGCTGGGGGATTATATTTCACTTCGGCTAGACACTTGCAACAAGAGAGAGAACTACATTTTATGACTCCCATGAGTATATATCAGTTTTAGTTATTTTAATTATTTCCATCATTTAGCCTTTCTCCCCCAAAGGCTACTCATTCTTTGATTCTGCCACTGATAAAGACCCCAAACGCTGGGTACCAGCATGCTGGGATAGGAGCAACTCACAGAGACTTTATATCTTTATTTATTATTATTATTATTATTATTATTATTATTTTTTTTTTTTTTGGTGGTACTGGGGTTCCTGGAAGCCCTTCTACCTCCGGGCTACACTCCCAGACCTATTTTTATACTTTTTTATTTTGGAAACAGGGTCTCTTAAGCCAGCTGGCTTCGAACCTGAGCGATCCTGTCTCCACCTCCCAAGCGCGGGGATTACAAGCGTGCGCCACCATGCCCGGCTTATATCTTTATAGAGAGAGCATTGGGTACCTCCATCCTGCTTTCCGGAAGCTGTTATCCTCATCACCACCAAAGGCACAGGGAATAAACATCACCAACCATAGATACAACAGCAAAGCCCTCTGAGGTGGACAGAGGGATAAACAATTTAACTTCTTAAAAGAGTAGTTTGGGTGGAAAAGGCTACCTCAAATGGTAAGCATTAAGATGATTAATAGCCCTGGTTCTGTCTTGTAAAAGTATGACAGAGTCTACACACCAACAAATCTTGTAGGCACCAAAAGAAAATGCATCCAACTTCACGGAAATAACACGACCAGCAAATGTTAAGACCCAACACGCTCAGAGTTCAGAGAAGTTGGGGCTTTCTTTTGAAAAGTCTATGTGTATATGTCCCTAGTGGCAAAAAGGGTCCTGTCTGAGAGTGAACGCCTATGCAAATGACAACTACCCCAATCAGAGCAGAAGGCCAAAGATCACCGGCCAATCAAAGGGTTCCTCTCTGCCCCCTGGTGGATGGACAGGCAATTCCACCCGCCCCTCAAGTGAGTTATAAAAGGGAGACTTCATTGGGTTTCTGAGAGTTGGTTTCTGAAAATGGCAAATAAGGATGTGGCCAGATTTAACAATTTTTTTTTTTTTTTTTTTTTTTTTTTTTTAGGGAATGCTCAGTTACAAAGTAACCACTTGTTATGGGCAATTCAGGGCTTGCTCTGCACTTGAACATGTGAAGTGTCATTTCTATTGGGACATTTAGCTCCGTGCACCGTGGTCTTGGGTTATTCTCCACAAGGTGTATCTCTTCTTATAGATGTCTTTTCTCTTCCGTTCTGCTCAGATCCCAAACAGAAGCTCAAAAGAGAAAGAATACCTCAATAGCCAATTCTTCCCTGCGTTTTCCTAGCATCCATTCTTCTATGTAACACTTCTTTTTCCTTCTTCTTCTTCTCTTTTCTCCTCTTACATTCATGATATTATTTACTTCACTATGTTTTCAACAGGTTGCTGGCTTTAAAGGATAACTATTAGTTATGTTTCCAGGTTAAATAAAGTAAAAACAATATGAGAACCAATTAATAAATGCACTACAGCATGGCACCCAGAGAGATTTCAATTTTGCCACCCTTAGGGAAGCATTTTTGAGTGTGAGATGCTCTGAAATTTTATCAAATTCTTGCCAAAGGTAAAAATGATATGTGGTGATGACATCCTCTTTTCACAAATGTGCATGTTGTAGAGCCTGTGCCTAGCCACAGGATTTCACAATCTTATGGGCTTGGCAATTCACACGGTGCAAAATCCCATTTGCAACATAGCTTCCCCCAATCCCATGGGGATTCATTGTGAGAGCATTTTAATATAATAGTTTTCTTAGACTTGAGAACTCTGGATTGATAGCCCCTAGTCTGAGGCAGAGAGACATTAAGCAGAGTTGAGATAATGAGCCCATAGCATAAAAAATTGCTTACTTTTTACATTTTTGTCCTCTGCGAGCCTTGTCTTACCTGCATTTCCCCGCCTTCTTGCAATGTCTACTGTTATAAGGACACAGTTACACAGATGTTGGATTGCTACCACATCCATCTATGTTGGAGACGAGAACTGGAATCCTACTTCCTTTAAGAACTGTGCGTCCCTTTTCCCACTCCTTGTCCTAGGAAATCCACTTCACTTCCTCCAGCTTGGGAGAACGCACGATTTGGGAATTTGTCTCCTTTTCTGTAGTAACCTCCTTTTCATGCTAAGTGTTGTTGAAGAGGAATCGATGTTCTATTTTAATCAAAGCCCCCCAATTTTTTTTTAATTTTTTAAAAAATTTCAGAAGTATCAAGTTTATAGGAAAGTGATACTTAAAAAAAAATGGTGCATACATCCTTAGGAACAAATGCCTGACAAGGTTTCTTCTGTTTCCCTTTTATAGAGAGTTCACGCTGGAAAATGTCCAGTGATCACAGAGAAGACCATCAGCATCCGCTTAAGCATCGACTACTTATCAATGGTAACACCGACCTTTAAGTGTGAACATCAGGAGGAAGAAAAGCAAAATGTCCAAAATCCACAAAGAAGCCTCATCAGCTCAGAACTGGATTCCTGCCCACCCAAAAACTCCAGGCTGGGAATATGAGAGAATCCTTAGAGCAATCAGCATGTTGAAAGTCAAACTTCTGAGTTGAAGGAGGAAAGATCTGAGCTCAGTGCATTTAGCAGTTCTTCAGAAATTTCCCTGGAAGTCTTTGAAGAGAGCCTCTTCTCTGAGAATTTTCAAGATCCGTGGTTTGCACAGTTTCCCAATTTCTGCCACCACTGCACATTCTTGGCATTTAGGTCTTTCACTTCAGCTGCAAGTTCCAAACAAGACTACAGAATCTTTCTCCTGAAAAAAAAAATTTTTTTTTAGACTGAGAAATTGGAATATACTCCTGGGAAAGCCATTGGATGCAAGTAAAAAAATAAAAAATAAAAAAAAAGGTTCACTTCCTATAGAAGTTAAAAGAGGAAGTGCCCGCCATGTGCCTTTCAACTCTCAGACCACCTCATTTTAATTCCATCACTGGAAAGAAAAATGCAAAAGAAACTTTTTTTTTTTTCCAAGACCTATTTTCTTAGTTTTGGAAACAGGGTCTCTTAAGCCAGCGCGGCTGGCTTCGAACCTGCGGGATCCTCCTGTCTCCGCCTCCCAAGTGTGGGGATTACAAGCGTGAGCCACCATACCCGGCAGAAAATTTTTAAATGATTAGTAAGTCTGAACCAGTTACTTATTGGAACAAAAAGTCACCAATTTTAATAACTTAAAAAATGTTCCAATTTTATTTTTTGCAGGTCGATTGTCTTCATCTGTGATATACATTTAAGAATGAAATTTAAATTAGCTTTTTAAAGTGGTCTTGTGACTTTAATTATTCACAAAGTACACAAATTTAATGAGTTTTTAAATATTAAAACTCTTCTCTATTGTCATTATAGTGAGCTCTTAATTTACAGAGCAATTAAGTCAGGACCCTCATTCATCAGGACATGTGCGTTTGTTGAAAACGCAGTCAGTTTTTATTAATTGATCCTGTAGAAAGACTAAGGTGAAATTAATGTGTGTCTTCAGAGGTCGTGCCGGTGGTTACAGGGAGCTAGCAAGGAGCAGGACGTGAGATAAATAAGGAGTGGCCATTCCCTGATGACTCCAAGATCACTGAAATATTAAGCGGCTCAATGGTTACCGTTCCCAGCCAAAATGCTTGCAAGAAAATGCCCCCTGAGTTTTTCTCTGGCAAACATCTGTCATGGGTAGTAGCTGAGAAATAGAGAAACTTCAAAGGGGTACTTTCTGATTATTAGCAGAGTGGAGTGCAATGTTCTTACATTTTAATGCAAACCAAGTGTTGATGAGCTGAGAGGGTAGAATTAAGAAGTAGCCCAAATTTCCTTTGTTCTTCAGGATGGGGCTGACGAGAACATTCACAGTTAGTACTTACACTTTGCGAGCACGAGAAATCTGAGTTCCTGAGGCAGATGCTGGGAATGGGGTTGGGCCGGGTACCTCTCCCTGGTGTCCATCTACAGTGGCTCTGCCCGTTGCCTCCTGCCCACCGGTCAGCATCAATTGTCAGTGGACAATCTTGTTCAAAAAGGTGGTCAGGAAAGAGCAATACCAGGTTCAAACGTGGTATCTTAGCGCTTGCCCACAGAAGCAGTTGTCTCGACAAACTTCACTCTACAGGTTGAAGTAGGAAATCTCTTCCTGTTTTGAATATAAATAGAAACAGGAACATCAAAACTAGCTAGGCAGTGTTCAGCATTTCAACCAGCTGGAATGATATGCGCGTGAAGAAACTAAATTTTTAGTAGAACTGGTAATAGGAAGATAGGCTTGGTCGAACTTTTCACTCTTCGCTACAGATGAGTAGATTGTGTGTGTGTGTGTGTGTGTGTGTGTGTGTGTGTGTGTGTGTTGTACTGGGTATTGAATTGAGGGAGGTTCTACCTTTGAGGTATATTTCCATTTCTTTTTAATTTTTTTATACATTTTTTGAGACATGAGAGATGCTGACCTCAAGTCTGCAATCCTTCTGTTTTAGCCTCCCAAATACTGGGATGATAGCATCTGCCACTGAGCCTTAACTATACGAAGAGATTTGATAGGATGTGATAGTCAATGATGCCCAAGACAATCCATCCAGAAAACATAAAAAATACACAACAACAACAACAACAACAACAACGCAACGTAACAAAAACATCCGTACACATTAGAACACCCTGCACCCTTCCTGGAGCTTGGTTTCTACCAAATTCTAATTTCAAGCCGACAAACAGCTAGGTGGTCTTAGCCATTACCTGAAGGGAAAGCCTAGGCATCATCGCTCTTCCTGTTCCTGTTCCTGATGGGTTGGACTTGTGGCCAGGAGGACACCAAAAAGTTAGATGGGACCAAGCCCAGAGTTCCCTGGTAACAGGACTTCCTTAACACCCTCCCATCTCTCATTTAGACAGGCAACAAGGGAAAAAAAGGAAGAAAAAAAATAACAGCGGGCAACAAACCCTGTCTTCTGCAAATCCTCAGTAATAAATTGTTCTTTCAGTGATCCAGAAGATGGATTTTTTCTTTTCTTTACTTCTTTCCTGCCTTGCAGGGGAGCATCAACGGGAGGCTGGCTCTCCCACCTGGCCCTGGCTGCCGATGCCCATAAATTTGCCTATGCAATGCCTGTTTACGGGTCGCTGGTGGAACAT
Organism: Muscardinus avellanarius; assembly: GCF_963383645.1. Classification (NCBI taxonomy): domain Eukaryota; kingdom Metazoa; phylum Chordata; class Mammalia; order Rodentia; family Gliridae; genus Muscardinus; species Muscardinus avellanarius. The sequence goes on along the minus strand of NC_137801.1, from coordinate 82,301,432 downwards.
GGAGACCGTGCATTTTGTAAGCGCTGGGTAGATAATCATGGTAATTGATGTTTGGAGCTGTGTGCTCCTAGGAGCACGGGGTCTCTTTCTCCCAGTGAGGCCCTGTTCTCTGTTATCAGTCCAGCCCATAATTAAATATCACTCTTTTACAATATGTTTCAGGCTCCTTAATGAGTCTAAAGCAGAAATAGTCACCTCTTCCCCCTCTGAGCTTTATTTGCTTGTTATTAAACAATGTTATTGAGCTGCCTTTTTTTCCCCCGTGTTGCCAAACCCGCATCATTTCCGTTTTATAATTGCACAATTAGAGCCAAGGTTCTGCTTTTATACATCAGCAGGCCCTGCGTGTGCGAGCATGCGTGCGAACGTGCATGCGGTGTGTGTGTGTGTGTGTGTGTGTGTGTGTGTGTGTGTGTGTGCAGAACAGGAGAGGCAGAGGAAGAAGGAAGAAATCAGGTGTTCAGAGAGACAACTCAAATGCATCTTATTTTCATTAGCTGCCAGATTTTTTTTTTTTTTTTTTTTTTTTTTGCAAAACGGGAAGCGATTTATCATAAGCCATTTTGCTTCTATCCAGCGCCTCCACCAACCAACCAACATGGGCGACTTTCGCCGTGACCTTGCGCTGGAGAGCTGAGGGTCCAATTTGTTCATTGTTACTGGCTTGCATAATCCCGCGCCCCTCCCCCACGGCCCTTTCCCTTCTCCCCCAAGCAAAATCCAGTCATTTATATTCCGAGGCTAAACGGTATTCCTTTTTCTCCCCCCCTCCCCAAAGCTGGCAAGCTGTATAACACCAGTAATTCCTGCTAACGAATTTCCAGAGCGCCGACTCACTCTCTCTCTCTCTCTCTCTCTCTCTCTCTCTCTCTCTCTCTCTCTCACACACACACACACACACACACACACACACACACACAATCACCACGCACACACTCTCCCGCACGCACACACACACACACACACACCCTAAGCCGCTCTAAGCGGTGTATTAAGTAGCTGAAGGAAACCCATTCACATGCGGCCGTGTCTCTTTTCTTCTCAAGTCATGAACCCATCACAGACTTTTTCTCGCTGTAGGTTGCCACGGCAGAAGATTTACAATACCAGTTATTCATACATCTGCCTTCTCCTCCCCTCCACCCCCCTTATACTTAAATCCCTTGGGCGAGGGCAACCTTGATACTGAGACTCGTAAAATGCACGCAGGCTCATCATCCTTGGCGAAGGCTGCAGCCTGCGCTGGGCACCTCCAAGCAGCCCACCGCCATGAAGGATGGGTGGGCCCTGGCTTTTCTTCCTAACCAGGGGGTGGGGGGGGCTGGGGGGGGCGGCGGAGGAGAAGTGTCACAGCGAGCAAACCAGGATCTTGCATGCAGGCATTTTAAAGAAAAGCAGTATCTGCTTCACTGATTGCTATTATGTTTTTAAAATTTTACTTGTGGATCTTTGATGGCCCGAATTCATTCGATACCTGAATGTTAAGTACCAGGTGACCTTAGTTTGAGTTCAATAGCATTGAAAGTCCACTCCTCCTTACTCAGCCCAGACTTGGTTTCTCACTCCATGTCAAAGAACCTGTAAAAAGAAAGCTCAATGCATTTGCAAAGGTGCATCGATAGCTACTGTTTGTTTCTGCAGTATATTTCCTTCACTGAATTTATTTCATCTATTAGTTATTACTAAGTTCCTCTTTTTTTTTTTAATTTTTCTGGGGATGGAACCCAGGGCCATTGTACCTCCAAACTACACCACCCCCAGCCAGAGTTTTTATTCTTTATTTTTTGAAACAGGGTCTCACTGAGTTGCAGAAGGCCTCACTAAGTGGTTGAAGCTGTCCATGGACCTCCATCCTCGTGTCTCAGTCTCCTGAATGCTGGGATTACAATTGTGCACCACCGTGCCTGGCTAAGAGATGGGGGAAATCAGAATGTTCAATAGTAAAATATATGTTTTGGTAAAGTCATTGAAATTGTCCCTCACTCTGAAAGTGAAATGAATCCTATGATAACATTGCAGAAAATTATGTTTTAATCATAATATAGGTCTATGTTGTAATCATTTTGTAACAAAAAAATTGATTTTTAACATATGTTAGAAATTAACTGTTTTGATCTTGGCCAGTGATCATCTGTGGACCTTTTATAAAAGTTTATAAAATTATTTTTTAACTAAACCGAAATACACCTCTGCTACAGGACCATAGGGATTTTTTTCTTCATGTTTTTTTATTCATTAATTTCAAGAACAAAAAACATGGGCCAGCTGTGGCGTCTCATGCTTGTAATCACAGCACTCAGGAGGCTGAGACAGGAAGATCACAGGTTCATGGCCAGCCTCAGCTACTTAGTGAGGCCCTTTGCCACTCAGTGAGACTCTGTTTAAAAATAAAGAATAAAAAATAGAACTGGGGGTATAGCTCAAAGGTACAATGCCCCTGGGTTCCATCCCCAGTACTGCCTTAAAAAAAAATGACATTGTTGGTATAGTTAACCCTCTTATCCATGGTTTTGTTTTCTGCAGTTTTAGTTACCCAGAAACAACAGTGATCTAAAAATATTAAATGTAAATTTTTAGAAATAAACAATTTGTACCTTTTAGGTTGCACACCATTTTGAGTAGCATGATAAAAATCTGATACCATCTCTTTTCTTCCCACCTAAAACATAGGCATCCTTTTGTTCACTGTATCCATTCTGTATATGCTACACACACATTAGTCATTTAATAACTATCTTGGTTATCAGATAGACTGTCCTCATATTTAAGTATTTTTTTAGTTATGGCCCCAAAGAGGAAGAGTACCAATTCTGGCAATATTACTACCTTATATGAGTATATAATTCTCCTACTTTATATATTATGATTGTTAACCTCTTACTCTGCCCAATTTGTAAATAAAGTTATAAAATAAGTAAGCTATAAATATAATACCTAAGTACAATATAAATATAAAAACATATAATATAATAAGTAATAAATAAGTAAATTAAGTTATAAAATCATTGTGTGTACATATACATGTATATGTATGCATAAACCTACATACATACAGCTTGATGCCATCCTCGGTCTCACACTTCTGCTGAGATCTTGGGATGTAGCCCCTTGGATAGGAGAGACCACTGTTTTCTAAAATCCCTCACTGTGGGCTACGGTTGTGTCCAAGGAGCTGTGCCATCAGTTTCTCTTTCAAGGGCCTTCTTTTCCCCCTAAAGTTCAGCTCTATTGGCTGTGTTTTTCTCTGTGTGCCTCAGAGGCCAGGCAGATGCTTGAGGCATTGAACCCATGGGCTTGATTCACCGCTGAAGGAAGAAGCCCCCCAGCCCTTATTGGGCTGACTGCAGACAGTGTTAATCCAGTGGCCACACTCTGATTTAATTTGAAGTGTCAATGGGTGCACCCTTGGTTACCTTTCAAATGTCATTCAGCTTTGAGAAAAACTATAAAATTTTATTTTTCTTCAAGGAGTACAGAAGGGTTAGGAGAAAGAAATTCAAGATCAAGAAGGGAGTGCTAACTTCTATTCACTTAGAGTGTAATCTTGAGCCCAGGACCATTCGAGCCTCAGTTTTCCCCTCTGTAAAACATGGAGAGAATGCCTGCTATGTCATCTGTATGTAGCCTTTCTAGTCCTGCGTGATCTAGTCATGATTAAATATAGACAAGAGCTAGTTGAATAGAAAATTTCTCCTCGTCTAGCTTGGTGTGTGGTTGCAGGCTCAGCCTCCCCAGGGTTTAGTTTTTGCTCTGTTCTTGTCTCTCTGAGTGCTGGGATCTGCCTTCACTTCTCAGAGCCCTATAGTATAATTTAGAAAATTCCCAGAGTGAGCATCATGATATGCTGTTGGTGTAGAACATCCTGAAAACCAGGGTTCTGTCATTGTTCCACAGAAAACTTGGAAAAAATACACAAAGTAGCTTCGGCTAAACTTTCTGAGACTATGCTCCTGGAACTAGAATAAAACAAGAGGCATAATAAAAGAAATTCTAGCCAGGTGCAGGGGTTCACACATAAATCCCAGCTAGTGGAGAGGCTGAGGCCAGAGGATTGCAAATTCAAGGCCAACCTGGGCGACTTAGTGAGATTTTGTCTCAAAATAAAATTATAAAAAGGGCTGGAGGTGTAGTTCAGTGGCAGAGCACCCCTGGGTTCAATTCCTAGTACCACAGAAAAAGATGAAAGTGCATTTATATTTTATTACATTTTTCTGTCCTCTTAAGAAATCATATGATCCACTTCTTATTAGAAGAAGACTAAATAGACAGCTTCAGTTAAAACTTTCAAAGGAATGCATGGCTGCTCACAAATAAAACACAGGCTTTTACAGCAGACAGTTCAGGGTCCTAGATTTGGTAAAGAAACTCACCAGCAAACCATCCTACCCATCTGAGACTGGGTTTCATCAGATAAAGGTGATAATCCCAATCAAGTTCTTAAGATTCTGAGGATTGGGCATATCAATATGTGGATACTTCAAAATATTCCGGAATATACTATGTGGGTAGATTATTACCAATGTTCATTATAAATCTATTAATAATTATGATAATCAATATAATGACATGTAAATGTTTTTATTACTGTGACCTATAGGCAGTCTATGTAGGATGCAAAGACATGCTTATATATTATAGATGATACAGAGTTTTTTAAATCAGTACACCTTAATATCTATGAAGCATTCTATTATTTTTTATTCTATTATTTTCTAGTGTATAGAAAATATGATAAAAATTAGTCTGTATGGCACACACTTGTAATCCCAGTATTTGGGAGGCTGAGGCCAGCTTCAGCAAATTAGTGAGAACCTCAGTAACTTAGCAAGACCCTTAAACAAAAGACCTTTTCTGGGCATGGTGGTGCATGCTTGTAACACCAGTCCTTGACAAGCTGAGACAGGAGAATCACAGGTTTGTGACCAGCCTCAGCAACCTTGTGAGCCCTCTAAACCTTTGTGAGACCCTGTTGCAAAATAAAGTAGATAAAATTTGGCTGAGAGTGTAGCTTGGAGGTAGAATGCCTCTGGGTTCAATCCTCATTCACACACACACACACACACACACACACACACACACACACACAATATATATATATATATATATATGTATATATATATATATATACATACATACATACATACATACATATATACACATATATACATATATCCTTGTTAAATGTATATATTAAAATATGTATTTGATATTCAAAATAAAATAAAATAATGAAATAAAAAGAGTTGGGGATGTAGCTAGAGGTAGGATGCCCCTGGCTCAGCCCTCAGTAAACCCCCCACAAAAAATAATAATAAATGTTTATGCTTTAATTGCTCCTAGTCTGCATATTTGGAGCCTCTGCTTAAATTAAGAAAGTGCCCACAAACCAGCCCCCTGGGTCAGAGCCTAGGGCCGGTGTTAGGGCACCGGGTTAGCTTGGAAAGTGGACAGCGCAGGAATTAGACTCCTTTCCATCTCAGCTGGAAGCCTTTTGGCAGAGTCCTGTATCTGCTTCTTCAGCCTTGAAGGCTGGGGGAGGGGAGTGCCCAAGAGGTACCAAAAAACATGGTGCAAGATGGAAATAACATTTTGATGTAACAGGAAATGATGTAGGAAATTTCCAAACTGCCTGTAGAGAGATCAGGTGCAACCCACGATGTCAAGGTGGTCTGCAAAGGAAAGAAAGCAAAGACTGGAGCGATTTTGTTAGTTCTAAAGCATCAGGAGAATATAAATGCAAAATAAGGGAGCGAGCCATGAAAAAGAATTTATGGAAAGCTGCCTCCCTGTCCATTGCAGGCTCTGCACATTCACAATGATCAGAGGGACACCATGTTTCTGGCTCCTTTACAGTCCTAAAAACCATCTTCACCCATCCTCAGACATTTACCTGCCATTATCAACTGCAGGATCTGATATGCAGGATGGTAAGCTTAGAGATCTTTGGAAATTTCCCAGGAACTTGGTCTCTGTCATCTCTGTTGTCCAGGATGGTATGACCAGCATATTTATATTGGAGCATTCCCTAGTCTACAAGAAACTCCTGCTTATTGGGCAAGTGTTCGGTCGTTCTATCCTATTACAAGCTTTGGAGGACATCATACTCTACCAGATTAACAAGACCAAAATTAGATTTATTCTTTTTCAAGTTCACATCAAACGTAACCATTTAGAACTGCCAAGAAACAAAAAATAAATACATGCAACTTATAAAAACAAGTAGGTTCTATGCATTCTTTCAGTGTTCAGCGTGTCCTGAGTGTGTAGGTACACTTCACATTTAATGAAATATTCTTTATGTCCTTGATTTCTTCTAGTTTTCAAATCACATTGAATTTTTTTCCCTGATGCAATATAAGCCAAAAAACAAAATGATGAAAAGCACTTATACATGCACATACACATACACACACACACACATGTGCACACACATACGTGATGTGGTCATATTTAGAGAAAAGCACTGAATTTGAACAGTAAGAAATTAATCTATTTCAAATACCTTTTGTAAGTACATCATGTACTGCTATGATCCCTTTGTTTCTTTTTATCCACTTGTTTCAATTGAGTAGCTGTTTTTAAAATAGCAAGTATCGTTCTTCAAAAAATAATGAATATTTTGAAATGTCTTGTGATTTTTGAGGAATTTACCAAATAATTTTAATGAAATCATTTTTCATATGAGGCATGCCTTACTGAAGACAGGAAGTGGCTCCATTACTGACCAAAGATAATTAGTGAGAGATGAGAGACTTACTAGATATCATTTTGGAAAAGAGGAAGGCTCATTCCTTTCTGACTTGAAGGAGCAAACCATGGGTGTGACCAAATTTCCCAAAGGAGATGAAGACTTGGATCCTTAAAAATCACACCTTATCACCTGCTTTCCCTGTTCTCTACTGTGCTTTATTTTTACCTTCAAAGCCATTAGGCTGTCAAAAATGTCTTTTGCATCCTGTTACTCAATCTTGCGGTACGCTTAAGACAGCGTATAGGACAGGCAAAACGCAGATATCTTTGCCACACAGACCCAGCCTTACAACAGCGCCTGCCCCACCCTAAGTCAAAAAGAACCATGACCAAATACAACACAGAACAGCTATAGTCCTGCCAGATTTTGACCTGTTTTTCAGACTTTTATCCCAGTCAGCATCTCAGTGACTGGGGCTTTCTCCCCACTTGTGCCTGGATGGGAGCAAATGATACCTGTTTTCTTTCCTCTACCCACAAGCAGCCTCCCAGCTAACTTCCCTATTTGCTTCTATGCATCTTGTGTCCAATGCAGACATCTCTTTATCTTCAAGGAGTCTCTTTTTCCTGTTTCCGTTAGGAACTTTTAGGGATATGAAAGGAAACAAATTTGGTGGATGAGACCCAGATGGATACAGATCCATCTACCGAGATGTCAGTGGGTACATATCGTATCCATAGTTCTGTATCTCAAAGGGATAAAGGGCTTACCTCTGACTGTGGGGCATGGGATGCACATCCTGTGAGGCTGGCATAGGCGTCTGGAGGTGAGAACACATCTTGCAATGACTTGGGGGAGGAGGGAGAAGCAAACCTTTCAGTTTTGAGGGTTATGTCCACACAGAAGCAAAACCTATTTCAGCCAGGACCTCGGTATTCTGGGCTTTATCAAATATATCCAAGCAGGGCTTCTGTGAGGAATAGCCCATGATGCCTCAAGGGGAGATATTATGCAGGAAGTTCTGCAATGCCGTATCTATCCCCAGTGCATCCCCCCGGCCGCCCGTGCCTCCACAACCACCATCTCTGCTTTGTGCTCAGACTTAAGCTCCTCCTTGTCTCCACCCTCTTGTGTGAATATCTCATTGTGTGATGGTCAGATCTTTTGCTGGACCCAATCTTTTGGGATGTGTACAAGTTTCTTAACTCAGATGATGATTTGCAGACAGGCACCAAAACTCCGGAGATGGCTTTCTTAGGCCAATTTCGACTTCTACCCAGATTGCTCATTCCCCACCAGGATACTGACTGCCTTTTCTGATTTAATACTCACGACCCTTCTCAGCCAGGCTCCTAGGGCTCCCTTCGCTGGGCTTGCCATAGATGCACAATGGAAAACACACATTCCATGACTCACTGAAATTACAGTTTAGCTCACAAAGCAGGAGCCACAGTAGGAAAATGTGGAAATTATACTTCTAGCTTCTAGTCCTAGAGAGAAAGAAAAGACTATTAATTATAGAGTTCGGTATATATTTATTTTTTTTCTTTTAGTGAATGAGTAAAGATAAGATAGCCTGATTTACAGGCTTTGTATAGTCAGCTCCCCTGAACTAGTCACACGATTCCATATCTAATCAGGCAAACACACAAATAAACTATTGACTTAAATTAGACCTACCATTGTGACGAATTTTGGTTAATACTGTTTAACTTGGATCTAGACATAAATTCCAACTTTTGCTTCTTGACTTGCCGCGAATGTTTAATGAAACTTTGGTCATCATGTCTATTTTGAATTTAACTTAATAGCAGCATGTTAAACAACTTCACTATATCTCGAGGAATAAATATAAGTGTAAATCCTGATATCTGTTTACTGACTACAAGATGGTTATCCAGAAGAGTTCATTAATAAACAAACGGAAGAGATAAACTTGGCAATAAAATGCATGCATTTAAAAAGATGATTATGAGCCTAGGGTAGTGGCACATGTTTGTAATCTCAGCATTCTGGAGGCTGAGACAGAAGGATCAAGGTTCGTGGACAGCCTCAGCTACTTAGTGAGACCCTTAGCAACTTAATGAGACCCGGTTTCAAAAATAAAGAATAGCCGGGCGTGGTGGTGCACGCTTGTAATCCCCACGCTTGGGAGGCGGAGGCAGGAGGATCAAGCAGGACGCGCTGGCTTAAGAGCCCCTGTTTCCAAAAATAAAAAAGTATAAAATAGGTCTGGGAGTGTAGCCCGGAGGTAGAAGGGCTTCCAGGAACCCCAGTACCACCAAAAATAAAGAATAAAAAATAGGGCTGAGGGTATAGCTCAGAGTTAGAATGCCCCTGGGTTCCATCCCCAGTACCGCAAAATAAATAAATAAATAAATAAGACTATGATAAATATTTTCTCTGTATAAATCCTTTGCTCTTGGAAATAAAATAAATGGACAACTGCATGACAATATTACTGAATTCTTTAGAAGGGCTTCAAGGAATCTTATTTTCGTGGTTCAAGAAATGACATCAAGATAAAACTGTGTGCTGATTTTTTATAGCCCCGTTTGGTATTTACAATATAATAGTGTCTTCTACTTATGCCCACCCAGTAGTACTACACTACTGACGTCCATTGGCAAGAGCAGGTGCTGCTGTGGGCTAACTACCAGGAGGCTGTGCCATGAATTCTTTGTTCTGGAGGAACTCAGCATCTCACCGGGGACTCTTCTACCTGAGGGCAGCCATCGGTGGAATCACAGCTGTGAGTCATAGCCCCGGTCCAAGTTTTTCCAGGTGAGGTGGCTGGAAGAGTTTCCAGTGTGAAATTAGCACCGTCCTTCATTACATCTTCCATTTCATGCCAAGAACCTCATAGGAGATCTCTCAAAGAGCTCTTAGCAGATTCTGTAAGAATCGTAACGATTCTGTTTGTTTTACATTTCATATTCTTCATATGCTCAGCACACATACTTGTCCTGTGAAAAATAAGATTTTAACTTTTTAAAAAAAAAAAAAGTTGTTGGAGTTTCATGCGTGTTTATTATTTTGGGGTTTGCTTTCAATTTAAACTTTAAGGACATTCCTCATAATTTACTATTAGAGAATGAATTGCTCCGAAGTAGAGAGACTTATCAGGGCCATAGAAACACACCTGTGAGGCCAGAACCTACTGGCCTTTGATGCTCAGCTGAGAATTTTCCCTTCCATCATTTGCCGTTCACATCCTATATTAATAGTTAGTGGTTTTATTTATGAAGTGCATAGACAGAAGCTCTAAAGAGTTTAAACCAGTCCATTGAAATAATGTATACTATCCAATATTTTCCTTCCTTCTACTTCTTTTTCCTTCAAGTTTTTGCATTTCAGAACAGCTAGAGTAAGTAATGTATACTGCCATTCTTCTATGGAGCATAAGTGCCTTTTGTAAGTATATATTATTTTTAAAAGATAGCTTTGCTTAGAAAGATGGGTCAGAAATACCACCAATAAATGAAGAAACCAAGGCAGAGAGTGACCAAGCAACTTCTCAGGGACACTCATGACTAAGCACCAGCTCACTTGTACTTTGGAACTTAATTTATTCCAGAGAAGGGCTAAGTTTCAGACTATGCAACTTACACATGAAAAAGCAACCCAAACACAACTACTTTTCTGAATTTTAAATAGAAGACTTAAATTGCTTGCAAGTAAGCACAAAATTCCAAGTTTCACTGTGCAAAATCATATAATAGAGGCGCACAGATGGACAAATAAGAAATGATGAATATAAAGAAAAAACTTCACCTTTTAAAAATATTAAAATCACACTGTAGGATGCTTCGGGAAGAGTTGAGATAATAAAATATTTCGCAGTTGTTTATATATTTTCTAGTCTATACTACCAATACATAACCAAAATATAATGAAGTATAAACATTCTCCTTTTGTGTGTTTTAAATTCAATCATAATTTTTTAAAAGAAAAATAGCCTGGCTCACCTTTGATTCTTAGGAGGAAAAAAAAATGTTTCCTAAATGGCAAAAATTTGCAAAAAGCAATTGTGATCAGATTTTATGTTTGCATCTTACATTACAGTGCACTGTATATTTTGCCATGTGCTATATTTGAAAAACAATTTGCACAGTGGATTACATTTTACATTCCACAATTCTTTATCCGCAGGATGGCCATATTCTCTGAGGATGAGACACCTGACAGACTCTAAGAAGTGGCCTCATAGGTTAAAATCCTGGAGTTTATTAAAAGGCAAACGTAGGTGGGGAAAAAAAAGTCACTGGTCAGAAATAACAAGGGTTTCACAAAGCCACAGGATCAGCCAGATGGGCAAAGAGAGGTACAGGATGAAAGAGGAAGGTCTTCAACTTAAAAGGAGGTGGTGGGACCCTTGTCGACCATCCTGAGTCAGCAGGTGGACACAGGGTTTTAAGCTCTCACACATCAGCCAGCGCGGGCTAACCAGGGATCCTGAGAGTGTCACAAAGCACTTATATCCCATCAATAGGAGCAGCCGCAGGGTAGTTTTGCTTTCTAGTTTTCTGTGGATATTGGTCATGTTGAGTTTGGAATTTTTGCGTTGAATGCTATAGGCATGTGTATGAATTACAAATCCAAAGGAAAACGACTTTGAATGTTAAAGTAAACAGTACACCAGTGAAAAGTTTCAAGGACTCCTTAAGTTGCAAACATTGCAACCAGAAGATAAATTGCCCCCAAAGAGCTGTGCTATTATTTACATACAAAGTAACCTTTTGAGAGTTCCATTGCTAACCTTGTTAGATTCATTTTACAGGATTCTGGGTGCTCCTCCTCCGTGTATTTAAAAAAAAAATTCATACAGTTGTAGAAAAAGGGTTTTAAAAATAGAAAATATGTAATACAAAAAGATAAACACTCTCCAAAACATTTAAACTGGGTGGCTATAATGATTGAAAGAAAAAAATGTGAATTTGTACGTTTTTCTTCTATTTATGTGTCTATTCTTCATCAAAGTAGGAAAAGCAATGAAAACTATTTTTAATACTGATCTATCTGTAAATTCAAAATTCTTACTTTAACAGAATTTCATACTCTGCAATGGTTTGGAATAAACCAAATAGATGTATAGGTATATTTCCCAAAATAAATTATTCAAGGCAGTATTAGAAATGGAAAGATTTTTCTACCAAGAATTCTTCTTCCAGAAAGATATGGATGAATTAACACCATAAGCTTGAAATGGTAATTTTATGTTAATCATTTTCTACATTTCAGACTGCGTCAATACTTTTGTGCACTGGATATGTGCTCGTGTGTGTGTGTGTGTGTGCGCGGGCGCGTGCGCACGCGCGCGCGCACTCGCATTTGTGTGGGGGGTATATACATGTGCATCCAAATTGTGGGTCCGCTTTTCACATGTAGACTGGGTGCATCTTAGCAAATTCCCAAAGCAGAAATAAATGTCCTTGACATTCCATTTAATAGACAGTGGGTGGCACCATCCTAAGGAACAGATGATCTAAGTTTGTACTTGGCACTACTTTCTTTATTTGGGCTACAAACTCTACCCAAATTGTGAAGGACTTTCCACATTAGTAATTAATAGGGCCCCATTATGCTAACTATCATGCAACTTAGGACATCTTAGAGGAAAGATAAGAGATGAATAATTTGAAGCAATTTTCTTGTAATCATGCCAATCACTTGAGCAAAGCGGTTATTAAAGGAAACAGTATTATGGCGAATTATAGGACATCTCATGCTGAATACCTTTTCTGATCAACCACTTACCGTTCCTGATGCTTAAAAAAAGGCAAACAAGTAGATGTCTATTCGGAGTAACACTCTTCTTACTGTAAATAATAGTTTGTTTAGTAAACCCTGAATTTTAATGAGGCTTGAAAGACAGACTTTACCTTGGTTTCCTCTCATCTCCTTGAAAAGAGCCGAAGTTCACAGTTTTTCCCACGTCTTACAAGGGAGTTATAACAAGCGAGAGTCACCTTCGATGGCAAGGGATTCTTCCAGTTCAGATTTGCTGAAGTGATTAGACATTATTTATCTAATTAAATGTTCAAAACACATCATTATTGAAAGGAATAAATTTAGTACATTTGTTGAGCGGTGTTAACTGAAATGTAACTGCACATCATTTGACTTTTTAACATTTTATTATATCTATTAAGTCTTTCTGTGCCTAATTAAATCAACTTATTTTTTACAGTTAATTTAACGTGATTTCATTTTCGTTACAGAGCCTGAATCTGATATTATGGAGAAAGCCAACTGTATACACAAATTAAGCTTTGACTTTTCAGGTGTTCTGCTATACTTTGTTCAACTTTGACAGGTTCTAGGGATTACCAAGATTTTAGATTTTTTTAAATTTCTTTCACGCAATAGAAGGCTTACTCTTCGGCATTATTATTATTATTATTATTATTATTATTATTATTATTTGCGATCGGTTTTCAGGCTATTGGGTCATCAGATATATATTTGTACCCTGAACCATGTCCAGCATTTGGGGGCGGGGGGTAAAATTTGTGATGTTTGGAAAATTAAAAAGAAAAAATGAGAAAGGGAAAGTGTGCAGCTCCCCTGGGAGATATACTTGATTCATTGTCTCTCTAGGAACAACTGTGTCTAAAGACTTTTGCTGCATTTCCCAAGTAGTACACTGCCTGAACAGCAATGACCAGGGTTTGGGCTAGAGAAGGAACTTGTAATCATGTTCAAATGAACTCTTTTGCAGATAAGGAGTGGTACTCTCCTCTTCTGGAGAACCCCAAACTACAAAATGTGGGGGAGGGGGAGAGGAGGGGCGGGATTGAAGCCACAAATGTTTAGTGTCAATCAACTGCTGTGAATTGTAAGACCCTGGGATGAAGGCAGAGATTTGGGTACATTGAAATCTCCCCCTGGAACGTGTTAAAATGGAGACCGTGGCTGGGAACAAATGGGGAAGGAACATTCAAAGGTTGCAAGTGGTGGTGGTGGTGGTGGGAAATTCTAATTAGACATTGACATCAGCTCCCAAAGCTCCTTCTCCTCCCTCCCCCCAACCCCCAAATGTTGGAGTGTTTCATGTTCTGTCAGCCTTCCATTGAAAGTACGTACAGGAAAGGTTTCTGAAGCCCTCATCAGCCTCTCAGGATGGGAAGTTTAAAGGTGGTCGCAAAAGGCCCGCGCTCGACGTTCACTACCGTGCCACAGAGGGTGGATTGGAAAAGAAAATAAAAGTGAATTTATGTGTGCCTTTGCATTTCCCCCTCCACTCTTCCAGGGCCCTAGGGGGGCTGATATGCAATAGTTGGGCTTCCTTCGCTCCAGGTACCCCTATCTGGCCACTCCTTGACCACTTGGACTGGCTCTGATTCCCCTGGGGTGAGTGTTCATGATCGTAAATTTGGCCAAAAGATTTTTTTTTTCATTACCCTCCAACATTTCCTTTCACCTCCAACCTCTAGGCAGGGCCCTGCCTTTTCCTTTGGAGCTGGGAATATAAAGACGTGGGGCCATCCGGCTGACCCGGAGGGCTCTGCTGTCAATCACCACCTCCCCGTTCCAACCCCCTTCACATCAGGCAGCTGGACCCATCGCTGTCAACCAGGTAACAACACCCAGACAATAGAGGCCTGAAAGCCCGGTCTAGACACTCTTTTAGCCACTTATTCGCTGCTCTTGGCAGCTGTTGAAGCATAAATAAGCAGTTTGTAATCAGAAAGCTGACATCATCGCAGCGCGGCTGAGAGGGGAGATTGTTCCTGAGCACTGAGCGGGTTTTGTGTGTGTGTGTGTGTGTGTGTGTGTGTGTGTGTGTGTGTGTGTGAGAGACAACAGATTCTGGGGTGGGGACGCAGACTGGTGCCATGCTAAGCTGGTCTTTCTTTGATTTGCAGAAGACAATTGGATCGGGTCCCCAGCTCCAGGATGTACCAGAATGATTTTGATTTTTTTAATGTTTGGTTCTTGATGGTCACTAACATAGATATTAAACTGGGTGGAAATGGGTCACAACGTGGGCTTGAGTGGGAAGATAACATGGTGGCTGAAAAGCTCGGACGTGGCACATGTCCTGTGGTGTGGCACCCAAATCTCATCAGCCCCAGACTGGCTGTATGGGTGGTTTTGGTGGGAAATCCAACAGGGAGGGGCGGTTTGGAGATGGCTCTGTCTGCATGCTTTATATATATATATGATTTCACAAAAGGCAGCAGGGAAATGGGTGTGTGTTTATTCCCGCTTCTCCTGTGCCTGTGTTTCAAGATCAAGTTTGTCATTCAAAGTGATTGGCAGTTATCCTCTTGAAAGCAGTATAACAGAAGCCATTGCCAGGAACAGACTCCCCATCACCTCCACAGCTGAAGAAAACCCCGCTAGGGTTTCTGCTTCCCCACTCCCAAGAACGGCACTGTTATAGGAAGAAGCAGAGATAGGAGGCGTTATTTACCATAACTGATTTCTTATAATTGTTTTGAGAATGTTCCCAACACAGTGAGAGCCCCTTTAGCTCCCTTTAATGGTCTGGATGGATTGTCCGATGATGTCTGCCTGTGACCAACGTCCGTTGCTATGTGGTAGCTGAAGGCCACAGAGCTCCAATCTGAATAGCCCATTCAGGTGGTTTTGCCCATCTCCAATTTCACTTACAAAAAAAAAAAAAAAAAGTCCAGTTCAACAAAAATATTGACTTCCTATCTCCCCGAGGGTTTCTGGTATTAGTTTGCTCTAAGTAGCTCATGATTTAGAGTACAAAGGCATTTTCGGAGTGCATGTTTAACAAAATGACATAGCAGATAATTGAAATTTATTTGCAATTTTCAAACTACAATAAACACAATTCTCCTTTTCTTTCATTAATAATCGCACGGCTAATGCATAGCAATCCCTCTGCAGCTTTTACAAGCAAACTTGAGCTGCTGTGTTGTAATAGCTGGAAAAGTTAATGTAGCTTGAACAAGGTTTCTAATTGTCCCTGTCTCTGTCATATTTGTCTACTTGAATGGTCCTAAATACCACAGCGATTAATTACTACAGAGCAGGTATTACAAGATGTTATCTTCCTTCCCCAACTGTCTGGGTGAATGGAGAGAAGGGGAGATTGTTACAGCCCCTCATCTCTGCTCTTCCTGTAAGGCACTTTAACCAGCAGATTTAACGTGTCAAAGTTAACTGCGTTTTCTAGCAGATATTCACATTCTAATTAAAGATTAAGAACGTAGTACATTACACTGTGATTTGTCATACATGGTTTGTTAAATAGGAAACCTACCGGGATTCCCTAACATTTTATAAACATTATTCAGGGCTTTTTAATGTGGGCAAAGAGAAAGATTATTCAGCTGCCTTGCAGTACTGGAAGCAGGTCACCCTCGCCCTCCCCCCCAGCTCCCAGTAAATGCCAAAATAAGACAACTCGAGCAGTTGGGAAACTGTTTTGCTGTGGACATTTTGTCCCAGCCATGAATCGCCTCCGGTTTTTGTATTTGGCGGTGGAAGGAAACTCTTTCTTAGGAACCCCTAGGCATTGGTATTTTTACTATTTTTTTTTATCTATTTATTTACTCTTCAGTTTTGCTTTCGGCTGTCCACTCAGTAGGGAAGGTAGGAGTCTTTGTTTGAATGTGAGTGCCAAAAGACAGAATACAGATGAAACAGTGTTTCAAGGCGCAGCCTGAGCTTTCAGTGGATTCTCGAAGCCCTGAGCTTCACCAGCCCCAGTACGAGGGGCACAGGACCGTTTCACATCCTATGATTGCCTAAGGAATAAATTAATGAGGTTACCGAGACACTGAACATTTGCATATTCACGGATGCTTATTAGGTAGAAAAGTGAATGCCAGGTGCAGTGAATTTGGGGGATAGAGGATTTGTTAAGAAGTCACATCTTGCTGTTACTCAGGGAAAAAAAAAGGGCTATCCTGACGCTAAAAATAATACTCAGGAAATACCCCCTGCTTAATGAATATCTGAATAATTATAAAACCAAGGCAAAGCAAAGGAGGGTCTTGCTTGAAAGCAGCAAAGAAGCCAACACACTGCCCTTCTGACTGCGGGGGGACCTGGGTGCAGTAGTTGTGGAACATAAAAGAAACCGATTCCACTGGCTGTCTTTGGAATTTTTTAGGCGTTAATTATGCTGGTGGTGTGCACAGCCGAACACCATGTCATGGTACCTGAAACAAAATTAGCAATTGCAGGAGATCTTTTCCATTTGTAAATATTATTATTGACTGATCGCCAATCCCAAGGTGGAACAGGGAAAAGCTTTTCTAAGAAAATCACGTCCAAACCCGAATCCCAAAATTAATCTTGACTGTTTCTCTAAGGGGCGTGGGTCCCTGGCTGCGCTGCTGCTGGGCACTTCTGCTGAGGGCTCTGCGTGGAGCAGATTATTTGAGCTGTTTGTATATCTCATTGTTGTGAGGAGTGTTACGCTGCCCTGGGTCAGGACTTGGAGACTACCTCCTCAGAGCTTAAATGTGCAGGTTGACTGTTCCTCTGGTCCTTGGGAATACTTCACAGCAAGAATGATGACTATTCATGTCTGTCAGAGCAGAGAGCAGAGGGAGAGGCCCCCTGGCCTGGAGTTTTTGTTTCCATTTGTTACAGGTAGGTTTCCAGTCTTTCTCTCTCTCTCTCTCTCTCTCTCTCTCTCTCTCTCTCTCTCTCTCTCTCTCTCTCTTTCTCTCTTTCTCTCTCTCTCTCTCTCTCTCTCTCTCTCTCTCTCTCTCCTCATTATTTCCTCTTTAAA
This sequence comes from Muscardinus avellanarius, assembly GCF_963383645.1. NCBI lineage: Eukaryota > Metazoa > Chordata > Mammalia > Rodentia > Gliridae > Muscardinus > Muscardinus avellanarius. The sequence continues at coordinate 82,284,018 of NC_137801.1, read as the reverse complement.
AATATGATTGGCAGCACTCAACCTCCAGGAACTGATCTATCAAAAAAAAAAAAAAGCTGGAATAAGTATTTCTTTGAAAAATAATATGTATTTACCAGAAATGTTCTATCCTGCCCCCCTTCCTTGTTTGACAGTCTCTCGCATTTCCTTCTCATTCTTGGCCAGCACGGGCAGTAACCCCGCATTAAACACATGGGCGGGGTGTGGAGTATGTGTGTATATATACACATACATGCGCGCGCGCGCGCGCACACACACACACACACACACACTCACTCCGAGATTCCGCAATATGCATTATCTCTATGTCTTCTACAGTATCTTTCCTTAACTTTAAAAATATAATTTTCAACCTCTAAAGAGCATTTTGAAAGTCTGGCTTCCTATTTTTAAAAGCAGACTCTAACTATGAATGAGTTAAGTGTCTTCCCAAAGAAAACTCACACACCCTCAACGTTCATTTCAGTCCTGCTTGAACCTCAAGCTTCCCGTGTATTTTAGCAATACTCAGAGGGTCTAGTAATTATCGGAACAACTCCTCCACTCCCCACCCCACCCCCAAACAAAACCTGCACGTGTTTTAAAATGCAATTTGTTTTCTCACACAAATTTGTGACGCGCTTATAAACACACAGGAATCACAATTATTGTAGTGTGGCAGGATTGTAAGCAGAAACCGTTATCCGTTTTCATAAAGTAGAGCATTATAGGTCTGTTAGTATTTATCCAAAATATTGGGTAAGAAAAAAATTTTTTTAAAACATACATATATATCTCTCCTCTCTAAAGGGCCAAAACAGACACAGCAGCAAAATCTCTGGAGTCCAGGGTTTTTGTTTTTTATTTTTGTCACACACACGTATACACGCGCACACACACACACTCACACACACAGAGCACAGATTTTTTTGATTATGTAGATTTCTTTTTCTACCGCAGTTTCATATGCAAAGCATGCATCCGCCACCTCCATGCTATCTCCTAAAGCAGTCATTCTGAAACCCAATCTGGGGACAGTGCAGACTAAATAAAATTTCATTTTGATTTGGCCTCCCGCTGCGAATGGGACTGCTTTGTCTCAGCCGACAGAACCAGCAAGCCAGAAAGGTATGTCCTGTTTTGCATGGCTGATGGAGTGTCTTGAGGCACAGAATCAGGCCGCTCTGCTCCGGGCTCGCAGCTCTCCCCTTTCTAGTGTCCCTCTGCCACTTGCTTCTCGCTGAGTGCCTTCTACCTGCAGGGCAGAGGCGCGGCAAGCCCCGCACCAATTGTTTACTTTGGCATATGTTTAATAGCTTGTGTAGCTGTGTGCATTTTTTCACTGGCTTTGTTGTTGTTGCGTATGGTTTTTTTTTTTTTTTTTCCTATTTTGGGTTTTGTTTGCTTCCCCTCGCCCACACTGGCTTTTCCACGTTTTCTCAAGGTGTTGAATGCTAAAATAGTCACTGAAAGGAAAATTGTGTAAGTGCCGCGCTCCGAAGCTCCAGAGATTTTACTGGAAGATTCGTCATGCTGAATTCTATTGTAAATTTGAAGGTGCATTTAACAGCTTTGAAGGACCTGGGCTTTCATGGCTCTTTTGAACCACCTTGGCAGACAAGCCATCGCCCGGTTAAGAGAAGGGGGCGGGGAGGGCGATATAAAATAAAGACTCTCTCCCAATGGGGCTGAATTGCTTTGCCATCTTGGTGTGTTTTATAAAATGCATTGTGGTGTTTGCCTGAATTGCTGCTAAATATGGTTCTCTCCTAAACAATGACCTTTCTCTGGAGCCATCTCCTGAGAGAGGGTGGCTGTGTCAAAGGCTCTTCTTAGACCTGTTACACCTTTTGGAGAGTGTATTGGTGACCGAGGGAGGACCTGCTAGGATTTTTTCTGAAGAAGCTTCAGATACAATGGCGAAGTGCCAGGGGATAGGCAGTCATGGGAACTCAGATTTTTGGGGGGAAATGTCATTGCCCTTGACCAATTCATAAGGTACCATAAGGGAAAGAGGTGTTTTCCCTTGGCTTACATATTGGCATATCATTCCTCTAAATTACATTTCAGCCAACTAGTAAAGATGAGTATAGATTCTATGAAAAAATACATTTTCTAAGAGAAGAGCAAGGAGTCATTTTATTCTGACTCTGGGTTTCTGCATAAATAATTCCACCTAGGGTATAATTTTACAGATAAAAATATTAATTAGCTTCATAGGGACTTTACTACCCCCCCAAAAAAAATACACAAATAAACACAGAGAATATCATATCACATAAACAGTACAGGGTCAAAAATTAACTTTTATAAATTTGCAGTCCTCCCAATATTTTAAAGTTAGTAGTCCTCCAAGGGAGACACTTGGTGGGTGAGCTCTTTGCCATTATAAGAAAGTATACTTTTACAAAAAATAAAAAAATAAATAAAATCCAAGTTGACTATTTTGTACCTTTGGGAAAGAGATTCATCCACAGCTTTAGTAATCTGTTGCTAGCCTCCCTATTTGTCATGCATAACAAATTGAAGAACAAACTGAAAGTTTAAGAAATGACAACACAAAATGTCATTTGGTGACCATGCCACCATCTTAGAAGGGAAAGAGGAAATGGTTCTGCTGGGTGTGATGGTTGAGTTTGGACCAACAGATGTGTGAGTTCTACTAATACCCCAAAGTGAGTCTTTTCACTGTAGCCTGACTCTGAGCCCTAAGGTTATTTTTATAGCTGTTTGTTTGTTAATGTGAATAAAGTGCAAATTTGATTTTTGTCCAATTTGTATGGGTGCTTATAGGGGGCACTTATTGGAATTTAGGGACTCTTGTACCTAAGAAAATATTGTTTAGTTTAGTTTAATTTTGTGGCAATTGGATTGAACCTAGGGACATTCTACCTCCGAGTTACACCCCCACGCCTACTTTATTTTTTATTTTGAAACAAGGTGTTGCTAAGTTGCTGAGGCCCTTACTAAGTTGTTGAGAGTGGCTTCAAACCTGTGATTCTCCCGTCTCAGCCTCCCAAGTCCTGGGATTACAAACATGTGCCACCGCACTCTGTTTTAGTGAATTTTTGAAGAAGTAAAATCTGCTATGTTGCTATATAAGCTTTTAATTTAAATACAGATATTTGGCAAGAATGAAATACTTGTTTTGCAAATTAGAATGCAAATATCAAGTACTCAAGAGGTATTTCAAGTATTTATTTATCCATAAAAAAATATATGTTTACATTTGGGTGTATAATACACACACACACACACACACACACACACACACACACACACACATATATATATATATGGAATATATGCATAGAGAGAGTGAACCAATGAGGTTTTTAAAAAGAGTCACAAAACTAGTTTGAGGAGAGAAAAAAAACAATAAATTTAGATAATGAAAAAATTCTCAACTACAGTTTGGTTTATCATCTATGAGCAATATACACTGAAGGTTCGCATCAAGCAGTATGGTATTTTATTAATTGATGGGTTCATGTTGGACTCTCTGCAGGAGGCAAAATATTATAGTATGGTTTACTTCTCATGAGGTTTGGGGAGACAGACCTCAATGAAGAATGAGTGTTTGTTATGGCCCAGGTCTATTCAGCCCTGCCTTTTTGGTATCCACCATGCACACATGATGTATGTCTCCCCCTCCCACTTTAGTTTCCATGCACCATAAACACGACAGCACCACATGTCTGCAAGTGCTACCTACAATCATTGAAAAAGAATAGACGATGATGACTGTGATGGTGGCTCTTGGCATCTGGATTTAATTTCTATACATCTTGTTCGCTACGCTAGTGATGGCCATAATCTGGCCTTATGTATTTCATTCTCTAGGTTCCTCTGAATGTCAGAGAAAGAACTCAGGCTGGGGATAAGTGAAAATCGTGGCCAAGGGGAGCAAGTTCTGCTTCCTGTTGTCCCCTCCTTATTCTTGGAAATGGTGAGGATGCTCAAGATCTCTTTGTTGAGAGAATGAGTGAATTAATGATGTTGATCGAGCTTGTTGAAAAGAACAGGAGGTACTTACACTTAATAGGGCCTGTCTCCATACCAGCTGGTGGTCATTACTCATAGGGCAAGAAAAGAGATTTGAAAGATAACAATTCTTATCTAGAGGCCACAGAAACTACCCAGGCTTGTCAACCCACTTACTAACACAGGGCATTTTCCCAAGAAATCACTTACATGATATACTCAAGCTAGTTTAAATAAGACCTCCAAATCATAAAGGTTCATGAGTTCTAAGAAGATCAGATGAAGCCATGAAGAGTTATAAGAGCAATAGAGTTATAAGTTGTAAGGAGAATCAAAACTTCCTTTGAAGAGGTCAGCATAAAAACTTTAAAAAGAATTTCAGTTGATTTATACCCTGCAACTACTTCAGGCTACCAAGAAGACATCAATGTATAGAAACTAAAAAGAAACAGTGTTTTTGTAAAAACCAACAGTTATGTGAAAAGTTCCTTTTATAATTCTTTAGATAAGGTACTTAAAAACCTGTAAAAAATAAAGAGAATGTTAATTCAAATCCAGGTCCAGGGGTCTGGTGAGGTACTACTGAAAGTCGCCATCTGAGTTATTTCTCAAAGCATCACATTGCTTATGTGAATGAAACTGCTTATATTTGCTAGGATGATCATTTAATATTCCCACATCAATCTGAAAAAGTAACCCACTCTTTAGATATGTATGGTAATAATAATGGGCATTCTCGACCCAGAAACTACGTGGAGAACTGTAAATGTTCAAATTTTCTTTTCACACTCAGGCAACCTTGGAAAATCCCCCCATGATTCAACTGACAAGGGCAGAGACTCAGGTATGGTTAGTCCTTCATCATTTTTAGATTCAATCTTATTGCTAGAGAGAACATTTCTGCTTGATGTATGAAATCAAAGGTTTTTTTATTCAGAGAGACTCTATGAACTGTGATGTTGCTACACCTGGAAGTGATCTGAGGCCATTGTCTTGCCCATCACTCCCGCTGCTGTAATTCAAAACAATGGACCGTACAACTTGGAGAGCTCTGGGAGATTTTGAGCTTTAGTCCATGTTAGGTTGGGTCTGTGGAGCTCAGGGGATGGTGGTGGCGAGTGAAGAGAGGGAGCGCATTAGGTCCCACTTCAACATCATGGAGCCTAGAAGCCGAAAGAGAGAACAGGAGAAGGAGAGCACTTACAGAATCCTCAAGGCTGCACCTGAGGAACCCCTCTTTAGCAAGCCAAGCTCTGCTTCCAACATTGTCCACCTTGTTTCCACGAGAGCTAGGGAGACATTTTTTTTTTTTTTTTGGTGGTACTGGGGTTCCTGGAAGCCCTTCTACCTCCGGTCTACACTCCCAGACCTATTTTTACATTTTTATTTGGAAACAGGGTCTCCTAAGCCAGCGCACGTGGCTGGCTTCGAACCTGCGCGATCCTCCTGTCTCCGCCTCCCAAGCGCGGGGATGACAAGCGTGCGCCACCGCTCCCGGCCTAGGGAGACATTTTAAACACAGCTATTAGAGGCCTCAATATTTTATCTCAAGAAAGTGTCCTGTGAACTTTAAAGTGAGATGGTCCTTGGAAGTACCTAGATGTCTTCTATACAATGCTTGCCCTCCAAGAATGGAAGAATTAATTCAACCTTTTTCACAAAGCCCATCCCTAAAGAACCATCTGCCCTTGTCTCAGAGGACTGCTCTTCACTGGATACTTTTGGTGATGGAAGGTATGGGTACTGCCATCACCAGGCAAGATAGCTCCACAGCAGTGACTAGGAATGAACAGCTGCACATAGCAGAGATTCGGGTCCTATAGTTAAGAGAGAGAAATGCTAAGGCCACAGCCACAGGGGTATCTGTAAGTTATTTCCCTTTTCACTCTGCCCAAGCCCAAATAATACTCAGGAGCTCACCACCTCCTGCCTGCTCTCAGGAATGGATGTCAGCACATGGGCCTGAGAATTTTTATGTCTTCTCGAGGCTGCAAGCATCCATGAATTGTTCTCATCTTTTCCCTATACACCTGAACATCATCTTAGGAGAAGGAGGTTGGGGGTGGGAAGAGAAAACATAGAAGACTGGGCATTTTATCCAACTGGAAGAGTGAACACCAACTGAGAAAGACAGCTTAAATTATCAGGCCTGACAGCTCTAAACTTGATTGGACATTTAATTAATTTCTCTCCTCTACTTTCACTCACGACTGATTGAGAGTTTGGGAAGAAGCCCAGATGAGCTCCAACCAAAATAAAGAAAATAAATTATATTTTCATTCTCTATAAGAGTTGTACTGTGACTGAAATTGGGTAGCCCAGCTACACTCAAAAACAGCTTAGATTTTGACAAAAAATATCTACCCTCAGGAGCCAAAGGAATGTTAGAGATCTCTTATTCCAACCTGATAAAAGAGGGAGGGGCAGATTGAATGAGTATTGATTGAATAAATCAAATTAATTATATTTAATACCAGCATGCAATATAACTTTAGAGAGTTAGATTTTCTAGTGTATGTGTTTCTTACAGCAATGTCCTCATCTCCAAAAGGTATATTTGGTGCAGAATGAGTGGGCCCCAATTATACAACCAATGTCCCCAATATAAGTTTCAGACCTAGTTCATGGAACAGGCTAAGTAGAAGTTCAAATAGATTCAGGACTTACGAATTTAAAAATAGGAGCCCATTTTCTTGTGGTTGGTGGAACTAAATATACCAATACGTGATGACGGAAAGACACATAAATGTTAGACCTCATTCTAGAAAACTTTCTTAGAAACCAGTCAAATTTCTTTTCCTTCCATAGACCTGGTTGGTCAATTTATGCTGAATTCCTTGAAATTCCAGAGTGTTATCTCAGCCAATACCTTTCCTTAAGTTTGCTATGTTTATTGATGTTGTTTTTAAATTTAAAAGAATCTTAGATGCTGCCCAAAAAAATATGTGAGCAAGAAATTCTTAGAAATCAATCCAACATTCTAGAACTTTCAACCACGGAGTTTAAGGAAATAAAATCAGAGATGGTGAAAACTCACTTAGTCCTGGATCTACGTTCCTGAACTGAAAGTGGAGGGTTGTTGAATTTGACAGTGGTTGGTTGCAGATGTTCCACCAGAAGTTCTTTTTTTTTTTTTAAAGGCACATCCATTTCATCAGGAACTCCAATAGCTTGGCATGGATGCTATCATATGGAATTAGGCATTTCAAGGCATTGCCCATACAGCTACCTTCCAAAAATGTTCTTTTCTGCAATGATCTTCCTTTTGCACAGACCTGTTTATTCATGTAAACATGGGTCAGGTCACCAGAATCAAGAAGTATCACAGCACTGAAAGATAAAGTCAGAACCAAACCACTCCTATAGCGATTCTAATATAGTAGGGACCTAATTATTTCCTAAGAGAGAGACCGGGATAGATTTTTAGAATATTGAAGTAAAATAAATGGAAATCTCAAGTTTTAAAAATATATTACTTTGAAAATTTGCACTTAAGCATGGTGTGTGTGTGTGTGTGTGTGTGTGTGTGTGTGTGGTACTGGGGATGGAGCCCAGGGGCATTCTACCTCCAAGGTATACCTCCAGCCCTACTCCTTTTTTATTTTTTATTTGGAAACAGAGACTCACTAAGTTGCAAAGGCCTCAGTAAGTAGCTGAGGCTAGCTGTGAACCGCGATTCTCCATGTCTCGACCTCCCAAATGCTGGGATTATAAGCATGCATCACCACACCCGGCTTAGCATGGTCTTTTTATTTTTACCATTAAATCAAATGCAATGATCTAAACATGAAAAAGGACAGTGTCATAAATGAAGCATAAATAGCTTGTGCTTTACCTGTAAGACCACCTTGTAATATTATATGTAAACATGCAGTGACACAAATTATTACTGACATTATATATATATATATATAATATATGTGATTTTTATACTTGTATGTATACTACTTGTGTATACATATATGTATACATGTGTATATATCCATGCATATAGTTAGAAATACATAAAAGAATGAGTATGCTATGTAACTATGATATCTAATATATATTATATAATTTAACATATATATGCATTTATGTATGAGAAGAATGAATATAAAAATTATGTTGGGCAAAAGTTTTCATCCAGTTGTTCATGAATTTGGGTTGTGTCTCTCTGAAGGGCAAAAGAAGGTGAATGTAGCTATCCCATTATCACCCACCCACATTAAGGATGTATTTATTCCCCGCTAGTCCATTATAGACTGCTGTGCTTTCCATTTAGAGACCAGTTTGGGGCTTATTAAGAAAAATATTTGAATCTTTTAATATTAAAAAAGGGCTTAAGGAAAAATAGTATATGTGGGATCTGACTTATTTTTTGCAGAAATGACCTTCTGTGGTCCGGCTGAGTGATGCCCGAGATACCATTTCTCCTTAACCAGCTCTTGCCTAGTATCGGGAGTACATAAACACTAATGGGGTAAGAAAGTAGGTGGAACGGGGGAGAGGGTGTGGAGTAATGGGATGAAATTAAGAAAAGAGAAATTTAGGTTGATTACCAATTACCAATTGAAAATCTTCTTAATGTTGGGGTCTATTAGACTGTAGGGTAATCTTGCAAGGGAAGTGGCGGGACTCCCATTGCTTAGATGTTTAAAATTAGAGTGGACAGCATACTCTCAAGAACACCCTGCGGTGCGTGATCCACCCTGTTGTGTGGAATGAGTACTTTCACCTTGGCTGCTTTTATAGGCTCAAGCTTCCGTTCAGCGCGGAGAGAGAGGGAAGAAAAGCCACCGTGGTCTGCCCACATGGTTCAAGCTTTACCCAAGTTAGCCAGAAAATGATTTTAAAATATTTCTTCTCTTTTTCATCTGGAGCAGATTTCTGAACTCTCTGATAGAAACCCAATAGAGACAGTTTAGTTGAGAAGAAGAAAAAATAACATCTTCCTAAGATATATGTTTTCCACCTGGGAAGCTGACATTTTTCTGAAACTTCTAGAAACTAATCTCTTGTGTCATGCAGTACTTGGATTTTCAGAAAAGTAAAAATTAGAGCAACCAGGCAAAAGACATTTTAATAATGTGGCTATCAAGGCATTTGTGGGTTTGTAGGTTCTCACATTCCTAAAAGACAAACAGATGGAAGGAATGGGAGATGAGAAACAGAACCGGGAAGAGAATTGGGTCTGATGAGCAGTTGATAAGCTTTCTGCCATGTTCCAGGGGCCATCGAAAGTACATGCATGTGATTACAAGAAAAATGGGCATTTTCCTACATTCCCTGGGAGCCCATTTTACCACCTGGAAGTCAATTTCAGAAACAGTATTTTACTTAATGGGAATATTCCTGGAAATTAATATGTTCGAGTAGATGCAGTTATATCTGCTGGTTTTAATGACATATTATTATTTTGTGCTCTTTGATAGGGGTCCTATCCATCATAATAAAATAGGAGAAAAATAGTAGATCCACATGGTATCCGTCTCTTATTCAGAATATTTCCCTCCTCTAAGCTACATAAATATACTCACCCTGACAAAAGCCTGAAGAGCTAACATGTGTCTTTCTGTGGTTTGGATGGGGTTTGTCCCCACCAAAACTCATGTTAAAATCTCAGGGCCATTCATTGTGGCAGTGTTGGGTGGTGGGATCTTGACAAGGTCTTTAAGAGAGAGAGAGAGAGAGATTTATCTCTCACAGAACTGGACCAGTGACTGATGGGGTGAGCATATTGTTATAAAGTACACCAGATCCTTGAGATATTTTTTCTCTTCTGCATGCACCTGCTTGCCTTTCCATCTTCTGTCATGAGTGGATGCAACACAAGGCACTTAACAGCAACATAATAGTGAACTAGTCTCCGGAACTGTGAGCCAAAATGAACCTCCTATCTTTATAAATTTCCCTATCTCGGGTATTCTGTTATAGCGACAAAAAATAGACTAAGACACGCCTATATGTTATTATTAAATTGAGGAGTTTGGTAAAAGCCAGAGACGTGAGTGATAAACATCCGGTTCTGTCATTTCTGGGGATAATGCAGAAGAGCCTGAAAGTCATGAGGAGGTGCAGACGGAACAGCATCATCTTTTGTCCTGAAAGTATATATTGAGTCAAAATAGTGTTCTCAACCAGGTGTAGTGCCCCAGGTGCACTTGTTGCCTTTCTGGCAGCCAATGGTTATCAACATAATCCTTGGTTTTACTCAGACAGTAGTTTGAGGCAAGAGGAGATAAAGAGAATATGGAGTTTCAATTTCTCTTTGGCAAATTGTGTGTGCATGAAGGGGTAGAGTTAAGAGAAGAGATAAAAATTGTTCCTTATGTATTCTGTGTGCTGTTCTCATTTCCTATTTCTTCCTTGTGATGAATTCTTTCTGGTTTTTTTATGAGTTTAATGGTTTTCTTGATTACAACAGCTCTGTAGTCTAAGTCAGTCAATAAAAATATCTCACTTCTACCAACTGATTTCACACATGAAATGAATATTTCCTAGGGAAAAAAAATACCATCTTTTTTTTCCATTGTGGGAAAAAAGTTCTTCAGCAACTCATGGATATAAACAAGGAAATGTATGTTTTAGAGTTCAATCATTTAGACATGACTTATTGCTTAAATGTATTACTTGAAACAAGATTCATATGATATTTCTTTATCAGGAAAGGCACTTGGAGATGATCCATTTACCTCTGCTAGGAGTTTAATGTGTTCAACAATGGGCAAAATGTTCTGACCACTAGGCTGTCCCCAACAGCCAGGTAGATGAGTTGGCCACCCTTAGAGCATCCCAAGGTATGCAGCACAGTTACTGTGTCAGAGAGAGATAGACCAAACTCTAGGGAAAGTGAAAAGCCAGAGCCTCTATTTTCTTTTCTCAATTATTGGCCAAGCAAACAAGGGAGGTGGGTGATTGACAAACTAAATTTTTTAACCTCATTTTTTAGTAATTTTATTAATGCAATATGATTATGCATCTTAATGAGACTCAAAATGATACATTCTGGTATGGATACAACATGTCTTGGTGTGGTCCCTTCTAACATCTTGCAATTCTCCCTCCCTTCCTGGACATGCTGGTAAGGTTGCCAGTGATACATTCAGATATGGACGTAATATGATCTAGTCTGTTTCCTTCCTCAAGCCTCCTTTTTCTCTGCCTCTCTCTCTCAGATCTTCTCCCTATTCTACTGGTCCCTCTCCTTATTATCATCAAGTTCCTTTTCTCTCTAGCTTCCACATGCAAGAGAAAACATACCATCCTTGACATTCTGCGACTGCCTGATCTGATGCGGCGTGACGTTCATGCATTCTGTCCATATTCCTGAGAGGTAGAGCGAAACTAAATTTTAGTTGACCAACTAAATTTTCTAGGCAAGGGAGCAAGCAATTTGCTTTCTTGAAGGTGATTGTGTTTGCTCAAGATCCCAGACTCTCAAGCTATGGGTATGCGCTCCTCCTCTGAGAAATCACCAGATCACCAGCACATATTTAAGTCAAAATAAATAAAATAAAATAAAAATGGAATCTGAGCGATGCCATCCATCTAAAATAGAAATCAAAATGTTTCATGTCATTAAAAAGTGACGCTTATGAAAAATTTTCGGTCATTCAACTACCCCCCCCAGACATGCAAATAAAAAGAAATCCACATCTAATATAATTGAGAATCCGAAGAATTTCAAATAAAAAGAGAAATAAAGAATGTCAATTGCATGATTAATCATGTCACTTAAGGGGAAACAATAAAATACCATTTCACAATCTCAAAGTGACAAACGTAAAAATGTGATAACGGCCAAGTCGTGGCAATAGTGTGGAATGCTGAGCACTTTTATATACCACGCTGAGGGTTCAGATAACTACAGATATAACTGAGAAAACACTTTAGTATTTCCTGATAGTGGGGCATATCCAGTTTTAAAGTTTCCAAATTTTTACTTATGTTCAACTTAAGGAAATACTTTTACTCTTAGATCTGCACATTATAGTGTAGTTTTGAGTTGATATTTTATAAATAAACTTAAGTTCCGAGCACTTTCCTAGACATTATTTCATTTTATCACTTTACAAATGCCTAATTTTTAACTGGATGTGGTGGGGCACGCCTGCAGTCTGAATACTTGGGGGTCTGAGACAGGAGGATTGCAATTTCAAGGCCAGTCTCAACTACTTAGAGAGAACTTGTTTTCAAAATAAAAAAATAAAATTGATCTAGGAATGTGGCTTGAAGGTAGAACAACCCTGAATTCAACCTTAGGACAAAAAAAAGCTTAATATGCATGTCCAAAAGGCAATTTAGTTTTATTAACCAACTTAGTTGGTTTGGTTTTAGTTAATAAACTAGTTTTCATTAATAAAATTAAGACAACTTTAGTCAAGATGATAGATTTTTAAAAGTCATAATCACTTAATGTATTTCCCATCATACTTACTAAAGCTGGCTTTCAAATAGAAGTAGAAAATCCATATCCCATAAAAATTAAAACATTCTCTTTGGGAAGAGAGATTTGAAATACGCCAATACTGTTTGTTTTGGTGACCACGAGGGTGTTTAGACTGTGTCTTTTGGGACATAATTTAAGATCCAGCCAGCACCCTGGCTTCTCCCGCGGAAGCATGTAGAGTCACCCATTTCACTCCTAAGCAACCCGGCCCCACCAGAGTCTACAAAGATTTGAGCTCTATCCCGGTTAGAGCATGTGGCCAATACTAAGGACTCATTTCTGGAAGAGCTTCCTCTTCCTTGAAGACTGTACAGTATTTCCTCAACAGCAATGTAAAAGAATATTCAGTATCTGAATCACAGCTGGCAAAAGAAAAAGCACGAGACCTCCACCCATTGCACATGTCTCTCGATCGGGGTCTAAGGTCTTTCTCTACATGCCCAGAAACTGAATAGGGTGGGAGAGATGGAGTTCTGAGATAGAGCCTCATAAACCCTGCATGGCAGGTCAGCAAAGCTCCTTCCAGTGCTCTTATTCAACCCCTGCTAAGGTGCTGTGAAGTGGAACCCCGAGCACAGGTAACCCCCCAACTTTTAGACAAGGATAGGAAGGCACCCAAGCATCACTTCCCATGTTCCTGAGACGGTATGGAGCATTAAAGCAAATTCAAATGAATCTCAATACTTATAACAATCACAGTTATAACCCAGTGCTTATTACATATATATTTCATAACAAATTATTTAATACATTAATCAGGAAACATCATTATTTTACAGAAAATTAGATTTAGAGAGGTTAAATAACTTGCCAAAGATCACAGAGCTAGAAAGTGTGAGAATAGTAAAAACCAGTATTTGACTCAAAAAACTAGAGTATTGATCACTGAACAAAAAATGGCCCAGCATATTTAATGCTCATGCTTTCTCTAATCTACTTTTATCTTAGTGTGTCTTATAAGTATCTATTGTCTTTTAATGTTCATACAATTCAGTGTCTTTGTGTTATATGTAACAAAGTTTTCTATTGCTTTCTAATTCAGAAGTTACTGCTTCATTATAGTATTTTCCATACCACCATTGACTATGTGTACATATGTGAATATACCAATGGCAATCTCAGGACTTTATTGGGAAGGTGAACATGGGGGGGGCACCAAATGCTGTGTGCATGTATGTCACTATCAACATTATTTATATTATGATGTAAGACTATAATATACCAATGAAAAGCATATTAAAATAAAAATAAAACTCATTATACTAAAAAAAAACAAGTGTTCTCACTTCATGCTCCTGGTTAGCATTGATGCTGGTCAGCTGGGTCAAGATGCGTCCCTCTTAGCTGAACATGGTGGCACGCACTTGTGATCTCAGTACTTGAGATGCTGAGGCAGGAGGATCTCAGGTTCTTAGCCTTAGTGAGGCCCTGTTTCAACAAACAAAATAAAATAAATAAAATAAAATAAGGCTGGGGGTGTAGTTCGAAGGTAGAATGCCCCTCTTTTGAATCTCTGATGCCCCAAACAAAATAGAACAAAATGTGTCCCTCTACTTTTGATTAGTAAGGGGGAACTTGAGTTAGCCTTTCAAAAGCAAAGGAGGTAAGGCTTAATAACGCTAAGGCCAGAGACTCTGCCACAATGGAGTCGTGGGGTCTTTCCCCATCTAGTACTTTGGTAAAATGAGGGCAGATATAAGGAAGAAAGCAAATGGAAATGCATAAAATCCACTGTTAAAATTTGCTTGGCAAAGAAGGACACAAAAGATTATGTGACTGATAAAAACATAAACATCAGACCAAATAACATCAAATAACATCAGAAGCCCCCCAAAAGCTCGATGTATACGATTTGTTTCATCTGTTCCTTACCATAAGCCATAGCTGGAGTGAACGTTAATGGCAAAGTATGTAAGTCAAGTACAAAATAAAAATGCGGGGCCCCCGTGTGATGTGTGGGCCACGCCCATCACGAGGGCCCACCCTCCAGGACAGGATGTGTGCAGAATGGCTTTCTTCACACCTTACTCAATTCTGCCATGAGGATCTGGTTTCAGCTCCATGTACTAAAAACAAACAAACAAACATACAAAACAATCAGAGGCTCACAGCACACTTGCTCTGTTCAGTGGGAGTTTGTCCTGCAAAGGAAAGTCTAGACAGAAGGATTTGGTCCTGCATTAGAAGGGTCAGGTTTCTCCTTAGGGTTCTGTTCTCTCACCAAGAATCTGTGAACCTGATCAAGTTTATAATATTCAGTTTTTTGAGTCACCTTAAATGATTCATTAGCCAGGCATGGTGGCGCATGCTTGTAATCCCAACATTTGGGAGGCTGAGACATGGAGGATCATGGTTCGCAGACAGCCTCAGCTACTTAGTGAGGCCCTCTGCAACTCAGTAAGACTCTGTTTCAAAATGAAGAATAAAAAATAGGGCTGAGGGTGTAGCATCCCCAGTCCCACAATAAATAAATAAATAATAAATAAATAATTCATTAACACCACTGAAGAAACCTACCAGATTTCCCAACCTTTTAAACTTAAAGGGACACAAGAAAGTCTCAGTGCCACTGAACCTTGGCAGTGTATTTGCTGGCGAAGGGTAAAGGTGACCGTTCAAACTTGGGTGTTGGGAGCCTTCGTGCGACTTTGCTCAGAGTGAAAGATGATTGTTAATGACCCTGTGAATCAGCCAGGGAGGCTGGGATACTTGGGTGTTTCTAGATCCCGGCCTCTGCTGAAGCTGTGCAAAGGTGAAGCTTTTCTTACCAAAAAGATATGACAACCAATGGTTTTGGTCAGGGTGAGGCCTTGTTAAATTGAGATGTCATCAGACAAGGGAGCCACTGGTAAGACAATCTACTATGAAATTGTTGGAAAATCTGACATATATGTTGAAACATGAATGAAGGTGATGATCCTCAAACAAAAGATAGCACCTGGGCATGGCGGTACGCTTCTGTAATCCCAGTGCATGGGAAGCTGAGACCGGAGGATTGCAGGCTTGAGGTCATCCTCGATAGCTTAGCAAGACCCTCACCCACTTAGCGAGACCCTGTTTGAAAATAAAAAATAAAAGAGGGCTGAGGGTTTAGCCTAAAGGTAGAAGGCCTCTGGGTTCAATCTCTAGCATGAAAAAGAAAAGGAAAAAGAAAAGAAAAAAAGGAAGGAAGAAAAGAAGGAAGGAAAAGAGAGAAAGAAAGAAGAAAAGAACCATAAAGAAAGGAAGAAAATCAAGAAAGGAAGGAAGAAAGGACAAAAGAAAGAAAGAAGAAAGGAAGAGAGAAAGAGTACTATCTTAGGTCTTTGGGGGGTCAATGAACAAAGAAATCAGTTCATACATGCAGTAGAACAGAACTGTTCAAATTCTCAACCCACAGTGGAAGCCAGGACCCATGCCCCAAGCCAAAACAGGAACCTCCCAAGGCCTTACGGTTTTGCTGAAGTTCCAGAATCATTAACCCTATGCACGTCTTACATTTCTGTTGAGTCCCACCAAGCTATTTGAAAGACACAGCAACACTAGTTTAATGAACCCTGGCCAGCAGTCAGGTCGACAGGCCCTGCTCCCATCCAGAGCCATCACTGAATAGCATTGGCCATTGCCATTTGGTTAATAAAAGGAGGGCAGCCTTGGCTTCCAGCATTTTTTTTTTTTTTTTTTTTTTTTTTTTTTGTCGTCGCGCAAAGCAGCGCAGTGCATGAAAGGCCTGTTAAGAGAGCTGATGTAAATGGCAGTCGCAGTGTCAGGCTGCAGCACAACAGGTGCATGGAATAGATGTTGAAAACGCTTTCTATTATTTGGCTTTTTTGGAATCAAATCAGAATCAAGAACAATAGTGGCCATTTCAGATAAATTACTTCTGCACATTCTTGCAGATTGAGCAGCTGTAAAGGAGGGGAGGGGGGAGCCGGGGGTGCTTGCTATTTGGAAGGTGGATGCAAATACATTTGTAATGTGTATACAGTATACTCGTGTGTATACAGTATACTCACTATATTAAATTTTCGCCTTTCATGAGTAACGATAAAAGTAGTTTTCTTTCCAGGGTAGCATGTTTCATTAATACCACATTTTAATAATTAAAGACTATAGCTCTAGAGGCAATACATAGCTAAGATAAAAGTTTGCAGACAATCCATTATTTTTCTCAGGCAGTCCCTCTGAAGAGCCCGTGGAGATGCAGCTTAATGATTTAAGTTCTAAAGTGGGTTGTTTAATAAAATATCGGGGCGTTTATGTAGTTTTGTTGAAGCTGGCAGGATCTCTTCCTTTGTCAGGTGTGGTGTTATTAATGATAGGAGGTGGGGCGATGGACCGGGACTCCGCTCTGTAGATCATTATCCCCTCTGCCCACTCTCTGCTTATTTTTGTTGTATTACAGTTACTGTTTGTAATTCTTAATGTTGAGCAGGGAGATATTTGTTGTCTTCTTGATCCCCTCTGTTAGCATATTCTATTTTATTCGATGTAATTCAGAGGGAGAGAGAGAAAGAGGAAGCGAAGGAGGCACTGGTGAAGGGGGAGACATAATTGGGTGTAGTGGGATTAGACTATTATTAGTGTACACACCTAATGGACGCCCCATAAAGAACCCATGGCAAAGCATTAATGAGTTATGGGACGAGGAGGCAAGCTGACCAGTGTTTCCATTATGAGAGCCCTACTTACCCACAACTTGCCCCGCAGCCACTCTGAAAGGAGCAGAAACCTCTGAGAGTTCAGCAGGATCCTTTCCCTTCAGAGATCTTTGCTCTTGGGCTGGGGGTGTGACTGAGCAGAGGAGTGCTTGGCTTCTTTGCATGAGGCCCTGAGTTCAATCCCTGCACCCCAATACAAAACAATATTCTATGCTCTCATCCAATCTGTACCTTCCAACTGGCAAGATCTTTCTCCCAGGCTGGTCCTGATATTGAGCTTTGCTTCAACATCTAGCCTCAAACATTTAAAAAAAAAATAACAAGCCCCTCATACATTTAAATCAAACAGAAAAATAGGCGCATTCATCAATGTATAGGTATAAAATATGGACTCTTCTTTGATTCAAAAAAAGAAAAAGAAATAGCAAGAAAAGTGAACGCTAATGCCCCCAGGTGATCAGAGTAGGAAATAAGCCAGAGAGAGCACTATTTTTAGATATAAATATTCAAAAGCAAAAAAAAATTAAATGTGAAAATTATAATGTGCGTTTCTGTCACCGTTGAGGAAAAAAAAAATCACAGCCCCCATCCTTTTGTTGTGGTTCTCCTTTGAATGTCGCAGGTGAAAAAGCATACAGAAAGTGAAAGTGCTTTGACTATCACAGATGGAGTAGATAACGTGCCTAAGTGTGCTCCGTGAATTACTCGGTGGCTTCAGCGTCATCAGATACATTGCCCTCCACCAAAATCGAGTAAATATGTACAGTAAATCTTTTCCTCCCTATACTTTTCTTTTATTCCTCTCCCTTTTACAATTAAGTGGATTTTTCCTCCCTCTTAATAACAGCAGGGAAGTCCTGCTACATCAGAGTCCCTTTTGTGTAATATTTTTCTAGCACCGATTCTTGACAGTGCTTTAGTCTAAGGTGGGGTTTTTATGACTGCGGTACTGTAATTCTTAATGGTAAAAGTTTGCAAACAACTTTTTTTTTTCCTCCAGCAAAATCATCACTCCCCAGGTTGGTGCTGACTCTCAGACTTTTTTTTTATTTTAAACGTGCAGAAAAATGAGTGCCTGAAGTCCGGTTCAATGGCAAAGTTTGGGATAATATTCTTTCCCAGGTGACTGAATGTTTAAAAATGATTTAAATCTGCTAGCTGGCTTGTGTTCCATAAATTCTCTGTCTTTCCTCTGTGGAAGCCTGTCCAGCACTTGTAACTTGGAATGTGTAAAATATGAAGAGGCCGGGGTGGTTTTCTAATGGAAACTGAGCTACCTCCCCAAACGTAATGTAGAAACAAGCAATAGCACACGATACGGTCCACAGTGAAGCCAGCCCCCGAGATCCAGGATTTAACCTTCCAAAGACGCAGTTTCATTTTTTGATGTATCTTCTTTGCTTTTCGAAAAATGGGATTCAGTTCTCATCCATAAACAGCTAGGTAGAGAAATGAAAAGTTCCTTGCATGAAAAATAGTATCGGCAGGTCTATGAACACTGACGTTGGAAGTAATTTTCACTTTTTTCCCCCCCTTATTTATTTTTACTGCTTCCCAGAGTAAAAACTTCATAAACTCAGAAGCCAAAGGGCCTTTGAGGGGAAAAAAAAAAAGAAAAAAAAGAAAAAGAAGAAGAAAGAAATGGCACTTTCCGATTTCAGCCACAGACACCGCCGAATCGACAAGGGAGAGTTCTAAGGAGACAGTTGCTTGCTGCGGGCTACACTTCCTACTTTTGTTTCCTATGGAAACGAACACGGGGCAAATTGAAAGAGTGATTATGTGAAGGCTCCAGTATCTTTCCAGATCCAGCGTCTCCAGCAGCATTTTCATAGAAAATGGGAGCCAGGGAAGCAGAGGAGATAGATGTCAAGCCTTGTCAGCTTCAGCTGTAGTTGTTGGCAGAGAGAGGCAAGTTCTGGCTTTTCAAAGGAGCCACAGAAAGCTCTGTTCTTTTGACTTTTCAAACAACGCACGACAAAAATGTGATTTGCACATCCACGTCACTGCTAGTTACCTGTGCCCCCTACCCCTTCCTTTTGCTGCGTGATTTTTGTGGGAGGGAAAAAAATGGCAAATGGTCCTTCTGGGTAGTTATGAAGGCAAACTGCAGCTCCCCAACATGGTTCAATAAATTAACCCTTGAGTAACAGATTGCCTCTAAGCAGGGGACACTGTATTTGCGAATGGGGGTAACTGGTTTGCCCAGGGGGTGATTAATTCCCACCCCTGGTTATCTCTATTGTTTTCTTCCTCATTCACATTCTGTCATTTATATATTTTTATGAGGTTGGGGTAAACAGCAGGGGATATGTGCTAATTATCAGTTACTTAGAATGCATAACTTATTATTACTGGTCATAATGCTAAAATGGACCTACATTCAAAATTTGTATCATTCTTGCATGAATAAAAACTTTTCCTGGCCTCAGTTGTGAGCCACTTATTCAAGTAACTTTAAAATAAAAATTGCATCACTACATTTAAATTCCAAGAATTCAGTATATTTGCTGAATTTAATCTCCAAACGCTGACCAGTCTCTACTTAGTCACATAGTAGGATAGCTTAATATTTTTACATTTTAGGTCATGAGAATTATCATCAAAGAAGAGAATGGCTTCTCTGAGTACTTTCCATTATTGAGAAAAACGAATTCTTATGATGGTGCCAATAGGGTCTGTCATTACGGTGTTCTTACTGTGAGCCAGACACTTGACATGTATGGTCCCAGTGAATTCTCCCAACACTATTTGAGGTACTTACCATCACCCTAATTTTGCAGATGAGAAAACTAAAGCCACATGTCATGATTTTGCAACATCACAGATGGAGAGACAGAATGGAATGGTTTTGGTCTTTCTCACTCAGAACACACTTTCTTAACAACTGAGTTCTCTCACTTTGTTTTAAACTTCTTTACCCCTGGGGGAGAAGAGATTGGAGAATAATAAAAAAAAAAAAGATCATCCATGACCTGATAGCTGTTGGAGACAATAAGAACACCCTAAACTACTGAACTGACCTGCTGGACCGCACAGTGTAGGCGTTCATTATAGGGCTACAAGGTAATTAGTAAGCATTAAAGCCGTTCACAGAAAAGAGCTATAAATAGTCAGAGATCTGGGTTTTCTTCTCACCTTCCTCTCCTGCATCTTCAGCTAGCCTCAGCGGCAGGCAAAACTCTAGCATTGATGCTTCCCAAAGCTGCCTGAGCCCCAGGGTTGGCTGAGGGAGAGAGACACAGCAGACAGGAGACCTCAGAGGCATAGACATCAAAGGAAAAAGAGTTTGTTTACATCAGGTGAAGGTTCTGGCCCAAATATGTTGCACACCTTCCAAGGACATCCTTCCCACCCCTCGAAACACACACACACACACACGCATACCCTGAACACAGTACGTTTCAGTTTTGTCTCAGAGGCATAAGTAAGTTTCTGTATCGAGGATCTATCAGTTAAAAATTGCCAAAAAAAATTTTTGACAAGGAAAAAGACATTCATCCTACAAATTACCGTTCATGCCATCGCAAGTCAAATATGTAAGAGCGTCGACAATTGATGTACGTGTTGTGCTTAAAGTCTGTACAGAGGCCCACAATTACTTCCCAGGTTGCAGGAGGTGAGAGGAAGTCAGATTCTCCTCTCAGAGATGATGCTTCGCATAAATGGGGGTGGTGATGGCTAAAACCACCTCTACTCTATGACAAACCAGCTTTATGTTCTGTATCTACATGACCGTTCCTGTCTACAGAAGCTCGTTTATAGAGCTGGGAGGTCCTTACAAGTGAGCTTTCTGATTGTAATGGAGCAAAAGGGAATTTGTTCCCATCTAACAAAGTAAATGGCTGTGTCTTTTTTTTTAGGGAAAAAAATATCTGCTCATAAAGACTGGGCTTTTATTGATCCTGATTTGATAACAGTCTTTATTGAGACAGCCTTTTAAAAAGTTTTGGAGAGGAATGTTTATTTAGACTGCCACAGCAAAAGTCCAAAATAACTTTAAAAGTGTCATTTTGCATATTAAAAATGCATAGCATTTTCAAAAGGCAAATCTCCAAAAACATCTAATTCCTAAAAAGTTCTAATTTGTCTATTGACCTGCACTAATCATGCGGGTATATGTATATCATGTACATATACACATATCTAAACATACATGCATACAGCATTTCAGTATGATGGATAGTAAAACACCTGTCCATCAAAGATCTGTCCCAAGACCTTCATTGGATGTCTAAAACCACAAATAGTACTGGAATATATATATATTATGTGTGTCATATATATATATGTGTGTGTCATATATATATGTGTGTCATATATATATATGTGTGTCATATATATATATGTGTGTCATATATATATATATGGAGTATATATATATATATATATATATATATATATATATAATGTGTGTCATATATATGTGTGTGTGTGTTGTTATTTCTTATGGAAACATAATTATGATAGTTTCATTTGTAAATTAGGCATAGTAAGAGATTTAGCAACAATAATTAATATAAAAATAACAGTAAAACATTGGCATCATTACTACTTTTATATTTCGGGCTCTCATCATTAATTAAAACAAGAAATACTTAACACAAACACTGCAACACTGTGACAATCAATCTGATAAAAGACAAAGCTACTAAGCAATTAATGGGTGGGCAACATATACAGTGTGGATACACTGGACAAAGGGATGACTCCTATTCTAGACGAAATGAAGCTGTAAGCCATTTCAACATTCTACAAAAAAAAAAAAACAGCATGCAATGGAAAGTGTGTAGATTATATTTTTCTGAAATTTTCCACTTCATATTTTCAGACCGTTGATGAGAGTGAGGCTGCAGAAACTGTAGAAAACAAAGCCATGGGTGAGGAGGGACTACGCTCTACATAAGCATTTCTTACACTTGAGAGTCCGTGACGAGTGCAGAGTTGAACCCTGAGTCAGTGCTCTGGGTTTGGGTTCGAGTTCTGAAATTTACCAGTTTTATAAACTTGGACAGCTTTCTTTAACTTCCTCTAAGTTTCTTCATCTTCAAAACAGAAAACAATTAATCGTACTCATGTCCTGGGCACAATGGTATACACTACATGTTTTTTAATTAATAAAATAGACTAGAGTGATATCTCTTCTCACAAGGATCTAGTGAAGTATATATTGTTATCTTCATTCTTTCTGATATGACAACTCTTTTTTAGAGGCTCGTTTTATTAATATGGTGTTAATTCCAGCTCTGCCCAACCCCAAAGCCCCTGTGCTTATCCATAAAAAACACCACCATTTTTCCTTAATTTAGACTTGCCAATGGGTTTCTTTCACACATCTCTTTATTTTTAGAGCTTTTGATTTTTAATTGAAGATATTATTTATATATTGTGGATACTAAGTCTTTAGTGATTACATGGCATATCGTTCAAGTTTATTTTATGGACTTACATTTTTAACTTTATGTTTAACTGCCAATGGAGACATTATTTTACCTACTAGCAAAAACATAAAAATCGCATCTTTATGGAGTACCATGTAATATCTCAATACATACACTGTGTCATGTTTCAGTCAGATTAGACACGTCCATATCCCTCAAATATTTATCATTTTCTTACGGTGAAGAGATTCAAACTCCTTTCTTATAGCTTTTCAAACTGCACCTAAATCTCCATCATTGATAGGCATCCTCCAGTGTAATAGCACACCCAAACTTCTCACCCTAATTGAGTACCCGTCGATCACCTATTCATCTCCCCCTCCTTTCTGCTCTTCGGTTAATTGTCATTCCACTCTCCACTTCTAAGATCAATATTTTAATATTGCACATGCGCACATGAGCTCACGTGGCACCTGACTTTCTGTGCCGGGCTTATTTCACTCAACTGAAGGATCTCCAGTTCCATCCCGTCCTATCCCAAATGGCAGGCTTCCCTGTGTTTGTGGCCAATTAGTATTCTATTGGTGCAAATATGCCACCTTTTCTTTATCTGTTCATCAGCTGTGGGACACTTAGGTCCTTCCATTTCTTGACTTTTGTGAATGATACTGCAGGATACAGGGCAGTGCAAAGCTCTCTTTAACACACTAATTTTATTTCCTTTGAACATGTACACAGTGATGAGGCTGCTGAAACGTATGGAAGGTCTATATATATTTTTTTTTTTTTTGCGGTACTGGGGATGGAACCCAGGAGCATTCTAACTCTGAGTGGCACCCCTAACCCTATTTTTTATTCTTTATTTTGAAACAGAGTCTTACTAAGTTGTAGAGGACCTCACTAAGTAGCTGAGGCCATCTGTAAACTATGATCCTCCTGTCTCATATTTCCAAATGCTGGGATTACAAGCGTGCATGACGACGCCCTGCTATTTTTTATTTTTTGAGGAACTTCCATACTGGTTTTCCTAATGACTTTACCTCCCACTGACAGTTTCTCTACACCCTCCCTCATGAGTACTTGTTATCTGTTTATTTCTGTGTGTGTGTGTGTGTGTGTGTGTGTGTGTGTGTGTTGTGTGTGTGTTACTGAGGATAAAACCCAGGGGCATTCTACCTCCAAGCTACATCCCTACCCCTATTTTTTATTCTTTTCTTTAAAACAGGGCCTCACTAAGTTGCAGATGTGCAGATGGCTTCAATAAATATCTGTAGCTGGCCACAAACCTGCGATCCTCCTGTCTGAGCCTCCCAAGTACTGGGATTACAAGGGTGAGCCACCACGCCTGGCTATCTTTTGTCTTTTGAATAAAAGCAATTGTTACTGGGGTGAGATGAGACTTCAGTGTGGTTTTTATTTGTGGTTCTTTGTTGATGTGTGATGTTGCGAACTTTTCCAAGCACCTGTTGGCCATTTGTACGTCTTTTATTAGAAATAAATACTTACATATATTGCTCAGTATTTTATTATTTTTATTTTATACTTTTATTGGTGCATTATAGTCTCACATCATATGTAGCTCATAATGATAGTGATATATATATACTCAGCACTTGCTGGTATTTTCCACTTTTAATTGTTTTTTCTTTTTTCTTTTTTTTTTTTTTTGGTGGTACTGGGGTTCCTGGAAGCCCTTCTACCTCCGGGCTACACTCCCAGACCTATTTTTTATACTTTTTTTATTTGGAAATAGGGTCTCCTAAGCCAGCGGGCGGGGCTGGCTTCGAACCTGCGCGATCCTCCTGTCTCTGCCTCCCAAGCGCGGGGATTACAAGCGTGCGCCACCACGCCCGGCTTAATTGTTTTTTCTTTTAGTTCCTCCTATGTTCTGGATATTCAGCTCTTGTTAGAATTATAGTTTACAAATTTTTTTCCCCTATTTTGTAGGTTGTCTGTTTACTCAATTGATTACTTCTGCTGAGCAGGTGTTTAGTTTGTGGTAACCTCATTTATCTGTTTTTGTTTTGGGGGTCTTGTCTAAAAGCCATTTGCCCATTTTGATGTCCTAAAGCATTTATTTTATGCTTTCTTCTACTAGTTTTATATCTCCAGGCCTCACATTTAAGTTTTTAAATTTGATTTGGAATTTATTTTTGTAACTGGTGAGGGGTCTAAATACACACACACATGTGCACACATGCACGCACATACATGAAGTCAGTATACAGCAAATTATATATATATATATATATATTTAGTGATAGACCAACTGGGAGAAAAAGAGATTAAAAAAAGATAAAGTTAGATCTTTACCTTGAACTATTTGCAAAAATATATTTCAGGTAAAGAAATATTTCAAATATAACTAGACACTTTAGAAGAAAATGTAATGAAATGCATATTTTACAATGAGCTTAAGAAGAATTTCTTCTAGGACAACAAAAAATAACATATTACCTAAAATATTGATTTATCTCCATTATTTCTTATGAAAAAGCCCTTTAGGATGGATAAGTTCCTATTTCCTGGTTATCTTGCAGTGGTATAGTTATTTACCAAAGTGATTTTGTCACTATATTTGAGATAATGTCTTGCTATCTGTTTTTCTTCTTCTATTATAATTCTTCTATAGATGTCTTGCTTTTGTCTGCATGATTTCTTAATTCCTCTGCTTTCTTTAGGGTTCAAATTCTTACTCCTGAAGTATCCCTTCTTCAGTGATACTTGTGAGCATGGTAACCAATGGGAATCCTTGTCTGAAAACATCTGAATTTCAATCCTGGTGTCAAGTGATTATTTATTTGTATTTGAAATACTATACTGATGGCTTAGTTATGTTCTCCTAGCCCACTTACAATACTATTCCATTATCCTCTTTATTTCTGGCAGCTGAGGAGTTTCCACTCTAGAGCTCAGCTACCTGTTTAAAATAATCTTCATTGCATTACATCGAGCTTTCTGTTGTCTGCGTGAGGATGGCATTCATGTTATCTCACCCACCATACTACTAGAACTGGAAACCTGGGCATAGCTTGTCAAATCTCAGCCAGGTACCCTGTACAAAGGACGTGATGAAGATCATGGTGAGACTTTCAAAAATTAAGGAAGTTTTTATTTAAAATTCTAGTTTTAAATTACAATTCTATCTTCAACGATCCACTTCCTTATGTTATTACTTCCATGTCTTTTCATTTTCACAGTAGATTCCATTTATAAAACATTTTTTGAATACTTAGTCTTTGGCATTGATTGTCAAGATCACTGAAAGATTACAATTAGAACATTTCAGGATGAAGAAGCCCTCTGGCCTGCTATCCAGCCACCTGGTACTGACTTAGCTCTCTTTTATCGATCCCTGTAGACCACTGTATCTTCACAAACAGGACTAGGGTTGAATCCACTTCGTGCCCCTGTGATGCAAAAGCAGCAACCGGCACCAAGGAAGAATATGTTGACTGTGGAGAAAAAAAGAAATGATTAGCAAGTAGAAGCAAGCGCCGTAAACCAACACACATCG
Organism: Muscardinus avellanarius; assembly: GCF_963383645.1. NCBI lineage: Eukaryota > Metazoa > Chordata > Mammalia > Rodentia > Gliridae > Muscardinus > Muscardinus avellanarius. Next base: position 82,258,086 of record NC_137801.1, on the reverse strand, counting down.
AGCAAAGCAATAAAGCGATGTGCCTACACATATGCAGCAAAAGCTATTTCAGATGGGAAGCTGGGTTTCCAACATGAGCTTTTTGAAGAAGGATATCAAAACTAAGATATCTGTTTTGCTAACGATGCAAATGGAGAGTTGTTTATGGACAGAAAAAATATTTTATTGGGGGATGTGTCTTGAGTAGAAAGGAATATCTAGTGAAGAAGAGCGCAGCAGCAGTAGCAGCAGCAGCAGCAAAAAGAATTGGATAGGAAAGCATTACCAGACCATGGAGGATCACAAACCTGATTCCAACTTAGAAATATTCATTTTATTCATGTAGGAATTTCTACCTGAGGACAAATGATGAGCGTATCAACTCTGAGGAGTGATTTGAATATTAGACGTATATGAATACACATAACTATTTGAGAATCATTCATATTACTACGCAGGTCAAAAGTTCTTTATTTTTTATTGCTGAGTAGTATTCAGTTGCATGAATATACTGCACTGGGTTTATTCCTGAAGCTGTTTATGAATATTTGGGTTGTTTCTAGTTTGAAACAGCGACATGTATACCTGAATGAACATTGACCTGTAAGTTTTTGTATGGACTTGTATATGTATTGTCACTTTATTCCATAAATGCCGAGTCGCAAGATGGCTCGATCATACAAGTATTGGTTTTCCTTTCTTAAGAGAAATGTCATATGTATAATTGTATCATTTTGCCTTTCTGTATTACTTCTTCCACCTCTTCATCGACACTTGGAATAATCCGTCTGTAGCTTCTGCCATTTTAGTACCTATGAGGTACTTTTGAACTTTTGAACCTATGAGGTACTTTTGAACATATTTAGTACTTTTGAACATATTTGTATATGTTTATTCGACACATGTATATCTCTGTAGCAAAGTATCTATCCACTTTTATTTATTTTTTATTAGAGTATTTCCATGTTTAGTATTCTGGACATAAGTTTTATTTTCAGAAAGATGCTCTGAAGATATTTTCTCCCTCTTGTCTTGTCTGCTTGTCTTTTCTTTCTACTAACAGTGTCTTTTATGGACAAGAAGAATGCTTATACTCTGCTGACGGAAAATGAAAATGACACTAGTCTATATTGTTTTGATATTTTTTGTAAAATAGCTTTTGAGTTCAATTGACATATATTTTGTTTCCTCTTTTGCTTGTGTCATTAGAAAAGTTTTTCCTGCCAGAAATAAGGTAACTAACATTTTCTAGAAGGATCTTTTAATTTCTTCTTCTTTCTTTCTTTAATGCTTTAGTCAAAATATAATTTATGTTGGTAGTGTTATGTATGCATAAATATTTAGATAGATATAGATGAGCATGCATGTTATCACTGGCTAACATGTTAATATAATTAAGAACTCTACAAGATTCCATATACCAAAATGGCTTTAGCTGATTTTAAAAGTTACATAAAAAAAAAATCTGAAAAAAAGAAACCAAGATCACATAAATTCTGGTTAAGGTGGAAGAGGAATGAGATATGAGCTTTCACCACATAAATAAGAAAATGCAGATTAGAATAGAGTATCAGGTATAAGTTCAATGTTAATACATTTAGAAACATTGAAGAATCTAAGAAAACACAAAATAAAAAAATTGGCTAAAGACAGCATAAAGATAAACAAGAAAGAAATCGAAACTGTTTTCGAAGAATTACTGCCGTGAGATGCTATAGATTCAGATAGTACTATGGTGAATTCTTTCAAAAAGATCAAAGTTCCAAGGAATGTAAGCTAAAACAGAACATAAAAAAATGAAAACTTTCCCAGTTATTTTTGCAAAGCCAGTAAAACATTCTAAAACAAAACCATAGGTTAATCTCAACTGAGCTTATGGATATAAAAATCGTAACTCATTGGAAGATGAAATTAATTAAATTCAATAGTACAGAGAAAAACTAATCTGTCATGCTGAATAGGATTTTATTGCAGAACATGATGATTTATTATTGAAAATCTATTAATAATAAGTCAAGAGAGAGAGCCTACCTTATGATTATACCAAAAGATCCCTGGAAACTTATTTTTTGAATATTCAAATTTTCTAGATTACTCTAGATTGATACAGAACGTAAGAAATGATACAGAATAGTAATAGAGAAATAATATGCTGTTTTCCCCACGTAACATTTTATACTAGCATAACACAGGCAGAAATTTTATACTGAAAAAAGCTGCCATATTCAAATTTACATATATTCACCTGTGTGCGTCTAGTTCTGCACAATTTGATCACAAGTGTGGATCTGCGTGCCCATCCTCTCAGTCAACATGCACGGCCCTCCTGTCACCGGATCTCATAGTCACCTTTGACAGCCACACCCACCAGTCCATTCTCTCCTTCCATGAGTTTGTCTTTTCATTTCAGGAACCTTGAGTAGATAATATCATAAGCTTTGCAACTTTTTAAGATTCGCTCTTTTTTTCCCCAACTCAGGATACCTCCCTTGAAATCCATTCAAATTTTTTTCTTGAAAAAAATCAACAGATTTTTTTCCCCCTTTTTATTGCCAGGTGCTATTCCACAGGGTGGATATACCACAGTTTTGTTGTTTTGTTTTGTTTTATTTTATTTTATTTTGTTTAGCGATTTACCTGTCGAAGGAAGACTTGGGAACTTTTTCTAGTTTGAGGACACTATGAATAAAGCCGCTGTAGAAGTTTAGGTTCAAGATCTCTGAGAACATAAGTTTTTATTGTTCAACTGTTTTTTTTTTTAAGAGTCCAACTGCTGGATCATATGGTTTGCATATGTTTAGCTTCCTAAACAACTGCCATATTCCTTTCTACTTTGTATTTTCACCAGCAGTGTCAATGTTTCCCTTTCTCTGCCTCCTTCTTGGCATTTGGTGATATTGCTCTTTTTTGATTATTTTAGCCATTCTCCTAGGTGTGTAGCAAATATCTCCTTGTGGTTTTCATTTGCATATCCCTAATGGCTAATGATATTGAACATCTTTTCATGTGCTTGTTTGCCATCTGTGTATCCTCTTCAGTGGAATATCTATTCATATCTTTTGCCCATTTTCTAATTGGGTTGTTTGTTTGCAAATATTCCCCACCAGGCTGTAGCTTGTCTTTTCATCTTCTTAACCGGGTTTCTGCAGAGCAAAAGTTTTATTTTTGATAAGACCTAATTGATCAATTTCTCTGTTTATGGAGCGTGTCTTTGATGTCATATCCAAAAGCTCTTTACTTAGCCCTAGATCATGATTTTCCTGTTTATTTTTAATAAGTGTTTTGTGTTTACTGCCTTTAAGCTTGTGATCCATTTTATATTTACTATCTTTTAGCGTGTCATCCATTTTGAGTTAATTTTTGCATGACATTAAAGACATAGGTAGAGGTGCATTGCTTTGCCACAGAACTATTCAATGAAAAGCTATATTTTTCTCTATTGAATTACTACTGTAAATTTGTAGAAAAAAATCAGTTGGGTACATGTGTAGAACTATTTCTGAATTCTCTATTGCATTCTACTATTATGTTTCTATTCCTCCACTAATGTATCACACTGCTTTGAATTCCTATATAATAAAACAGATTCAATATTCTCCCATTTTATCTTCATAAGAACTTTCACTATTTATAGCTCTGGTCTTTCCCGTATAAATTCTACCTATATTTACAGGAACTATTGCTAAAGTTTGATAAGATTTGCTATAAATTCATAGCAAATTTTGAGAAAAATCAACATCTTTATTATTTTAAGTCTTCCAATCCATGAACACTGTATATCTCTTCAGTCAGGTCTTTCATTAATCAGCGGTTCATACTTTTCAGCACTGATTTCTTAACTATATTATTAGACTTAAAATTACTTCATTTTTTGTGGCAGTTATACATTATACTGTGTTTTTATTATTGGTTTCTACTCATTTGTTACTAGTTTATAAAAATATGACTGATTTTTCTGTGCTGATTTTGTATCCTGAAACCTGGCCGAACATATTTGTCAAGTTCTGTGTACTATTATTGTGATTCTTTGAAATTTTCTACATTGAAAATAATGTCTACTACAATAGGAACTTATTTTTTCTTTTGGAAATTCAGGCTTTTTTTTTTTTGAATACTGGGGATGGGACCCAGGGGCATTCTTTCTTCAAGCTATACCCCCAGCCCTATTTTTATTCTTTATTTTGAAACAGGGTCTCACTGAGTTGCAAAGGGCCTTGTGCTTTTATTTCTAATACATTGGTAAAATGTCCAGAAAAAAAAGTGGTAAATAAGAGTTATGAAAGGTGATAATTTTTTCACTCATGTTTTTCTGCCATTCTATAGAAAACTTTTACATTTCTTCAGGATTCCATCCTGATTTATTTATAATGTTTTCAAGTGAATCCCTTTACATAGTTTTTTAGAGGTTGCTTTGCTAAAGTTTGATTTTTTAAATGTCTTAGTAAAGCATAATTAGAAAATTGCTATTCTAACTTTATAAGTAATACCAGTAAGTAATTAAAAATAGACATGACACAAAAAATCCATGAAAAGCATCCTCTTCAAGTAATGGTAATACAATAATGCTTGTTATTATCATTAATACTTAACTTCTGACACTTCACGCTATTGTAATGACATGAGGAAGTGAATGAAAGCATTCATGCCTGGAGTGGAAAAAATTTATCATTTTATTCTGTTTTTATTCAAGTAGTTTGACTTCCTAAAAAAAGGAAAGAAAATTTTAAAAATCAAAAACATTTCAGTTATTTACTACCTGTTACATGAAAGGAGGTTTCTGCTGTGAAAAAAATTTTAAAAAATATATAAATTTTACCTTAAAAATTCCCAAGAATAAATTTATGAATCTATTTATTTTAAATAGAAACCATTAAATCTTAAAAGAAGATCAAAAAGGCAGCGAAATGTACCATATTTTTATTAAAATACTGAAAATAATTTAATTCTTCCAAAATCAAATTACTTAACAGAATTTCAATAAAATTATTAAACCTAATTTTGACAAAATTCTACAATATGAAACAAGGGAGAATGGACAAAAACATTTATAATAGCAAAATAATCAAAGAGGATTTGAACTACCTCCCCCTGACATATCTTTAAAAGTATCTTTTGATCTTACAATAACTAGACAGATAAAATGTATGTATGGGGAAAATTACAGAAATAAGATGTAAAACATAAAAATATTCAATATATGACAAAAGTTGTACTTCAAAACAAATGAACTGACCATTTACACAAAACTTTTCAAGGGCCGACAGAATGATGCCCTATTTTTTATTTTTTTGCGGGTCTGGAGATGGAACCCAGGGGCATTCTATGTCTGAGCTACACCCCCAGCCCTATGTTTTATTCTTTATTTTGAAACAGGGTCTCACTGAGTTGCAGAGAGCCTCACTAAGTAGTTGAGGCTGTCCGTGAACCTCGATCCTCCTGTCTCAGCCTCCCAAATGCTGGGATTACAAGCGTGCGCCACCACGCCCGAATAGAATGATGATCTATTTTTTTTTTTACAAATTTATGTTCCTTTGATTATTATGGTATGTCATTGTTCTTTTTGTTTGTTTACTTAAAGTGACTAGCCAGAGTTGGCAAATGATATTTTTCTTTATAAAATTTCTCCTATTTATCAAATCTGTTTTTATTGTAGTGACTTCTTTTCCTTTAGCCCCTTGTTTATTTTATTCTTATTTTTCAAATCTTAATATTACAATTAACTTGTATTATTTCTACCTTTTTATTATCAGTAGCATTTTATATTATAAATTTATCTCTAGTTAGAACTACGGCACCCTTCCACATATGTTGATATATGTAAATTTTAATTTTAATAATCTATTATATATTCCATAACCTCCAATCCCTCTGTCCCTTTGGCGTGCATTGCTTACTTACATCTTTTTTGTTTAAAATGTACAACTTCACATTTATTTCTATTTTGTTATCAATTTCTCTTTTGGCTCACTGTTGTTAGAAAATAGGTGAGAAAAATTATTTTGTGAATAATATTGAGATGTGCTTTGTACCTAACATAACTATACTTACATTGACCACAGACATTTAAAATGTATCATATAGTTAGGTGTCTATTAATAACATAATTTAGCTGCAGACATAGATCTCATATGCTCATTAACTTCTTTTGCTGCTAAGAACTCTTAAGCATGCAAAAATCTCTCCTCCTGATTTTGTGAATTATCCCTGGTGTCTCCAAAATCATTTATTTACATATTGATTTCATATTATTTTGTGCCTACGTTTTAAAAAGAATTATTTTCTCCAGTGATTATAGACTTTATTTCTTTTTAAAGTCCCTCTTGTTTTTTTTTTTTTTTTGTCGTTTGTCTTTTGGTTTTCACGTGTGCTTTAATTTATATTAAGATGGAACATTTTCTTCTAGAAATTCTGAAGTTATCAATTGTTATTTTTAACTGTACTATTGATGCCTTTTATTTCCCCTCGAGTTTGTGATAGGATCCAGAACCGTGATTTGCCAGGTCTATAGCTGAGCGATATTTCCAGCACACCTTTGAAGACATCATTCCTGGCCATGGGTTTTTGCTACTGACCATCGGGTACCAAGGAACACTTTCCAAACCTGCTGCTCTGTTCCTTGATGCAGCCACGCCTGATCTCCCAGCCCAAGGACACTATATACTAGCATTTAAAATCAGAACAAACAGATTCGAAGTGGATGTTCCCTACCTTGTTTGTGACCTGTTACTCCTCCGAACTGGGGCAACGAGTTTCCTTTCAGAATTTCAACTTAAATTTTGTTGAAGCACAGTCTTCTCCGTGGAAAGAAAAGTGGGAACTTTCTCTTGCCGTCTTCTTCAAATCCAGCTCAGCAGCAGGCATCTCACTTGAGTCGTAAAACTTCCCTTAATACAGCTTCACGGCCAGCCCTGCTCTTCTCTCAGCCCGCATTCTGTTTTCATTGTATTTTGTTCAGATTAATGAGACTCTGTGAAGGGAGAGTTGACCTGTGTGCCTCACCAATACCGATTCCTGAGGCTCTCTGTGGACTTGTAGAAGGAAAAGTACAGAAAACAGAAAAAAAAAATTAAAATGACAAAAAATAAATCACACTTTAAGCTTTTAAAAGTTCGATTTCACATCCTCTGGAACCTCTTATTTTTCCATCTGAATTGAAGGACTGGTTTTTCAGTCCTGTGAAGACCTGTGAAGGATGACCAGGCTGTTTACATGTACCTCAGCCAGGCTCAGGCACATGCCTTATAATCCCACTCCTTGGGAGGCTGAGACAGGAGGACTGCAGTGTGGAGGGTTGTAGTTTGCAGCCTCAGCAAGTTAGTGAAACTCTCAGCAACCTAGCAAGAACTTGTTTCAAAATGAAAAATAAAATATTCCTGAGGGTGTAGCTCAGAGGGAAAATGTTCCTGAGTTCAATCAACCCTTAGTTCCACAAAGATAAAATAATAAAAACAAACATATATCTCCATATATAAACTGGGTATAACCACTTAGAACATGGGCTTAATATCCTAAATATGCATATGATTCATTTTCATATTTTAAGTCTAAGATGTCTGTTTCATATCCTTCCAGGAAAGAATTTATTTATTTATTTATTTATTTATTTACTCATTTTTGTGGTACTGGGGATGGAAGTCAGGGGCATTTTACCTCCAGGCTATACCCCCAGCCATACTTTTTATTCTTTTTTATTTTTTGAAACAGGGTCTCACTGAGTTGCAAATGGCCTCACCAAGAATCCGAGTCTACCCTTGAACTGTGATTCTCCTGTCTCAGCCTCCCAAATGCTCGGATTACAAGCATGTGCCACCATGCTCAGCTTGAGTTTTTTTTTTTTTAAGTTAAATTTAAGTATTCTAAAAATAAGCAAATCTCATAATAGGCTCAAGAATAATATTTTTAAACCACCATAATTACAATGTATATAATTTTATATAGTCTAATTTCTCTAAAATCCTTTACTGAAATGACCAGATCTCATAATCCTATTAAATGTGGATTTTAAGGTTCTTTTAAAGGGCATAAAGACCTGTTAACGTGAGAGCCCTCCTCTCCTTTAGAATCTGTACCTGACAAAGACCATGGACCTTGTATCTCAAAAAAGACTGAACTTTCTAACACAGTAGAAAGATCACTGTCTTCTAACATAGTAACTGATTTAAAAGTGTGGCCATCCTAACACATTCCTCTAGCTGCAAATTTTCTTTAGAAATATTTATAAATAAAATTTAACTCTTTTTACAACCCTCACTGCGCAAAATAGTTCATAGACCCTCTCTTCGTCCTTTTAGCTAAATGTAACTTATAGTTTTAGTGTAATGTTTGGAATCATAAAGGTTAGGAGCTTGCCGCTGTCATTATAATTGAGAGTTTATTTTGCTATGATGAAATCACTCTAGAAGGACGTGTAGGCAGATAATGCAATCACAGTAAACTTTGGAAGGTGACCTGCAGATCATTAGTCAAACTGTCTTATTTACAGATGAGAAAAGCCTGGTCCCAGGGAAGCTCTGTGATCTGAGCAACGAAAGAATCATAATGCTAGTGGCATTGGGGTTTTCCAAGCAAAACAGGATGAAGGCAGAAAGTTGGATTGGCGCCCTGAATAATTCAGATCCAAGTAAGCTGAGGTGTCTACACTCGGAAAGCCAGAACGTCTGCTCTCAGTGATGACTAGGTGTTTTCTTTATAGGGGCCACATAACCGCGCTTTGTTAATGCTTTCTGATTAAAACATAGTCAACGATGACTCTTTTTAAGCATAAGAAATTCACTACCCATTTTTTTTTAGTTTTTTTATTTTTTGGCAGTACTGGAGATGGTACCCAGGGACATTCTACCTCTGAGTACCATCCCCCAGCCCTATTTTTTATTGTATCTTTTGAAACCGGGTCTCACTGAGTTGCAGAGGGCCTCACTAGGTAGCTGAGGCTGTCCGCAAACCGCCATCCTCCTGTCTCAGCCTCCCGAATGCTGGGATGACAAGCGTGCGCCACCACGCCCTACTTTTGGGAACATTTCTGAGGTACCTGTTATGTACAGACACTAAACATTATACGGCCGAACATCATCTGCAACTCAGGATGATTTCATAAGGGAGATATTACTCTCATGTTACAATAGTTAATACTCTGAGCTCTTCTGTGTGAGAACACTTACGTACCTTGCTCAAGTTTAGACATCTAATAAGAGACATAGACACGGACCTTGCACATCTAACTCCACACTCCACCCCAAGACTTTACCCAAAACTTTCAAGCGAACCAAAGCTTCGGAGGAGGCTGTCCCTCTCAGCTGAGGTTCCTTTTGCGGTGTTTTGTTCGATCCCGACCCCTTCCTCTGTGTGTCTTGCTTGGCATGCCTACACAAGGGCTTGTTTTTCAAGGAGCTGCCCTTGGGACCCCGGGAGAACGTCCAGCTTCTTCATTCCAAATCAGTACATCTCTCAGGGCTGACTCTTCTCCTGAACTCCCAGTGAGCTCAAACTGCAGCTGTGAGCCAGGCGTGGCGGCCACGGTTGTAATCCTAGTGCTTTCGAGACTAAGACAGGAGAATCGCGGTTCATAAACAGCCTCAGCTACTTAGCGAGGCCCTCTGCAACTTGGTGAGACCCTGTTTCAAAATAAAGAATAAAAAATAGGACTGGGGGGTGTAGCTCAGAGGTAGAATGTACCTGGGTTCCATCCCCAGTACCACAAAAAATAAGAAGAATAATAACTGAGACTGTGACAGCCTGACATGACTCCTATACCTAACCTAGCTTCTTCTCTTCCCCTGAGCCCTGCTCTGTCACCTGTCCTTCGTGCATCATCTGCACACAAACCCCCAACTCCCGTGAACCCCTCCAGACTCTAGCCTGAGGTGCCTGAACCGAGATCTCACGGGACCTGAGGTGGCCTCTGGTGGAAACATCACAGCCAGAGAGCCTTTTCTTTTGAGTTTTGCATACTGGTTCTCTGTTGGCTATTTGAGAAGCATTTCAGTAGACTAAAGGAATTGTTGGCAAAGAACTTCTTTTCTTTGAATTCCAAACTAGAATGCTCATTTGAGTAAAAGCTTAAAAAAAAAAAAAAAAAGAAGGAAGGGAAGGAGGAAGGGAAGGAGGGAGGGGCACTTTTTCCTTTGGGCTTTGCATGATGAAACCCATTTAGCTTTGCCTTTCCAAATTGACTCTCAGCACAGAAAGAAAGCAATATACAACTTTACTGGAGATTCACACTGCCTATTTTTTTTTTTTTTTTTTTTGGAATTGCATGCTTTGGAAAGCCCCTCTGAGCAGTGTGTCTGTCCATCCCTCCAATGGCTGCCAGCGGCTGAATAAGCTCAATCCTACTCCCAATTTAGGATACTGCCACAGACCCCCACTTCTGCAGAGAAGCATATGCACTTTGCTGGAGAAAAGGCCAATTATCTCTATGTCACAAATGAGATAAAGCCAGGAGGAAAAGACCTTATGTAGAAGACTAGATCCTCAAGGCTTCCTAAATAAAGTCAATGGAAAATTCAAATCCATAATTGCATTTTCTTTTCCTGGAAAGGTTTAAAGAGCAAATTGGGATCCAGGTGTGGTGGCTCATGGCTCTAATCCTGGTACTTGGGAGACTGAGACAGGAGGGTTGCAGGTTCGAGGACGGCTTCAGCAACTTAATGAGACTCTCAGTAAACTAGGGAGACCTACTTCAAATAAATAAATATTTTAATAAATAAATAAATATAGTAAGGTGTGGGTAGAAAACAGTCACCCATGGCCAATCTGATGGCTGATTAGAGGTAGGTAGATAACTCCAGAGCCTGGAGGGTTCAGAGGAGAGAGGGCATCAATGGGTTAGTATTTACGGTCAGGGATGGGCTCATAGAGGTCAAATCTTCACTGTATGGACCAAATCAGTGATGCTAAGCAGATTCTAAATCAGAGTTCCTTGATTCTGATCTTAGGAAAGTTGTAACTGACCCGTAGTGAAACTTGTTGGTTGCTCAGATGAAACTCTATTGACGTCTATCCAGAACACGTCTGAAATTTGGAGCCTAAGATTTGTAGATGCTGAAATGGTTTCAATTGTGTCGTTAAGCAACTTCTATGTGGCTGCCATCCTGATGCTGAGCAAAACAAACGGGTCTGATAAGACCCACAAGAGCTTCTCTCTTCCTAAGTCCCCAGCCTCAGCGATGAGGAGACAAATCCTGAAACCGCTCCTTGTGTAGCCTGTGATTAACAAGGTCCCCGGAGGAGAGTCACAGCCGAGGTCTCCACTGCAGAGGAGAAGAGAGAGAAAAGCAATGCACTTTCCCTGGGGGTCCGTGGGGCTTGTGGAGCAGACATTTCAAAATTTCGTCTCGTAAATAGCAATAGAGAAAGGACAAAGTGACCGGGGATGTACACAGAAAGACCAGAAAAACGTGAACACAGATACCTCAAATCGCAGGTACTTCAATTCGCTTTGAGCGTGAAGCCATAAAGCTCGCTTCTTTAGGCTACTAAATGTGCATCCATGTGTATGAACAAAATAATTCCTTGTCATGAGGGCATGGACTTCTCATCATTCTTTGCCTTCGTAAAGTTGAATGTGTTCCTGTGCATTCTGTCGGATTCATTTAGACCAGCAAACAGTGCAAGTGGATTTACTAAGGTATAAACCGTGGACTTTACATCCTTCAGCCAGTAGACTTCAAGACTGTTCTTAAAAACACGAATGATGAGACTTTTGCCTTTTCAGCCTAGTAAGGAAATAGAAACTGCACATATTCAATATAGACTCAAAGGACAGTCTTACTGGCAGGTTCCAGTCCAACCTGCCCCAACCCAACAGAAAGCCATACATACAGAACTTCCCGTCCCGAGCCTCGGAGGCACATATCCTCTGGTGAATACAAATGAGGGACAAAACCCCTTTTGTGTCAAGCCTCCACAAATGTGGAATCAGTTACCAGTGGATTTAAGAACAATTGGAAGCTTTTCCTGTTTTAAGACAGAACTGAACAATACTTCGTGATGACTAGAAGTTATCCTAATTGTTTTAATTGGCGTTATTCTCGCGTTATCTCAGTTTATTGTGTATTTATATGCATTTGCTTATCGCAGGTCATGCCTGAAACGGGCTTTCAGCTCCATTTGCATACAGAGTTAACAAATCAATCACGGCATGGATGTATATTTCTCAGCCCTACTTGTTTATGTCAGATGGGCCGGCCATATGCATCCTCTATACATTTCGTGCCCACATGTTTATATCGCATAGATAATCCATCTGAGATTGATTTCAACTTCTCTTTTAAGTCCGTGGGACCAACAGAGCAAATATGTATCTTGAAATACAAGCTGAAGTTGTTATTTTGCCGTCGGAGAACAAAAAAGAGCTAATGTTTTTCTTTTTTCTTTTTTCTCTTTTAACTCTCTGTTGTGGATCTATTTAAAATACCATCCCCGTGGCTTGTCGCTAGAATCTGCCAGGGAATGAAGTTACATCGGAACACCGCCGTTCTCTGATTTCACTCTGGGCTTCTCTCTCTCCTTCACCCCTCCCACCACCCCCCCCACCAGCACTAAAACAAAATGATGGGCATAAACAAAACCACAAAGACAATCGCTTACAGGGAAACGCACCCTAACATCAAGCATTTCTATCACGGCTGATGGAGAAATGGCATGTTCAATTTGCACTCTATTTATAAATGATAAACATCTATGCACACATTTCTACCTGTCTTTCATATCCCTATATCCCAAACGGGGCAAATAAAGCAACTAGTACGCAAGGAGGCACGAGGGAGCGCGTCACCGTTTTATCTGTTCCATTTACAATCTTAACAAGCCACAAATACACAGCAGGGAAATGTGGCTTTCCCAGGTTCGTGATGTGTTCATTCATAGCTAATCACAATCATGCACTGCTCTTCCTATAAGCTACCTCCTTTGCGGTTCCCATATGGGGGACCTGGGTACACAAACACGGGCCTCAGAAATATGACATCTTGATACCCTAAGTTATTTCATCTCCCAAATTGGGAAGTGACCTCCTGAGTCTGTAGCATTTGACCTTTTAGAGGATTCACATGTATGAAGAACAAGGACCCTCCTGGGGAGGATGGGCCCTTAGCAATCGCCTGGCTCTTGTACTTCACTCAATTCACATCTAAATCCAAACATTACCCAGGATGCTGGTTTGTAAGCGAATCTTCCGGGAGATGAGGGGAGACTGCAGTGTGCAAAATGGTATGAAAAAACCTGAAAAAGCTATTAGGGTCCATTGTGTCACTCCAGCTGCTACGCAGGCATGCGTAGTCCATGTGTCAAAAACGCTTACTAAGTTTTTCTCTTAGAGGAAAATAAGCCATAAGTACACAATAGCCTTTATCTCCTCAAAGCCGGCGGATGCAGGGATGCGCACATCTGTCTTGTAGGTACTGCAGTTCTGCACCTCAAGCTTTCACCCGAGCCCTGCGGGGCTTCCCTCGGATCTCTCTGCTACCGCACAACAGGACTACGCAAAGCCAGTCACGCTGGGGGGATGCAGATGGGGCCCAGCCACTGCATCAAGCCCCTTGAGGATGGTCCTCTCCCCCTTCACAAGATGATGATGGAGAAACTCTCTGGAGTCATATCACACATTCAGTGTCACTGATGGCAAGCGACTCAGAGCCTCCGCAGGGGTCCACATGTTGTAATGGCATTTGTAGCTGCCGATAAGGACGATCACTTTGCCAATTCTCAGGACAGGAAACATAAAGGTGAGGGGGGCAGGGGGACAAAGAAAGATGTAATATTATCATAAGAAAAATAACCAGAGAAGGGGAAGACTATCATAACCATATGGAAAATAGAATCAGTCTCTTGTAGAGACACAAGGGACCTCAGGGACTGTGTGGGATAAATAGGACTGGAGGGACAACAGCGTTCTTTGTGGAAAATTGCACATGTCATGGTCCAGACACAAGGGCCCAGGTCTGCTAGTTTAGCCTAGTGATCTTCATGCCGTGCACCTCAGTCTGTTCCATCGGTTTTCTGTTTCTGTAACAGAATGCTTGAGATTTGGTAGTTTATAAAGGAAAGGTGTTTGTTTGGACTCAGGTTCCGAAGGTCGGGAAATCCAAGGGCATGGTATTGGCTTCTTACTTATCTTGTTGAGAGCCTTGTGCTACTTGATATAAAAGCAGAAAGCCATAGGGCAAGAGGATGGCTATGAAAGAAATAAGGGAGAAAACAAGGGGACAGAGACACTTTACTATGACCTGATCACAAGATAACTAACTCACATTGGTGGAAACTACATAAAAACGCTCGGGATGGTGAATCCTCTATGACTCAGACCTCTTAAAGGAACTACCACCTCCCAGTAAATGCTGATGGGGTGGGGACCAAGCCTCAACATGAGTTTGGGTGGAGCCGAACCATATTCAAGCCATAACATCATACTACACCTTCCTTCCTACCCACATCTGTGTGGACATGCAATTATTAGAAAGTGTGTGTGTGTGTGTGTGTGTGTGTGTGTGTGTGTGCGCGCGTGTTACTGGAGATTGAACTCAGAGACATTCTGCCTCTAAACTACCCACCTTCCTTCGCTCCCTCCTTCTTTCCTTCTTTTCTTCCCTTTATTGATTGATTGATTGACTGATTGATTGATTTTGAATCAGGGCCTCACTGAGTTGCTGATAATCTAAGTTGTTAAGGTTGGTCTTGAACCTGTGACCCTCCTATCTCAGCCTCCCAAGTATTAGGATTACAAACACAGGCCACCACACCTAGCTTCAAAAGAATTATCTTTTGTTAAATAAGATTCCTTACAGAAAATAAATCGCATCCATTAGATTATGTGTTAACATAGGTAGAAAGTGATCAATTATGTACACTGCAACTCAAATCTATCAAGACAAAGAAATATAAATGATTATTTCCTTATGACCTGAGACTCCTTTTCATTCTAAGCTTAGTGCATAATACTTCAAGATAGTTAAAACTACCAGCTTCCTGCAAAATGTGTCTTGGAAACCAGAGGAGCTCCCCTTCTCTCCTTCTTTTGCTTCTACTGTGGTTCAAATCTTATCGCAGTATTATTTCTTGGTGCAAGTGCTTCTCTAGAATATCAGATGATTCTAGTTCAGGCTGACAGCAATCCCCCACAGTTATCTCATTCTAATTGTTCATTTTTAAAACCCTTTGAATTGAGGAAATCAACCTTGGAAACAGATCACAAATAACCAACGTCAGGTTTTCAGTGTAAGAGTACATGGCCGGTACAGAAGTGGGAATAGTGGCCTAGTGCCGATAGTTGTGAATGAAAGCTTCCTGTCAGTCATCGCTTGGAAAATTCAAAATGATTTTGCACTTTGCTGCCTTCTCAAGGATATCCTGCTAAGATCAACACAGTAGAGAGTGAAAGTACTTTCATTTCTTAAGAATGACCAGTGTACTCTATTGCTCGGGAACAACTGTTAGGAGAAAGACTTGGGATAAATATAAACACAGGAACACCAGAGGAATCTCTATAGAAAGTTAGCTGTGAAGCCGGGCAGGGAGGTGCACACTTGTAATCCTAGTACTTGGGAGGCGGAGACGGGAAGTTTTCAGGTTCACAGCCAACCTCAACAAGTTAGCAAGGCCCCTGCAACTTACTGAGACCCTGTTTCAAAATAAAGGAATAAAATACGAGAGTGTAGTTTGAGGTAGAATGCCCCTGGATACCATCCCCTGTACCACCAAAAAAAAAAAAAAAAAAAAAAAAGTGAGGTGTAATATATATTAAAAATCAAGGGATGAGAAGCCAACAACGTGTTATGTGGCACCAGAGGTTTCAGGATGACTATGTTGGTCATGGGACCCAACCTGGGCCGCTGTGGGTTTCTTGAAGGGATGGGGAAGTGTTGCTGGAGTACACGCATGGATGCCGGTAGGAGAGACTAAATGAGTCATTATGAAGATACCCATTACTGCTGCTTCACTTAATGGCTCCAATGTAAAGATGTATCAAGGACTACAAACTTCGTGGCCAATGAGAGTGGAGAGCTAATGAGGTAAACTGGCCCAGTCTTTAGGCAGATAAAATTCCAATAAGCCACAGCAGGGGGGTGAGCGCGGGGGGTTGTACATCCCTCGGTTCCAGGTGTGAAGCATTTTCTAAAGCCTGATGGAAACTGGGAAATAAGAAAGAGGGAAATGAGCAGTTCCACTACCCGCGATTCGACTTTATTCCGTATAGAAAGCGTGCTTCTAGCGTTCCTGTCACACGCTTGTTTAGACATTATTGAGTGTTATGTTTCTGTAAAACATTTCAGAGGTTGATGGAAGTTGTACATTTTACGAATTATGAAATAGTACACGGCACTCTCTAATAACAGATGTAATAAATGTATTTTGACGTGCATTTAAGAAAGGCGCACCTTCGCTGCGCGCTCTAATGTAAAGACGTGCGGTGAGACACCATAGACATATAGATACATCGGCTCCCCTCCGCATCGATCTCAAAGTCACTGAAAATGAGTGAGCGGATCAGGTGACACGTCATAAGATTATATATATATATATATATATATATATATATATATATACATATGTGTGTATATATATATATAATATATGTGTATATATATACATATATGTGTGTGTGTATATATATATATCACAGAGGACTTAATTGAAAACTTCCAACACCCTCCCAATTAATGGCCATAAAATTCAACCTCAGCCATCTCTAGAGAGGAAACGCCTATAGGAATCAACTTTCTCCTCTAACTTCTGCTGGGATTAAAGCTCATCCCGATATTTAACCTAACTCTGCCCTACCAGAGTATAAGCCCACTACTTCTTGTTTTGTTCCCATTGACTAATGAGAATAATTGGTCCCCATCCTCTTTATAAGATCCCTTTATGTGGGAGTAAAATACTTATTATGTCTCCCTCAGGCCTTCTTTACTGTGGATTGAATGTGTCCAGTTCTCTTAACCTTTCCTCCTGGGTCACATTTTCTAAACCTTTTATCATTTCTGACGCTCTCCGCAGAGCTCACTCCCGTTCCTTCTGTCTGTGAAAGGCAGGGCGCTCTGAACCCAGCTCCAAATGGAGTCTGTCCAGTCCCAGTCAAACCAAATAATTGCCTAGCTCGGTTTCCCCAGGAGCACCTCTTAACATAAACCGCAATAGCCCAGCTTTTCTTGGCAGACGGTCCTCTTTGCTGGCATTTTATTGCATCCTAAACTCCAACCATCCACCTGGAGAGGGGAATTAATTGCCTTTTCTCTCCGTAATCTTCAGACTCTTCTCAACAGGGATACACTTGCTGGAATGGTTTCACTCACGAACCCTTGTTTGGACAGCAAGTTTCTTTAAATACAGTTCTCATGTTGAGCATCAAACTGTTGCGTCCCAAATTATATGTTCCAGGAATTCACCTGATGTGCCTTTCTTTAAAAATAAAATATTTTCTTCTATTTTAGAGCTATTGAGGTTCACAGCGAAACTGAACGAAAGATATAGAGTGGTGCCTTATCTCTGCCTCCTCCGCTAGCCCCAGGTCTCTCAGCCACCACCATCCAAGCCACGGAGATACCTTCATTACAGTCAATGAAGCTGCATGGACATGTCCTGGGCTTCAAGTTAATTCATTTCTCCTCATTAGTACTGGAATCTATTATCAATTTTCTGTCATGATAGTTTTGCCTTTTCCAGAGTGTTATATGATTAGAATTATATAGTATATAGCCTATATAGTATATAGGGTATAGTAGAGTATATAGTATATAGTATATAGTATATAGTATATAGTATATAGTATATAGTATATAGTATATAGTATATAATATATAGTATGTAGTATATAGTGTATATAGTATATGTTACTGTTTGGGGTTCTCAAAATAAATTTTTCAAGCCGGGAATGGTGCTGCATGCTTGTGATCCCAGTACGTGGGAGGCTGAGACAGGAGGATTACAGTTTTGTGGCCAGCCTCAGCTACTTAGTGAGACCCTGTTTCAGAAAAAAGATTATTTAAAAAATCAGGCTGGGGTGTAGCTTAGAGATAGAATGCTTCTGGGTTCAATTCCCAATATTACATAAATAAATAAATAAATAAATAAATAAATAAATAAATAAATAAATTTGTCTTCAGTAGTGTCTTGAGAATAGAGCAAGGAGAGGTGATACTTATGCATAGACATGGGGACAGAAACAGAAAACCACAGATTTCCCCTCAATCCTATTTTCAACCATTTCAGCTCTTGTCTTCTGGGTGAAACTCTGCTCTGGTTCATCTGTGTGTGTGTGTGTGTGTGTGTGTGTGTGTGTGTGTGTGTGTGTTGTGTGTTTCCAACTTGCTATCAGTTCACCTTTTTATTTTAATTTTTGGTGGCACTAGGGCTTGAACCCAGGAGCAGTCTACCCCTGAGATACACCTCCAGTCCTATTTTATTCTTTTATTTTGAAACAAGATTTCACTGACTTATATAGAGCCTCACTAAGTTGCTGAGGCTGGGTTTGCAGGCTTGTGCCACCTCTTCCTGCTAAA
Organism: Muscardinus avellanarius; assembly: GCF_963383645.1. Taxonomy (NCBI): domain Eukaryota; kingdom Metazoa; phylum Chordata; class Mammalia; order Rodentia; family Gliridae; genus Muscardinus; species Muscardinus avellanarius. The sequence goes on along the minus strand of NC_137801.1, from coordinate 82,239,613 downwards.
TTTACCTAACCGCTTTCAAGAGCATCATTCTCAGAAAGAGGAAGAGATGTTGAGATGAGGGTATTTGTAATCCCTGGTCCAAAATTCTCTAGCAATCCCTAACACCATCTAGGAAGGCAGAGATAATGCTTATATGCGTGTATGAATATCTGATTTCCCCTTAATATCTAGGAAACTATGCTGAAGACCTGAGCCCAAACAGAAACTTCAAGCAAATTACAGTATCCCCACATCACTCTATTGTTTTGTGGAACTGGAGATCTGATCTCCTCCACCAGCCTTCAAGTATACCTTTTAATGGAACTTTTTAAATTCTTTTAACAATCAATACTTACTTAAAACTCGTTCAAGTATACATCTCATGCCTAAAAGCTTTCTCCCATGAGTTTAACTGTTAGCAATTTGCTATAGCACTTCTCATTCTTCAAAGACACGTGGATTTGGAGTATGCTCTGAGTCTTAAAAAAAAAAACATATATATATATATATATATATATATATATATATATATATTAGGAATATATATTAGGAATATATATTAGGAATATATATTAGGAATATATATATATTAGGAATATATATATATAGGAATATATTAGGAATATATATATATATTCCTAATGACAATTGCTTCTGTTGGCATAATGCAATTAGCGTATAAACAAAGAATAAAATTCACAGCTAAGTAGGGAGAACATGGGCTCTTGGCTGACACATTCTGTCGGCGAGAGCTGCCCTTGTTTTACTTCTCCCTAATACCTTGTAAGACAGGATGAAAAGTTGGCCAATTGTACGCTGAGATGTTACTTATTAGTGCGTTAACTTTCTGTGTTCTGTCCCCTTTCTCTGGTAAGCCCCAGGTAGTCATTACTTCTCAGCCCAGATGCTATGAGACGATTCCTCTCTCCCTTTCAGACACGTTTCTCTTCTCCTCCCTTTCCTTTAAAGATAAAAATACGACATAAAGCAAGGCAAGTTATCAAAAGGGCTTGTCCCTCTTTGGCCTGGCTTGCGTGTCGTGAGGTGTTCATTTCCTGAGCCATAGAATCTCTTCCCCTTTCTTTTCCTTTCTGTTTCTTTTCAGATGTGTCTGTTCCGCGCATCCGTGCAACTGAGCTAAATGCCAGGCGAGCTCCCTGCTGTGTTGGTCCTCCACCTGCCACCCCTCCCCTGGCCAGGGAGATTTGAGCTATTTAATTTTTGGAAATGACATTTCTTCACAGTTCTTCCAAGATAGCAATTTATGTCAATCACCGCGGAAACTCCTTCTGTCGATGACAATGTCAACGCACTTGAATTTCCTATTGACTGCGGGGTGAGAGGGCTATCGCTTTGACTTCTCTGACTGCTCCCCTTTTATTTCATACAGAAAAGTTTACTTCCCAAGGAATTTTCCTTGTGATCGCACACTGAATCTGACCTTCCTTTTATAGTCTCAGAGCAAAGGGAAAAAAATCTGCTCAGAGTCTGATTGCTTCTATCTAGTTGACTTACTCCATCCTGAGCTCTTATGAGTGTATTGTAGAGAAATCTCAGTTATAATCCAAGGAGAAGACAGAGGTAACTATGGCTGGGGCCCCAGGTTTAGGAATGCCAATGCTCTGTTGCCTCCTGGGAGCAGATGTAAAAATAAACCTACAAAATGGTTTCCCATGTCTTGTTTCTAAACAAACACCCCAAACCCACAGCATTTATTTGAATAAAATGATGTCTCTCTCTTTCCCAATATCACGAGTCTGGGGGAGGATTACATTTACATTCATGTCGGCCCTTAGCAATGCTTGTCACTCAGACAAATCAAACACCTGTATCCGAAGGACGCAGGTACGGTTGACGAGAGGAACGTGACTGAGAAAAGACAATTTGAACAATATTTACATTTCTCTACTTCATCGGAGCATGTAGGTGACCTGAATATTTTGATTTCATGAGAAGTTGGCAAGCTCTACCTTGAAGGGGGAAGAAGAGGAGCATCCGGAAGGAGATGGTGTCCTAGAGGAAAGGTAACTGAGAGGCAGGCTGGGAGGGAGCTCTCCTGCCTGCACCCCATCTTTCCACTCCCGGGTGGCAGAGGACTCCTGGAAGAGCTCCTGTATCTTTTCTGCCAGATGTCCCTGGAACGGTACATGCCTTCTCCTCCCACCTTCTCAGTTTCTGCCTCCCCGGAGAAGCAGGTGTGGCTTGTAGCGTGTCTAATAATAGAACTCACCGCCATAAAGGAAATTCCCATTTTCCTCTGCCTGGTCCAGAGCACATTGACTACCCTGGCCAAGCCACCTTCACCCAGAGCTTGCCCAGAGCTGCAGCAAAGTTCTCCTGGCCACCTCTGCACACCACACTTCTCCCTCAGACATACTGCCCCCATCTTTATCCTCTCTCTATCCCCAGAGCCCGTTGTACGCTTGGAATCCCTGGATTTAGAAGGTAGGACTTAGAAAATCATGTCACTATCTAGCTTTTATGATGATTTTTCTAGTTAAAAAAATAATTACCTGGAATTTTGACTATTATCCCTCTTCTTTTTGAGGAAATAAAAGAATATGGGTAAATGGCAGATTTTTAGAAACAGCATGAACAATGTGTGTTTGAGAAGTAATGTGTGTGTGTGGGGTGGGGGTACTGGGGCCTTTGACCTCCGAGCTACATCCCCAGCCCTATGTTTTTATCTTTATTTTGAAACAGGGTCTCACTGAGTTGCAAAGGACCTCACAAAGTAGCAGCTGAGGCTGTCTGTGAACCATGATCCTCTGGTCTCAGCCTCCCGCATGCTGGTATTATAGGCTTGCGCCACCATGCCCGGCAAGTAATGAAGATTTTTGGCATGTGATATGGACGCGTGAGCTCAAAACCAATCTAAACTGATAAGCACAGTTGTGGCAACGCCAATGTTCCACCAATCAATCTTTCCCCCTTTCTCTCCAAAAGACGAACATGTCAGTTAGCTTTCTGTTGCTGTAACAAATTACCTGAGATAACCAACTTAAAAAGAGGAAAGGTTTCTTTTGGCTTCTTTGGGGGGGAGGCTGGGTCAGGCAGAGCCCTTATGAGTGAGATTAGTGCCTCACTCCTTGCACCATGTAAGGATACAGTGAGAAGCTGCCATCTATGAACGAGGAAATGGGCCCTCACCAGACACTGAAGCTGTCCAGACCTGTATCTAGGACTCCCCAGGTTCAAGAATGATACAAAACTCCAGTTGTTTATAAGCTACCTGGTTGGCGGCATTTTGTTATAGATGCCTGAACAAACTAATACACCCTTAACCCTGCAACCTCGAACATCACTTGGAAATAAAACCACAATTAAATAGTACATGTCTCATGTTTATTTCAGTGTCTTCCACACAAGTTCTTAACCTATATCACTTGTATCGCTGTTCTATATGAAAGTCAATGGCACCTTCAAATTTCCAAACTATTCTTTTCTGAGTAGACCAATGCCCCTGCCGTTTTGAAAATGGCAGCAAGTTTATTCAAAATAGCTTATATTCCTTTAACAAGAGCTGTCGACGTAAGGCTGAAAGGCACAGACACTGCTCCGTGAGCTTTGCGGTCTCCTCTGTCTTCTACCCTCATCCCTCCCTCCTTGGCTTATTGTTTTCCTGGGCCCTGAACATGAAACGTTTTTATGTCAGTTGATAATGCAGTAGCCCATGGAGAAGGACCACAAAGTCTCCTCTCCTGGTCTTGTGCCTAGGAGTTTCCATCCTAAGGGTATGAACACTGCCTCTCTTTCTGCTTTATCATGCCCCTCTAATAGAGGTAGAAAGGTTTAGGGGATGATGGTAGAGGAAGCTACAGTTTGTCATGGAGACTGAGCAAAGGTAGGAGGTGACCGGCATGCCCAGCTGAGCTCCAGGTGAGCACTCATCTAGCATATCGCCTGGAAGAATGAGTAATTTTATTCCTACCAACAAGGGACCAAAGACAACCGCTCCTTACTCCTATTCTCTACGTGTGCTCAACCTGTAGAAATCACAGGTACTTTATAAGAAAAGCGTCATGGCTTTTATTTTGTAGCTATGCAAAATCAATCTTCTGGAGCAGATTTCCCAATGTGCAAGAGCAGCAGACAACAGGAATGATGGTTTGAGTATTTGTCTTTCTGACACAAATCAAGCTTATTTTTTTTTCCTTGTGCACCAAGACAAAAATACTTGGGTACTTGGTGGGATGGGGAGGAGGTGTTACTGGGGTTTCATTTATTATTAAATATGCATTGTGCATTTGTAATAAGGTAGGCACTGGGAACAAGCTATCCCCCCGATGACTGCAAAACAGCAGAGCATACTAAAGGCAGAGCATGGGTTAGGATGGGTCATGCCATAGGGAAGCGCCCAGGGAGAGGTGTGGCTCTGTAGAGGGCTGCAGGAAGAGCATCCATGCCTAGGGAAGAGTGAGCGGCATTCGGCCAGAAGCACGTCCAGGCTTTGGGAAGGGGCCAGCATGGGAACCAGGATGGCAGAGGACAAAAGAACATTCAATCTGGAAGCAGCTCAGTAGATCCTGTAGTCGGGGTGTAGTCAGGGGAGGGGCAATAGCAAATGTAATCATGAGACTGAGGCCAGAGAGGTAAGCAAGGGCCCAACCCCACTTGCCAAGGACTTGTGCCAACTGCAGAGCTTAAGTTCATGTTGGCAGCAATGGCTGTGAACTGGAAGCTGGAGCCACAGAGAACAGGAAGGCTATCTGCCCGCAGAGGCTCTAATGAGAGATGATGGTGACGTTGTCTTTCCTATCACCTGCATCTTTGGGGCCCAAAGATGTCCAGATGGATTCTTAAACTGAGTTAAGCTGTTCTCTGTGCCAAATAAGGATACCCTCATGAGCTCACACAGTTACAGACTGTCCCAAATGGCAGGGGCTTGGCTTAGGAATTTTTTAACTTTATAATGGTGTGAAAGTCATACACATTCAGCAGAAAACATGCCTCTAGTTTTGAAGGTGGATCCTTTCCTTGGTTAGTTCAACACTCTCTCATGCTTTCAGGAGGCAGCAACAAGCCTCAGCTCCCAGAAGGCCCACCCCACTCTATAGTGAGTGGTGCCGCGAAGCTATGATGTTCTGTCAGTCAGATGTTTTAACTGTGTTTCCCATTCATTATTTTCAACTTACAGTGGGGTTATCAGAATGTCACCTCATTGGAAGTCAAGGATGGACAGTTGAATAAGGTTTAAAACCATGTAAATTATCTACTTCTATAGGATGCTTTGAAACCTATTAACATCAGATAACCCCATGGAATAAATCTCTCGGGTAGCTGAAGAATAATGATGCTTATAGAGAAAATTGGGACAATAAACTGAAGAAGGCTTCCTTTCTGAATCTGACCTGGAGTATGGGCATTGTTTGGGCATCACAGATTTTTTCCTAAAGGTTATTTGGCCAAGAGAAACCCCAGGCAAATTCTATTTCGAATTCCCTTGGCCTCCGTGGAAGCCATCAATTTAAGCTACCTTCTGTCTAGATTTCCCCTGCCAACAATTTGCTGCTTGATCATTGTTTCCAATTGCTAAAGTGACCCTTAACTATGGCTGCTAGGGAATTCCCTGGTCCCCTCAAAGCAATGGCGAGATCCTATAGCAGTGGGATTGTTTTTTAATAGCCCTGTGTCCCATGCAAATACTAAGGTAGCTGCAGTTTCTCAAGCCTGAAGTGGGCACTGTAACATCAAGGAATGAGGTGTGGCTCCAAAGACCCCTGTGCCCCCCTAAAGACTGTCCTTTACAGTGAGAAGGGACAGCAGGTTTTTAGCTTGAGTCCATTACCCAGAGTGCATTGGAATGCACTATATTAGAGTGGCCAGAGAGGAATGTATATGTTTACCTGTTCCCTATTATTCATGAAGAATATGGTTCAAGACTCCCAGGCTGAGACAGGAGGATCGAGGTTCACAGCCAGCCTCAGCTACTTAGTGAGGCCTTCCTCAATTTAGTGAGACCCTGTTTCAAAATAAAAGAATAAACAAAATGGGCTGATGGTGTAGCTTGGAGGAAGAATGCCCCTGGGTTCATTTCCCAGCTCCACACACAGACAAAAAAAGACTCCCAGTTGATGCTTGAGATTGAGGATAGTGCATAGCTCTCTATAGAACTATGTTTTCCGCTATACATATATTTTTATGGTAAACATTCACCTTTTCACTTAAAGAGAGCACTTCCATAACTTTCCATTGGTATATATAAGGCCAGTATCACTTGGCTCCATTGGGAAGTAGAATAAGAATCACTGAGACATAGGCACTTGGATAGTCCATCGTCAAACTGGCAAGTGAGACACTAGAAACTGGCTACACTGTGGGTACACTTAACAGAGGGAGGATTTATGTCCTGAGGGGGGCAGAGCAAAACAGCATGAGATTTCAACACAGTACTCAGAACAGAATGTGATTCAAAGCTGAAGAATCATTTCTGAAATTCCCCACTTAACATTTTCAGACCACAGTTGCCCTCAAGTAACTGAAGCAATGGATAAGAGAGAATATTGTATTCATTAAGATACAGCATCTCAAAAATTAAATGTTGCATTATTTTACTGAAATACCATCTTCAAGCTGAAGCTTAGTAAGAAAAATCTTGGAGCAAGAATTTTAAAAAATGATTCAGAGAAGGAACTCCTTGGTCTGATTGGTTTTGCATCTGGGATCTAGTGACTGGCCTGTTCTCTATCTCTCGGGGCTTCTCAAACTTCTTGGAAAGTAAAAGAAGAATATTTCAGGTGGATCCAAAACCTTGGCTTCTCCTTCTGTAAAATCTGGAGAAGAAGCTGCCTTCTAGTTGTGACTGTTTTAATTCCTCTCAGGTTTGACTACAGGGATTGCATTTATTTATTTGGGTATCCTCTATCTTAATCCAATTCTGACACTAACTCTCTGGAAGGAGCATTGGACCCCACAGGTTGAAGGCCCAGTCCTACCAGACTTTCCCACTCCACTTTAGATCCAGTTGCAAGTCCAGGTCTATGGAACTTTGGATAAACCTGCTCCCATTATGATTTTCCATAACCACATCCTTGAGTTCTATTATTTGCTGAGTTTTGTCTCACAAAAGTCAGGGCAACACTTAACTTTTCTGGTTTACTAATAAAGGATATTTTAAAAGATACATACAGATGAAGAAATACATAGGTAAGGTGTGGAAGCATTCTGAGAGCAAGACCTCCCTTGACTGTGGAGCTGGGAAGCCCCACCCTTGCCACCCACCTGTGCATGGATGAGTCCTTGTGCACCTTCATGAGTTTCTCCATGTTCAAGGCTCCAAAATCTCTCCATACCCTGTCTTTGGGGGGAAGAGTTTATGGAGATTTCATTTGCATATATGTAATTGAACCAAGTACAGCCATGGAGAGATTTAGTTGGACAAGAGGGTGTGACCTCCTCATGCTTACAGACTGAGCGGGGAGACCCAGCAAACCTGTCTGTTCAGATTCTTCTTGGCCTCTTTGTGTTTCCTTCCTTCCTCCTAGACTTGTAGCAGGACCTTCTAAAATAGGGTTTTATAATCCACTCTCAGATAAGAGTTTTGATGGCAGCTCCAAGATAAAAAGGCGGAAGAAAAAATTCATTTCTAATGACCCACCTGCGGGGAAAAAATTCTGTTTTCTATGGCTCGCATTGGAAAGAAAAAGGAAGAGGGAGAGAGGTCAGGAAAATTTCAGAAAAAGGTATTGCTTTCAGAGGCCTCAAGCATCCAAATTTTATGACAAATAATTCTTTCACCTTTATTGTTCTGAAGTTATTCTGATATTATGTAAACCATGTGCCAGGAACCACAGACAAAATATATATATATATATATATATATATATATATATATATATATATATATATATTCATCATAGTACCACTCTCCTATAAGCTTCATTTGCTGGAAAAACAGGAATGGCCACTAGATGTATGAGGAGCCTGAATAACTCACTGCTATATCACTCATTGTCTCTACTTTTTCTTTCAATTTTTGTCCACTCCAGTCATGACACTACTCTCTCTGGCTCCTTTGCGCCTCCCTCGTCGACCATTTGGGAATTTTTACATAGTTCTCATCACATTTTTTTTTTAAGTGGACCCATGAAATGCATGCTTTCTCTCTCCTCCTTTCCACCTGAGTTGACTTCACTAGTTCTGAAGCTAAAGACAACAACTTTCATACTTCTTCAGTCACACTCAATATCTCCAGCTCAGACCTACTCTTCTCAGGCATATAGCACTGAGATACCACTAAACATTGTCAACTGGGTGTCTGATAGGCAGGCACTCAGTGTGTCTCAGGCGGAACTGTATTCTACTCTTTCTTAGTGACAATCATGTTTTCAGCATCCCAGGCCAAAACTCTGAAATGCTCCTGGATGACTCTCTTTTATTTCATGTCTCATATTTATTGGTTGTGTCTTCCAAATATGCCCAGGCTCTAACCACCCCCAGTATTACTGCCCTGAGCAAAACCGTCACTCTCCCTAGCCTAAATTATTGTTTCCCAATTGGCTTCAGATCATTTTCCACTCTGCACCATTTTGTCTGTTCTAAGACATGAAATGGGTCATCTGATCCCTCTCTTGAAAACTGACCAGTCTTCCAATTTCAACCAATGTGACATCTAAAGTCTTAACCGTGATCCACCAGGGCCCAAGGGGTGGGCCTGGTATGACTGTGCTCCTGCACCTTTCAGTTCTCAAAGCCTGCCTCTTCTCCCTTCTTTATAGTTACACTGGCCTCCTTGCTGCTCCACAGTCTTAGCAGGTCCACCTTAGCTCAGACCCCATGTGCTCACTGCTCCCTCTGCCTGGAAAGTTTTTTTCCCACAATGACCTAGAGCTTCCTTACTTTCTTCAAGTATCTCCTCAAACAATACCTTAACTAAGAAATCTTCTCTGATGACTTAATATAAAAATAGCAACTTGTTACACTTCCTGATTCACATCTCAGTACACAAGAGAGCATCCTTCAAAGCTAGGGATGTTTCTATTTACAGAAAAGTGCCTGAAACACCATTAGTAGTTTTTAATAAATTAACAACATCCTTCGAAATCACTTACAAAAAAATTATCCTTATTCTGAGGGAATAAATATTCTTTCAAAAATAGCATGTAATTCCTACCTCACACCATATACATAAATTGAATCAAATGGATCAGAGACTTACAAAAGAGTCAAAATTATAATGTTTTTAATAAAACACAGACATCTTTATAAACTTTTATTTCACAGTCCTAAAAGCAGAAGCAATCAAAGGCAAATAAATTATACTTCATGAAAATTAAAACTTTTGGTTTCCTAAGGCCGCCATCATGAAATTAAAAAAGAAAACATAGATGATGGGATAAAATATTGACAGATCATATATCTGACAAGAGATTCATATTTAGAATATTTAGAGAATAGAATCACAACTCAGTTATTAAAACAACAAATAAAAGTAAGCTAAGGATCTGGATAGATATTTATCTAAAGATGTATGTGGCCAATAAGCACATGAAAAAGCATGATTCAACATCGGTAAATAGTAGGAAAATGCAACTCAAAATCACAATGAGATACCATTTCACTTAAGTTGGCATAGTTACAATGAAAACAGGACACATGTAATAACAGATGTTGAAGAGGATTGGAAAAGCCAAAACCTTCATACACGACTGGTGATAATGTAAACTGGTGCAGAAATTTTGGAAACTCCTTTCATAGTTCCTCAAAAGGTAAAATAGAGTGGCCATATAAGTTAGCAGTGCCAGGCCAAGGTATATACTCAAAAGAAATAAAAATATATATTCACACAAAAACAGATACGTGACTGTTCATAGCAATTGTATTCAACCAATGAATGCATAAATAAAATCCATTTCATGGATTATTATTCAATGGTTAAAAAAAGGAAGTATGAACACATGCTATCATATGGATAAATAATTAAAACATTATGCTAAATGAAATAATCCATTTACAAAAGGCCATTCGTAGTATAATTATAATTTAATGAAATTCCAATAGTAAATCTAGTGAGACAGAAAATAGATTACTGGTTGTAAGGAGGAGAAAACTGGAGGTGACCACTGAAGAGGAGGGTTTCTCTCTAGTGTTATTAAATGTTCTAAAATTAACTGTAGTGATGGTTGCACAACTGTGAATATACTCAATATCTGTGCTGTTCCCTTTATTATTTATTGCCTGTCTGGCTCATAATATGAACATCACAAGAGTAAAGTCTTTATCCCACTTTCTGCTGTTTCCATATGGCTTAGAATACTTCTTGGCACATAGTAGGCACTCAATAAACATATGTCTGATACGCCCTAGGTTATAGTGATATTATAATAATTAGAAAAGGACTGACACGGTGGTGCATGCTTGTAATCCCAGTACTTAGGAGCCTGAGACAAGAGGATCTCAGGTTCACAGCCAGCCTCAGCTACTTAGGGAACCCCCTGTAACTTAGTGAGACTCCGTGTCACAATAAAGTATAAAACTAGGTGTGGTGGTGTAAGTTGGAGATAGAATACTTCTGGGTTCTATCCCCAGTACTACTACTACTACTACTACTAATAATAATAATAATAATAATAATAATAATGATGTAAGTGGAGCATTTAACAGGCACCTGTCATACATCCACGGTAAGAACAGTATTTGAATTTTTCTAAAACAAGATAAATATTTTAGACTGAATAATTTTATTAATTGGCGAAAATAGTTTTTAAAGAGATTCTGTTGATAGCCAAGAGTTTGCTTCATTATTAAATGTTTTAGTGAAGAGTCCTCTCATAGAAATTGTTTTATCTAAATACACTGGAGTCTCATCTTAATTTTAACTTTGCTAATTAAGCTATACAAAAAAAACTGCAGACAGTATTTCAAGGAAGACCAACAACAGTTCCTGCTTGGTATACAATATACATTTGATTCTTCTTACACTTTTTAATGACTTTGTAGATAACCAGCCAAATCATGCTGATTATATAATCTAATGTTAATAATTATCTTCATAAAATTTATAGTCAATTTTCTAAGGAATACAACTATCAGAGAAACATCTGTTTGCCTCTCTTCTATGATTTGTTTCTTGCTTTTAATTTCATGATAGAAACCGAAATGGCATTTGAATTCCTTTTTACTCAAAATTCAAAACTCCACATTGTTCATGCAATAGAATATTGGGTTCCTTTGCCTAATACAATGTTACAGTGCTCTTTATACATGTTGTGGTGTTTGAAAAATATATTTAAAAGGTTTTTTTTCCCCAGTAGGTTGCCTTGAAAAACACAAACATTAAAATAGCTGGTAAAGTTTGGGAAGTCAGTTGACCACAGGGTCAAAGTACAAATATAAATTTACTACTGAAAGTGTCCCCAGTCCCTTACTACATTCAGGATTTAAATACATACATACATACATACACATACATGCGCACACACACACACACACACTTCTCAGTAATCCTAAAATTTAAGACATTTGAATCATATTTATTTTACAGCAAATATTTTCACTACTTCACCTATTTTTAGGCAAGAGTAAATTTATTCCTTAAAAAAGCATATATATATATATATATATATATATATATATATATATATATAATTTTTACACAAAGGAGAAACTACAATAAACTACATTTAGTTCTTGTTAACCAAGTAGGTTATTAATTGTGGGAGTTTTTTAAATATTTTGCAGGTGTGACAAGGAAGGCTTTTTATAAAGTAGTATTCTTCTATATTAAATGTATAATACTTGAGAATGACACAATCAAAAGCACCTTTGTGGCTTAGTAGGAATATAAAACTGACTATTTCAAAGAAGATGCCCATGTGAAAAGCCAGTTTTGTTTAATTTTAGACTCTCTCTCCCCTCTAGGGTCGTCATGGTAAAGAAAATATTTTTACCTGGGCTTTGGGAAGTGGTGGTCTGGCCATGGGTCTCTGCTTTGCTCACAGATGCATGAATGGTGTTTATGTGGCTGTCTCGGCTTCCAGTCCAAGCACTGATCTATCCTAGGCTCACCAGCAGTCACCGTGGTTCTTCTGGAAGGATCTGGAGAAAAACTTGGGGTTGGAGAAGGAAGCAAAAACTATAACCTAATATTAGTCTACATCAAGATATTTAATACATTTGCATAAAAATCAGTGTTCTTTTAAAGTCCATTTACTTTAACTTTTTCCTAGCTGGCTATTATTATCCTTTTATGTAACCAATATTCAAAAGAAAGCAACAGAAGTTCCAATTCCAGGCACTTAACCTTTGTAAATTCCAAGAGGAGAAGGGACAGAAAACAGAGAACCCTGCTAGGGTTTGAATGTGTCAAAATCTGTATGTTAAAAACTTAGTAGCCAGTGCAACATGGGAGGCGGAGCCTAAGGGGAGGCTTTTAGTTCACAAGAGTTCCATCCTCATCAATGATTCAATGCTGATTGTGAAAGGGGTTGAGGCTGTGAGTTCCATTGCTCACTCTTTTGCTTACTCTCTTGCCCTTCTGACTTTCACCATGGAGTAAAGTAGCAAGTGCACCTCACCAAATGTGGGCCTCTTGACCTATGACTTCTCAGACTCCAGAAATGAAAAAAATTAAAGAAAGAAATCTCTAACTCCTGTTCTTTATAAATTAGTCCATCTAAGGTATTCTATGATAGCAGCATAAAAATCCAAAGCTCAACTTTTTCTCTATTATAGCAAAAGATCACATGTTCTTATGGCCAAAAAAGAACTACATTCTTACTTTTTAGCTATGATGAGAAAGTGTTCATTATCATTATTAAGAATTAATATTTATTGCACATTTGCTGCAGTGTTCTTGAGTTTGAAAAACACTTAAATTTGAGGATACTTCTTTGTTTTTTTTTGTTTTTGTTTTTTGGTTTTTTGCAGTACTGGGGATGGAATCCAGGAACATTTGACCTCCCAGCTACACCCAAGCCCTATTTTTTATTCTTTATTTTGAAACAGGGTCTCACTGAGTTCAAAGAGCCTCAATAAGTATCTGAGGCTGTCTGCTAACCTCGATCCTCCTGTCTCAGCCTCCCAAATGCTGGGATTACAAGTGTGCACCACCACGCCCTAAGAAGAACTTTTTAAATCACACCCAAATGCCTTAGATTTTGTTATGTCTAAAGTTACTAACCACACTGCCTCTTTTGACTCAAGGCCAATTTTTTCTGAAATCCTAGTAAAAACTTCAGTTTACATCTTTCTTGCAATATTTGATGGATTCTCTGGGCTCTTTTCTAAGTTAAAACTAACATTCCAGATTTTTAAATGAAGGCAATTTTAGATCTATTCTTGATTTCTTTTTCTATCCTCGGCACCTAGAAATTATTTAATCATCAGTGATCCTGAAAAGAAGATACATTCAGCTGCCCACTTTCACTAGAGTTGTCAAAAGTAATCTCTTCACCTGAGCCAAAGATCTCAGCAATGCTGCACATGGTGACACATTTCAGTAATTCTAGTACTGGAGAGGCTGAGATGGGAGGGTCTCAGGTTCAATGTTATTCTAGTGAGACCCTGGTTCAAAGTAAATGATAAAAGAGGGCTGGGAGTGTAGCTCAGTGGTAGAATTTCTCTGCGTTCAATCCCTAGTACCACTAAACGACAAGAACAACAACAAAAAAAATGTTGAAGTGTCTCAGCTATAGCAATTCTTCTTGCCTCACTCCTTGTCCAGTTAGTTATTAGTTGTTTTATCTTCTAACTCGAATGCTCCTCTCTTTCACCTTAGCAAGTACTTGTTGTTTGGTTTATTTTTCATTTCCATGAGGCATGCTTTTTATCGTTTTCTCTATGGTGTCTACAACCAAGTGCAGAGAGATAAGTTATAACAATGATAAACAAAATAAAAGTGGAAAGAAAATTACTTCTTCCTTCCACTCAGAAACTGCACATCAAAACAGCAGATATTTTAGGAGGGGAAAAATGCAACTCTTAAAATGACTTGGTGTCAGGGGTGTTCAGTGGGGGAGGAGGTAAACGAATGGATTTCCCACTCTGCCCTTCAAGAATGGAGTTATTTCAAATTCTAAAAATACATATATACTCATTTGGGTAACTTATTTCCTTGATCACTAAAATTATTCTGTTTTTCTTTTTTAATCATAATAGTGACTTTTGCTATAAATTATATTTTGTCTAACATTAAATGTTATAGCAACATTTGGAATTTACTACATCTATTTCTATTTTATTTTCAGTATTGCTGTGTGGTTTTACTTCATACAAATAGGCAATAGTTACTCAAAAAAATTCACTCCACTGATGTCAACCTGATAATAAAAGTGTTTAATCTATAAACATTTATTGCTGCTATTTATATATTTGGAAATAGTTTTACTATAATTTTTATACTGCCACCACACCCAGACACATTTTCCTTTACTTCTGATCCTAATTTCTATTTGTTTGATAAAGTTTTCTGTATTCTTTTAAATATACGTCAAGATATAAATTATAACTATCTGTAATAAGACTGATGGTAATTTGGTATCTTTCTTCTTCTTCTGTAGAAAAAATGTAAGAAAGTGCCTGGGATCATATTAACTACCCACTGAACAGCAAACACACATTCCACTATGCTTCGGCTCACTCCTCCTTTGTCTTTCTCTCTCTCTCTCTCTCTCTCTCTCTCTCTCTCTCTCTCTCTCTCTCTCTCTTTCCCTTTTTCTCTCCCCTTCTCTCTCTCCTGCTTCTCTGCCTTTTTGTTATAATTATTAAGTAATATTTTAGTTTTATCTTTAGAAACAGTCAATTACATTATCAATTTTATCTTTTTCAACCTGCTCAATAGTATTATTATTCTTTGCTGGGGAGTACCTCATTAGGAATTCTTTGCAATTAGGTCTGTAGATAGTCAACTCTGTTCTGGTGTTTATAAATTAAAAAAAAAATTCTCTCCTTATGAAGCACGGTATCAGCTGGGTATGGAATGATTTAAGGGCTGATGTACTGAAGATATTTATTTTTAGTAATCTGGTATCACGTATTGCCAATGAGAAGACAACTGTTCTGTATGATGTAAATTCTTTCTAATATGTTCTTTTGTAATTATTCTATTTCACTGCAATGTATATGAATTTACATTTCTTTTCTCTTTATTTTCATATATATTTTATATTTTTTATATATTTTCATATATAATTTATATATGGAAATATATAAATATATAAATAATATATAAATAATATATATGAAAATATATCAATAATATATTTTCATATATTATTGATATATTTTCATATATATATTTTTTTTTTACTTTGTAATTATACACGATACTAAAGTATAGAATGATGGAGACATTGGAGACATGATCACAAATCTTGGAGCACTTCCGCCGGCTCCCAGCCCCTCTCTCCCTTTCCCATATATGTCTTTGAGTTTAAAGCTGTTGATTTTATTTTTTGTTTTTTATATGTGATTATTCGTTTGTTGGTTTGTTTTGCTGTACCAGAGATGGAACCCAGGGGCATTGTACCTCTGAGCTACACCCCCAGCCCTATTTTTCAGTCTTTTTATTTTTGGAACAGGGTCTCACTGAGTTGCGGAGGGCCTCCCTAAGTAGCTGAGGCTGTCCGCAAACCTCGATCCTCCTGTCTCAGACTCCGAGTGCCGGGATGACCAGCATGGCCACCACGCCCCGCCTAGAGTTGGTAATTTAATACTATGTACACATACATAGCATTATATCAACAGCTGCATTCTTTAAGTCTTTGACCACCCCTTTCTTCCCCAAACCCCCTCCATCATTCATTGGAGTCTCTGCTCTCCCATCTGATACTACCCTTGTTTCCCAGTTTCTATCTAGCTTCACATATAAAAGAAAACATACAACTATTCTTTTTAAATTTTTTTTGAGACTGGCCAATCTCGCTTAGCATATTCTTGATTTTCATCCATTTGCTTCCAAATGACATAATTATGTTCTTCTTTATGGCTGACTAAAATTCCATTGTGTATGCGTACAATTAGCCAATAAATATATGAAAAATGTTTAACATCAATAGCAATCAGAGAAATGCAAATCAAAACTACATTGAGATTCCATCTTACTCCAGTTAAAATGGCAATCACCAAGAATACAAACAATAATAAATGCTCACAAGGGGAATAGGAACTCTGATACGCTCTGTGGGACTATAAATCCATACAGTCACTATGGAAATCAGTGTGGAGGTTTCTCAGAAGATTGGGAATGGAAACTCCATGTGACCCAGCGATACCACTCCTGAGCCTCTTCCCAAAACAACTGAAGCCAGAATATTATAGAGACACATGTATATTCATTTTTATAGTAACATAATTTACAATGGTCAAATTATGGGACAAGCTTGTCTGTCCTTCAATAGATAAATGAATTTGTTTTGTATTTTGAACATTTTTAATCTAAGGTTTCATATATTTTATCATATGTTAGCAAATTATAGTGCTGTATATTTATGAGGCACAAAGTTGTAATTCTTAAAATATTCTAGATTAAATCAAGTTCATTAACCTGCCCATAACCTTAAAACTTGTTTATTTGAAATTTACTCTCTTGGTGATATTGAAATGTAAAGGCTAAATTAGTAGGTGTATTAACCGTTTTATGCTCTTAAACTTAAAATAAAACTTATCCATCCTGACACTTCATCTCCTTTAACCATCATCTTCTCATTTCTCCTCACCCTAGGATCTTTACCAAAACATATTCTACCCTTTACTCCAAATTATCCAATTGTTTTAGATTTTACAAATAAGTAGAGACTTGTTATTACTTCCATTTCTATTAGATCCTCTTTTTTTTTTTTTTCGTGTCTTATTTCCCTGGCAAGTATTTTTAGTGGTATGTGGACTAAAAGTGGTGAGATGAGAATCCTTGTGTTGTTCCAAATCTTTGAGGAATGGATTCCAGTTTTTCACTATGAAGTATATTATTGGCTGTGGGGCTTATTACATATTGTCTTCATTGTGTTGAAATACAATTTTTATACCTAATTTTCTGAGCTTTTTAATCATGAAAGGATGTTGAATTTTGATACATGATTTTTCTGCAAATAATGAAATATGATTTTTAAATGTATTTTGGGAGTGCATTGCAACTATACATTATAGTGAGGTTCAGTGTGATAAAAATATGAATACATACCACTCTTAGTATATTACCTTCTATATTCACCCCCACTTTCCCTTCCTCCCTCCCCACATGTGTTAGTAAAATTGGTAGTAGTAACAACCTCACATATTGCTGTATTGTTATTTAAAAATGTGGAAAGTGACACCTGTAGAGTAGGGGAAGAAAATTTAGATAGAGTTAGAGAGGAAGAAATGAAGAAGGATCTTAAGATGTTTAGCCTTGGCTCTTTTAATTTTGTGTATCACATTTATTAACTTGAAATGTTGATCCATTATTACATTTCAGAAGTAAATCCCATTTGTTTAAAAGGCATGATTTATTTAATATGTTATTAGATTTGGTTTGTTATTGTTTTCTTTGGGATACTTGCATTTTTTTTTACAGTCACTAAAATACTGATCTGTAGCTTGTGATGTTCTTGTCTACCATTGATTATATTATTTAAAAATGCATCCATTTCTTTCAAGTTGTCCAAATTTTGCACATTTATTTGTTCATGATAATCTATTGTGGCTCTTTGTATTTCCTTGCTGTCAGGTATAATATATCCACTTTCATTTCTGATTTTTTTTATTAATTTTTCTCTTTTGTACTTGGTTAGCCTAGCTAGAGCTTTGTTAATTTTGTTTATCTTTCAAACAACTAACTCTTAGTTTTGTTTATCATTTGCATTGTTTTTCTAGTCTCTAATTTATTTATGTTATGATCCTTATTTCCTTCTACTATCATTGGGTTTAAATTTGCTTTATTTTCTTTTATGTGAAGACATAATATAATATAAAACTTTTATATCTAATATAAAAACTTTATATATATAAAACACTTGATTGTCTTATAAGTCTATATATGTGATAAATATATGTGATATATGTATATATGTATATATGTATATATATATATGTGTGTGTTTTATATAAATAAATAAATAAATAAATATGTAGGGAGGAAGGAAGGGAGGAAAGAAGAAAGGAAAAATCCAATCCAAGTGAAATTTTCAGGACAACCTCTCAATTTTATAATTAACTTATGGATATTTTCAGCGTAAAATTTTCCCCACCACTTTTATATAATTTTTTATTTCTTTTTATTTCCAAGATTGCTAACTTGCTTTTTTTACATGAATACCTTCTATTTAACACCAGTTTTTTGTAGTTTATTATTCTTGTTACCAGTGTTGTTCCTTCATCCATCCATCTCATTGATGACTTATAAACATACTGAAAACCTTGTTCAGAATCATTCTATTGTCTTTAATTTTGTTTGTAGTAAATTTATATTCGCATTATTATTTGGGCTCTCTTTCCCAGAACTAGAATTCTTCAGTTTAGTTTTAAATTTTGATCTGTGGGCTCTATGTGGAATGTTTAGTGTGAGTGTGTGTGTGTGTGTGTGTGTGTGTGTGTGTGTCACTCTTTCTTGCTCACCCCTTATACAAAACACCTTTTTGTCACTCTGCCTGACATTCTTAGAATCTTAATTCCAGAACTAGGACTTTCAGTGGTCATGAGAGCCTCTTGTCTTGCAGTGACATTTGAACACTGTGTTCACAGAATGTCCTTCTAGTTCCTGATGATCGAGCAGTGTCCATGTCTTCCTTCCTCCTGGACACACAGGTCACAGTCACTGACCAGCAGGAGCAGGTTTTTCCAGTCTGTTCTCACTGACCTAGTCTTCTTTTTTTTAAGCTATAATCCTAATTTCCTGCTCCCAACTCTTTTGAAATATCTTCAGGCCCGGTCACCCAAGGTAAGAAAGTTCCATTCTTTCCTACATATTTCCAGACCTAGACTAGTTATCCCTGTTGGTCTCATCACTTTTCTTTGCTGGTCTCCCGGTGGACTCGTCTTGCTATTGAACAATTTTTATTTAAGTGATGTTTCTGTCACTGATGGGTGTGTGTTGGGTGGTTTTGGTAGCACAGAGATTCAGAGATTCAGACCCAAGTATAGAATAGACACAGTTGGCCAACTTCAGATCCAGACTCAGTTTATTCACATGCCGCTTGTGTGATTTGGGCACATTCCTTAATCTGTTTCCTCTCACCCCCCCCCCAGCTATAAAGATAATACTGCTGTTAGAATTAAATGAGATGACAGATGCAAAAGACAAAATGTGATGAGTGGTCATTGCTTGTGAATGGTGATTCCAAGAATGCAATTAGACCAGTCTTGACCAGGAATTATGATATTACAGATTTTAAAGAAAACTTTGTTGAGAAAATCACAAAAGAAAGCAATTACTAGAGAAAATAGTGAATAAGTTTCTGATAGTCATTTATTTATTTTCTAACGCATATTCAGGCAGTCCCCAACTTGATGGCTTGACTTAAGATTTTTTTTCAACTTTACAGTGGTGTGAAGGCTGTATACAGTTAGTAAAGATACTATATTTCAAATTATAATTTTTTCTGGATTATATGGTAGGTTTGTTCTTATTCTTCTGAGGATCCTCTATATTGTTTTCCAAAGTGTTTGCACTAATTTGCAGTCCCACCAAAAATGTATTAGAGTTTCCACTTCTCCACATCCTCGCCAGGATTTATTGTTTGTGTTTTTAATTATTGCCATTTTAGCCAGGCATGGTGGTGCACACTTGTAATCCAAGCATCTGGTAGGCTGAGACAGGAGGATCGTGGTTCGCAGACAGTCTCAGTTACTAAGTGAGCCCCTTTGCAACTCAGTGAGACCCTGTTTCAAAATAAAGTGTTAAAATAGGGCTGAGGGTGTAGCTCAGAGTTAGAATGCCCCTGGGTTCATTCCCAAGTACCACAAAAAATAAATATAATTAAAAGATTGCCATTCTAGTTGGAGTTATGTAAAATCACAGGGTAGTTTTGATTTGCATTGGAGCTACTAGTATATGATAAGATACTGTCCTGCAATACTGTCTGAAGCAGTGAGCCACAACCCTAGTTGTCCACATGATCACAGAGATAATAACTGGTACAGAACAGAGAGTGGTATTGCTAAGCTGTGAGGCTTCATAGATTTGTTGTGTTTTATAAATTTTCAGCTTATATTTCAAGCTCATGTTGATTTATTAAAATAAACCTTTTCCCATGGAATATTTTGTATTAATTAGTAACACATACTTTTAGTGATTAGTAATATAATATATTATGCTACTAATATAGTATAAAATTACTCCTGTGTGAATAACAGCCTATAATAAGGCTGAGATAGTTGTTTCGCTATTTGAACACCATCCTAGCTCTGTGGACATACAATCAGAACATTCCATATAGCATTCTTTTGAAAGTGATATAACAGGGTCTGTTCCAAGACTTATGAAACACTGACAAATTATCTTACAAAACATTTTTCACTTTATAACTCTATCAAAATGTGGCAGTACCAAATATATTTTAACGTAGTCAGATCTAGTTGGCACTAGCCAATTTTAACATTTTTAAAGTACAATATCATTGTGATTTTGTCTTTCTTAAAATTTTATTGGTGCATTGTAATCATATATCTTAATGGGATAAAAGATGGTGGAGGTATACGTGCAGACTCAGTTTTAACATTTTAGAGCTATATCAATCCTAGTTTCATGTCCGGTGAATCTGTGTTGAACTATCTTCTTCTACTGACAAATTGCATTTCAGCTTTTGCGTAAAGTCTAATGTAATCCTCTTCAAAGATTTCTGTTAAAGTCCCAATTCCCCACCATCATAATTTTGTTTATAGGGATACTAAAAATACTTCAGTGAATTCTTTCTGAATGTTATAATCCGTACTCAGTAAAATTGCAAAATCAATTTCCAGAAGAGGAGACATAGTGTATCTTAAATTAATTCCTTTATTATATTCAAGTAAAATGTTCATTAAAAGGGTGAACTTTTGAAACTTGAGATCATTTTATGGTTCAACATATGGACAACATTGATGAACATTCCATATGACCTTCAATAGATTGTCATTCTACAGTTGAATGCTGTGGTCTATTAATGTCAATTTAGCTAGGCCATTAATAAGCCATTTGTATCTTATATTTTCTTACTAATTTTTCTACTTTTGAAAACAACTCATTTTCTAGTTTTTCTATCAATTATCAAAAATTATTATAAACTTTTCATTATAAATTTGAATATTTACTTCTCTTTTTGGCTCAAAGAGATTCACTTTAAAATTCTATTATTAGTATATAATAACCCTTGGCTATACATTTTAATTTATGTGACTCATTATGTACATAAATAATAATGTACATAATTGTCATACTGATGTGTTAATCCTCTTATTATAAACTGCCTTTTTTTTTCTAAAATCTACCTGAGATTTAATATTGGCAGATAACTTATAATTGATATTCATACAATGTATCTTTTTTCTATCTTTTCAACTTTAAAGCTATTTTTTATTTAAATGTGTCTGTGTAGACAATATACAGTTAGATATTCTTTTTTGTACCTTGTAATTAGTGAAAATAGTGAGATTCAAAGTGATACATTTATAGGCAAACCTCACTTTGTGTGTTTTTCTCTGGATTCTATCCTGTTCTCCACTCCTCCCTCACTTTACACATTAGTGAGATTGGTAGTGACATAATTGCTCATGACCATAACATTATTTGATGTTCCCTCCCTCAAGCCTCCCTTTTCTTCTCTCCCTCCCTGTTACCCTTCTACTATTTAATGTTTCCCTCTCCTTTTTATCTGAAGTCCTTCTTCTTTTCTATTTTGTAATTTTAGCCAACCCTACAATCCCTGCCATTTAATTTTAATGTTGATTCATTTACATTTAGTGTAAATGTAAATATAGTTTATTTAGGTTTATCATTTTATTATTTGTTTGCTATTTATCTTACTAATATGCCTCTCTCTTTTTCTGCCATTCCTTAAAATAATTGCATATTTTTATATTGCGTTTTCATCCTTATATTAACTGTTTATGTATACTTCCTTGGAGTTTTTAGTCAGTGATTTAGAAAATATGTTGCACCATTTTTACCTTAGAACAATTGAGCCTAAATTAGTATCTTTCCTCTTTATACATAATTATAAGCTTGCAAAAATATACTTGCCTTTGCTATTATCATCATACCAATTATATTAACAACCATTAAAAAGCTTTCAACACAGGGTTATGTTTTTCTTTATAAAGTTTCAAGTCCTTTCAGTAAGTTAAAGAAAAATAAATATACTTATCTATTTCTTCATGGGTATCTACATAAATTATCCAATGATCTTTATTTTTTTCTGGTGACTTCTCTCTCTGTTTTGCCTGAAGGACCTCCTTTACTCTCTTTTTTTATTTTCTTTCTTTTCTTTCCTTTTTTTTTTTTTTTTTTTTTTGGTGGTACTGGGAGTGGAATCCAGGGGCTTTCTACCTCCAGGCTTTACTCCTAGCCCTATTTTATATTTTGTTTGGAAACAGGGTCTCACTAAGTTGCTGAGAGCCTCACCAAGTACATGAGGCTGACTTTGAACCTGTGCGATCCTCCTGTCTCAGCCTCCCAAGCGCTGGGATTACACGCGTGTGCCACCACTCCTGGCTACTCTTTTTTTAAAATTCATATTGATGGGCAATAATTTCTTACCACTTGCTTAATTTAAAATATTTTATCAGCATTTTTGAAAGCTAATTTAACTGAATATGAAACTTGGGGATAACATATTTTAGTCTTTCTGCATCTTAAAGACATGGTTCATCTGTTTAAGTTTTGTTTCACTCTGGTTGATGCTTTTCCCATTCTTATTGCACCAATATCTCTGTCACTATTCCTTCAAGTATATTTTCCTGTCCCACTTTCTTCATCCTTGCCTTCTGTGACCACAATCAGATGTGTACTGCGATGCTCAATATTCTTGAAGGCTCTGATTATTTTCCCTCAATTGCTTTTTTTATTCTTCAAGTTCATTAATTTTTTTCTTTAGACATGGTTAACTGGCTATTAGGCCCATCCAGTTATTTTTATCTCTTTATCATATTGTACAATTCTAGAATTTTCATATAAGTCTTCAGCATAGCTTCCATTTCTCTAGTATTGGTTTACATATGTTAATTTACCATGCATTTTTTCATATATTTCTCAACTTATTTATAATAATTGTAAGGCCTTTTTTTATAATTGGTACATCTGAGTCACCTTATGTTTCCATTGACCAATTTTATCTTTCTTGATATGGATCATATTTTCTTGTTTCATTGCACATTTAGTAAATTTTTTAAGTCAGGTAATAAATATTAAGAATGATATGTAAAACTTTCCCTAATATGTGAAAACTAGGGAGAAATGGGTAATAGGAGGAACTCTAGTTGAAGAAGGGCCCCTATAGAGGAACAGTTATGGTGATCTATCTGAGGGGACTGGAGGGGGAAGATGGAAACTCTTGAAAGCACATGATGTACTTTAATAAAAATATCAAATTCAATTGCTAAATCAATCATGGGAATGAGGGAGGGGGAGGGAATGGGATGGGGATTGGATAAAGGCTTTTTGGGTATTGTGTGCATGTATATTTGAAGTTTGACTACAATGCACCAATAAAAATATATTTTAAAAACTTGCTATGGTGATATATCCCTGTAATCCCAGTGACTCAGGAGGCTGAGGAAGGAGAATGGCAAGTTTAAGACTGACCTCTGTAACTTAGCAAGACCCTATCTCAAAACAAAAATAAGATAAAAATAGTTGATGTATAGCTCCGTAGTAGACTGTCTGTGTTTAATTCCCAATACCACTAGAAAAAAAAAATAAAACTAAAACAAAAAGGAGCAATGTGTTATGAAAGATCAATTCTGAATTCTTCTATGTTTCTCTGAAGAGTGAAACTAGCATTAGCAGGCTCTTACTTTGGGTAGACTCTAATTGAAAATGGTCTCTCAAGTGGTAGGTAATAACGGCAATCTCTGCCCGGTTATTTCAGTTTCTAATTACTGGGCTTTGTTTAGGTGTTTGTAGCTTTGCTTCTTTTTGTTGTGGTTGTAGTAGTAGGACTGTACTCTCCAAGGTCTGAAAGGAATCTAAACATTGGAAATTGCTTATATTGGCTTCGGGTCACACCTCTTGCAACCTTACCTTTTCAGGATTTGTGTCTTTTCTGGCTACGTGGACATCCCCAAAACCTGGCTCCTGACATCTCAAGTAAATAGATTATGGCTTTCTACCATAAGAACTGTATTCAGTTTAGTGAGTATTTACTAGTAAAAGGACACAGACCTCTCAATCTCACCTGTTGTGATGTATCCTTTAAGGTCATACCGGTCTTCTCTGAACCTCCTCTTCCTTCCAAGCCACCTTCAAGTTGTTTGGTTTTGTGCATTGATTTCATTTTTTTTTTCAGATTTTTGTCTTCGTTATCCACAAGAGAACTGATCCTATCAAGCTACTTTAGCATTCTTAAGGGCCAGAAACTGCACCATGTATTTTAAATGTTTTAGATTTACAAACTGTGGATATGCCTGCGAAATTCCACTTATCCAAAACTTCAAATTCTACTCTCCCCAAATATCTCAAAAACCAGTATATCTTGAGATCAATGAAACTTATAAAAATAAAATAAATCTGTGAGGCACTAGCACTGTTGAAAACCCACGGTGCTGCTTCTCATTCTTGCCTGCACAGTCATCCCTTCAGTATCTGTGGGGCAAAAACCCTGATAGGAAACAGCACAGTGTCATACTTAACCTATGCACATCTGCCTGTGTGCTTTAAATCATCTCTGGATTCCATCTACTACCCAGTGCAATGTAAACGCTCTATAACTAGGTCCTCTGCTCCATTGTGTGGGGAATAATAACAAGAAAAATGTGTGTGTTCAGTACACACATAATTTATTTTTCAAATATTTTCCATCTGGCAATTGGTTGAATTTGTAGAGGCAAAGCCCAAAGATACAGAGAGCTGATTATAATTGCAGCAATACAATGCCTGCTGTGTTTTGAATGCTTTCACCCAACCTAATGTTGAAATTTAATCCCAATCTGTGAAGTACTGAGAGGGTGCATCTAGGCTGGGCCTTTAAGAGGTGGTCACATGATTAAGAGGGAATCATGTATTTTCCTTCTCAGTAGGGAGTTTCCACACTCTGAGGGCATGATCATGTGTGAGTGGGTCGGGATAAAGTGGAGCTGCACCGTGTGCTGGCTTCTTCTGCACACAACCATTTCTCCTCCTTCCTCCTTTCTGCCTTTTGTAGAGCAGCGTGAAACCCTTACCAGAAGTTGAGAGATGCTCTGAGACCTTCAGGACTTTTGAGCTAAATAAACCACTTTTCTTTACGAATCTCCCTAGTCTCTGTTACAGAAACAGAAATTAAACTAAGACACTGCCTAAGCCTCATTTGGTGGCAGTAAACCTATCTTCATCTAGAACAGACAAAACTTAACTTGAACATTTAAATGAAGACGTGAAATTTCAAGAATGTAGTAGTACATGGCCATGAAATTTTCTAGACAGATGGAAGTACTTTATACTTCTGCTGTCTTACCTGGTAGCGACTAGCCACACATAGCTACTGAGCACTTGAGACATGGCTGATGGTACTAAAGAACTAAAACTTGCATTATATTTAATTTTAAACAATTTAAATTTAAATATAAAAGTCCACACATGGTGCATGCCTGAGAAGTATAGGTAGAGTGGAAATAAAATAAGCAGGAGGTGGAAAGAGGAGGCAGAAGCCATTCTTGACTAAATAATCAAGAATATTTCAATATATCATAATAAATCAGAGTGAAGAATTCTATGGCTTCATACCAAAACAACATTTAATCATATACCACTTTCTCCTCCAAAACACTGAATACTGAATACTGTATTCCGGAGGAAATACAGAATAGAAAATAACGACTCTTTTTGAACTACATTTTTAGGAATGAGAAGCAAACTTAAAAAATAATGAAATGTATGTATTAATGGGCTAAGTGTATCTACAGTAGGTTTTATATAATCCCCACTTCCCAAGTCAAGATAAAACTCACCTTTACTATATATGATTTTTATGGTAAGTATGTATGTATATAAGAAAGAATCCCATCTTATTTAGAGTATAGCCTTTAAGCTCATGAGAAAATCATGCTCAAAATGACCCTTAAATATTTTTCTTATATCCACCATAACCATATGGAGCTACTGCTCCATAAATTACGCACAGACTATCTTTCCTCCTGGACTAGAAGAAATTATCCATAGAAATCAAAGTTTGGTCCTAAGTATCTGCATTTGGGTTATACAGAAAATCCAAACCTCTTCTTTCTTTAATGTTACTAAATAATTAAGGTTTTAGACTATTTGGGGAATCATAATGAAAATATAGTAAGAATATTAGATAATCTCTGAGCACCATTACCATATTAAAAAATACTGATTGGTCAAAAGCATGTCCTAATTAAGTAAGGTGTCAACACAAACTGGCTGCCACTGTCTGGTTCTAGAGTGTATTTAACCTGACATGATTCCTTTCTCCGTATGCTTCTATTTTTTTTTTCTGATTGGAATTTTCAGGAATCTTTGAATAATGAAGTTATACCCATGCTAAAGCACAAATAAATAATAGCATTAATTAGCATTATACACTTATTTTGGTGGATCCTGAATTACAACTATGTTAGACAGATGAACAGAATACAACTTTTTTTATTTTATTATATTTAGCCCATTCTAAAGAGCAATGTGTGACATTTCTCTCTTTTTTCTAAAAAGCCACCATATGAATAGCACAGCTATCATAGGAACATTTTTCTCTCATCGACTTACAAATCTTTTTGCTTTCTTATTATGAAATTAACGGTGATAATATTAAGAATATTAAAATGCGCCGAACACTTAAAAGCATACAAGATTCTGATCCTGGCTTTCAGAAAAATATCTTCACTCTTCATGTATGAGTTCTTTTAAATCTTAAATTGAACCTCCCAACAAAACCACTCTCTATTGACTAGAAGTGGTTGATGCACTACACTATTTTATAAGAAGAGTTGTGTTTTTATTTGAGGATGGGATGATTTTTCATTTTGAATTATTGTTTGGTCTTTTTCCCATACAATTCCATTTTGAGCCAACGGCGCATGCAAATTGCCTTATTTATTACCCAAAGATCAGGGTCCTGTGTTTTTTGTGTTTGTTCAGTTCCTTCGCCGTTATTGACTTGGGCCCATAAAGTGATTTCGTGACTCTAGATTCTCTTCTGCTTCTCCCTATTAGTCCGTGTGCTTTCCCATCTCTCTGGTGTTAGGCTGTCACTGTGCCCCATTTGAACATGTTGCTTTCATCTCTTGCTATTGTCCATGGTCCAAAGACCAATATATTTAGAAAATTGTTTCCTTCTGTGTACCTCCTCTCTTCCTACAAGCCTAAAATGTGACCCTTACAGTCAGAGGACTGAATCAATGCACAAGACTCCTTCCGAGTCTGCTCCTCTCTCTGATTTCTGGAGAGTTTACCTTTCTGGGGGAAAGACCTGGTTTGTTTAGACCATCACATATACCCAGACCAACGTTAGAGATGGGGGGAAAGGGAGAAATTACACATTAACATAGCCCCTGCAGTGATTTCTGTATCATGTTGGATATTTTTCCAAACACAAATATACCCTTATTTCTAAATCTTTAAAAACTCAAAATATGTTTTGATGCATTATCTACATAATCACTGACTTTTCTTTTTGAAGAGAGGGTAACGGGTGTCATGTGTATGTAAATAAAATCCTTCGGCAACTAAAAAAAAGTGTTTGATCATTTTTTTCTTCCACATCCTTCTTCTGGTGAAGATATTCAGCAGGATGATTGTAATAAAAGAGGGCCCTCACATTTATCCATTGATCTGATGGATATACTTTTTGATCCTTATAAGCCAGGTGGCAGAGGTAAACGGCACAGGGACATCTCATGGCATCACTCACAGGCACGTCGCCGGCTTGGCGGGGTACAGGGACACCCCACTCAAATCCTCTGTTGATGTTTTGCAGCGAACCTTAGAGGAACAAGAGTTCAAGTCCTGGGCATACCTCAGAGAGTGTCCACAGACCTACATGCTCTCTCTCTCATGTAGCAAGTAGCAAGACTTGCTTTTCCACAAGTAGCAAGACTAGCTGAGGATTCTCAGATCATAGCATTTAGACCACAGAAAGGCAACCAAACTTTCTATTTATATCATCACAGATGGTCTTATAGAGAAGGACAGCTCAACTGAATGACTTCCTGTCTCTATGACCTTTGGTAATTTACTTAACCTCTCAGAATTGGTCTCCACATAGGATTTCGAGGAATTAATTGAGATAGAATATATGAGATGCCCAGAATGAGAGCTTGATAAATGAGTGTGGTTCCTGCTGATGCTGGTGATAATGGTGGATGTTTCATTTCCTCTGCATAAGAAAATAGATCCTGTAGAGATCATAACTTGAAAACCAGAGTAACAAAGGACCTTTCATGCCCCCATTGCAAATAATCCAGAAGCACTTGTTGCCTTCCCTGACGGTGAAGAGAATCAGATCAAGAAGCTGCGCCAGGAGCAAGACATGGGGGCAGAGGTGGAGGGGCAGAATGCAGATTTTGGCAGGAGATGCTGTCTTAGTCTGTTTTCTGTTGCTGTAACAGAACTCCGTAGACATAGGTAGTTTATAAAAAGTAGAAGTTTATCTGGCTCACAGCTCTGGAGGCCGGGGAATCTGTGAGTATGGTGCCAGCCTCTGCTCAGCTTCTTGGGAGGGCCCCCTTGCTGTATCCTTTTGTGACAGAGAGTATCACACAGTGAGACACGGTGTACACGGCAGCTCAGGCTCACCTTCCTCATCTAAGAGGTAAATGCCATCCTGGGAACCCCACCCTTCTTACTTTATTTCACCTTAATTACCTTTCAAAGATTCCACTTCAAAACACCATTAATGTCTGACTATGGGGACTGTTTCCAACACATAAGTTTTCAGGGGACACATTTAAGCTATAGTAGAAACAGGATGTAAATCCGGGGTGAACAGCCAGGACAGAGTTTCCTAGAGGTCAGAGAAGCCATAGCTGTCCAATGACAGCTATGCTGATATCCTGGACCCCTAGGTCTTGTCACCAGTGCCTGAGGGCCGGGCCTACAGTCTAGCAGGGTGATAAGAGAAGCTCAGAGACATCACTGTTTGGGCTTGGCAGGAGAAAGAAACTTTTACTGAGGTGGGGCTTCAAGTGCAAAGGTTAAAAGGACTGTTAGCATCTCCCACCAAAGTACGAGCTTCACGGAAAATACAGTGAAAGGTGGTTAAATTATTCTAGGTTCCTCTTGCTCCACATTGAGAGTATGTCAGAACACTCAGAGCCATCAAGTATCTGTATACCATCATCAAGATAGAGCAGATCCTACCATGCCATGCCCACTAAGCCAATGGGGATGAAGGATGATGGTACTAAGCAATTGCCTCTGGTCCTGAGACTGGTCCTGCATGTACTAGTATTGGGAAAAATTAAATGTGCCAGTATTGGGAAATATGTGAAAAACAAAAACAAAACTCCAGTATTAGCAAGCTAGAAGCTTCAAGGAAAGGGCTGCAGATTTTCAGGTGTCCAGGGTAATTAGCAAGAGAATAGAAGAAGCCAAAAGCCTAGGGTCTTTTTACATTTCTAAGAGAAGCAAACTTCCTCAAGGATGTGGGGGAATGCCATGAGCCTCCAAGACATCCTAGACTCTGGATAATCAACTTAACACATTTTGGACTGTAACATAAGGCATGGGATATGTGCCTGAGACAGGGCAGGTCTACAGGAACCTCCACATCAAAAGACATGCCCTGGAGAAAGGGCGAATCTAGTCAGGTCAGAAGACTGGTTATAAAAGACTCTGTATCTAAAAAGACTTCGATGACTTCTTTTCAGGTCACCCCCCGCCCCTATACTATTTCAGGTATAGGGCTGTATTAATATACATTCTATCTTTCTATCTTTGTAATAATAAAGTGGCTTAAGCTTGCAGAGTTCGGACTAGAGTTTTCTATACCTAGTTCAGAACAAGAACCCACAGTTACAACTCTCTCACCGTAACTGGAACAGTTTCAGGAGCCCAACAAGGTACCCGGAACAGTTCCAGCACTGTACCAGTTCCCCCAACCATAATACTGCACAGTGCCAGTTCTGAGCTAAGGTCCTCATAAACCCTTCTGATCATTCCTGTGGCCACTACTGCCTCTCTGTAAATGAAAGCCTGCAACAATCTTTTCTAGACTCAGGATAAGAAAAGCAACTGATCTGCCCAGCGTGGTGGTGCACACTTGTAATTTGGGAGGCGGAGACAGAAGGATCACAGTTCATGGACAGCCTTAGCTACTTAGTGAGGCCCTTTATAACTCAGTGAAACCCTGTTTCAAAAAATAAAGAAGAAAATACAGCTGGGGGTGTTGCTCGGAGGTAGAACACCCCTGGGTTTTATCCCCAGTACCACATTTTAAAAAGGAAGAAGAAAAGCAATTGTTCAGGAGCCAATAAAAGAGTCAGTTCAAGTAAAATGGTAGATATTTGAGCATAAGTCATGCTTAGGTATTTGAAACCAAGTCATGTGCTGGCAAAACATTTCATAATGTGTGCCTGAATTAAGCCCAGAGTGAGGGAGACCATGAAAGAGCAGACCTTGAAGTCCACTTCCGCTGAAGTAAAGGCAGAACTCTCATTAGCCAAGTTTCTTGAGTGAAGAAGAAGAGGCTTCATGTCAATGAAGTTAACTGTTGAGAACAAAGTGTTTTAACTTCAAATTGTCATTCAGGAAAGAAATTTTGAGTACTCTTTTAAAAAAATTGGCAGTTGTCATTTAATATATGATGTGATCTAAAAGCATATTATTTTTTAATGTTACCTAGGAGATTTCATCAGCTTCATGACATCCTTAATCTTTGGTGTAATTGTCTAAATTGATAGAACATCTTTTATTAAACTGATGGTGGCATATTCTGCCCTTCCAGAAGTCAAGTAAACAGGTGTGATTATTCAGGTCTCTGACTTCTCACTTCCATTGTCTCTCTGTCTTTTTTTTTTTTCCTTAACCCTCCTTAAACTCTTTGATAATGATAAAAGTGACATTGTTTTAAAAGATAAGAAGTGCCTAAATTATTGTCTCTATGACCTTTGTTGTTTCTAGGACACCAGTAGGTTTTGCTAGCAAAATAGTTTGGAGACTTTTTTCTTACAAAGGATGCCTGGCATTGTTCCATACGAAAGCATACATCAGTCCTGGTAAGAACAGTTATTAAGCCATCATCTTTGCTCGGGAAACAATTTAATCAACATAAATTTGGGGAGCATTTTTAAGATTTCTGTAGAAAAAAAAACAGTATTTTAAAGAAAAGATGGAAGAACATCATCTATAGATTATATTATCTGCAGGTACATATGTAACTTTATAACTGTGCTTTATTAAAACAAGTAAGATCAGTTTCAGGGATAATTACTTGTAACTTTTTTTTTCTTTTCCGGTACTAGAAATGGAACCGAGGGGCATTCTACCTCCGAGCTACACCCCTAGCCCTATTTTTTAGTCTTTTATTTTTTGAAACAAGGTCTCACTGAGTTGTGAAAGGCCTCACTAAATAGCTGAGGCTGTCCGCGAACCACAATCCTCTGGTCTCCACCTCCTGAATGCTGGGATTCAAGCATGCACCACCATGCCAGGCTTCCTTATAACCTTTTGATATACACAGCATGCAACTGTTGCTAGAGTATATCTAATGTATTAAATATAAGTTTCAAGAAAAGAATTATTGGGAGAGTAGAATCTAGACAAATTGCAGAGCTAAAAATTCACGTAACATGCCAATCATACTTACCCTCTAAAACTGGCTATTTCTTAAATAGAGACACTGAGACACAGTGGCTGTCTTAATGCTAAACTTAAACCTGTATGCTTTCTTAAAAAAATGTCATTAAACCCTCACTGGGACGGGCAGTGTACAATCAAAGGTTGAAGGTCACTGATGGGCAGCTATCATTCTCTTTTCTTTTTGGGACTTCAAAATAAAGAAGCATGATTTATGTATGCTTTCTAGTTGCACCGTCTGCAGCAAGAGTATGACACTTCTACCACTGATTCTTGAAGGACACGGAGGAAACATCTTTGAAGGCAAAAATTATGATAAAAACCTCTTTTTTCCCTGTTACCAAAAAAAAAAAAAAAAATGTGGGTATTGCTTTTTCTGTTTCGCACCCAGCTAGAAGCATAGTATATACTCAGGGAAAAGGATCCTGGTTTCTGAGAGGCACCTAAAATAAAACATACACTGAAAAATAATAATATTCATTAAGGAAAATAATAGAGCAGGCAGTGATAGTCATTTGCTGGAGATTCATAACTCTTCAGATTTCTCATTCATAAGAAGTTGTGGGTTATGTCTCTGGTTTTAATAGTCTGGCTAGCTTTCTTTTTATTATTGTCTCAAAAGATGATTGACTTTGAATGTTAAGACAATGCAAATACACACAAAAGGCCGGCTTTACTCACCACCTCTTTGTGTTTGGGTGTACATTTCGGTATGGCATAATATTTCCACTTGCACTGGTTTCCTGGCATGAAAATGTTTATTGCGCTCATTAGCTAAGAGGGTATCGGCACTGGTCCAACGAACACAGATCTGCCTTCTGATTTCAGCCATTAAATTGCAATGGGATTCGCGGGCTTAACATTGTGGGTGTGAGAATAATAAAATGGAACTCCATCTTTAGCCGGTTACCATGGATGCAGTTAAAGGTCATAGTGGCAGCTGTTAACTAGTTGCCTTTTGAGCAGAGCTTCCCCTCCTGCTCTTGCTTTCCAGAAATTTCCTTTCTATAGGTCCATCCTAGAATCCCTTCATCAACCAGGGGGACATCTCTTTAAGACAACAGTCTCCTCCGGCTTGTGGATATGATAAAGAGTCAGAAGGTAAACGCCTTCATGAAAATATACAGTGTTGTCTTGGGTTCAGCCTCCTGAAATACTTTCTCATTTTCTGCACACCACTCTACACTTGCCAACCAAAAAAAAAAAAAAAAAAAAAAGTATAGTATAGTAAATTCCCAGCTCCGTTTAAACTGGTAATGGTTTCGGGCACTGAGGCATTCACAACTCACAACGTGAAACATCAACTTCTTCCTCATTCGGCCCAAAGTCCTAGGAGTTAATTCCCTGTACTGCATGAAGTGTCAGGGTAATTACCGCTGATCAGCCCTATTTCTCTGTGTGCTGCCCAGCGCCTCAGCCCCCTGTTTACGGATGCACCTCCACTGCGCCCAGCCTCTTTCATTCAACCCAGCTTCTTAATCGAAAGGGCTTGGACAATGTCAGGATTTTTCAAAGAGAAGTATGGGGGGGGGAGACAAAATTAAAAGTAGTCAAGCAAAATAAAGTTCATGGAAAGAGACCTGAAAGCACTACAAAATATTTCCTGATGTCAACACTTCATTTCAATGGATCTTAAAACTCCTATTTATTTCCAGAAGGTGCTGTGAGCCTTGCTTTGGACAACCTACCAGATCATATTTTGCAATAGCTGGGGAAACGTGGAGCTTAAAAAAAAAAAAAAAAAAAAAAAAAAAACACCACTTTTGGAAAATTTACAGTTTTCCTGTTCTGTGTGGGTAGAAGTCTTAACTATGCATAACTACATAAGCCAGAAGACAAAGAAACTTTCCCCTCCCCAAAAAAATGTTGTGTCCCTCTGTTTTAAACATACATTTTATATAACTTGTCATTTCATAAAAATAAATTAAGTATTATATGAGCCAAATGTTTCAATTCCACACAAGAGTGGTTCTGGGGACTCTTGGCAGGATGCCATGGTATTCATTTTTATTTCAAACACAATGTGAAGTCTTTAATTTTAATACACTTTGTAACTATAATGGTTATAAGGCAGAGGCTGTACTAATTCATCTTCGTCCCTTCTTGGTCCTGGAGAGATTTCATTGAGGAAAGAAAAAGGCCTTGATCTCATATATCCTAGGCACAAGAGGGCAGAGGGGAACAGGGAGGGCAGAAAGAAAATTCGGAGCCCAGCACCCTGGGTTCAGTGTCTCAAATACTGGCTCTGGTTTGGACAGGTTTTGCTTCCATGATCCGAGTCCCCAAATTTAAGTAATTGTCAAGTAGAAAGAAAAAGAGTGAAAAATGTCCTGTCACCTGGGGCTCGTCCCCAGCTCGGTGTCTCTGCTCTCACAACCCTTTAGCTGAAACCCATTGGTAAGCCAGGCATGGTGATGCATGCTTTTAATCTCAGCATTTGAAAGGCTGAGACAAGAGAATGTTGGTTCGAGGCCAGCCTCAACTACTTAGTGAAGCCCTTTGCAATTCAGTGAGACCCTGTTTCAAAATAAAGAATAAAAAATAGGGCTGGGGGTGTAGCTAGGAGATAGAATGCCCCTAGGTTCTATCCCCAGTACTGCAAAAAAAGAAAAGAGAAGAAAGAAAGAAAGAAAGAAAGAAAGAAAGAAAGAAAGAAAGAAAGAAAGAAGAAACCCCTTGGTTAACCATCTGACGGGAAGCTCTCCCTATCCTCCCCATGTGATAGCAAAATGGTCCTGGGCCAAATCCTTCTCCATGGCTTCTTTATTCTTTGCAACCTCCCTGGCCAAGAATCTGAGAACCAAACAGGAACAAGAAAACCAGAAGAGACTCTGGCCCCTGTTGGATACTGCCTACACTGCCAGAAAAAAAGAAAAAAAAAAAAAAAAAGGTGAGGCTGATTCCCAGTAAGAGGGGAAGAGGGGACACAGTACCACAAAAAAAAAAAAAAAAAAAAAAAAATATATATATATATATATATATATATATATATATATATATTGTATTGTGTGTGTGTGTGTGTGTGTGTGTGTGTGTGTGTGTGTGTAAGTCTATTAATCCACAGCGATAGTTCTGAGGCTTCCGAATGACCTCAGCAGCACAGTGGCATTTCTTCATTAAAGGGGCAGGATGGAGGTGGTGGGGAAGAGAAGTAGTTTCCATTCCCTGTACAACTGGATTATGGGGAACACGAGAATAACACGTTTCAAGCGATCACGGAGACTTCAGCTCTCCCCTTCTGATGCCACACTTCTAATCAGAGAATTTCTTCCTGTGCCTTGTTTACTGTTGATACTTTCTGGCTGATTGGAGAGGAATGACATTTTGACAATTTACTGTAGCAGTAAGCACTGTACAAACAAAAGGTGCTGATGAAAACTGGGACCCATTATTATGTAAATGACGCTGAGATACACAGAATCCATCTTCCAGCCACCATCATTGAGACCAGTTTTACTCAATGATAATAATTTTCATGATTGCAGACTTCAGAGTGATCAGGGATATGCTGGAGCTGTTGCATTTATCTACTGCTGGTACTTGACCCTTAATTAAATTCCAAAACTTTTTTATATAATAAAGTAAAATACAGCTGACATTTCTGTTCAAACAAAGAGCCTTCCGACACAGAGCTACCAAATATGATAAAGGTATTTCAGACTTACCTCGCTGTATTTATAGTAAACATGGATGGTACCGTGTATTTTTGAAAGCGAGCTTCAAGTTGAAAATGCAGGTGTGCGTTCGCAAGGCTTTGCAATTCGGCATTTCAGCTCTCTGCTCCTTAGACATGAGATGCTAAAGTCTTGCAAGCTCATCTCGGACACGTCATAATAATAATAGTATAAAAAATCTGCCTGAAAGACGTTTAAATGTGTTCTGAAAATAAGATCCGCACACGCCTTAAATCTCCCATCTTAATATCTAAACTATTCAGAGCGAGTCCTCAAAACTATGCTACTTATGAGGATCCAGGAAGCTTCATAAACTATCACTCCGGGTTTTGTATAAAAGGATATTTTCATCCTGAATGTGTTCTTGCCTTAAAAAGTGAAAGCCGAGGCAAATTTTAAAACAGCATTTTGACTTTAATGAAAAATTGATTGGCTAAAACAGATGTCAACTTGAAACTACAAAGAGCCAGGCATTATGCAGGTATCAGCTATTTCTGAAGAAATGGCTGACACCAGAGGAGACTTTGCCTAATGTGTTGTTATCCTCTTTAAATTCTGCCGGTGCTCCAGAGCATTTATTTACCTTGGAGTTCCCTTACTCTTCCAGGGCAAAGGAAAAAAAATTATATATATATACATATATATATATATATATATATATATACATATATATATATTCTTCATTTTGAATATGTTAATAAACACAAGTCAGCTTAAAAAGGGCAATTGTATGAGCCTCTTTTTTAATATTTCTTTCAATATACCCCTTTCTAAACAGGCAGCTCACAGAGCCAATGAGCTAAGAAGGTAATTACTTAAGTGGATTTCATGAAGAGTAGAAAGATGATTGTGCCACATTAAATAACAATTGTGTCCTTAATGATGTGTTGGGCTATAATGCAAACACCCCTCCTCCATCGCGGGCGGGCACTCCAGTGTACCTTTCTAATTACTCCAGTGGTTTCTATCCTCTGCCACGACTGGGGACTTTCAGCGCCTATGTAAACACAGAGGGAGCTGGTATATTTTTTTAAACTGCAGAGTCTGCAGCTGCATGGTCATTGATAAATTAGCTATGAATTTCTGAAATACTTCATATGAATATATAAACACTGTTTGTAGCTTTGTAGCTCAGAGAGAGACAGGGAGAGACAGAGAGAAACAGAGAGAGACATACTTGACTTGACAGAGGAACACAACCTGACGGGTTTCTTCTTTGTTGTGTGTGAAGATTCCAGATTTTTATAAAATCCAGGGAAGTGGTCCCAGAAAGCATAGGGGGGATGCAATGGACAAAATTCAAAATTAAAACAGGATTTTTTTTAAAGAGGGAGGACTATATAGTTCAGTACTTAAGTATCTCTCTTGAATAGGAGCAGGAAATAATATTGCAGTATATTAGCTTTTATTACTTTAGAATGTATATTCTGAGCACCATTACCCACTCCTATTTGTGTACACAGAGAGCCATCATATTAGATATATCCAATAAAAGGATGTGAGTTAGGATTCACATTAGCTGCTACCTAACATAGAGGAAGAATTTCACAGTGACGTAAGCTGGGGAGAAAAAAAAAAAAAAACATGACAAAGATAATTAGTCCCTGGCTAAAAATGTTCTTGTATGCTCTTGAAAGTGATTTTCATGACAATTTCTCCCATAGTCCAGAATAGTATCTCTTTGCAGACATGCATATCAAATACAAGGTCATTTTTCCTGATGTTAATATTAATAAATCTTAATTCTAGTCATATAATTCAAACAAAATGCATAAAATATAACATACTGTCCAAAGACTGAAGGAATATTTGATTAGCATTGTGCCCATTTTAAGGGAGAGAGAAATAAGACATCTGAGACTCAGAAAACTCTTCCGAAATTTCACTACCAATTAAATATACTGTAAGAGTGTAATGAACAAATCTCCTCCTTTTGTGTGTGTTTGTTGTGTTGATGAACGAAGGCATGTGGACAGGAGGAGATGCTGTAATGAGACTCCTAAGTAAAAGGAGAACTGTGATCAGTATTACCAGTGGACACAAACTTCCTGGTGTTTCCCAGATCCAGCCTGGGAAATGACTTCCAGCAAAACTGAATTTAGTCATCACAAAAGAAGTACCTCAGATGTTCCATGTCCCCGGCGGCTCCCTTGCAGGTGTAAGAACCCTCAGTAGGAGAGAGACGAGGAGAAGACCACCCATTCCTGGGTCGTGGTTCTCACACCATCTGACATCGCTTATTCATGTCTCCTTCCTGTTCACAGCGCTCCAGTGAGGCAGGGTATGGGCCGCAGAACACGCCCGCTTCATTGGAGCCTGAGTCTGACCCAGGTCTGATGGGCTCCACAGTAAGACTTGTTCAGAGCGTGATTGGGTGAGACAGACCTACCAGCACTGAAGCCCAAGTGTCATAATAGAACTAAGTTCTTTAATCAGTGCCAGAGACAAAGAATATCGCATCCCTGTAGAAGTGGTACCAAAGGCTAGTTCTCATCCCTCGTGTCCCTTATTCCCAGAGAGCTGCTCACACTGAAGGCCCCATAGGGTCTAGAAATAACAATAAAAAGTCATAGTTATGGGTAATAACAATGTTTCATATTGGATTCTACTTAGTAATACTCTTAATTAGTAATAAATTATTTGTAAAAATAATAGAGCAAGTTTTTTTTTTTTGTGTGTGTGTGTGTGTGGTACTGGGGGTGGAACCCAGAGGCTTTCTGCCTCTGGGCTATACTCCCAGACCTATTCTATATTTTATTTGGATACAGGGTCTCACTAAGTTGCTGAGAGCCTCACTAAATAGCTGAGGCTGCTTTGAACCTGTGTGATCCTCCTGTCTCAGCCTCCCAAGCGCGGGGATTACAAGCATGCGTCACCATGCCCAGCTTAGAGCAAGTATTTTTTTTACTGAACTCTAAATACTTAAAATGTGTGTGCCCATTTTACTGATAAGGGAATAAGAGGGGTAAAATAAATTACTTTCCTCAAACTTTAATAAGTGGATTATAAACAGGAAATGGCAGAAAAACCAAGGAAATTTCTATGAGGGTGTAGGTGCTGGCCTTCTCTTGGCACAATGTTTAAGTCTCAAAAGGCTTACCAGGTCTGTTCCTTTCAATGGCATTCTCTTTTTATAAGGAGACACTCCATCCATCCGAATGAGAATACCTGGTTATTTACAGTTCATTGGGTGCCAGAAACTATACCAAGGGTATTATTTGTATCCACTTTCAAAAGCAAGACGCTGGAAAATTCTAGAAAGTGAGAAAAATTCTAGAATTTTCTTTCCCCGTTTTACAAAGAAGGAAAGAAAGCCATTAAAATTAAGTGACTAGCTTGAGGCCATACAGTTAAGGACAGAGCCTATGATCTGAACTCAGTTAGGACTCCCAGGCATAGGCCAGTGTTCCCTCTTGCCACCCACAAAAGTACTGACTGTCACCACAGCCCACCCAGACCTCAAGCAGCATTGAAGTAGTGAATTTTGATTAAAATCATGTTATGAA
The DNA here is from genome assembly GCF_963383645.1 of Muscardinus avellanarius. Classification (NCBI taxonomy): domain Eukaryota; kingdom Metazoa; phylum Chordata; class Mammalia; order Rodentia; family Gliridae; genus Muscardinus; species Muscardinus avellanarius. The sequence continues at coordinate 82,200,620 of NC_137801.1, read as the reverse complement.
TGGCTGGAACGTTTGTTCTTTTAAGACCACCTATTTTGATACTTTGTGTGTGCATGGTTGGGGTATTACTGGGGACTGAACCCAGTGGTACTCTACCATTGAGCTAAGTCTCCAGATTCACTTTATGTTTTGAGAGAAAGTCTTGTGAAGTTGCCCAAGCTGGCCTCAAACTTGTGATCTTCATGCCTCGGCCTCCCAAGTCTCTGATATTACTGGCATGCACCACTGTGTCCAGCTGGATAGCTGGATGCTGTCTTTTTTTCTTGTCATGCATGCACAGAATTTGAATCAATAGCCATATAGTCCCCCTTCCTTAAGAATAAAGCACAGACTCAGTTCCAGTGATATCTACACTGTGCATATCATGTTTAATGTAATCCTTTATTGTAGCTAAAATCATCATCTAACATTAGGAGGCAAACAAGCTGACTCCTATGAAAGCTACTTACAAAAAAAAATCATTTTCTGTTCTCCAAGCACTTCGGGAAAAGACATTAAAGTATTATGATAAAATATCAGAGGAAGATAGGAACTTCTTTATGGTGAAGTTACAAATTACAGTACTTGCTCAAAATATTTGAGAGAGTACATTTCTCCAGGCCTATGTGCTTTGTAAATTTCTCTTACGATGCTGTTCTGTTCTCTTGGTTAACATTGCTAGATGGCTCAATCTTCCCGTGCAATTTCAAAAGTATGTGACTGGTATCAAGTCCTCTTCTCCCTCTTCCCCACATAGCTCTTAGACAGAGAAGCCACACTTCTGTTTCCTCCCCTCCAGAGCTGTCACTAGCTCTTGTGTGTGTTTTTCTGCTCAAGATGGTGTACAGAAACTTCTGAATCAGAACACGGGGGAAATATTTATAGTCCATCACTTTTAATACATAATTACTGAGCTAGCATTGTGGGTGCAACATTGGGTGACCCCAACCACCACTCTATGGTCCTCCCTGATACATTCTGTTAGATTCCAGACCAGCTCCTTTTACTAAACACCAAGAGAGACCCCTTGCTGGCCTGTCACTACCCTGAGGTATATGTGCAGAGGAGCCCCTTGGGTACAAGCAAGAGCTCTGGGCTCCAGTCGTGTGAGTGACACATAGAAGGCATTGTATTTCCTTCCATATTGATGCTCTCTAGTTGGGTTACCAGAAAGCATACAGAGATGGAGCTCAGGGTGCAGGAGGTTGGGTGGGGAGCTCCAAGGGGCTAACACTGTGGAAATGGAAAGAATAATAGAGCTGCATGAGAAAGCAGACCAGCTGGGCTTCTGTGCAGTCTAAACAAAGTCCTAGCTGGCCTCAGGAGCTCTGGAGTGAGAACATCTCTTTGAAATTGTACCAAGTTAGTGCAAGAGGGTAAGGTCATTGTAGCCCTACATCAACTAGTTGCTGACACAGAAAACGTGTGACGGTGGTTCAGACAGCTCTTTCCAGCCAAGGGCAATTTCAGGTGACACCAACAGCAGAGAACAAGCCTCTACCACCATGCTTAGAAGCTTGACTCATGCACTCCATGGTTAAACTAAACACAACAACTGAATGCAAAGAATCAGCAGCACTCGGAGCAGGACAGGATCTCAGAGGTAGCTAAGGTTAGTGCCCCTTCATATAGAATTAGTCCCTCGACAGCATACCATCTTTGTGGACACTTCTAGGGACAGAAGGTGACTGTTGGGAAGTTCTAGGTGTTGCATGGTTTACATTTTCATTGAATCGAAATCTAAGAAGAATTTTTTCTTTGATAACAGCAATTCCATGGGTAAAGTATCGGGAGTGTATTTGAGGCTAGAGATGAGTAGAATGTTGTGTAATTAGATTGGGTTCAGGACTGCTCTGGTCAGCCTTCTTACAGCCATCATCTAAAGATATGATCATATAACACGGAGGAAAGAAGATTTATTTTGTTATAGTTTAGGGCTTAGTCCATGTGAGGCCGGGAACCACCAATCTCAGGGGATGGCAGCAGAAGTCTGGAAGAGGGAGAGACATGGGCTGAGCTCCTCACATTGTGGAGGCCAGGAGAAAGAGAGAAAGAGCAGGCATCCTTTATATCAATCCCAAAACCACATCCCCAGGGACCTACCTTCAGCCACACCCTACTACTGGCCTGGGTCACCAACTGGATGGGATTACATCCCTCCTGACTCAATTACATCAGCTCTAAACATTAATAAATGAACTCTGTAGGGGACATTTGATACCTAAGTCTGACAAGGACTAAAATAACGGAGCAGATATTTCTCTATTTGTTCAATCTGTGCTAGAATACATTCTCTAAAGAGCAGCCAGAGTGATTGTTTGTAAACCAAAGTCATTTCAGGTCACTTCTATACTCAAAACCCTTCACAAGTGGCTGATAAATCAGATGACTTGCCCATACCTAAGTATCCTCTCTCCGCTGAGTCTGACCATGGCGCCACCTCACATCCTACCTACCACTCACCCTGAGCCCCTTGGCCACAGACATATGCACACATCTGCTCTTTTGTGGGCCTCCCACTGTACTCAGTCTGACTCAGTGCCCTTCTCCCAATGCTCACAAGACTACGTACAGATGCCCACTTCTCAGACAGGCTGCCTGACACTCCCCCTTCCAGGAGAGTCCCCTACCCCAGCCTTTTCATCGGGCTTGCTTCCTCTCTGAAGCGCCTACTAATTCCTGAAGAGGAAGACAGATATAGGCATTAAGTGTGGGTTATGGGCATATATGCATGAATATATGTGATATACACAGATGCACACATATAAATAAGCACACATTTATACACAGGTATATACATTTATGCATATATATGCAAGTGAAATTTATATATGCGCATGTATGCATATATACACACATATGTGTGCACATATGTATATTATATAAAAATATATATGTATAACCATCCCATAGAATATATATAGCCATTCCATGGAATCTAGGGAAGAATGATTCCAGAACTCCTCTGATATACACACAAATACAGGCTATGGATAGCAAAATCCAAGGATAATCAAGTCTCTGATATCAAATGACATATACTTGCATTTAAACTACACACATCCTCCCATATACTTTAAATCCTCTCTAAATTATTTACAATACCATCTAGGTCAATATTCTCACTGTTGTAATCCAAAACAACTAACCACACAATGTAGAGGAAGTCTGGTGTATTTGCTCACAGCTTTTGAAGATCTCGGGTTCCGTCCAGGTCAGGTCAGGAGCTCAGGGCAGGGTGGTTGGAGGCAGAGAGAGGAGAAAGGGAGGCTCCACTCTCACATGGCGGAGACTGGAAGCCAGAAGAGAGCAAAGAAGCAAGGAGATTCAAAAACAAAAGCCCAGTCCCTAAGGCCTCACCCCCAGGGACCCACCTTATCCAGCCACACTCCACTGGCCTAGGTTACCACCCAGTGCAAACATTACAGTGCATTTATCTAGTGATGAAATTACAACCCTCTGTGACTTAATTATATCAACTTTGAACATTAATACATGGGCTCTCGATGGGATATTATAACTAAAACAAATATCTAATACAATGAACATGATATGCACATAATTGTTAAAATATTTTGTTTAGAAAATAAAAGTCTGTACATATTCAATACAAATAATGTAATATGTGTGTGATGCGGGAGGCACTGGGGATTGATTCCAGGGGTGATCTTCTACCTCTAGGCTACATCCACAGCCCTATTTCATTTTTTGTCTTGAAACAGGATCTCACCAAGTGGCCGAGGGCCTCCTAAATTTCTGAGGCTGGTTGTGAACCCATGACCCTCCTGTTTCGGCTTCCCAAGTGCTAGGATTACAGGTGTGGGCTACCATGGCTGTGATGCAATTTGTTAAACAATGTTTTTGGTCTATAGTTTGTTGAACCCATGATACAGAACCCATAGATATGGATGGCCAACTGGCTAACTGCATATACATATACATATATCACACATATATCGCACATATATATTACATAGAGAGAGAGAAAGAGATCTACCTATGTATATTTACCCATATATGTGTATGTGTACATTAAAATGTATGTATGTGCATTAAGCTTTTCTTAACCACTGTACCTCTAAGCTCCTGGAGCAATTTCTGGCGCACAGTAGGATTAAATAAACGTTTGTTAAGTACGGCTATAAGTGTGAATGCACTGATGAGCCAAAAGAAGCTTTATAAGAGGTGTGCATAATGTCGTTGTAACGTTATTGAAGTTTTCAAGGAAAGAACAAGGATAAACCTCAGCTAACGGAAAATAATCTAATAAATAAAAAACGTTTATTCTGCTGAGTTTTCATCAAGGAGCAGAGAGTTTTTGTTGCCTTTCATTCTAAGCACCACTTTTTTTTAATTCCTTGGGAACAGGAGCCACGTTTCATTCTTGTTTTAGCCCCCAAAGCTTCTAGCTCGGTGCCTTGAATGTATTAAGCACCCACCAAATATTTGCCAAGCTTAATTGATTGAGCCTATCAATAAATCTCGGGTCTAAGATGGAAGATTGCGGTCACCTGACGCTGCTCTACATGCAGAAGGACGGCGTGCTACAAGAGGCATAACATTTTTTTCTTGATCAATTTTAATAGTATTAGACTAGAGGACCAATTTTCCGCCATAAGTTGGTAGGTGAAGAGTTAGAGGGAAAAAAAAAAACCATTAACTATCGCATTGCTATTTGAGAGAATTTGCTAACTTTCCCAGAAATGAAAGGTCCATTGAGTGAGACTCGGAAGGACTGGCCAGTGGACCACATTTATGAGGTAGACACGGTGCTCCGCCACCGTGGGCGGAGGCGCTGCTGTGCAAGTCCACAGGAAGGCTCAGCATGCACTGGACTGTGGGAAGGTGGTGGGAGTCTGGCTGGTTTTATTTTCTTTGGTGAATTAGCCACTCTGCCTCCTTAGGAGAAACTGGTACAGCGTGTCTTGAACAAAGAAATTCTCAGGCTCTCCCCTTTCAGAATAAAGGTCTTCGCAGAAAGGCTTGAAGAAGTGAGCCCTTCGTTGCTCTTTGGTGCCTCAGCCACCACAACATCAGGACAGGTCAAAGACAGGGATCAGCTGGGCAGAGGCGATGTGCTCAGTGAAGACGGGCTAGAATAGGCTGTCATCCTGAAATAGCCAATAGGAAGCATTTTACTCACATACAAACCTGAACCAAAGAGCAAGAAGCTCACATCAGAGACACTTTGAAGGAAACCCAGAAGAGAGAGAAACAGCAGGTGCAAGAGAAACAGAAGAAAGTGGACATCCACACAAGTCACAGCCCTTTCCCCCTGTGTGCTCTGTGCCTGTGTGAAGCTATGAACCAGGACAAGGAGACCAAGGTCTGCACTCTTGTTTTTATTCTAATAAAAACCCATGCTCTTCCTGAAATCTGGACAATGGAGTCAAGCACATGTAGGTGAAACAGGATTACCTGTTATCGCACCACACATAGACAGCCCTTGCTTACCTTTTATGTGTATCCAAAGGAAGTGGTGCTACAGCATATCTTGCAGATCTTGAGAAAGCTCGATCAGGGGATGTGCAACAGCATAGATCCCCCATGAAGTATGTCTAGCATTCCTTTCTTTATAAAATTATTTTAGGATTATTTGGATTAATATGTATAATTGGAATTGTATGTAGAAACATTATAACTAAAACTGATGGGCAGTGGCTTGTGAGAGACTCAGGCAGCAAAGATTTTTTTCCCAAGGATAAAGTTATTGGACCAAACATTAATTTCAAACTGACCTTAGTTTGAGCCACTGTATAAGATCAGGTTTGAGTCAGCCTTACAAAGTGAGACAAAGCACACTATGATTATTTGAATGTCTGACACCCTGCCCTGAAATATGTAAATAATAACTTTTTCCCATCCTTGGAAATCCTGCCTGCATAGCTATGCCCTTGTTTTTCTGCCAAAAAAAAATAAAGTATAAAAATTATAACCTATCCTGAATAAATGGAGAAGGTTGAATCTAATTCGTGTGGTCATCTTCTCTCATCGACCTCGGCTTCCCCTCATCAACACACGAACCTCGACTCTGCTAGGGCTGGACCCCGGCAAAGTGTTTTTTTTTTTCTCTCCATAGATTATAGTAAATATCTTCTACCTACTAACTGCCTGCATACCATTTATGAATTCCACAGTTTTAGAAAGTGTGGCCATCCTACCTGGTCTCTCTGTGCTTTCTATTGTTGATACATCCCATGAAGATATTTTAAGTACCCGGTGTGTTCCAAGCAATATGCTACTTAGCTGGGGATGTAGAATGAAATCTTGTCTTCAAGCTGTTTGGTAAGGATGGAAGGTAATTACAGTGCCCCAGTGTTTTGCCAGAGACCAAATTTTCAAAGGATGTTACAAGTGAGCTTTGTCTGAATGAGTAGGGACAGCTTATAGGGAAAGAGTTAGGAGGAGCGGATCAGAAAGTACAAAATATGATGGTGAGTAGTGGCCTGGAGGTTTGGGGAGCTCAAGAGGTGGTAAAAGAAGTAGAGAGATAGACAGAGGATGGATCCTGCCAAAATGCATGGGCTTTGGCAAGCATGAGAGTCAAAAACTTTTGGGCTTTTTTTTTTTACTAGGGATTGAACCCAGGGGCATTCTAACTGTGAGTTACATCCCAGTCCTTTTTATTTTGAAACGAGGTCTCACCAAGTGACTGAGGATATCACTCAGATGATGAAGCCGTTCTCAAATCTGCAACCTTTCTGTCTCAGCCTCCCAAGTACTGAGAATACAGACGCGCACCATCACGCCTGGCTTGCTGAGGGCCTTTTGGAGGACTCTGAGCACAGTGTGATGGACAGGGTAGAGACACTACTGATGCAGACAGGAATGATGATAAGAGGCTCCTAAATGACCCAGAGCAGAGGGAAGAATGAAGAGAGCTGAGCGGCCAGGGAGCATGGAGCCAGAGGTGAAACGTGGGGGAAAGTCAGGCATGGTGGCTCACAATTTTAATCCCAGTACTTGGAAGGATGAGATTAAAAGGATGGCAGGTTTGCAATTTAGTGAGGCCCTGTTTCAAAATAAAGAATAAAAAAATAGAGCTAGGGGTGTAGCCTGGAGTTAGAATGCTCCTTGGGTTCAAACCCTAGTTCTGGAGGAAGGAAGGAAGGAAGGAAGGAAGGAAGGAAGGAAGGAAGGAAGGAAGGAAGGAAAGAAGGAAGAGAGAGAGAGAGAGAGATATCAGGTAACAAAGCTGTAGCTAGTGCAGGAGGAGACAGGGGCTGGCCTGAGTGTACCCCACAGCTCTGCAGAAAGCCAGACAGCAGATCCAGGAAAGACGTCATCACACTGTCACATTAAGCTCTGGAAAAGATTGGAACTTAAAGGCAACTCAGGGGTCTAAGACACAACCCAAGACAAATGGGACACCAGTCTTATGATAGTCAGGCTCCTCCTATATTCGTGATGCAGTCCTCAAAGTGTCCCTGTTCAGGTTTACTGAAAGGGGCAGGTATGCAGGTTCTCCTGTATTTCAATACTCTTAATACTCTTTGCCACTAATTCCATTAAACACTCTCTCTCTCTCTCTCTCTCTCTCTCTCTCTCTCTCTCTCTCTCTCTGTATATACAATATATATATATATATATATATATGTGTGTGTGTGTGTGTGTGTGTGTGTGTGTGTGTGTGTGTGTGTTTTCCTTTCCTATTTCCTCTCTCTTTCTCTCTTTCAAACACACACATACACATACTAAAAGTACATTTCTCCTTTCCCTCATTGTGCCAAGTTCTTACCTAGTTGCATAAGGAATGATCTTTTTTTATTGCCTTTTTTATTATTTCTTTTCCTCTTTGCAGAAACTTATGGTGAGAGCTGAATACATAGATGGCAACAAGGGAGCTTACAGACCCCATCCAGATGTCTCCCCACTTTTCCTTAGAATGAGACCTGCCGTGGTGGTAGTAGAGCCATCCAATGCAGAGCTGGGATGGGAGAGGGCATAAATTTGGAAAGGTTATTAGAAATATGGCAATAAGACATGTCTATCAGCAGAACACACAAACACACACACACACACACACACACACACACAGGCACGGGTAAACAAATCTTGGCCTACACCCCCATCATTTAAACTCAAACCTACATTGTCTCCATTGGCAGCATTTTAGGTCAAAACACTAAAGGACTTTTTTAGTCAATTTATCAGCATATTTTTTTTTCTATCTGGCTTAATTTACCAACATGGCAACTATACTCATGCAGGGAAAATTTCTTTAGAATACATAGCATCCAGCCCTGTACTAACAGTGGATAAAACAGACTTGTAAGTTAGATCTCGGGTTTCATCACTATTTATATTCATTGTATATATACAACTGCACAATAATTCACTTGGGAAAACATTTCCCAACAACCCAGGCAATACGCTTAAAATTAACAGGTAGATATCATTCATTGATAATTTGGAGTTTTCTGGAAAAGGGACAGGGATAGATAATAAATATAACTAGAAAGAACTCTAGATATATGATATAATTGGGCTAAAGCTAAGAATAATGTTCCACATCTGGGAAAATGAGGATATCCATGAATTATCCATATGTTTAATATCAGTTGTAAAGGTATAATTTCAATAATTATGCACTTGTATGTTATTGCTATTACCATTACATTATATATGTTATGTGTAATATTCATATGGTTATATTAACATGTAATTATATATAATATAAAGTGATATAATATATAATTATTAAACAAAACGTATGTCTTGATGATAAAAGTCTCTATACAAACATTTGTGTATTGAACCTAGATTCTTAGAATGAACAAAAGACTTAAAACCAAACAAGACTGTAGATACAAACCTAATTTCATTTACCAATGACCACTGGACAACAGTAGTCATTGGTACAAGTGTCTGAGCAAATCTTACAAAGAAAAATTAAAAGAGAGCCAGCACGTTTGTAATCCCAGTACCTGGGAGGCTGAGACAAGGAGATCTCGATTCGCAGCCGGCCTCAGCTACTTTGTGAGGCCCTCCACAACTTAGTGAGGCCTTGTTTCAAAATAAGGAATAAAAACACCGGGAGTGGTGGCGCACGCTTGTAATCCCCGTGCTTGGGAGGCAGAGGCAGAGGCGGAGACAAGAGGATCGCGCAGGTTCAGAGCCAATCTTGCTGGCTTAAGAGACCCTATTTCCTAATAAAAATATAAAAATAGGTCTGGAAGTGTAGCCTGTAGGTAGAAGGGTTTCCAGGAACTCCAGTACCACAAAAAATAATAATTAATAAAAAACAGGGCTGTGGTATAGCTCAGAAGTAGAATGCACCTGGGTTCCTTCTACAGTACAGAAAAAAAATTAGAAGAGACAATAACAAATTGATATTCAAACTTGTTCTTTCATGCCACTTATTTCTCTTTAAGTCTAAATATTACAAGCAGAAACTTAGAAAAGCATATTCCCAAATACATTCTGGAGAAGATGAGTGTCCTATAAGAGGGAACAGTTGTTTTATTAGAAAAGAAGAAGAAAAGGCCGAGTAGTTTTAGTCATGCTAAGTTAACTACAGCTAAACAGGCTTCTTCTCTCTAGAACTTCCCAGAGACTGTACTATGTTGACCTGGGCTGTGCATGCTAAGGAGAGCCTTGTAACTCACATGGCAGGAACCCATGTTTGGAACCAGAAGACCTCTCAAGGTGAGTAAAAAATCCTGCTTGTCTCAAATCTGCACTGTGGGGTCAAAGTCAGCATTGGGACACTCTGATGCCCAGGAGGGCATCCCTGAAGCACCAAAGGTCACTTAGGGGCACTGAATAACACACATCAATATTCTTCTGTTTGTGGATATCGTGGAGGGATGAGTCAATTCAACCACCATTGTGGAAATCTTAGACGTGTAATGCAAACTATCATGAGAATTGGTATTTCCTGAGAAAGCTAGACCCTTATCGCTGCACAATGATGTTGCTTTACATTTTGAGTCAGTACTTAATTCATTTACCCTAACCACCAAAGCAGAAAGCACTGTCAAAGTTGGCAAAGGGGACTTGAAATTTATGTTTTAATTACTCGACCATTTCATCAAAAGGCAGACACGGTGTCTGTGGCTCAGGACTTTGAAATAAACCCTATATGAGGAAAAAGTGCTAGACACATAGAGGCTATTCATGCCCATGTTTATGGTTTCTCTACCTGCGAAAGGGAAAGATTCTGTGAAGGTGTAGCACTGGGGAAGCTGACACAGATTTCTTGTTCATCACATTCCACAAGTGCATATTTGATTCAGCAGAATATGAACTTGGGTTGGGTCTTCTTAAATTTGCAAGGAGGGTTTCTTTTTTTTTTTTTTTGGCATGCCAAGCTTTTCTAAATTGTTAAGTATAAAAACCACAGGAGAAAGAAGGTTTGTAAAAGGAAACATGATAGAGATCTTTTCATCCCCAGAAGAGAGCAAACTCAAGTACTGTGAATTAAACTTAAAGAGACACGACTCACTGGACAGAAGCTCAAACACTCTTGCTAATGATGACACACAGCTAGAATCATTTTCCAGTGCTTTGCAGCAAGGATTCAGTAACACTGGTGAGATTATCCATATTCTACCAAAACCCTGACTTTTCAAATGCTAAGGCTGGTAAGTACAAGTCAACCACAGCTCCCCTCTTTTCCGTGGAGCCTTTGAATTGGTCAATACGCAGGAAGCGAGGCCAAGCTACGCTGGTCACACGCCCAGCCTCTACCACACGCACACGAGGGGCAGATGTTGCAGGAAAGTAGAGGGTCATTAATGGTTTTGTCCCCATTATCCCAGACCCAAAGCCCATCCTTAGGATGCACTCTGCTCTAAGAGGGCTAGAAAACCAGTATCTTTCATAGTAATGACTTCCAGTTTACAGCCTTCATTTGTTATATTTCCTCAATAGCTGTTGTGTTGAGATTAACTGCATAAATGGTCTGCAGCTGTCTGTTATGAATTAAGGGAGTTTAATCAAAGTATTTCTAATGTACAGCATAATGATAATACATGGGGGAAGTACTATTTAAGAGATAATGATGGTTTCAGAAGATCACTGTTGTAATGTTTAGTGCATATGCCTTCAGCATTGAATTTGTTGTTGTTCTGAATATGCTTAATGGATCACTGAAAAGCTGCCTAATGCGGGATTGTTTGATGAGGCTGACAGAGCTGGAATTAGCCCATTGCTGTTTACTGCATACAGCCATTAAGATTAATTGCTGCCAGATAATTTTGACTGTTTTTATCTTCTGGAAAAAGTGTCACTAATGGGTTTATAAATTGGTTCACTATTACTAATAGTAAGGCCAGTGTAACAGGATAGAATGTCAGCTAATTCTAAAGATAAAGGTAAAAAAAAGTATAAAGTACTATATGGCTTGCTAGTTTTAAGGGATACTGTTATCTAATAACAGACAGACTGATATATGACGCTCATTAATGCTATTTCCTGAGCTTTGGGTTGAACCTAATAGATGCTAATAAACTCTTATTTGATGTCCCATTAAAAAGCTCAATCTGTTTTCTGCATTAATGCCCAGTGTTATTTATCACATCTTTGATGACTGAAAACCAAATTTCAATTTGTTCCATAATCCAGCTTCTTCTGAACATCCTTGTACCTGTTACGGCTCTTATATATGTGAAAGTTATATGAGAAAATCAGAGAATTAATTAATTACATGAATCTGCAATCATGATATGTGATGTGCAAGTTACCTGTGACGTTCACAATCAGCCACGTTTATAGCATGTCCAGGAAAGCTTTCAGAAACAGTGTGCTGCCATTCTACCCATTGCTTAGGGATTGTTTGCCATTGAATATAATTTCTACATATAGATAATTTAGCTTAATAGTGATACAATCACTTTACATACTTAAATCATACAGATGACAGAACTTAAAAATTCTAAGCACACTTTACTGAAAAAAAAAGGTTAAACGGATTACTAACCTTTATGTGGTAGTTTAGTAGAGTACCCATGGCATATACCTAGTGATAGCAGGACCTGTCCAAATTGCCTTCTTGCATTGTCTGCAGAATTTTTTTTTAATGTATCAAGTCTGAATTTTGCCATTCTATAGCAATTGACAATGAAATTTATTGTACATCACATTTCAAATGTATTCTTTAGTTCTGAGAGGGCAAAAAATAAATGGGGGGGGGGTATGATCCAAACAGATAGACAGACAATGAATACTTAACCATGTCCGAGAAACCAGGAATTAATAAGTAGGAAAAGATCCATTCTTTCCTCAAGAATGGATACTGCAAATTACAAAATGTCTCTTTACTGAAGTCAAAAGCATATTCATGTATGAACTATTATATTGCACTTAAAAGTTTTATATTTTAAAATGCCTGATTTCTTTGCAGTATATATAAAATAATATATGGCACATATATAGATTCTCTTCCTTTTTTGGTAATCTTCATGGAAAAAAAGGAAAAGACTGGTAGAACTGCCTCCGTCAGGGGATATCAGGGTACAGTAATGAACTGGGAAAATGCTGACATTTCATCAGCTGCATTTTAGAATACAGAGATCTTTCTTGTAAATATTTAGTGGTGTCTTTTCAGGTATCTTGACTAAACATAAAACCATTTTTGTACTCAAGAAAACCCTAGTGTTATTATCTACCTCAGTTTGCCACCTCTGGATGGTCCACTCCCCAACCTCCTACCTGAAATCAGACCTATTGCAGAGCTTCCTGATTGACATACGATGTCATCCTCAGAACCAATAAAACACTGCAAGCCATCTTTGTGGTTCTAGATTGGGGCGAGGGGGTGAAGGCATATCCTTGCCTCTCCCTACCTCCTGTTTCTTTCAGAACCAAGAATGCCTGGGTTGGGGAAATCTTTCAAACCCATCAATAGCAACAAAATTCCAGACGTAATCTTGAATGTTTCCCCATCTCAAAGATGCCTTACATCTGTTGGTTTGAAAAATGAGAAGCAACCCTGATGGTACTGAGGATGGAAACCGAATCTTTCAAGATGGATTCTCTTCCCCGGCACTGTAAATGGAGCCCCTTGGTCTGGAAGGGGAGGAGTAGAGGAAGTACCAAGTAAGTTGTTTTCTAAAAGGATGCTCCTGATGAGGTGGGGACAGCCAGGAGGGCTCTCTTGGATGTAACTGGAAAAAATTCTGCTTAGATTCTGCCTCCAGCTAGTTCCTAGGATTAAACTATTTTCATTTGTTCAACTCGGCGACAAAGAGGAATGTTGCACCAGCAGGTACTTTAGAAGTCTTCACAATGCGAAGATTTTTAACAAGGATCCTGCAACTGTAGGCACACAATTACGGCTGCTGGGAAGTAGCTGTATTTCCAGCATCCCTTGACATCTGCCTCATTTCAATAATTTCCAGCCATTGAACCTCTGTCTGAATGAGCATTAGGCAATGGAGCCATGTTTGGTTACTAATTTGAGTCTCTCTCTCTCTCTCTCTCTCTCTCTCTCTCTCTCTCTCTCGCTCTCTCTCTCCCCTCTCCCTCTCTCCCTCCCCCCCTCTTGTTTGAATTTTATGTTTGTGAAAGGGTTCCACTGACGATTTGGATCCCTGCAGCCTGCCATCCATGTGACCAGACTCATTCTCCTCCTCTCCATCTATCAAGATGAGTAGGGAACACCCGGTCTGTGCGACTACCTTTTCCTCCTGGTACCTGTCAGCACCGCTGAATGATGCGGACATTTCTCTATGAAGAACCACACTGAGACTAAAGCCTCATTTCATCTGAGGCTGTGCAGAGGTCGTCTGAAGTCTCTCCCAGGTGAGGTAATGCCCTTCAGTTATTACAAATCGGGATTTGAAACTGTGACCTACCGGTTTGCTCGGCGCAAGGAACAAATGCTCTGAAATTGATTTGCCATAAGACATGATGAGCTGCTCTAACTTGCCTGCAAGGAGTGGAATATTTCACCTGTGGGTGAGACTCCCCTTCTATCTATCAGCTCTGCCTCTGCTCTGACAGAGAAATGTCTTGGGAGCAGGGCTGGCAGATACAAATCAGATAGATCTGCCAGAGTGGGACTCCAGCGTCCCACTTATTCAATCCTCACCCACCCACTCTGTCCTTTGCCTTAGTCATTGTGGTTAGTCCATTCAGAAGAATCTTGAATATTCATCATTGCCCTAATTTACTAATATATATTCACTAATGTCAGAGATCTGTACATGTGATTCCTGAGCTTATTACAGTAACACGTTTCCGCAATGCTACTGGGCATATTCTTCATGTCTCTTTTTCCAGACTACTGACTCAATTTAACATTACATCCTTCGCTCCTTTGCGTTCATTGCATTTGCCACGTAAAACTCATTCCCTTTACGTTGTAAGATGTCTGGAGACATGGAGGGCATCGCAAGACTGGGAGCAAGACTGGGCACAGGACGTGTCTGATGCTGTGGCTTCATCGCTATTGATTCTTCCTTTGATCTGTGAAACTCCCCAGTGTTCTGTCATGGCTACTGAGGTTCCAGAGAAGGGAGGTTGTTGGAGCCTACTTAAGTATTGTCTGATGTTGGATAATTTGTCTCTTGACCGTATTCAGGCTGCTACGGCTGCTACACATACGCAGTGCTGTACGGTGTACAGCACTTCTAGATGGATCGCTGAGGGAAGAAATGGTAAATGAAGTGGGCTTTAAAATTACCCATTGAGTGCACATCATTAGATGATTCTATAAGAAATTCATAAGCGTAGAAAGTAGGAAGATTAAAATGCTGTAAATTATGTGCAGGGGCTGGAGGGATTTATACACTTATTTTGCCCTTTGTTCTGGCCATAGAGCACCTATAGCCAGGAATGGTTCTGCCCACTGTTTAACAATGCTTCCTGGAAGGAAGAATGACTCCTGTGCGCCCCCAATAGGAGGATTGTGGTAACAGCATTTAGCTTGTGGCTAAGAGCAAGCTGAAAACAGGCTAATGTTCCCTTCTTCTCTTACTTTCTTCTTCATAATGCCTTTTCCCTCCTCAATTCCTTTCTTATTCAGGAGCAAGTAAGTAGAGAAGGAACAATGCTCACCTTCCATCCACCCCTACAAATACCAAGAAAGTTCTAGCCATACCCGGTCAGTTTTCTCTACCCCAATCCTTGGCCATTCCATACCTTCTCTTTGGTATAAGCTTTTTCAAATTATCTTTATTTTCTTCTGTTTCTGATTGGACTGTAAACTTCATGTAATAAATGACTGTTCTATTTTAAACTACTACACTTCAGTACATAAAATAATGTCTGACTCCAAAGTAGCCCCGTGGTTATCCAAGACTGTTTAACAAGTCACTACAAAATGTAGTAGTTTAAAACAACAGTCCACTTATTGTATCCCAGTTCCTACATTTCAAGAAATAGGGAGGGTCTCGTTCCTGATCCATAGTCTCAGTGGTTCTACCTTGAGATCAACACAGTTGTTGGAAGTATAAATAGGTAGGGACTATTTGAGCACCTCGAGGCCTCTCAATGTGACTATTGGGTTTCCTTACTGCATGGCTGTCTGAAGACAGGAGGACTACTTAAACGACAACCGAAGGCTCTGGGATAATTAATTCCACCAGCAAGGCACGAATCATGAAGCCTTTTTTGATTTCATGTTGTTGACACATACATATATACAACATTTCAGACCATTTTATGGGCATGTGCATTTGCAACCTCATTTTGCCTTCTTAATATCCAGGAGAGGGAATGAAGGGAAAAAGAAAGAGAAAAAATAAGTTTACATGAATGAAAATAGTCATTTTAATAGAAGTGGATCAAGAAGTGAGAATTTTGAACAAATATTTTCATTAAATAGAAAGGTCTTGCTTACACAATGGGTGGTTTATTTAAGCACCTGAAATGTTTAGTTGGAAAATCTAATTGGATGTTTCTAGAAGTAGAAGCCAAGGAAAGGATGAAGGTGTAAAAGTTTGCTGTAGGCAGAGCTAGTAGGATTATGGGTAAGTGCAGAGAGCTACTACATGTCACAATTGTAAGCAAGAGAAAAGTGTATAATCTGCTGAGGACTTCCATGAATCTGTGTAGTGTATGTCTCAAGAGTTGTCTCTTTATCCTTCTTGCCCTTGCTGCTGCTGCTAATATCTACAGGGTCTCATTTTTCCATTTGGTTGTTTTCTGTTTCAAAACTTAGATAGCCAAATCCCTTTATTAGATATCCTCTAGTTGAAATACCTTGGGACCAACTCAAGGATTTCTGCCTTTCCTCCACTGAGATGCAGACCATGATGTAACCAACCCACAGAGCCAAGGACAGCCTTACTCTCCCTCCAGACACCATACCATGTGGGAAAATTAACTGAATCTGCTTTGATTTACTCTACTGTAATGTGGGATTTGTTTTATCCCTACCGAATCACTTGATCTCCTTTCTCCACTAATTTATTTTGTTACTTACTTTTAGCAGGCTGTATTCATTCCCTGTCCAGTTAATTCTATTCAAAAATATATTCTCCCTAATATGTCATGTGTTGCCCTTCCTTCAAGGAGACTAGATTATAACAGACGCAGATATCCTAAGAGGTTATGTCAGCATTCACTTCTTTTTTAATCATATGTATGCTGTGCTGCTTTCTGTATCCACACAGTCCCTGGGACCTGGTGCATGTTGCTCTTATGGCCAATCGCTGGAGCACAGGAGACCACAAGTGCATTTTAGTCTGGTACTGCATTTGCTATGTATTTCATTGGCCAATGATGGCCACGTAGACAGACTCATCACAAAAGTTCTTCCCAAAACAAAAAGGGAAAGAGGCTACTGTAAAATAGTGCTTCAAACTTTAACACATGCCTGAATCCCATGAAGGGCTTGCTGAGCCAGACAGAAGAGTCTCATCCCCAGAATTTCTGATTTCGTAGGTTTGGAATGGGACCCGATAACTTGCATTTCTAACAAATTCCCTGGTGAGGCTGACACTAGTACGGGGACTACTCTTTGAGAATTATCAATAAACTATCACAATGGGCCGTGAAACATCTAAGAAGACATAAGGGACAGGAGAGTGTAGAGTATAAAACACAAATCTTTCAAGACTCTTGAGTACTCTCTGAAAAAGTGCAAAAG
Source organism: Muscardinus avellanarius (assembly GCF_963383645.1). Lineage (NCBI taxonomy): Eukaryota > Metazoa > Chordata > Mammalia > Rodentia > Gliridae > Muscardinus > Muscardinus avellanarius. The sequence goes on along the minus strand of NC_137801.1, from coordinate 82,183,603 downwards.
AATATCAGTTTCCTTGGCCTAAAGAATGGCAGAAACCCTATTAACAGTCTTCTAGTTTGCACTGGGAGATGAGCAGCTGCTTTTTCAGAAGACAAGAATTTAGTCACAATGGACCAGGAAAGATCCAAGCTAGTCATGAGCAAGAACATCCCATATGCAAGGATGCTACCATGGCCGGTCCAGTGAGGAGAATTAAAGAATCCGAATTAGATCAATTAAAGCTTGTCATTATTTGACTTTTCTCCTACCCTGAAGCAAAATGAAAATCATTCCCCAGGGTTACGTTGAGCCCAATAATTCTCTAAAGCTAGGAATAAGAATAGAAGAAACAAGAATAAGGAAAGAGATAGAGGGAGAGATGACCCAGAGGGATGAATATTTCATAGATATTTTCAAAGATGCCACCAATTGATTTTTCCTAAAAGCAAGTATTTCCTAACTGCATAGTTACCCTAAATTATGCTGAAATTCATACTAGGGGAGCTTAGAAAAGGCCTGGAATGAATGCCAGGAGACTTGGCTCTGAGTGCAGTTTCTTCTGGGTCTTTCTGCATTGCTCAATCATCTTCATGATGCCGAGTTTCAGGTTTCTTATCTGTAATTAAATCCACAACCCAAGGATACAATAACTAATAAAAGAGAAATGATTTTGCAAATCATGAGGTGCTATTGGACTACTGGCTGTGTCCGAGAAGTACAAAGAGGAGTTGACCTGTGCATACCCTAAGGTGCTCTCTGGAGTGGTGGGAAATCACCTCCCAAGAAGTTCCTCAGGGAGAAGGCAGTTGGTGCTTTTGACATCAGAGACAAAAGTTCAGTTCTGTCTATTGTCATCTCAATTCTAGACATATAGTGAAAGGCAGGCGATTCTTTTGTCAGTTCCCTGATTTTCCTTTTAACTCCATTCTCCATTCTATTATTTCTTTCCCCACTCCACAAAGCTGGGTAAATGTTCTTTTTGTGTGTGCAGTACTGGGAATTGAACCCAGTGTATCTACCTCTGAGCTATACACACAGCCCTATTTTATTCTATTCTATTCTATTTCATTTTTGTTTTGAAACAATATTGCCAGGTAGCTGAGAGTCTCATTAAGTTACTGAGGCTGGTCTCAAACCTGCCACTTTCCTATCTCAGCCTCTCAAGAATTAGGAGTACAGGTGAGCATCGTCATTCCCGGTTGGATAAATGTTAATATATATACATCTTTAAATAGAACATCTATTCATTTATCTGTGTGTGAAAGATGGCTATAAATCTCATTTCATGTTTTACTCACCCCCATTTTTTTATCTATCCATTTAACATCGTGTACCTCTAGTGACTACTATGTCTGTAATCCTTTTTAAATTAGATTCTTGACATAAGGCAATCAACTTTTTATTTTGCAAATTAAGGACATAAGACAAACAAATGTCTGCCATCTATTTTTCCCATAATTTCACCAAAAATACTAGACAATGATTGAATCTCAAACTAAAGGATCATTTATTTTACATTGACTAATACATCTGGACCATTTGGATTTGTAGGAAATTTCATCCATTTCTCTCCTCTGTGGAACAAGGAAGCTTTCTTCTGAGCTATGAATTTGAAATACACCAAAGATGGACAAAATTGTTCCATAAGGAATATATAATAATGCTTCAAGTTGTCGTCTCCATGAATGTGTGGTCTGTGCACACAGAAGGGCCCTGTGCTTGGCTTAACCTTCTGTTTTCATTGTTTTTAACTTCTTAATATCCTGTGCACAAGAGATCCCATGTTTTCAGTTTGCCTGGGGCCCAGTTCTGGGGAGGTCAAGCAACCTTTGTCTAGCCGTTCACCTCTGCCATCAACACCGAAACACAGCCATTGGCACCAAGTAAACAACTGATAGTGGCTATATTCCCTTAAAACTTTATTTACAAAAGCTGTTGGTAGGCTGGACTTTCCCCAGAGCTCACAGTTAGCTGAGCCCCAGCTTGGAACACAGGTATGGAGTAAACATTCAAATACAGGGCTATAGTTGCAGGAACCTGGGTCATTTACTTAGACTTTTCTTAATAGAACATGCCCTCCTTTGTAAAAATGGGATAATAACATAAGGCTATTTAAAAGGGCTGCTTCCAGGATTAAGTGATATGATTCACACAAAGACCCTTATATCTTCCAGATGCAAATTTGGGAGATGCAAAAATATTCTCACCTCCATCTTTATTCTTTTTCTTGGTTTTGTTGTTGTTGTTCTTCGTTTTTGAGACTGAGTCTCCCTAAGTTGACTAGGCTGACCTTGAACTCCTGGCTTCATGCTATCCTCCTGCCTCCATCTCTCAAGTAAGTGGGATTACCAGTGCACATCACTATACCAACCCCATTGCATATTCTTTTTTTCCTCCAACATAGACTCCCTCTATTCTGATGCCAGATTATTTACATATTCCATCCCATTGGTCTCTCTGGGACCTTCTAGCAAACATATCAGAGAAAGGCAAAAGTCTGTGGATCATTTCCTCTTTCACTTGTTTCAAAGTAGATGCTTTTAAGCAGAAGTCAACAACTTTAAAAAAAAAAAAACAGACTCAATTTCTCTCCCACGGTTTTGGATACCTAGTGCAAAGTGCCAGTTCTCAACAGACTTTTCCACTGCTGGCTGGGCAAAAATACCATAGCCCATACATACAGAAATAGTCACTTCCACAACACGCATGCCTTCACTCACAAGCACTCAAAGACCTGTATATGTTTGCCATGCTATCAACTTTCTCTTCAGTCCATCATTAAAAATAATATGAGTGCCAAGCGTGGCGATGGGCACCTGTAATCCCAGTACATGAGAGGTTGAGACAGAAGGAGCGCAGGTTCAAAGACAATCTCAGCACTGTAAGGACACTCTCAGCAACCTAGTGAACGCCATTTCAAAACAAAAATAAATAAATAAAAAGGGCTAAGCTTGGAGGTAGAATGCCCCTAGGTTCAATCCCAGTTCAATAACAACAACAAAAAATCCTATGAGTGACCTCTTAGCTGAGATAGACTGTATGGTCAATAGAGTCTTCTATGCCTTTCTCTTATATTCTTGATTGATTTAAGGCCACAGATCACAGGTTTTGGTTAATAAGTCTTGAGAGTCTAAAGAAAATGGCAGTAATGGAATCTGGAAGGAAATACACCAAGTGCTGTGTGTGCGCATGCTTGTATCACTTTGAACCTCACTATGGTATATCACGACAATAAAGTTATAAAGAAAAAGGAAAAAGAAAATTGTAAATATTTTTCAAAGGAAGGGGATGCACTTTGGCTGTCTCGTACACACACACACACACACACACACACACACACACACACAATTTTCACCTAAAATTTTATTATTTTAAAGGTCCTCTGAGGACTCAGGCATAATCGCTGAGGATCAGCTATGATAACAGATTAAGAACTCCTCTCTGGGGGAACCATAAGACTTTGCAGCTTGAGGCATTAGAATCACTAGTTGGATCTAGGCTAGCTGGAGTGCCCCGAGAGGAAGGAGAGGTGATTCCTAAAAGTGTTAATTAACAAAGGTGAACTCCCAGGCACCTTCTAATCTTTCCAGGACCCAGGGATAATAAGTGAATGATCGGTAAGAAAGAAGAAGCTTGTCCGCCGTCCATTAGGATAGCTGTGCATCCCTCAGCGGTCGGATCTTTATGAAAAGTTCTTCTAGTTCTTCTTTCCTAGTAGTGAGACTCACTTCAGAAAACATGACTGATGTATCTGCGCCTCTACACACACATCATTAGTCTATGGTGGGCAAGCTCAGATGGTCAGAGCGCTGTGCTAATGAGGCGGAGGTTAGGGTTCAGCACCACATGGGCCACTTAGCTTTTGTCTGGCTCATGTCCCCAGACTACTCCCAACACAGGCCACCTGTCTGGAAAATGTGTATCTCTGGTGGGAGGGAGGAGCCATGTAAATGGGTTTGGCTAGATCACTACAAATCCATCATGACTCTGGGAAATCCACCCCTTCCTGAGAGCCTGGTGGTTGATGGGAACTCACCCTCATTTTAAAAGGACAGCAGGCCTAATGCTCTTGACACACTGTGGTCTCAGTGGAGTGGGTTTTGTGAATAATTTGCAATTGTGTCACTTCATTTTACATCCCTGGGAAAGGGATAATCAAATGAGATTATATGTCAGAGAAAACAGGGGTGAGATGCCCTTCACTGGATGTAAAGTGAATGCATTTACTCATCTAGAGAGAACCGAGCATTCACCCTGCAAAGTATTCAGTTTTTATAACATTCACCCACCGCTTTTTTTTTTTTCTGGAGTCATTTGATTAGAAAATCTTTGGTTAATGTTATCAAAATAACTATTGGATTGAACAAAATTTTCAAACCATATATATATTTTTTTTCAACCTCATATGTCATATGCCAATAGAGCAAAGCTTGCATTTGCATCTGAAAATAACTGATCTTTCCCACATAGCCATACTTGGGGTAAAAGCTATGATTCAGCTGCATCCAGAATTTAGAAAATGATGCTCAAGCTCCTCAGGCCCTCCCTGACCAAAGGATTCTTCTCCTCAAAGACTCTTACATGAAGCCAAATGGTTTAACTCTTTTATAGCTCTTGTGTCTGCCTCTCCCTGGTTTTCGTTACCACTATTTCAGCTGAAATCCTGGTTTCGTCCTCAATGGGACACTACTATACACACATGACTAATCTTCCATTCTTCCCCGACATGGAGGATAAATTCTTTTTTTTTTTTTTTTTTTTTTTTTTTGCAGGCCTGGGGATGGAACCCAAAGGGCATTCAAACTCCGAGCTACACCCCCTGCCCTATTTTTTATTCTTTATTTTGAAACAGGGTCTCACTGAGTTGCAGAGGGCCTCATTAAGTAGCTGAGGCTGTCCGCGAACCGCGATCCTCTGGTCTCAGCCTCCCGAATGCTGGGATTGCAAGCGTGCGCCACCACGCCCGGCTATGGAGGATAAATTCTGAGTGTGAGATTTGAAGTCTGCCTGCCCGGGTTCAAACCCCAAAAACTCCCATTTCCTAGCTGTATGACATGTAGACAGTGCCTTGGTTTTGGTTTTTTGTGGGGTTTTTTTTTTGTTGTTTTTGTTTTTACTTTTCAACTTGGGACAAAAGTAGTAATTAGCTCATGGATGTTCTAGGATTTAAACTTGTTAATTTGTAAAACTCATACAAAAAAATTCCTAGAATATAATATGTACTTAATAAGTATTACTGCTTATTGTGATCAAAGTTTCTACATCTATTGTATAGATTTGGGAGGTAAACTGTTTATTCTTAAATCCTACTGACAAACTTCCTGACCAGGTTACTTTGATAATTTCCCTGCCCTAGACATGCCCTCATCAACTCCGAGGTTTAACTTACATAGTTAATGAGACTGCTCCACTCCAGGGTTTGCTGAGTGCTGATCAGCTTTTCCATCACTGTGACCAAATCACCTGACAGTAACAACTTAGAGAAGGGAAGGTTTATTTGGATCAGGGTTTCAGAGGTTCCATTTATGGCTGGCCAACTCCAGGGCTGAAACATCATGGCAGCATAGTGTGACAGAAGAGAGCTATTTAAGACAGCCAGGAAGCAGAAAAAGACAGCAAGTAGCCAGAGACAGATCTAGTCCCCAAGTTCACACCCCCAGTGATTTAGCTCTTCCAGCCCCACCCTACCTCCTTATATTACCAGCCAGTAAATCCACTCAAATCATTAACCCATCAATGGAATTATCAACTAATGAGATTAGAACCCTCATGATTCAGTGATTTTACCTGTGAACATTTTAGCATTGCTAACACATGAGCTTTTCCAAGGAGCATTCAATACCCAAACTATAACAGTATTAACTTAGACATGGCAGCAAATGGCTCAGGAAGACATTTGGCATATTCTAAATGTTTGGTAAACATTTACAAATGCATTCTTTGTATTATTAATAAAAACCTATGGCACTAGCATATTTAAAATCATGTAGCAATTTTTCATGAAATATAACCATTATTCCTAACTATGTAAATGTTGAAAAACTCTTTGTACCATAACAAATTTCCAGTTCTAGATACTTTAAGCCTCTGTGTGAGGTTAAAATCTTAGCCATTAGTATTTTTAAAAATATTGAATAAGCTAAATAGCAGACTAAATACAGCTGAGAAAGGAATTAATGAACTCCACAGCCAATCTGAGAAAATCAGAACACAGCACAAATATACAAAGAGGTAAATTTTTAAAGGAATTAAACAAAAAAAAATCCCCTATTCATCTAATAGGGATTCCCCCACATAAAAAATAAAGGCAATATTGGACATAAAGTAATTGATAAATGTTCTAAAAATGAAGAAAACCATCGGGACTCAGGTTGGGGAAGCAGCCCAGTTCTCAAGCAAATAAAAACTAATCCACACCTAGACCCATCAAAATGAAATTCAGAAACATCAAAACAAAGAGAACATCTTACAAATAACTAGAGAAAAAAGAAACATTATCCATGAAGGAGAAACAATGGTGCTGAGTCTATGCATCATATCACATATAATAGAAGTCAGAAGAAAGTAGATTAATCTGCCGATTAATATGCAGACTATTATTTATAATTGAGAGTAAAATGAGGGAATTTTCAGATGAGTATTTGGAGATCATAGCATCCACTGTCTCTAACACCACGAAACACCAAAGAACACATTTAAAAGAAAGTAAATTCAGAGGGGAATAAAGAAGTGTGGGTAGTTTTAAAAATAGGCACATATATAAGTAAATATCAATGACTCTAAGCTAAATTATTAAAATTAAAAATATACCGAGTTTGTTTGGAAAAATAAAAAACACAGATTCAAAGTGCTAGTCAACAATAGCAGGAAGGCAGGAGACAGAAAGAAAACAAAGGTCTTGTTCCTCTGGTCAAGGGTTAAAATGTTGATCAAGATAATCACCTAAGAAAAATGCTTATTGAGGTATAAAGGTATTGCAGAATCAGGTATTCTAAGACTTGAAGGTTATATAACTTATAGAACTTCTATCATTTTTCTTTCAAGGAAAAAATAAAAAACGCTTCAATTTTTTCAAGTCTTACACCTACATATGAGCCACATTGTTGGGGTTTGGACTAGGGTCAGGCACTTAAGAGATTGGGAAGTTTATTCTTTCTTAACTTCAGAGTAAACCCACCTGTAGAGTAACTTTTAGAACAAGAATCAAAATTAAAATACTTCCAAAAGGTAAGGGGATGAAATAAAGAAATACTATCAAACTAATAAAACAAAAGAAAGAAAAAAATAAGCCAAAGAAATCATGAAGAACTGAAAACACAGTAGAAGTATCCAAATCAACCAGTTATGACCATGAAAAGTGAATGAGTTAACTGTCCAACTTAATGTTAGAAAAAGCTATTAAATAATCTCAAGAAATAGAAAAAAAACAAAAAGATAGCAGATACTGTTAGAAACAAATCCCCATGGTGTCTTAGGAAAAGGAGTGTTCAAAAATGGTTCGGCAAGGCAATTTTACTTTTTGCAAAAAAGGTCTTACCATTAGAAAAACCAGGCTTGCAAACACGTTGAAGCAGAAGCCTGTTCATTCCTGTATATTTCTACTGCACCCCACTTCTGTTAGTGGAGGCTTCACTTCAAAGTCTCATGGGATTGGCTAGTTTCTCTAGATTTGGTTGCCCGGGGAGGGGTTGACATTTGCCAGTTTTTGAGAAATGCTAACTTACAAGGATGAGAGCCTCTTCAAGGTTATACAATGACAGTTTTACAAAATGGAGTTTCAGTTAAGTTAATTCTTTGATAGAAGAGATATAATTATATTCTTCCAATACTAATGAGCTAGAAAACTCAGAAATAATAAAGGGAATCAAAAAACCTGAGTTTGGTGTCACTCTTCTTTAAAAAAAAATCTCTGATATTTAAGTAGCATTGGATAATTTTCTGGGATGCCAAAACATTAAGAACAGCTTGCTAAGTTTGAAATTCTTATAATTTGTTCTTCATCCCTTGAAAGGGGCAAATTTTCAAATGCCCTTTGAGTCAATCAACCATAAAAGTCATTTGTAATTGTGTCCACTGGATGATAATTTCAGACCTCATACTGGACCCCAAGTCCTAAGGTTTATCTTCTTGACAGGCCCTGGATAAAAACAGTCACTTTTTAGACTGGGCAACAAGAATCTGTAAGACATGGTTTGTGTAAGGAAAATGTTTTATTGCCTGTTACATAAAGCTGCACATCACATATATCCACAAGAGTGGATTGGCATTCAATTAATTAATCACAAATGATTAATTCTTGATTAGGAAATAACAAGATTCTCAGGCTGGCTTGGTTATACTTTTTTTTATTCTTCTTTATTTTCTTTAATTGCCTCGTTCTTCCTCTTTTTTTCTTCCTTTATTTGTTGTTACTATTTTTAGTACTGAAGGTTGACCCCAGAGGCTCTGAGCTACACCCCCAGCCTTATCCTAGTTTTTATTCTGAAAGAAGTTCTAAGTTGCTGAGGCTGTCCTCAAACCCCCAAAGCTCCTGACTCAGCCTTCCAAGTATTGGGATTATAGGAGAATGCCACTATGCCTGGCTCTCTGTCTTATTTTGTTTTTAATCATTTGGATGTATGTATATACAAACTGCATCCTGTAGTATAATACACACATACACACATATCCTGTCGTTATATGTATGTTGCTACATCCTGCGCATAGTGCATTCAACAGAATGTAGTTTGACTCTAAATGGCCTCTATAATGATCATAGCTATGCCTTCAAACTGGTCCATAGTTAAAGTACCCCAAAAGGTCACCAGCATGCCCCATCTTGAATTCTACAGTAGAAGTCTTACAAAAGGGAAACCTCTTTCATACCTAATCATTCCAGTCAGAGAAGGAGAGACAGTTCCCAGTGGACTGCAAGCCAGGAGCTGTACACAGCACGTTAAGAAAATTCTTCAAAATGAAAATTAAAAAAGATATCTTTAGTATCAGGGGAGAAAAAAGAAGCAAAACATCCCTACAAGACAGAATGAGATGAGGAGGAAAAAAATGAATCTTTCTCAGCCTCAAAATGCCAGGTGGAGCTGGGAAGAAGATTTTATCACACAGATAATTCAAAGCAAGAAATTTCCTGTCAGGATACGGACAGCCTCTTGAGCTGAACGGGGCAACAAGTTTGACTCCTCGCCATGGTCCCGCTGGTCCACAGGTGAATGTGGCCTGAAATGAAGGTATAAATTATCAGCTGGGCTCAGGGGACTTAGGCGTCCTGTGCCCCTCCATTAACCTTCCGCCTGCAATCACAGGGTGGAGAAAAAAGGTTCCCGTGTGGCCCGGTGGAAGGTAACGCTAATGTTTCACTGACTTTTGAATTAAGAAAGAAAAAGCAACCCTAACTGTGGCATATAAAAGACACAGCAATTTGGGGTTTGGTTGTTTCCAGCGGAAGGTGTATGATTTTCTTCACCCCTCCGCTATTTTTCGCTTTAAAAAAAAAAAAAAAAAAAACAATAATTGTTAAGTTTTTCAACATTGTGGCCTTAGGAGGTAATTTGCTAAATAGGACAAAATTAGCTGATTTTTGGACCATTTAAAAGAACATTTCTTTTGAATGCATATAAAATGTATTAAAGCAATCTTCGAAGTCTTTACCCCTGCTTGAGATTTTTAATTTACTCCGAGCTAATAAATTATCCCCCCTCTCAGAAGCTATTGAAAAATTTCAGTTAAATCCTTTTTAAATTTTAATGCGTTCAATTGAATCCCAAGCAATTTAGACATACACACTCACAGCTTGGGGTGGTCAGCTCTGCAAGGTAAGACTGAAAAGGGGTCAGGTTAGCAGGAACCCCTCTGCCCCCCTTGGGATTACCAAGGTAGTATTAATGAATGTGATTCCTCCCGCAACACACACACACACACACACACACACACACACACACACACGATTGCTGGATAATTGCTTTCCCACAATAGCATTTAACAAATGCCCCTATTTGAAGGCCAAGACCATTTTCTCTACAGCTGGAGGAGGCTGTGGTGGAGGCGGGACAAGGCAGAGAGGTTGGGGGTGGCTGAAAGGGGGAAGGAAGCCATGGCTTGGATAATCAGAGCCTGAAACAGCAGCGCTCTACATCTGGGTCACTTTGTTCGCTGGGTTTGCTGAAGCAGAAAGACCCACTTCATCTCAGGCAGGGCTCTGTGCTACCTACCCCTGCACACTTATCAGAAATATTTTTTCAAGCTATCAATTATTATATTTGAACATTGCATCTTGGCTCTGGGGAGCCCTTAGCAAAGCTGTAGCAAAAATCAATCCAGTTTTACAACTTTTACCTTGGCAGGGCTCCAGCTCTTTACCTACGTTACCCATAATTTAAAGATGCCATATCTCTTTCAGTGACACAGATCTATTCCCAAGTATGACGTGTCCTTGATAATACTATATATATATATTTTTTTGAAGTCTGGGTGGGTTGGTCTGTGTAGGGTTAACTTTCACGGAGCCACAGGCTCCCCGGGCTCCTTCCCACTTGCCAATAATGATCATTACATCAGTGGTTAGCAGCACTAATTGCTCTGCCTCCCTTTCCTACCCCTTTCCTATACTGTCTGTTATATATGACAGTGACCCTGAGCAGTCAAGAGAAACCACTACACTATTTTTTTTTTAAATCACAAATTGGAAATAGAGCCTGGGTCCTATTTGGAAATTCTTAAAGACTGATATACATGTGAACACAGGACCCTTTACAGTGGCTTCTCGTTTTGTTTTTTGTTTTTATTTTATTTTATTTTGCCCAGTGGAGAGGTGGGACTGTGGTAGGAGAGAGAACTGACATATGAGTGGACTATGAACCACGTGGCTGGTACCACAAGAGAAGGTTTTTGCTATGGTTTGCAAGTGTGGTCTAAAAGCCTTTGTGCTAAAGATTGGGTCCCCAGCCCTTGATGCTATTGGGAGGCGAGGCCTAGAGGAAGGAAGTTAGGTTATTGGAGGTGTACCCTTGAGGGGGATACTGCCCCACCCCTTCCTGTCTCTCTCGTTTCCCAGCATGATGTCAGAGGGCTTGGTGCCCTTTGGGGATTTTGTGGGGGAAGCTGACTACCTCTCATCAGGTGGGAAGTCTGAGGGGAGGCTGCTCTACTCAGAGAAACCTGAGTTAATAGAGGTGGGGAAATGATTATGTAATTCTGGGCCTCAGAATAGATGTGGAGAAATAAAAGAGGAAGGCTAGCATTAAAGCCACACTTTGGACACCACCGGTGATCAGTGTGGCTCTTCAGAATCCTTATTTTGTACTTACACTAGTTTCTAATGTGTCTTACCCAGTTTCCATGCTTCTCATTTCTAGATGGCCCCTTAGAGTATTTATCCAGAGGCAGAAACAGTTCTCTTCCTGCTTTTAAGTAGGTCTCTACAGAATGTAGCTACAGCTCCTGTGAAGTCAGAGGAAATATCATTAAGTTAAAGATGAATGCTCCAAGCCAACAACAACAAAACTGGCAAATTAAGTACTGGGTGATTCTCCCATTCATCCATCTATCCACCCTCCACCCACTTTCCATTCATTTCCTCAGTCATTCTGAGCCTGTTTATAATCTGTGATGACAAATCCAGAATGTGAAAAAATAGCATAAACTCACATAAAGAATTTCCATTTTCCCCTATGCTGAAGTTATTCAAGAGGTTCTTTTTCCCTTTTGTTTTTAACTTTTTTTTATTTCAAAATAATAATATATTTACCAAAAACCTCAAAGATAATACAGAGAGATCTCCTATATCCATCACCCAGTTTCTCCCAAAGGTTATACTATGCAGAATTGTATTCTAATACCAAAATCATGAAAGAGACAGTGATATAACCCACATGTCTGGTTTTATCCTATTTCCACAGAAATCATGGGATATTCCTGAAGCCCCAATCAAGACACAGAATTACTCCACTGCCATCATCTCTTCTTTACTTTGCCATTACATGCTCAACCCCACCCCACCCCCAACTATCCCCAGATCTTCACAACCACTAGAATTTTGTCATTATATCTTGCAGGAATATCAAAAAAGGGAATTATAGATTTGGGCATTTTTCATGCAGCGTTATGTCTGGAGATCTACATAACTTACTGCCTATATCAACAGATTACTTCCTTTTTTAATGCATTTCATGATGTGAATTTACCACAATTTACTTAAGCATTCACTTATTGAGGGACATTTGGATAGTTTTCATTTGGGGGATATTATAAATAAATAAATTGTTATTAACAACCATGCATGCTATTTTTCATGGACAAAAAATTTCATTTATTTGAAATAAATGCCAACGAGGTTAATTGCTAGGTCATATGGTAAATGTATCTTAGCTTTTTAAAGAATCTGACAGCTTTCCAGAGGAGCCAAATTGTTTTACATTCCCACCAGCAATACTGAGAGAACTCATTTGCAGATTTTCTCTGCAAAATCACCAGTATTTAATATTTTCACTACTTTTGTTTTAGAGCTGTTTTAATCAGTATTTAACCATGTCTCCTTATGACCTTAGTTTGTGTTTCCTTAGTGGTCAGTGATACTGAGGATGTTTTCGTGAGTCTATTTGTCATCTGTCTATCCTCTTTCATGAAATGAGTCTTCATGACTTTATTCCACTTTCTAATTCAATTGTATGAGTTATTTAATTTAATATTAAAATTTAAAATCATACATAACAACCCATGACTTAAGTGGGGTTTTATTCCAGTAACAATAAACTTATATTCAGTATTTAATTTAAAAAATGTATCAATATAATCTACCTTATTAACAGACCACAGAAGAAAAATCAAATGACCATATCAACTTACTCAGAAAATAAAATCAGTTGGCAAATCCAACACCATGCATAGCATAAATTCTCATAAAAATAAAAATAAAGGACTTTCTTGCCTTGAAATATACATATAAAAAATTTATAGCCAGCACAATACTTAATTAAAAGTAAAAGACTGAATGCTCGCCCCTGTGGTTAGAAGCAAGAGAAGTATTTCTGGTCTTATCACTGCTGCCCAGCTCAGTGTTGAAGATGTGGCCAGTACATTAAGGCAACAGAAAGGAAGATAGTCTGTACAGATCTGAAAGGAAAAAGAATGTCCCTATTTTCAGTTGACATGGAAATGTATATAGAATAGATCATGAAATGTTCAACAGCACTTCTAGGGTTGGGATGTAGCTTGGTGGTAGAACAGTTGTTTGGTGTATATGAAGCCCTGGGTTCAATTCCCAGTGCCATCAAAACAAAAACAAAAAGAAACTTCTACACATAGGAAATGGTTTCAGCAAATTTATATATGACATGCTTACGTTGTATCTTTTACTTATCTTTTTTAAAAACCAAATTTGTTTCATTGCCTTTTCTATCTTTCTGTTTTCAGTTTCATTTATTTCTGCTCTGATCTATTCTTCTGCTTGCTTTAGATTTATTCTGATCTTTTCTTTCTGGGTTATTTAGGTGAGAATTTCATCTTTTCATTTGAGACTTTATCTCTATTCTGGTTTAATCATTTAATCCTATAAAATTCCCTTTTGGTACCACATTAGCTGTATCTTATGAATTTTAAAGTATTGCATTTTTATTTTTATTCAGTTCACAGAGGATTAGTTTTGTATCTCTTGAGACTTTCTCTTTGACCCAGGGATTTCTTAAAGCACATAACTTAGCTTCCAGATGTTTGGGTTTTTTTTTTTTTGTTGTTGTTGTTATTGTTTTTTTTTATTTATTTTTGGGTGCAGAACACATTCTTTGTAATTTCAATTATTTAACATTTCTGAGGTTTATTTTATGGTCCAATACGGCCGACCTTATAGGCCATTCATAAGGCCTACCTTATGAATGTACCATCAACATTTGCAAAATGTACATAGTCTACTGTTGTATTGAATGTTCTAGAAACATATAATGCTTGGGATGAAAGTTGTCCTTATCATCTGGAGTGTGGGAGAGGGTCATTACCACCATTGAGATGAAGTTCCCAGCTTCTCTTGACATTGTTCTATGCAGTCAGAGCTGGGCAGAGAGTGAGGCGTCTGGGCATACCCTGTGAAGGCAGAAGTCTAGACTTGTACTCTGCAGGCAGAAGGAGTGGACCATGGCCTTTCTGAGGTGTTCATCTGGAGTCGCACATTGACAATCTAAAAGTCTAAGCTGCCCTCTTTCTGGCCTTGGGCTTTTTCCTGGGGACTTTTTCAAAACACTCACCAACGTATGACTCCTCAGTTCCCACAGTCCTGATCCAGTCACTTCTCTCTACCTTGCAGAGTTCTTATGTTTGTTTCATATATGGCAATCAGAGCTTTTAGTTTCTATTAGTGAAAGAAATAGAGAAACATATGTCTACTCCATCTTCCTGGAAGCAGAAGCTCCTTTTAAAATATATGCTTTCTTAAATTATTGCTCAGTTTAAAAAGTGACTTTTTCCCATGAAGGTTCTATGGCAAGATTCATTCATGAACAAATGAGTTATTTTGTTTTCAGGTACTGAACTTTACCACATAAGTAGCATTTGTGTTCATTAAAATTTGAGGCAAATATAAACAACAAATAGTTCTGATGAAAAATTTCTCATTTTAATATTTATGTAGAAGCTGCTGAATCATAAATATTGAGTTACACTATTATCCCTGTCTATCCTGGCTTTTAAAAAACATAAATTCTGGCAAATATTATACTGCATCTATTCCTTACTTAGCTTTGAACTTAAGAATAGAAAAATGTATTTCCTCATTAAAATTTGAAAAATGTCTACTTTGTGAAAGAGAATTTCTACAGTTCCTATTTAAATTTTCTTCTCCCACCTAGCAAAATAGTCTCCCAGAGTTGGTCTAGCTTTATCATTTTCATAGATACAGATAAACATAAAATTATTCACACACCTCATAGCCATGAAAAAGCAATCAAATAAGAAGTTGTTTTCTCATTTACTCATGGATGCCTTATTAATTATATAGGAAAAAATAAGCTGAAAGAAGAAAATGGAAAAGGGGTAGGTCTAGGGAATGGGTGGTAAGAAAATAAAAAGAAGAAATATGAATGGAAAGAAGAGATTGTCAAAGGAACCAGGGGGATCAGTTTTACACTGTAGCTGTGAGGCCATGTTAAAACATTTTTTGGTGCCGAGACCCAGAAATTCATGTAATATGAATCCTCCATACCTGAAGTTTCAAATAGTGAATATTTTCCTGGCAATATCTCCAGGTTGAACCCAGATCAATGGTTGTAGGTGATCCTATGTGGAAACCCATTACATTAGTGAATCTCAATGGTGACTTTTTCAGGGAAAGAAGGACCATGTCAGCACTGAACATCTGACATACTGCCTGGCACATGATGATCTGCCCGTACATGCAGGAATGGTGAGGTTTCTTGGAAGGAATGCCACCCTCAATGGGGCCAGGGTATATATGCTCTAAAAGATGGAACTCTTGAGAGATTCCAGGAGAAAATACATAGGCAATTACACACACACACACACACACACACACACACACACACACACACACCAAAAATTGCATTGCAACTTATAGGTGCAAATGCAGGTATCCTACCCAGCAAGTTCAGGTTTAGTATTTCAAATTTCCTGCAAAGTAGGTCAGAGGGTGACAATGATCCTTTCTGAGAATTGTAGGTAATTCACCTGCAATTGTAATTTCCACTCACAAGGGTTCTGCAGCTATCTGATAGAGGTTACTTGGCATGCCATGTTGAGGCACCTTAAGGTAAGAGCAGGAAGGAGTGTTCTGGAATCTGAAGATGATCTTCTGAAATTCCTGCATGAATTTCCTAACTCTCTAGATGTTTTTTATCAGAAGACAGGAGCTTTCAGAAATGACTAGGTCATTCATGGGAGGAGAAACTTTATGGATAGGATGTCTTCATAAAATGAGGCCCCAGAGAGCCACATTGCTCACCCTATTTTATGAGGACACAATGAATACACATCACCTGTGAATCCTTCCTAGACACCAAATCAGTCAGAACCTTGATCCTGGACTTCCAACCTCCAAACTGTGATAAATGCATCCCCATTCATTATAAACCACTATGTTTATGGTATATTAGATAGAGCATCCTAAGTGGACCAAGACAGATAGATGGTCATGGGAGGGTCAGGTGGAATGGTTGACACTATAGCATGTCACAGCCATGAAGTCTTTTAAACAATGAGAACTGTAATTTGGAGAACATAAAAATCAGACACAACTCATTCTCACTTCAGTGGCTTTAAGACAATTGTTGGAAACAGCACAGTGTAGTGTTACAATGCGATATGGGGCCAATCCACAGAGCTTCTCCAATCGGGTTCCCACCACTGGCCAGGGAAGCAACAAAGATCATCCTTAACTTGTCCAGCTTCAGTTGCCTTTCAGGTGCTGGAGAATGACAATAACAAAAATAGCTACCTCCAAAAATTCCAGGAACCCCTTGAAGTTTGTAAAGCACTGGTCGAATACAGACTGTGTAAATATGCTTTTGAATTTTTAATATTTCTTTAAGTAGTTCCTTAAATTTTTTATTATGCCTTTTTTGGTAAGGCAAATGAAATTGGGATTGAAATTAGAATTTTTCAGGAAGGATAGAAAATGGTGAACAAAGCAGAGTAACCACATCAGTCTGCATTCTCCCCACAGTGACCAAAAAAACCTGATGACTGCAACTTAAAGGAAGCAAGACCATTTGCTCACAGTCATGAAGGTTTCAGAGGTTTCAGTCCATGTTAGGCCAGGTCACAGAGATCAGGGCATGGAGGCAGAAAGCAGAGAAAATGTAGATAGGATGAGGGATATATATATATATATATATATATATATATATATATATATATATATATATATTCCCTAAGGCCATGCTTCCAGTGACTAATTTCTTCCAGCCACACCCTACTTGCCCACCTTACCACCTAATAAGTCTACTAAGCAATCAATTTATTTATCCACTAATGATATTAGAATCCTTGCAATCCCATTATTTTGCCCCTGAACATTTTTTCATTGCTATACATGAGCTCCTCCCAGAGACATTCTCTATTTAACCTTAACAGTAACACAATATCTTCCTTCAGGATAGGGCCCTGCAGCCATAGCCTGCCTCTGCTCCCAAAAGAGAGGTGAGGTGGATCAAGTTTGAGGACCAGATGACCAAGTGCAAGATGCAGTAGGTTGCTCTTCATGGACAATGTGGGGGAGTGGTCAGTACAGGTACAGCAGAGTCCAGGAGAGAGCCTTAATGGCCCCGATCCTGCTAGGTTTTCCCACAGACAGCCTAGCACCCTTGCACCTGGGAGGCAGAGTATAAGAGGACCCCTGTCTCCCCCAGTGATAGGTCACAGAGTCTTCTGCTTATTTTCCTTGCAGTGTTGAACACCCCCCCCTACATCCTGCATGGGAAAGAAATCAATTGCATGGAGCATGGCTCGCTCATGGCCAAGATGGAATCCTCAGTTCGTACACCTCCATTAACTGTGCATGGAACTGGCTGACCATCCCAGACTTCCAGTCTTCTTTGCAAATGGGTTAAGTATAATCTATCTCCATTGCCATTAAGATTTTCTGAAGTGCCGGCTTAGGACTGCCACTTATAAGGAATGTGTATAAATGATGGTACGATGTGGGTGTCCACTGTCCTACAGAATGTCACAGCTGTGCGCCCTGTACTGTGCTGTGAGCAAGCTTTGTACCAATCCTTTCACTCAAAATGTATTGAGTACTTGATACATGTAAAACACAAGAAAAAACAAAGAGGGAGAAGAAGGAGAGAGAAGCTTTAAAGAAAGAAGGGGAGGAAGTAACAAAAGAAGAAAGGCAAAAAGACCAGAGAAAAGAAGACAGAGAAGGAAAATTTACTCTCTACTCTAGGCCAATTGCTATGTTTTATATTCTACACGTATATTAGCTCCCTTTATCTGCACCAAGCACAGAGGTCAGATTTGTTCCAGGCATGTTACACACAAGAGAGAAAGACATTCAGATAAGTTTGGGTCTGAGAAGAAGGGGAAAATGAGGAACGTGTGCAAAACTTTTCCTGGCCATTTTCCACCTGCGGGAGCTTGTGGTGGTGTTGGAAGCGGTGCAGAGCTGGGGTCAGAGGCCCCAGGTTCTGGTCGGCTCTCCGCTTGATTAGCTGAGTGATGCTGGGCAGGTCGTAGGGTGACCCCAGGGCTCTGTTGTTTGACCTATAAATGGAGAGGTTTAACCATCAGGGGGACGTCTGTAGGCCCTTTCCTTTGATGCATTAAAACAAATTGGATCTGATGGGCCTAAGCCAAGCTCCCAAACCGCGGTCAATGCCTGGCCACGATCGCCTGTGATCTTGTGCCCTGCCCCTTCCCACTCTCGTTATCTTCCTAACGACATTTAAGTGCAGAGCCTCAGTGCAAGCTGAATCCTTCCAGATCCCATGTTAAACAGACTAACTGCAAATGACAGGTTTTTGCTATGGTTTGTACCAAAAATCCATTTGTAGCTTTCAGATCTTAAAACACTCAATTGATTCGGAGTGGAGCACCTGAAATCATTTAACACTCGAGGTCCTTCCAAACACTTACCTCCCTGTACTCAACCTACCAACTATTTGGCTGCCTTCAAGAGGCAAGTATAGCAGCCCAAATCTTTTTCTTTTTTATTTATTTATGTATTTATTTATTTATATTTTTGTGCTACTGGGAATGAAACCCAGGGGCAGTCTACCACTGAACTACACCCCCAGCCCTATTTTTTATTCTTTATTTTATTATTTATTGATTTATTTGGTGTTACTGGGGTTCCTGGAAACCCTTCTACCTCTGGGCTACACTCCCAGATCTAATATATATATATATTTTTTTTCTTTTTTCTTTTTTTTTGGAAACAGGGTCTTTTAAGCCAGCGAGGGTGACTTTTAACCTGCACTATCCTCCTGTCTCCGCCTCCCAAGTGTGGGGATTACAAGAGTGTGCCAACCATACCCGGCTTGAAACCAGGTCTCACTGAGTTGCAAGGGTCCTCACTAAGCAGCTGATGCTGGCTGCAAGTCTTAGCCTCCCAAAGGCTGAGATTACAAATGTGGCAGCCCAACTCTTCTAATGGACATCTGAGAAGTTGGGTAAGACATCAAATTAAGGGTTTCAAAAAAAGGTAGACATTTAACCAGGCGTGGTGGCACATGTTTGTAATCCCAGCATTTGGGAGACCGAGACAGGAGGATTGCTATTCTCTGACAGCCTCAGCCATTACTTAGTAAGGCCCTTTGCAACTCAGTGAGACCCTGTTTCAAAATAAAGAATAAAAAAATAGCGCTAGGGGTGTAGCTCAGAAGTACAATGCCCTGAGTTGCATCCCCAGTACTGCAAAAAATAAAATTAAAAAAGGTAGACATTTGACTTTCAGTTGTGACAAAGGCCCAGAGCTGCAGCCCTGTGGTGCTGGGCACAGGGCTCAGTCTTCTGTGGAAATTGAAGAGGATGCTGGTGGATGGTAATTCTGCTGCATTCCATAAAATGGACCAGATCCCTAGCATTTGGAGGGCAGCAGAGTCGTCCACGTGGACGCTGTAGAATCTGTCTCAAGCTCACTATGGGAACAGACAGAAGAGTTAACTCTCGGAGCACACCTGCTCACCTTCCTCCTCCTCCCTTCTCTTCCTTTGGGAGAAATGAGATGAACTTGGTTCACCCATGTTTAAAGGGGTCCGCTGGGGTGCATCACCATCTCTGTGATGGGCTGTGCCCTGATCCCAAGCCACTTCCCATCCTACCTTCCCTTACCTGCAAAGATTCTCCTCCAGAGGACCTGGCCCCAGGGAAAAGGGGGGCTGCAGAAACCCGGTGCCTGGGACACATGCCCACACTCGGGCTGTCTTCACATGTGTGCTTTGGCTCATCCAGAGCAGAGAGCTGAAGATAAGAAAGCTCGGCACTTCAAAGCTCTAGGAGCTTATTTCTTAACTTGGGGGGTTAGAAAAATGATGGAAGAAAAATAAACAATGGAGCCCAAAAGCCTGGATGGGTGGACAGCCAGGTTCAGGTCCAGGGCAGGAAGGGCCAAGGCAGCTGGCAGCTATCCAACCAGGCAGGAGGGATGCGGTCACCAGCTGCCACCCTAAGACTCTAAGTCCTTTAAGGAGAAGAAAAAGGACAAATGCAGTGCTAGTCACTTTTGATGTGGAGATGGTGCTGGAGAGCTACCCCTGAGCCTGGGTGACCCCGAGGCCAGCGTGGCTACTTGGAATATTCCACACTCTCGTCAAGGTCCTTAGCCCCATACAGTGCTCTCTTCTCATCTCTGCCTCTCTCTGATTCTCAGATCTCTTCCCTTTTCATTTCGTTTTCCCAAGACTGGCACACAGCATGGGGCTCTGTGAATCTTCATTGGTTTGGATGTGTGGAGATGCACGCCCATTATCCCAGTACACGGGAAGCTGAACCAAAACAGGAGAACTGCAGGTTCGAGGCCAGTCTCTGCAATTTAGTGCGACCCTCAGCAACCTAGAAAGGCCTGCTTCAAAACAGAAAATCAAAGGGGCTTGAGGGAGAGGGGCAGGTAGCTCAAATTCCCTGGGTTCAATCCCCAGGAGAGAGAGAAAGAGAGAAATAGATAGAGACAGAGATATAGTGACAAAATATTAGACGAAAAAATGGCCTTTGAGAAAAAAAATAATAAGTTACACAATAACCATGCCAAACTGTGCTGCAATAAAAAGGTGAGGAATCTTCAATAAAATCTATAAGAAGAAATCTTAAGCTCACATAGACTTTACTACACAACACCAGGTATATGTGCATGAAAATAGTGTGAAAATTCACTTTTTTTTGCCATTGGTGCCACACACCTATACCTTTATCCATCTAAACACTGGGCCAAACTGCTTAATTTTGATCCTTGTACTTAATATCATTAATTTAAGACATAAAGTAGGCCAAGCCCAGCCTGGACAAGATAGCGAAGACCTTGACTCGGAAAATAAAATAAAATAAAATAAAATAATATCGCATTCTTTCTCATCTGCAGTGTTGTAATTTTACAGACCATGTTGCCATGAGGGCTCATGTAAGAAGTACCAAGGATTTTATTCAAGCTGTTGTCTGGGTTTGCTCCGTTTTTGACCGGAGTTGTTCATTGGCTTTACAGAGACTGACCCATGGGTAGCCACTCCCAGTGACTTTTCTATTCTTGGAATGGATTTCCCTGTTTGTTCTCCA
Source organism: Muscardinus avellanarius (assembly GCF_963383645.1). Classification (NCBI taxonomy): domain Eukaryota; kingdom Metazoa; phylum Chordata; class Mammalia; order Rodentia; family Gliridae; genus Muscardinus; species Muscardinus avellanarius. The sequence goes on along the minus strand of NC_137801.1, from coordinate 82,162,423 downwards.
GCACCACACCTTCCCTCGGTAATCTCAAAGGATGCTCATCCCCAAATCAGATGTAGATAGAAACAGCAGATCCGGAGCCTGCCGCAGCCTCCCGTGAGCGGGACCACAATGCTCCTGCTAATGAGGCTGACATGTTTGGACGCAGCCTCCCAATTTGCATTTGTCACCAGAGTGAGACGTTAGCAGTATGAGTCTTGAGAGGCACAGATGTGTCCCAGCAGGACTGCCACCTCAGACAGCCCGCTGTGCTCACCAACGGCCAGGCCAGCCGCCAGCCCAGGGGACGCTCTTGGCCTCGGAGGAGCCCAGGGTGCTGCCAGACTCAGCCGGAAAATAGAGACAGATGTCCTTCCTCAGAGCCCTGGAGTCCTGGCTAATGGATGGGGGGCAAATGAGCTAGCACCCCTTGTGTGCTAAATTCAGTCCTTGGGGCCTGTGTGTTGCCTTTTGTGCATGGTAATTTTTGCAAACTCTCCATCTACCCACACATCCAAACTTCCTGTGTTTCTGACGTGCAAAGAATTTTCCAGGATGGACTCCTTCCTGAACCGACGGGTGTTACCTCATCAGCACAACCGAATTCCCATTCATCCTCTTCCAATCCTTCTAAGTCTCTGGAAAAATAAATAATATAAACAAATAAATAACCAACAAACAGCGACCTGGTTAAGTACCATTGAGAGTAGCTGCCGCTGTTCTCTGGGGGATGCAAATCTCTTTGGCACCCTATCTGATTCTCTCCGCAAGTCTATTTTCATTGTTAGACAAGAATTTTACGTGAGACTGCACTAGAATTCCTAATCTAGCCTATGTTGTATGCAACCTCCTGATTCAAGACAAGGATTGCCACACTTTTTCTGTAAAAGGCCAAGGGGTAAACTGTTGGGCTCTCAGTGTCTCCCTCCCAACCATTCAGCTCTGCTGCTGAATTGAGAAAGCGGCCAGCTGTGGACAGCACATGGATGAATGAGCATGGCAGGGTGCCAATAAAACTTTATTTACAGAAGCAGGCAGTGGGCCAGATTCATCCCACCAGCCACGGAGTGTTGGGCTCTGATTTAGAACAAGTAGATTACCCAGAAGCTAAATGCTCAGTTTTCAGTATTTTATCTGGTTGAGAGAAAGTATATTCGATGGCAGAAGGCAGGGCCAAGAAAGCCAGGCACCGCTACCCCCTGGCTACCAAAAGACGTGGGCCAACTCGCTCCCCGTCCCTGAGCCTGCACTGTGAGCACATGGCGGCCTTGTCTCTGGTGCCACTTGCTGTCAGGAGTAAAGGAGAGGATGTTTTACAAGCTTGGTGCAGTGTAGTATACAGAAAGTATAATTAGTCCCTTCAGACTTACTGTGGAGTTTGACTCTTTCCTCCACCCCAGTGTCCTGAAACTCTTCAGCCTCTTCAGTCTCCATCTCCCATTCTGACCTTCAAGTTTCCTCTTTTATTCTTCTCTGGAGAAGGTCCTGGCCAAGGCTGTCCTTTCTCCTGAGGTGATGGGGACAAAAATAACCTTCTTCCACATTCTTCGCATCGGGACCTGGGGCCTGCAAATTAAATAAACAAAAGACAGACGAGTAACAGAAAAGACAAATTTTTATTTGTGCATGGACATAGGAGTTCACAGAATTTAGGGCCTCCATGTCATTCTAATAAGGGAAGAAAATGGCAGCATCTCCAAGAACCTGGTCACCTCCCAACAGGCCCCGCCTCTTAAAGGTCCCATCGCCTCTTAATACTACCTCACTTCCTAGATTCCAACACACCGACTCATTCGCACCCTATCAGGCCTTTACCAAATTCTATTATGTGCTTCTGTTATTTTGGATCATTTCCTCTCATCAAGCTACAGACCCTGGGGGGGGCAAGAATTATTACACTCAACATCCATGGACCCTGGCAGTCCTATTACATTTCTCTGTAAATGGCAGGCACTGGGGTGTTGTGTAGGATGAGGGGTTCCTGGGACAACATTAGACATGGGGGACATGTGTTGGAGGAATCTGATGGTCTCATGGCTCTGTGTAGAGAGGGAGTTTAACCTAGTGGTGAGATAAGGTCAAATCCCAGTGCCTTAATGTGAAGTTAGTGGTTTCTGGGCAGGTTCAGTTTCTGCTCTGGCCCCAGTAAAATAAAAGTGGAGATTCCCAATCCTACCTTAGTCAAGCAGTGTCAAGGAGGAAGATCTTGGTCAGAAGAATCCAAAAGAAAGCTCCCTTCTAGAAAGTTTTACTGACACAGATATTTAATGGGGAAAGGGGAAGCTAGTTCTCTCCGGGATAGTTTTCTAAGGAGAACAGAGCATTTCACGGTAGACTATGGTTGTAACTCTAGACTCTGACCCTGTGGCCAGATCCTGTTCTTGGATCTGATCAGCCCCTTCAATGATAGAAAGACTTGAAGCCTGTGCTACAAAAATCAAAGCTGAACAACAAGGAGAAGTCTGGGAGGTGGGAAGTCTCTGGGGGCCTTTGACTTTATTTCTTTCACTGCAACACACTTTTTTTTTTTCAAAGCCGTGTGGTTACAAATGAAGGAACTACTTTATTCTTTACAAGCAGAGAAAAATACTTGTAAGAAGAATCAACTAAAAAGCATAAGATAACCAAGACCTGGGTTGGTTCCATATTTTGGCTATTATGAATTGTGCTGCTATGAACATAGGTATGCATATGTTGCTATAGTTCTCTGGATTCAACCCTTTTGGAAAAATACCCAGGAGAGGTAGAGCTGGATCTTATGGTGGATCTATTCCCACCTTTCTTAGGAATCTCCACACAGATCTCCATAGTGAATTGTTTTTTAAAACTCTCCAGTGAATTTAAAATGTAATCAAAATTTCCAGAAATTTAATAATATATTTTTAAATAAAGCCATCTATGCACCTGTGTGTGTGTGTAAATTGCAGATACTGTTTCTGTATAGATGCTATTTTTAACAAATATATTTAAAAAATAAAACAAACAAAAACCTCCCTAGGACAATGATTTTCCTTCTAGTGCTATTCTGGCATATTTGTGTGTTAATAAATAAGCAACTGAATAAACTTGGTTTTCACAAGTATAAATTTAAATACTAGAGATTCATATTTGGCCCTCTATTCAGTTATTACTACCATCCTGGGAGGTCTAGTCCCACTCTTGGAGGGAAAGAGAACTGTAAAATAAAGCGCCTGTAAAATGAAGTGTGCACTTCTTTCTCTATTTTTTCCCCTTAAAGTAGCAAGAGAAAAGACTCCAAAGGATTAGCAGGATCTTTATACTACTTCTCTTCTTTATTTTTTCCTTAAGAGATTTAAGAAAAATCCTAAAATCATTGTAAGTTGCATAATTTTACAGAGAAACTATCCTTCTTTGTTGTATTGGCATGGGAAGACAACTAGCAAAGCTCTCAACTTCAGTCTGGAGAATAATTAAAACCAAGATGCTGCCCAAGGAGATGTGGCCATGGTTTTGTCCATCAGCCAAGAGAAATGGCTTGGTGGGTGACCAATAGCCTCACTTCCTGCGAATAGCCCAGTCCTTTCACATCTCATCCATCATCTCTCTCTCTCAACAAAGTTGCATGACTTTAAATGATCAATGTAATTCTAGCTCCACCCCCTTCTGTCTTTCTGAAAAAATACAACTTCATACTCAATGATTCCTGAGTACATTATGATCTTCCAAAGAATTCCAGTTGGAGTTAAGCAGAACCCACTTCAACGGAATGCTTAGAGCTTCCCATGAGAGGAGTCCTTACACAGCAGGAGCTTTCAGAATGCCAGTATTCTGCATAAGATTAATACTTTTTTGGTGTTCATCCAGAAAGATGTACATGAAAAGAAGGAACCTGACCATTGGAAGTTCATTGTCCAGAAATGTATAATTTCTCAGACTTGGGAATTGCGTATGATATGCAGAGAGAAATGTATGGCTAAGGGTGAAGGTTCTAGGTAGTTGTGATGCTCATAGGGAGGTGAATCCCCACATTCCCAGCATGACGTCCTTCAGTGACCACAACCAGGTGTACGCGAATATATTTCATAGCTCATGTTGCCTGTGGCATGATATATTTGTCCTTACTGTGCATGTTCAGTGTTATGTGCATATGCAGGCACTACACACGTGAATTCTCTCGCTGTCTTAATGTTCTCCACTGAAGATGACATGAGGTTTGGTACCCTGCATCATTAGGGGCAGTGCAAGCCTATAGCTCTAGCTGAAGTTGCAGGTAGCACTAATATAGCAAGCTAGTAAAACAGAAACATTGGTCCCTAGGCAATCACTTTTAAAAATGCCCAAGGGAAGAAAATGTGGCATTTCTGTTACTGGGCATATGGCATCAGTATCCCAGAGTAAAATTTAATGCTTTATTCCAAGATGTCAATGAATTTCTAGTCGACGCTACTCTTTGCAATCATTTGGGGAGAGAACTAATGATCTGCAAGGGAAATGCACCTGGCCTGAGAAACACATACATTCAAGATGAAAAATTAATTTTGATGCTGTCTAGCATTCAAAAAGTATTGGTGTTGGACCTAACACCTTTTGGATTTCGATTTCATTTATTTTTCAAATTTTCTAATTTCTAATCAGGGAAAGCGGGTTAGGCAGGTACAGAGTATCTAGTGAAGCTAACTCATCAGTGATGTTTTGTTAAGTATCAGAATGATTGGGGACTTGTGTCCACATTTCATTATAAATCACTATGTGTAGTTTAAAAAAAGATAGTTGAAAACTATGGACAAAACAGCAAGAAAAATAGTTGAAGGCTCTTTATAATCTTCTAACAGTTATATTTCCTGCCATTAGCAATTAGTCGTTAGGACCTAATAATGTGTAAGTCATCTTTGCTAACTGAATGGTGTGATTTATGGAAAAGCATTTTAAACATATATAGGTTTTTTGTTTGTTTGTTTGTTTGTGGTGCTGGGGGTGGAACCCAGAGGCTTTCTACCTCCAGGCTATACTACCAGACCTATTTTCTATTTTATTTGGAAACAGGGTCTCACTAAGTTGCTGAGAGCCTCACTAAGTAGCTGAGGCTGGCTTCAAACCTGTGCGATCCTCCTGTCTCAGCCTCCCAAGCGCGGGGATTACAAGCTTGTGCCACCATGCCTGGCTCCATATATACGTTTTTAAGGAATGTATTTTTATTTATTTGTGTGATGGTTGGTATTTGTTTGTTTGTTTGTTTGTAAAAGAAAAGAGAGTCCTAGCATGATTTCCAGATTGTATCTATGAAAGTCACCCTCTGTGTAGTATTGATTACTTACTGTATTCTGTCTGTTTAGTCATTTTTTTTTAATAGATCAAAGAAGCAAAATTTTTGGCAAACTCGTGTCCTCATTAAGACTGAGTTAGGAAGGGGTTCTACAGATCATCAAAAGAAATTCTCATTTAAGAGTCAGTGTAGACTATAGAATGTAGCCCAGCCTGTCCTCTCCCAGATCCCTAGATCTGAGATGTGCACATGTCAGGCAGAAAGAAGTCCAGACATGTGGAAAACCCAGGTCTCTGAGCAGCCTTTTTAAATTTTTATAATCTTTTTTAGCTTTGTGTAAGGACAGCTGCCTCAAAATATGAGGCACAAAACTGTAATGTTTTTACCAAATTTAAATCAGATAGGTATCTAACCCCTATTTTCAAACACAAATGGACAATTTCAAAATCAGCTCTCATGAGTCCATATGTGTATGCCAGCCTGCTACCCTGCTTGGCATTAGGTCTTCTATAGATCAAAGAGAAGAAACAGGAAGAAGAATTCCCCTGTGCATGGGCCCGGGCTCCCAGCCTTGGTTCCCCTCCCTTCAGTAAAACCCCACAGTAAATATCTCTGGGGCCTTTTCTCTTGCATATTCATCTCTCTGGTAAACCGAGGCTGCTTGCTGGGCACTGTGAAAAGAGCAAGTTTATAGAGTAGGAGGAAGCTGAGGCAGAGTACCTCTAATGTCCATAGAGATGTGGCTAGGGCAGCTCAGCTCCCATACTGTAAAAATAGAGCTACAGAGGGTCCATTACCACAACTTACTGCTCAGAAACCAGCCTGGGAAACTGAGTTGGCCACGGTCAACTCTATTTGAATGATTGCATGTATGTAGCAAAGCTTCAACTTAAGCCCTGTTCTTAATCATCTATTGGTATTGACTTAGAGGGATGCAATATTTTACCACCTACTTCCATAAACCTTTACCACTGATTTCAAGGCTGATTTAGCCTGAAGTTTAACTTCTCATTTGTCAGAGCCAGCTGGCAAAAGTACGGGTTCTGAAGAGAGGCATGAGGATGAAGAATTCAAATCTTAGAATTTGATTCAAATAATTTTTTTTTTTAATTCTAACATGGGGGTGGGGGGGCTGCCAGCCTACTATCTCTACTGGCCGACCCCTGCTCCTGGGTCAATATCTCTACTGGTCGACGACTACTCCTGGGTCAGTATTCTCTCTTGGGCCAACAATGGGTATATTTTTCTAGAAACATTTACAGAGTTACACGTCAATCAATATCCTTGCACTATCACCACCGGAATACAATAGAGACCAATCCAAAGCACATACATTACAGGTAGGTTAATCGGTACCTTTGTGCCAATACCACCTGATCTTCTCTCAGACCTTTTACTTTGAACTTTCCATGACCCCAAACCTTGTTGACTCTGGGCGAAGGACAGTCAACTGATTCAGAAATATTCTTTTAGAGGAAAAACCTTAATGGCTCTTCACACTCATTGTATGTCTTTGCTTTTTCAATGAGCAGAATAACTCTTCTGCAGTTTGGGTATTAATTCACAGATCATCATATCGGTACCTAATCATAGCTACTAAAGCATAATTCCCTGCATGATCAATCATTTCCAACACTAACTCTGGACACTGTTCTCAGTACTCTCGAGATTTTTCCATAATTTAATATAAAATATCAAATATCGAAATCTAGGAGTAGAAAAAATCCTCATACATAGAAAAAAAATTACATAAAGATGAATATCGAGTCCGAGAAATAGAAAAAATAATTCCTCATAGAAAAAATTTAAATAAAATCCCTACAACATTTCATTTGTGAATTTTGTGTCCACTAAATATTTTAGTACCTTTAATGTTACTGTATGCTATCACCTGAAAAACTTAGATCATTCATACTAGCTAGCACAGTGTATTTGATCACCTGAATACCTCAATGAAAAATTATCTACTTTTTGTTGTTGTTTTTTTTTTTAGAGGGGGGGGATACTGAGGATTGAACCCAGGGGAATTCTACCTCCAAACTACACACCCTCTGCCCCAATCCACCCATCTTTCCTTTCTTTCTTTCTTTACTTACTTACTTATTTATTTATTTATTTTGAAACAGGGTCTCACTAAGTTGCTGAGAGTCTTACTACATTGATGAGGCTGGCGTCAAACCTGTGATCTTTCTGTCGCACACTCCCAAGTACTGGGATTACAGGCGTGCACTACCACACCTGGCTAGATCTAGTCTTCATAGTCATTTAATATGTAAGTATTGTTCACTTTCAAGCAAACTTACAATTCCATTAATTCTTCCAAAATACCCAGCTGTGTCCTGCACTTCTCATCTAAAATGCCAATTTACCTTCCTCCATCTCTACAACTTCATTAGGTAGCATCAGCCTAATGTTTTGCACTGAATTTGCTCCTTTTGCCCAAGTGCTTCCTAAGCATTATCTCATTAATCCTCACAAATGCCCCTTTTAACAAAATCCAGCATTAGCAATGGATAAGGAAGAATTATCATAAATAATCAACATTAAATACCTCCCTGTCAAAATAAGTGGAAAAGGACATTTTGCAGTTCAGGACTCCCGATTTTTATTGTTTATTCATGTGCTCACTAATTTGCAAAATTCTATAATCCACAATGGGTTCCTCCGTCATTAGTGCTAATTAGTGGGATTCTACTGTACTAATAAATCAACATTACTCAAACACAGTGCTTGGAGATACGGGTTACAATACATTCCTGCATATGAAATTTTTTTTTAAAATTAGATGGTGGTTCACCACTGCAGTCCTGATTTCCACTGATAGGATTTTGATGTGGATCTTGTCCTACAGCTGTTTTTAATGAGTGCATATCCATTCTAATTCAGACACACCATTGCAAGGAAGAAAGGAAGGGGCTAAGAACAGAGAGAGAAAGACCTGGCATCGCATGGTTCCAGGTTCAGAGGTGGGAATGAGGAGCAGAGGACTCGACTCAAGGATGTATTGTTGGTGCGAGAGGCCAATTTGAACTCAAGCATTGTCCCATCCCTGTGGGTTTATTTCCATCACATCCTATGGCCACCTGCCAAAAGATGGATATTGCTCAAGTACATCCCCCAAATATGTTGGGAGCTTCTCTCCAGTATGGCAGAGGTACGAGGTAATGACCCCTTTAATGAATAGGCCCTACTATGATCACCAAGGTGTGCCTTTGGGGGGAATTTAAATAGCTCTTATGGAACTTCAGTCTCACTGGCTTCCTGTTCTTCTATGTTATTTCTCCCTCTGTTTATATTCTCCTTACTATGATGCCATCCACCATTATATGATGCAGCCAGAAGGCTCTCGTGAGAACCAGTGCCAGGCTGTTTGGACTTCCTACCTCCAGAACTGTGACTAAATAACCTTCTTTGCTTTACAAGTCCCAGCCTTGGGTATTTTGTTATAGTAACAGAAAGCCAACTAAGACATTACTCTTGTCGAAACAAAGACAATGCCAGAAAAGACATATTTTTCCAATGACCCAGAATATCCGTGATTTTTCTCAAGGTTCCTTTGCTTCTCAGTCTTCCGACCTATGTCTTTTCACTGTTCCCAGCCAACTCATTTTGCACTCCCTGCCCCTTTTGTTTCTTAGTTATGAACTGTGAATTTGCTGTTTATAAAACACTGTATATTATTTCTTTCTATTAAGAACATTTGGTGGGTTAAATTCAATTTCATAGTTAGTGTTACTTCAGTTCTTCTAAGGTATTTATCTGACCTGGGATCCATTTATTGAATGACAAACCTTTCTTTACACTCACATCATCATTTAATTAAAATTGGCCAAAATTACTTTCCTGGCCAGTCGGCACAAGGGAATCTTACGTGGTCACTCACCCGCATCTGTACAGCTATTTCTGAGCTCTCTGCACAACCTACCTCTCCAGTTGGCCAGCAATAGCTCATACCCAAACAGTACAAATGCTTTTTGACTGTATAGTTATTTTATAATAAATAGCCATGGGCAACTTGATATTTCTCTGCATCTTTGAGAGAGGAAAGTTCCTAGATCACAATCATAGTAAACGTTTTAGTGCACTAAAGAAGCAACACTCAAGAAGCCAGTGGATCTTCCTCTGCAGAGAATCTCTCCTAAAAAGTGGAGGCAGTTTCCCCTTTAAAAAGGGAGGGGAAATTTTATGGATGATCTTCTAGGACACTTAAGTTCTATAACTCTGGTTCCCTCTGCATTCCCTTTGAATTGTGATTTTGCCCAAATTTTTGTAATCTTGTAACTGAATGTACATTTATATGCATGGATGAATATTCATTGCATCTATGCACAGTATAGTTTTTGAAGATGAGTATAATTTTAGTATCCCCATAATAGACAAAAGGGTACTCAGACTCTTACTAATAAATACATTGGCAACCTTCACTGCAATGTAATCCAAGATGGAAGAACTGGCTGGTTTATGTTAAAGCTGGGAGAATTGAAAAAGACCGAAAGATTGCATTTGGGCAAGTATCCTGAAGTTTGTCTAAATATTCTGGTCATGTGCAAATTTCTTCTGAATTAGTCTGCAGCAAGGAGCTAGCCTGAAAATACTATGAACCTTGATGTGTCTTTTCATCTTCAGTTTCTCCCATCAAATTATAAGATCAAATTTGAGACAGTTTAGCTTAATGAGCACTTGTTTAGTAGACATCCCCCCTCTCCAAGCCAGGTGAAAAGAATGATACAAAACTGGTCGTATTTCACTTCACATTAATCATATTAAAGTGGATATGCTAATTGCCATATTTTATATATTTTTATTTTTCATATGCCCTGACATATTTGTGACTTATATTTACATCCATGGGAAAAGTATGCATTTCTCCAACTACTAAATACTGAAGAGGTAGGGACTGCTTTGAGGAAGGAGATCTTTGATTTGAGATGATCTGGTAACTTTTAAGGTCTTGTCTAAAAGTTGTAAAATAAAGTTTCCATGTAGAGATCACTTCTGTGGTCTGTGTGAGCACAGGAGTACGGGGTCTACTTGAAAGCTAGACCTAGAAGGACTGAGTTTGGATTTGTGTCTGCTCATCCTGCTTTTAACATATTAGTAGGCTTCTTGATGTTGAACATTTTAATAAACCGGAAATGATTTTTAAAGCGCACGTAAAATAGTAATTCTCATAGTGCACTAAGGGTTATTTTAAACAGTCATCTTTTGTGTAGGATGGATTTGATTTCAGACTACCCTCTGTTTACAGAAAGAATGGCCACGGTCTTATTTTACTAATGGAAAATGTAACAAATATAATACCACCCACAATCAGCTATCACTGCCCTTCATTTGGCTTTCTTCCGATTTCAGAAAGTGGCAGTCCTGTCATTAGCTATCAATTATGAGTTGTGCCATTAGAAACTACGTGATATGGAAAAATTCATTTTCTAAAGAATGAATACATAGGTAAAACAAACTGTCACGGTGAGTAATTGGCCCAGAATTTTCCCAGGTGACTGGTGTAAATTTCAAAAATTAGTATAGACTTCACCTGCTTCTTGAAGGAAAAGCACAAACAGCTGGTTACAGAGATTCGGGACATAATTACAATTAGTAATTACTACATTCTTTCTACTATGCTGTTTCTAAACAGGAAGCTCGTGGCGAAGATCTTAGGATGCTCTAAGTACTTAGCTACAAAAAAAATGTTTTCACAATTTTAAGTCGTGATAAAAAGTCCTTGCCAGATTGCCTCATGAAAACCAAACCTGTGCATCTCATTGCAGGGGAAGATATAGCTCTGGTTCCAAATTTCCTGCTGAAGGGAGGAAAGAGAAAGTCTTGCAGATAGAAAACTGTTTAATTGTACATAAGAGACAATTCACAATTGCCAAGCTATGGGACCAGCCAAGATGAATATAGATGAATATCAAGAGATGAATGGATTACAAAACTGTGGGTTATGGAAACGATGGAATTTTACTCAACCGTAAAGGGCAACAAGTGGAGAACATTATACTGAGTGAGATTAGTCAGTTACAAACATCAAAAATCGGATGTTCTCCTTAAAATGCAGAAGCTAGGGAGAAAGTGGGTCATAGGAGAAACTATAGACAAAGAAGGAGAAACCATAGATGAGCAAATAAGGTGACCTACCTGAGGGGGATGTGAGGTGGAAAGAGGGAAATTCCATAATGTACGTGATGTATATTCATTAACATATCCAAGTCAGTCACTAAGCCGAACATAAGAAGGAGGGAGGGAGAGGGATTGGGGTGGGAACTGGGGAAGGGCTAAATGAGTGATGTGTGCATGTATGCCTCCACCATCTTGTACCCCGTTAAGATGTATGACTACAAGGCACCAATAAAATATAGAAAAAAAATAAAAATAAATAAAAGGTGAATCTTTTGAATTCTTTAAGCGGGTTTATCAATCATAACTATTATAGGTAATGTGTGGCTTGCCGGGTGTGATGCAACCCATATTGTGTACCCTACAGAAGGACTGCAAAAGAAAACTTTCTGAGCCAGAACTATCGCTAGGTTGCAATAAATAAACCCAACTTATCCAGCAATGCATGCGCGCTTGGAGGATTCTGTGGTCCAAAGTCAAACCCGGGCAGTGATCCTCAACCAGGGTCAATTTTTGTATCCCAGGAGACAAGTGGCAAAACTAGGGGGACATTTTTGTTTATAATGACTGGTTAGGACGAGGAGAGGACATGAGGATACGGGCCCCCACAACAAAGAATTATCTGGCCCCAAATGTCAAATACACCAAATTTGAAAAATCCTGAACCAGAGTGAACCTGGACAGTTGCCAGCCCCTGGTAATATATTTCTCAAGTGTCAATAGTCTAAAAGTCTATCACCTGGACGCTAAAAGATAACATTCTGAACGTCTCACCGCTGGGAGAGCCTCCCGAGTAGCTTTCTGATTGTTCCTTGCAGAAGGGTGCAGCTGGATGAAAATTTGCCTGAAGCAGAAATTCCTATTGTCTCTCCCTATTTATCATCATCATCATTACTTTTTTACTTTGGTTAGCAGATGTTTCTTTAGTGCTCTGACATCCTTTTTAATTTGCACATTTATTAATTTGGCTGGCTGGGAGCAGAGTTCTTTACCTGCTGAATCGTCCCTGTACCTCGGGGCTGGTGGCTCGCACACGGAGTCGCCCCGGCCTGCCATCCATCACTAGGAAGCAGCTTTAACCTCTAGCATCTTTAAGTGGGATCATTTGATGACCACTGCAATTTCGGCTCCTGAGCTATCTCACCCTTGGATTGCTCCCAAGTGGATTTACTCGTCCACTCTAGGGGGAATTGTTTGGATTCTAACATGTACCCTCACGACATCCCATTTATAGCTGTGATAAAGAAGTAAGCAATTAATCAGACATCCCTTCTAACAATACTGACCTGCCAGCATTCAAATGCTTTAATTAAAATCGCGGCACAGTATATGCCAGGGGTAACAGCCTAGCGGTGTCTCCACCAGGCAGGAAGGTGCCCCCCTCACCAGCCCTGAAGCGAACACGTATGACGGATGTCCCCGGCGTGGGACCTTTAATGAGAAGGAAAGGATGTCTCCAGGGAAAGTTCGCACCTGCTGCTGCTCACCTACAGACGTGGCTTATGTCCCTACCATGTTCATTCAAAGCATTAGCTTTGAAAGGATTCAGCCAATAGAGAGATTCCTACCATCGTTGCTATTTCTCTTTTCTTTCCTTTTTTGAAACTTATAAAGATGAGGAGGCGCCGTATTACACCCAGCAGTGTTAGGCCAGAGACACCTCTTCCACTTCAAAAATAAAATGTCAGTGCAACTTGGGAGATTTAAAATTTTTCAAATATCAGTAAGCACAGAAAAAGCTGGATTTTTTTTTTCTTCCCTGCAGTATTAACTCACCCTTGATTCAGCTTTCAGCCTCTTGGTATTCATACCTACTCTCCAATTCTCCCACTTAATTTTTTTTAAACAGGAATACAGAATTTTAAAATTGGTGAGGATACATTGAATGTACTGAGCCACAAGTTTTGAGAGAGTGTGGGAAGATTGTTATCAACTTGTTTTTATTACACTTATACTTATTTTTTTTCCAGATTGGTGTATGGTTTTATTGAAAGATGTCAGTGTTTTTTGAAATCTACATCGAACCCCGTATTCTCTCCTTAAATTATTGTACTTCTGAATCTATTAAGTTCCAATATTTCAGCAATTAATACAAGAATGGAGATTTTTTTTTCTTAATATAAGGAATCAAATTTAAAAATCCTCACCAGGCGTGGTGGCGCACGCTTGTAGTCCCCACGCTTGGGAGGAGGAGACAGGAGGATGGTGCTGGTTAGAAGCCAGCCTCACTGGCTTAAGAGACCCTGTTTCTAAATAAAAATATAAAATAGGTCTGGGAGTGAAGCCCAATGGTAGAAGGGTTTCCAGGAACCCCAGTACTACAAAAAAAAATTTAAAAATCCTCTACTCCTCATACCCTGTGGTCATTGTCTTCTACTTCCAGCTTAAATACTTATTTTCTTTTTTGCTTCCAGCTACAATCCCCTAAAACCTCCTTTCCCAAAGTCTTTTTATTTATTTATTTTTGTAGTACTGGGGTTCCGGGAAGCCCTTCTAACCTCCGGGCTACACTCCCAGACCTATTTTATATTTTTTGAAACAGGGTCAAGAGACAGAGCAGCTGGCTTCGAACCTGCGCGATCCTCCTGTCTCCACCTCCCAAGCGTGGGGATTACAAGCGTGCGCCACCACGCCCGGCTCCCAAAGTCTTTTTAAAACAGAAGTCTTTCGCCTTAGTATTCCACCAGAATGGCCCCTAATAGTGAATGTCGCGCTCCCTGACACCCAGAATTTCCAGCTGATTTTCAACACCCCACCTGCCCTTTGCCAGCCATTCAAATACTTTAGTGGCTTTATTCACGTTTCTCCCCCAAGCTGCCCTCAAAACTTGCCTTTTGTGGATTTGCTGAAAAGTGTATCTGAAGCTTATCTTCCCTTCCACATATGGCTCCTAAACGTGTGGGCATCTGAGGGCGGCGTCCCTCGGCCCTCGGGAGGGCACGGTATAGGCTCCTCTTCCCAGGCTCCGCACATGGTCAGCTACTTTCTTCACTCAGCAGCTCTCAAAGCCTCTCATTCTCATACCCTGCCTCTTTCAAGTTTGGGTTCTTGCCCTTTGAAGGACACCCATCCTTCCTCTAATGGTTTTCAAGTCCCTCCCAAATTCTACTTCCCTTCTGTTTATTAAAACAATCTCTCTCTCTCTCTCTCTCTCTCTCTCTCTCTCTCTCTCTCTCTCTCTCTCTCCTCTCTCTCTCTCTCTCTCTCTCTCTCTATCTCTATCTCTATCTCTATCTCTCCCCTCTCCCCCTGTGTTTGTTGTTTGTTTATGAGTTTTTGTAGTACCGGGGATTGAACCCAGGAACATTCTACCTCTAAGCTACACCCCACACACACACAGTTCTTTTTATTTTGGGATTGGAAACAGAGTTTTGCTAGTTTTCTGAGTCTTGCCATGTTGCTGAGGCTGACCTTGAACCTGTGATCCTCCTGTCTCAATCCAAGGACTGGGATTATAGGTATGCACCATCATGCCTGGCTTAGCTCTGCTTCTCTTAAAATATGATCTAGAAGGTAGATGGGGGTGTTGGTCAGGGTTCTCCAGAAAAACAGAAAAAAAACAGTACATGTACAGAGAAAGACAGGAGATTGATTTTTAAGAATCTGTCACGCCCTTGTGCAGGCTTAGTAAATCCAAAATACTCAGCATGGGCGGCAGGCTGGAAATCCAGGGAAGAGGTGCAGCTGGAGTTCAAAGATCACCTGCTGGCATAATTTCTTCTACTTAGAGGAATTTCAGACTTTGTCCTATCTAGTCCTTCAACAGATCAGTGAGACCCACCCATGTTCCAGAGGCAACTGATTTTACCCAAAGTGCACCACCTTAAATGATAATCTCACCCAAGTAAACATCCTCAGAGAGACACGCAGAATAATATTTGACTACGTATCTGGGCACCATGTCCCAGCCCAACTGACACATAAGATGAGCCATCTTAGTAGGGATTCTCAGACTATACCTGATGAGATATTAGTCCTTTAGATTTAACACCAAGTTAAACTAATTTCTCTTCTGGGTATTTGCTTTCAATGTCAAAAGGGAAAAAATGGATACTAGTACAGGAGTCCTCCTCCCTCTGTTGCCCCCCTCCCATGGTGTCTGTTCCCCAAAGCCCACCATCACCTGAAAATATTCAATGGAAAACTCCAGAAATAAACCATTTGTAAGTTTTAAATCGTGTGCTATTCTGCGTAGCAAGATAAAATCTTTCACTACCTCCTCCCTCCTGCTGGAAGGTAGACCATCCCTCCTGTTCACATCATCCACACAGTCAACAGAACACACTCATTGGTCACTTTGTGGCCATCTTGGTTTTCAGATCCATTGTAGTGGTATCAGGGTGCTTGTGCTAAGTCACACTTCTTTTATTTAATAACGGCTCCACAGAGCAAGCTTGGTGTTACAAAGAAGGATTCAGGCTATACAGCCTGGAAGAATAGAATAACTCTGCTACTCTATGACTCTGTTATAGGACACAGAGCAAGAAACAGAATAGATGTGAGGCTTGGTCTATCTGCAGTCCACTGGGGTTTTGAAAAGTGTTCGTTGTGAGTAAGTGGGACTAGTGTATCTATTGAACAACCTCTGGATATTAGATGCCTGACAGTCACCTTCTCACTTAATTCTTAAAACTTTATGAGATAGGTGGCATTATCAAAATTCATTATAAAACAAACCAAAACAAAAAACACTATATTCATGTATAAATATTCTTTTCCAAACTCACATTTTCTAAAAAAAAAAAAAATTCAAACATTTCATCAAAGTCTTTACAGTCATTAGGCAGGCCACTTTGGGGATTACCTAACGCAGTCTGAGTGGGCACACCTTCTCTGTTTACATCTAATTCAATGGAGATACAATATCCCAAGCCACGAAACAGTAGATAACCATTTGTTTTATCCAGTCCCTCCCCATATAAGTGCATTTACTTTAGATTTTATGAAATACATTTTGTTTATTTGAAAAGTCAACTGAGCTAGGCAGGGTGATGCATACCTATAAACCCAATACTTGGGAGGCTTGCGACGGGAGGATCATGGGTTTGAGGTCAATATGAGGCAACTACCCTCTTTCAAAACAAAAAGGGCTGGGGGTGTAGATCAGGAGTAGAATACCCATGGGTTTAATCTATGTACATTCTCTGGCACACTTCAAGCCATCTTTAGATTACTTATAATACTGACACAATGTACCCGTTATGCAAAGAGTTCCTATACTATATTATTTAGAGAATAAGACAAGGAAAAAGTCAATACGTGTTTAGTATAAAAAGAACCATTGTAAGAAAAACTATATAGTTCACATCAGCAACAAATTAACTTTAAGAAAAATTTTTCCATCCAAGATTAGTTGAATCCATGGATACAGAACCTGCATATACAGAAGGCCAACTGCACTCAGAAAATTATCTTTAAATTGCTTTGGTTTCCCCAGGAAAAAAATAGGAAAATAAGAGATTACATTCACCAGCATAAAACAGAATTGACCCATAGGAGATATTTTTAAGTAAAAGCACCTTACCATTTTCAAGACTTGGAGCCAACAAAAATCCCCAGCTTAGAGTCGGGCAGCCCTTGCCAGAAGGGGGTCTATGACCAAGTATTTCCTCTGAGGCCAGATGATCCTGCTTCTGATATGTAAAACTGGCTGAATCATGCCTGCCTCCCTGTTTTGTTTTATTAGCAGATTAAAATAATACAGGTTTGTACAGTAAAAAGACAAGAGAGAGACCAGGGTGCACGGTGCCTGTTTTATTGTGGTCTTCTTGGGATAGGGGCTGGACTGCCCCTGGAGAGTTGTGAGCCCCTCCGAGGCTGGAGAGGAAATGCCTCTCTTTTTAAGGTTTACGTCTTGGGGGTGGGACTACATGTGGGAACGCCACCCCTCTTGTGACATCATCTGCCTTGCGATATCACCTGTGATATCACCCAGCAGAGTCCTCTCCTCCTCCTCAGAAGGGGGAGGGACCAGACCTGTCATCCTGGACTTTTGGTGATAATGGGCAGAGATTCGAATCTTAAACTACTTCCTGCTGTCAAGGAGCATCATAAGAGGGCCCCTTGGCTGAGAGAGGTCAGGTCCTCCAGAAGTGGGCAGGTGGGAGTATGTCTGTAATGTGACTCAGAGGTTACCCTGGGCAGTTTGGTGATGTGTGCTCAAGAAGACTTTAGCAGAAGGAGTTACGGCGGTATGGCATCCGAAGAGGGAGAGCTCCATAGTATGTAAACAAGTGGACCTGCTAAAATAAAAAACATCAAAGAGAATTATACCAAAAAAAGCGAAGCTTAATAGGCTCCAACACTGTGCAAGTGAATTTATCACGGGACTGTTGTAATAGAGCCCTTTCTAGCCAGGTAAGATGATGCCAGTTGGGGTCCCCCAGCAGTGGGGCTGAGGTAGGTGTGGTGAGGATCACTGTAAAGGGCCCAGTCCACCGTGATTGGAGATGTTTTGGTTGAAGTGACTTGAGGAGGACTTGATCCCCTGGCTTAAGGACCTTGACTGCAGGGTGTGGAGCTGCTTCTTCAGTCCCAGGTTGGGGAAGATACCAGTCAGCATGTTCCCTAAGAAGGTGCCTGAGAAAAGACAAGTAAGGAAGATAGGAAGACAAAGGAGGGGGATCTGAAGGGAGAACATGATTAAAGAGGAAAGGGTGACCGTATAGCAATTCAAAAGAGCTTATAAAGGTGAGGCTTCGAGGGGTGGCCCTTACATGGGTCAGAGCTAGTGGCAAGAGTTCAGGCCATGATACTCGCAGCTCTAGAGAGAATTTTGTTAGGTGGTTTTTAAGGATCCCATTCATTTTTTCTACCTTTCCTGATGACTGTGGTCGATATGGGATGTGGAGCTTCCATGAAATGCCAAGAGCTTGTGCCACCTGTTGAGTAACCTTAGAAATAAAAGCTGGTCCATTATCAGACTGTAAAGAATTAGGGAGTCCAAACCGAGGGATAATGTTCAAGCATAGAACATTGGCCACCATGCTAGCTGTCTCATCCTTTGAGGGAAAAGCCTCTACCCAACCTGTTATGGCATCGACCATGGTAAGAAGATATTTACATTTTTTGTGAGGTGGCATATGGGTGAAGTTGACTTGCCAGTCCTGTCCTGGCAAGTGTCCTCTCATTTTGTGGGTAGAAAAGGAGGGGCGAAGGCCTCCTTGGAGAGACATAGCAGCGCAAGTAGAACAGGAGGCACTAACTTTACTAATCAGCTGCTGCAGGAGAGGAGAATAAAACAAGGGGTTTAGGAAATGCTTCGGCGCCATAGGTCCTACATGAAGGGAATTGTGTATTATGCTAATGACCTTTTCAGCCTGAGCCTCAGGCAGAGCAATCTTATCCTGTATCATGAGCCAACCATCCCCTGTGCTGGATGCCCCAAGTTTTGAAAGGTGTTCTCGTTCAGCCAGGCTGTAATTCAGCGTCATTGAGGGGAGGGTTAAAAATAGTACAGAGGCTGGTGGGCTTGGTTGAGCTTGTTGTGTCAGTTGTCTTGCTATATAATCAGCTTTACTGTCTCCTTTGGCCACTAAGGAAGATTCTGTCTGGTGGCCCTGACAGTGGATGATAGCCAGCTCAGATGGTAAAGAGAGGGAGTCAAGGAGTTTCTTAATCAAGGTAGCATTAATAATGGGTGAACCCTTGGTGGAGAGAAATCCTCTCTCTCTCTCTCTCTCTCTCTCTCTCTCTCTCTCTCTCTCTCTCCAAATTGAGGCATGGCAATGTGCTATTATAAAGGAATATTTAGAATCGGTATATATGTTTACCCACTTGTTTTTTGCCAGGTGTAGAGGTTGAGTTAGGGCAATCAGTTCAGCCTTTTGAGAGGTAGTACCATCCAGTAACCTGGCAGCCTCAAAGACTTGAATTAGGGTGACCACTGCATAGGCTGCCCTTTTCTTACCTCTGGTGTCAGGAATAGAGCTGCCATCAACAAAATAAGTAACATCTGGATTAAGAAGGGAGGTCCTAGAGGTCCACCTGAGGTTTAGCTAAAGCTTCAATTATATCAATACGTGAGTGAACATCGTTAGGTGAACACAATTTAGGGTCTGAACCCTGGCTCACTGGTAAAAGATTGGCCAGGTTAAGGGATGGGGAATGAGACAGTTTAATATCTGGATTTTCCATGAACAACAAAGTTCCTGAATGTGAGAAGGTGAAAGAAGAGGAAGTACTCGAAGAGACAAGATCCAGGAGTCTGTGTGGGGAAAAACCCTGCAGGGGCATCCAGAGACAAATTTTAAGAGCCTCTTTTGTAAGTGTGGCTGCTGCCGCCAGAGCCCTGAGGGTATTATGAGGGGAATTAGTAGGGATAAGCAGTTCCTGGGCCAGGAGACAAGAAATAATGGGTTTAAGCCCATGTCGGTGAAGGAGGGATATGGGAAACTGGGAGCGGGGAGGGAAAATAGTGGGGTCATGTAGAACAATCCAGAATGGGGTGTGGTGAGTTGCCACAACTGGGGTGCTAGTATCCCATATGATAGGGTCAACCAAATCTATTGGAAGGGGAGGTTTGGCTTTTTGGTTATCAACTGTAGCTGCAGCCATTAAAAGTATATTAGAGGAAACAGAAGCTGTAGGGAGATTAAATGAAATTTCGGCCCCAATTTTGATTAAAAAGTCCCTACCAACATGAAGGGATAATCAGGAATGGATAGTTAACCATAAAGGTCTGTAAATGGCATAAGAAGGGGCCTGTAGTACGTGGGCAAGAGGGCATGCCATCAATCCCCTGAACCGAGATTTGGGAAGGGAAATAAGGTCCTGAGAAGGAAGGGAGGACGGAGTAGGTAGCTTCCATATCAATCAAGGAGATTGGCTTACCCGCTACCTGGAGAGTTACCCTGGGCTCAGCTTGAGTAAAACATGTGACCGAGGCTGGGGAGTGTCAATCTTCAGCCAGGCCGAGTAGGGCCAACGGTGGGTCCTGGTCTGGAAAGGTGGTTCCCCTGTGTTGAGGCACCTGAGACTCACCTCTTCCCCAAGGGGACTCGCTTTTTCAGTGTCCCTCCTTGCCACATGCCGGGCACAGCCTGGTCGGTGGCACATGCCCAGTGATCAGTGCCTCCACACTTGAAACAGGCTCCTGAAGGTGGCTTCTGTTGCTGCCATCCTTCCCTAGGTGGCACTCGTCGCCCCAAAGGCTGACCATTCTCAGCTGGCCGCAGGGCTGCTGCCAGGGCTTGGGCCTGTAAATCTGCCATCTGGCGAAATCAGAGTGTATGCTCCACTTCCTCCTGTTCCTCTCTGGAATTAAAAACTTTAAATTCCATGTTTACCAGATCTCGGATAAGGATTTGAGGACCATCCTCAGCCTTTTTTAATTTTCTCCAAATATCAGGGGCTGATTTCCCTATAAAAAGGGTTGCCAATACTACTGAGCCTGCCTCAGAAGACAGATCTAAGTGGGTATAAAGGGCAAAATGCCTCTTATAACTGAATAAGGAAAACCGCTGTATTTTCCTTTGGACCCTGAGTGATTTCCTTAAGCTTATCATAATTAACCGCTTTGTGGGAGGCATCTCGCATGCAATCAAGAAGGCATAGTATGATGTGATTCTTCTTTTTTATTCCCTCACCCCTGTCATTATAATCCCAGTGGGGATCTTCAGAAAAAACTGCAGCTGTTCCGATAGGGAGCTGTGGATTGGTTAGGTGAGCCTGATCGGCTCGTTCCCTGGCAGCCTTAGGAATACGATCTCATTCGTCTGGAGTTAAAGAAGAGGTTAAAATGACATGCAGATCCTGCCAAGTTAAATCATATGCTTGTACAATATGTTGGAATTTCTTAATAAAACCAGAGGGATTGGCTGAAAAAGAACCCAGTCTTTTTTCAAGTTGAGCAAGGTCAGGAAGGGGAAAAGGAACATGGACATGGACCATGCCTTCTGCACCAGCCACCTCATAAAGCAGGGCCAAGAGAGAAGGGGGGGGGGGTCTCTGGAACAGGTGCAGTGACCTACAGGGGTAGGCGAGGGGGAGGTAAGGGTTGGTCCCTTAAGGGAGGGAGGCGGGGGAGAAAGAAGTAGGTTAGAGTGGGAGGCTGTCCCAGAATAAGATGATGATCGCGGTGGTAAGGAGAGGTCTTGTGGGTCAGGGTCATCAGGAAATGGGGCCCATAACTCGGCTGAGTCAGACTCCGACATCCACCTGTCGTCTCAAAATGGCAACCGTGAGTCAGCAGAATTGCAGGCTTGTGACCCAGAAAGTCCACCAGGTGGCACCTGTGAGTTGCCACATGGCGACCATGGCAGCTGCGCCTGGCGGGAATCCCAAGCCAGCATAACTGGAGCAGTAGAGTCAGGAGGTGTGGAAAGGGAAAGCGGAGAACGCATGAACAGAAAAGTCTCTACGTACAGAACCTCTGACTATTTACCTGCCCGTTTGGAAAAGTTACTGAGATAAGTCAACATTTTAAGATCTAATGTACCCATCTCAGGCCACCGAGAACCATTACCCAACTCATAAGTGGGCCAGACTTTTGTGTAGAAAAATATGAGTCGCTCGGGGCACAGTTCCCCGGATAAACCTAGAGTCTGGAGATTAACCAGAACATGGCCTAGTGCAGATTGGGAGCCTATTTTTGATGGCTGGCATACTCCCTGTAACTGGTTAGTGGATGAGGATAAAAACAGGAATTTGGCATCCAAGATCCTGTCTAACGTCCAGAAACGACATGGTTGTGTTAGAGAAGGGCATCTCCATTCCCTTTACACAACCGTAGGTCAGCCTGGCTACCCACAGAGAACTTGGGAACAAAATATTTGGATTTATTTAACAGCCATGAGCCCAAATCCAGAAGAGGCTAAAAGCTGGAACCTGCTTGTTCAAGGAAGGGGAAGCTTACCACAGTGTAGTGTTATCAGCCTGTGTTGACTGGAACCGAAGTGCTGAAAGGCTGCAGAGCTGGGGGCACGCTGTGGAGCTGTTGGGTGGAATTTGGGCTAGATGAGGTTTAAGATGACCTCCATGGCTTGGCTGGGTGGTAAGATGGTCATCAGCTCTCAGGCAGAGCATGGAGCCGGGGAAGATGGCTGCCACCTCTGAGCATGCAGCTGGGAAAGATGGCCGCCAGCTCTCAGGCAGAGCACAGTGCAGGGCAGAAAATGGTGGCATATGTTCTCCAGTCTGGGCGGGTGGGGGTGGGGGCGCGGCCCTGGAGCTTTGGCAGTGGCGGTCTAGTGAAAAAGCAGCAGGCAGGGCAGACAGTCCCAGAGGATCTGCGCGTCCTGGTGCACAGCCGCAGCAGCAGCGGCAGCAGGGAATTTATTTTTTAAAAAAGAAGAAAAAAATTAACAAATTTAAAAAAATAAATTAAAATAAAATAAAATAAATAATTGCCCCGAGTGTTGGCACCAGATGTTGGGTTTACGGATTAAAAAGACGAGAGAGAGACCAGAGTGCGCAGTGCCTATTTTATTGTGGTATTCTCGGGATAATGGCTGGACCACCCCTGGAGATCTGTGAGCCCCTCTGAGGCTGGAGAGGAAATGCCTTTCTTTTTAAGGCTTAATCTTGGGGGTGGGACTATGCGTGGGAACGCCACCACTCTTGTGACATCGCCTGCCTCCCGATATCGCCTGCAATATTGCCCAGCAGAGTCTCCTCCTTCTTCTCAGGAAGGGGAGGGACCCGACTTGTCAAATAAGAAAGAAACAAACCAGATCAAAATTGTGTGGCTATTAAAAAATGAAAAACTGGACCTAGCATATGACCTAGCCATCCCATTACTAGATACCTATCCAAAGGAGATGAAATTTTGTTATAATTATCAAAGCGATTTGCACACAACTTGTGTCCCCATGGTCATTTCAGCACAATAAAATCAACCAAGATGTCCATCAACAGATGAGTGAGTAAGAAAAATGAAGTGCGTATACATCATGGAATACTATCCAGCCATTAGAAGGGTGAAATTCTGTTATTTGCGGCAGCATAGATGGAACTGGAGGATACGGTGTGAAATGAAGTAAGCTAGGCACAGAAAGATAAATACCACATGTTCTCATGCATTTGTGGAAACCAAAATGTCCCTCTAATAGAAGAATGGCAACTAGAGACTAGGAAGGATAGGAAGGAGGGAGAAAAGAGAAAAAAAAAAACTGATAAGGGACACCAAAATAGAGAGGAGGAATTAGTTGTGTGTTTTTTTCTACAGGATAATATTGTAACTATTTGTCATGAAAACCTATGATACATTTCAAAATAACTAAAAAAGTATGAAATTCCCAATGTTATAATTTGGCTTTGAAAGATCCCCTGAAAGGGTCATGTGTGGAAAGTGTATCCCTGATGCAACAATATTCAGAGTTGAGACCCTTGTTGTTTTGTTTTGTTTTGGTGGTACTGGGATTCCTGGAACCTTTCTATTTCCAGGCTACACTCCCAGACTTATTTTATACTTTTTTTTTTGGAAATAGGGTCTCCTAAGACAGCTCGGCTGGCTTCGAACCTGCATGGTCCTCCTGTCTCTGCCTCCCAAGCGCGGGGATTGCAAGCGTGCGCCACCACACTCAACGAGTTGAGATCCTTGAACCAGAGTTCTAAACTTATCAGTGGATAAATGCACTGAGGATGTCATAATTTGAATGGAATTATAGGATGGTCACGTGGGCAGGTAGAGACTGGCTAATAGAGGCAGATTACTGGTGTTGTGGCCTTAGGGATTAAATCTGTCCCTGGTTGATTTCTGTACCTCTCTTTGAGCTTCTGGCCACCATGAAGTTAAGTTGAACTTTCCTCTACCACACAATGTACTATAATGCCTACCTTGAAGTCAGCCAACTATGGACTATACCTCTGAAACTGTGAGCCAAATAAACTTTTCATTGTCTATGTTGTTCATGTCAGGTATTTTGGTCACAGCTATGGAAAAGTAGACTAAAACACCCCATAAATAAATAAAAGTGATTAACTTTGGAAAGGATAGAAATGCCTATTACCCTGATTTTGTCATTATATAATATATAAAAGTATCAAATTATCTTAATGTTCCCCCAAAAGATGTATAAATATTGTATTCATTTAAAAAAAATGCTGCATAAGTAAAAGCAATGTGTCATGAGTCGCAATTGGGTTCTGGGTCTAACTCTGCTTGATTTTACCTTAGGTGGCATGGGTCTCTTCAGTTGCTTTCTGTGGGTAAGTTCCAGGAGAGTGTTGAGGCCCTCTCCTGGGACTAGTATTGAATTTCAACTATGGCTGCTTCAAAGCAACATGTACCAATTCTGTGCCTTATCCAATTCTGTTCTCCTTTATCTAGCCTTCCCTGACATCTGAAAGATGGGTGTTCCTATTCCCTATTCCCGTGTGTGTGTGGGGGGGGGGGGGTACTGGGGATGGAACCCAGGGGCATTCTACTTCTGAGCAACACTCCCAACTGTATTTTTAGACTTTATTTCGAAACAGGGTATCATTGAGTTGCAAACGGCCTCACTAAGTAACTGAAGCTATCTGTGAACCACATCCTCCCATCTCAGCCTCCCAAATGTTGGGATTATAAGCATGTGCCACCATGCCTGCCTCCTCTACCCTCTTAATAGGAATGAGCCTTGTGCTGTGACCATCCCATCTTTCAGATGTCAGGAAGGCTATATAACTTGCCAGTGATCACAGCTACACCGGAGTGGGACAGAATTGCAAACTCAGCTGTTTGACTCTGCATCTTGTCCTAGACAACACAGAAGCCTTTGCAACCAGTTCCATCCTGTTGGGTTTCACTGAGTCTGGAAAATGCTTCTTTGCCTGATAGTCCATCAACAACACAACAGTGAAAATCCTGGAGACCAGAACAAGTGTGGGTGTGTGGATCTGCCAGGAGCTGAGCATGTAGCCACGGCCCTCCACCACTGCCTGGGGGTCCCAGAGATGAGCAGTTAGCACCCTGGGGTCTTCTTCCCATCAAGTATCCCCAGGGACTCAGAGGCAGAGCTAGGAAATGTGAGCAAAACATGTCACTATCAGTACAGTGACAAAGAAAACCAGAGGAAAATAGAAGTTACAGCCGTGAAGGCAAAATTTATTCAGAACTATAAAAAAATCTCTGTATAGAAAGAACTGGGCTCCATTCTGAGGGTAGTATGGGTCAGTTGGCATTTATAGTCAGGAGGCAGAGGGTCAGTGGATATAATATTACTAATATTACATCACGCCTGTGCGGAATACTGGCTGACCAATCCTAGAGGATTCCTGCTGAAGACAGACAACTGTGATCAGATTCCAGGGTGTGCAATAAGAAATTTTCATTAGATATTGAGGGTGCCCATGTATCCAGAGTAGGAGAGTCTTGTTAAAATGACTTATCAAGGTTCTTGCTAAAACTGGATTTTATAAGGAAGTGCACAGGTGAGCTTAGAAGAAGTTTTAGAGGCAGTCTAAAGTCTGTCCAGACAGATAATCTTTATCATTACTTCCCTTTCAGAGACTGGAAACTCAAAATAAGCCAAGTAAGTTTTTGTTGTTGTTGTTTTTTATTTTTGTTTTTGTTTTGCAATACTAAGGATGGAATCCAGGGGCTTTCTATCTCCGAGCTACACCCCCAGCCCTATTTTTTAGTCTTGTAATTTTTGAAACAGGGTCTCACCCAGTTGTGAAGGGCCTTGGTAAGTAGTAGAGGCTGTCCACAAACCACGATCCTCTGGTGTCAGCCTCCCAAATGCTGGGATTACAAGCATGCACCATCATGTCAGCTCCAAGTATTTAATGCTTTGTCCCTGTTTACTCTGGACCTTACCAGCTTAGCCTTAAGATTCCTTCTGGAGAGCCACTTAGTCCCATGAAAACTGAGTGCTACAGTTTGGGTCTTGAGCATCCCTCAGAGATCCATTTGGTAAATATTTGGTGAAACCTCTAAGAGGTGAGGCCTAGTGAGATGAGGTTAGGATGTGCAGCCTCATCCAAAGCAATGGGGTCAACAGATCATGAACTGAAACCACTAAATCTGCAAGTGAAGACAAACCTTTCTTCTTTATAAGCTGATTATCTCAGGTATTTGTTATAGTGCTGGAAAGCTGACTAACACACAGGGAGGACTGGTCACCTGGTTACTACACTAGTCTACTTGCTACTCACAAGACTGAGAAAATATTTGGTAACTGAAGAACAGGAAGAAGAAAGACCTACTTGGCAGATTGTGTTCACCACTCTGTCTTTAGAGCTTGGCACCAAGGAAGTGCTCCAAAAATACTTGAGTAAACAAATATGTCAATGCATGAGTAAGTGAATCTATCTCAGAATAGGTGGTCTCGATTCCTACCACCAGAGGAGGTAATCAAGTATTATATCTCTGTAATACAAGCTATAGTGTTTGCCCTAGAAGGTGCTCTGAGAAGATCTTATGCCATTTGGGTCCTTTCTAAAACAAGGAGAAATAAAGAGTGTGACTGATATAAAAGACCCCTGAATGGTTAATGTAAGTAACTCACATTGCACTAAAGTAAACAGGGTTTCCTAGAATCATATAATTCCTCAAGAACTGGGAAACCAGATGTAACAGGAGACTTGCCTAACAGCAACAACAGCAACAACAAAGAGAGTACCCTGAAGTTCAGGCTCTGTTGCACCCTTTTTTGAGCTCTTAGGTCTTCTTTCTGCTCGTTCCCTAGCACTCAAGTGAGTTCCAAGGCAGAGGAAGTTCTGGATAGAGAGTTTGTTTAGTTGACTGGGGAAAAAAATCAACTTTTCTTCTTAAAAATCAACCAATTTTACCCAAGAGCGATTTCAGAATATTTTACCTCTCTATAAGACTGATTGTTTTTCTAATAACTACCTATTTTTGTTTTTGTTTTTATTTTTCTATTCACACCTAGAGAAGACATGAGCTTCACTCCACGATAATAGAAATGGTTCCGTTTCTACTCTCATTAATATAATGATTCCATAACACAATGACAGATAAAAAGAACTTTCTTTTCATTCTACTCAAGGCTGATTTTACATAAAAATAGACCATAACTCAGAGTCTGTAATGTCTATGGAAAGGTTATACTCGTTACCATCCAAATAGGCTGAGCTAATAAAAATTATATTTGTTACAATCCAAATAGATTAACCGGCCTTAAGGGCTTAGCTATGTATTACACTTTTCAATTTTCTTATAATTAAATTAACATAAAATAGTCCTCACAAATAAATGGCTGTTTCAGAAAGAGTTAAGCTCTGTTTAACGAAAATAGCCATTCCATTTACAGAAGCAGTGTCTCCGATGGACATGGGGAGTGGGAAAGAGGCCCTTGTCTGTGGAGTGGACTCACAGTCAAGAGACTGATACAAAGATGCCCTGCTTCTGCTGCGGGTGGTCCAGCAGGTAGTCCAAGAACAACCCCAGGCCCCTCTCTTGTTTTCCTGTGGATGGAAGGTCACCTGGAGCCCCTTTCTGCTCTTTGCTGTGTGCTCCCAGCCAGCAGCCAGAAGGCAGAGCCTCAAATGTCTCATGTCCAAAATGGAAACAATTGGTGGGACCTTAGTCCTAGCACTCAGTTTCCTGCCAGAGCCAAAGCTCACGGGCAAGGTCTTCTGCTATTTCCTGGGCTCAGTTGCTTTGCAGCTGCAAATTCCATGGGAATGTTGTTTCTGTCTATAAAGTGCATTATTCAGAACTTTGATGTTTTTGTTCAGGTGCCTTGTTATCACTATCTATCCAAGACTCACAACAGGGAATAAATGATGAGTTATTTTTTTCAGCTAAGAAGACTTCCAACAACAACAAAAAATGGATAGCCTTAAATTGGTTGAATCCCTTAAATGTTACCATTCTTATGGAGCTAATTGAGGATGGCCTTTTGTTTTAGTCTAGAAATGTCCTAAGGAAGGAAAGTAAGTGGGGACAGTTATATGTCTGGTGTCATTTAAAACAATACGAAACTAACTTGAGTTTTCTTGTTCTAAAGTCAAGAAGCAATCTGGGCCTGGTGGCATACATCTATAGTTCCAGGACTTAGGAGACTGAGATAGGAGGATTGCATGTTCAAGGACAGCTTCATCAACTAAGCCCTCAGCTACTTAGCAAGACTGTTTCAAAATAAAATAAAAAAGGGCTGAAAGAATAGATTGGAAGTAGTATGTCCCTGGGTTCAATCCCCAGCACACACACACACACACACACACACACACACACACACACACACAGAGTCAAGAAGGAGAAAAATCACATAAGATGTGAGCTCACTTGGCTGAGATTTCAGATTCCAGGTAAGGCACTGGTTGGAAAAGCACTGGAAAGTTAGAATGAACTTTCATTCTTTATCTTAATTCACATCAAAATGTCAATCAGAAGAACCTACCCAATTTAGAAACGGGGGAAAAAAGATAGCAGAGCTAGTGTGAGTCAGAGCAAAAGGTATGAAGCCAAAATTGACTAGAGGCTCTGGAAAAGCCCAGGGTTGAAAGACTGCTGGGCCCTGGAAACAGAGTGGCCACCCGTGGTCACATTTGTATGTGGGGGTTCAGCAGGTAGCTTGCCCTTGGCCATGTGGCTGGTGGACATCAGTCTTGACTGCTCTTCTTTGAGCTCAATGGTTGCACAGTGAAAGACAGTGTAAAAGGTTCTCCCATAATAGAATGTAAGCATTCACCTCAACAGCCCCTGGCAGATCACCATGGTCATTTCCTTGAGAATGAACAGACCTTAGAAGATCTCTGGATCACATTGGAGCAGACAGAATGCATCCTCTTACAATCTCTGGATGCATACTGCTGCTGCCCACCTTTGGGGCAACTTATTCCTCTTTAGCACCTCCACAAAAAGATGAGCAAGAAACACAGAGATGAGGTTCTAATGAGTCCACTTTGATACCTATTGGCAGCTTTTGTTGAATTTTGATGATAGGGGAAGTCAAAAGTGATAGTTTTATAAGGTATCTAAATTATCCTTTGAGCTCACTTAATATGGAATCTCCGGTCCTATCATCAAGGATGAGCAAGACCTGGCCTTGCACTTAAGAAGATTAAATACTTTAATCCAAAGTGCTTTCAGGGACAATAGGTAAGAAACACTGTCATTTGCCATTTTATAGCTACCCTTCCCCAATGGTAGTAAAGTTATCATCTTTACTTTCTAAATGTCTAACACAAAGTAGAAGCTCAGTGAATGTTATTTCAAAGGCACTACTTTATCTCATTCTACACTGGTTCTCAAAGTTGGCTGAATATTGCTATTACCTAGACAACTTGAAGAAATACTGGGGCCTGGGCTTCGTGTCCAAGAGATGTTGAATTAATCTTTGTTGGTTTCTCCTGGACATGAGAGTTTTCTCAGAGATTTTCTAGGAGACCGTAATATGCAGCAAAATGACAGAATTATGTATGTGCTTGAAGGACATGGAAGGTAAAAGCCAAGTGGGGCAAGTGCAGGGTGACATGCCTGTCACCCTCATCCTTGACAGATGAGGATCAAGGAAGAGGAGCTAACTGACCTGATAGCTAGGGGATGGGGGAGCTTTAATTAAATGCTTTTTATGTAAAACTCAAGAAAAGTAAGATGAAAAATAGTTCAGAGGGTGAAGACCAGGTTTTGAGCTATTACTGATAGACACCCACCCAGGGATTAAGCATCTTTGGCATACAACGTTTGCTTCTTTGGTGACAAGTTCAGCCTCAGCTGGAGAAGTAGAACAACAGATGGACAGAAAGTGGATGGACAGAAAGTACATGGGCTACGACCACTGGTTTCTGCTCCACCCGGTCAGCCTTGTAGCCTGGATTGACTCAGCTGTAAGACAGAGTGCCAAGGTCATCCTTTTTGGTGGTGGCGAGGCTGGCCAAGGGGGAGTCTGTACATGAGGCAGGACACTTGGACAGAGATGGGGCTGCACACAGACATGTTTGCATTAATCTTCCCAAAGACAATATCAGCAGAAAACCTTTCAGACACTATTTCAACAGAGGTTATCCTTCCAAAACCACTTCCTTTTCTTGCCCATGAGGCCAATGTTAAGATATCTTCCCCAGCCTCAAAGAGAGATAATTGAGTCTAGAGCAGGGAGGACTATATAGCTCAGGAGGGCAAAAATGGTGGCCAACAGAGAAGTCAATGTTTGAGGGAATGGATGCACCAATTACCCTGATTTGATTATTAGACCTTGTATAAATAATGCATAGAAATACCACGCTGGATGCCAAAATATGTTACCTTGTTCCATATCAATTCAAAATTTAAATGTCTTTAAAGATTACAATAAAATGCAAAACTTGATATGCATTTCAAGAATTAAAAAAGAGTTATTGTTTGTGATCCCCAACAAAAGCACAACTCCCCTCCACACCAGCCTCACTCCGGGGCTCCTGGTGGCCAGATCACCCCATCCCCTGTTCAGGGGCCTCAGAGCCCCCTCAGGGCAGCTCGAGCAGCTCCATCCTTCTCTTTCCACCCCCCACTTTCTCTCTGGCTCCTCTGACTCACCTGTGTGGTCTTTCAACCCATGCTGGGCTGCCCGACTTGTCTCTGGCCTAAAGAACACCTAAAGAACACCAGTTGGTCCCACTGATCAAAAGGGAACGTTTCCTGCTTCCCTGGCACTTTCTTTCTGACTTTTTTTTTTTTTTTTTTTTTTTTTTTGCCCCTTTGGAGCCTATCTTTAACAGGAGGAATCATTTTCAGTCCCACCAGAGACCAAGCTCTGGGGAGCTCAGCTTTCAAGTCTGTTCCTCCCTGAGAGCTGGTATTGGTATGTCCATCCTGTCACATTCTAAATTCACAGCGTTCCTCTGGGAGAATCCGTGTGTTTCACAAACCCCACTACTCATGTGAAAATAGACCACGCTGAAAACAAACAGCGTCGCAGGCAGCATAGGAGGGAAACATTGGCCTATGTATTAAGAAACGCTCGGAGCCTTCTATTTTAGATCTAAAGCAAGATGAAATTCCTCCCCACACACCTGTGACATTTGTTCTGAGAACACTTGGTAAAAAAAAAAAATCGATTGTCAGAGTTAAAAAGAGCCCTAGAGATGATCTAGCCCAGGGATTATTAAATAGGGACGCACATCAAAATCACCTGAGGAGGTTTTTCAACATGGACAAGCAATTGCAGATTTGCGGATTCGAGTCGCGACATAAAGGAATTAAAATGTCACCAGTTGGTACTATATTTTGCATCGACTGTTTGGCTGGATGGGGCAAATGAAGTTATTTTTATCATTGTCATCTCTGGCAAAGTACGGCAACACAAATTGCTCATGAACGAGGCTTGCCCCTTTCACCTTGAGTTTGACATGTGTATTTCTCTGCACCCTCCCAGTCTTTGCTGGAGTCAAGGAGACAGGAAGTGAGAGAATGGTGGTGATCGCGTAGGAACAAAGGAAAGCCAATGAAGTTGAAATATTTGATCTCTTTTTCCCCCTTTTTCTTTGATAGGGGCCCTCTAACATTCCCTCTCCCGCCGCTTCAATCGCTCATTCATGTCATTTCTTTGCTTCATTTGCCTTTCTCATCTTAAACATTTTTCCCCTTTACTACCTCTTTTGGTCCCATTTCTGTCTCACCTTCCCCTTCCCTTCCACAGATCCTCCTGGGTAAAAATGAAAATGACTTTACCAGATGCCTGGCGCTGGGTGTTTCATGATGTAGGACAAGGATCCAAAGTTGGGGAGCCCACAAAGGCGGCTTTGTCCCAAGTTCTTCTCTGTGCCTTCCTTACACAAGAGCAGCTCAGTGATTCCTAAACTCCTGGAAATCTATAAAAACAATGGCCTGGGATGGACTTCAGAAATGCAGATTTCCATACCTTTGCTTGATAGGCTTTGACTCAGTAAATGCAATACGAGGTGGTACCCAATCGCTTAAGGATGAGCACTACTAAATGCACATGATTATAGAGAAGGGGATCTAAGAAAGTCACAGAATCCTCCGATTTCTATTTCCAGCCTCAGTATGAAGTGCTCAGCTTCCAGTTCTGAACTCCCAAATGTCCCCTTTGGGGACCTGTCCACCATCATCAACACCCATCTCACTGACCTCAAGCTCCCACAAGATGGGACCATGGTAGAAAACGCTCAGAACAAGGTGTGTCCCTAAATAGGTAAGCCAATACCAGAAGCTTTGTGACTCTTTATTCAGTACTCAATATCAAAAATTAAGTAGTTGCTTCTGATATAAGTGAGATGATAAGAGAAAACAAAATGCTTAACAGGATTAAATTTGTCCACACAAATTAAGTCTTTCATTAAGACTTAATAAAGTTAAGTCAAAATTAAGTCTTTCATTACACTGTTTTATGTAACGGCACACCCAAAACTTGGGCGTTTTAGACAAGGAAATATAGGGTTAACATCCTAATCTGAAAATCTGACATTTGAAATGCTCCAAAATCTGAAAGTTCTTGAGTACCAACATTATAATTCCAGAGGGGGAGACTCTTCAGCCTAGGAAATGTTTTATGCACAAAATTATTAAAAATATTGAATAAAATTCTCTTCGGGCATCTGGGCTCAGTGATGCATGCCTGTAATCTCAAAACTTGAGAGACTGAGGCAGGAGGATTGCGGGTTTGAGACTAGCATCCGTGATTTAGGGAGGCCCTCAGCATCTTAGCAAGATTTTGTTCCAAAACAAAAATTTTAAAAAGGAGTGAGTGTATCTCAGAGGCACAATGACCCTAAGTTCTATCCTCAGTACCCCACTCCCAAAATTCAGTCCACACGTATAAGCGTGTAGAAAGTATATATGAAACACAAATAAATTTGCATACACAAATATTCCAAAATCCAAAGGTATATATGAAACACATATTTTCATACACAGATTCTCTAAAATTCAAATAGATCCTCCAAACCTGAAACAATTCTGGTCCCACGGACACTATCCAAGCTGTAGCTTCTTTAAGATCTTAACACCTGGGACCACTCTTCTCTACTGGATCTTTTGGTGTTGGGTGAGAGTCATGTCATGGGTAAGAAAGGATGCACTTGAGTTTCATCTTTCGTTCCAATGTTCGTGTAAGAAACTTCATGGAATGGTTTAGACTCCACTTCTAACCTCACCCTCCACCTGCCCCCCTGTATTTCTAATTGTGTCTCAGGCAAGTATGATCACTAACCTTTTCCCTATCATATTACAAAGCTCTCCGTTTTCTTGTTTTGTTTTGTGGGTTTTTTTTTTCACATTTTCTATTCTATTGTTTTTTTGTTTTTTAAAGAAATGTGTCTCATCCACTATGCCTGGCACACCCTTTCTGTACTGTTTGGGCAGAAAAAGTATCCACAGTATCCCTGGATCCCCAGCTCTTCCTCGGGAGCATAATAGACATTAGATAATATAGGAACAAGCCCTAGATTTCTGATTTCCTATGAGGAAAAGTAACGAGAGTAGGGGTGAGTACTGAGTGAGATCATCTGGTATTGGGTGAGATCATCTGGTGGGTAAAGCAAAGACACTTCCTCCCACCTTCACTTCACCTCCCACCCCCAGTTGTTGTTGCAAAATGGTTAATTCTCAATGCAGGTTTGACTCCCCCAGTGCAGCTAGAGAAGTCGCTAAGCTGTTCTGTTCCACACTTCAGGAGAAGGAACACAGAAGCTATCCCCTCAAGTTCGCCCAGACCTGATGTGTCCCGCAATATGAAATTTCAGCGCTCGGGACCTTCCTTAGCAGAGAGTGAGTAATCAATAGATATTCATATAAAAGGAATAACCAGGCATTTTTTGTCATTTTGATAGTACATGGCTTTAAAACTACAGTGATGGGTTATATGGCTTTGTTTGGGAATTATTGCAAATGAGGGGGATTGATTTATGCCAGAGTTTAGCTGTTGTTTAAAATTTTCAGTTAATTGCATTTCTGGTTTATATAACTCTTAGGCATTATGTAATATTATTGGGGTTGCCATACTGGATTATCAGTAACTGGCTGGCTTAAAAGAAGAGCAATGTGTTCTCTCTTGGTTCTAAAAGAAGTCTGCCGGGCATGGTGGCACACGCTTGTAATCCCCACTCTTAGGAGGCTGAGACAGGAGGATCACACAGGTTTGAGGCCAGCCTCAGCTACTTAGTGAGGCTCTCAGCAACTTAGTGAGACCCTGTTTCCAAATAAAAATATAAAACGGGTCTGGGAGTATAACCCGGAGGTAGAAAGCCTCTGGGTTCCACCCCCAGTACCACCATAAAAATAAATAAATAAATAAACAAACAAACAAATAAATAAATAAATAAATGATAGAAGTCTGAGATCAGGATGTTGGCCAGCCCATCCTCCTGCTGAAGGCCCCTGGGAAAGATTGCCCCTTCCCTCTTCTAGCTTCTCACAGTTGCCAGCCATCACCTGTGCCCTTTAGCTTCACCCCAATCTCTCTGGCCACCTTCACGTGACATTCTCCCCTCCATGTCTATGTCTAAATTGCCCTCTTCTCATAAAAATATTTCATATTGTATCAGAGAGCATCCTGAATTTGCCTAATCATTTTCAATCAATCATTTTTATTCACAGTTGATGTGATTTTGATGTGATTTTCTGTGAGGGGGGAGGGGGAGGGGAGGACACAATTCAACATAACACAAACACTCTCTTATCCTGAGAACTGTAAACATGTGGTGTGCTGGAATTTGTCTCAGCCAATTTTTAGGAAGTAAAAGCAGTTTTTTATATGCCTAAAGCCTTGGCTTTTCCAGCGGTGTGCAGGAGGGTTTGGGAGTGGAGGTTAATGAATGGGGCCCATTCAAAAACATGGAGGGAGGAGGGCCCATAACTGTGTTTCTGGACTCACTCCCATCCTGGAGAGAAGAGTTTCACCTCATGGAGTTAGAAAAATCAGAGGAGGGGAGAAGATAGACATGACCATAGCCTTACACTCTGGTAGCCACCTTTAAGATCTCGGAGTTAAGCCAGGCATGGTGGTGCACCCTTGTAATCCCAGTACTTGGGAGGTGAAGACAGGAGGATCACAGTCTCTCTGCCAGCCTCAGCTGCCTAGTGAGGCCCTCTGCATCTTAGTGAGACCATTTAACAATAAATAATAAAAAATGGGGCTGAGGGTGTAGCTCGGAGGTAGCGTGCCCCTGGGTTCCATCCCCAGTACCGAAAAAAAGAAAAAATCTCAGAGTTAATCCACTGTGTGTATTAACACAATCTCACTAGCACGTATGAGGGGGGAAAAGATGGAAAGATGTGACGGACATGTATGAATGCCATTGCGATATATAATCACAATGCAACGATTAAAATGTATATAAATACATATTTTTTGAAGATTTTGAAGTTGAAAAGTGCCTTAGCTCCAGCTACCATACCCAAAACCACAGACTGCGTGGCTTGGAGAACAGAAGTTTATTTTCTCACAGTCCTAAAAGCTGGAAGTCTGAGATGGGGCACCTGCGCCATCAGTTCCTGGTAAGGCCTCTCTTCTTGGGGAGTACATGGCCTCTTCCTTCATCTGTGTCCCCTTCCCTTTCTGTGTGTACATCCTGGCACCTCCTCCTCTTCTCATAGGAACACAGGTCCTACCAGACTGAAGCCACACCAGTACGACCTCAATTAACCTGAACTTCTTCCTAAAAGTGCTATCACTCAGTGATAGTAGGGGTTAGTGCTTCTAACATAGGAACTAGAAGACGATACAGTTCAGTCCGTAGAAGCAGGGACCTGGGAAGTCACCACACATGTGAGGATCGTCCTGCCACGTGAGGATCGTCCTGCCACGTGAAGAGATGCAATAGAGGTCCCTCAACTTGAAGAGGCTCAGGTGTGTGATCTTCCCGACTATACAAGGACCATGAGCTCAAGTAGACATTTCCCTTTGCTTCCCCCTTCTCAGAAGGCATAAAAATAAACAATTTTTTATTGGTACAGGAGATTGAACTCAGGGGCATTCTATTTCTGAGCTGCACCCCAGCCCTATTTTGTTTATAAAATAGGGTCTCGCTAATTTCCCAAGACCAGTCTCAAATCTATGATCCTCCTCCTGTTTCAGCTTCCCATGTACTAGGATTATAGGCATGCACCGCCACGCTCAGCTAAACGAATATGTCTTAATAAACAAACCTGGGTGCCCCCCCCTGCGTTTTGAATTATGCCTAGGGACCGCATATAAAAATGTGAGCTAAAGGTTCCTTCTCTGAGGCAGAAACACAGAAAATCAAACTTACAACCCATTTTTAGATTTCCCTGAAATCTGGCATATGCCTCACAAAGATGAGGCAGTGTATTAAATATGTAGTATAAAGTATCGCTTTATTTCATACTTTTACTATAGTATGTCACAGTATTAGCTCACATGATTTTCAACAATTTAATAGGTAGATTCTTTTATTAATGGCATTTTATAGTTACATTTAAGGGAAGTGTGTGTACCTGACTCTCATTATATCTCAATATATATCTCAATATATATATTATATATATATATATATATTATATATATCTCATTATATCTCATAAATGAATGAATCAAGGTATCTGAAGCTTGATGTGAGCTCTGTGCTTAACAGGCATGGCTAATGTTCATTTTTGATGTTTTAATATTTTAGTACTTGAATAAATATTGTACATATTTATTAAGGGTTTTTGTTATTGTTGTTGTTGGAAGCAAGAAGATGCCAGACAATCCACACTAATAATGAAGCCAATAACTACAAATATTCTTTATCGGTGTTTTTATATCAAACCCCAGTACACACAGTTACACTAAAACATGTTTCCCCAGAATAGTATTTAATCTCCTATGTCCTCTATAGTGTTCTATTTTCTGTTGTATTTCATTTTAGCCTAAATTAGTTTGTTGTGAGTATATATCGCCTATATATTACATATATATATATAGCAAATATAGTGTGCACATTTATATATATCTTATATATAACATATTTTTCAGTATTTACATGGATATGTGTGCCTATAATATGGATTTTTCTTTCACTTCCTGCTGCTAAATTTCAGAATAATAAAAATATTTAAGTAGATATACATTTAAAAGCTTTCATTGATCAAGTTCAGCTCTCCTCCTCCTCTATCTTTCCATTCAAGCTTTGCCGGAATTTCCCTCCATTATCTGGAGTACCACTGGTATCCTCTAGGTTCCCTAGTTTGGGCATATTAGAGGAAACATATGTACTTTCTCGAGGCGGGAAGGGAAAACAGGGGCGGGGTGGAAGAACACATCAAGTATAGTTTAAATGTATGCCATTTATGTTCAATAAAAAATTTAAAAAATAAATAAAAAATTAAAAGCTTTCAGAATGTTAAGAGCCAAAAGACTGTTTTGTTTTTTTACCTGGAGTGGAAGAGACCAGGGATCAGAGGTTTAGAATCTGGGAGCTCAGTAAATTTGTCTTCAGTCCTATTACAGTACATTTCCTTTTGTTGGAGGTGAACTTAAGAGAAGCAATTCAGACCACAGGCAGATTGTGCCTCTACTGAGAGTATAAATTGGGACTTCGGCATCATGGGAGATGATTCAAGTTCTTGTGAATTTCTTACACGAAGGTAGCTCTTTTTTTTAACATGAGCTCTAATGTGTAATGCACTTCCTAGATTAGAAGATGCAAAGCTGATGTTGCAAACATTGAGTTTGATGCACGCTGGCAGAGACAACTTTAAGACATATGAAGATCTGCATCTTCCAAAGCTACTGTTGAAAATGATGCCCCAGAGTGAAGGCCTCAGAAGCAGTCTCTCTCTGACTTTCTCCTGGTCTCTTTCTCCCCTGGGGCAGGCCATGGGATCTAGACTTCCTCTTCCCCAAGGCAGGTCATAGAAACCAGAAACCCTCAAATCCCCTTCAAAGCCAGCCATAAAGCCTAAAAATACCACTCTAACCTTCCTCCACCTTTCTGTCTTAGACCTGTCAAAAAGTAATTCTCTGTGTTGCCTAAGAACGGGTCATATGATCCCCATTCCAGAAGGGGTCCTGCCCTAAACCTGGGAAAAAGGAACTTTGAATAGAGAACCAAAGAGAATCTATAAATAGACAGTCCTTGCTGGGTCTCCCTCCTTAGTCTCTTATCATTAATTCCCACCTTTTTTTTTTTTTAGTGGCATTTATACATAGCTGACCCTGCTTCATTGAACCAAAGCATTAAAAAATGGGTAACTCCACAGAATATAGTGGTATAAGCCTGCAATCCCTGTACTTGGGAGCTTAAGACAGGAGGATCATAGGTTGGAGGACAGTCTCAGCAACTTAGCAAGACCCTGTTACAAAATAAAAAGGTCTGGGGGACATAGCTCGGAAATAGAATGACCCTGGGTTTGGTCCCCCAGTACAAGAAAAAATGTGTAAGTCACCCTGAATCTTTGAGTCTCCATCTGGGTTGACCAAATAAATTTGTTATGTTTTTCTCCAGCTAACCTGTCTTTTGTTCTATGACTCTAACAATGACAGAAAAGGAATTGCCCCTTTCCCTACCATACACCGTAGAGAAGAAAATCATCAAGGAGCGAGTTAAAATGTGTTTTGGAAAGGTGTGCTGGGAAGGTAAAACTGAGCAAATGTGTTTCAGAGGACGACAAAGACATCTGCAGGAAAGTGGACGGACCCAGAGAATGTCACACTAAGTAAGACTAGGCAGTCTCAGAAAGGCAAGGGTGGGATGTTTTCTCTCCTTTGTGGAAGCTAGAAAAAAAATAGGAAACAGAAGGAACCTTAAATAAAGCACAAACAGATATCAATGGAGTGGCTGAAGGGGGTTGTGGGTAGCATTTGTAGAGGAGAAGAGGGAGCTAGAGAAGAAAACAGTTAAATAATTTACAGTAACATGTGAATTTACTATTACTAATCTCACTAACTCATGAGGGGAGGGAGGGAGAAGGAGCAGCATGAAACGTAGAAAGAAATATGCTAAGAGCTGTGTGTGTGTTTTTAACCCATGGACCCTCACTAAGATGAATAATTGCAATGTACAAATAAATTATGAAAAATGTGTTTATAGACTAAGTTTAGTTTTAAAGATGTTACAAAAAGAACCCTGCGCATGTAGTAGAATTGAAATGCTTTTTCCTAAAAAAAAAAATAATCAGATCTTTTTCAGAATAGTAAATGCTTTGTGAAGAAAAAGGGAACATAAATAATTGAGCCACCACAGAACTTAAAAGTTGTGGGGGTGAACTTTGATATTCATTTTTCCCTTTCCCAAAAAAATAAAATTCTAGTTTCCTTGCTTTTCCCCTTTCTAAAGCAAGTGAGAGTCATCTTTCAGTAAGCCATGCCAAGAGATGATTCTAAATATATTGGGTAATCCAAACCAGTATCTGAGTTTGGCTTTGGAACGCACCTGATCAGAGGGGGGTTTCTACAGGCAGTGCAATCTGCACTCCCTCCCTGAGGACCACGATGCGGTAGGTCCCTCTAGAAGCCTGCTCTACATCAAAGAAGGGCTGACTGAGATCACTGATATTGCGAGTACATCAAACTGCCTGTAGTTCATCAGGACTTTTGTCCTAAGATGCTCAAAGTTGAACGGGCAGCAGGAGCACCTAGAGCACCTGTGAAAACGTGGCCACCCCCTGAGTTCTGAGTGGACTGGGGTGGGGCCAGAGAGTGTATCCAACACTGTGCTGCTGCTGCTGCTGCTGCTGCTGATGATGATGATGATGCTGATGATGATGATGATGATGATGCTAATGCTGCTGCTGCTGCTGATGCTGCTGCTGCTGCTGCTGATGCTGATGCTGCTGCTGCTGATGCTGCTGCTGCTGCTGCTGCTGATGCTGATGCTGCTGATGCTGCTGCTGCTGCTGCTGCTGCTGCTGCTGCTGCTGCTGATGCTGATGCTGATGCTAATACTGCTGCTGATGTTGCTGCTCCCTGGATCACACACTGAGAACCACTGCTATACACTGAGAAATTGGGGCACTTGAACCTTATCCCAGGGTAGGGAGGAGAGCCTTCCTGATTTCTTTAGAAATATTAACTTCAGTCTATGGTGAGCAAAGTAACTGAGGGCCAAACACCACCAATGTTCAGGAGGTGAAAGAAAAAAGAGAGATACGACAACCACAAGAATGCCATTTCCACTGAGCTAAAACGTACAGCACTTTAAACTCAGGCTGAGGTTCTTCAACATTGCATCCCTTAAGAAATGTAAGAAAAAGAATTTTTTTTTTTTTTTTGGTGGTACTGGGGTTCCTGGAAGCCCTTCTACCTCCGGGCTACACTCCCAGACCTGTTTTATATTTTTATTTGGAAACAGGGTCTCCTAAGCCAGCGCCCCCAGCTGGCTTCAACCCGATCCTCCTGTCTCTGCCTCCCAAGCACGGGGATTACAGGCGTGCGCCACCACGCCCTGCTGAAAAAGAGAATTTTTAATTTTTTTTTTTTGCAGTATTATGGATTGAATCTGGGGCATTCTACCTCCGAGGTACACCCCCAGCCCTAGTTTTTATTCTTTATATTGAAACAGGGTCTCACTGAGTTTCAAAGAGCCTCAGTAAGTAGCTGAGGCTTAACTGCAGTCCTCCGGTTTCAGCCTCCCGAATGCTGGGATTACAAGGGTGTGCCACCACGCCTGGAGAAAAGAGAGTTTTATGCTATTTCATGACTGCAAATGAGTGAAGAAGGCCTCTTTCTCCTCTTCCTTTCTTCCTTCCTTTCTTTTTTTGTTTTTGCTACTGGGGTTGGAACCCAGGGGCATTCTACCGCCAAACTATATCCCTAGCCCTATTTTTTATTCTTTATTTTTTTTGCAACAGGGTCTTACTGAGTTGCAAAGGGCCTCACTAAGCAGCTGAGACTGTCCGAGAACCACGAGCCTCCTGTCTCAGCCTCCCAAATGCTGGGATTACAAGCGTGCAGTACCACGCAGGACTTCTCCTTCAATAAACAAGAAACATCTCCTCTTGTCAACAAAGAGAGAGGGAGCTAGAATAGTTAGCATGTCGAGTCCAGCAGAGCCTGTAAGTTATCTAGAAGCTGCTAGACACAGGGAAGGGAGGGAGGGAGGGAGGGAGGGAGAGAGGGAGGGAGGGAGGGAGGGAGGGAGGGAGGGAGGGAGAAAGAGAGAGAGAGAGAAGGAGGGAGAGAGAGGTTGAAAGAAAGATGAAAAGAGAGGGAGAGAGAGAGAAGGAGAAAGATGGAGAGGAGACAGATGGAGAGAGAAGAGAGATGGAAAGAGATGGAGAGAGAAAGAGAGAGAGATGGAGAGAGAGGTGGAGAGGAGTGGAAAGAAAGATGGAGAGAGATGGAAAGAAAGAAAGAGAGAGAAGGAGAAAGATGGAGAGAGGAAAGAGATGGAAAGAGATGGAGAGAGAGTGATGGAGAGAGAGAGATGGAGAGAGAATAAAGGAGGGATGGGAGGATGGGAGGAAGGGAAGGAGAGAAAGAGGAAGAAAAATCAGGTGAGCGAAATAAGAGTGAGAAGCAATCCTCTTGGCAACTGTGTCTCTCCAAAATAGTTTACCGAGTGACCCACGGGGCGGGCGTCCGATTACAGCAAATCTAAGTGCGGTCCTCTTTCCCACAATTCCGCAGGGCGGTTCTCTCAAGATGAAGATGCTTCTCTGCTTGGGAGCACCAGACACGCGGTCCAAAAGAGCCACAGGGAACGGGGGACAGCCGATGGCTTTAAGAGGAAAAAAAAAAGACTTTATTAAAATTCAAAGAGAAAAAAATACGCTCAGATGATTTAGAAAGCATTATGCATTTATTGAACAAACACTGCTAAAGACATTTCAGCAAACTGTATGTTTAAAAAGTAATAAATAGCCATTGTGTTTGCTTCATAAACTTGTCAGACTGTCTTCATTTTATTTTCCCAAACAAACTGAATTTCTGTACTGCTCATCCCCAGCCAGTTAATAAATACATCACCCTAAAAAGTGCTGTGGTATTAAATTTACAGCAGATAAAATATGGATGAAGTTGCTGGGCCGTAGGTGTGTCAAGTGTGATTTAATATCTCACACTCTTCTTATGAGGAGTAAAAGATTACGCGGCTGCCTCCACCGCCAGAGAGCGACCTGTGACCCCAAGTAACAGCCACTCAGCAAATAGCGCCAAATGAAGACGGAGAATAACATATAGATTTGCCATAAGAAAAAAAAAATTGATCTAAATCCATATATCAAAATTGCTGATCAGAGCTCTCCAGAATGTCTCATAATCATTCCTATGCAATAGCAGAAACTTTGGTCAGAAAGGAGACCTTCTTCTTGAAAGTGGATAGAATTTTTATTTTAATTTTTAACTTTATTACTATTATTATGACTTGCTCCTTTTTTTTTTTTTTTTTTTGGAAGTCCTGGGGATCAAAGCCGTGGCTCTGTGCATGCTAGGCAAGTGTGCTACCGCTGAGCTACACCCCAGCTCTTATGACTTGCCTTTTATATCATTGGAATAAAATCTCCTTAGAAGAAAATGCTCTCTGACTTACTGCCTTGATGATATTTTCCTCTCTCTGCAGAAACTATAGGTTCTGGGAGCATTTCAGAGATCTGGAGAATCTTATAAATGAAGGCCTTATTCCCCAGGGAAATTTCTCAACCATCTGAGTTAATTTATATCTTTTTAAGAAGTTCTATCTAAAATGATAAAAAAAATCTCCAAGGAAAACATTTGTTAGCACAGAAAATAAATTCTTATGATTAACATTTTGCCATCCAAAAAGGCGGGTGACTCAGAGAGTTCTCTGCACTTCAAAGGTAGGAGAGGGATGAGCTTTAAAACAAGACTGGAAAAGAAGAAGCAAATTGCTGCTGAGCTATTTTTATTTCAAATATATAAAAGCAGAGTTGGTAAGTGCCATGTATAAATCTTCAAAGTTCGGATTGCCAAGGGTCTTCCTCTAAAGATTGCTAGAAAAAAAATAAACTTGGGCAATTAAAGAGGCTTTTCTTTTCACCATGACAGAAAGAGAAGTGGCCGGTGTCCCCGCGGCTCGTGTACCCTGGGTTTCCAGACAGCAATGCGCCTTTGCTAATTTTTTAAGTCTCTTCTACTCTGAGGCTTTAGTAAATAAAAGCTTACTTTATTCCCTGGGGAATAAAAGCTTCGGTAGCCTCCCCCAAAATCTGATTGCCCCTAGGACTGAGTTTTTGTGGTTGTTGTTTTGTTTTTTGTTCTTTGTTTGGGGTTTATTTGTTTATTTTTCACTGAGCAGCGTTCTGCTCAATCAGTAATTGGTTTTCTTGGGCCAAGGAGGCCTTGAGGGTAAGGCTGTTGACTTCAAATTTCTTCAATGGTGACGAGTGAAAGTTGACACTAAGCAGTTAGACTTATACAATAGCTATTCTTAAAATTTCATGAATTGAGGGGAAATAATCCAAAACAGGTGAAAGACAGAATTGTGTAGGGCGGTTGGAGAGAGAGAGAAAGAGAGAGAGAGAGGAACACATTTGCAACTGGAATGTTCAAAAGGAGCTGGGCTGGGCAGGACTGCTCCCCAGATGTGACTCAAACAGCTGTTCATCTCTGCACCATTCTGAGCATGAGTTTCCATCATCTGATTGTGCAATGGATTGGCCAAGTCAGGGTGACATTTCCTGAATGACATACATGTCTACTGCAGGGGTGTCAGCTCCCTGGTACGCTGGTGACCCTCTCTCTGCTCCAGGAAGAGACCAGACCCTTTGCTTCTGTGGCCAGTGGATGAGCTGGACAAGTGGGGTAAGAATGTAGGAAGGGGAGAAAGGCTAACTCAAATGCTTGGGATTCTTTTCTTCTTAAAAATATTTTTAAAAGCATAATATATATGCACATTGTGAACCGTAAAGTGAATAATTTGGAGCCAACTGGCAAAAATGTCAGTCTTTCCAACACTGTCCAGACTAGGAAGCAAAATAGCATTTAGTTAACATTTGAAAACAAAATAACACCCTGGCTTTGAAATATCATAATTTCCAAAACCAATTTCCCTTTGTCTTCTATTTTATTTTGATGTGTGTGTATGTGTATGTCTGTGTGTTACTAGGGATTGAACACAAAGGTTTTCTACCTCTCGGCTACGCCCTGGCCCTTTTTTTTATTTTAAAAAAGGTTCTCATTAAGTTACTCTGTGCTTTCCCCAAACTTG
The DNA here is from genome assembly GCF_963383645.1 of Muscardinus avellanarius. Lineage (NCBI taxonomy): Eukaryota > Metazoa > Chordata > Mammalia > Rodentia > Gliridae > Muscardinus > Muscardinus avellanarius. The sequence goes on along the minus strand of NC_137801.1, from coordinate 82,118,169 downwards.
TGACCCTCCTGGCTCAGCCTCCCAAGTACTGAGATTATATGTGCATGCCAACATGCCTGGCTAGTTCTATTATTATTATTATTATTATTATTATTAATTATTATTATTTATTATTCTTTTTGGTGGTGGTGGTACTGGGGTTCCTGGAAGCCCTTCTACCTCTGGGCTACACTCCCAGACCTATTTTATACTTTTTATTTGGAAACAGGGTCTCTTAAGCCAACGTAGCTGGCTTTGAACCTGCGCGATCCTCCTGTCTCCGCCTCCCAAGCGTGGGGATTACAAGTGTGCGCCACCACACCTGGCTTCTATTATTATTAGTAGTAGTAGTAGTAGTAGTAGTAGTAGTAGTAGTGGTAGTAGTAGTAGTAGTATTTCCATTTTGCATCCAAGCTGTAGATCATACTATTAACTATTTTTCAATAGAGAATAATGGTCTTTAAAAAACTCTGGGGAATCGTGATCAGAAAGAGATTTGTGACCCATTATCCTATGGCCAAGAAGACTCCCACCTGAGAATTTTATGTAGGGTGTTTCTTTAAATGACAGCCTTTCATACTCTTCTCATATATGTTGAAAGGCTCTACCTGGGGGCAGCATCATATATTTTGAAAGGCTCTACCTAGGGGCAGCATCAGCTTGGGATCTGCACCGTATTTGCAAAACTGGCTTTTGGGAAACGAGGCGCACTGGAAATTATACCACAGTAACTCATTAGCATTTCAAAAACCACTAGGAAGTGGCCGTTCATTTTCTTTTTCTTTTAAAGCTAACAATACCATTAATTATCCCTTTTATGAAACCTGGTAATGGCTGTTTACTTGCCATAAATTAATATGACACTGTCAGGACCCAAGCACCCTGCGTGGTACAGCGTTTGTGCTTGCCTTTAAGAGACCACAAAACAGATCTCTGCCCTTCCTTCCTGAGAATATATGTGTCACACAAGTCGTGCCACTCCTGCTGCTTCAAGTCCCTGGCATTCCCGTTCCATTTGTGCCTTCCAAATGTCCCCTGTCCTTCTGGATGGTCCTTCGCTGAAATGTGCTCACTTGACTTCAACAAGGACCTGAGAGACGTCAGTACCCGTCTCTCTAATCCAAGCACTCTCTGGTCCTCCTGCTAATACTAAATTAAATGGAAAATGTTGGCATGATTTACCTGAGGTTACTTTTGCCTTTGATTTTTGTTTTTGTTTTATGTTTTATGTTTGTTTGTTTGTTTTAGGCAGTGCTGTGGACTGAATCTAGGGCCTTGTACATGCAAGGCAAGAAAGACCTTGACCCCTGATCTCTATCCCAGCCCCTACTTTCATATTTTTGTGGTCACATCCTGTGTGTGTGTGTGTGTGTGTGTGTGTGTGTGTGTGTGTTTCTTAGTACATTTTAATTTTTAGAGCAATTCTGGATTCTGTCTGGTGTATTTTTAATATTATGTCTAAAGCTATTTTCTTCATTTAGTGATTGTTGCTGACTATATTTTGGAAATTATAAACCATGTTTTCTGAGCTGCGTGGAAAGGAAGAATTAGTCACCCTACAACAATGAGAATGAAAAACAGTGTCATCCCGACCTGCCCTGATGGTAAAGAGTTCAGGAAGTGCCGTCCCCAAGTGTGTGCTTTGGTTTGCTGGTGACTTTGAATTGAGAGCTGGAGGAGAAGGCAGATTATGCTGGAGACTTTACCCTTTCCTTCAAAAACAAGGACGCCCCCCAAAAAAGAGGGCTCCATCTCCATTGTCATGGGTCCTTCCCTGGGAATCCCATCATTCAGAACAAACTGGATCCTATCCAGAAGAGGGGGGCCTGAAGACCAGCTCCACAGCCGACTTGGCCACAGGTTGTCACCTATCCCTCAGGGGCTCCACCAATCTTTTCCAAAAATCACTTGCCCTTCCCTAGTTGCTGACATTTCCAACTTTTATAGTCAGCTACTCTCACCACGGTGACCTAAACACCTAAAACACAAAACATAAAGAAGGAATTTAATTTGTTCTTAGTTTTGGAGATTTCAGTACATGTTAGACTGACTTCCAAACAGAAGCTAGGGTTGCAGGTGTTCAGCTAGGGTTGCAGGTCTTCAGGGTATTATAGCAGTGAGCAGAGAGAGAAAGAGTGTGATGGTTTAATGTCAGCTCATGGGAGAGAGAGAGGGAAGGAGGGAGGGAGAGAGAGAGAAGGAGAAGAAGAAAAAGAAGAAGAAGAAGAAGAAGAAGAAGAAGAAGAAGAAGAAGAAGAAGAAGAAGAAGAAGAAGAAGAAGAAGAAGAAAGGAGGAGGAGGAGGAGGAGGAGGAGGAGGAGGAGGAGGAGGAGGAGGAGGAGAAAAAGGAATGAGGAAGAGAAGGGGAAAAGGGAAGAGAAGAGAGGAGAGAGGAGAGGGGCGGGGAGGGGAGGGGAGGGGAGGGAAGGAGAGGAGAGGAGAGGAGAGGAGAGGAGAGGAGAGGAGAGGAGAGGAGAGGAGAGGAGAGGAGAGGAGAGGAAGCAAAGGCAGCACAGGCTAGCCACCCCCCAGGGGCCAACCTCCAGCCATATCCCATTTCTAAACATGGCTGTATGGCTTAATACATGGGCTTTGGATAACATCTTAAATCCAAACCATAATACCCTCTTTTTTCCCTATGAAGAAGGTATAGAAGCTTCTAGATCTCACTAGGCTTGGAGGTATTCACTTTGTTTTCATGAAATGCCCGATGCCTGAAATGAGTTTGTATATCTTTTCTCTTATTAATCTTCCTATTGTCAACTTATTCCACAGACTCAATTATTAAACCCTTGGAAGGGAAAGGGAAAGTATTGTCTCCCTGACAATGGCATAACTAAAAAAAATTTTAAATATTTTTCAAAGACATAGAGATGAAGTTAATTAATATTCATCAGGAAACTAGATTATTTGAAAATTTCCTTGGTAAAAGAAAATTTTATAAATGAAATGTTTAGGTTGAAAGGAAATACACACTTCAGAGTATTTAAAATATGTATATGCACACTCATACGCACAATCATACAGAATTGCCCACCTAAAATGCAGTACCAATTAATAGCTTTCACACATATTTAGGAAAGAATATTCATTTTCTCAAATAAGGAAGAGGCTGATTATTTTCATTCTTTTAAATCTAGGATAAAAATGTGTCTTATTTTAATTTGCATTTCATTGATATGTGTAGTTTGAAATTTGACACATGTGTTTTTCTCTAGCAAACTATGACCTTCTTATCACAGTTTTACTTTTATCATTTGATCTTTATTTGGGTTCTGTGCATTGCCACATTTGAAAATAAACATTTTCTGTGAAAAAACTCTGCCTTCGTTTTCCAGTTATAACTGAATGGTGTTTCTTTTCCGCTTATTCTATTCATTCTAATTTCTTGCTCACTCTTTTTATGCATAGATTGATTCTTTATTGTAAACATCATATACATTGTTTTCTTTTTCTTTTTATTTATTTATTTTTTGCGGGTCTGGGGATGCAACCCAGGGGCATTCGACCTCCAAGCTACAGCTCCTGCCCTATTTTTATTCTTTATTTTTTGAAACAGGGTCTCACTAAGTTATGGAGGGCCTCACTAAGTAGCTGACGTTGTCTGCAAACCACAATCCTCTGGTCTCAGCCTCCCAAATGCTGGGATTACAAGCGTATACCACCATGCCCGGCTCATATACATTGTTTTTATAGGGTTATTTTTTACATATGTATTCTAAGATATTTTCTCAAATTCATCTTCCATAAGTGATCAATTTTCAGCAACATCAATTTTTTAACTTGTCTATATTCTGCTATTGTAGAATATTTTTCTTAGCTTTTTTTAAAAATATTTTCTTCATCTCAATTATATCAATTTTAAATCAATGCTTTCTTATTATCTCATCTGTTGTTTCCTAGTTCATAAAGACTATTACTTTCAAATTACTGTTCCTTCCAAATTTTACCTTTGTTTCTTAGAGTGAGAAAAAGGGCTGAGGGTGTATCTCAGAGGTAGAATGCTTCTGGATCAATCCCAGTATCACGCACACACACACACACACACACACACACACAGTAAAAGAAAGAGAAAAAGAAAAAGAAAAAGAAAAAATAAGAAAGGGGGGGAGGAAGAAAAAAAAATCTAAGGGCCATTCCCACAGTCACACAGCAAACTAGCAAAGAAGCCATGATCATCGCATAAGCTGTGTCTATGACATCTGAGTGTTGGAAAGAGAAAGAATATATGTGATTTCTGCAAAGTCAGAAGCCCAGCTCAGGATGTGAACTGCTCAGAGCCCTGGGGAGCCATATTAGAGAAGCAGTTGTGGTGTACAGGGTAGAAAGCAAACACCGAGAAAGAGACCCAAGGTCATGTTGTTTATTTGGGAGATACAAGAACCATGGCTGGAAAATGGGCAAATCAGAAAGAAACAGGGAGCCAGCCCATTAATCATACCATAGCACACTTCCTGTTACTGTGGACAAATTAATAATCCAGGAAGAAAACTCTGGAAAATAAATTGCATAAGAGTTAGCCCCAATCGGGGGCAAAGGAGCTGTAGTGCTTACCTAGCTATTCTAGTTGGTTGTTGGCTGAGGACTGTTTCAAGAGATTTTAATTCACTGGGATCTCTGAGGAGAGAAGATTACTGTCATGGTTTGGTTCTGGAATATCCCCCAGAAAAGCTTGTGTGTTGTCAATGCAGAAAAAAATTAGAGATAAAATAATTAATTCAGGGGTCTAACCTCATTAGTGGATGAATTCACTGAGAGATTAATAATTTGAATAAACTTGGGTGGTAACTCTAGGCAGGTAGGGTGTGGCCAGATGAGACACTACACTGGGGACATAGTGTTGGGGATTATATATGTCCCTTCCCACGTTTGTCCCTCTGGTTCCTGGCTGCCCTAAGCAGCTTTCAACACCACACCCTGCTGCCAGGATATTTTTGCCTTGGACCTACAGAACCATGGGCTCAGTCCCCGAACTCATGAGACAAATGTTTCCTCTTCTGAGTTGTGCTTTTCGAGTATTTTGGTCATAGAGACAGAAAAGCTAACCAATACACCTACCATGACGTCACTTAGGCAGAGGTGTGGATACAAGCCAGTCAGCAGTAAACATGCCAGAATCATAGAAGCATGACAGAGGGATTGAACAGGCTCCTGAAAATATCTGCTGTGCAGATATAGCACAGATAGCAACCTACCTGATCTGTTGGCTGTAGTAACAAAGATAAGGAAAGACCTTTGCAATCTCTGGATTCTAAATCTCACTGAACAAAAACAATTACAGAGAATCTATTATCTTGTCTTTTCCAGCTTTTAAAACTGTATTCCTTGGATCCCTTGAATTGAAGCTTCTTTGTACAGCTTCAATGCCCATATTATCTTTATAATGTCTCTTTCTGTTTCCATTACATGAATTTCTCTCTCTGTCAAACCTCCTTCTTACAAAAATATATACACTTTTATTTAGTGTTTACCTTGTTAATAAAGCCTCTCATCTCAAAAGTCTTAACTTAATCATACCTGTAAATTCTCTTTTCCCCTCTATGGTAACTTTCGTGAACACATGAATTTGGATGTGGACATATTAGGACACATTGTTCAACATACTCTGTCAAACTATATGCGGTTTATAAAGAAATCATTTAAAATAGAATGATACTGGCTGGTTGAAAGTAAAAATATGCAACAAGTTATGCCATGTAAACACAAATATAAGGAATATCAACTACACTATAACTCAGATTTAGAAATATTACAAGAGTCAGAGAGTGATGTTACCTAATGAAGAAAAAAACCAAGAAGACATAACTGTCCTAACGATGCATGCACCAAACAAGAAACCTGCTAAAAGTTAAGCAAAAACTGATACGACTAAAAGGAAAAAATGAACAAATCCACAGTAACAGTTAAGAATTTCAATATCCCTCTCTTAAGAGTTGTTATAAAACAATATAGAAAATCAACAAGAATACAGAAGAATTCATCAAAAGCATCAACCACCGGAAGATAATTGACATTGATGGAACACTCCACTGAGCTATAGCTGACTTCACATTCCTTTCAAGGAGTGTATAAGATGGAGAGTGATCCAAGATGAAGCATTTCTCAGGTGATAAACAAACATCAACAAATGTAAAAAGACTAGAACCAGACAGAATATGTTCTTCAACTACAAATGACTCAAACTAGAAGTCAGTAACTGAAAGACAGCAAGTCTTTTAGTTTTGCTGAAAGAAGGTATAGAAAGAATCTCCCAAATCCTGGAAACTAGCCCAACACATTTCTAAATGTTCCATGGATCAAAGACAATGCCTCACAATTAAATGTGTCATTTCAAAATTCTGATGGGTTTCTGTTTCCCCACATCCTCACCAGTATTTGTTGTTATTTGGCTTCTTTATGATTTCCATTCTGATTGGGGTTAGATGGAATCTCAGTGTAGTTTGGATCTGCATTTCCCTGATTGCTTATGACATTGAATGTTTTTTCATGTATCTTTTGCCCACTTGTATCTCTTCTTTTGTGAAGTGTCTATTCAATTCAGTTGCCCATTTCTTGATTGGGTTATTTGATTTTCTAATGTAAAGTCTTTTAGGTTCTTTGTATATTCTGAGTATTAGCTCTCTATAAGAGGGATAGCTGGTAATGATCTTCTCTCATTCTGTAGGCTTCTCTTTAGGTTCTTGATAATTTTCTTTGACGAGTAGAAACTTTTTAGTTTGATGTTATCTCACTTATTAATTCTTGTTTTAATTTTCTGAGCTTTGGGGGTCTTACTGAAGAAGTTTCTACCTGTGTCTATATGTTGGAGTGTTGAACCTATACCCTCCTCTAATAGCTTCACAGTCTGATCTAACTTCCAGGTCTTTGATTCATCTCAGTTGATTACTGTGCAGGGCAAGAGGTAAGGATTTAGTTCCATTTTTCTCTAAATGGATAGCTAGTTTTCCCAGCAACATTTGTTAAAAGGGCTGTCTTTTCTCCAACATACATATTTGGCCCCTTTGTTGAAGATTAATTAACCATAAGTGCACAGATTAGTTTCTGTGTCTTCTTTTCTGTTCCATTGGTCTGTGTGCTTGTTTTTGTGCCAATACCATGCTGACTTAGTTACTATAGCTCTCTAATATAATTTGATGTCAGAAATTGTGATGCCTCCTGCATTGTTCTTGTTGATGAAAATTGCTTTGGCTATTCTGGGTCTTTTGTTTCTCCATATAAAGTTTATGACTGATTTTTCTAGGTCTATGAAGAATGACATTGGTATTTTTATAGGGATTGCATTGATTCTGTAGATCATTTTGGTTAGAATGGCCATTTTAATGATATTTGTTCTGCCTAACAAAGATCAAGGAAGATGGTTCCATCTTCCAAGGTCTTCTTAAATTGACAATGACATACATTCATGGCAATTGATGCCCCCCTACATTCCATTTCCCTCCCTTCCAGTACAAAGTACCAAGATGGACATTGGTATATATTCACATACATATGCATAGTCGATGGTAGTATTTCCATTAATGAACCTCAGACTTCCTCCTCCCTTATCTTTATATCTTCTCCCTGGCTCCACTGAGGTTTCTCCTCTACTATTTGGAGTCTCTCTTGTTTCCCAATTATTCTCTATTTTGCATATATTAAAGAAAACTTGTGACTCATCACTCTTGGTGATTGGCTAATCTTACTTAACATACTGTTTTTCAAGTTCTTTCACTTTCTTGCAGATGACATAATTTTATTTTTATTTATTGCTGAGTAGAATTCCATTGTGTGTATTTCTCATAATTCTGTAACCCACTCATTTGTTGATGGACATCTAGGTTGATTCCATTATTTGGTTATTGTGAATTGTGCTGCTATGAACATGGGTATGCATGTTACTGTAGTTCTCTGGTTTCACTTTCTTTGGAAAGATACCCAGGAGTGGTATGGCCAGATCATCTGGTAGATTAATTTTCAGTTTTCTAAAGAATCTCCACATTGATCTTCATAATGGCTGAACTAGTTTGTAATCCCACCACCACTGAATAATTATTCCACTGTGACCATGTGATCTGGCTGACCGTGGACTGACCTCTAAAACATCCCAAACTTCTAAACTTTATAGCCCTAAATAAATATTTCCTCTTCTATGTTATGCTTGTCAAGTACTTTAGTCACAGCAAAAGAAAAGTTGTCTAAAACATGACAGACAGTCCACGGGTATCAACTGATCCTCTCTCTGTCACCTTGTGGGAAGTACCGCTTGGGGAATTTGTACAAATGTTTATACTCTGGCTACTGCTGTTTAAGATGGTGTGAAAGTACTTTGAAAACACAGTGAAAAAATATACCAAAACTTCACGCAGACCTGTCTACTCGCAGCTTGCATTTTTTTGAAATTGCTACTTTGGCTTCACAGAATGAAATGTACTTTCCTAGGAAATCAACCTAACATCACTCAGAAGGTGTGAGCAAGTAGGAAAAAAAATCTCAATTCTTCTCCAGAGTTGACATGTATGAATGCAAGCCAGATCCAGTGACCCTCTCCATGGATGACATATCCCAGGGTGTCAGAGTGGGTGGCGGGATACAGGAAGGGGTGGCCAGCTCTGAAGTTGGATGGATAAATTATGGTCTGTCCAAGAGAATGATGTCTTGTTTCTGCAACAAATACTAATCCCCAAAACTATAAAAAAAACAGCATTCAAAAACAGACTCTCCCACAGAAAACCATAAATTATTGCAGCCAAAGAGCCCATCATTCATTCATGCTGGAACCTTAAACAGAGAAGAGGAAAGCACCTGCCTGACAGAGGAAAACACAAAATCGAAACCTCAATTTGATATCTTTTGATTTACCTTTCTTACCCACTTCAGGAGAAGGTGGAAGACAGCTTTGTTTAATTACATAATCCCTTTTTTCCATTTCGTATGTATGAAATCTTCATGGAGCTTCTCAGGATGAATAAAGAACCTATTCCAGAAACCAAATTGCAATAATCATTCGTTTAGGGCACACAGCTGAAAGTGACACCCACTAAGGGAATTGTATGTAAAATAAAATAGAGAGGGACAAATATATTTTCACCTTGATTTCCATTATAATTTCTGATTTGAATGCTCATGGGAAATTGATCTAGAATGCAATACAAATCACCTCTTTAGACTCTCCATCTATTCCAAGGAATGCTCTGGCTTTATTGGCATGAATTCTACATGCAAGCAATTCCCCTCAGTCCACCTCTCCTTGAACAGCTAGTCAAATCATCAGTCCAAGAGGCTTTGACACACTCACTAAATGTAACATGTACTACTGTGGACCACTTGGTGAATTTCCATTTCTTGAGAAGATCTTAAATACTCTATCAGTCTCACCTGTACAAGTCCACAAGTGACCGTACTATTGTTATGAGAGTTCAACAAAATTTAAAAGCCAAGCCAAGTACACAGAGGCTACTTCAAACCAAATGTGAGCTGCACCCCTTTATTTCTATCATACACTTATCAAAAGATCAATGTTCTCTTTTAATTACAAAGACTTCCTATCAATCCTTCTATAGCAGGACCCATTCATACAGGTGATGATTATAAAGGCCTTTCTAAGATGATGAGAGAAAAGAACAAGGAGAAACATCTGAAAAAAATCATCTCTTCAACTTTTTGCATTTTTTCCTTTACCCTCAACTATCAGGAAATCCAAGATAATTACTAGATTACCTGCAAAACAATCATGTGTCACAGAATCTTGTGTCCATCAAGGACATTCTGCATAAACAGTGGGGGCCTCGTAAGATTAGAAAGGAGCTAATGATCTTGAACACTTTTCACATATACATTCCCATGTTTATAGAAGCACAATTCACAATACCCAAATTATGGAACCTGCCGAGATGTCCATCAGCAGATGAATGGAGTAAGAAAGTGTGGAATATACACACACAGTGGGTGTCTATTCAGCCACAAAGAACAAAATTATGTCATCGGCAGGAAAATGGATGAGACTAGAGAATATTATGCTAAGTGGGATCAGTTGGCATCAGAAAACGAAGGGTTATATGTTTTCTCTTGCCTGTAGAAGCTAGAGGGAAATTGGGAACCCAAAGGAACTTCAGATAAGTGAGAGATTTCAGTAGAACAGTGGAAGGGAATTTGGAGAGGCTGGGAGGAAGAACTCATAAAGTCAAACAGTTCGAATAATTCTATGGCATATATACAATTCTATATATATATACATTTGATGTATATATGCTATATACATCAAATAATGCTATATATGAATTTATAGATACCAATATTAAAAATCTATACAGGAAGAACAAGAGAATGGAGGGATAGGATCCAGAGGGAAACACTGAGGGTGCTGTGTGCATTTTTATCCCTCTGAACCTCATTATCATGGATAATTATAATGCATCAATAAGTCTCCTGTCACCTAGTAATGTCATAGTCACCATTATATCATAGAGCCATGTGTCACTCCAGTGTTTGTGTTGACACTGGGCCAAACCAACTGACTGCACTGCCAGCTGTATGCAATAACAGCACCATGACCACAGTACGCAAGACTAGATAATGGTAATAAATGACTATATTACTGGATTAAGTATTTACTGTACTGCACTTCTTATCAATATTTTAGAGTGTATTCCTCTCGCTTATAAAAAGGGTTAACATAAAACAGTATACTCTGTTAAGCTGCATGCTTAGTCATCACATCTCTTGACTGTGATGGACCTAAACCAGCTAGACTTAAGGAGGTGTTCTCTATGACCCTGGTGCTGTGATGAAATCGCCTAAGGATGCATTTCTCAGAATCTGTGTCCCTAAGTAAGAGACACAACTTAAGAGACACAGAGAGATGATAGATAAAGAATAAAACATTCAGCCAGGCGTGGTGATGCATGGTTGTAATCCCAGAATTTGGGAGGCTAAGACAGGATGATCATGGTTCGTGGCAGCCTTGGCTATTTAGTGAGGCCCTGTGCATCTCAGTGAAGCCCTGTTTTAAAATAAAGAATAAAAATTGGTCTGGGGTTTGGCTCTGAGGTAGAATGCCCCTGGGTTCCATCCCAGTACTACAGAAAAAAAAAAAAGAATAAAATATTCATTATTTTTAACTGCACAAAATAGCAATGGTCCTAAGTGAATGTCTACAGATCAAGATAGGCTTATTTGCCAATTATAAAGGCATATCTTCATTGATATAGTTTAGTCCTGGTGACCCTGCCATTCATCCATACACTCTTTTATTTTTTGGCACATAGAGTATCAGAAAGTAAAGAAAAGTTTCAGAGATGAAAGCAAGTACTATCATTTTGATATTGATTGTCCCCTAAAGGCCCATGTGTTGAAGGCTTGGTCCCAAGGGTGGTATTATTGGCAGTAGAACCTTTAGGATGCAGGACCTAGAGGAAAATCTTTAGGTCATCAGGATATGCTCCCAAAGGGTACTGTGGGTTTCCAGTCTCTTCCTCTTTATCTTTTACTTCTTGGCTTGGGTGAGCAATTTTCTCTGTCACACACATCCCACTATCATCACCTGCACTCCCACCAGAAAGCTAAAAGCAGTGGGTCCACCTAATCACGGACTAGAAGCTCTCAATCTGTGAACCACCACAAACACTTTCTCTTTACAAGTTAATTATCTCAGCTACTTTGTTATAGTGACAGAACACTGACTATCACACACAGAGTTCTCCCTCCAAGCAGCCCATGATCTAGAAGAGGAGAAAGACATGCAAAGAGATCATCGGTGCAGAGCAAAAGAACAATGAGGAGGCCACAGAATGTGGCGACTCTAAGGAGGGACATCGGAGGATAGCAGAGGCAAGGTAGAGTGGACCTTAGGTGAAAGAGAGACACAGGAGAGAGACCGTTAGAGAGATGAAGGTGGGTTTTAGAGGTGCCTCTCCTCGCCTGAAAGAGTGTGGTGAAACCATGGAGTTGGAAAAACAGATGTCTTTGGGAACTCTAGGTAGTTCAGGAAGATGGATGGGAGAGGCAGCATGGAAGAAGGATGACCACACAGGAGACTGGGGCAAGAAATGACCCTGGCACATGAGCATGCATCACTTCACCAACTATGCCAGGGAGTTTAGACATGAGCCTAAGAAGCACAGGAGGTTGAACACTGAAGACTTTCATCAAATTCCCCAAATAGAGTTTTCACCTCTACTTAGAAAAGTTAGATGTAATTTTTAAAAGTGGTTCTTATGAGGGATCAAAAATTGCTTGGCTATCCTGGCCACCACCCTTGCAGGTTCATAATCTGATGATCACATGGAGTTAGAAGAGTCAGTGGGCCGAACCCCATCCCTGATGGATGAAAAATGACAGAGACCTTCAAAGGTCACGTGCTACAGAGGAGGGCACCAGAGGCACAGTTGAAAAAAATGCCAAATTCTTGCTTTTGTGGAGTGACTTTCTCTTCAGCTTAGAAAAACAAAACACTTGCAATTTGTTGAAAAGCATTGTTTAAAGATAAGAAAGTGCCTATATTACAAAAGTCCCATCCAGGTATGGTGGCACATGCCTATAATCCTCTAATTGAGTGACTGAAACAGGAAGATCGCAGGTTTAATATGGTCCCAGCAATTTTCCAAGAACCTGTTTCAAAATTTAAAAATAATAATAAAATAAAATAAAGGCTGGAGGTGTAGCTTGGAGATAGAATATCAATGGGTTCAATTTCTAGTACCACACACACACACAAAATTCCCTCAGATAATATGTCACATGGAAACTGTCCACGTGTTGCAGATGGCACTAATTCCATCAGAAAACTACACAGAGAACATGAAAGTCACTGATATGACATGAAAATCTATAGTCTTCAATTATATTAGAGGCGCTAGTCCATTTTTTTAATCTTTTACACAGTTCTTTTTCTATCACATCAGATTAGCAAATTTGGTTTCAACTAATGTGCTATAAAAATCTTATCGCTTTTATTAAGTACGAGAAAATTGTGGCTTTGCTTATATTGAGTGGTTGATCTCATTCATCCTTCAGTGTCAGATGAGTGATAAAGGGGATATTTGGTGGCCTGCACCATATCTTGTCTTAGTAATGAAGACATGAATCTTATCACTCCTGTTATAGCAAGTCTGGGCTAATCCAAGAGATGATGGCTCATCCCTTGCATGAAAACTACAGGTTTAAATTTAGAGACTGGGCGTTTAACTTCCCATTGTATTTACTGACTGGCTTCTACACCAACCAATGCATTAGTGTCTTTCGCCATCTGTTGGAGTTGAGCTTGGTGATTCAGTCCCATGACAACCCCTGAGAAGTGTTACTTCTATTACAGAACTTTGACTTCTGACTTTTCTCACCGTGCTAACTTAAATGTCTGTCTCCACAGCTGACAGTCCCTCTTCCCCCATCCTCACTCTCAACCTGTGACTTGTTTCCTACTTTCCCGGGAAAACAGAAGGGATCAGGAAAGAACTTGCACAGGTTCCCACGGCACAGTTCCCCTCCAGATCCTTAAATCCAATCAGTGAATTAGCTGTTTTCTGCTTTGGTAAGGGACCATGTGTTCTTTCATGATAAGCACGTGTTTCTGCCATTTGGGAACAGGGTGTTCTCTGGGGTGTCCACCTCTCTTTCTCACTACTCCTGTATCATTTCTTCTCCTGGTGTGGAACTTCTCAATGGAGAGCTTATCCACGTGTAGCCTGTGCCTTTCTCTCTATACTCGCAGTCCCCTGGGCTTTCTCAGAGCACTAGCCTACCTACCCCTTTTGCCACCCCTGTGACTGTTGAGTCTATCTGTGACCCAGATCTCTGCACTGCCTCCCAGTGAGACACCTGCTTCTGCTCTGCCCCCAGCCATGGCAAAGCCTCCAGGGGAAGCCTTTACACACAGAAGTACACACAGAAGTCAGCCACTTGCTTAAAATCTTTGATGGTTCCCCTTTTCACTTGGAGTCCAAACCAGATGTTCCTTGACTTACGATATGGGGCAAGACTTAATAAATACTTTGCAAGTGGAAAATACTTCTAAGTCTCAAACGCATTTAATACACAGAGCCCACAGAGCATCCTAGATTAGCTTAGCCTACCTGCAGCATGCTCAGAACACTTGTATTAACCCACAGTTGGGCACAAATATCTACCGCACAGCCTGTTTTATGATAAAGTATTAATTCATGTCACTTACTAAATATTATGCTGAAGATGAAAAATTAGAAGGCTCATAGGGTATATCTTCAGATCATTGCAAAGTAGAAAAATTATAAGCTGAGCCATCAGAAATTTGGGGCCATTTGTATTCACTATGGCCTAAGCTCTCCAGTGTCTGCCTTGCCACCCAGCCCCTGACAAAGATCTCTGATCCTGTCCCCTACCTGCCCCATCGCTCATTCCACACTAGCCCTCCGGCCTCCCTGCTCTCCTGTCAAAACAGCCCGATGTCCCAGGAATTTTGCTCTAGAGGTTCCTGTGTGGGGTAACTTTCCACCACATATCCACATGGTTCATCTCTGCTCCTATGTTGTTTTTCCAACGAGGCCAGTTGCAAACAATTGATCCAATACCCTAGTCTTTCCTCCTGCTTCTCTTACACTATGAAGCCCTACATCCCAGCCTTTTCTTTGTCTCTGGTCCTTCAGATCATACTTTGCTTTTTCTTTTACCATAGCACCTGTTATCCTGAGAGCCCTGTATCATTCATGTATTTGCTAACTTCTTGATAATTTCTGGTGGTCTCCCTCTACTAAAATCTTAATTCTGTTCACTGACATGCCTGAGGCCCTTGGAAAAATGCTTGACATGTTGTTGGAAAAAGGGGATACATGTTTGATAAGTAAATGATTACACTAAACATTTTTACTGTCCATAACAATTATTTGTGAACATGATGCTTTGGTTTTGCATTTTTTCAATGATTACAGCGACATAAACCAATTTGGAAATTGAGCAAATGTATCATCTATGAATAAATAAATAAAAATTACTAATACATCCATCAATTGGTTAATAAAGTTAAGACTTTAGCCCATTTACCTACAAATATTTAAATCATCTTGTAGGCACTAGGCTAGAATAGTGCCTACTATTGTATTTATTGATTTTTCCAATTATCCACATAATATCTCATCTTGCAAGCCACTATGATTTGCTCAAGTGCGATCTTTCAGGTTGTTTCTTTGTATTTCATATTGTTGGCCACTGCAGTGAATATCATGTACACATATCTGATTTTTCCTTATGATTAATTCATTGAGGAGGAAGAGGAAGATGTTCTGGAACAAGTGGTCTAGATATTTTTAAAGCTACTCAGGCATGCAGCCAATTTACCTGCCAGAAAGGAGGTGGCAATTTGTATTTCCACCGACAGAGAGATAGCATGACAGAATTAAACCTCTTACAATTATTTAATCTCTCCTTCAAAAGCTTACAAGTAGAACTTGCGTGTGATCCAACAATTTCACTTCTAGTCATAAATTCCAAAAGAATTGGAAGCAGAGTCTTGAAGACATATTTTCACACTCAAGTTAATAACAGCATGATTCCCAATGGCCAAGATAAAAGTAACCCAAATACCCAGTGGTGGGTGAGTGGATAAACACAGTACAAATACAAGAAATGGAATAGTATTAGGCCTTATGAAGGAAGAAACTCTCTCATGTGCTCTAATGTAGATGAATCTTGATGACGATATTGCGCTAAAATAGACTAATTGCAAAAAGACAAATACTATATGCCCCACTTAATAAAGTATTTAAAGGAATCAAATCCATACATAAAAATACAGTGGTGGTTGCCCAAGGCTGATGGAAGGACAATTAGGGAGCTCTTGGTTAATGAGTACAGACTTTCAGTTTTGTAAAAGTTCTGGAAATCTGATGTACAATAATATGAAGATATTTTACTGAAGAATACATCTAAAAATGATTAAAATGATAAGTTTAATGCTATGTGTTTTGCCACATTTAAATAAATTTATCCCCCAAATTACTTAATGCTTGCTAACTTTATATGGCTAAACTATAACCTCACAACTGATGGTCAAACCAAGTTTTTTTTTAACCTGTAATTAGCTATTTGTATATGTATTTTGAGAGTTATTCTTCATTTTCTTTGCTAATTATCTACTGAAGTTCACTTTTCTTATTGATTTGAAGAAACTCATCATATACTAAAGATATTGAACTTTCATCCTTTGTATTTATTACAAATATTTTCCAGTTTATAGTCTTTTCTTAACATATATTCTGCCATATAATTTTCTCGTTTTTATGGAACTAAATATATTTGTGTTTTTCTTTGGACATTTTCATATTTTAAACTCTTCCTCCAGCAGTCAAAGATCAGGAAGACGGTCAACATCAGTTTTTCCAACTTTCAATGATTTTCCTCCTCTAGGATTTATCTGTTGACATATGAGTTGAAACTCCAATGTGATTTTCCCCCAACTAGATATCTAATCATCTCAACGTTTCCTATTAGTTGTTCTTCGCCCCTTTACCTTGACTGGGCACGCCAGCTCGGTCACCCGTCCAATCCTTATCTGTAAATGCCATTTTAATGGCTGAGTAATTTGCCATGCTATAGTTCTATGGGACCCGTTGCCTTAGCATTTTTTTAATCTGGTTTTATCATAGCATTTACTACTGTGCCTGTAATTATTTGCTCCTTTTCTCTCCCCTAGGCAGTTATAGGCTTTCTTCTTTGTCTGGATTTTGCAGAGTACTTGGTTCACAATAGCTTGTAAACAGACTATGATAAATCAGTGGCAGGTCTAGACCCCCTAAAAGTCAAAGAGACAGGTAGACTAGGTGAGGTGGAAGAAATGAGGCATTTGGGACTGCAGGACTGAATTCAGAAACAAAAACATGCCATAGGAGTTTGGGAAGAAAATGGAAAGGGAAGGTGGTCTTTCTTCTACAGAGTAAACTATAGGAGGAGGTATCATGTTCAGATTTGAGGAAAGACGATCGGCTCTACAATGAAATTTCTAGCATCTATGCAGCAAGTACCCAAATTTTCACAGTTACAAATGCATTCCTTCAGCTTAAAACTTTAACCTGAGCAAAATCCATCAGCTTATACATTAGCTCTGTCCCTCCTATTGCTATCTTCCCACAGAGAATCATATAATGTCTAGCATGGAGTAGACAATAAATAAAATATTTTCAGAGTCAATCTATACATCAATAATCAAAAGATTAAATCCAGGCAACCACTTTCACTCAATGGGAATGTGTCAACTCCACGGGATGCTATTATCAGAAGTAATTTTCATGGAAAGGAAAAGCAAGCATAGCAAATTAATGAGCTGAGGGTCAAAGGAATATAAATCAACAGGCTGGTGGAAAAGATCACAGATGAGCAGGAACGGTGGGCTGACCATCACGTTGGGTTATTAGCATTTTATCCAAACAACTCCAGATTTTTAAAAAATGGTGCCTTAATTATTGCAGTTATTCAGATGTTGTTTCTCATAGCCTTAATTTTCAAATAATGATATTTTACAATGTCCCTCCCAAGATCAACTTTTCTGAGTTTTCAAACTGCCCCCACTGTCCCAATGACAGTGTATAACAAAACATTGTGTAACAAAACATCATAAAATTTGGTATAAACTACCAATTAGCTATTGTCTCTCATGGCTCTGGGGATAATGGGCTCAGCTGGGTGATTCTCCCTTCAGGTACCCCTCATACATACACAGTTACAGGCAGATACAGCGGTTCAGGGACTATCTAAAGACTGTCCAGTGTGATCTCTTCCACATGGGCTACCTCCATGGCAAGATAGGGCTTCTTCATACTGCGTATCATTGAGAGAATCTGATATTTGGAAACTCGGGTCCTGAAATGATTGTTCTCAAAGTCTGAGGCAGATGTTATGAAGCTTCTGAGAACTTAGGCTCGGACATTCTAAAATTTTACTTCTGCCATGTTCAATCATTAACAAGGCCAGTGCTGATTCAAGAAAGAAGGAATAAGACTGCATCTTTACGTGAAGGAATAGCAAAGAATATTTGGCCATCTTTGGCTGGGTCAGATCTTCCCTAAGGAAAAACACCTTGCAAATGCCAGTCTTATACCAAAGTGGAATCGTTCTCTCGTTGTGACTCAAAGCCACTTTCCGTATTTTGTCTCCTTGAGGGCAGACAAAAGACAACTAAAAAGCTTTATTTGGATATCAACACTTTCTGAAATTTGAGATATTTAGATCCTATCTGGGATTGGATATTCTCTTCCGTAATCTGAGCAACTAGAATGTCCATGTTACTTTCCAACTCTTGGTTTTAGGAATATAGACAGCACCCTCCTCAACTTCTACTCTTGGACAAAGAGTCTAAAATTCCTTCCCAATAAGTATTTATTTTCCACAACAGAAAGCCAGCCACTCAAATGACTGGCAACATGCTCCTCTCCTTTAATTGCTAACTACCACAGAATTATTATTGTCCAGATAGGAACAGTTCTGAATTTATACATAAAAGATAAAGTTATTACACCATTTTGGAGAAAGTCTTTGAAGCTAATTATCTAAAGATTAGAGAAAGGATATCTTTTAATTAATTTCAAACCCTGGATTGAGTACTAAGCAGAAACATGAAAGGAAGCTTTCCAATAGGAAAGGATGGGTACTGAGGAGCCTCCCTCCCCTTGAGGGATACCATTTAATTTGAAATAAATGCTGGCATCATCTCCAAAGAAGGATGACTTCAGTTATCAACCTGAAGGAGAAGTACAAAGTACAACAGGAAAATACATGGCATACTCCTTTGTCAAACTAGGCAGCACACATGTTTTTGTATCAGTTCACTTCCTTGGGGAGGACCACACTGGAAATTGAAGCCAGGGGCGTTCTACCTTTGAGCTACACTCCAAGCCCCTTGTTTGTTTCTTTATTTTTCAGTTTGAAACAGTGTCTATGTTTCTGAGGGTCTCGCTAAATTGCTAAGGCTGGCCTAGAACCTGTGATCCTCCTATCTCAGCCTCCCAAGTACTGGGATGATGACATAATATTGGCTTGACAATTCATTTTTACATATTCTCTCCCTCACAGAGTTCTCATTCTTTCTCTTTTAGACTAATTAATAGCTCCCAACTGGACTCCTCTCTTTCATTAGTACCCCTCATATTTTAATTCACTGAACATTTACATTTTTAGCAGCAAGATTTATTTATTTGTGCTTTTTTCTTTTCTTTCTTTTTCTTTTTCTTTTTTTTTATCCTTTATGTCCTAGAAGGTGTGAGTATCTAACATTCTGATAAGGATAATCTGGGACATTTTGAGTAAAAAAATAACTAATCTATTTTTGGTACTGAAGATTGAACCCAGGAATATTTTACCTCCAACCTATACTCCAAGACTTTTTTATTTATTGACTTTATCTTTGTTTTTATTTTCTAACAGGGTCTCATTAAGTTACTGAAGGCTGGCCTCGAACCTACTATGTCTGAGCATCCGAGGTAATGAGATTACAGAGGTCTGCCACCATACTGGCTCCATACATGTGTTTATTCCCAGATAACATGTACAACAGAAAGCATCCCCTCCTCAGTGGCTGTTGCTTACCTAACTAAGCATCCTGATGTCTTGACATGCAAAGGAGGAGGCAAAGAGAAGACCAGACAGTGTAGAAGGGGTGGAATCACAGGTGTCCATGAGCATCCTGCCAATGTCATTCTGTAACTCATGGGGATCCATTAAAAAGTTTGACTAAGACAATTAGAGGATCAGGCAGAGCTTTTCTGAGGTCTCTCCAGTGGCCTGGATGATGGATGGGGAAAGGCAAGCTGGGGGAAGACGCAATATGCAACTTTTTTTTTTTCTTTTTGGTGGTACTGGGATTCCTGGAAACCCTTCTATCTCCAGGCTACACTCCCAGACCTATTTTATACTTTTTTTTGGAAAAAGGGTCTCTTAAGACAGTGTGGCTAGCTTCAAACCTTCGGGATCCTCCTGTCTCTGCCTCCCAAGCACGGGGATTACAAGCATGCGCCACCAAGCCCGGCTATATGCAAACTATTTTAAGGATCCCAGCAAGAAGGATGACACTTAGAGGATGATAGTGGGAATGGAAGAAAGATAGAAAAATAATATATATTTGGGAATTAGAATCAACAGAAAGATGTGAAAAGGAAAGTGCCTTAGAAACCCATCAGTGGTCTCAGTGGAGGTGATTTAATAGAATATCAAACAAGACAGAAAACAATAGAAAGAGCTGATGAGTTCATTCAGAGAAATATAGTTTAAGATATGCATGAGACATCCAAGGGTAATATCTACCTAAGAGTTTCAATATTTCTCAAGTCTTTTCATCCATAATTATCTAAGGAGCTTTTAAAAAATGCAGATACCCAAGTAGCTCCTCCCACAACCGCCCTAAACCTCAAAAACCAAATCGTTTGGGATTGGGCCCAAAAGACCCTCATGGGATTACAAGAACAGGTTTGAAATTACTAAGATAATTTAATATACCTGTCTGGAGCTTAAGATTTGCATATAAAAATTTAGATTGGAGAATCATCATTACTCAGGTGGTAATGGATGTTGTGGGTGTGAGGGAGATTCCCCAGAGGAAATCAGGAGCAAAGCAAATGAAGGAGAGAAAGTTGGAATCATCCAGAACCAAAAGTGGAGTCAAAGTCAAATAGCTAAGCCACTCAGGGACTGGGCGAGCTGGGCGTGGTGGCTCATGTTTGTAATCCTAGCATTTGGGAGGCTGAGACAGGAGGGTAGTGGTTTGAGACAGCCTCGGCTACTTAGTGAGGCCCTTTGCAACTCAGTGAGACCCTGTTTCAAAGAAATAAAGAGTAAAGAGTAAAACACAGGGCTGGAGATGTAGCTCGGAGGTAGAATGCCCCTGGATTTCTAACCCAGTGCTAAAAAAAAAGAAGATTGGATGGAGATCAATGACAAGGAGGTCATGAAAAGAAGTCATAGGGTAGAATGGGTGTTATAGTTAGGTATGGAATGGCCCCTGAAGAGCTCATAAATTGGTATTCAGAGTTGGTGCAATTGAGTCAGGAGGGCTGTAATCTCCTCCATGGATAAATCTATATCCGTGTGGTAACCCAGGTGGTAGATTGTGGTTAGAGAAAGGGGTCCTTGGTGGACCCTGAGGGGCTGCGCTGTGTCTTTGAATTGTTCTCTCTCTATCTCTATCTCTATCTCTATCTCTATCTCTATCTCTATCTCTCTCATTGCTTGGATGTGAGGAGCAGAGCCCCTGTGCTCTCCTTCTTTCTGTGTCCTCCTGCCATGACCTCAGACCCATAGATCCTGGCCTCACATGGACTGAACCCCGAATCTCAAAGAAAGTGTGAGCAAATAAATCTTCCTTTCTCTAAGACGTGTGGTCAGGTCTTTTGGATTAAAACAGTGAGGATGTTGGCTAAGATCCCTGATGATGAGGATGCTGGAGGGCTGAGTTGAGGGAGAAGAGCATTGGTGCCCCCAACATCCTGATGGCTGGAAACCTCGAGCACTTTGGGGATTCGTTTAAATATGAAGAACAGACAGAAAGGATGAAAAGGACAGATGCGGCAGAAATAGACATGATAACAATGACCTTGAGCAAGGGGGAAGCTGACCTTTTTTCCCAAAGCCCCACATTCTTCCATGATGTATAAGAAAAAAAAGAATTTCCTGTCAGTGAAACCACTTATGGTGCTTCTTGAGAGAAAGGAGGGAAAGGGTGGACCATAGACACCCAAAGATCAGATTATAGCACAGTCTGCAGAAATTCTCCACATCTCAGGTGGAGGAAACTACCAGAGCAACCGGAACTAAGCAGCATCTTAGTCCCTGAAGATGCAGTTTGGAGACAGGAAGCAGGAAAATTGAGAGGCCGCCACCGGGGAGGTCGGAGTGATGACCCATGGAGACCGGCTGAACTGGACGGGAAATGAAGCCATGTGCAGCCATGGATAGAAATGAAAGAAAGGGTCCAAAGGGTGAGTATAACATGGGAGAAGGCAGCAGAGCTGGAGAGGGGAGAGGCACAGAGATGGGGCACGGAAGGGCTAGGGCTCAGAGGTGGAGCCAGGTCCTGAGGGCTGTGGGAACGACCGAGCTGCTGAACACAGGAAGATTGGTGGTCCAGACATTCTGAGCTGGGTTGTATGTCAGGGACATTAGATGGCGTGATGACAGAAGTCCCCAGGATCATGGGAGCAAGAAGGATGAAGAGTGGCTGTGAGCTGGACTAAACTCCTTGATTAGCAGGGATGGAGGAAGTGGAAGAGAAGGGATGGAGAAGGCTGAGTTGAAAGCAGGAATTTTGAAAGATCCACTTTTTTTCTTGCTTTTCTTGTGGATATATATAGTCATATATTTCACTGTAGTAACATTTTTTTCTAGATTTTATTTTATTTCATTAAAAAAATTTTTCAATGGTGCATTGTAGTCATATATCTTAATGGGTACAAGATAGTAGAGGCATACATGCACACATCCCTCATTTAGCCCTTCCCCAATTCCCACCCCATTCCCTCCTCCTTCCTCCTTCTCATGTTTGACTTAGTGATTGACTTTGAAGACCCACATTTGATCCAACTTGTCCAAACCCAAAGATTCACATTTTTAACTAAGTTTAAAAGTAAGGATCAGGCAGCAGAAGGGAGCCAGAAAACACAGCTGCTATTCTCTAACCACTTTACCTCTTCTATACTAGGAACCTGGAGCCTTCTAACACACCCTCCTGTTGACATCTCTCCAGTCGATTGATTGATTGATTGATTGATACTAGGGATTGGAGCCAGGGGCATCTTCTGTGCTACACCCTAAGCCATATTTTATTTTTTATTTGTAAACAAGGTCTCATTAAGTTGCCCTGGTTCTCTCTAAGTCACTGAGGCTGGTCTTGAACCTGCGTCTCACCTGTCTCAGCCTCCCGAGTACTGGGATTGCAGGCATGCGCCACCAAACCCAGCTCTGGTCTCTCCACCTTTCATTTTATCATGGCTCCCATCACCCTCCTAGTGAATGTGGTCTGCAAACTCTGACCCCCAACCAGGAAGGCTCAGCTCCGTCAATGGTGATGCAGCCCCAGCACTGGCTGCTTTCCAAACACGCTGCCTGGGCCTGGGGCCTTCTTGTCTCTGTTGTTCTAGCAGACTCTCTCTCATGCTCTGAAGCATCTCCTGACCCTACAATATGACTATCACATACCCTCCTGCATTTCCCTGACAGAACTTGGACACTGTGCATTAATAAATGGCATAGGAGCCCCTTCCCCTATTGCACTGACCCCTTTGAGAATGATGACTACAAGTCTTGTCTGTTCTCTGTATCTTCAACCCATTACACTGCACCAAAATGTAGCAAGAACTTAATAAGCATCGATCAAAGGGCCATTTGCCTACAGAGCTCCTGAGTGGCTTCCTGTCCTAGGCAAGCTTGGCTCTGTGGATCATGTATAAACTTCTTGGAGTGACCACCAACTCATCTATTGCTTCTAAGAATGATTACAACCATTTAGTTCCAAATAAATAAGAGTTTGCTAGGGACACTCACTTTCAGGTTCATATGGACAGATAAAATCACTTTTGTTCACTTCTGTTGATCATAGTGGGCAAAGAAAGGAGTCATTACCAGAAGAAAACTCTCCTCCCTGTAAGTGTCGTTGGCCACCCCCAGTGGTTTTTCAGCAGAGAACTTGGTTTTTCTTGCAGTCTCTAGACTAAGCCAGCCACGCCTCTGAATGGTGTTTAACTACCTGCCCTCGGGTGTCTGGAAGCTTTGTCCTTGCCAATCATGGCCCTAGACTCTGCTGAGAGCACGCTTATCTGTGGTTGGACAGATGGAGCACCAGCACATATATCCAGAAGGAAGATGGGGTCCTTCCCCACCCATCGTCCCTCAGATTTTCATTTTGCGCTGTCCAGGTAAGCCATGCCCAGTGCCTTATTTTTAATTTGCTGATACAGATGGTCTTCAACTTACAATGAGGTTATGTACAAATAAAGCCACTGCGAGTTGAAAATATGGCAAGTCAAAAATACACTGACTCCATCCAACCTTCCAAACACCAAAGCTTAGCAAGTAATACTGCACACGAAGAGTCCTGGGAGTGTCCCCCCGTGTGCTCATGGCTGAAATGGAAGCTGCAGTTTGCTGATGCTGCCCAGCATCTCCAGAAGGCGATGGACCCTTAGCCCAGGAGCAGATCTAAATTCATAATTCGAAATGTGGTTTCTACTGACTGTATAACACTTTGTACCATCATAAAGTAAAAAAAAAAAAAATCATGAGTTGACTCATGCTAAATTGGAAACTCTATTTATGCAACATCTTCCTAGAATCTTTAGCTCTCTATCCAACTGTGGTTCTGGATCCAAATAACCAAAATTACTACTGGCCACCTGATCCTGATAAAATTTAAAAATCTTCTGTTGATCATCGTAGGCAAAGAAAGGAGTCATTACCAGAAGACTACTCTTCTTCTAAATCACTCAGGTTGCTGCTATGTTGTTTGTAAATCCCACATCATAACTGTGCACTCTTTTAATACAACACAAAAGAAATGAAAACATTTCCCCGGAAATGCAACTCCCCTAATGCCATAGTGCATATACCGAGAAGATACACCCTTCAGAAGTGCTCTGCCTGGTGTACCAATTTCCTTTAAGGTATTAGCCCAACAAGGCACAATAAATGTGGAGACTTCTTTCATGTCTCTAAATTTACTGTCCTGATTATTGATTCTGTGGAGTACAGCCATTCATATCCACTCACTGGACGCAAGCTGACGGGTGCCTTGAGTGAAGAAGACCAGAAGTGGTCTTTGGCTCTTTCTGTTTCTTACCTGAAATTCAGATGTAGACTCAGGAGGAGAGAAAGCAGAGACAAGTGGCACTGAGCATTTCATTAACATGTACCCCGTCTTCTGGGCACTCCCTCCCTTCCAAATATGTCTACTGAACATACTTTTGACAATGGTATGTTTGGCCAGAAAGGTGTTTTTTAATTTTATTTTATTGGTGCATTGTAATCATACATCGTGATGAAGTTCTGTGTGATAGAGGCATCCACGCACGCAGCACTCATGAGCTCTTCCCCAGTTCCCACTCCGCCTTCCCGGGCGCAACAGTGCGACTGGCGTTGATAACTTTGTGTACGTCCATCGTATCCGTTGAAGTGTCTCCCTCTTCAAGTCTTCCTCCCCCGTCCTGCTTCCCTTAGTGGAGTGAGGTGGGAAGGATTTTAATTGAGGGTACCCACTGCCCTTTTGGCCCCGAATTTTTGAAAAGGGAGACTGCCGAGAACGGCTTCATTTGAGCCTCCAGCCATCCTTGTAGGCAACCTCTCTCCCCGAGGAATTTGGTCCAGGCCCTTGAGCATCCCACAGGCTCCAACTTTCTGTGGCTACATATGGCCTATTGACGGTTAGCAGCTGTCAGGCGGACAGGCGGTGTGAACCCAGCTGGTCAATGAAGCCACGTCTAGACAATGTGAATGGACACAGCCTATCAGTTCCATTTGGCCACCACAGCAAGTGATGCAGATCAGCCCCAGCCCACCGCAACTGAGGAAATGAAGGTGGTCTCATCATCAGCCCCTTCAAGGTCTGGCTGCCCAGGCAGGGCTCCCACCCCTGTGTGAGCCAGGGGAAGACCTGCCCCAAGACCGTCGTTGTCCTTGATGTCTGTGATTGACTGTGATCTCCATCCTGGCCACTAGTCCATCACAAAAAGCCCCATCTAAAATCCTCTCTCTGGCCGGGCGTGGTGGGGCACCCTTGCAATACCCGCGCTTGGGAGGCGGAGACAGGAGGATAGCGCTGTTTCAAAGCCAGCCTCTCTGGTTTAAGAGAACCTGTTTTCAAAGTAAAAATATTTAAAAAAAAATAGGTCTGGGAGTGTAGCCCGGAAGTAGAAGGGCTTCCAGGAACCGCAGTACCACAAAAAAAAAAAAAAAAATTAAAATCCTCTCTCTGAAGCCAGGCATGATGGCACATGCTTGTAATCCCAGCATTTGGGAGGCTGAGACAGGAGGATCGCGGTTCTTGGACAGCCTCAGCTACTTAGTGAGGCCCTTTGCAACTCAGTAAGACCCTGTTTCAAAATAAAGAATAATAAATAGAGCTGAGGTATTGCTCAAAGGCAGAATGCCCCTGGATTCTATCCCTAGAACCACAAAAAAAATAAAATAAAAAATAAAATAAAATCCTCTCTCTGAGCATCCTGTCTAGCAGAGAAAATCAACTCAAGGCTCCAAAGTCACAAATATCCTTCTTTATCAAATGCAAGCTACGTGAAAAAAGAATCATTGTGCTCTATGTATATTCCTATCATTCTATATCTTATTAGGATGTATAATTGCACTGCAGTAATCAGAGTATAAAAAAAAAAAACGTAAGGAGTAGTGAGTTCCCCCCAACTGCCTTATTAAAGGCAAACACTTGCAAAGCATAATATAATCACAAATACAAAATATAAGCCAGGCCCAATTTTTTGTTTTTGTTTTTTGCTCTACTGGGAATGGAACCCAGGGACATTCTACCTCTGAGCTACACCCCCAGACCTATTTTTTATTCTTTATTTGGAAACAGGGTCTCACTGAGTTGCAGAGGGCCTCACTAAGGAGCTGAGGCTGTCTGCGAACCGTGATCCTCCAGTCTCAGCCTCCCAAATGCTGGGATGACAAGCGTGCGCCACCACGCCCATGGTGTGCACTCTTTTTTAACACAGAGAATCGCTTTTGGAGAGGGTTTTTTGGGGGAAAAATCACAAAATCCTCAAGATAACAAAATATTTGTCTGTCAATGTATTCGCTTAGCAATCCTAGTGACATGCTGGACTTCGTTAGGAATCAAGAGAACACATTATCGAAATGGTTTCAGCATGCTCCTCCGACAGAAAAAAAGAAAAAGAGAAAAAGAGCATGAGATGCTGCAAAGTCTGCTGGAGAAAACTAAAGTCGTATGGTGTCCAAGAACTCCAGGACTGATGTGATAAGCTCTGAGCTTCTCACCAAACATGGGACCCCATACAGAAATATGCCAAAACAACACAGTTTGGGCTCATTGTATCCTAATTAATACTATAATGAGTTTCCTTAGATAGCCAAATCCTTAATCAGCCCTATCAAAACTATGTCTGCCCAGAAAAAGACTCATGTTAATTCTGCTTAATTCCTGACAGTGGCTAAGCACCATTAATACTCCATAATTTCATTGTGTGTTATTGTAATCATATCAGCGTATATCTCAGCGGCTACGCGAGGCTCAATAGGCTGCCTTGAATTATCGGTCACATGACTCTGCTTCACTAAGAGACTATCTTCCATCACAGCCAGACCTCCCTTGCCCTCCCCGCAG
Source organism: Muscardinus avellanarius (assembly GCF_963383645.1). Taxonomy (NCBI): domain Eukaryota; kingdom Metazoa; phylum Chordata; class Mammalia; order Rodentia; family Gliridae; genus Muscardinus; species Muscardinus avellanarius. Next base: position 82,090,919 of record NC_137801.1, on the reverse strand, counting down.
TCAGTAGCCTAAGCAGGTATTAATAAAGGTCTCCTTTTTTAAATTGCACAGCTCTAAATGGTCTTTAAGGGACCCAGCAGTAATCTCAAGATCCCTATATTTTAGCAGGAAGGCAGGACAGAGGAATTAATAAGAGCCCTTTCTGTGTAAACTGCTCCCTGCTCTGAGGCTATATCGTGATGTCAGGGCGCTAAGAGAATTTTAAATGCACAGGATGGATTGTTTGTGTTGCAAAAGCGAAACAGAGGGCAAAGGCTAAGAGACTTGAGAAAATTGAAAGACTGCCAGGGATGCTGGGATGCAAATAGCAACAAAACAGGGATAAATGCTCCTGCTCACATATGCAGGAGTCCTGCAGAAGGGGGGGGGAAAGGTTATTAATTTTCACCAGGCTGTATCTTACAGCTGGTGGCTCAGCATCAGATTTTTGGTGTAATGAAAATGGTCTGAGTACAAGATAAATGGTTCATAAAGTGGACCATTTAGATGCAATCGAGGCTCAATCTGCCCAGTGACTAATCACGTCCCCCCAGTAAAGCTGAATTCCACTAACAGACTTTTTTTTCTCTTCTTCTTCTTCTTTCCTCCCCCCCCCCACCCCCGGCTGTACCAGTGAATTGTAGCCGGGTCTAAGTTCAAGGCAGGCAAAGAATTATCTTGATTTATTAGCACACTCCCTGGCCGTGCCACTTGCTCTGCTGTGCCTTTGTGGGCTCCCGCCCTGTTGCTGCCGGAGTGTAATTTTTACTGTTCCCCTGTGACTAGCACATAGCATCATTTTCAGCTGCTAGAAAAATGGGCTGCTTTTGCACCTGTAATTTTTCTTCTTTTGCCGCTGAAGGTATATAATATATCTCTAAAGTGCGTAATAAGTTTCTGAAAAACGTGTTTTTAAAAGAAATTGATTCCAGTGGTTTATAAGCCCTTGCAAGGCCACATAAGGAAATGTGCCAGATTGCAAAGGTATGCATGCTTGGCGTGGCAGCCATTTCTTCTCCTTCTGTTGGGTAAATTCCGACTTCCAGTCCAGAGTAATTTTCAGACATGTTTTTTCTATACAGTAGTTGCTTCTCATAATGAACTCTGATCAAATAAAAATGCTGTTTATATTGAGACTTTGCAAGTCCTGATTACGTATAAAATAGAGGAGAATCCCTCATAATGACATTTAATTGTGAGAAAGAAACGATTCCAATAGAAGAGTGTTCAGCTGCATTTGTTCCCTGTTCCTCTGCATAATGCCGTTTATAGATCGTTCAATTATGACATTATTATGAGCCACATAAGAGTAACACGCTGGTTCCCCATATTTTTAGACCTATGGAAAATGAACTTGGGTGAGATTGTCATTCTTCTGAGTGTGAGTCTTTCTCTGAAGACCCTCCTCTTTTAAGAGAATCGACTGCCCCCATTTGGTTAATGAATTCTGACTCTTCACCCATAATCTTTCAAGCCTCTTCCAAAGGCGGACTCAGATCGCTAAGGACACCCAGGAAAGCCACGTCTCCTCTTCGAGACTCCAAAGATCCCACACTGAACGTTATTGATAACCCAGCCAATGGCAGGGGGAGGGGCTCTGAGCTGGTTTACTCTGAGCCCTCCAAGGTTATTTTTCTGTTTTCCAAAGGACCTGACAGATATGATAGGTAAACTATTGGACAGTAAACCGCAGTGATCATATATCTTCTATAAACGGAGCCCAAGTTCCCAGATGCCCGCCTCTAAAGTTTCATGCCTTCAATAACGGCAGTTTTCTGAAGGTGGCAGAAAGTATAGATTCATTACTTTCTAAGCTACCTTTCAGACCTGTATCCATCTATTTAGCAGGTTTTCACTTGTCTTCCTTTTTTTTCTTTCTTTTTTTACAGAGCTTTGACCGATGGAACTGAAAAGTGGCTTTTGCAGCACGACAGACAAATATAGTCGTATGGTGCTGGCCACGCCTACAATTTTGGCAGCAAAAGGAAAAAAACAGCGAAGTGTTACAGTCATCGTGTGCAGCCAGATGCATTAGTAGGACACTTCTAAAGGCACAAGCAAAACAACCGACCCTTTATACCGTTCACGTAACAAACATTCTTTGCACACATAGTACATGTCAAATACTATGCCGAGTTTACAGAACACACCGGTGAGGGAGGCAGAGCCCTTCCCTCAAAATCCTGCAACTGTGAATAACTAATGACTGAATTAATGAATGGATGCCTGTCATAGCCTGGATGATGGTCAATGAATTATCAAGAATGAGGCCAAGGGACAGGGAGCCCCCATCTAGTTCACCTTGGTTTGGTGTGACTTGAGGGGAGTCATTTATTTTGCCGCACTTGACTCTGATAACTATAAAATAAAGAGAAGGATTGGATCGTTGCTTCATTCACCACTCAAGGCCATCTTGGAAATTAATGGGATTAATGAACGAATGGGATTAATAGCATTGGGGAGTGGCTTTGAGGGGCCAGAGGAATGTAGGAATTTGCGAGTATTGCCTGAAGCATCAGCCTTGTCAGTCAGGGACTGTCATAGAGTTGTGGACCCCACTCCCTGCCAAGGATACCTGTCATGGCCCACCGTTGGCTCACCAAGCCATGTGATTGGGTGTGGGCCTGGGTCATCGCTGAGAAAGCAGTGTTTTCCTAGTCTGCACAACGGCACCAAATGGGCCAGCAACAGTGTGTGGAAATGTGCAAAGTATGTCAAAACAGTTCTTGGAACCATTCCATCACTAAGCATTTCCATAAACTGTAAATGGCAGAGCCTCCGCTTGCTTCTATTATGTTCTGCATTAGCCTTTGACGCCGAGCTATAATATCTCCAAAAACTACATCTTGGTGAAGATACGTGAGTGTTTTTATATAGTCCATGTAAACATAGTCTTAATTTTTTAGTTCATGAGAATATAAATGTACATGGTGTGAGGAAGTCTCGTGAATGCATGGAATGCTTAGTGCGTGGATCTGATTCCTTAGAAATATTTCTCGATTGAATCGCCCTGCTAAGATTTCTGTCAGTCAGATGCGACCTCAACACGGGATTTAATCCACCGAGTGCCAGAATGGTCTTTCCTGTGTTCTAAGCTTCCCCTAAGCAGTCCAAATTACATAACAATTCCAACTGTCGCCAACTCTGCCCCTGCCTGCCTCATTATCTTTCTGGCCATCTTATTAATTTTTTGGCTTTGTTTACATCTTTATTTCCTCTTTCCTCCATCTAGGGGAGCTTCAGCAACTTCAGTATTCTCATCTGCCAAATGGATATGCTAAGTACCTGCAGGACCATTAGGAAATAGAGAAGGTAAAGAATCCAACAAAGATTATGACTCTTTGACAACACCAGGCCAAGGTCCCCAGGAATGCCTGGTCCCCGCCCAAAACATAATTAACTTTCACACCAATGCCCTGAGAGACAGACATGCTCAAAGGGAGCAGCAAATAGCATGAAATTAACCTCCCTCCACCCCTCAGCCCTGGGAGTGTGGAGCAGTGCCAAGCCCCCCTCCCCAAACATATCTGCTGCTCTAACCTGCTTCCACAAGAGCAATAGATAACAGTGAAGAGCATCTGGACACAACCAAGAGTAGAGAAGCCGGCAATGTCCCGCCTCGCCTGGCCCCAATCACATGGAACTGGAGGCCGAGCCAGCTGTGTATGTATGTAATGGGTGGGCAGTTGGAAAGGAGAGTTGGGTCAGTAGTTTGATTACTGAGCATCAGAAAGAAGCAAATCCATGAGCCTGCATTTAAGCATGCAGTGCCCTTCCCACTGGAGCAATAGCCTTCTGCAATAAGGTCAGCGTGCAGCAGCTCTTTCTTGGAGGTGATGAATTAGGGCTGGAATGTAGGAAGCTGATGTGGGTCTTGAACACTTGACACTTGCTGGGCACTCAGCATTTGTCTAAGTCAGAAGTCTCACTGCTGTGAGCTGGTGGTGCATGCTTGTAATCCCAGCCTTTGGGAGGCTGAGATAGGAGGATCGCAGTTTGCAGACAGCCTCGGCTATTTAGTGAAGCTCTTTGCAACTCAGTGAGACCCTTTTTCAAAAATCAAGAATAAAAAAATAAGCCTGGGGGTGTAGCTCAGAGGTACAATGCCCCTGGGTTCTACTCCCAGTGTCAGAAAAAAAAAAAAAAAAGAAGAAGTCTCACTGCTGTAATCCAAAACACAACTTAGAGGCAAGAAGAAGATTTATTTGCTCACAGCTCTGGGGATTTCAGGGGTTTAGTCCATGCCAGGCCAGGTTACATTAGCGGAGCTCAGGACATGACAGTGGTAAGGGGGAGAGAGGGAGAGAAAGAAGGAGGGAGGGAGGGAGGGAGGGAGGGAGGGAGGGAGGGAGGGAGAGAGAGAGCGCGCTCTGCTCTCACATCGTGGAAGCCAGAGGCAAGACCTCAGTCCTAATTTCTCTCTCAGCAACCAAACCTTTCTTGCAACATGTATACCTTGTTTTTATAAAATAAACTAAAAATAATTCATTTATTTTGGGGGACCTAAGTGGGGTGATTTTCAGAATGGCTATAACATGGGTGTGACATTCATATCCATCTGTGAACATACCTCACCCCAGGAATGAAAACCTGGAGTATTTGGGCTTTGGTTTTGGAGATTTTTTGCACAAATCCTGAGTGAATCTTATATGCCCCTAAAGGATTGACAATAATAAAAGGTAAAGTTATATTATCTCAGATCTTCTACCATTTTTTAAGGATGTACAAAACAGAAGAGCAGAGGGGCTCTTGCCTGCCATTTGTCTTGAAAGACAAGGACTTATTGTTTCTAACAAATAAGTCTTAGAATACTGAGTGGCTTCCTAGTTTTGTATTGCAAATAAAATCAACACTTCTCTCTAGAAGTTATCAGCTTGTCTCTAAAAACACTTGGATGAATCTAGTATCTACTTGACTTCCTGTTAAGATAATCATGACAACTGGGTAAAATATTTATCAATAGAAACTTGAATCCAAATACATAAAAAAATGCACTCAACACGTTTTACAACTCGGCAGAAATTAAGCAAGACTCACTCTAAAGGTAGTAGCTTCCTATGCTACAAATATCAAAAACTAGATTGATAAACTGGATTTAAAGGCAAAAAAATAGGGAGCGAGAATTCACATTGACAGAGGCAACACCTCACACATTCACAGGTTCTCTATGTTTCTGTGAGCCTCCATATACACTGGGGTGGCCATATATTTGTACTGTCAGTAGTCATAGTGAAGAGGAGGAGGAGGAGGAAGAGGAGGAGGAAGAGGAGGAGGAGGAGGAGGAGGAGGAGGAGGAAGAGGGGTAGTGAGAGAGAAATATTGAAAACAAAGTATGTTATTCATGCTGGTAAATAAGTACGCTAATTGACTAATTATTTATTGATTAGACAAGAGAAGATGATTTTTAAAGCCCAGTTAACCACAAATTATTGACTTTCCCCCCCTAAGTTTACAAAAACTATTCTCTAAGTGGAAAAATATATTAACAGTAATAATAAACAATTATTATCATCATCATCATTCCAAAAGCTGACATCTCTATTTTGCCTTCTCATACTGCCATGCCCTTATTGTAGTAAAATTTCTTAACAATGAATCTGTACATACTTTGGGGTTAATTTTCCAACTTGGCAAATGACACAGTATAGCCAAAGCTTTATGGGCTCCATTCTCTCCTTCCCCAGAATGAAGATTGAAATGAAAACTAACTAAACGCCCAGGCAACACAACTTATGAAAGCCTCCAGTTATCAGGATCTGCCTTTGTTTGCATTCTCACCCAGAGGCTGGCTGACAGTCCTGAAGAAGGGCACCATAGTACCCGAGAGGCTGAGACAGGAGGATCCCAGCCTCAGCGACTTAGCAAAGCCCTCTACAACTCAGTGGGACCCTGTTTCAAAATAAAAATAAAATGAAATAGGCCTGGGGATATAGCTCAGAAGTAGAATGCTCCTAGGTTCAATCCCCAATATTACCAAAAGAGGAAGAGGAGGAGGAAAAGGAGAAGGAGGAGGAGGGGAGGAGGAGGAAGAGAAAGAGGAAGAGGAAGAGTATATGGAAGCCCAGGGGGAGATAAATCAGAAAAGCAGCTAATTTTGCTCCATTTGAGTAAATGATAACATCCAACCCCTCCCAGCCTCACCTGTCTCTCCCTGTACAGGCTTGTTGGTAAGGGAATGGGGCAGGGGACAGGCAAATTCCTGCCCAGTGGCTTCCCTTTCCTCTTTTGCTAACACCTCCAATCACACAGAGGAAGCATGACTGGCAGGTTCTGGAGCCAAGGTTGATCCTCAGTTCCCACTTGCCTTTGTTTGGGATATAGCTTTTCTTACTAAGTATCAAAACGATAGGCATTGAAGAGAGATTGTGTCCTTCTACTGAGATATCCATTGGTGTGGCCCACACGCTGAACATGATTAGCAACCACAGGCACAAGAGGAGCTTTGGAAGGAAAAAGAAGCAGGACTATCATCCCTCCAAATCTATGGGGATGCGTTCAAGAGTCTGTTTTAGACATCTAAATCCAAGGATACTCAAATCCCTTATTATAAATGGCATAGTATATTCATATTATCTATAGTCATCCTTCAATATACTTTTTTTTCAGTGCTAGCACTCAAACCAGAGCCTCAGGCCTGCTGGTCAAAAGCTGTGCTACTGGCCTTCTGTATGTTTTAAATCATCTCTATATCACCGGGCATGATGGTACACACTTGTAATCCCAGTACGTGGGAGGCTGAAATAGGAGGATTGCAGGTTCGTAGCCAGCCTCACCTACTTAGTGAGGCCCTGTGCAACTTAGTGATACCCTGTTGCAAAAATAAAGAATAAAAAATTATGCTGGAGATGTAGCTTGGGGGTAGAAGGCCCCTGGGTTCAATCTCTATTACCACAAAAAAAAAATAAGTAAATAAAAAATAAATCATCTCTATGTTACTTAAAAGACCTCGTTTAATGTAAACACTAGGTAAATAGCTGTTACACTGGATCCTTTTGGGGGAAATGATAAGGTAAAAAAGTCTGCACATGTTCAGCATAAGCACAACCATTCTAGGCCTAACTGCAGAGGACCCGTCAGCAGTAAGGTAACACTGACATACAAACTTGGTCCTGTATATTCATGATCTTTGCCCATATTTCCAAGTCAAACACCTGGACGGTGCAGGCACTGAAAACCCTCAGGCTGGGAAATGAAGGGACCCAGGGTCCTGCAATATTTAAAGAGCCTCAAAACCGAGGCTCTGGACTTCCCTTATGAGTTTGAGAGGTCTCATTATTTAGTTACTAATTATCCAGCTGGGGACCTGAAGTCTACAGTTCCCAGGAAGGGTTTTGCTCTAGCTGAGCCATTCAACGGGTGTGTAGGAGCAGCACAATAAAAGAAGTAAAAGTCCTGGCATCTCTGAGTTGAGGTCAATATTTATACGGGCCTAGTTGCCATGAATTCCTAAGGAAGCCCCACTCTGGGGCTGCTGGTTGCAAACTTGTGTGCATGCAAAGGCTAAATTCCTAAAAAATAAGCAATCTGAAAGAAAAGAAACCTTCCCCATATTACCATCTGATTTCCATAAGGGGGAATCTGTGGAATATTGACCTGATACTTAAGCAACAGATAGAGCCTGATCTCCTCAAAAGAATACTTTATAAAAGCAGAGTCATAGGATCTGCCTGCGTAGAGTCAAATTTCCTTTCAGGGGCAAGAAATAAAGGTTCAACTCCTCTAATGTATTAAACCCCAAACCCTCGATTTCCAATGCAGTGACTTATGTAGAAAGAGCATTTTTGTAAATGTAGAATCACTGTTCCTACAATGGATTGCTTCCTTTAGTCAACAGATCTTTGTTGGATGCACTGTATGTGCAAACCACTGTCGTTGGTGCTAGAGCTGTGTTAATAATCAAAACAGACAAAAATCAGTGCCTTCACAGAAGTAAAACATGTTGGTTAATTGACTTGATAAAAACACCATCACCGTCAATCTTGTCTACAAAGATTATTACATGACAACCCAATTTCTTTTCCTGGGGTGTGTGTGTGTGTGTGTGTGTGTGTGTGTGTGTGTGTGTGTGTGTGTAGTGTCAGTTTTCAAGCTTTGTTCACAATCAAAGGCCACTTCAATGTGGCGATAAAAATGGCAGCCACGACATAGAACACTTGGGTCTTCTATTTCTGCAAGACTGAAATTGTTGACACAGTGAACCAGGGGGAAAAAATCCTCCCAATGTTATGCTTGGAGTTCTATTCCACCAACCCGACCGTGGGCCAGTTCCCGGAATGAGGCACACAGGTGAGAGGTCGAAACCCTCCAGTAAATACTCACGGAGGTGCCGCTCCTGATGGAGAAGCCCATCCGCCTGGGAGTTCCACCTGAGACCACCCACTCGCCCCTGCCAACCAGGCCCACACAAGCACAGAAAATATCCTTTGGGGCCTTCGCAGGTTCCGGCTGGACGTCGGCCAGCCATTCAGGGGGAATGGTTGTCTAGCTCTGACCACCTCCCAGCCGCCCAGCTCCCTGCGAGGTAAAATGGCTTGCCTGTACTTGCCAGGGTTTCCTCTTTCTTCTTCATTTTTCATTTGTCTTTATCAGCAGACGTCTGGAAAACCTAATTGCTGTTATTTCCAGCTCCCATGGGCTAATAGGTATCAGTGAAAGAAAACCTTATTTTCCCCCCCTTCTGAATTTGCAAAAATAACGAGGGCGACAACAGTAAAATAAAAGCCCATATAGATAAAGGACATATAATTTGGTCTTTTGACTTAGGGAAATTTGCTTTCATTAGAACAGAATATTGTGCCGAGTTCCTTGATTACTTTGGTGTGCTGCGTTCACCAGCGTAAATAAACCCACTGCCTTGGAACTCGAGAGGCTGCTATTTTAAAAGATGAAAAAATTTCAGCTTCTGGATGGCTGTGTTCATTCAACACAGCTTCAAATGAATTTATGAACTGTTCTATAATGTTTTCTGCATACACCAAATGGCAGACTTTAGGCAGAAACCCAATATATGTTTAGTTAGGATATAATAAACATAATATTTACATGGGCTCTGCACTGTGTTAAGAATTAAGAGCAGTTGCTCTATAAACTGTTATTGAATTCTCTAACATGAAGCCTTAAACCAAGTGGTCCAGCAGAATTCCAGAAAAATTCCTGAGAGGAGACCCTGACCTCCTTCCAGTGGGCGCGCACACGTGTACGTATGTGCATATGCACGTGTAGGTTTGTTGGCACCTGGGTGTAGGTATGCAAACCTATGTCTCCTGCATTTAAAAAAATCGAATCAAAATCTTGACAACAATCTCATTGCCTTCAAGATGCCAGCATGGCAACATAGTTTAAGATAGTGTTTTCAACTTTAAAGGTATCTCTGTGGTTTCAAAGAATGTTCGATGATCTAAAAAAAATAGAAATAAAGAAAAAATTTAAATCCCGGTAGATAGAGAAACCAGTTAATTTCTTAAGCAATAAACAGAACATGGGGGAGGGGTGCTAAGCAAGCATGCTTATAAATTTTTTTTTTCTTCAAAAAGCCCACTAGTTAGGCACCATAACAGTTCGGTTGATATTTTTACAGTGCAAACACGATAGTGAAAATTAAGTTGCCCCAGCAAATTCAGTTTAGTGGAAATTTGTTATGAATAAAATGTTGCTGGTGGCCCTAGAACATTGAATTTATCCACCAAATAATATCTCAGAAATACCACTTCAGAAGAAATCAGCTCTAAATAATTGATAAATTTGGTTTGTTTGGAAACCTTTTGACCTTTGTAATAGAAAGTAAAAACACATTTCAGTTATTAAAGTCACACATATTCCCTCTGGTAGGAGAGCTTTTAATTTTAAGCCGGACTCAGTAGAGGCCATTTGATAAAGCTTAGAGAAATTTTTCAACTGCTGCTGTTGGATTTAGGTCAACCTCCTTTGGGAAAATGGCAAAGATAAATTTGTAGCTTTTCATAACACACAAGAAAACTTCAGAGATTTTAAACATTAAGACTTATTGGAAGCCAAGGGGTTTTCTCATAGCTCCCTCTCTCTCTCTCTCTCTCTCTCTCTCTCTCTCTCTCTCTCTCTCTCTCTCTCCCTCCCCCCCCCCCCCAGTGGAAAGGAGGTTTAAATGTTCCTACTGTTGAAATAAAGGAGCAGGGAATCAGAATATCCGATTAATGTAAGACACTTCTTTTCAGATAAGAACCGTGGCTCTTATCTGCTGTCTTTAGCACGATTCTTCTGAAGTTTCATAGAGCATATAGCAAGGTACTATTTAAAGTGTTTTCTTTCTTAAACATTTCTTCAAACACAATAATTAAATCATTTTATTGGCTATTCTCTTCTATAATAAAACCACCGCTTAGTGAATGTTACCCTGCATGGCTTTTATATTGAAAACAAATGCCCAAGCAGTATAAAGGATTTATACATTCAACATTTTTTAGCAAAATCATTAAAACATATTTAAAAACACAACCTTTTAAAATATTTTACAGTGAAAATTGAAGGGATAACTTCAACCCTATTGCCATATTTACCTAAGATGTGTGCTCAAATTATGATGCTTAAGTAAGAGAATTTTTTATGAGTATCTTATAAATCCTGGATCTTAAAAGCATCTATCAAAATTATGGTTGTACCATCCAGGCGTATCTAACACTTGCATGTGGACATTATGCACTGTATGTGAATACAAAGGATTAGATCTGATCTTTATCATGTCCCCTCAGAATTCAATTCCCCCTTTGGCTCAAGAGATGCCTAAAAGTATTCATTGTTCAAACACCTCAACCCTCAGCTATAAGTAGCCATGCTTATTAAAATGCTGCCCCGGTTACCCATTTTCTATGGGGAAAAATAAAATTTCCCAACATTCTTGATCCGGTTTTCAAAACTTTCCTATTAAGGACCCCATGTCCTTGATTTTTTCATTTCCGCACATTCTGTCCCCAAGAGACCACATTCCCTCCCTCTGCCTCCTCTGTCGTATCCCAACCTGTCCTTTTCCAAGCCTTTTATTATATCAGATACTGTGTGCCAACTACAGTAGCTGGATTCTCCAGGCTTCTGGGTAGAAATAGAGATGTGAAGTCCCCAAAAGATGGGGAAAGCTTTCTTATCTTGACGTGAAATACAGTGGTCCTTGACAATGACCTAAGTCCTTTCCTTGATTCTGAAGCCAGCTGACTGAAAGCAGATGTAACTTTTTGTCTCTTAACTGAATATAAAAAACGTTGGAGAGAAGTCAAGCTAAATGGCTGAGGAAGCCGGGCGTGGTGGCGCACGCTTGTAATCCCCGCGTTTGGGAGGCAGAGACAGGAGGATCGCGCAGGTTCGAAGCCAGCCACGCGCGCTGGCTTAGGAGACCCTGTTTCCAAATAAAAATGTAAAAAATAGGTCTGGAAGTGTAGCCCGGAGATAGAAGGGCTTCCAGGAACCCCAGTACCACCAAAAAATAAAATAAAATAAAATAAAATAAAATAAATAAATAAAAATAAATGGCTGAGGAAATTAGAGTGACCACCTATCTCCTTGTCCAAGGAGAGTTCGTGAAGTACCAGCTGACACAACTATCCCTAACATTGAATATCATGGTTTCTCCACAATTCTAAGAGCTACTCAAAGGAACCCTGAAACTCAGTACAATCATGAGACTGTATTCCACTAATGCCTTCAAGAAAATGAACAGTCTGGTCCATAAACCTTTTTCTCAATGCACTAGTACAAGATGGCATGTATGATGATTATTTTCTGCTCCTGCAAATGAATTGTGGTCTGTCCTCACAATGAGGGATGTGTGCTTCCTCAGCATATATTTGTTTTTTGTTTTTTGGTTTTGGTGGTACTGGGGTTCCTGGCAGCCCTTCTACCTCCGGGCTACACTCCCAGACCTATTTTATACTTTTTATTTGGAAACAGGGTCTCTTAAGCCAGTGCAGCTGGTTTTGAACCTGCGCGATCCTCCTGTCTCCACCTCCCAAGCGCGGGGATTACAAGCGTGCGCCACCATGCCCGGCCCCTCAACATATATTTGAATTTATATGTTTAGAAGCCAATCGACTGAAACTAAATGATGAATGCCTCAATTCACACAGAAAAGAGGATTCTAAGGGACCAAAGCCCACATCATTTGCAATGGCTATTACAAAAACAGAGAAGGAAAATTAGTGTTATGAGTCTATGGGCCAATTGGATCGAATTGTGCTTTGCCGTTGCAAGTGTAAAATGGTGTAGCTGTGGAAAGTATTTCATAATATTAAACATAGATTTACCATGTCATCCCACAACCTCACTTCTATGTCCAAAAGAATTGAATACAGGGTCTTGAAGAGATATTTGCACACCCATTTTCAAAGTACCATGATTCATAGTAGCCAAGAAGTAGAAGAAATCGAAATAATCCAATTGGCTATCAATAGATAAACAAAATGAAATGTGATATATGTTATTGGATATTTCTCATATATATGTACCTATATATAGGATATAGGCAAATACATATATAACAGGCAAATAAGCCAGGTGTGGTGGCACACACTTGTAATCTCAGTACTTGGGAGGCTGAGACAGGAGAAATGCAGGTTCCCAGCCAATCTCAGCTACTTAGTCAGGTGCTCCAAAACTTAGTGAGACACTGTTTCAAAATAAAGAATAAATACATAGGGCTGGGGATGTATGTCAGAGGTAGAATGCTCCTGGGTTCCATCCTCAGTATAGCAAGAAATATATATATAGGCAAATATATATATATATTTGGCTGGTTTTTTCTATAATAAAGGCACAGCTTACTGAACACTAGTCAGCATGCCTTTTTATATCTATCCATATATAATGGAATATTATTCATCCTAAAAAATTAAGGGACTTCTGATACATGCTACACATAGTTGAACCTTGTAATGGACCTATATAAGTAAAATAAGCCAGATACCAAAGGATAAATATTACATGATTCATCTTATGGCCTAGAATAGGAAAATTTATAGAGACAAAATGTTGAATGGTGATTCCAAGGCTATTGGGAGGTCAGATGGGGAGTTATTGCTGTTCATTGAACATGGGATTCAACTGAGGAAGGTGAAATAGTTCTCGGGATGGATAGTGGTGATTCTCGCACAATAATGTGTGTGCACAATGCAAATGTCACTGACTTGGACACTTAGAAATGGTTAAACTGTAAAATTTACATTATAGATACTTTAACACAATAATAATTTAAAATAAGACCAGTGCCATCCCTCACTGGAATCTCATGATAAAGATCAGTAAATCAAATGTCAGTTGATCAGCTGACAATGTTATTGATAATTAAGTGCCTTTTCGTTAGAATGTTTGTGGCTATAAATAATTTCCATATTTTCTTTATTATCTCATGCTAGTTTCCGGCCAAGATCAAATTTAAAGTACATTTTGAGAAAACCTTCAGAGCTCTCTAAAACAAACCAGCCTTTGATCAGAACCACTGTGCCCAGTTACACGCCTGAAATGTGTTACCTGATCATTTGACCCCAAGTCCTGCTTGTATTACATCCATCACTCACTCGACAACTCTTTCTTTTCTCAAAAGACTTTTTTTAGCATTTTCACAAACACTTGGTTGTGAAACACAAGTCAGAGTGGAGAGCTTTCACTGGGTAGCAATTTGTTTAGTAGGAAGAGTTGTTGCATTTTTCACATTTCTCTATTTATACATCTTTGTGGTTGATCCCCCCAAAAAATGCTAGCATGCAATGTATCCTTAAGTCTCAGAAATATAATAATATGCTGAATGTGGTGGCTCACGCCTGTAATCCCAATATTTGGGAGGCTGAGACAAGAATCACAAGTTTGAGGCCAGCCTCAGCAACTTAGCAAGACCATTTCGATTTAAAAAATAATAATAAAATTGAGCTGGGGGTCTAACTCAGAGGTAAAAATGCTCTGGGTTCAGTTCTCATTATCAAATACACACACACACACACACACACACACACACACAAATGCACACATGCACACACGTACACACACACACAAAATGAAGGAGCTGAGTTCAATTTTAAATGATTTCATTCACTTATTTTAAACTACTTACATCTTATTTATATGCTATTTCTAAGTTACTTTAATTTGCATACCCTACTTTTATAATTAAAAGTTACATGACTACCTGCATCCCATTCCTTTTCAAACTCAATTACATGCATGCAGATACATCCTACACGCATGGCTACTTGGGTTTACTGATTAACCTAAAATTCTCAGGACTCCACATAGGTCTAGTTCTACTTTCAATCAAGGTCTAGTCAATGTCTAACTTCCCATTGGATGTTTTACTTGAAGTGTTCATGATTTCTCCCAACATGACCCTACGTGGGTATGTGTTTCCCAACAGACCAGACCAGGAAGCCTGGCTTTGCCAGTTGTACAACCCTGGGCCTCACCTCCAAGTCTGGGGCCATTGTTAATACATTTCTCAGCTGCTCATCCCCACCTTCACATTTGTCTATCTTCAACACTATATTCAAAGTCCAGTGAGTGCCAGGATTTCTCTGTCTTTAGAATTTTAAAAACCTTTTCCTTTCTCATTTCCACCATCATTCTAGTAGATTTCCCATTATCTGTCTCGTGGATAATATTAACCACACACTACCTTTCCTGTACTCCCCAACCTCATCCCTATCACACACCCCAGCAGGCATCAAGACCACAGCTGCCCAGGCAGTATCTTGGAAAGATCTCCTTCCCTGACTCATACAATAGCATGCCCAGAACCAGTCACTACATATGCTACTGCTCATTTAATCACCACATATTTATTAAACATCTGGTATACCTGTCACGACTCTCCAAGCCCGGCCCCTGTCTTTCCAGCCAGCTCCCTGATGCTAACTACCAGAGCATAGCGTGGACTCCATCGGAAGATGGCACTGGACTTGCTCCTGCCCCACACCTTCTCCTGTCCTTTTTGTTTGTTTTTTTTTTTCATCTCCAATCCTCGCCATTCTCCTTTCCTTCAAATTCGATCTTTTAAATCTTTTTTCTTAATAATGCCGAACTTCCCTAAAAAAATACCTAATCAGTTCAACAAATGCAACGTCATATTTAGACCTTAGGATTGAGCACCACTGCTCACCAACCAATTTATAAGCTCCTTCAGATGAGAGTACATGCTTTGCATTCTGCGGCAGCTCCTCTGGGGGTGACAAGACTGCTCTGCACGCAGAAGAACTAGGTCAGCTAATTACTCAGCTCCTTCCACCCACCACACTATATGCATTAAGAAACTACTTAGAGAGCTTTATTGGTAAGCATGTACATTAGCTACTTCAAGAAAAGCAGGGGCAAACAAGTGGTGTTGATCATTATTGAATAAGAACGGGGAGTCTTCAGGAGAGAGAATGTAGCTGGATAGCTCCCACAGAAAGTCATCTGGCAGGGGACCGGCCATATTTCTAGATAGTTTAACAGCCTCCCAAAATAAAGAACATTCTCATAGATAATCATTCCAGGTACTAAAATACACTTTTGGCACTTCTGAGCTAGAACACTTCTGATTACTTGCCGATGCATTCGAGATCAGAAGTATCCACAACTGTCTGGATGAATAGAGCCGGCGGGATTGTCTAAAATGTTCTCACAACTGGGATCTTGTCCTGGGCTCCCAGGATGGTTTTCATGTGCTGCCCCTGCCAAAATATTTCTGCAGAGTCTGGGGGAAAATATAGGAAGAAGAATCAGAAATTGCATTTCCTGCTTGGCTGAAATGCAGGGAGACTTGAAGGGTGGGAGTAGCTTTGCCCTTGGCCAGGAGACAACTGTATCAGACTGTTCTGTTTTGTTCTGGCTGGTGGATAGTGTCTACTTATCAAAAGCAGGAAATTGCATTTTAACTTGGATCTGTAGGATGCCAGGGAGGGGCCGATCTGGTGAGGAGACTGGAGGTGGGTGTACCAGGGCAAAGAACAGTCAGCACTACACCATCGGTGGGCCTGTGGCTGGCCACCAGGAGATTGGCAGGAATAGAAACTGTACTTAGGAGAGAGAGAGAGAAGAGAGAGAGAGAGAGAGAGAGAGAGAGAGAGAGAGAGAGAGAGAGAGAGAGAGAAGAAACTGAAGACATGAACTAGTGTGCCTTAACCAGATGTGAAAAATGGAGGAGTTATTTCTCTGATCTGGAGGTACCATTGTTCCCACTGTACCAGCCACCTAATATGAGTGCTGATTCAGTTAAGGCCCTGAAGAGGAAATGAAGAGTAAAGTTAATTGGTGCCCGATTACAGGCATCATTGATATTGAGATAGGAATATCTACATGCCATGAAAGAGGTGGGGATTGGGGGGCTGAAGAAAAAGAATATTTCACGAGCAGTCTTTTGTTCATGCTCAGTCTATAATGAATGTGGTAAGAGATTTGAGGACTAATTTTAGCTAATGAAAAGACAATGGGAGCTATTAGGGAGTTTTAATATACAGGAATATGAAAGCCAAATCACACGCATTCACTCTTCTGTAAACAAAAGCAAATAAATACTAATTGGACATTTAGCAATTAAAATTTGGTCTAATAGTGTGCATAGAACTACTTGATTTCTACCTTTGAAGTAGGTGCTCAGAAAGTATGAGATTCACTTGATTTTCCAAGTAAAAGATATGTGTGCATGTACGAATGTGTGTGTCTCAATGAAACCGAAGAGGCAAAGACAGATTTCAAATATAAAGCACTACACACACACACACACACACACACACACACACACACACACGGAAATATGTGTGTGTGTGTTAGAAAACAAAATGGCATGAGAAAATTACAACATAATAGTCTAAGCTGGAAGTTTGTCTTCTTTCATTCTTTTAATATTCCTCTAAGTCAGGCCACATTGCAATTATCATCCTAACATTATATAGTATAAACAACAAATTAAATACACAAAAATCATGTTTTCCAAAATCTCTGTTGGCTTGCCTTAATAGTCCGTCAGTAAGGAAGCCACAAGAGTGAGTCTGTTTTTAAATTTTACTCTAGATGATATCCCATCCTTTTTATTAACATTAAAGTTTTGCCAACCAGATTATAAGCCAATTCAAATAAAGGCTTATCTTCATTTTAATAAGTTCTATAGTATAGGCAGACTTGGGACCAGATAGTTACTAGGTAGACTTCACATAGTAACATATACTATAAAAATAAAAGTAGGGAAAATTTTCAAGGTAGAACCAAAAAGAGAGAGAAATTTCTCAGATTTAAATAAATAGTTTCAGTGACTTTTTTTTTTAATCTCAGTGCTTGTAAATCTACTTAATTAAAATATTCAAGTATGAGACTCCACTCTGTATTGCAATATTTGCAGAAGTAATATTGAGATTTTTTTTAAAATACTTTCATGAAATTGCCTAGGCTTTGCTTATATTTTTATTTGCTTACATCCCAAACAGCTCTAGTTAAAGCTTAGTTAATGTATCAACCGCAGTTAGCCAACTGTCAAAGGCTCAACTCCCAGCCATTGATAAGCTTCATTTAACCAACTTGAGAAGTAGAAGTTTGATTTTTTTTTCTTTCTCTTATTTTTTTTTCCAGGAAGGTAACTTGTTTCCTTATTTCCTGTCAAGAGAGCCAAGTTCTGTGACCTGTGGTTAAAAGGGCTCTTCGTAATTAAGACAGGGAAGTCTCCAAGTGAACTGTTCTCACAGTCCCAGTCTGGTAGGAGGGAAAATTGTTTTTAAAATGCAAAGAAGAAGAAGAGGAAGCTTGACACCACCTAACGAGGTCATCTGAGACTGGCCAATGGGGACCCAGCCCGCCGGCCGCCTCGTCTGTCATTGGCTGGGGGTTCATCTTCCGGGGCTCGGAGTCTATTAAGACCTTGGCCAAGCGGCCTATCGCACGGCGCTCCCTCCCCGTACGGCCCCACAAACTCAACCAGAAACCGATCAACCGTGTCATATCAATAACATTCTCACACCAGGTTGTGTAATTGATCTTTTACAATTTCTCTCGGTGACAGTCTCTGTAACCAACAAGATAAATCATTCCTCCCGTGGCTTTTTTATTGATTGCGGAGACCTGTATAAAAATTACACTGTTCAAGCTGTGAAGTGAACATCCTCATAAAAAAAAAGACTTTTTATTTACAATCAAAATATGCTCGGATGTGGGCTCAGAACTATCAGAACAGGGAAATGTTGGAGACTCGGAGAAAACTGAAAATTATAGAGAAAAGCCACTTCTACCACCAAAATCCAGCCATCGCAAACTTAAAGAATACACATAACGGGCCTCAAATTGAGACCGCGATTGCTATTTTTTCAGAAAGAAAAAGCTTTCTATGCTTGATTTTAAGGTAGACACAAGATAACATGTGTTATCTTTTTAAGATTTTAAGGTAGACACAAGATAAAAAATGTAATACTGCTACAACTAAATTAAGTCTTTGCAATGGATTTCATAAGATAATAGAAATTTTTACATAATTACAGCCTCAATTCTCAAGCACCAGAACTGAACATCCTTTTTATCTTGACCCCTCAAACTTTGACAGTTTACATAAAATTATAATTGGGACAGCAGGCACCCCAGGGTTGAGACTTGGTGTATTTTGGATTTGAAGGGTCTTAATTTTGTATTATTTTGTGCTGCTGAAGATGTCTTTAGTTGGCCATGAGAATAATTTTAAATTCCGAAGGACTTTTTGAGTCGCCAAAACATAGACAATTGATGTTTGAATATATCTCATACAAGAAATGTCTTATAATATAATCTTTCGTTTCTCATCACTCTTAACCTCATATTCCACGAAACATACGCCCATTTTGCTGTGCAAAGGCACTTTTTGGAGAAGTGTTTCAAAGTAGAAAGGCTGCGCCCCGTGTTTCTTAAAATTCTCTAAGTTTTCCTTCTATGCCCAGTTTGGAGACACCTGCTAAGAAATGTGATTGCTTCCTGAGGTGCAAACAAGGCCCCAGCTTCAGGATCCACTGTTTAGAAATTACAAAAGAATAATGACAGCCGGGTGTGGAGGCACACGCTTGTAATTCCAGCTTTCGGAGGCTGAGACAGGAGGAATATGGTTAAAGGAAAGCCTCTGCTATTTAGTGAGGCCCTTCGCAAGTCAGTGAAACCCTGTTTCAACAATAATGAATAAAAAAAAAAAAAAATAGGGCTGGGGGTGTGGCTCGGAGATAGAATCCCCAGTACAGCAAAAAAAGAAAAAAGAAAAAAGAGCAATGGTGAATGTTTTCCCATCATCTTAAAAGAGGAGCTAATGGTGTTCATAAAATCAAAAGCCATCACTGCCTGAAGGTCACTTTCTATGCAAACCCTTCAGGCCTGTAGACCTGTACCCTGTTTCAACTCACTAGTACTGGAAGACCTGAGAATTCGAGCAGAGCCTTTTGTATACATCTAAGAGAGGGTACCGAACTAGTCTTTTCTATCCCTTCCCCGAGAACCTTTGCTCAGTTCCTCTGAAGCTCTGCTCTTTATTGGGGGTTTTAGAGAAGGCTCTTTCAGCAGAGCGGAGGAGGAGGAGGAGGAGGAGGAGGAGGAGGAGGAGGAGGAGGAGGAGGAGAGAAAAGAGTCCCCAGTTTGGCCCCAGAGTCCTCTCTGTCCCTCGGAGGAGGCAAAGTAAGATCTGCGTGTATATGATATTAAGACTAGCATTTCTCTAGGAGGCCTTTCTTTTGGGAAAGAACAGCCGCACATTTGGGACAAATAGGAACCGGGGAAGACCCTCTGGCTCTAAAACTGAGCTGCAAAGAGGCTTGCGGCAGGCAGGGGCCCAGCCTCCTTCTGCCCTTCCCCGGGAGCACTTCAGCCTCCCGTGCTGGGGTTCAACTGTCTTTGGTTCTTTTGAACTCTTGATTGAGTTTTTCTTAGGGTTTTGTGACATCTTCCCCTATGGGTATTGACAGCCACCAACAAAACCCTGGTTTAAAAAAAAAAAGAAGAAAGAGAGAAAAGAAAAAAGAAAAAAACACTACTGGCAGAGAAGTCACGGGCTTGTCTGGTTCCTCGCCGCGTGGGAACGCGGGGTCCCGGCGCCCCGCTCCGAGGCGCATCCTCTCCATTTCTCCTCCCCTGCGACGGTGACACGTCCGCGGCTGCACATTGTCAGCGATTGTGGGAAAGGGCGGCCAGCCTTTCCGCCGCTCTGGGCTGCCCTAATGAGGGAACAATCGGGCTACATGGCGCTGGCGGCGGGGTCAGCGCGGAGCCCCGCACAATGGGCGCGCCGCCCGAGCCCCTGACAGCGCCATAAATTGGCCGTGCAAAGCCAGCGCTTGGTGGTCCCCCCTGGAGGACAGACCCGCCGAAAAGACAGCGCGAAAAGGCGAGTCGCGGAGCCCGCCAGGGAGATCACCTTGTGGGAACTTAGCGTGGCAGAGGTCAGACGAGAGGGACAATGGCGGGGCCAAGGGTGAATCCCAGGAGGGATGCCCAGCCCGGCTCCCAGCTCCAGCAGATGAATGGCTCCGGAGCCAGGGGGGCCCGAGTCCCAGGGTGGGGGGGCGGGGGCCGGAAAAAGGATTGCTGCTGCTCACAGCGTTCTGGGTTTTTTTTTCCCCCTCTCCTTGATTTTTTTTTTTCCTTAAAAATATATTTTAGTACAATTCATGTCAGACAGGGACAAGATAAAACCACTAGGGGTGTGTGTGTGTGTGTGTGTGTGTGTGTGTGTGTGTGTCTTCCCAAGGATGACATGCAGATAGTGCAAAGTGCCCTTTGAAATGTTTTTATTTTACACCACAACAGTTGCCTATGAAAAACAAGGCAGGTTTTTTTTTTTCAGCTACAGAGAGATAAATGACATAAGGTTACTCTTCGATATTCATTTCTGTGTGTGTGTGTGTGTGTGTGTGTGTGTGTGTGAGAGAGAGAGAGAGAGAGAGAGAGAGAGAGAGAGAGAGAAGCTTATAAAAAGTTTTAAGTGCACTTTAACTTGAAATATTGCATTTTAAAATGTTTGCCAGAATAACATCAAATCTAGCCAGATATCTGGTTTTAATAGGATGATCAGGGAGTCTCTTTCTATTGCGGGCTTGGGGCTGCCAGACTCCTCTGGCCAAACACAGCCTCCCCAAACTCATGAATTTCAGTTAAATGAGCCCAAAGAGGTGATTGCTAGACAAGTCACTATGTACCTCTGACTGTTCTCTGAAATCTGTTCATTCTTGCTGGAACTGGAGGAGTTGGCCTTTTTAACCCTCTTTTGGAAATCAGAACAAAGTGTCAGGAGACAGCCCAGGTGAGGAAGCTGTGTGTCCCTTCCTACCACCCTGAGAACCCACCATGCCAGTACCCAGTACTTACCTGATGCCCCCCAAAACCCGCTCTTCTCTTAATCTCTAAACCACATCGCACAAAGCACAACCTATCCTGCCAAATCAATAAGAAAGCCAGTGTTTGCAAAGGCAACCTTGTCAGTCCCCCCAATCAGGACAAGACCAATCACTTTGCGTTGCTCCTGCCACAGGGTGCAGGAGTTTGGCAAGCAAACTTTTCCCTTTAGGCAGCAGTGGACAGAACAGCCACCCAAGCACAGGGAATAGATCAAGAGGAAACAGATCAGTGATGCTATCTGATCCACCTGCCCTACCTCCCTATGCCAGCCAGCCCCCATCATCGAGAAAGGGAAAGCCCGCTATTAAAGGCATCCCTCAGGTGCTCTTTTTTGTTGAATAGAGAGAGAGTACAACTTGGAGAAACTGAAGCCGGGCAAGTGGGAGGAGAAAGAGAAGGAGGAAGAGGAGGAGGAGGGAGAGGAGGAGGAGGAGGAGGAAGAAGAAGAAGAAGGGGAGGAAGGAGGAGGAGGAGGAGGAGGAGGAGGAGGAAGGAGAAGGGGAAGAAGGAGGAGGAGGAGGAGGAAGGAGAAGGGGAAGAAGGAGGAGGAAGAGGAGGAGGAGGAGGAGGGAGAAGGGGAAGAAGGAGGAGGAGGAGGAAGAAGAGGAGGAGGAAGAGGAGGAGGAGGAGGAGGAGGAGGAGGAGGAGGAAGGAGAAAGGGAAGAAGGAGGAGGAAGAGGAGGAGGAGGAGGGAGAAGGGGAAGAAGGAGGAGGAGGAGGAAGAGGAGGAGGAGGAGGAGGAGGAGAAGAAGAAGAAGAAGAAGAAGAAGAAGAAGAAGAAGAAGAAGAAGAAGAAGAAGGAGGAGGAGGAGGAGGAGGAGGAGAAGAAGAAGAAGAAGAAGAAGAAGAAGAAGAAGAAGAAGAAGAAGAAGAAGAAGAAGAAGAAGAAGAAGAAGAAGAAGAAGACATCTAAGGGGTGAAAGAAAGGCAGAGAGGAACTGGGGTGATGGTAAGAAAGAAGAAGGTTATATTACAGAGAAAAGGCTTATACTGAGGGGTACACGGAGGCACTTTTTTGTTTGTTTTCAGAGAAGCCTAAATTTTTCTGAACCAGGGTGATATCTGCAATTGTTTTTCCTGTTGGAGGAGGAACACTGTGAAATGAGGAGATGGGAACAAGTAGGTATGAACAGCCTCCCCGGGAAGAGTGTGAGCTAAGAGTACTTTATGCAGACCCACAAAATTAGGTACATATGTTTCTAAGTGTAATTCCAGAAAACTTGAAAAGGAAAACTTACTCCTATGGTAAGTCGGATTGACTTCCCTGTTAATCTGATTACTTTCCTACGCGGGGCTTGCTTCCTGAGGGTGGGTCAGAATTGATAACTTATGGGCGCAGAGAGTTACTGAGGGACCACTTGTGCCAAGAGGAGCAAGGTCTATGTGCTAAGGGAGGGCCCTAAATGATGCTGAGTGACAATGCTGTTAACGTCCTTCAAGGGATCCCTGTTAGAATCACATTTTTTCATAATTTGTGGGGAGAGACCAAAAGCGTATCTTTCAAACTTGGGGGAGGGAACTACTTATTTGGGCTATTTCAAATAAGCCAAACACACAATTTCTTTAAAATGGAAAATGAGGGAGCCAGGAGGAGTGGAAGACAACAATTTCTATGAATTTTGTGAATATAATATTGATCTTTCAGAAACATAACCAAATGCAGAATTCCCTAGCTACCCCCAAAAGCATCTGTTTAAAAAAATAAGCCCTTCTACATTTTACAAGGTCATGGTAAAGGGTAATCTCATTTTGTTCTCTGGCTACTAGAAGCTGAAAAAAATTATTTTCCATTAACAACCTGATATTTCAGCAGTCTAATAATAGTGCTGTGGTTAAAAAAAAAGTTGGAGTGCCAAAATAAACTTAAAAGCTAAGTTAGACTCCACATCCCTAAAGACACCCATAGCAAACTCTTTAGTGACTCTAAACAATTAGAAAGACTGACATCCCAGCACTTATTTGCAATACTATTAATTAATATCTTCTTCATCTCCCATTATTTAAACATATATGAGTGTAGGAAAGTCCATGGTTTTTATTTTCCATTTCTCATCCCTTCAGGGAAAAAGAGGAGATTTGCTTCTGGATTCTTCAATGATCCCATTCAGTTATTCCATGTAAAGAAGCTTGAATGATTTCTCTGTTTCCCATCCATTTCCAAGTGGTTGGAATAATGCATTTATTTAAAAAGAGGAGGAAAAAGAGAATAAAAGAAATTATTATTCTAACCTTGCATTATAAGCGCGTCACGTGTTTTTTAAAGAATTGTTTGCGTCGTGAAGGAATAATATAATGTGATGTGTGGAAGAAAGAAAATACAGCCGGGAGCTCCTGTTGCTGAGTGTGCCGAACAATAGGCCCCCTCTAAGGATTCTTGCCGGCAAGCCAGGCTCTACCATCAATTCACTGTATGCCTTTGGGTAAGTCACTTAACCTTTCTGGGTCTCAGTTTCCCCCATGGGCGGAATGGCGATTATTACAATAACCCTCTGACTAGTATTTTGCAAAGAACAATGATTACAAATGAATGCAAATCATCTTGTGTGTGTTAAGAATGGCATACAAGGGCTAGCAAATAGCATAAGCTTGTAGTTCACAATGCACTTTTCCAGAAACAACAGAGACCCATGTTGCAAGCATGGAATGATAACAGGAATTACAGTCCATCACAAATGAGAACCAAGAGAATTATTTAGAAAGAATTTATGCTGAGTCATGGGGCCCGATGGCCAAGTGAGAAAGGATAATTAACTCCCATTAAAAAAAAAAAAGTAATGTTGATACAACAAGCCACATGATATACTCAGAGTTCATCTAAAACTGTTGGGAAAATATTGGGTGAATGTCGTATATTTTCTGCGTAGGAAGTAAGGATGAAACTAAGAGAAGATATTTTGTGGAAAAAATAAAGTAGGATGACTTGGTTAGCATTGATACTACCTGTATTGTTCTGTGACCAAGGACAGTTTCATAAGTAGCTCTTTAAGAGAATGAAAGGACACTTAGTGGTTAACTAAATCTGTCCCATATTAATTTTAGTTTGGATCCAAGCTTTCCAACGTGTTTATTTTTACTGTATTTTTAAAGGAAGAGGATATTTGATATGTAACCACCTATACTTTTGCATCCAACTTTACCCTTGAAAAATAGTGATGCTCAGAGTTCAAAAACAAGCTACACAAGTTATATTTTAAAAGCACACTTAAAGTCATACATAGCTTCATATAAAATCTCAGAAATGAAGAAAAATGGCACATGGAGAGCATACAATATTTATAATAGCAAAATTTAACGGGCCACATACAGACAGAATTGCTACAAATTAATAAAAAAAGATGAACAACTCAGTCGGAAAAAAAGAATGGAATATATAGTGAGTAGTGGGTGTTGAAAACATTTCTGATGCAAATGTGAGCAGGAAACAGCATAAGGATATGGTTGTGTTCTAAAGAAAAAAGGAAGAAGTACTGGGAGGGATAGGCAAGCTTCTGGTGCACTGTAACAAAAACTCAAAAGTTTCAGCATCAACAGCTGGGCGTGGTGGCACACACTTGTAATCCCAGCATTCAGGAGGCTGAGACCCGAGGATCGTGGTTCGCGGACAGCCTCAGCTACTTAGTAAGGCCCTCTGCAACTCAGTGAAACCAGGTTTCAAAATAAAGAATAAAAAATAGGGCAGGAGGTGTAGCTCGGAGGTCGAAGGCCCCTGGCTTCCATCCCCAGACCTGCAAAAAAAAAAAAAAATGTTTCAGTGTTATAACAACAAAGGTTATTTGAGCATTTATATTCCACTCTTGGGGCAGTAGACAGCTCTGCTCCAAGTCTCCTCCTCTGCAACCCAGAGGTAAAACAGCCACCATCTCAAACATTGCTGGTCCCCAAGGAAGAAGAAAGAGATGGAGAGTTGGACTGTATAATACAGCCCCTTGTCCCATTAGTACTTGAAATGGGGCTAGTGAGAACTGAGCCTGCTGTGAGTTAAGAAATACATACCTGTTTGCGAAGATTTTGTCTAAAAAATATTATTGAAATTATAAAGCAATATGTAATGTCTCGATTTTACATTAATTTCACATTGCAATGGTTGTATTTTGAATTTTGAGTATCAAAGGTAAAAGATATATATTTTTTTCTCTTTGAATGTGTTACTTGCAAATTTAAAAATCAAGTATGTGGGTCACATTCACATGAGCCAAAATGTTCCAGAGTCTTACACCAGCAATTGAATGTGGCACCTCTGTGGCTAGACTCAGTCACATGACCCTACCCAATCACAAAAAGGCCAGAAAATACAATCTCACAATATACCAGGAAAGCAACCAACTGGAAATAGTTGGTGAATAGCCTCAATAAGTGCCACAGAAAAAGAAAGGAGAGAGAGGGAGAGGGAGAGGGAGAGGGAGAGGGAGAGGGAGAGGGAGAGAGGGAGGGAGAGAGAGAGATAGAGAGAAAGAGAAGGGAAGGGAAGAGAAGAGAAGAGAGAAGAGAAGAGAAGAGAAGAGAAGAGAAGAGAAGAGAAGAGAAGAGAAGAGAAGAGAAAAGAAGATAATAATTTTTAGAGACTATGTGATTTGCTTGGGAAGCTCATAGGAATACTTTCAAGATCTAAGCAGTCCACTTCTAAACAACTTCTAAAGTAGAATTGAAAGATTGTGTTATTACAGCTTAGGGAAAGAGAAATACTACATATATTAAATACTGTAAGTGGAGGGCTGACACTTACCTAGCGTGTGTGAGGCCCTGGGTTTCATCCCCAGCACTGTAAAAATAGCAAAGGCAAAACTTAGATAGATGATAGATGGATAGATAGATGGATAGATGATAGAGCCAAGAATAAATAAGCAACAAAAATTAGATAGAAGATAGATAGTAAGTAGGTAAAGGCAAAGAAGAAATAAGGGCCGTCAGTAACACATACACATTTGCAGAAAGCAAACCTTGATTTGCTACTGATCTAAATCTTATCTAGACAACTCCACATGGTATGCTCCATCTCGACAAGCCTGGAATTATGCCTCCCAAAAGCTTTACCATCATTTTTGTTGGGTCCCATTTGATTTTCTTCTTATTTTGAGGGGGAGTCTTATCTTTGTTTTAAGATCATTTACAAGAAAATATTTGTTTTTTTCTTTGTTACAAGATCATTACAAGAAAATACAAAAAACATTCAGAATTACTTGCCATGCCTGTTGCTCAGCCTGGCAACAGTCCAGCAATCTGTGGTCATACTGATTTCAGCTCCAGAGAGGCAAGATGACGGAGTGTGTTCTCGAGAGGCACATTCGTGGGTTCAAAATGCTGCCCGCGTGACCACTGTTGGGTTGTTTAACTTCTCTCTACTTAGGTTGATCCAGCTATAAGATGGGGGTAATATCGATGCCTACCTTGTAGGGTCGTATGTAAAAATGTCTAATGAGATCATATAAGTAGAGAAACCAGACCCGAAGAGACCTTTGTATGGATGTTATCTGTTACTATTTGATTCTACCTCTCATTCAGCTTTCAAATTTAAATTGAAGACCAGAACCAGCAGAAACCCATTCCTGTCTCCAGCAGGTGTTTGGAGAAGCAAGCGTGAGTAGTATTGCTTTCATGCTGGCTGATTCCCTTCCTGTGAATAACTCTACCTGGGAAAGGTGCTTATTTCTCATATGTCAGAACAAGCCATTGATTTGTCAGGAGAAAAAAAAATACAAAGACTTTCACATTTTTGCTGCCGTCTCCTGAATTAACACTCCACTTTTGAATTTAAGAAAGCAAAACACCTTCCGTGTTTTAAGAGTGAATAAAATATATAAAGAAGGAGAATGGCTTTGACTACTTCCCATCTGTGTGAATGAAAGTACAGAAATGAAATTCTGTACATGAGTGCTTTCATTTGAAAATGGTTCTACCAACTTTCAAATGAATAGACAATTTTGTTTCATTCCCTTCAAATTTTCAAATTAATATTTTTAAGAGATGGAATTAATAGGCAGTTGAGTTAAAACATATTAAAAACTATAAAGGTTTCCTCCACCGAAGCTTGGAGTTTTGCTACATAAAACTGCCTTAGAGTCGTAATAAAAATAGCAATATCGTGCAATACTATATTTGTATTTCTCAGTTCAATTGCTTTTTATTTTCAAACTGTAGGCAACTAAGACATGCCTGAGTGAAGTTTCCTAAGAACCAAATAATTAATCCAGCATTTATCCAAAATGCTGAACTAACTTACATAATTTTGCAAAAAATATCATGCCTTTGATGGAGGTATACAAATTATTTCGACCTGATGTATCATAAATTATTCCAATTAATCAAGAACACCTTCTGATTCATTGCATTGGATATTTAGCTGCCTAAATCCATGAATATTTTAGCAAAATACCTGCAATTTTGCACAACCCCAACTGCACTTTCGAGTGAAATAAAGTTGTACCTGACACCCACAGAAAGTGAGCAAAGGGTAAATCTCAAAAGCTGTTTCTATACCGCCTGTACCCTCAAAATAAAAGTCAAGAATTGAAAGAGATTAGAAGTTTAAAATTCAATTAAAATAGAACACTATAGACTCAATTGTTTTGCTACTTGGCGTTTAGAAAAATAAAACTTTTTGGTCAAATGTTTTAGTTTCTTGCCTCTTTACTTTTCAAATATGTGGTCTTTCTTTAAAGTTCCATGGAAGCAAAATACATATGCCAGCCAGAAAATGCAGATATTAAGGGATCTTTTTCATAACTGGCTAAATTTGTCTCTTGTGAAAGATAAAAAAAATTTAAGCTGATGAGTCTATGATTTTAAGTAAAATCCTCATTCAAATGTGATTGCTTTATAAGTTTAACTCTGGCCACAGTAATTTGTGTTCTTTCTATATATTACCCCAACTATAATAAAGCTGTTTATGCGAATGTGAAATTGTTGCTACTGCGGAATCATTCCAACCATGGAAGGTTGTAGTGTTAAACTCTCATTCAAGATCAAAATTCCATATATTTAAAACGTGCAAACATCCAAAATTCACACTTCAACATCTGTGCGACTGCCAACTTCTACTGAGATCTATACCACTGCTTTCTCAGAAGTAGAGAGAAAAAAATACTTGAAGTAAGTTTACAATTCAATAATTATGCTCAATATTTACCAAATGTTTGCTATGTATATATTCTATTAATTGGCAACACTTAGGAACTACTGCAAAGGCATGAAAATCCTTAACGTTTGCAGGATTTTATAGCAAAACTTGACTTGTCTGTATACTCAAAGCCCAAAACACAAAACAGATACAATCGTTGAATGCAAGCTTGAAAGGAATTTTTTTCATATACAATATACAGTTTCAATTCCATTTATATATTAACCCCAATTTTTTGATAAAGGTTATTTTTGTCCTCTTAATAAAACCTTTAGCTTCCTCTATCATTGAAAACTTTTGGAGCTCCTATGGCGTCTACTAACTACCTTCAAGAAAAATAATGTAAAATTATTGTGTTTGTATACTATTTCCTTACATCTTTTAAAAATAAATGTTTTATGTTTCTGCACTGGAGAAAAATCAGTATGTTAACTGAACTGCGAAGTATTAAAATTCGGACTTGTATGTCCATGGACAATCCAGCTTCTTTGTAGCCAGTCTTTAATAGCTCCTATTAATCCTTCAAATATATTATGGTCCCTCTGAATTTGGAGGTGAGCAAAGAAGACAGTAGGTACCAGGCAGCATGGCGGGGAGCTGGAGGCAAATGGTAGACCAGCTCCTGAAGACTTATGAGAGAAAAGGAATTACGAGTTACATATGAAAAGTGACATCGTACCTTCTCTGACCATGTGCCCAGCCACATCCCAGCGTCTTAATCTCCTGTACCAACTTTCGTTACTATGGTTCTCTCTCCTGCAATTCCCTCTGTTTTCCACTCCCTTCACTACAAAAACCAGATCAAGATGCCTTCTTTCCGAGGGCTTCCTTGTCTAACATCTCAAACTTACTGCTCTATTGCAAGGGCCTCAGTTGCCTGTGTATAACAGTCTGGGTTCTGCCCATAAGTTTCTCTGTCACCCTTGACCCTGTAGCTTTTGTGAAAACAAGTTTGGTCTTGTTGCAAAATATGAGCACATTATAAACCCTCAGGAGGCACTTCACTGCTATTTGGCCATTGTTGCTTTCGTAAATTCCGCAACATCTCATGCACTCGGGTGAGTCATTTTTTTTGTATGAATGGCTAAATGCACACGGAATATTGAACGAGCAAGTTCTATCTCAGCACTGTACTAAGGCACGTTTCTGTTTTGGTCCATATCTTCAAACAAAGTTACAGTGAACAGACTAAGCCCAAAGGGTACAACGCAGTAGGAATAAATAGGAGGTGGTACTGCCTTCAAATTCGAAACTCATTCTCAAAAGTACAGCACTTGTGCGTTTGAGAAGCATTTTTATTAAGCACCTATTAGGTGTAGGCTGGGTTCTGGTAATACAAAGATTATGTTTAATGTCCCCTCATCGTTAATAAGCTCACGGGCTCACAGTATTGGGAAAAGGAAGGAAGATGTGGCTATTTAAACAAAATGACGGAGTACACATGGAAATAAATGCTATAACAAATTGGAGTACACTTTCTACAAAAAGCTAAAAAAAAAAATCATTTTACTAGAGGGAGGCGGTACCCAAAGCCTGAGGACTCTGAAGGGAAAATAACTTGTCAGATATTTGACTAGCAGCTACTAGCATTGATTTATCTAGCTTCTTACTAAGATAATTGTGAAGACCAAAAAAGATAAGAACTCACACTCCCAGCAACTATAAGTTACAGATAATAAGTTGCAGAGCTGAGCCATAAAGCCAGGGGCGTCCTACTTTTAACCACTAGACTCTGCTGTGGCTCAGTCTAATGAATGATAGCATTCTGTTCCAGCTAAGCTTATTATACAATTGAGACTCCAGGAGAACTATTAAATTAAAAAAGGCATTTTTTTCTTCCATGAAATCTGTAAATAAAATAATACAGTGAACATCTTTATTATCAAAAACTGGAGGGCCGGGCGTGGTGGCGCATGCTTGTAATCCCCACGCTTGGGAGGCGGAGACAGGAGGATCGCGCAGGTTCGAAGCCAGCCGTGCTGGTGTAAGAGACCCTGTTTCAAAAATATAAAATAGGTCTGGGAGTGTAGCCCGGAGGAAGGAGGGCTTCCAGGAACCCCAGTACCACCAAAAAAAAAAAAAAAAAACTGGAGGAATGGTTTCCTGCATCTTTCAGGGAATTACTTACATCAGGTGAGATTTCTTTGTCTTTTAATGGATAAAGACTATTAAGACACCAAGGGATGGCTGCTATCTGTCAGGAAACTCTTTACATCTCTTCCATAGAGAATCTGGGACAAATTCCCTGCCAGGCAGTCCTCAAAGCACATGGAGTGTGGTCCTTAAATATGCATAGGAACAAAATAAAATCTTAAGGTAAAACCCTGAAATTCACAGTGAAATTCTAAATATTTTTTCTTTCAACTTTTCTATATTTTCCACATACTCTACAAGAAGTCTGCACTTTTTAATCACTCAGAGAAACAGCTGCCGTTTTAGTACCTAGGAGGCTGAGACAGGAAGATTGCGTGTTCAAGGCCAGGAGCTCAGGAACTTAGCAAGACTCTATTTCAAGATGAAATTAAATAGGACTGAGGGTGGAGCTCAGAGGTAGAAAGTCCCTGAATTCAATGCCCAGTGCCACACACACACACACACACACACACACACACACACACACACACAAATAGCATTATAGTTAGAGCTTTTATTTCATAAAATTATGATTTTGCTTTTTAAATACCTACAAGGAAAAAGAAAAAAGAGAAACCACGAAAGTTGCAAATAGGAAAATCTAAGGTGATTTTTGCTTTATTATCTAATGTTTTTCTATATTTTCTAAAATAAGCTGTTACCATTCCCAAAAATAGACTAATTATAGTTTTATGAACTTAGGTTAATAAGCAGTTGTGGAAAAGCAAACGAGGAGGAAAGTCCCAGAGGAATTGGCCAGGGAGAGGAAGGAAGTCTGAGCAGACCCGGCGTGGTTCTGGGTACAGTTGCGGAAAATGCCGGTGGGTTCAGTATGATGAGAAATAGAGGGTGAAAGAGGATGGTCCTGAGACACTAGCTGAACATATCCTCTAGGAAACAGAGACAGAAGACAGATTAGTGAGAGCCCTCCTCTGAGAAGAGAGAAGCTACGACATGAGCACCCCGATTTGGATAGAAGGATGGGCAGGTGGGAACTTGAGTGATGATGCTACTGTTCTAAATAGCACAGGAGATCAGTAGAGAGCACGAGCCTAAGATCCAGAGCCAGGATGCAGTGAGCGACATGGGATGGAGCTGGTGGCTCTGTGGGCAGGTGTGGTTGATGAACACAATGGGAGAAACATCAGGACCCAGGTCAGTGCTCACTTGAACCAGTGGCAACTCAGCAAATGTGGTCAAGACCTGCCTGGCTTCCTAAGTGTCTTCAGAGGTAGACGCAGCTGCTCCCACTCCGAGTCCACTTCCTGACTCTCAGTCCAATCCATCTGCTCATTCAGCGAACACTTGTGCGTGAATCAGAATGCCCACCGCCGTTCTTGAGGACCTCAAATGACTCTTGTCTCCTAAAGATAGACTTGAATAAGTTTGGCCTTCCAGAATTTCACAGGTGGGCGACCATCAGCGTGCATTCATGAACTTGGTCCGAATTAGGGTTGATAGACCCAGTGTTCCCCGGAGAGGATAAAAGAGAGTCCTCTAATCCCCGGGTGTGTCACAGCAAGCTCCTCTCCTCTCCCTTTTCAGAAAGGGCGATAGTTTGGGAAACAGCTGTTTGTAAATTTACCTGAATGTTCACAACAGCCTCTGACTGGAAGCCCCCACTAGAGCCTGGCAGGGTTGGGACTTCCCGAGAGCCGTGCCAGGCGCGATTGGCCCGGACAGAACGGGAATTCCATGGTGCCCTTTATTGCTAGGTTTCAGTATTTCCATTTCAAGCCCTGGTAAATACTGGGCTATGAGAGAGAGAGAGAAAAAAAAATTAATGGGAATATTTTCAAGCCTTCGGAAAACTTTGGATTTGATGTTTGGCAGGAGGGCTAAGAGGGTGGTTAAAGAAAATAAAAAAAATGCAAGAGCTCAAAACGTCCTTTAAGGCTGAGTTCGAGTCCAATTTGCTCCGTACTTTCTTCACACTGGAGCTAGCAAGGTTGCATTTTTTTTTCTCCTCCCTGCTAACAACTCTTCCTTTATTCTATGGAATGTTTTAATTTGCCCTTTGAAAGAAAGTATGATTTGTTCCATTTTTCCATGTGCAATTTCTAGGCTATTTACAGACTAAGATAAGAATCAAGAAGGATTCATGTGCCAACAGCACAAATTCAAGACTGAGAGAGGAAATCAAGAGTCCTAAGCCCCAACTTGGAACGACTTACTAGCTGATTGTAGTTACAGAGATTTCCCTGCTCGATGTTCTCATCAGACACAGCCATATACTATGTGCTAACAGGGACGATTATCCCAAGCAGCCATTGAATCAAAGCGCAGTCTAAACCAAAATCAGAGTCTGTTTGGCAAAGCATCCCAACTTCTGGAGGATTTGCTGAACAAAGCAACAGAAAACTTTAAAAAACAAAAATGCAGTCAACCCTTATACCTAAGTAATGGCAGTATGCTTTGCAAGCATAGCTTGTCCTCCAGCAAAGGACCTAAGTAGAAATTAACCTGAATCGATAAAGCAGACAGTATGTAACTAGGACCTTTAAAAAAAAAAAAAAGAAAGTACAAAGCCGGGCCTGGTTGCGCACACTTGTAATCCCAGTACTTGGGAAGCTGAAACGAAACAGGAGGACCAAAGGTTCGCAGCCAGTCTCAGCTACTTGGGCCCTCCACGATTTAGTGAGACCCTGTTTCAAAATAAAGAATAGAAAATAGGTAGAATGCCCTTGAATTCAATCTCCAGTACCATAAAGAAAGAAAAAGAAAGGAAAAGAAAAGAAAAGAAAAGAAAAGAAAAGAAAAGAAAAGAAAAGAAAAGGAAAGGAGGGAGGGAAGGAGGAAGAAAGGAAGAAAGGTAAGTACCAGTAGCCATGGTGATACCTACCTGTAATCTCCATACCTGAGAGGCTGAGACAATAGGATTGCAGGTTTGAGGCCAGCCTCAGCAACTTAGCAAAACCGTTTCAAATTAAATATATATATATATATATATATATATATATATATATATATATATATATATATATATTTAAAGGGCCGAACATGTAGCTCGGAGGAGAAAGCTCCTGAGTTCAAAACCCTATACTGAATAAGAATTAGAATGAAGCTGGGCATGGTGGCGCACACTTGTAATCCCAGCATTCAGGAGGCTAAGACATGAGGATTATGGTTGGCAGACAGCCTCAGCTACTTAGGCCATTTGCAACTCAGTGAGACTCTGAGTTTCAAAATAAAGAATGAAAAACAGTGCTGGGGGTGTAGCTCAGAGCTACACCCCCAGTACCACATACAAAAGAAAAAAAAATAAAAAGAATTAAATAAAAAGATAGCACATAGGGATAGGTATATAAATTCAGTGGTAGAGTGCTTTTCTAACATGCACAGGGCCCTGGGTTCAACCCCCAGCAACACTAAAATAAAATAAAATAAAATAAAATAAAATAAAATAAAATAAAATAAAGACTGAAAAAGTTCAGGCTTCAGACCAAATCCAAAGCAATAAATTAAGCAAGCTATGCAGAAACCCCATTAAATCTGATTCAAAACCATCATTTTTATTACACCGAACTTTTTCTGAGCCCTCTGGACGTAAGCTTTGCCTTTTTCTCTTTCTCCATGCCTCAGCTCCTGGGTGCCTCCTGGATTTTCCCCATCAGGAATGATTTGCTTTCCAGCCCAGTCTGTTCTCAGCTGCATGGCCCAGCGCGAGGGCCCCCAGAACTCTCTCTGACTGTCCACCCGGCTCCCCTATCCACTTTTCACGCTGAGCATGCGTCGCTCTAATCAGCTCTCCATAGCATAGAGAAGCTGCTTCTCATTTTTTCAGACAAGCATGTTAATTGCCATCACACTCACAGGCAGAAGGAAGGACTTGGTTCCCCCCCCTCCTTCGCACATCCGCCTCCATGCAATGCCAAGTAAAACCTCCACCTCACAGAAGGGAGTGCAAGTCCCCTCTTCTCTAAACACCCACCATTGCCTTGAACAAACAAAAGCCCATAGCTTAAAGCCACACTCGGAATACACATGCATATTCATCTAAAGTGCACCTTCGCAGTGGTGGGTATCACTCATTATATTAACCTTACCAATGAAAGAGAAGTGGGAAAAGGGGCCGGGCTTGGAAGTATCAGTTGGAGGCTATGGATGTAGCTCAGTAGTGGAGTGTTCGCCTCGTACGCATGAGGCTCTGGGTTTGATCCCCAAGAGTACTACAAGAAAAGAAAGGGAGAGAAGGAACTAATATTCAGGCACTTGGATTGTGAAGTCAGCATCTTGTGATGGAGTCGGCATTACTGAACTCAAGTGACCTCCAATAATCGTGTCACCACTGCACACTGATATCTCTCTAGCATCCATGTGTAAGGACCAAGAAGGACCCTCCTCAGCAGGCTGTGGTGGTGCATGACTGCCATGATAGAGAGTACTTGAGGGGTCGATAGAGGAGGATCCCAGGCAGGAAGACAGCTTTAGCAGTGCAGTGAGACCCTCAACAACCTCAGGAGACCCTGTTTCAGAACATAAAAAATAAAAAAAGAATGGAGAGGGGTGGTAGCTCGGAGACAGAATGTCCCTGGGTTTAATCTCCAGTACCGAAAATAAAATAAAAATTCACCTCTGATCCCTCTTCAAATATTAAGAGCAAACTCTTACATGTACCTAGTTTCAAGAATCCAGAGTTGGTGCCCAGTCATAAAATAAGACTATAAGGTGGTGTGGAGGTTGTCAAACAAAAATATAGAGATGGATTTCAAACAAAACAAATATATAAATATAATATGATATGAGGATATAGAAAAGAATCATAATTTGAGACACACACACACACACACACACACACACACACACAGGCCATGGTTGTCACTGGCAGGCTTGGAAAACAAAGAAAGGTTGGGTGTTTAATATGGATGGAGAAATGTAGGCAAATTACTATGAAAGAAAGTCCGTTGGCAGTTTTTGTGTTTGAAGGAGCTGGCAAGCTATGATTGGCCAGTGGTAGACATTACTATATAAAGCTGATTGTAAGGTCATCATGGAAAGTTCTGTCTGTCAACAGTTGGTAAGAAAAAAGAAATACAATCTGAAAGATAAGACCAGCTGTTTTGCTATATTGGCCAGGGCCATTCCTGAAACTCTCATGTGTGACCACAGCATTTTCTCCCCCTGACCTCTCAGCTTTATTTTAGATGGAAGAGCCAAGAATGTTTTTATTTGTATAATCATTTTTCACAAAGGCCATGGCTCCCTTCCAGAACCTGGAGACACACTATACTGTCATCATCCAAGTTCAAAAAAAGTACTCCACATCAATTACCAAACGACATTATTTTATGAATATTTTAAATACCTATAATATTGGCCTACAAAAACAGTTGTTGAGACTACATTTAATTTTCATATTTATATCTCCAAGACTTTGATTTCAGTCCTCTAAAATAGTTGCCTCACGGAGATCCTCCCCAAAGGCTTTCTGTTCTCTGGATTAGTCGATTTTTCGGTGCCATGACCAAGGTACGTGACATGAACACTTTAATAGGATTAATTCTGGCTCGCAGTTTCAGGAACTTTAGTCCATGTCATCTGGCTCCATTTCTAAGGATCTATGGGAAAGCAGAACATCATAGTGGATATGTGTGTTCATGGCAACCAGGAAGCAGAGAGAAAAAGAAGGACAGACAGACAGACCGACAAAAGATAGAGGAAAGGGCTAGGGACAGGATAAACCCTTCCAGGACATGGCTCCCATGACCCTTGTCCTCTAACCAGGCCTCACTTCTAGAGTTTCCAGCAGCTCCCACAGTCCACTCAGCCATGATAGGTTAAACCCATGGTGGGGTCGGTGCCTCATGATTCTATCACTTTCAGAAGGTTCACTTCAGAGAACACTGCTGAACTGGGGACCAAGCTTACACATCCACCTTTGGTAGACCTGCCATTTCTAAACTAACATTCTCCTAACATCACCCAAAATTCACTCAGAGAGCAAAAACAATCCACCCATGGAAGTGTGGCAAGTTCTATTACTAAGAAGTTGGAAATCTTTAAATTGAGCTCTTGTACGGTATCCTGCCAATGGCCAAGAAAGGTGTAGTAAAATCTCTTCTCCCATCACTGCCAAGAATGTAAATCAAAGCAAACTTACTGGAGACAAGATTGCCCACACGGATCAAGATTCTCACAAATGTTCTTCTCCTTTGACCTAATAATTATACTTCTTGGAATTTATCCCAAGGAAATTATCAGAGAAGGAAACAGAAATTATGTACAAGGATGTTCATTGCAATGCTATTTATAATAGCAAAAAATTGCCACTGCCTAATTAACCAACAATAGGGATTTAGTTAAG
The DNA here is from genome assembly GCF_963383645.1 of Muscardinus avellanarius. Classification (NCBI taxonomy): domain Eukaryota; kingdom Metazoa; phylum Chordata; class Mammalia; order Rodentia; family Gliridae; genus Muscardinus; species Muscardinus avellanarius. Next base: position 82,054,077 of record NC_137801.1, on the reverse strand, counting down.
TAAATTATAGTAAATCCATAGAACAGAATGCTACTCAGACATTGAAAACCATGTGTTCAGAGTATGCAAAATGGCTCAGGGAAATGCTGACAAGATATTGTTAAGTGAAAAAGCAGGCCACAGCCCATCAAATGTACCATGGTCCCGGTTTTGTAAATACTTATGTGTGCATATGATATGTAATATGTATGTATAAAATTGGAAGAAAGAAAAACTACACTTACTGGGTTTAGGAAGGGCCAGGGGAATGACATAAAACCTTTACGTGACTTATTTTTTCCAGTCACCAAAATAATTCACGGGATGAATAGTATTTCAATCTGTATTTTAAGAATGAGAAAATGAGAGCGAAAATAATTAAATTGCCTGAAATCGCTCAGCTACTAAGTTAGGAGCCAAGGTCTGATCCTAGACAATTGAGTTCCTGCATAACGCTACCTACTGTGTTGTTGTATGGTTTATTTTCCCTCTAATATTATTTTTGTGTTTTTCCAAATTTTTTTCAATAAACATTCTACTTTTATGACCACATTTTAAAAGGTTTTTAATGGTGTGCAAAATGAGAGTAATTGGCATAATTATTGAAATTAGACTATTATATTCTTACTGAACTGAATGGAATATTTTTTTGATTTGTTAAAAGGGAACATGGTGATATATATATATATATATATATATATATATATATATATTGGTTTTTTATTATTTAGACTGAAAATGCACTGTTTGCTTTGCCTTTTACATATTCATATTTGGGTACTTTTATATTTAATATGGCATTTCCTGTAACAGCAGAGAGTATTGCTGCAGAAATAAAATGTATGAAGATAAGTAAAAATACAGAGAGAGAGAGGGTTTTCTAGGTATCTTCAAACATCCTAAAAAAAAAAAAAAATAAGGAAAGCAAAGCTGCTCAGAGTGAGTTGGGGAAAGAAACTGAAGCCAAACTGCAGTGGCTTGGACAATTCGAAGTAAATAAAAGATGGAGTATTATCCTTATTAATAATGATGACAAAGCCTCTATGTCTTTGAAGGCACCTGTGCAGCTGTGTGGGATGGGAGTAGGAGATGGAGGTCCTGGCTAGGAGTTGACAGGTTCCTTCACCAACCGCCAGTTGTACAGTAATGTGGCTCAGGCCAAGACCAAGAAGACCATAGAAAGTAGAAGAAGCAGGTGTGTATCCGAGCTGGGAAGGGGCGTTTGCTGGATAGCCAAAGGATGGCAACCTGGACAAGGGCGCAGTCTTAGATTCCTTGGACCACAGCCTCACTGTTAAAACCACCCAGTGTCACAAAAGTGAGAAGAGAAAAAATTGGGTGAGTTAGATACCAAGGAGCACTGGGCCAGGGCAAGATCCCACAGACAGGTTCTAGCATCTTCTAAAAAGAAGTGGTCCAGGAGGCACCTGAGACTGCAGGCTGCCAGGATGCTCTCACATTTTGGAGTCTTGGAGCTGAAGACCAATGCAATATCAGATTCTATGTTCGACGGGGGACCACTTTCCAGTTCCCAGCTGACATCTTCTCACTGTTTTCTCACAGGGAGGAAGGAGCAAGAGAGCTTTCTGGTGTCTTTTCTAAGGTTGCTAATTCCAGCAAGAGGGCTCCATCTTTACGATCTAGCCACCTCTGTAAGACACCCCCTTTCTACAGCCTTCAGCTTAGGGATGAAGATCTCAACAGAGGAATTTTAGGGGAATGAACATTCAAACCATAGAAGAGAGATACCAAGATATTTTTTCTCTTTTATGCCTCAGAGTCCTTTCTAAATTTTCTTAGAAAATAAAATGTTTTAAAAACCTCTGGCTGCCATTGAGATCATCACCTCCAACCCGGTCCACTCTAGTCAGCCCCCCTCTGCGGCCACGCCCATCACATTTCTCATATCTTGTTTTTACTTTCCACCAGTGCACCTGTGGCTACATACACATACGTGTGTACACATGTGATTGGTGCCTTAGTTCCTGGTACCTGGTTCTTGGGCTATGTGTCCTTGTCGATCTTCCCAACACCCAACCTCTGATTTCTGATCAATGAACCAAACCACATTTCAAGACCCATCAGAAATGCAAACTCCTCCCTAGAGCTTTCCTCTTCCCTCCATGGGAATAATTTAACAACCTGATCTGTATTTCTGCAGTACTTCAAGTCTTTTTCCTAGTTTCACCTTTCTGTTCTACATATTCATTTGTGCGCATATAGCTCTTCTCTGCCAAAATCTAAACGTTTGAATGGCCAGAACTCTCTCTTCTACATTTTTATATCTTCTTAGCTCCAAAGTCCACTCCCCAAGTCTATGGCATCTAGCGTCTACAACATAATAAGCATGCAACAAATATTTACTGCCCAGATTTGAAAATAGACCCTTTAGCACAAGAAGTTTGACTTTATTCTCTCTTCTCATCCATTGGGAGCCTGTGTGTGGAAGGTGTGTACTCCATGGAAAAATGGGGTGGAAATAACACATTTTCAGAGAAAAACCGAACCCAGTCATATTACAAATATGAGGGAAGGAATTGAAAAAATAGTGTTTCTCATCTCTAGGCTCTGCCTGCAATAAGAAACATATGCCCAAGCCTCCTTTTCCACCACATTACAATGTATAAAGTGGAATGAAAATTAAAAGAAGGGCTGGTATGACTCAGTGGCAGAGAGCGCTTACCTAGCATGGGTGAGACCCTGGGTTTAATCCCCAACTCCTTTCCACAAAAAAAAAAAAAAAAAAGAGGAAAAGGCAGAAAAGAAGAGGCACCGGGAGGGTCTTAGAAGGTGACCAAGTCCCTGGAAAGAAGTCAATTCCGTGGATACTGGGCCCTGGGTCAACTCATGCACATAAGAAAAGCCACCTTAGGACAGACCCCACAGTGCAGAATGGAATCTGTGGTTACATCCACACTCCAACTCTTCCAGCCAGTAAAATGTTAATCAGAATTTCCGGCAAAGTAGTTAAATCCAAAAACTTATTTTTCCTTTTATCACAATCATCTCTACTCTGGTTTCTTCACAATCAGATCTTAAGCAACCTATAGTCAAAGCACTTGCTAAAATTTCAGGTGGGAAATTCTAGGGACCATTTCCTTCCTCCCTACTATTTAAGGTATACAGGAGCTAAATTCTAACAGTAATAGCTTATGATGTCCTGCGGCTCATACTGGGGAGTTTAACACACTAACATTTTCCTAGAAAGCAATGTTTTTAATATGGGATAATTTAACATTTATTATTGCCTATTTACACTCATGTAAACTGATGCCCCCAGAGTAACCAAAGTTTAAAATGTTAATATACACATTATGGCTCTTTTAATTGCAATAAACACATTCCTAAGTAATTTAATTCCAACAAGACCCCTTACCAATAAACAAAAAACACATTTTGGATGGCTTCCCCATGTGGTACACAGGAGGAAAGCATACAGTCCACAAGCACCAGCAAGTTGCCCCACACCCTATGTGTGCTTTGAGACCAAACTTGTAGACACAGACACTGGTGCAAGGCCGATTATAGCTAAGTTCTCAGAACATCTAGAAACCAAAAAGAGTACTTCAACTTGGATAACTTTGGTCACACATGGAAAGCTGCATAAAACCTCCAACATCAGGGGTTATTTAAATGGCAACCTCAAGGGACATCATTTTGGAAGAGGAAGGGTCCTGATCATGCTCCCAGAGGCAGATGTGATAGTTCAACCGTATCTTCCAAAGTTTATGGGTTGGGAATTGAGTTCCTGTTGCAGGAGTGTTGGAAGGTAGGCTCTGATGAGTGGTGATTCAGGTGTAGCCTTCATGAACGGATCAGAATCATTCTGAATCAGATCAGTTATAAAGCAAGTTTGGTCTCGCCGACACTCTTGCCCTTGTTTTCTCTGTCTCCCACCACGGGTTACACAGCACCAAGACTCTCACCAGCAATTAGCAACCAGATGCTGGGCCATGCTCTTGGGCTTCTCACACTCCAAAACCATGGGACATGCAAAGTTTTATTGTTTATAAAGGACCCAGTCTACGGTATTCTCTTATAGTAGCAGAAAACAGACCAAGACAAACATGTTCCTGAAGCAACCAGCTCTCCTCAACCCATCTAGAAAGAACCCAGGCAGCCTGCAGCAGAGCAGGCCTAGTGGCCAACACTAGGTTAATTTAGAGCACTTAAATAGCATGCAATTTCAAGGGAATTTGTTTTGATTACCAGTTGGGTAACTTGATGTGACATGATTGTGTACTCACAGAAAACCAAGAGCAGTTTGAATTGTCAGTTGAAGAGACTTTGACTTTTTATTACAATGAGTTTTCTTTCCCAGGACCAAAAAAAAAAAAAAAAGCAACTTTTAAATGTACTTCTGTGTCTATGTTTAGGCTTTAGTTCAGTAATTGCCAGACAGTAGCCATAAAATTGGTTTCTTTTCCAACCTTGGAAAAATTATTCTTGAGCTCATCTACATCACATGCCCATTAAGACCGCTCAGTTTACAGAGGACAGATGTCTTGAAAATCAGCATTTGAGTCAGCACTTCTGGAGCAGTCTGTATACCCCAGCACGTGGCTTTATTCTCATAATGCCAATGTAGTTTAGGTATTTGTTTGTATTTGTCTGCTTTGCGCTGCACACCAAAGCTACCATAGCATTTCATTTTTCAAAAGATGCAAGTGGAAAATATTACACACGAGCCCACCATGGGGAGATCTGTGTACTTCAACACAGACTTGACTTACAAGGATAGACCCACCAGCTTATCAGCTTTGGTAAGCTGGTAAGGCCTGGTTTCTCTTTCAAAATTTATCCTAGGAACCATTCCTTCTGTGGTAGGATCAAATCAAATCTCTGCCAGTATGACATTCACATTATTGCACTGAGTAACGCTGCATATATGAGGTTTTGAACATGTTTCTCAGAACATTGGAAAGGTAAACTAGTAAAAACTGTAACTATGGACCATAAAGACACTCTGGTATTTGCTTCAGAAATCTTCAATTAACACACAGTGACAGTGTGTCTCTTTAGACTGGCAGAGTCAGCTAAAATATGATTCTTAATATTATGACTACATAATTTTAAAAGGCTAGTACATAGATGTAAACATTATTAAGAATGTACGTAGAACTGGGTGTGATAGCACACACTTGTAATCTCAGTACTTGGGAGGCTTCACAGGTTTGAAGCCAGCCTCAGCTACTTAGTGAGGTCCTCTGCAACTTGGTGACGTACTGTTTCAAAATAAAGATTAAAAAATAGGACTTCGGTGTAGATGTAGCTTGGGGTAGAATACCCCTGGGTTCAACTCCCAGTACCAAAAAAAAGCACATAGAATGTAAACAGTGTAAACATTGTTAAGAGATAAAATTCTATTATTAAATAAAAATAAAGAGTCTTGAGCTGGGTGTGGTGGCACATGCTTGTTATCCCAGCATTTGGGAGGCTGAGACAGGAGGATGTTGGTTTGAGGACAGCCTCAGCTACTACTTAGTGAGGATTTTTGCAACTCAGTGAGACCCTGTTTCAAAATAAAAAATAAAAAATAGGTCTGGGTGTAGCTCGAAGGTAAAATGACACTGGGTTCCATCCCCGGTACCAAAAAAAAAACAATTAGTCTTTATTTTAAAAATTAAATAGTCTTTATAACAAGGCACTAAGTTATAAAGACTATTAATAAAGGCATAACTAATGTTAGGACCCAGAATTTATTAAGAGGCTGCAGGGAAACAAACCAAGCTCCATTCAGGATTTCTTTGGCACACCCTCCTATGACTCTTGTGGGTTCCTGTGGTTACATAAAGCCCTTGGTGTTTGCCCACAAGCAATCTTGTGACAAGGCAAAATCTAAAATCTGATCCCCAAGGAACTTTTAATCCAAAGGCAGTGGAAGCTGCTGTGGAACAGGATAAAATCCCTGAATTAGAATTCAGGAAACTCAGATGGAGCCTATCCAATCTCACTTTTCCAGGTTGTTAATCCATCTCCCCCCCTCCCCAAAATCTGCTATCCATGTAGTGTTAAGACTCTATGTTCAGTGGTGGGCAGCGATCCGGAGGGAGCCAGGTCCTCTTTCAGACTATTTCCTCCACTGAACCATGACATCCTTACGAGGTTGATCCAGATCCACACAGTGTAGCCCAAGCACTAGGTGCAATTTTAAAAGATTTTTGAGAGGGAGAATGGCCCTAAGGACTGAAAGGTGTGGGGAGACCACACTCAGCCCCCAAATTTGGTGCAAGTTTCAAATAAAAGAAAATGTTAGTGTTAGACTCTCAAATGTCCCCCAAAGGCCTGTGTTGGTGATTTGGTCCCTGGCTTGTGGCACTATAGAGAGATGGTATAGGAGGTGGGACCGAGTGGGAGAAAGTTAGGTTAGTGGGGGCGTGGCCTTAAGGGGCACTGTGGGACCCCAGCCCCCCTCCTCTCTCTCATTGTTATCCAGTCATCAGGAGGTGAGCACTATTCTCTACCACATGATCCATCAAGATGCTGGGCTTTGCCACAGGCCCCAAAGCAACAGAGCTAACAGGCCATGCTCTGAAAGCCAATGCAAACCTTTCCTTCTTTTAAGTTGATTTTCTCAGGTATTTTATACCAGTGACAGAAAACTGAGCAAGACAGAAAAGATTCTTTCAAACTACCAAATCTTAGAGTGTCATGAAGTAACCACATTTTGGAAAAATAAACAGGATATGAGAAGAGGTCATAACAGAACTATTTCCCTTCTCAGTCTGTATTTAAATATCTGTTTTTAATAATGATTAATGTGTTTGGTGTTGTTTCCTCGATAGAGGCAATATTCTTTTATTCAGGAGAAAGTGTACTTTGACTAAATTTGTTAAGACTTAATTTATCTACACCTTTTAACGAAGGAATAATTTTGCACACATAGTGAGCACTTGTTATGCCCAGGGATTGCTTAAAGACTTTCCATGTATCAAACCTCTCAACAACTCTCAGCAACTCTACTTGTGAGCTTTATTATCAACCACAACTTACCAGAGAGAGCCGGTAACTCTCCAAGTGCTACCCAACTGGGATAAGCCAGGATGTGAACACAGGAAGCCAGACTCTATCGCTTGATTTTTTTTTTTTACAACCACATCTAATCACATTTATCTTTTCCTTTTTTAAAAATTTCTAACTGAATTCTGGGTATAAGGGAAATTTTGGCATGTGCAGGTACTTATTAAATACAAGAATTAAAATTATAAAATGATACCTGTAAATCCATCAAGAAAAAGATGTACAGAAGGAAGGGTTTTTATTTTTTTAATGTGTTATCTGTTCAACTTGAAAATCAAAGCTAAAACGTCTAAGAATCTTCACCATGGACATGAGTTGTGGAGTCTTGTTAACTAGGCAAAATTATCTCACTCCCCACGGTACACTGATTCTATGTCTCAGAATTTTCTTCAATAATAAATGAACTGTGTGTCTGGGTATCAACTTTTGTGCTATTGTTAGGCTCCGAGAGAAAAGACTAAGGGGCTGTCACCTTTTGACACATGGCTGTGACTTAGCGCCTCTATTCACATGCTCCTTGACCTCTTTTACACAGTGAGTATCCCATCCCCCCCAAAAAAAAATAATGCTCCCTGAAGAATCTTTTCCACAAACCTAGCGTCTAAAATTTTTAAGTCACAATAAGTTAATGTCAGTAATAATGCACGTACCATTTCCTGAAATGGCATGCACAGTATTGCCCTTGAGTACATTGTTTTTCTTTTCTCTACATATCACAGAGTAGGAACTCAGTCATTTTGGGATATGTTAAATAGATTTGGTAAACAAGTACCAAGTAAAATACCAATACAGAAGCATTTCCTACATTTCTTTTTGTGTGTGTGTGGTACTGGGGGTGGAACCCGGGGGATTTTCTACCTCCAGGCTATACTCCCAGACCTATTTTTTTTATACACTTCATTTGGAATCAGAGTCTCACTAAGTTAGAACCTCACTCAGTAGCTGAGGCTGGATTCGAACCTGTGTCATCTTCCTGTCTCAGCCTCCCAGGCACGGGGATTATAAGCGTGCGCCACCACGCCCGGCGTCTAGAGAAGCATTTCCTAGAAGGGATATTATGCATAGACTTCAAGGGGAAATATTTTGAAACTCTAGTAGACTAACTTTTTTTCTTCGGTTTTCCAAAATTGAAATCTATCATGGTTCACTCATTTGTACAACTATAGATATATTTAATTGTGATTTTAGGAGCTACAGTGGCCATACGAGCCAGGCTTTTATCCCATGGGGAAACGTCTAATGAGTAATAATGTAATTTTTTAAAGATCAGTTAAATAAATGTCATGTTTAGATATAGAACGCCCCCTGCAGTATTAAGCTCAGGGTGGACAGGTAATGGGTTTACCTGGGTGGTGGCCGAGGCTGGCAGGCTTCTGATGGAGAAGGTGGGTTTTTGGAAGTGTGGCCTTGAGGAGGATTGTGCTTGTGTTTTGAAGTTTTGAATCCCTTTGCTTGCTTGTTCTCTCTCTCTCCTCTCCTCTCCTCTTTCTCCTCTCCTCTTTCTCCTCTCCTCTCCCCTCCTCCTCCTCTTCCTCCTCCTCCTCTTCCTCCTCCTCCTCCTCCTCCTCCTCCTCCTCCTCCTCTTCTTCTTCTTCTTCTTCTTCTTCTTCTTCTTCTTCTTCTTCTTCTTCTTCTTCTTCTTTTCTCCCTCTCTCTCTCTCTCTCTCTCTCTCTCTCTCTCTCTCTCTCTCTCTCTCTCTCTCTCTCCCCTGCAAAGCCTTGTCCTCTCCCTCTCTTCGTTTCTTGCTGTCACAGCCTGAGATGTGGAGTCCCCAGCCCCATATGGACTGAACCCCAAAATCTCCAAGGGAACTGTGAGCAAATAAACCTTCCTTCCTCTCTGTTGTATGGTAGTTCTAGGGTCATAGCAGTAAGAAAGCAGACTAAGACAACCACAAATCAAAATTCTGATGTATTTCAGAAGGAAAAGGCAGAACAATAATTCTCTTAAGGCAGAGTAAGAATTTTACAATTAAAAAGATTCATCTGCTGGTATTCTTAAATATAAAATGTCCCCTAAAGAGTTCATTTATTAGTATTCAGGGTTGATATAGAGGTGTCATGATGGTTGTAATCCCAGCAGTAGATAAATGCATTTTTTGTTTTTGTTTTTGTTTTTGGTGGTACTGGGGTTCCTGGAAGCCCTTCTACCCCCGGGCTACACTCCCAGACCTATTTTTACATTTTTCTATGGAAACAGGGTCTCCTAAGCCAGCGCGCACGGCTGGCTTCGAACCTGCGCGATCCTCCTGTCTCTGCCTCCCAAGCGCGGGGATTACAAGCGTGCGCCACCAAGCCCGGCTGATAAATGCATTTTAATAGATTTACTTAGTTGGTTCCTGGTAGGCTGGTGGGGTGTGGCTAAAGGAGGTGACCCCTGGGGGTGTGGCCTTGGGAATTATATGTTTTTTCCTCCTTCCCCTGCTCTGTGCTCTCTCTTGATTCTGGCTTCCATGATGTGAGGAGCTCAGCCCATGTGTGTCCTCTCTCTCTCTCTCTCTCTCTCTCTCTCTCTCTCTCTCTCTCTCTCCTCTCCCTCCCTCCCTCCCTCCGGCTGCAATACTCTGAGATCCACAGTCCTCAGACTCACATAGACTGAACCTGAAAATGTAAGAAAATAAATCTTTCCTCTAAGTTACGTGATCAGTCTTTTAGATTATAGCTACAAAAAATGCTGACCAGAACACCTGCTCTTTTATGTATGAGAAGAAAGAAAAGAGAGACAAAGAGAGGTTAAAAAGGAAACCAGTACAAAAGGGGACAAGCAGAGAAATTGCTTCTCCAGGCAACTCTAAGGGAAAGGAGGTGGCCTAAGACTGGTGATAATTTCAAAGGTAGGCTAAAACTTATTTTCGTTTTTCAACTTATTTTGCCCGATATAATGGCATGGCGGTGGCAAAACCTCACCCAGTGTTAATTAAAATCCACCAAAAGAATTGCAGAACCTCTTTATACTGCACCGCTTAAGACTGAAATGTTTCATCATACCTCAGTAAAGTACTTTAAAATAAGAAGAGCTTCATTTAACAGTTTCACTAAAGGATATTCACAAAAATAAGAATTAATTTAAAAATTAATTAAAAATTAAAGTAAGCCTGACCTGGTGGTGCACACTTGTAATTCCAGTTCTTGGGAGGCTGAGACAAGAGGATTAGAGGTTTGAGACTAGCCTTAGCAACTTATCAAGTCTATCAGCAACCTAGAAAACATTGTTTTAAAATAAAATATTTGAGCCGGGCGTGGTGGCACATGCTTGTAATCCCCGTGCTTGGGAGGCAGAGACAGGAGGATTGCGCTGGTTCAGAGCCAGCCTTGCTGGCTTAAGAGATCTGTTTCCACATACAAAAGTTAAAAAGTAGGTCTGGGAGTGTAGCCCATGGGAGTGTATCCCAGAGGTAGAAGGGCTTCCAGGAACCCCAGTACCACCAAAATAAATAAAAAAATAAATAAATAAATAAATAAATAAATAAAATATTTTTGCCGGGCATGGTGGCACACGCACGCTTGTAACACCAGCATTCAGGAGGCTGAGACCAGAGGATCGAAGTTCACAGACAGCCTCAGCTACTTAGTGAGGCCCTCTGCAACTCAGTGAGACCTGGTTTCAAAATGAAGAATAAAAAATAGGGCAGGAGGTGTAGCTCAGAGGTCACATGCCCCTGGATTCCATCCCCAGATACACACACACAAAAAAAGAATATTTTTTAAAAGATCTGGAGGTATAGCTCAGAAGTAGAATGTCCCTGGTTTTAGTCCTCCGTGCCACACATACACAAAAAAGTTAAAATTAAATAAAACCAAAATTAAAATTAAATTTTAAAAAGTCACATTCCAGCCTGGAGACTAGCAGAGAAAGCGTTTCAAGACTCCAGTATAAATCTTTAAGCAATAAACACACGCCATTTCCTTTCATCGATCACTTTCAGACAGACTGTCCCTTCTAACTTAACTTTGCTTTTTAATACAATTTGTCATGTAAGATTCCTAACTCCGAGCCGGGTGTGGCGGCGCACACCTGTGATCCTAGCACTGAGGAGGCTGAGACAGGAGGATCACGGTTCATGGGTAGCCTCGGCTACTTAGTGAGGTCATCTGCAACTTAATGAGACCCTGTTTCAAAATAAAAATAAAAATAGGGCTGAGGGTGTGGCTCGTAGGTAGAATGCCCCTGGGTTCATTCCCTAGTACCACCAAAAAATTAAGAAGAAGAAGCCCTAACTCAAAGGTGGAGTCCGGCTGCTATGGTACCTTCTCTTCTAGTTTTGTGTGTTTCTGTTCACCTTACCTGTTTTCTAAAAAGTCTCATCAAATTAGATCAGAAGCATTCTGGGTGGTAGGGCCCTAGAAGGAAACAGAACTAGTGATGTTGTGTGTGTGCATTATTGTGTCTCTCACTATGACGTACCATTACAATGCACCAATAAAAGATTAATAAAAACACTATCCAGAGGAAGGAAAATATGACCATGAAATACATGGTTTTCTAAAATAGTAGAATTTGCTACCAATTCTGACATCACCAGAATGTGAGATATTGTGCAAATGTTAACCCAAAGGAAAGAGGTAAAAAAAAAAAAATAAAATAGCTGCCAAGAGAGGAGCAGGGCTCCCCTCTCAGAATTTCTACGGGTTGGAATGTTCCTGAGCTTAGCATCTCCATGTATGGTCCTCCAGAGTTAATGTACCATATTTTTGCATGGTTTGATGAAGGCTCCAGAGCCCTTAAGATATGAATTGCTATAATTCCTAAATCAAACAGCATTCAATTCAGTTCCAGACCATTGCAGGGTAATAAGACCGGTATTTCTTATTTTAATTAGTCATTTTATACTTCTAACAACTTCTTTGACAATCTTGGATTACTTGTTTGTTTATATGTGATAAAAGCCATGTTTTGCTAAAAATACGAATGCTACATTTGAATGTCCATTTACATTTTAGTAGTTATAGAAATAAACTTTCTAGGCCTTTAGATTATAGCTTTTTATAGGCACTGAATACAATCACCTAATCTATTTTAATATTATCCCTTTCAGCTGTCTCACGAGTATCTCCTAACACAGCAAAGATATCAAGTTGATAATGTGAATTCAAGTCTAAATGCCTGAATACTCATCAGAAACTGTTCTTTAGTTTGCAGAGAAATTTGTGTCTGACCTTTGAAATTTTTGAGATAAATTTAAAAAGTCATGTGGTCACATAAAAGTGTCTTGTGCTGTTACTAGATGTTAAACTTTTTAAATCCAAAGATTAATTCTTATCCTTGGATCTTGAAAACAGTTATCTTTATATAGGATTTTTGTTCCCTAAATATTTATAGTATTAATAAATACAGAAATAAGTGGAGTTTATATCATGATCGTCTTTTAAAAGGGTATATGCTGACTAGTAAGAGCATTCCCGAAACAAACAAAACAACCAAAATAATATGAGAAATGGTATGAACATATATGCATGCATATATAAAAAAGATTCAATGATATGTATTTATTCCTTGTGGACTGAGTTATATTTATATACTTCTCATTTATTATATTTTCCTATGTTTTATATTTCACAGACATCTTTACCATATTGATTCTTCACATAAGCATAGAATGGAATTGAGAATCTTCTCATTATGAAGACATAAAGTAACTTGGACAAAGGAAACAGCTCAGCTGTCCCAGAGTCGGGCTTCTTATCTGGGCCTAACTGCAGAGTCTTTCCATTAAGCTGCATTGTCTCATCTTTATTCACTGCAGGAGCTGTAAAAGCGGTTTTATCTCAATGTATAGCAAACTTGGGAAACTTGGAAATTTGTTTCTTAAAAATATGCTTCTAGCTGGGCGTGGTGGCGCACGCTTGTAATCCCAGCACTTGGGAGGCTGAGACAGGAGGATCGCGCAGGTTCAAAGCCAGCCTCAGCTACTTAGTGAGGCTCTCAACAACTTAGTGAGACCCTGTTTCCAAATAAAATATAAAATAGATCTGGGAGTATAGCCCGAAAGTAGAAGGTTCCTGGGTTTCATCCCCAGTACCACACACACACACACACACACACACACACACATATATATATATACATATATATATATACATATGTGTATATATACATATGTATATATAGATATTGTGTGTATGTGTGTGTGTGTGTGTGTGTGCGTATATATATATATATATATATATATATATATATGATCCTGGTACTAAACAAATGAGAATATCACAAAAAAAAAAAATTGGAGGAAATATAAGAAAGACAGCCGTGTCCCTTTTCAAGCCTGTAGGCATTGCCTGCCCATCTTCAAGTGGGCTAGTTAGTCATTAGTTCCTTTATTTCCACTGTTGGCAAAAGCATTCTGAAATGTCCCCCACCCTGTGCTCAAGTTTGGGCCCCCCAGATGCCACGCTGCTTAGACAGAGCCACCCGAGGTGTTGATCCTGTCTATGATTCTCTGTGTGTGTGCACAGAGGCCATTACTAAACTCTAAAACACAAACTGCTACAAATATACATGTTCCTCAAAGTTAGCAATACTGAGGAGAGACATCGATGCTAAATTTCAAAATGAGTCTTGGCGTTGCAGAGTTCCAGATACATTAGGGCCATCCTGAAGCTCCTCATAAATAATCTGGAGCTGAAACCTGAGCTCTAATCTCCACTGCGGCCTCCAGTGTGTGACTTCAGCAAGTCACTTAAGCTCTCTAGAATGCAATGTTCTTTCTTCTAATAAAATCCTCTATGAAATTACAATGTAGAAAGCAAAATACACGTAGAACTGCCAGCTTCTGCCTCCTCGGCCTCCATCTCACTCCTACATCTTGGCCCCGGCCCTTTTGGAAAACATTGGGATCCTGAGGGACACTCAAGTACCTTTCAGCCCTAAGCTTTATAACTATAAGCTTCTTGAGTATAACACTTATCCAACATTTCTAGCATTCCTATAAGAACCAGTTTACAAAGAGAGACTCCATGGGTCATTGCCATAATCATATTGGTCACCAAGAAAGATCATATCCAGAGTGTATTCTTGTTTTCAATCACTACAAGTTGCAAATGTCCTGAAAAGATCTAACTCCCATTCCAGATTCATAGAACAGAATTAACATCACTACTCTGTAGGCATGAGGACCTTAGATGCAGGCCCAAACACTAAGCTTAGCCAAGAGAGGCTGGATATGGAGGTAACTTCTAGCAGTATTGATAAACCCAGAGATGCAAATACAGGGGCCATGTCCTGGAAACGGTGACAGAGCCCAGTAAGGAATGAGACCTTCAGGGAGAAAAGGCCAGAAAAACCCAGTGATGAGATAGAAGAAGCTGAACCCAGGAAGGAGCTCAGGGACCTTGGGCTTAGTCAGGAGCCAGTGCCATCCTGTAATGTGGTAGGGAGAGCCTGCTGTCCAACACTGCAAGTTGTAGAAGAAGCAGATTTCCAGAACTCAACATACTGAAGGCTGTGGGGTCAAGAGAGGATGGAGAAGGTTCTTCTGTGGATTCTTAACAAGAACCAATGCAGGTCCAGCCCAAGAGGAGCCAAGAGGGAGACAGCAGGGGTATGTGTGACCAGAATGACCCACAGCACCGTGTGTCCTGTGGAGCACTTGGACTTCAATGCCCCATGCTCCCTGGCTGGCCTGAAATTTTTATTAACTTCGTCTTTTGATGGGATAAGAGTGTACCAGGAATGGAACCCAGGGACATTCTACCTCTAAGCTACACACCCCAGCCTGTTTTTATTTTTTTATTTTGAAACAGTGTCTCACTAAATTACTGGGTTTTCTCTGCTAAGTTTCTAAGACTATTCTTGAACCTGCGATTCTCCTGTCTCAGCCTCTCAAGTGCTAGGCACCCATGGCCTCTGCTTGACTAACCTTGTCTTTTTTTGGTTTTTTTTTTTTTGTTTTATTTATCATTTGTTTGTTTGTGGTATTGGGAATTGAACCCAAGTGCATTCTGCCTCTAACCTACACTCCCAGCCCTACTTCATTTTTTTTGTTTTGAAACAGGGTCTGTCTCGCTAGATTGATAAAGAGTCTCACTACTTGCTGAGGATGTCCTCAAACCTGCAGTCCTCCTCTTTTCAGCCTCCCATGTATAAAGATTTCAGGCGTGTACCCCCACACCCAGCTAAGTGAAGTAGTTAGTAGTTGGGAAGTTGGGAGTGTCCCCTTTTGACTGTTGTCACTCAGACTGTAGTCCTTACTCCTTTCAAGGTGGAGAGGCCACGTGTCCTCCTTGGGTGGCTGAGCCCTGCTATCAGCAATTGGCTTTCCTGCCAGAGGTCATTGAGCAGCAAAGCCTAGCCCAGAGAAAAAAATGTAATTGCCATGAAT
This sequence comes from Muscardinus avellanarius, assembly GCF_963383645.1. Lineage (NCBI taxonomy): Eukaryota > Metazoa > Chordata > Mammalia > Rodentia > Gliridae > Muscardinus > Muscardinus avellanarius. The sequence continues at coordinate 82,038,760 of NC_137801.1, read as the reverse complement.
AAGTTCAGGCTCTTTCCAAAATTATGCACCGGCAACAGGTAGGCAATACAGTGTTTGATAAGGAAGGGCCTGGTGCCAGCATCGGGGTAGAGGTTCATAGGCATAGCTTTGGTGGAGTTGAGGCTGAGGCTTGCTGCCCCCCACAGGGCCACCTTAGCATGTCCACAGAGGCTAAATGCCCAATTTCTTTTCCTGGGGAGATTGTTGTAGACCCAAAATACATTTCTAGAAAGACCCAACCAGGATCCATTCTCTGTATAAGGATTTGCAGGTCACATTGGCCAGCCTAACAGAGACTTGCAGCCAAGAGAAGCACTTAGTGTCCCCACTGAACTTGTGAATGGCAGCCAGTGTGTCCAGGAGATCTTCCTCTGAGATAAAATGGAGGCTGGCGGCCTATTTATCAGAAACTGAGGCATAGCCAGGCATGGTGGTGCACGCTTATAATCCCAGCATTTGGGAGGCTGAGACCTGGAGGATCACGGTTCGCAGACAGACTCAGCTACCTAGTGAGGCCCTCTGCAACTCAGTGAGACCCGGTTTCAAAATAAAGAATAAAACATAGGGCAGGGGGTGTAGCTCGGAGGTCAAATGCCCCTGTGTTCCATCCCCCCAGACCCACAAAAAAAAAGAAACTGAGGCATAATGTGTGAAAGGATTCCGAGGTCCATATGTCATAGGAAACCTTCCAGGTTAACAAAATCTTTTCACAGGCATAATTTCATTGGACTTCTTTAACAGTCACAGAAGGGAACTTGGGCAGATGTGATCATTCCTTTTAATTTTTAAATTTTTTATCGATGTATTGTAGTTATACATCTTAAAGGATAGTAGAGGCATAAATGCACTGAAAGAGATTAACTGCAAAGAAGAAATAAACACCAGAACCAGAGAAACAAGAATTCCCATCAAGCAAACAACTAAGCAAAGAAGAACAAATACTACCTCAAACAGAAGTTAAAACTCAAAATGTTAGTAATTAAAAATCATCTCTCAATAATCACACTGAACATAAATGATTCAACTCCCCAATATAAAGACATAAGGTATGCCAGGCATGGTGGCACACGCTTGTAATCTCCGTGCTTGGGAGGCAGAGACAGGAGGATCGCGCAGGTTCGAAGCCAGCCTCGCTGGCTTAAGAGACCCTGTTTCCACATAAAGTTAAAAAATAGGTCTGGGAGTGTAGCCCGGAGGTAGAAGGGTTTCCAGGAACCTCAGTACCGACACACACACAAAAAAAAAAGACAAGACATAAGGTGGCAAAATGTATTAAAAACCAGAATCTATCTGCTGCCTGCAAGAAACACACCTTACAAGTAAAGATAGTAACAAACTAAAGGTAAAGGGCTGAAGCAGGTAGTCCATGCCAATGGAACCCCAAAACAAGCAAGAGTAGCAAAATGATATCAAACAAGTTAGACTTCAAGCCCAAGCTTATAGAAGAGACAAAGAAGGTCATTTTTTACTGCAAAAGGGAACAATCCAGCAAGAGGAAATAACGATAGTCAACATTTATGCCCCAAACATACGAGCAGCTACTTTCATAAAACAAACTCTTTATAACATTAAGTCACATATAAGTCCCAGTACAATAATACTGGGAGACTTCAACACCTCTCTCACATTGTGAGACCAATCATCTAGACAAAAGGTCGGTAAGGATGCCCTGGACCTAAAGAATCTCCCATTTTATACAGGCCCAAAGGAGCTTATATGGTGCCCTCAGAAGGAGGTAGATTGAGGACTGGAACCCAGATCACCGGGTTTCTACTCTGGTGACACTACCTCCTGAATAGCCTCCTTCACCACCCAATAGTCAGGCTCATGTAGACAGCTGCTCCAGATGCCTGGGGGAATTAGCTACAGGTCACCTTTAGACAGGGGTCCTCACTTTTCTCTCTCAGGAACTAGGACCTACTCCTTCCCCCTTTGGAGGCCAAGGAGCTATGTAGAAAGAAGGATACTGGCCTTGAAAGGGAGAGAAGCTCACATAGGTTTGTCACAACTGGATCTCAGAGGGAAATGGTCAAACTCCAAACGTTTTCTCCTCATGTAAATCTCCCATATAGAACCAGTGCACGTACAAAGTCACACAATCAATGGATAAGGTCCAATTCCCCAGGGTACTCCCAAGATCCAAACGGCAATCGTGGCGTGAAGGAGGGATGGCTTATAATCGTGTGCTAATTGCTCCAAATGGAGGCTCAGGTGGCTTTGGAGGACTCAGATTCTTGCCTCCATGGTCGCCTTCCTCTGTAAAAATAAGATCAAAAACAGTGTTTTCCAACTATATTGGAATAGAACAAGCATATTCATATTACATATGAAAACATTTTCTCTGAACTAAATCTTGACTTATTTATCTTATTATTTATGTATTTATCTATTTTGTGGTCCTGAGGACTGAACCTAGAGACATTCTACCTCCAGGCCATACCCCCCAGTACTCTAGATTATTGAGAGTCTTGCTGAGGCTGAAGCTGAGGATGAGGATGAGACTGTCCTCAAACTTGCAGTCTCCTGTCTCAGCCTCCCAAGTCCTAGAATTACAAGGTGCTAACACAGTTACTTTCTCCCTTTCTTCCTTTCTTTCTTCTTTTATTCTTTACTTTCTTTCTTCTTTCTTTCTTTCTTTCTTTCTTTCTTTCTTTCTTTCTTTCTTTCTTCTGAATTTAAAGGAACTGAAAACATTTTTATGAGCTCCTAGAAAGTAGCGTAGGCCATAGGCTCTGGCTTCTCTGCCTAATGGGTTAGCATCCCTGGGCTCAAAATTCCAGGTCCTTGCCAAGTCACGAGCTGTGCCTGGTCTCTTTTTTTCTTCGCTGCCATGTCTCAGTTTTCAAAAATGATGAATAATCACAGCCATGTCATAGCAAACATCAAAGGAGAGAAACTTTTCTTTCTTCTCCATGAGCTTGAGAATTCTCAAATCTCTAGCTACAATTTTAATCGCTGCACTTTTGTGAAGCTTCCAAGAGCTGAATCGTCACCAGATATGTTAGTTAGCGCTACAAGACAGCATTCAGTCAGCTGGGCTCACTCTTCCAGCTGTTACGAGACACGGACAAAATGCAGGAAAACCCAGTCCCCCCAGAGGTTTTAACAACGCGATGACTGATGATTGATTTCCAGTTCTCTTTCCTCCTCCCTTGTGTTTGGCTGCAAAGTCCTTACACTGCCTCTCCCATGTTTCTGGCCCTTGAGTAGGAGTGTGCCCTTGCCAACATGAAGAAATTGAGCTCGGCTTTTATGCCTTGGAATCCACTATGTACGCGATGCTGGAGCCCACCGAGCTTCAGCCATAATTAGCTGCAATGCGTTTATGGGGCCAAGAGAATTTAAAACATGCAAGACATGAGTCAGGAAAGAATGATATCAAAATCCTTATTTATCCTGGGTTTTATCCTAATCTCATTGGGTTCCATACACATTGTTGTTTTTCTTGAATATTAGCTATGTAGAGAGAGACTAGAAAATCCCCGGAGGATTTTGACATTCGGGCCTGTACCCAACCGACTCATATTTCCTTGTAGAAGGGTTTATGTTCCTAAAACTCACACCCTAGACAATGGGCTCAGGCCTGGAAAGGCACATTTGTTTTCCTTTCCTTTGGCTAATAACCCAGTAAATATTTGTGCTCAAGACCAAAAGTCTTCTGGAAATATATGTGAGCGTATTGAATGTCAAGAAAACAGGCATGCCCAGTGCAGAGCTGAGATGTGGGGAGGAGGATCTCAGCAGCTTTTGGAGGGGTCCAAACTCTAGGCTAATTTCAAAGACCTCTGGAAAATGATTCCATTTCCATGGACCCTAAACTCTGTGAGCATGGTTTTCTAAAGACAAAGCTTGGCCTGGTTTTAGAAACAATACAACAGACAACTCTTTCCACGGTATAATTTGAAAGTCTCCAAGAAAGTGCTTTTCTCCCAAAGAGATCTCAACCTAAGCCCATCTAGGACCCCATCCCCTCAGGCCTACCATCAGGTCAAAGTTCTGCCATTCTACATGTTATGCAACCTTCAAAAAGAGTGAATAAGCTAGGTGTGGTGGTGTATGCTTGTAATTCCAGCATTTGGGAGGCTGAGACAGAAGGATCGTGGTTCACAGCAGCTCAGCTACTTAGTGAGGCCCTTTGCAACTCAGTGTGCCCCTGTTTCAAAATAAAGAATAAAAAATAGGGCTGGGTGTTGTTTGGAGGTAGAATGCCCCTGGTTTTCATTCCTAGTACCGCAAAAAAAAAAAAAAAACAGAATAATTCTGACACATGTGACAAAACGAAGGAACCTCGAAGATATTATGCTGAGTGAAATGAACCAGATACAAAGGCTGTACATTGCATGAGCCCATGTATGTGATGTTTTGGACCGAGTGCTCATGGGATCCTAAGATTCATATCTTGAAAACCTAATGCCAGTTAATGGTAGGAGGTGGAGCTTCAGCAAGGTAACTAGGTAATGCTGGTTAAATCTTCCTGATGGAATTATAAGAGGAGACCCAAGAATTTGCATCCTACTTTCTGTTCTCTGCCACATGAGAACACCACAGGTAGAAAACACCAAGAAAGAGTCCTCACTAGAACCCAACCTAGACTTCCCTGCCTCCAAAACTCTAGGAAAAAAAAAAGATTTTTAAAGTATTCATTAAAAATAATAAATACTAAATACTTGAGAAATAAATTTCCAGTGTTTAAGCCACTTAATCTAGGATAGTTTTGTTATAGCAGCCTACAACAACTAATACAAATGAGGTAGAAGAGTTGAATAATAGAATAGTTGAATAATAGAATAGTTGAATTAACAGCAAAAGCAGAGTGGTAGCTGTCAGTGTCTAGGGTGAGGACAAAATGAAGAGTTAGTATCTGAAGAGTACAGAGTTTCATTTGGAAAAAATAAAAAAGTTCTGGAGACAGTGTAAATATACTTTGTCTCACAGAGCTATCTACTAAAAAAAATGGTTAGGATGCTAAACTTTATGTTGTATGCTCAATTTTTTAAAAATTATCATCATAGCTGGGCGTGGTGGCACACGCTTGTAATCCCAGCATTCGGGAAGCAGAGACTGAAGGATCACTGTCTGCGGACAGCCTTAGCTACTTAGTGAGGCCATTCGCAACTCAGTGAGACCCTATTTCAAAAAGTGAAAAGATTAGCCGGGCATGGTGGTGCACGCTTGTAATCCCCGCACTTGAGAGGTGGAGACAGGAGGATCGCGCAGGTTCGAAGCCAGGCTCACTGGCTTAAGAGACCCTGTTTCCAAATAAAAATATAAAATAGGTCTGGGAGTGTAGCCTGGATGTAGAAGGGTTCCATCCCCAGTACCACCACCAAAAAAAAGTAAAAAGACTAAAAAATAGGACTCGGGGTGTAGCTTGGAGGTAGAAGCCCATGGGTTCCATCCCCAGTACCACTGTGTGATGGCCTCTCTCCAGCAAGTGCCCACTGAAATGCAAACAACTTTCCCCAAAGCACATTGTTTATTCTCTAAAGTGTGGAGTTAAAGGTGCTTGACCTGGCTCCTGCTGGGATAGGAGAGTCTATAAAAAGTGTGTGAAATGGTTGTGTGGGGCAGAGTTGGGAGGGGAGACAATGAGAGAGAGAGAGACAGGCAGAAAAACAGAGAGATGGCGACAGAACACAATTATGCCTCACAGAAGGGGCCTAATTTTTATTAGATTCTCTCATGAGTCTGAGCGCCGCCCTCAGATCACACCCCAACCTTACAGGATGCACATTTGTTGTGTTGCTGCCTTGCTTGAGAATGAAAAGGATCTACTAGAATGAATACCCTTGTGCATATCTCTACGTGAACACTTCAAATGATTCTTATAATGACCCAACATAAGAGCTGCTATGGCTTTTTTATTTTTTTTTAATTAATTTATTTTTTTAAATTGGTGCATTGTAGTCATATATCAATCACATTGGAGTACAAGACTTGAGAGGATATACAAGCACACATCATCCAATTAGCCCTCCTCCAGCCCCCGTCCCATTCCCTCCCCCTCCCTCCATCCCACACTTCTTTGGTGATTTACTTTGATACATTTGTTTATGTACCTCCTGCATTTTAAAGAGGCTCCGTCCTCCAGTATTACATACCCTCTGATTGGTCACATTAGTTGCTTCACTATAGGGCCCTTTCTATAGCTCAACCTCTTCCTGTTGCCCTTTTCCTCCTAGTTATTGCTGATTAAGAGAAGCGTCTGATTTATATTTTCTGCGATATTTCTCTGTGCATGCTGCGTTGCAAGTACCAATCTCACTCTTGATGGTCCCAGTAGTGGCCTGGCTACTCAGTGGACTGATCCAGACCTCGCTGGCTCACGCAGCGGCCTTGCCTCATGGGAGGACCCAGTTCTGGTCTCGCTGGCCCCTGAACCGGTCAAACCCCTAAGCTGGCTTTGGTCCCGACCTTGGAGGCCGCAGGAGTGAACTTGCCTCACGCCAGGCTCCGATGCTGGCCATTGGCCCCTGCACCGGTCTAACCCCTTGGCAGGATTCCAATCCCGGCCACGGAGGCCCCAACACTGGTAATGCCTCATGGCAGGCTCCGATGCCGGCCTCACTGGCCCCAGCACCGGCCTAACCCCTTGACAGGCTCTTATCCTGGCCTCAGAGGCCCCAGTACCGGCCTTGCCTCAAGGCAGGCTCCGATGCCGGCCTCGCTGGCCCCAGCACCGGCCTAACCCCTTGACAGGCTCCGATCCCGGCCTCGGAGGCCCCAGCACTGGTCATGCCTCAAGGCAGGCTCCGATCCCGGCCTCGGAGGCCCCAGCGCTGGTCATGCCTCACAGCAGGGTCCGCTGCCGGCCTCGTTAGCCCCAGCACCGGCCTAACCCCTTGGCAAGCTCTTATCCTGGCCTCGGAGGCCCTAGTACCGGCCTTGCCTCACGGCAGGCTCCGATGCCGGCCTCGCTGGCCCCAGCACCGGCCTAACCCCTTGGCAAGCTCTTATCCTGGCCTCGGAGGCCCCAGTACCGGCCTTGCCTCACGGCAGGCTCCGATGCCGGCCTCGCTGGCCCCAGCACCGGCCTAACCCCTTGGCAAGCTCTTATCCTGGCCTCGGAGGCCCCAGTACCGGCCTTGCCTCACGGCAGGCTCCGATGCCGGCCTCGCTGGCCCCAGCACCGGCCTAACCCCTCGGCAGGCTCTTATCCTGGCCTCGGAGGCCCCAGTACCGGCCTTGCCTCATGGCAGGCTCCGATGCCGGCCTCACTGGCCCAGCAGCGGCCTAACCCCTCGACAGGCTCCGATCCCGGCCTCAGAGGCCCCAGTACCGGCCTTGCCCCACGGCAGGCTCCGATGCCGGCCTCACTGGCCCCAGCAGCGGCCTAACACTTCGGCAGGCTCCGATCCCGGCCTCGGAGGTCCCAGCACTGGTCATGCCTCAAGGCAGGCTCCGATGCCGGCCTCGCTGGCCCCAGCACCGGCCTAACCCCTTGACAGGCTCCGATCCCGGCCTCGGAGGCCCCAGCACTGGTCATGCCTCAAGGCAGGCTCCGATGCCGGCCTTGCTGGCCCCAGCACCAGCCTAACCCCTTGGCAGGCTCCGATCCCGGCCTCGGAGGCCCCAGCGCTGGTCATGCCTAATGGCAGGGTCCGCTGCCGGCCTCGTTGGCCCCAGCACCGGCCTAACCCCTTGGCAAGCTCTTATCCTGGCCTCGGAGGCCCTAGTACCGGCCTTGCCTCACGGCAGGCTCTGCTGCCGGCCTCGCTGGCCCCAGCACCGGCCTAACCCCTTGGCAAGCTCTTATCCTGGCCTCGGAGGACCCAGTACCGGCCTTGCCTCACGGCAGGCTCTGATGCCGGCCTCGCTGGCCCCAGCACCGGCCTAACCCCTTGGCAGGCTCTTATCCTGGCCTCAGAGGCCCCAGTACCGGCCTTGCCTCACGGCAGGCTCCGATGCCGACCTCGCTGGCCCCAGCACCGGCCTAATCCCTCGGCATGCTCCGATCCCGGCCTCGGAGGCCCCAGCACTGGTCATGCCTCACGGCAGGCTCCGCTGCCGGCCTCGTTGGCCCCAGCACCGGCCTAACCCCTCGGCAAGCTCTTATCCTGGCCTCGGAGGCCCCAGTACCGGCCTTGCCTCACGGCAGGCTCCGATGCCGGCCTCGCTGGCCCCAGCACCGGCCTAACCCCTCGGCAGGCTCTTATCCTGGCCTCGAGGTCCCAGTACCGGCCTTGCCTCACGGCAGGCTCCGATGCCGGCCTCGCTGGCCCCAGCACCGGCCTAACCCCTTGGCAAGCTCTGATCCTGGCCTCGGAGGCCCCAGTACCGGCCTTGCCTCACGGCAGGCTCCGATGCCGGCCTCGCTGGCCCCAGCACCGGCCTAACCCCTCGGCAGGCTCTTATCCTGGCCTCGGAGGCCCCAGTACCGGCCTTGCCTCACGGCAGGCTCCGATGCCGGCCTCACTGGCCCAGCAGCGGCCTAACCCCTCGACAGGCTCCGATCCCGGCCTCAGAGGCCCCAGTACCGGCCTTGCCCCACGGCAGGCTCCGATGCCGGCCTCGCTGGCCCCAGCAGCGGCCTAACACTTCGGCAGGCTCCGATCCCGGCCTCGGAGGTCCCAGCACTGGTCATGCCTCAAGGCAGGCTCCGATGCCAGCCTCGCTGGCCCCAGCACCGGCCTAACCCCTTGACAGGCTCCGATCCCGGCCTCGGAGGCCCCAGCACTGGTCATGCCTCAAGGCAGGCTCCGATGCCGGCCTCTGCTATGGCTTTTTTATATAGATTTTTAATTCCTTTTTTAAATGATGGTTAACATAAAATATACTCAATATAAAATTAAACATTTTTCAGTGCACTGTTCAATGACATTGTGCTCCCGCAGAGCTGGGCAACCATCATGACCATGCATCTCTGGGACTCTTTTCATCCTTCCAAAATGAAACTCTATCCCATTAAGCACCAGCTCCCCAATTCCCCTCTCCCTAGATCCTGGAAACCATTCTATTTTCTGTCTCTATGAATTGCATTACTCTAGGTATCTCATATAAATGGAATCATGCTATTTTGCATCTGACCTATTTCACTGACACAATGTACTTGGAGCTCACCCATGTGTCAGCCTCTGCCAGAATTTCCTTATTTTCTAAGGCTGACTAATATGCCATTATATAGATAAACCACATGGTGTTTATCCATCTCTCCATCAGTGGGCACTTGAGTTGCTTTCACCTTCTAACTATTGCGAATAATATCACTATAAATAGAGGTGTGCAAACAATACCTATTAGTTTAATTTTCCTGGTGTGTGTGTGTGTGTGTGTGTGTGTGTGTGTGTGTGTTGTACTGGGGCTTGAGCCCAGGCACGTTTAACTCTGAGATACACTCCCAGCCCTATTTTATTTCTTATTTTAAAACAGGGTCTTGCTAAGTTGCTGAGGTTGATCAAACCTGTGATCCTTCCTGTCTCAGCCTACCAAATACTGGGATTACAGACCTGCAGTAGTACACCCAGCCAGTTTTACTTTCATTTAATAAATGAGGATATAGACAAAGAGAAGGAAGTCATTGTCAAAAGTCAGATGACTTCCAGTGGTGGAGCCAGAATTTTAAGCCAAGATGTGGCTCCATAAAGCATGTCAGAAATATATTGTGCCTCGATCCAGTTTTTAAGAGCAAGCAGATTAACTGCAGTATATTATTGACATTGGCCAGGATATGGAAACAACCTAAGAGTCCACCAACTGATGGATAAAGGAAATGGGAAACACATACATAATGGGATACTATTCAGCCATGAAAAGAATGAAATCCTGTATTTAAAACTAGAGATCACTGTATTAGGTAAAATAAGTCAAACACAGAAAGACAAATACTGCATAAACGTACCCAGATGTAGACTCTAAAAAAGTTGATCTCAAGCCAGGCGTGGTGCAGCATGCTTGGAATCCCACCATTCGGGAGGCTGAGACAGGAGGAGCACAGTTTGTGGCCAGCCTCAGCTACTTCGTGATGCCTTCTGCAACTTAGTGAGACCCTGTTTCCAAATAAAAAATAGGGCTGGAGGTGTAGCTTGAAGGTAGAATGCCCCTGGGTTCCATCCCTAGCACCACACACACACACACACAAAAAAAAAAAAAAAAGTTGATCTCATAGAGGTTGAAAATAGAATAGTAGTTTCCAAAGGCAAGAGTAAATGGTAGGGGAATGAAGAAATACAGATCAATGTGTACTGAGTTACAGTTATGTCGGAGCAAGAAATTCTGGTGTGCTATACATGACAGTGATCATACTGTCCACAACAACGATTAACCGTGACTCTACATAACAGTGCTGGACGCTATACTGCGGAATGCTAGAAAAAGGATTTTGAAAGTTTCCATCGTGAAGAAATGGCAAACGTTTGAGGAGATAGCTAGGTTGAACCTAATTTAAACATTACACAGTGCATACAGGTATCAAAACATAGTAGGGTACCCCATTACTATGCACAACTTTTATGTTTTGCATATCAGTTAAATATTAAAAATAAAGTTTTAAAAAGCAGGCAGTGGAAGACTGTCAAGCAATGCCACGTCTGCATTCAGCTTCTTCAGATCCTATCAACATCCAAACAGCACTTAGAGTTTAATAAATAATTAAATAGATAAATGCATAACACTGAAAATCATCGAAATAAGGATGTGCAAGGCTAGGTAATAGGAGAATGTGGGGTTGGGCTTGGGACGAAAGGAGACACAGCCCTGGCCTCTTACCTTATCTAAAATGGTGGCGAGTCTTTCTGCCAATGTCCACTCGACTCAAATATTTGGGGTGGGGTGGGGGTGGGGCAGAGTAGGTAATTTCACTAGTAACCTAAGGTCATACTTTTAGGTGAGAATAAACTGTGACATGATTTAAACCTGACTATGAAAAATTAACATTGAATGTTCCTGTTTCCCAAATTCCAATGATACAAATTTTATTATGAAAATTTACAAATATAACCAAAAGCATAGAAACACTTAATATGAGAGTCTTCATAGAAACTCCCAATCAGACTCAACTAGGGTCAAGGCTTTTACATCATTTTTACCTTTTCTCTTTCTTCCTCCCTTCCTTATTTCTTTCCCTTTCGTTTTGATTGGTAAAGAATTTTAAGATGAATTCTAACCCTTGTGTCATTTCACATCTATGTATTTAGCATCTATATCTAAAAAAAAAGACATGTTCTTACATAACTAACATGCCACTATCACACCCTAAAAAATTAAAAATAATTCCTTGGTGTCATGCGACACTCATTCCATATTCAAATTTTCAAGAGCATCTCGGTTCGTCTCTTCCCACTTGGCCTGTCTGACTCAGGATACGTGTCAGGTTCCTATATAGCATGGCCGAGAGTCTCTCTCAAATCAGCCCTGCCTCTTTGGGGATGTCTTTGGCTCTTTGAAGATTGGCCAGGTCTTTTACCCTAAAGAATCCTCTCTCTGAATTCATATATTCTTGTCTCCTCAATGTCATTTAACTTTTACTATTTCTATCCCCATATTTCTGTAAATCAGAGAAGTTAATTCTATAGACTCCACTATAGATTCAGGTTCAAACCCATGTCTTTTGAGCCTTGTTTTTTCTGCAAGAATGTTTCATCTAACTTGTTTACACCTTATCACATTTCATCAACAGACCTCTACGGCCTGACTTCCACCATGAGTGCAGTTCAGATGGCGACGGATGCTCCTTCCAATGTACAAATCCCTACCAGACACTCGTTGACTGCTTTCCTCCTTGATAATCCATGCCCAGTAGAATCAGACACATCAATATAGGTCACAAAATAGGTGACCTCAATACCCATTGCAACTACCTAACCACACCAATAAAATAAGCACTTGATCGGCACACTCTTCCATGGGTCACTGTTTGGGCTGAGCTTGCTTGGGCAGTTTTTGGTGGTTCACTGAACCATTGCCTGGGTACTGTACTGCAGGTGACTGTTCAGGCAAGTCCAACAAGACTCCACTGACGTGCCTGTCTCCTCCGTGTTTATCACAAGGACTCACTTCTGCCTGTTTGGACTTCTTTGTGGCACCATCGTCTTTGAGTAGCCTTGGCCTCAAAGAGAGTCTTCTAAGTACAAAAGCAGAAGCGATAGATCCCTTGAGGCTCGGCCTGGAGAGTTCTAAACCATCACTTTCAGTTTGTCCTCTTGGTTAGAAAAAAGTCACAGGACTACCTTACATTTCCATTTTAATTCTTAATAATTTTTATGCAGGAGCGTTGCATTTTTGTTCAGATCCTTGAACTGTGTGGCCAGCCTCGCCAAGACCCCATGCTTTTTTTCTCCTATGAATTAAAGTAGCAAATCTAAACTTAGCAAAATAAGATTTTATGACCATCCCTGCTTCAATGGAATGGATATTTTGATTTTCTGTAAAGATATGGCTGGATTATTGAAAAGAACTTAAAACTCACCACAAGAATCTGGCCACTTCAACATGCCTGCCCTTTACCCTTCAAACACATAGGTACCTAAGGACCACTATCAATAACCTCCCTCCCTCGGTGCCTAAAACATATAGAAAATAGCTTTTTATTATTCAAATCAGACCAAATTTTTCTCCAAGACAAACAGATGTAGTCGAAAGATTAGGAGCTCTAAAATCTATTTTTGTAAAAAGATGTATATATGTCAGTGTTTGTAAAATTTAATCCTCAGTCAGTCCCCTAGTGAGCTCGGTGAATTCCTGCCACTTTCAAAGACAACTGATCTAACCATAAGACCTACAGATGGCTCATGTATGGTGTCTCTCCCCTAAAGTGCATTTTTAATTTTTCTACAAATATATACATATATATATATATATATATATATATATATATTTCTAACACTTGAAGATGAGCAAATTAATTAATTGAAAGAATGGTAGGTAGAAAGAAAAGTACATGAACATCGAAAGCCAAAGAAAGCCTGATTGTTGTATATTTGCATATTCAAAAACCACCCTCTAGGGAATCCTTTACGTGCTGGGCCCCTTACTAATGGCTGGAATTCCAAGACCCATAACATTAAACATTTTTACTAAATATGATAATCTACAGAATATCTTATCTATTTTTTCTTTGCCATCATGACTCATATGTTAAAATTTGTATAAATGTAAAGGAAATAAGAGATGCTTTCTAACATCTATTTGTTGGAATAACATGCTGACCAGTTTAACCAGTGTCTTAAACAAGTCGATTAGAGAAGGTCTTTCAGGTATCAATTTGATTTATTATCCACTGGGGAATTAGCAGAGAATGGATCTTGATATAAATTCCTCTGTAGGTTTTACTATATCGACACGTCGGCGGATAGATAATATATAGACCCCCTGGGCATATCACTATCAAGGATGCTATTGATTCTATCAGCAGCATTATCCTGCAATTTTCCCTCATAACTATTTATGCAACTCTCTGTAATTTGTAATTCAGCACCCATCGCTATCTGTGACGGCTGCGGTTTTCTTGCTCTAGGTACCCAGGCTACATCCTGAAACCTGGCTTGGGTTTTAAGCCCCGTGATCTGGGGTTGCGTCTTTAAATAATGGAGAGGAGATCAAAGAAGTTGTGGAATAAGAATTAACTGTTTGGGATGAGAAGGAAATGTTCGTCTCTTATTTTATGAGTTTCTTGAGGTGGATCAGAGATAAGCAGGAGCGGAGTGGGATCCTGCAGATAAAATCAGAGGCGATTGCAGAGGAAATTAGCGGAACCTGATGCTTCAACAAAGTGGCCTCGGCTTTTGCCCACTGGCTCCTCCGGGAGCTGCTTCTGAGGGCTTTACAGCAAGAGCGGACCTGGCTTCGAGCTGCCTAATTGAAGGCTGCAACGTAAAGGTGATTGGGCAGGAGATGCCCCTTTAATTTTCCCCTCCACAGTGAGGCAGAAACAAACCCCAAAAGAAGGGATAACAAAGCACCCAGCCTCCAGGTGTGTCAGAAAGAGAGAAGGTGCATTCACAGAGGGGAGCCAGAGACCAGGTCCTCTGAAGAAAGCTCTCAGGGACTGGAAATAAAGAATTTGATTATACACACGTAACTAAGGGCAACTAAAATCCCAGAAATTTTATATATATACATATATATATGCACATATATGCACATATATGTGCACGTATATGCACATATATACATATTGAAACCAGGGGCATTTATATATATTTATAAATATATATAAATATATATATTTATACATATTTATATATATATTTATAAACCCAGGAGTCCTGTTTGATTATTTTACTTTATTTTTATTTATTTATTTACTTATATTTATTTATTTATTCATTCATTCATTGTGGTACTGGAATGGAACCCAGGGGCATTCTACCTCCAGACTACATCCCCCAACCCTATTCTTTAGTCTTTATTTTGAAACAGGGTCTCATTGAGTTGCAAAGAGCCTCACTAAGTAGCTAAGACTGTCCCCGAACCCCGATCCTCCTTTCTCAGCCTCCCGAATGCTGGGATTACAAGCATGCAACATCATGCCCGGCTTTTTATTAGTTTTGAGACAGGGTCTTGCCACATTGCTGAGGCTGACCTGGAACCTGCAATCCTTCTGCCTCAGGCTCCCAAGTGCCAGGATTATGAGCATGCACCACCATGTCTGGCTTCCACTCCTAATTTTGCCCTAACTCAGCCTCCATGATCATCTCCACGATCACATCTGTCTCAATGACAGAACCATAAATAGTTCTATTTGATGCAAAGGTAACAAGCGATAACAGCAGCTACCTAGCAACTGCCACCTCTGTGCCAGTGGCCTTATTTTTCTGTAGATGAAAATCGTCCAACAGTGGGAACCCCTCCCCACTCTTGGGACAGCTGCCGCACACAGGTTAGAGTCTCCCTGGTCCAGACTTGGACCTCCCGGCCTTTGCTTTGTTCATCTCTTTGTTTCATGACTTGGAAGAGAGGCTTTCTGGGAAACTCCCATCCCTCATGTGAATCCCCCTCTCCTCCTGAGGACTTTTGCAGCTGGGAGGTAAGCGCCCAGCACAGTTGCTTTCTGAATCTAGGAAATGCACAAGAGCCTCTTGCCATGTAATACACAATCTGCCTCATTCATAGAGTCTTGTCCTGGAAAATGCCTCATTCATGCCTGCAGAAGACCGGCCGTGGGGAGGGCGAGGGCTTTGAGAACCTTGGGAGACAAGACAATGGTGCAGTGCTTGGCAACAGCTTCCAGGATGCTTGAGCAACATGTCCCCACGCCAGGGAGAGGGTGAAACGCGATCGCTGTTCACTCGTCTCTCAGGAGCAAAGAGTCTCTTTGCCCGCGCTATAGATGCCAAATCCTTGGGACCCAAGTGAGGAAACATGGAGCCATGCCGGGGATTGGCATGAGGTCCTGTGCTCCAAGATAGCAAGGCGTCTTGCCTGAAAGCACCCGTTGTTTGAAGAGAAAAACAAGAATTGTGGGATTTATGTTGTCAACTGGGGGTCAGCGGTTTCCTCTCACACTGGACTTTCCCACAGAATGTCCATCGCGCCTTCCCACGTCCTGCGGGGAAGCCAGACCGGCCCTCTCCTCTGCCACCCAAGGCACCTGCTTCCCCTTTCGGGAGCTGATCACGGACAACTTCAACCTTACCAACATTGCCCGAGTTAGTAATGAGCAAATCCTAAACACGGGAACCTTCCCACGAACGGGGCATCATCCTCTACTGTAACTCCTTTTGCAGAGAGAGCCCTCAGGAATCTCCTAAGCATAATAGGTCTGTGTTTATTTCTCCACCAGCGACATAATGTGACTGATTTACAAGAGTTTAACTCAAGTGGTAATCTGACAGTGACGGAGGGCTCCGGGCTCTCAGTCACATACACTATCATATTAGTTGCCTCCTCTATTAAGGCGGTGTGGTCGATAATTGGAATGCTTTTATGTCTAGTGATTCTGACAAGCTCCTTCTTCAGGTCACATATGGGCGGTCTAGCTCTCCGCTCAGCCCAACAGTGGCAAATAATTTAAACTGAGAAAGTATTGTTCGGCTGGCGTTGCGGAGCAAGGGCAGTTCAAGAAAAACGAGACTGTGCGCGGGCTACCTGCTGGCGGGTAGTAAAATCAGATGGACATGATACCGAGTTGGGAGTACAATTAAATCTATTTTGCACCGATGTGTTGCCGGACAGATGAGTTTCCACATGACAGGGCTTTATGATCTTTAAGGTAGACTGAACTAATAGATTGGTGTGGAGCGCACTGAAGTTACCAAGGATAAGAAAGCTTGCAGCAGTACATTTGAACTACAGGTTTCTCATATGTCCCGCGTCATGCTGAGTTTTTATAGCTCCTGGCTTTCAAAAAGCCTGTTTCAAAGAGGTTTGCGCTAGACTGGGCATGCAGTTTTGCTCCGCAGATATTGTCGCTACCGATTTAGTGGAATGCAATTAGGAAGCCTAAATTAAGTGGTAATGGAGAACCGGCTCTTGAAACTGGGGTTTCCACGGCAACCACTGCTTACAATACAGCCTTCAGTTGGTTTTCCCACTTTATCTGCAAAATGCACAATTGAGCTTTAAAACAGCTCGGGCCGCTGGAAAACGCACTGTAAACAACTGTTTGCAATAAGAGTTTTACACTGTCTTTAAATACAACAAACTATCACAAACAATTTTACTTGTCCACACTAATAAAACAAAATCGGGGTTGCCCATCGGGCAAGGGGGTTCGAAACATGTTATCTCGCTGCCGTTTTCAGATTTATTTTTTAAGGGAAGATGTCATGAGTCATTAGGTCTCTCAACTTTGGCCGTTCTGGTTCCATTTTCAGTTCTTTTGACAATCTGGGCATTCTACCCGTCCTTTGCAGAAAAACGTTTTCGTTTCCAGAGACAGTTGTCTTAAATAAAGGCAATTTATTATATTCTTGGTCCAAGGTCTTTTCTCATTATTTTGGTACCATTTTTACATTTCTCACAGTCCTTTTTTATAAAGTGTCACAGACTTTAGATTTTCAGATTTTCTCATTTCTATGTATTCTTTTCCCAGGGTACTACTATTGTGAGTCTTTGAAAACCCACACTCAGGTTCCTCTACGGATTCAGCAGCTAACCAATCAGGAGGATCTTCTTGTTCCAACTTACAAGAACAAGACAAGAGGGTTTGAAGACAACACTGACGTAGGTGTATTTTTAAACAGGCACTTGTTTTACACAACTCTGGAGAACTGACACTTTTGCAAAAATTCGTTCCCTTTCATGGTAGAGGGAATCCATATTTTATTATTACCCAGTTGTCACTTTGGCTCCAGGGTGTCAGGATTTCATAGACACAAACCCCCTTCGTATAGAGCCATAGGTACACATGTATTTTGTTGGTTTGGGTCTGGGTTTTGGTTTTGTACTGGGGAAAAGATCAAATTGGGTTGTTCAAAAAGGAAAGGGGGATAGAATCAAATTTGGGGTCTCCTAGCTGTAGCGCTGTGTTTAATTGCCAGTTGTAAGGGGATGATCACTGGAACATGTCCGGACAGATCTGAGCAGCTGGTGAGAGCTCATGCATTCCTTCCAGCACAGAAGGTAATGCTTCCCAGCAGTTTGTGATCTCTGAAGGTTGTTATATTATACGTGTGTTATTTTCACTGCGAGAACACGCAGAGAGAAAGGCAGAGAGAGTGTGCGCCTGTGCCCTGGCAGCACCTCCCACTTCTGTGGCTTGCGGAGAGAACGCTGGACTCTGGGGTCAGTGGCCGTGTCTGAATGTCCGTTTGATATAGTCTCTGTAGTCTTGGAACCTGCCAGGTGGGGAGCGTGCCCTTCACAGGCAGCATGATCCTTCAGCAGCGTGGCCTGGCTGTTTGATTCTGATTCATGTCAGACTCTTCACTGAGGGCTGATACAGATGGTGCTGGGGCTCTCTAGAAAATTCCATTTTCTTTACTAGTCAACGATACTCTCAAAGTGGCCCCTACAATATTGTCATTATTGAGAACCTCAATGTTGAAGAAAAAAACTACAGAAAAGCACATAAAATATTTTGGCTAATATTGTAATAAAGATCCTAATTTTTTTTTTTTTTTTTTTTTGTGTGTGTGTGTGTTTCTGGGGAATGGAACTCAGGGGCATCCTACTTCTGAACTATACCCCCAGCCCAATTTTTTCTTCTTTATTTTGAAACAGGGACTCACTGAGTTGCAAAGGGCCTCACTAAGTAGCTGAGGCTGTCCACGAACAGTGATCCTCCTGTCCAGCCTCCTAAATGCTGGGATTACATGTGCCACCACGTTCAGCTAAAGATTCTAATATTTCAAAAAGTATGTTTGTTCTATATCTCCATGCATGCATGTGTGTGTGTGTGTGTGTGTGTGTGTGTGTGTGCACGCGTGCATGCTAATAGAAATTGAACTCAGGTTCTCTCTACAACTGAACTATAACGTTAGCCATTTTTATTTTGTATTATGAGAAAGTATATTTCTGAGTTGCTGAGGCTGGTCTTGAACACGCGACCCTCCTTTATCAGTCACCTGAGTAGCTTGGATTATACAGGTATGCTTCACCATGCTAGGCTTGTTTCCATGTCCTGACACTGATGTAAACTTGACCAATGTTTTATTGTAGCTCTTAACTATGAAAACATGTCTGTCAACTTGAATCTTTAAAAATTTGAGGCGGGCATGGTGGTGCACACTTGTAATCCCAGCATTCGGGAGGTGGAGATCAGAGGATCATGTTTCACAGCCTCAGCTCCTTAGCGAGGCCTTTCACAACTCAGTGAGACCTGTTTCAAAAAATAAAAAAGACAGCCAGGCATGGTGGCGCATGCTTGTAATCCAGCATTTGGGAGGCTGAGACAGGAGGATCCAGGTTCGAGGACAGCCTCAGCTACTACTTAGTGAGGCCCTTTGAAACTCAATGAGACCCTGTTTCAAAATAAAGAATAAAAAATAGGTCTGGGGGTGTAACAAAGAGGTAGAATGCCCCTGGTTCCATCCCCAGCACCACAAAAAAAAAAAAAAAAATTACCTGACGTGGTGACACACACCTGAAATCTCAGTACTTGGGAGACTGAGACAGAAGGACAGCAAGTTCAAGGCCAGCCTCAGCAATTTAGAGAGGCTTTTTGCAACTTAACAAAATCATGCTTCAAAATAAAATAGGGCTGGAGTTGTAGCTTGGAAGTAGTATGCCTCTGGGATTCAATCTCTGTTAATACACGCACACACACACACACACACACACACACACACACACCCCTCCATAAGAATTTCAACTTGGAGAACTTAGATACATCTTTTTTGTTCAGTAATTGATAAACTTGAGAGATATTGTCTAGCCCCTTCCCAATTATTGATGAGGCACATTGCTTATCTTTCTCATACCCTAAAATAAAATGCTAATTCGGTAAGCTCTAAATTTAAATCTTCTATGGGAAGAAACCTGGAGTAGTAATGTGTTCACAACGTTTGTACAGCATCTCGTTTCCACAGTTCTGGCATTCTCTCCAAAATACACAACGACACAAGGAAATTATCCTTGTCTGGCAATAAAGTGTGGATTGATGTGTACGCATTCAATCCCATTTGACAAATCTTTGGGGTAAAGAGAAGGTTCCAGTGTAAGGGGGAAAAAAAATCCTTGCATATTCCAATACCACATTTTTTGAAGGCTACATTTTTAGACGAAACATATGTTCCATGATTTGCCCTCTCCAGGGAGCAGATTTGAATTCAGGCCACTCCGTGCAGAGGCTTCGTCACAGAGAAGGTTGTTCAGGTCAGGCTGTGTCCTTTCCCCCTAACTGAGCTGTCCTCCTCACTGTGCAAAGGGCCCTGTGTGGTCCCCATGCCAGGGATGGCTATTATCCTCCAGGCAGAGCTGACAGGCTGTCCCCATGTGTCCACCTGTGTGTGTGCGTTCCCCTCCTTCCCTCTGCGCAGAGATGTGCAAAATCCTAAGGGACCACTCAGCTCTTGCCCGGATTCCTCCGTCAGCAAGCCTCACCATGAATGGAAACAGATGCACGGCCACCGCACCTTTAGGAAGTACAATTATCCCTTTAACTCTTTTAATTTCCTTTTCTTTCTACTTCAGTGTTAATTTCAGGCAGCCTCTATAGCACAGAAGTCACGTTCCAGAGAGAATAAGAAGGAAATTAACACGAGGTTCGGGGTGGAAGTTGGGGCCTTATGTGATATCTCAGTAACTCAAAGTCAGGCTTGAATGGCCGCAGTGTTGTCGACTTGTTCCGGAGTTCCTACTTTAAATCGCAGCATAGATTTTGGTTCCAATCGGTGTTATTTTGGTGGTAGTAATGAATATTCCATATGAAGGCAGCGCTCGTGAAAGTATTCTGGGAAAAGCCTACTGGATCCCAGCGGCTTGTTTCCATTTTCAAGATTAAACGCATCTTTTAATGAATATATAATTCCTCTGATGTCCTTCCTCAAGGAAACTATGGTTACCTTATTGTGTCAAGTGATTATATTTCATTCTCTCTGCTGTGTGTGTGTGTGTGTTTGTGTGTGTGTGGTGAGGAGACAAGGGTGGCTGCGGGTGTGCCCGTGTGGTTTTTTGTCAGCAGTGCCAGCTTTAAAGATGTAAGGATCCCAGAGGTTAATGTGAACTAAAACGCTGCCTGCCACGAACTTTAGAAATTGAAATAAATGTAGTTGGTAGAGAAGACGATCTCTGTTTTGATTGCATGGAAATGCTTCTGTAGTCCTTTTCTTTCAGGTGAAGTAAACATCTTAAAAATAAGCACAATAAATATGTTTCTAAGCACGGTATATTGTAATTGTAATTAGCTCTTTCTCCTTTATGAGGTTGTAGGCATCAGATTATGTCTAATTACTCCCGAGCAGTTTGCTGGTTTCCTATTTTTTGTGTATGTGAAAAGTCTCACAATACATCTTTACAACCATAAAGACACTCATTTGCTTATGCTGGGGCCTTTATGGGCAACACGCCGTCTTTCTATTTGAGGGGAAAATGAAAGGTGAGTATCATTAGGGAGACTTCTCTTTAAACCCAGTCATCTACACACGCTGCAGAGAATCAATGTCTGGTGCAGGCCGGTAATCCTCAAGAAATTCTTGCTCTTATAGACTTTCCCTTGACCAAGTAGCTGGTAATGCCATGGAAATTGATTATTTGTGATGTTTTTATCTCTGCTTAAAACATCTCATTGCTTTGCCTCCTTATATTTGGGTCTGTCTTACTGCATGCAGAGTGCTATCGAAGGCAGGCCCTTAATTGGCCAGACAGAGGGGTCTTAGAGTGTGAGGTGGGGTTGACGGGAAACCTGACATGAATTGCCTTGATACCATTCCGGTCAAATTTAAGGTCTCATTTTAAGAGAAATGAAAATGCAGCTGAGTTTTCTGTCTTCCAGAAGCTTCTTTTATAAATGTTTTTGAACTCTGCAGAGAGTGCTCATAGTCTAGAGCTTTACTCAGAATGTCTGAACATTATGAATCCGTTTTCCAAACATATAACATTCCTAAAATTGTTACTTTGGTTTACATATGAATGGGAATACTATGAGTAATTCTAAATATTCTAATATACCATCTTAACCCAATTTAGTACTAAATTAAAGACAAGCAAACCTGTAGATACAATGGACTAATCTTCTAGAACACACACACACACACACACCACATACATAAACATAATCTTAGAGCAATAATCTTATGGTAGCTATTTTTAATCACATGTATTCATTGATCTAATTTAACAGTTCTGGATAGGACTTGGTCTCTAGATTAAGTGAAGATCTATCAACTCAAATATGAATGCCTTTAGACAACCTTTGTAGTTAGAGAGGTATACACTTAAAAAAAAAACTGGCCAGCCAATGTGCTAAATTTGTAACCAGATAATAGTGACTTTGACTTTGAGTTTGCCTTATGGTGACACTAATAATTTGGGGTTGATCATTGAAGAGCATGCCAAGTATCTCTCAACCTGAGAACACCCAGGGTTAGTGACTTTAAGCCCTTGGTTAGCTTCAGTGACATTTTCGTTCATTCTAAAAACTACACAGAAAAATTCCCTAGGTTAATTTTCCTTCAGCATCCTGAGACATCCCATCTGGCTAAGTTAACTGGTCCTGATGAAGCGCCACCCTACAGGCATCGATGCATCCCTCTGCATTGTACCTGGTCCTGCATCAACACATTGATTTTTCCAGATCGTGGTCAGGGCCACTTACGCTACAGTTCCCTTGCACATGGAGGACACTTCAAAGTATTTTCTTCATTTAATTGAAAGGAATTAAGTTGAAACACTTTAATGGTAGTCACTTTGACATGTTAGGAATGCATAAGTATTTGCTAAAATAACCATCTCCTGACCCTAGTGTATTGTAAGCAATTTGAAAGCAAGAATTCTGCCTTATTTCTCTTGATGTCTCCAATATCTAAAACGATGCCCGAGATAAAGCTGCTGGTGAGACTTTGAGGAACAAGTACCTGAGTATGTAAAGAATGAGGGTACTAAGCCCAGCGTGGTGGTGCACGCTTGTAATCCCAACATTTGGGAGGCTGAGACAGGAGGATCGCAGTTGGTAGACACCTTCAGCTACTACTTAGTGAGGCCCTTTGCAACTCAGTGAGATCCTGTTTCAAAATAAAGAATAAAAGCTAGGGCTGGGATAAAGAAAAACACAATTATATCATTTACAGGGAAATGGATGGAACTGAAGGACATTATGCTAAGTGAGGTTAGTCAGTCACAAAAAATAAGAAAGTGGATGTTTTCCCTGATATGAGAAAGCTAGGAAGAAATGGGTAACATGAGGAACTCTAGATGAAGAAGGAGATTCTATAGATGAGCAAATAAGGTGACCTGAGGGGATGGGAGGGATGAAGAGGGAAACTCTTTAAAGCATATGATATACTTAAGCATATCAAAGTCAATCACTAAGTCAAGCATGGGAAGGAGGGAGGGGGAGGGAACGGGGCTGGAATTGGGTAAGGGCTAATTGGCTGATGTGTGCATGTATGTCTCCACCATCTTTTATCCCTTCAAAATGTATGACTACGATGCACCAATAAAAATTTTTTTTAAAAGAATAAAAAATAGGGCTGGGCATAAAGAAGAACAAAATTATATCATTTGCAAGAAAATGGAAAGCCCTGGAGAACATTATGTTAAGTGAGATCAGCCAAGCACAGAAGGAGAAGGTACATATGTTTCCTCTAATATGCCCAAACTAGGAAACACAGAGGATATCAGTGGGACTCCAGATAATGGAGGGGAAATATCAGCAAAGTTTGAATGGAAAGATAGGAGAGGAGGAAGGCTGATCTTGATTAATGAGGGTCTACATCTGAACATGTGTAAAATTATGAATAAGACATGGTTAACCTGGACAACCATTGGTGGGAGGGGGGAAGGGAAAATGGGGGCGGGGGTAGAAATATAGTTTAAATGTATACCATTTATGCTCAATAAAAATATCTATTTAATTAAAAAAAGTTAAGAGAGGGAAAAAATAGGGCTGGGGTGTAGCTTGTAGGTAGGATGCTCCTGGGTTCCATCCCCAATACCACAAAATAAGAAATAAATAAACAAATAAAAGTAGAACTAGGGGTGTAGCTAGGAGGTGGAATGTCCCTGGGTTTCATCCCCAGTATCGAAAAAAAAAAAATGAATGAAGGTGCTCAATGGATAGGTCCGCCGCTACCTGGATCATGGGATACTCTCTTTGTAATAAGCCATGACATTAAGTACTGGGAAATACAATTGACCAACGTATGCTATCGGTATGTAGAGATATGTAATGAATCCTTCTATGATGTACAATTATAATGCACTAATTTGAAAATTGGGGAGAAAAGTGAAATTATGATAGATTAAAAAGAGATCATTTTAAGAGCAGAACGTAAGTGTTAGATCATGGGACTGAATATCATTTGTTAAAAATGTGTCTAGACTCTGGAACCAAACTAGACAAGCTCACAACTTCTCTCCAGTGTTTTTTTTTTTTTAACTGTGTGAGCCCAGAAAGGCACTCAGCTTCTTGTATACTCTGTTTTCTCTGAGTAAATGAAGAAAATAAATCCTTTGTCAGGTTAACTTTAGAGATTAAATAAGATTGAGCATGGACAGTGCTTAGAAGATTATAAGCACTACATACAACTCAATACTTCACTTCTGTGAATTGCAATTTCTGGTTTTTATACTGAGAAATCAGGGACGCTGGACTTCCTTAAAATGGTTCACTCTTATTTGTAATAAATTTAGGTCATTTCTATGCTTCATTTCTTTGACTTGTGTCACGGGCAATCTTTAAGGACGACCTTTTGGTTTTGTTTATTTTCTTCTTGTCCTTTCTGTGGTTTCATTTCTGATAGAGCCACAATCTCAGCATCTGATAATAACCTATGCATTTGTATGACTTTCATGGCCCGACATAAAACCTAAAGATTTGGCTTGATTTCTCACAGGTCTTCATATCATTTGGGAGAAAAGAATTTTGGCTCTTGATTCCTATTTTTTAAATTATTTTATTAGTGCATGGCAATTAGACATCATAGTGAGAGTCAGTGGGATAAAAATGATCATGCATATGGCTCTTGGTGTCTTTCCCTTCACATCCTCCCTACATGCACATGTTAATAAAGTTGGTAGTGACGCCTTCCCTATTGCCTTAGTATTCCATCCTCAATATTTCCTTTTCTTCTTTCTAATTCCCTCCCCTAGCCTTACTCTTTCACTACTATACAAGTCTATCTCCACAGTATTTAAAGTCCCGGTGTTTTCTATTTTTCTCCAACTTTCACATGAGATAAAACAAATGGCCCTTGAAATTCTGAGACTTTGCCTTCTATCTTTCAAAACATTTGCTTTAGCGGGGCATAGTGGCACGCACTTGTAATCCCAGCATTTGGGAGGCTGATACTGGAGGATTGTGGTTCAAGGACAGCCTCAGCTACTCAGTGAGGCCTTCTGCAACCCAGTGAGAGCCTATTTCAAAATAAAGAATAAAATATAAGGCTGGGGATGTAGCTTGGAGGTAGAAGGTCCCTGGGTTCCATCACCAGTACTGCAAAAAAATAAAAATTTTATTTTTTTGCTTTTTATTTCTTCTCGATACTGGGGATAGAACCCAGGGGCATTCTACCTCCAAGCTACACCCCTAGCCTTATTTTTAGTCTTTATTTTGAAACAGGGTTTCGAAACAGGGTTTCACTGAGTTGCAAAGAGCCTCACTAAGTAGCTGAGGCTGTCTGCGAACCACGATCCTTCTGTCTCAGACTCCCAAATTCTGGTATTATAAGTATGCACCACCAAGCCCGGCTACATCTGCTTTTATTTTTCAGAAATTTCTTACAGTATGAGTCCCAACATCTGACAAATTGCTTATTGGAGAAAAAAAATATAAGATACCAAATTCTTGGTTCCTGTTTGCAGAAATCTTTTTGAAGGTAAGAAACCTTGGTTGGTTTCTGAAGCTTCTGGAACAACCCCTGATACACTGGAAGTACTCAATAAACAGTTGTGGAAAGAGAGATGGTTGAGTATCTAATATAACATTAAAAACCATCTCAGATATCATTAAAAATTAAGTGAATAGCCGGGCGTGGTGGCATATGCTTGTAATCCCAGCATTTGGGAGGCTGAGACCGGAGGATCGCAGTTCATGGACAGCCTCAGCTACCTAGTAAGGCCCTCTGCAACTCAGTGAGACCTGGTTTCAAAATAAAGAATAAAAAATAGGGCAGGGAAGGGGTTAGACCGATGCCAGGGCCAGAGGCTAGCATCGGAGCCTGCCGTGAGGCAAGGCCAGTGCTGGGGCCTCCAAGGCCGGGATAAGAGCCTGCCGAGGGGTTAGGCCGGGGCTGGGGCCAGCAAGGCTGTCATCAGAGTCTGCCGTGAGGCAAGGCCGGTGCTGGGGCCTCCAAGGCCAGGATAAGAGCCTGCCAAGGGGTTAGGCCGGTGCCGGGGCCAGCGAGGCCGGCATTGGAGCCTTCCGTGAGGCAAGGCCGGTGCTGGGGCCTCCGAGGCTGGGATCAGAGCCTGCCAAGGGGTTAGGCCTATGCCAGGGCAGCCTGCAGTGAGGCAAGACCGGTGCTGGGGCCTCCAAGGCTGGGATAAGAGCCTGCCGAGGGGTTAGGCTGGTGCCGGGGCCAGCAGCCGGCATTGGAGCCTTCCGTGAGGCAAGGCCGCCACTGAGGCCTCCGAGGCCGGATCGGAGCCTGCTGAGGGGTTAGACCGGGGCTGGGGCCAGCGAGGCCATCATCAGAGCCTGCCGTGAGGCAAGGCCAGTGCTGGGGCCTCCGAGGCCGGGATCGGAGACTGCCGAGGGGTTAGGCTGGTGCCGGGGCCAGCAAGGCCTGGATCGGAGCTCACCATGAAGCAAGGCCGGTGCTGGGGCCTCCGAGGCCAGAATCAGAGCCTGCCGAGGGGTTAGGCCGATGCCAGGGCCAACAGCCGGCATCGGAGCCTGACAGGAGGCAAGGCTGCTACTGGGGCCTCCGAGGCTGGGATCAGAGCCTGCCGAAGGGTTAGGCTGGTGCTGGGGCCTCTGAGGCTGGGATCAGAGCCTGCCGAGTGGTTAGACCAAGTGCTGGGGCCAATGGCCAGCATCAGAGCCTTCTGTGAGGCAAGGCTGGTGCTGGGGCCTCCAAGTCCAGGATCAGAACCTGCCAAGGGATTAGGTCGGTGCTGGGGCCAGTGAGGCTGGGATCGGAGCCTGCCGTGAGGCTAGGCTGGTGCTGGGGCCTCCGAGGCCGGGATTGGAGCCTGCCGAGGGGTTAGGCCGGTGCCGGGGCCAATGGCCGGCATAGGAGCCTGCTGTGAGGCAAGGCCGCTACTGGGGCCTCTGAGGCCGGGATTGGAGCCAGCTGAGAGGTTAGGCTGGTGTCAGGGCCAGTGAGACCAGAATCTGGGCCTCCCATGAGGCAAGGCCGCTGCTTGAGCCAGCGAGGTCTGGATCAGTCCACCGGGTAGCCAGGCCACTACTGGGGCCGTCAAGAGTGGGATCGGTACTTGCAACACGGCATGCACAGAGAAATATCGCAGAAAATAAAAATCAGATGCTTCCCCTAATCAGCAATAACTAGGAGGAAAGGGGCAACAGGAAGAGGTCGAGCTATAGAAAGGTCCCTATTGTGAAGCAACTAAGGTGACCAATCAGAGGGTATGGAATAGGGGAGGATGGAGCCTCTTTAAAATGCAGGAGGTACATAAACAAATGTATCAAAGTTAATCACCAAACAAGCATGGGATGGAGGGAGGGGGAGGGAATGGGATGGGGGCTGGATGAGGGTTAGTTGGATGATGTGTGCTTGTATATCCTCTCAAGTCTTGTACTCCAATGTGATTGATATATGACTACAATGCACCAATTAAAAAAAATCCAATTGTCCTAAAAAAAAATAGGGCAAGGGGTGTATCTCGGAGGTCGAATGCCCCTGGGTTCCATCCCCAGACCCACAAAATAATTAATTAATTATTTATTTAAGTGAATAAAATGATCTCTTACTTGATTGTGAAAGTCATATTTCCAACATTCAAACACTACTAAAACTTAATGTACCAAATATCACAGAAAGGTTATAAGCAAGGACTGAGTGTCAGTCCTTCTGGATGAGTAAAGGGTCCTTGTATAACCATGACCTCACTCTGGAAGACGGCATAGAGTAAGGGGTAAATATGATCCACCATCAATTGAGCTTCAGGTTACATGATAATAATAATAAAAATAGCAGTTAAAAAAGCTTAGTGCTTTACAAATGTTAACGCATTTAATCTCTGTAACAGCCCTGATTTTACAGTCCCATTGCACTCAGAGGAAAACAGAGAGACATAGTCAGTAATTTGTCCAACAAAGAGGTGAGGCCAGAATTTGAAACCTGGCTGTGGGTTCTACAGTCTATGCAACAGAGTTGTTATTATTATTATCACTACTATTAGACTTATGTTTATTTTCCTGTCTTCATTTTATGAGATAACTACATATATGTAAGCCACACCTGGGTGTGTTTTATTAGTCCAATATTTTTTTTGGTACTGGGGATGGAACCCAGGGGCATTGTAACTCTGACTTATACCCCCAGCCCTATTTTTTAATTCTTTGTTTTGAAACAAGATCTCACTGAATTTCAGAGAGCCTCACAAGTAGCTAAGGCTGTCTAAAAAGCCATGATTCTCCTATTTCAGCCTCCCAAGTACTGGGATTACAAGCATGCGCCACCATACCCAACGGTTATTAGTCAAATCTTGACAGAAGTTAAAACCAATGACCTGGTCACATAACTTGATTTTCTTAAATCCCCTTCCTCGACCAGACCTGCCTTACCTTGATCATTCTGCCAACCTAAAACCCTCTCAGTTTCCCTTTCTTGTAAAACTGCCATCCTCCAAATAGGTCCTCCTAAATAGGTCACCCTAACACTTTCTTCTCTAGATTTTACCCAGCGTTCGCAGCTTCCAGGCAGAGAAACCCTGCCAGATATCTGCTTCCATGTCTGTAAAATAACATTTTGTTTTATGCTGGCATTTTTTCTATTAACTTCTTTGAAATATTTCATCACCTTTACTGGGAAAACAAAGCCTCTAAAGTTAATAAAATTATACACTAGACCGTCTTGCACTCTAATACCTTGTCCTGGAAAACTTGAGTTATACTCAATGAGTTATCTAACCTGTGCTGCTGCATTTCAGGAAAGAAAATGTTACTCCCATTTCATAACTTGATTTGAAAGGGGACTCAATAGGATACGTCAAGATGCTATCTTCAGCCGGGCATGGTGGCGCACGATTGTAATCCCCGCGCTTGGGAGGCGGAGACAGGAGGATCACGCAGGTTCTAAGCCAGCCGTGCTGGCGTAAAAGACCCTGTTTCAAAAATATAAAAATAGGTCTGGGAGTGTAGCCCGGAGGAAGAAGGGCTTCCAGAAACCCCAGTAACACCCAAAAAAAAAAAAAAGATGCTATCTTCTGACTCCATCACAGTGACAAAGCAGACAACCAAGTAAACTCTTCCACTCTGCCTGTGATTTTTGTTCCTCTACCCACCCTTCCCTTTAAAAAGAAAATTCATCTTTTGTACCGTTGACCCACATTCTTCCAATGTGGATGTTGCTTCCTTTAAACTTAAACTATGCCTCAAGACATTCTATTTGCAACTTAGACTGTCCAACAAGATAGATGATCCCTGGGAACCATGAGGGATCTTCCTCCCCATGGCCACCTGGTAGAAACAAATGTCCTCTCGGGCTTTAAATGAAAAGAGAGTTCTGTTTTGTTAAAAGCTAGAGGAAGCCCAGTGTGACTGCACACAGCTATATTTCCAGCACTTGACTGGGACGCTGAGACAAGGCCAGCCTTAGCAACTTAGCAAGACCCTCAGAGACTTAGTGAGACCCTGTTTCAAAGTAAAAAATAAAAAGGGCTGGGGATATAGCTCAGAGGTAAAAGGACTCTAGGTTTTTGATCGTATCAAAAAAAAAAAAAAGACTATAGATCATGAAATAGTGGCGCACACTTGTAATCCCAGCTTTTGGGAGGCTGAGACAGGAGGAACGAGGGTCACAGCCAGCCTCAGCTACTTAGTGAAGCAACTTTGCAACTCAGTGAGACCCTGTTTCAAAATAAAGAATAAAAAAGTGGGGCTGGGGGTATAGCTTAGAGGTAGAATGCCCCTGGGTTCCATCCCCAGTGATGCAAAAAGAAAAAAGAGACGAAAGAGTAGAATGAGGAGAGTTTGCTCCTCCATGCACCAGGCAAGCGCATCACCATTATTGTCCCTCAACCAAAGGGCAGAACTAAGCCCCGTTCATCTTTTCCACAACTATGGGCCTGAAACAACATGGGTCAAGGTCTGCATGGGAAGCACACATGGACCTACATGTAAAAGGTTCAAAATGGCATGGGTTATAGTGCGCACAAATGCAAAGATGAGGGAGATACTCGTGCTCGGAGAGCCCTCTAGAAAGGTTTCTCATGGGAAGACTTTTCAGAATTAAGTTTCCAGTTGATAGAGAGGCGGGAAAACAACACACCTAGTGGAAAAATAGCATTCAGAGAAGAGTAAGGTCCTGAAATACTCGGGGAAGAGCCAGGAGCTTGACTTGGCGGGAAGTCTATAAGAGTGTGCAGTGAGAGGCAGATCGTGTGCTCTTAAAGGGATGGGAGTCAGGTGACGCCATTTATTCATTCACACAACAAATAGATATTGAGCACAGAGTGGTGCTGGGCACCTAGTGGATCGAAAAGGCAGGCGCCGTGCCAGCCCTTGGGGAAACTGCAGCCTCGTGGAGAAGTCGGGGTCTGAAGGAAAAATCAAGCTTGGGCCACAGCCTTGGTGCCTGAACAGCATTGACATACTCTGTCACTTTAAGGCTGGTAAGTTCTAAAGCGAGATAGTAGAAGGCGTGACCCAATTTATCAAACATTTCATATTATAGACCCGATGTTTTTGCTCACTGAATTGTGATATTATACATCCATTCTTTCAAAAACAAGAACGCTAAAGTGGGATACAGATGCGGAAATGGAAATACTGTAATGGAAGACAAGCATGGGGTTTTCTCTGCCACTGACACCCACGAGCAATCACAGAAACAAAATACCAAGAAAAAATGCGACGGAGCCGGGCGTGGTGGCGCACGCTTGTCATCCCCGCGCTTGGGAGGCCGAGACAGGAGGATCGCACAGGTTCGAAGCCAGCCTCAGTTACTTAGTGAGGCTCTCAGCAACTCAGTGAGACCCTGTTTCCAAATAAAATAGAAAATAGGTCTGGGAGTATAGCCCGGAGGTAGAAAGCCTCTGGGTTCCACCCCCAGTACCACCAAAAAAAAAAAAAAAAATGCGACAGAATTTTGTTCATCGTCTAAAGGAAGAAAGATACAGAAGTCTACTGGGAGCCTTAAGAAGAGGTGACAGCATCACTGGGAATCCTCCAAAGATGTGCTGAGCTAGGATGGCAAGGATGTGGCCTGAGCTTCTGGACCAGCTCTGCTCACGGCTTCACCTGTGGCTTCCAATGAGTCTTCACCACACATTTTACAGTAGCTGAGTATTTCTTTCCGGGTGACAGACAGGAAACTAAAAGCGAGGTGCAGCTATAGCTGGTGGCCTCACTGTATAAAGACTGGCAGAGCTGGGATCTGATGTGACAGCTTCTCTCTCTGAAGCACACATCACACCCTTAGGGACCAGGCAACGCCATCTCCTACCTTCCTGGATGTGGGGGAAATGTGTATGGATTAGTCCCTAGTTTCAGTGAATTTTCCCTCAAAACACAAATGAAAATCTTGCACTCTTAACAAAAATTCTCTAAGTTGTATATTAGCAGGAAATAGCCTGTTACATAACCAACACACATTTATATATTTTGCGTGTGGTACTAGGGATGGAACCCAGGGGCATTCTATCTCTGAGCTACACCCCCAGCCCTATTTTTTATTGTTTTATTTTGAAACAGGGTCTCACTGAGTTGCAATAGCCCTCACTAAGTAGCTGGGGGTGTCCGCGAACCACGATCCTCCTGTGTCAGCTTCCCAAATGCTGAGATTGCAAGCGTGCACCATTACGTCCGGCTCCAATACACATTTAAAAAAAAAAAAAAAGAATGCCAAGCCAGGTACAGTATAGCACATGTCTGTAATGCCAGGTCAGCCTTTCATGTGATCTCTTGATGTAAACCAATGTATATGCTACCACCAGGGTGACATGTTTTATGGTAAACATTTTTGTAGAAAGTAGGAATACAGTCGAAAATAGAAGTACAAAGTTTGTTTGAGTAAATATATAACCCAGCAACATAGAGTTGTTTATGACCTATTATACATTATCACCTATTATACATCCCACCTAACCATATGCACCAACATCCTAGACGTAGTCCATCATTGACCAAAAGGCCATTTTGTAACATGTGATCATGTGACTATATTTGTGTTCCTTCCAGGGTTATAACTAGATATTAAAAAGAAGGGGATAGGCTGGGCATGGTGGCGCACACTTGTAATCCCCGCGCTTGGGAGGCAGAGACAGGAGGATCGCGCAGGTTCGAAGCCAGCTGCGTGCACTGGCTTAGGAGACCCTGTTTCCAAATAAAAATGTAAAAATAGGTCTGGGAGTGTAGCCCAGAGGTAGAAGGGCTTCCAGGAACCCCAGTAGCACCAAAAATAAAAGGCGGGGGGATACAGCCGGGTGTGGTGGTGCAAGCTTGCGATACTAGCATTTGGGAGCCTGAGACAGGAGGATCGCACAGGTTTGAAGCCAGCCTCAGCTACTTAGTGAGGCTCTGAGCAACTTAGAGAGACCCTGTTTTCAAATAAAATATAAAATAGGTCTGGGAGTATAGCCCTGAAGTAGAAAAGTTCCTGGGTTCCACCTAGTACCACACACACACACACACACACACACACACACACACACACAGAAGGCAATACAGTCAGGTGTGGTGGCGCACACTTGTAATCCCAGCATTGGGGAGGCTGAGACAAAAGGATCATAGTCACGACCAGCCTCAGTGACTTAGTGAAGCCATTTACAACTCAGTGAGACCCTGTTTCAAAATAAAGAATAAAAAATGGGGCTGGGGGTGTAGCTCAGAGGTAGAATGCCCCCTGGGTTTCATAAAAAAAGGGGGGAGCTGAGGGGTGAAGAGGGGTTGGGGATAATTTAGTGTAAAGAGCATGCTTAACATGTACAAGCCCCTGGGTTTAATCCTCAACACTAAAAAAGAGAAAGAAAGAAAGAATTGCAAGATTTTCTAATTGAGATGATTCAGAACATAGGGGAATGTATGAGAATGCTCTGTGATCATGGCTAAACCACTGAGGGATAACTTTAGATTAATGCAGAGTTATTAATAAAAAATATTCTTGCCAAGAATCATTGTGCTTCCTCAAGTATCTCAGCTGGTTGATTCAATAATAGCCCATGATACACTCTTGGCATAATCTAGGGGGGGGAACAGACATAAAAAGTAAACAGTCATTATGGAATGAATTTTTTAGTGAGATTCGCTCAACTTCCCTTTCCCTGTGTCCAGAAGTAGGCTCAGCAGAGGTCCCATTCACAAAGACCTGGAAGGTGGAAAGATATTTCCAAAACATTTTTTAAAAATGCTGTAGTGATTTCACTCTGCATGCAGAAAAGGAAGATGAGAAATGTTGCCAAAGAAATGGTGGGCTGATCTTATTCTGCATACTGAGGTCTCAGATTTATAGAAGACAAGTAGAAACCCTTAACCAACTAGCCAAGGGGCACCGTGACCATAACAATCGACACCATCGCAATGGTGCAGTAGAAGTACATGAAGGACCCTTTGGCAGGGGCTAGGGCAAAATGGAATCCCTTGGACTAGGTTGGATTGACAGCCCACTAAGACCCTACTTAAACTATGCTTCACCCCCCACCCAAAGCCCCAGAACGCTCTCTGAATTTGGTTAACAGATGTCCAACTAGAACCGAGAGATGGATAGTCACGTCAGCGTATCCCATTTCCAGACAGACCTAAATCAGTTCACAGATCAAGAATGCATGTATGAAGGGGAGTCTGGGTACACTTGAGGAAGCTCCTATCATAATTCACAAACATCTGCTCTACATATTC
The DNA here is from genome assembly GCF_963383645.1 of Muscardinus avellanarius. Classification (NCBI taxonomy): domain Eukaryota; kingdom Metazoa; phylum Chordata; class Mammalia; order Rodentia; family Gliridae; genus Muscardinus; species Muscardinus avellanarius. The sequence continues at coordinate 82,005,261 of NC_137801.1, read as the reverse complement.
TTCTCGCATTTTTTCAAAGAGCCTGTGTCTCCTGACATATTTCTCTGTGCAACGAGGAAAGGAAAGTACCCAGATCTTCCAGGGATTATTAGATATTGACTCTGAGCTACCATCAATTCCTTGGGATCCAGAATGTCCCTGTGGTCCACCAGTCAAGGGAAGAGTTATGAAGATGCTATGTCAATTCGATCTTTGAACCCACCCTTTGGTTAGGACCTTCATTCCTAGGTGTATAGCTAGAAGAGAGATGCTTGGAACTGAAGCCCTAGCATGACAGAGAGCCCAACAGAAACCCTTAGAACTCTGTTCCATTCCATGACTTCATACAAAATACCATACCATACCCAAAGCAATCCCACACATCACAGGCAGAATCACAAGGTCCACTATCACAGGCCTGAAAGATACGAGAGAGTTGATTCCTTTCCCATCTTCATTGAACTCGCCCATTTAGCAACAGAAATATGAGCCTTGAAAAATGATGTTTGATTACCATAAACTTAATCAGATGGTGATATCAAATGCCCCTGCTGTTCCTAAAGTAATCTCATTATTGAAGCAAATCAACAGAGCCTAGTACCTGGTACACATCTATCAATCTGACAATATTTTTTTTTCTTTCCCAATAACCATAATTCACTAGAAGCAATTTGCTTCCCCTAAGAAGTACATCATCACCATCTGATCTCAGGGTCATGTCAGTTCTCTGACTCTCATAACTTATTTCATAGAGACCTTGATCTCCTCACTATTGCATAAAACACAATGTTCATAGCAGACCTCCTAGAGCTCGTGGTGAGACACGAGAACACCAGAGAGCAAGAGATGAAAGTCCAAAGATCTGCCCCTACATCAAATGTTTGGCAGCTCTACTTGTCTGGGACATATCAGGACAGCCTCTCCAAACTTCAAGAAACTGTCCTTCATCATTAACCCACTACAATTAACAAAACAGCCTCTTAAACTTTGAGGGTAATAGATACTATATTCATTTGTGTTGCTTCTACCCATTTGCCACATAATTCAGAAGGACACTACCTTTTCCAAAGGACAGGTACAAGAGAAGTCTCTCCAGATGGTCCAGTGCTTATAAACATTGCAACCATAAGGTACAGATAATCCTACTGTGCTTCAACAGAGCCCATGGTCAACCCTGATAGGAAAACAGCAATCCATGCTTATAGCTTAATAGGGCTTTGAAGCAATGCTGTGTTCCCAAGAACAAATTATTTTCCGCACCAATAAAAAATAAAATAAAATAAAATAAAATAAAATAAAATAAAATAAAATCACTTTAGCAATTTCTACCAAAAAAAATTATTTTCCTTTTGAGAAACAGTGCTTGGCTTACCTTTGGAGCCTGGTTAACAAAATTCCTGACTATGGGACAATATTTTCTGAGTTAACGATCATCCAGAACTCAGTATTATTGGGGTTACCAAGCCATAAAACTGGTTGTGCCCAGCATTCAGGAATGTCAAGCTTGAGCTGCATGAGAGTTTATCTAAAGACAGTTGGCTAAAACGAAGGAAATATTTTAAGGGAACCTGCTTTACAGACTATTTTTGTGTGATAATGCTAGTAACAATTATAATCAACTTTTCACCAGCACAGCTTAAAAGACGACAGAAGAAAGGAATCCTCCTGCCTCAAAGAACCTCAAGTAGCACATTTGTATTAGGGTATTATTTTGTTTTTTGTTGTTGTTTGTTCAACATTTATTTTTGGTTTTAATGTTGGCTTTTACTTTGTCTAGAAAGAGAGATAAATTAAAGGTATAGATTTATACCAATTCACTACAAATGGTTAGGTTTAGCCATATGTCAAAAGTGAAGAAAAACAAAAATGACAGATTGATGAGGAGGTTTAGAGAATAGGTATATAGATGGATATATATATATATATATATATATATATATATATATATATCTTCCTGTGGAGGAAATTCTAATTGATTGGGGGATAGATAATTAAGTAGCTATGGTGGTACAAATGGAGGTGACTTTGGATTGCCAATGGGATGTTCTATCTGGCCTGGTAACTCAAAGTATCCAACCAGCCACCCAGGCAGTAGATCATTTATAACTGGAGTTCTTTCAGCAAGATAAAAAGAGCCATGTCTTCCCTGGCATGGAGACCTCCAGATACAATTTTTTTCTTTGCTGTCATCTTCCTTAGTTGTGGCACCAAATGAAAAACAGGAACATAGAAAAATCAGGGTGCTGTTACAGGATTGTAATATATACTGCAAACCAGCAATCAGCATATGGTATTGTCTCTTTCTTGCTGGGAAACATTAGCCAGGCACCCGAGGAAAGGAAGGAAAGCTGATACTTTTTAATTTCTCTTAATGATGTACCCACAATACCTATATGCTTCCTGGGTCTGCAGCTTTGGGCTTTAACAGAGACCCTAGAACCCAGGGAGAAATTCTTTCAGAGGTGATTATAGCAATAGTAAGATGATGGGTCAATTAAAACTGCTCACTCTTCACAACCCCAGGAGTACCTAGTGAGTATCCTTGGTGGTCTGTTTGTCTGAGTAGTTTTTAGTGTAAGAAGTTAGGGTTTTCTCCCAGCAGCCTCCTGCTTTAGTAACTTCCTATGGCATCCCTGGTTGGTTGTTAATCATGGCATAGGTAAATACGTTGTGGGGACTAGTTATTTCTCTATGAGCTTAGCCAAGACACAGATACTCCAGCTTTCCAGTAACAATATAAAACCAAAAAAAAGGTAATAAATTACAAGTGTTTAAATTAGCCATATTGATTTTGGTTGTTTGCAACTGCTCAATAACTGATCAAACGATGAAAGCATGTGTTTCAGTCAACATTCTTACTGCTGTAATCCAAAACACCTGACAACACAACTTAAAGGAAGGAAGATGCATTTGCTCACAGTTCTGGAGATTTCAGGAGTTCAGTCCATGTTAGATCAAGTGAAGCTCATGTTAGGTAGAGCACAGGGCCTGGTAGTGGGAGGCGGTGGGAGGGGATGGCAAGCACTATCTTTGCTCTCACATCAGGGAGAATAGAAGTGAGAGAGAGAAAAAAAAAACAAGGGGATTCAAGGACACACTCACCACACCCCTAGTGACCCATCTCCTTCAGCCACACACACCCTGACTAGGTTACCACCCAACAAATCCATTATAATGGATTGGTCCACTGATAAGATTAGAATTCTCAAGATTTAATTATATCAACTCTGATTATCAGTACATGAGCTCTTTCAGGGGACATTCTATACTCAAACCATAATACACACTTGATAACATGTATCAAAATCCTTAAAATGTGTGCATCCCTGAACACATAATTCTCTTCTGGGAATTTATCCAAAGAAAATTAACGTACAAGTACATGAAATGCTTATGCACAATTTTTCTTCTAATTCAGAAAGTTTGGACCCAACTTCAATCATTAACAAATGAAGATTAATAAATAAACAAGGATAATCTATATGATCAAAATCATTCCAGAAATTTCAGAATATTTTATCTTTCAATAAAGAAGAAAAATCTCATGGAATGTAGAGTGAATATTTATTTATTAAAATACAGTCCACAAAGCATGCATCCTAGTATTTAAATTATCCACAAATGTTTAATTTTGTTCTTATATTTGATGGACAGAAGGAAGCATGAATAACCACCAAAATTACATAATGCTTTAATATAGCCTGCTAACTTTCTAGTTAAAAAGTGAAATATGTATTTTTTTGGTATTTATATTAGGGACTAAAGTCATACCTCACTTTTTGGTCACTACTTATTTTGCAAACACTTATTAAGTGCCAACCACATGCCATAAATACTATAAATGTCCAAGATAAAAAAGACACAGGTCTTCCATAAAAAGTATTTTGGTAGAATAGGAGAGCCTGAACCTAATGGTTAAATTTTAAAAGTTAATTCTCAACCCAACAGGGCTCTTTCCTGATTCTCATCCTTGGTATCTATTAGCTATCTTATGAGGAAGTTGCCAATGATTTGTGCCACAGTCCAACCATCGTATATGACAAGTGCCTTAAATAATATTCCTCTGCCACACCTCAGATCCAGAGGTGTCATCACATAAGAATTTGAAATATTTCCCTGATCTTTAGTCTTTTTTTTTTTTTTTTTTTTTTTTGCAGGTCTGGAGATGGAACCCAGGGACATTCTAGGTCCGAGCTACACTCCCTGCCCTATTTTTTATTCTTTATTTTGAAACAGGGTCTCACAAAGTTGCGGAGGGCCTTATTGAGTAGCTGAGGCTGTCTGCGAACCATGATCCTCCTGTCTCAGCCTCCTGAATGCTGGGATTACAAACATACGCCACCACGCCCATCTAGTCTTTCTTTTTATAGCTCAAGATTTTATTAACACATTTATCCTCTTCTATCCTCATCTTATCTAACTCCAAAAGTGACTGCCTTGGTGAAGAGTAAACAATCTGTGGCCTGTCCTGAGTTGTATGTCCTTGGCCCAGGCAAGTTCATTTTTACTGACTAAAATCTTCATTGTTGTATTCCATGACACACACTCTTGATTTCCTGGCATGCCATAAGCTGACCTTAGAGACACTTAACTCTACCTTCCCACTGGATGGAATTGAGGACCAGTATAAATGAGCCTTTCTTGACCCAATAACAATGTTTAAGTATCAAAAACTTTCTGGGCCAGATTTGCTTAGTTGTTAATTCACAACCATCTATTTATGAGATGACTTAATGTCACTCATTGTGTAATTGGATTTTAAAAACGCAACACTCGGTGGTTGGAATGTATCAGGGAAGTCAGTAGTACAATTGATACATGCTTTCTCACATGAATTTGGGGGGTTTAGTAAATAAAAGGTATTTCCTCTGCATTCATAGCTCCATTTTCTTCAAAAAGGCAGCAAATCAGTCTATTTTTCACCAAGACTGAACCCAGCCCTATCCAAGACATGATCCTTAAGCTCAAAGACTCCCTAGTAGAGTGAAGAGGAAGGAGAGGAGGAAAATTCAAGCACTGGATAGAATTATTAAATTTTAGGCTACAGAGGCTCAATCTAGATGACAAACAAAGATAGAGCTGGGAAGATGAGGAGAGAGAGTGAGAAATCAATAAGGACTGGAAGGAAATGAAACTGAAGAATGGCTCAGAAATAGATGGGCAAAAAGAGAAGGGTAAATATCCCAGGTAGAGAGAGGCGGCAGCCTCAGGTTGTTCAGAGAGATCAGGGTGGGGCAGGAAGTAGGTAAACAAGTTCTTTAAGACTTTCCTCATGGTAAAATAGAGGGCTAAAGTTATACTCTTTTAGTATTTGTTATTACTTCATAGTAATGGTTGCATTTGGGGAATGGAATTATTAAACTTGATGTCTTGGAGAGGATGCTGTTTGACTCTGGGTAATGTGTGGTGGGGAGCACACAGAAGCTTTCTGTGCCCCATAGTTCATATTGTCTAGCCAGTTACATATGTACATTTTAGTTATAATTGCTTAGTATTAAAGGGTAAATTATAATGCCCAAAATATGTTATAAGTAGGAAAATACTCCCTATATAATTGTCATTTTGTTAGTTTTTAGGAAGAGCTCTTTTCTGGGATGACCTTTGTTAATCTGTGTCTTGGAGCTAGGGGAGGTCTTATACTTACTACATGTTACTGGGATGGGGAAGAGGGAGATGAGGATGGTGTGGGGAAGAGTTCATTGTTAGTATCTCTGTACCTGGAATACAGTTTTAGATTCTTACCATAAGTTTCTGTGTGTATTTTTGGTACGTGCTTGTGTTCATTGTGCACAAAGTTCCTATTTATGTCTTAACACCTTAACTTCATAGATGTCCCAAAGTGACAGTGTATGGTAATAAGTAGAGCTTGATAAATTAGCCAATTTGAAAATACCTTTTTGTTATAATTGTTAAGAAGGTGCACCTTGGGCATGGAATCGTCACACCTCTGGGCAGTGTGTCAGGGCTTGTTCATCCCGCTGGCAGCAGAGTGGCAGAAGGAGGTGCACAGAGGTGGAGCAAGTGTTTCTCAGATTTACATTTTTATTTTGTTGTGAGCCATTGGTGTGTGTGTGCATCTTCTGTGCTGTTACATAGTACCACCTTAATTCACTGGGAACATACTTTGAAGTTAATATTTTAATATTAATATTTTAGTAATCTGATAACTCTTAGAAACATGCTGGTATACTCTTGCTTTATATCTACTTTTAAATCGAGCATTAAGGGAATGCAGTATTTTACTCAACTCTGCCAGTATGTCTCTCCAGTGGCCTGCTGCTCTATCTTCAGAAATGTTTTCGTCCCAAGAAAGGCAGGATTACAGTTACTTTTTTAACAGGTTGAGTTGGTGTACTATATCCTTGGTTATTAAAAATACTCTTGTAACTTTGAGATTTTTTTAGTTGAATATTGACGTGTGGAAAAGCACAATACATACTATGATCTTGATCACACAAATGGCATGTCGTGTACGTGTACACAGGAGTGGAAGGCCGCAGCCAACCAAGCTGCTGGTGACTGGATGACTTTGTTCTTTGTTTCTTGTGTTTTTGTTTCCTGTAGTGCATATATAAACTTCAAAAAATAAAGGATATTTTATGAACCTTAAAAAAAAACAAGACTTTTCTCATCCAAGTTCACTTCACAAAAGCAGCCAGTGTGCAGTCATTATCCCAATCCCTGTACTTGATGGATTACACTTATCCTGATTAATCTTCATAGCAACACTTGGAAGTTGGTGTGAATGCAAGAAGAAACTGAGGCTTAAAGAGCCCCAGCAGTTTGGCCAAAGCGATCAACCAATAAGTGCTAAAGGCAGAACAGGTGAATGCGGCCCCTCGTCCTATCCTGGGATCTTTTGCCCTTTTTCACTGTCTTTTTAGTGGCAGCCTAGCTTTCCATGCCATGAAATCCAAATGGGGGAAAATGTGTTCTCAACTAATGTAGTTGAAATTAAAATGATGCTAATTCCACAGAAAGGTCCAGGCCCACTCATGTGATGGGAGCTGCCCACTGTCCAGATGACTCTTGGGCAGATGTTGCGGGAAACCCATCTGCTGATGAGGTGGCTGGTTCATTTTCTAGGGCTGAGCTGCTCCTCAGAGCTCACTAAGGAAGCTAGAATACAATAGCCTTGCATCTGTCTTCAGAGACTCATTTCCTCTCAACTTACAGGGGAAGAATGGCTCTTACTGCATCTCCCTGGCACTTCAGGAAGAACTCATTAATGATGGTGACTCTGGTCTATACTCTAGTAGGTATCCAGCTCTAAGGCTGATGTTTCTTAGGAACTCATTAGCAGAAGGAGCCTTGTCTCTCTCCACATGGGCCTCAGGAGGGAAAATAATATTGCATAGAGAAGATGTTGACAAGATTCAGAATTTTACCATGAAAAATACTATTATTCACCCCTCGAAACTCTAGGCTTCACCCTAAAAATCTGCAAAATGAAAAAGCCAAAGATGAATTGGTGAAATTTTAAATTCTAGCCATAAAACTTTCCAAAGCTAGGCACCTTAGAATGTAGCCAGGAGGTAGAAGGGTTTCCAGGAACCCAAGTACTGCCAAGAAAAGGGGTGGGGGGGACATCTGTAAGTGACTTGCTTATAGTGACAGAGACCAGAACCCATGCACAGCAAGGCCGGTGCCAGGCCTTTGAGGCCAGGATAGGAGCCTGCCATGCCGTGAGGCCTGTTCTGGGGCCAGCAAGGCCAGGATAGGACCCTGCCTTAAGGCAAGACTGGTGCTGGGGCCAGCGAGGCCGGGATCATAGCCTGCCATGAGGCAAGGCCAGTGCTGGGGCCTCCAAGGACGGGATTGGAGCCTGCCGAGGGGTGAGGCTGGTGCAGGGCCAGCAAGGCTGGGATCGGGATCAGAGCCTGCTGTGAGGCAAGGCTGGTGCTGGGACTCCCGAGGCCGGGATCTGAGCCTTCTGAGGGGTGAGGCCAGTGCTGGGGCCAGCAAGGCCAAGATCAGAGCCTTCCAGGTGGCCAGGCCAGTGCCGGGGCCTCCAAGAGTGGGATTGGAACTTACAATGTTGCATACACAGAGAAATATAACAGAAAATAAAAAATCAGATGCTTTCCCTAATATGCAAAAACTAGGAAGAAATGGGTAATAGGAGGAAATCCAGTTTAAGAAAGAGCCCTATGGAGGAGCAATTAAGGTGACCAATCAGAGGGGATGGGATGGAGGAAGATGGAATCTCTTTAAAGCACATGATGTATGTAAACAAATATATCAAATTTAATCACTAAATCAAGCATGGGATCGAGAGAGGGGGAGGGAATGGGATGGGGATTGGATAAAGGCTAATTGGATGATGTGTGCTTGTATACCCTCACAAGTCTTGTATTCCATTTAGATGTTTAACTACAATGCACCAATAAAAATATATTAAATTAAAAAAAACTTAGAATGTGGCTGAATGTTTTAACATTAATAAAATTAATTTTGGGGAAAAAAAACATGATGCATTCTTCTATTTTTCTAATTTTGCTCTCAACAGTCTGTTTTACTTACCACTGCCTACTCCCCCAAGAAGGATAGATCTTTTGCCTCTCTTCTTGACCTTCTAAATCCCCAGGGATAAGAACAGTCACTCACGTAAAGTAAGTGGTATAAAATATTCATGGTATAAATGAATGATGAACAGTGCTTTGGATGGGAACTAGCACAGTCCACGGCTGGGGAACAAAGACCTGGGTCCCAATCCTGAAGATATTCTTGCTGTCCCAATGGACAGAACTGGTCTAGTTGCGTGAAAACAGAGAGGGCAAAATCACTGCTCTCACAAAGTTTCAAGTAAGAGAGACAGGTTGCAGGCCTGCCCGTAAGACAAGCCTCCTTCAAGGTAACAGGGAGCAGGAACTTCTCAATAATTTCCTAAATCAACCTCATGAATATCATCAATGAGATTTGGTCTTCCAAGGAACTGAGCTCAGTTATAGTTAGGCAGATTGAAAACAGCAGTGTTTAAGGAAAGAATTTCTCATCTTTGGCTAGATTTCTCTGGTGAGAAGGGTAGCTGAGGCTGGAAGGGGTTTAAACCCTTGCTTGGGGTCACAAAGATTCCAACCAAGATCAATGGTTTCTCCTCCTCCTTCTTCTTCTCAGATCTTTACCTTTTGGGATCATCTCTACAACCACCCCTACAATGACTCTGGAACTGAAAGCTCAGCCCAGCCCAGCCCTGGGCTCTGCCGAATATTCAGCTCTCCCTGCACCCTGCTCCCTAGGGGGAAAAAAAAATCCCAGGAAGCTCAAACCACCAAGATTTTCCTGGAGGCTCGGCCACACCCTGCTCCAGGCAGGAAAAAAAAGGAGCTCATGGACAGGTAACCTCAGCATCTGTTGCTGACTAATTTTCTTACTCCCAAAAGAAAATTTGGTAAATGTAAGTTACAGGAAAACTAAAATTCTGCTTAGCCAAGGAGAAACCCCTTTGGCTTTTCTTCACTCTGACACACCTTGTTCAATGCAACAGGTGTGTTTCTTTAAAGAAAAGAAGAAGAATTAATTTTAAAACACACACACCAGTAATTTAAATTCACTAGAGAGTTAGCTATTTAGAGGAACCCTGTTGCAAATCCTTTCACAAACTGAAGAACATTTAAGTAATTACCCTCTAATTTATGTGCTCTGTGAGGTCAACTATTTAAATGTCTGGCTTTCTTAATTCGAGGCACACCCACATTTATAGAATATCTTTAGAACTCATTGTGGCTGGAAACGTATTTCTTTCTGTTCTTTAACAGAAAAAAAAAATCAGCATTTTGGCAAAATAGGCAGAAAATATCTATTATTCTGGCAACTGTTGAAACACTTGCCTATTGCAAAAAGAATTTGTGTAAAGAGATCAAGGCTTGATATGATCTAGAATCAAATTGTCTTATATTTAAGAACAGATTGTAAGCGCATACATTTTAAGTCCCTGGAATTTATATGCAAACTTTAAACCTCTGTAATTTATATTTAATCTAGTCAGAATTTATCTGGTGGCTAACCATGTGTTTATATTTCCCAGTAAACTTAAACAAGAAAGCTAACTATTATATCTATTAATAATAATGAGAGCCGGGCATGGTGGCTCAGGCTTGTAATCCCAGCACTTGGGAGGCTGAGACAGGAGAATCACACAGGTTCGAAGCCAGCCTCAGCTACTTAGTGAGGCTCTCAGCAACTTAGTGAGACCCTGTTTCCAAATAAAATATAAAATAGGTCTGGGAGTATAGCCCAGAGGTAGAAAAGCCCCGGGGTTCCACCCCTAGTACCACCAAATAACAATAATTAATAATAATAATAATAATAATAATAATAATAATAATAGTAGTAGTAGTAGTAGTAATAGTAGTAGAAAATACTGGAAATATTCTTAAAAGTATCTAACTAAGGTGAGCATAGTAGAACACACCTATAATCCCATTTGCTGGGGGATTGAGATAGGAGAATTACAGATTCAAGGCCAGCTTCAGCAACTTAGCAAGCACTGTTTCAAAAATTTAAAAAAAAAACTAAATTAAGCCCTAGCCCAGAAATAGAATGTTCCTATGTTCAATCTCTAGTAGAAAATACATGCATTAAACTAATGTATAAGAAAAACTAAGGTACAAATTGCTTAAGAAACAGTTCATTCGGGCTCATCAGAGTCGCAACTTGGGAAACACAAATTCAGGTGGCTGAGATGTGCTCCAGGGTCTTAACACTTCAAGGGCAAAATCACAAGTGGGGAGGGAGGTGGCACAGTTGTTAGTACACACAATGGAATTCTCGCAGCTGTAAAGAAAAACAAAATCATGTCATTCACAAGAAGATGGAAAGACCTGGAGAGCATTAGGTTAAGTGAGATCAGCCAAGCACAAAAAGAGAAGGGACATATGTTTTCTCTAATATCCCCAAACTAGGGAGTATTAGGGATACCAGAGGGACTCCAGATAATGGAGGGGAAACCTCAGCAAAGCCAGAATGGAAGGGTAGGAGACAAAGAGGGCTGAGGTTGATTAGTGGAGAAGCTACATTCAAATATGTGTAAAAGTATGAATGTAGCCAGGTCAACCTGGACACTCATTGTTGGGAGGAGGAAGGGGAAGTGGGGGGAGCACCAAGTACACTCTGAATGTATGCCATTCTCAATATGATACACATAAAAATAAATAAAAAAAGAATTTACACTGTCACAGGCAGAATAGCCATCTGTCTTATAAGAAAGAGATCAGGTAACTTAAAGAATATACATGGCAGGTATGGTGGTGCATTCCTGTAATCCCAGTATATGGGAGGTTGGGACAGAGAAACCACAGGTTCAACGACAGCATCAGCAACCTAGTGAGACCCTGTTTCAAAACAAAATAATAAGAAATAGGGCTGGAATATATGTAGCTCAGAGGTGGAATGCTAGATTCAACCCCTAGTACATCACAGAAAGAGAGAGAGGCGTGGGGGGAGAGAGAGAATGTTTTCAGAAGGGGGAGAGATGATATGAACAAAGAATTCCTTGGGAAAGGAAGCAAGGAATGAGCCTGTCTGCTCTCTATGAGATTTGAATGTCCCACTCTAATGAAAACTCTATCTCTCGGCCCTTAAACTACCCAGTTGCTATGGGTCCGAAGTTTATTTGGCAGTAGACATGGTTGAAGGTTGGTCTCTCCTGTCCTTTGGGGCTTAGTATTTTGTGGCACCTCAACCTGCCTTTATCTGTATGATTTTAATTTTCCCACACCAAAATTGTTCTTTATTTGATGGAAGCAAGCCTGCTGTGGCAGAATATACCAGAATTTGCACACCTAAAACAAAAAATATTATCTAAAATTGGCAATTTGGAAGATCTGCTTGGCTATCGATGCAACATGCTTGGAAAAAAATGATAACGCACCAGGGGGCAGCCTGCCAAGTTCTGAGAGCCAAGCCACAGGGAGCAGGACAGCTCATATTGCCCCTGAGAACTGGCTGAAGAGCAGAGGCCCTGGCCACTGGGCGAAGGCCACCATCATACACCTGCAGGAACTCCAAGCACTTGGTTCAGCATGAAGAGCTCCCCTCGAGTATAGTTCTGGGATGGCTTCTCACACATCTGGTCTGCCCCAGCCCCCAACTGTGCCCCAGCCCCGGTTACACTCTTCAATTCCATGGCTGGTCTAAATCCAGCCTAGGAAAAGGGATGGTTTTGACCTTTCCAAAATCACCCTGTCCCATATTCAGAAATAAATGAGTCCCAACAGCCTTCTCACCCTTATCTGCCACTAGAAGGCCAAAGACAATGGCCATCAACGACCCAGAACCTGCCCATGAGGCCCGGCATGGCAGTGTACACTTGTAATCCCAGCGCTTGGGAGGCTGAGACAGGAGGATCGCACAGGTTCAAAGTCAGCCTCAGCTACTTAGTGAGGCTCTCAGCAACTTAGTGAGACCCTGTTTCCAAATAAAGTATAAAATAGGTTTGGGAGTCTACCCCGGAGGTAGAAAAGCCTCTGGGTTCCACCCAGTACCACAGAAAAAAAAAAAAAAAAACCAAGAACCTGACCATGGTGTCAAGCAGATTCCCACCTTCTAGACTCCAGAACTGTGGGAAGGGGATTTCTGTTGTTAATGAGCCACCTCGGGTATGGGACTCTTTGAGCAGCTTTAATGGACTGAGACCGTCACTATCAACCACCATAGCTGATGGGTCTTTAGAGATCTAAACAGAAATACCATACAGCTATCCCTCTTTATCATAGCTTGCAGTATTTTTTCTTACTGGTGCCAAAAATGGTCTCAATATTTTTCACACACCCATTTCAATTGCTGGCCATCCCTGCATGTGCTTCTACCTCAAACCGTCCTACAGGTTAACATGTTGTAAGGATGCTCATTTCAACTGTTGCCAAATCTTTCCAATCAGCTCACTTCCTCAAGCCACACTGGACATCATTCCAAGCCTGGACATCATCCCAAGCCAAGCACGTGATTCTCAGATGGCGCTAAGCTTTGGCTGTTGTTTGTCCCCAAAGCTTCATATATTGGGAACTTGGTTCCCCCTGAATGACTATGTGGGAGCTGATGGAAACTCGAAGAATCGGAACCTAGAGGGAGGTCCTTATATTATCGGGGTTCTGCTTTAAGAAAGAAACAGTGGTCCCCTGGAGTGAGTTCTCAGGATAGGAGGCTGTTATAAAAGCCTGAGAACAATCTCTATATCTCTCTGGCTTCTTGGTTCTAGATATGATCCTTTGTCTCATGTGTCACCACCTGCCATAGAATCCTTGCCAGAGTAAGCAAAGTGCTGTTTGGACTTTCAGCCTCCAAACTTGTGAGCTAAACAAGCCTCTTTCCTTTCAACCTTTTTTCTTTCTAAAGTTAGCTTGCATTGGGTATTTCATTACAACAATGAAACAATGACAGAGAAAGTCTACTGATTGTCATTGAAACCCTCTCCTAATTCAGGTTTTAAAGTAGACTTGACTTAGACAATGATAAATCTGTCTTCAAAATCAGAAATACATGGAAGACTAAACAGAAATGCCATACAAATATCACTGTCTTTATCATCATAGCTTACAGTATTTTTTTCTTACTACTGCCAGGCTTTGCAAGAAGTCTTCTGTTTCCACACCTTATTCAACTATACAACACACAAAAAAAGAAGAAAAAAATAATAAACCTGGAATCTGTCTACAAAACACCCAAGTGTTGCTTTTCTTCTCCATATTTAATACCATTTAAAATCATACAGACACAATCTACTGAACAATGAATTTGTACACTCAGACATATCCTTGGATTATATTATGTCAATCAAATATGATGCATAGATCCAAAATGCAAGTCTTAAAATAATATGAAAAAGCAAAAAAAATGTAGAATTTTTTTTTCCAAAATGTCTTAATTTCTTGAGACTTTTAAAAGCCTTCGTACTTCTTGGCGGTTCTTCCCAATCTTGAACAAGTTAGTGGGAAGCCGATCTGAAAGGAGGGAGTGACATCTTCACTCTCCTGCATCAAGAACCTTCCTTCTTTTTGCTTCCACCACCATCAGGTAACCTAGGTAACTGCAGACAGGAATCAGATCCTCTGAGGAGTTGCCATCAACCTGGGTACACTATTGTTGCTTCTTGAACTTAGCCTAGGATGTATAATTTCATAAAATTTACCAAATGCAGCAATGAATAAAGTAGGAGCCATCTTTGCCACTGCATCATTGAGACAATTGAGTCTGAGCTCTGCCAAATCATAGATTGAAGTCCGCAAAAATGTCACGTGCCCCAAATGCGGAGGCTGTTCCCCCAGAATCTGTCACCCTTGAAGAAGAGCTCAGGAGAGAACCTCCACTGACCAGCTTTCTTCAGAATAATCTTGGCATGTTTTTCTCCCCATTTTCATATGAGAAGTTATACTTTCACTAAAAGGATGCTGTTAAGCAGTTATTACCTCCATTATTGACCTAATTTTTTTTTCAGAGCAAAGACACAAGAAGCTTCTATGCAGAATAAATGTTTACATTCCTCCTGACCACTATCATCATGTCAAATAACCAGTCTGACCAACCTTTCCTGAATGGATCTATATGTTCTGGTACTGAATACTGATTTCTTGTTAAATCCATCCCAGCTAAGCCTAGGAATTTCTCTTGCTTCTATGCAAAAAAAAAAAAAAAAAAAAAAAAAAAAAGGTGGGAGATTTTCCCTTTAATTACTATGCATGAACCCTGATAGCCACATCTTATTTTAGTGAAACAAGTTGATTTTAAGATCAGTGAAGTATTTTCCTCTCTCATCTGGTAGTTTGGGGTGGAGAGGCAGGCGGTTCTTCTGCAGTCGTTAAAAGACTATAATGGTGTGAATGCATTCCCCAAAGCTCATGTGTAGAAAACTTACTCCCCAAGATCATATGTTAATGGTAGATGTTAAAGGTGGGATCTTTAGAAAGCAACTAGAATGAAATGAGGTAATGAGGGTGGCCCCCACCCAAATTGGCCTTAGTGGCTTTATTAGAAGAGGAAATAAGAGCTGGTCTGCAAGTTCTCTCACTGTGTGATGCCCTCCGCCATGCTATGAGGCTGCAGAAAGACCCTCACCAGAAGCCACACCATGCTTTTGGACTTCATAGCCTCCAGATCCGTGAGCCAAATAAACTTCCATTTTTAATAAATTACTCACCCACTCTCGGGTAATTTGTTATAGCAGCAGAAAATGGACTAAGAGACTTTGGCAGCTTCTATCCAATTTCTTCACCTGTTTGCTCAAAGCCAGCCCTAGGCTGTTCTGTATTTTGACACCCACCAAGGAGAAAGACCATGTGTTAGGACTTGGCCTACAAATGCCCCCACCAGCTTCTCTCATCCCCTTTGTCAGGAGTTTAGACAAGCATCTGCAAGAGACTCTTGAAACATGGTCCCCAGCTGAAAAGCCACATGCCAGGCTACATTAGATTATTACACTGAAGATTGGGAAGTAGATCTGGTGGACAGCCAACCATCTTCCCACAAGGACATATCTACAATGCTTACGTTCACGATACGACAGAAGCTTAAGTCTACACCTCATACAAGAAGGGATGAATTAAAGTGGAGCTCGTACACAATAAATAAAATGCCATTTGCCTAAGGATCAGATTGTGAGCCCGAGCTTTCTGTTTTACTTAGAACAACTTGCTAAGGATGAAAGGCCACAACACTTCCTTAAACACATGGGGACGAGACTTCCCTAAGAAGAGTACTGAGAGATAAGAAGAAAATATTTCCCTGTGATTCTCTGTGACTCTGAGGGTCAAGGACATACCCCGGATGGCTCCAGATTTGAAAGTGATGCCGAGTTGGAAATCAAAACAAAAATCTAAGGCTCTCCAAGGCAAAACAGAAGGGCCTTCCTTAGACACACATATGGTTTCCATCTCTAGCTGAAAGAGCTGGGATCTAAACGAAGTTTCAGAGCACATATGCATTTTCATAAATAGAATTAGGTATGTCAGGATACCTTCCAACCCAGAAGTTTAGCAATGTCCTTTACACCACTGAAGATCTGCTTCTCTGAAATCCAGTCTTTGCTAAAGTTTCCTGGCTGGTCTTGGATCCTCATGAAATTCGGTTTTCACACATGTTGGGGAAGCTTTAAAGACGTGCTTTGTGAGAAATCTAATGAGAATGCCAGAATTTTTGTTTGGGGGTTAAGGGTATAAAAAACGAAGCCATTCCTAACTTGAATTATTTGAAAAGTGTCATGACAACTTGATTTGGGGAAACTGACCTTTCAGTAAAATGCGCATTCTGTTTCAAGAGCTTGACCATTGGGGATGGTACTAATCACAGTTATAACCAATACCTAGCTGTGTTCTCTAGAGCCCACTGTTAACGATGCGGTGCCCAGCCCCCTCTCTAGACCATAAACTTCAAAATATAGGAGAGAGTTTGAAAAGCGTGGCTCTGACACGAGACACCAGTTGTCCCCGTTTGCTCCAAATTTATTGGTCAGCTCTCAAGTTTATGAAGGCAGAAACAAACACCGGGGAAGGTCCCTGTGGAGGGTTCCATATACAGAAATTTAATCCTCTGCCTATTTCACTCCATAAGACTTGCTATATCTTCACACATTGTTTCCAAAAAGGCTGTGTCTGAGGTGGGAGGGTTTCAAGGGCTTGCTTTTCAATTACGTTTGGATCGAGATCAACTGACTTTTTTCCCCAAACTCATGATGTAGTTCTTTTAATTGCTATGGTTCTGGGGAAGAAAAAAGAAGAGGGAAAGTAGCCAAATTGGTACAGTGACCCAAACTTTTCATTCAAATAGATGTCTGCCCAACCAGCACTAAATAAATAGAATAGTAACTTAAATCATTCATGAAAGGAGCTCCATTTGAAGTGTCTCAAAATAACCCTAGAAGCTGCACAAAATCCAAGGGTTTTTTTTTTTTTCTGAGAATTTCCAACCTGCTTCTTTGCTTGATAGTAGTGTGGATGAATTAATCTATTTTGGTAGGAGACGGCTGGAAGGCGGCCAGTGCTCAAGCCTCGTGGCTAAATTGCTTCATCTGTGTCTTCAAGAGACCGAGAGAGTGAAATTGCCAGGTGAGTTCAGGACAATTTCAAACGCATCACTGAAGTGTGGTGAAGGGTCTACCAATATGCATGTTCTCCTGGTAGCTCAGATTATATGATTCACAGCATTTGATAATTGCAAGCAACCTTAATCCACCTTTATAACTAGTTAATGAAAAGAAGCTTCACAGAGGAGAGTATCCCGCCTGAGTTTACCTTTTGAGAACTATTCCCAAATTCCTTCCTTATCCTATAACTTGGTAACAAATGCTAATATTTATCTGGCGGAAAGCTAGATATGGGAATCTTGAGACCACACAGTCAGTGCTAGAATAATTTTAGCTTCTAATCAAATAGTCAAAAAGCTGATTGGGAGCCACAGAAGTAGGAAACGTGGCCAACACAAGATCTCACCAACGGAAGAGGAAATTCTCCAGAAGGAACAAGCCCAAGCACAGGCAGCTACTCTTCTGAGATGGTTTAAGAAGAGTCTACCTGGAAAACATCTTGGAAAACCAAAGAAGACTCATCACTAAGATAAGGAGACATCGGTCGCCCATTCACCCGAAAAATGGGTATCATGGCCCCAGGTATAAACCCTGGACCAATAGCCTGCTAGAGATGGGATACTGAGCACATTTAAAAGTGCCTGAAGCTCCAAGTCAAAACACACCTGTTGCTGCCTGAGAGGTGTCAAACAAAGGAGGGCCCTCTTTGTCTTTGAAAATGAAACGCTGAGAATCATGTTGGAAATCCAGCAGTTATTCAAGACCTCTGACTCCCTGGTTGGGAGTATTAGAAGCAAAATTTTCGTTTAACAAAGTACGGTACGCCCATCTTCATCCCTGTGAGTTTTGTTTTTTCAATATGAAAGTTCTTTTTATGTGTGTGGTACTATGGATAGAACCCAGAGGCATTCTACCTCTGAGCTACATCCCCAGTCCTATTTTGTATTCTTTATTTTGAAACAAGGTCTCACTGCCTTGCAAAGGGCCTCACTAAGTAGTAGCTGAGGCTGTCCTCAAACGGGATCCTCCTGTCTCAGCTTTCTAACTGCTGGGATTACAAGCATGCACTACCATGCCCGGCTCTAAAAGAACTTTTTAGAAGCCACACAGGGTGATGCACAGAAGCAAAATTTCTCACAGGCACCTTTGCTAGTCATCTGGTTTTTCATCACGAGCCTCCTAGGTGGACAGCTGCAATTCTGTGGCTGGGGTGTCCAGATATGAGTAGACTGTGACAGTCTGTGAGTTTTGCTGGAAAAGACAATATTAACAGAGATATGGGTATTCTTTCTTCGAGACCAGAATTAGTTTTTAGACAATAGTCTCTACTTACTGATTGACACATTCACCACTAACTCACAGTCACCACTAGATCCATAGATTTTCATTCCAAGCTTTTTGAGACACAGTCTTTGGCACTCTGAGCTTGCAAGAGCAGAAGATGGGGGCTATCTGTGTCTGCATCCTCTCTGGCCTAGCCGTACCCTCTCCTCCTTCTGCAGCCCTCGGTCCCACTTTGCAAATATTCAGAACAGGTTCAGACTCTAACAGCATGGACAGAGAGTATCCTCCAGGGGTTTTCCAGCCCGGTGTGATGTGCACTTAATTGTTATGTTTGGTGATTACTAATGGAGGCAGAGCCTGAGCTTCTAGGCCGTTTCACAAGGCAGAAGGGAGCATATGGATTCCGCACTGCGCTTTCCTTTTAACTAACCTGCGGGAGCGCCGGGTCGAGCCGAGCTGTTCCAGGACAGCATATCAATGAGGCAAGCCCAGGCATCAGGGGGGTTTCAGGAAAGTGTCCTAATAATGCTTCTCTCCAATTCTGTCTGTCGGTGTTTCTGTTCAGTACACAGTACCTTATTGCCCAGTCTCTTTGAAATGATCATCACTTAAGAAAATAAACAATCGAAATGAGTGAATAAAAAAAAGAAAAATCAACTTATTCTTCTCATTCCAGAATACTCCATGACCTCCGAGCCCTTGGAATCTACTAGACAGGAGTCTCCCAGTGGAAGAACTGAGTAAAACCCATATAAATTCTACGTTATCTTTATTTGTCGGACACATTATGCTCTGCTCTCATAACAAATAAAGGTCCAATGTTCAGAAACTCAACCTAATAGAACTTTATAGCTCACTCTTGCAAAGGCCAATGAAGCTTAGCGGGGCTCTCCTCCATCTGCTGTCTCAGATCCAAGCTCTTTCCTCTTTTATTTATTTATTTTTCTTGGTACTTAGGATGGAACCCTTTGAGCTACACCCCACTAGCTCTTTCTTAATTGTTTTTTTTTTTTTTTTTTTTAACAATTTTTTTATTGAACATAAATAGTATACATTTACACTATATTTGGTGCCCTCTCCCCCCGCCCCCGTTTTCTCCCCCCCCACCACCAATGGTTGGCCAGGTTAACCATGTCTTATTCATAATTTTACACATGTTCAGGTGAAGATGCTCCTTAATCAAGATCGGCCTTTCTCCTCTCCTATCTTTCCATTAAAACTTAGCTAGTATTTCCCCTCTAATATCTGGGGTCCTACTGGTAACCTTAGTGTTTTCTAGTTTGGGCATATTAGAGGAAACATGTGTATCTTCTCCTTCTGTGCTTGGCTGATTCTTTGCTGGGGTTCTTAATTGTTTTTAAACAATGTCTTACTAAGTTACTGAGACTGGCCTCGAACCTGCCATCCTCCTACAAGAGGGACTGAGTTCTCCTAAGGCTGTTGAATGAAGATTCCAGGCAGATTCTCAGGGCTAGAGCCCAGCAGGCAACTGGCTGTCTTGCAAAAATGGCCTGGACCCTCTTAGATGTAGACTGCTGAAGCCTAATAGCCCAGCCACAGGGAAAGGAGGATGGCCGGGAGAAGGAGCTCCTTTTACATGGCTCGTTGTGGTGTTTTAACCTCATATCTGCTGAACACCTACAATGAAGCATGCTGACTCTCAAAGAACTCACATCATCTGAGAATTTCGGCTAGTTTCTTCCCTCTCACCACCATCCCCACCCATGCACCTTTCTAACTAGGACCCAGGGAAGTGTGCCTTCCCTAAAAGAATCAGCACAGTGCCCAGCCTACACTTAACAACTCCATTTCCTACCTTGGCAGGTGCGGCTGGTGCCAGAGACCATACAGGAAAAAAGAAGAGTCCATGTGGGGCAATGATTAGGACATACAGGCATGTTCCTGTGTCACTTCTCATCTCTGTAAAGAGCACACATCTCCCAGAGCAGTATGGCTAAATAAGGGGGAAAAAATAAGAAACTGAGTGTAAGCACTAGTGTATAGTAAGACTCTGTGCATGCTAGCTGTTATCATAGCTACTGTCCTCTGTGAATGTAGATGGTTACAGTATGGATCTGCAGGGCTTCCCAAAGGCCCAAGTATTAAACATAGGTCCTCTCTAGTGCACCAATAAAATAAATTTTAAAAATAATAGAATAAAATAGGTCATCGTTGGCAATTTTGAGCACTGGTGGAAGCTTGAAGAGGTGAGACCTAGCAGAAAGATGATAGTTCATTGGAAGTGTGCTCTTGAGGAGGATATGACGACCTTGACCCCTCCTCTTTCTCTTTCTTCTCTTCCTGACTGCTATGAGGTGAGCGGGTTGGCTTTACCATGTTCTCCAGGCCATGAAGTGTGGCCAAAGGCAATGGAGCCAGCCACCCATAGACTAACATCTGAAACCATGAGCCAATTCAAACCTTTCCTCTTCATAAGCTGATTATCTCCGGTATTTTGTGAGAATGAGAGAAAGCTGATTACCATATAGATAACAGGAAAAAAATAAAGATGGCATCTTGTAGACACATCACCATGATACAGCTAGGCTTGGTTGGTAAATAGCAGAGAGAATAAGAACCAGCTGCAGAAACCTTCCGAAGACTTAGAGAAGGCCACAGCATGAGAAGGTCGGTCTACTTGACTGGGCTTCGGTGAAAAACTCAACATCTGTTGAGACATTTTAGGGATCCACTAAGTGGACTAGGGATATGGAAAGGCAGGGAAAGCAGAGACAATCCCCCCAACCTCAAGAATTGCATAAACAGCAGAGGCCATCAGCAGTGACCAGTACATTCTCTGTTTCTT
Organism: Muscardinus avellanarius; assembly: GCF_963383645.1. Taxonomy (NCBI): domain Eukaryota; kingdom Metazoa; phylum Chordata; class Mammalia; order Rodentia; family Gliridae; genus Muscardinus; species Muscardinus avellanarius. Next base: position 81,984,178 of record NC_137801.1, on the reverse strand, counting down.
CCATAGTGCTGTTTTGTAGGCACGAGTCAACAGGAGAGGTATGGTTATGAAATGAGGCCTGGCCAATGAGATACAAGTGAAAATATTGTAATGCAGCTTCTGGATCTTTCTTTAGGAAACAGTAGGATTGTTCCTTTCTTGGCAATCCTTCTTTCTTAGATAGGAATGCAGGTGTGATGGATGGCACCAGAGCAATTGTCTTAGACCAAGAGGTGTTCTTTGGCTTGGAAGCCCACATAGAACCACAAAAAAAGAAGAATATACAGCTGATAGACATCAAAGGAGTGTGATGTGTGAAACAAGAAAGTCCTCATTACTCAGAAGAGAGAGAGAGAAAATAAAAAGAAGAATACAGGGTGGGACCGGCAGCACTCTTCACCTTCTATATCTAGATTTTTATATAAAAAAAACTGGGTGTGGTGGTGCATGCTTGTAATCCCAGTACTTGGAAGGCTGAGATAGGAGGATCATGGTTCACCCAGGACAGGCTCAACTACTTAGTGAGGCCCTCTGCAACTTAATGAGACCTTTTCTCAAAGTAAAGAAGACAAAAAATAGGGCTGGAGGCATAGCTTGGAGATGGAATGCCCCTGGATTCCATCCCCAGTACTGCAAAAAGAAAAAGATAGAAAGAGAAAGAGAGAAAAAAAAAAACTCTCTGTCTTGCTGGAGCTATTATTATTCTGGATCTCATTTTACACACAGTCTAACTCAATCCTCAAAGGTACTAACTTACTCTACCAGTGTGGCCATTGATGACATTCCCACTTACTGGCCTGGCTGTTCATTATATTTCTATTCAATTGTGCTGGGACGCTAGCATTTATTATAGCATTAATCTCATTTTAACAGTGCTATAATCTCTCTCCCATTTATGTGTTCTTCAAAATGAAGATGGAATATCAGTCCTGCTGTGGTCCATCTTACCTGGATATAGGAATGGTTTTCACAGATCTGTTTTTAAAAGGGGGGGTGGGAGCAGCCTGGGAGAACCAAGAAGAAGCATCAACATTTTCCTGAGCAGTAGCTGTAGGAACACCTATCCCTTAGGATCATGTACCAAAAAAATAAATAAATAGTATTTGAAAAAAGCTGTGGCCTCCCTTCCTGAAAAGTAATCTTCAAATATGAGCACGGCCCTCTCTATTACTAAGACAGTGTTACTCTGTCTTCCTCTTGAGTGAGCATCAATTTGCAAACATCACCAAACTCAGGATGGCCCCTTAGAGTGGTCAGATCGGCAGCAGCCACCTGGCACATTCAGACAGCTCCTGAGCCACAAGCACCGGGTCCGGGAGGTGCCAGCCGCTGGTGCACAGGATGGTACTACCTTACCAGGCAGAGGAGGAGAAAGGAAGGGAGGAATCCCAGCCGGCATCCTAAAGCCACCCTGCTTCATGACTACTGCAAGTCACCGGACCAGGGTCAAGCTACGGCCCTCCTCTAGGATGTCTGGTCCCTGCAGAGAGTTTGGGGCTGGGATTTCATCTCACCCCGATGTGGTTGGCAGGGATGTTTCTAACACCTTGTGCCTTCTGGCTGTTCTCTCGCCAGCCTTCACAGGTCTCATTTTCTGGAATCTTCATGGAAAGTAGGCAGGGATAAATCCTTCTGGGTCACCTAAGGAAACAGAGGCACTGAGAGTTGCCTTCTGCAACTTCAATATCTGCCATCCAGGAGTTAGGGAGATTCGAGAATCAGCTGGCCCAGGGGGAGGGGTGTATGGAAGCAGCTGAGAGAAGAGGCTGGCAGAGGCTTCCTGGGTCTCACCCTCCCTGGCCTCGGCCTCTTCCTTGAGTCCCACCCAATCCGGGACAGGCTGAGCGCCCAGTGGGCAGCCTCCACTCCTACACAGAGACCTGCAGCCTTGTACCTTCCCTCTAAGGGCCTAGAAATTTGAGTATCTATGTGTGTGTGTGTGGGGGGGGGGTACTGGGGATGGAACCCTGGGGCATTCTACCTCCAACCTACACTTCCATCCCTATTTTTTATTCTTTTATTTTGAAACAAGGTCTCACTGAGTTGCAGAGAGCCTCACTAAGTAGCTGAGGCTAGCCACAATCCCAGATCCTTCTATCTCAGCCTTCCAAATGCTGTGATTAGAAGCCTGTGAACCATGCCTGGCTTTTTTTTTTGGGGGGGAGGGGTGCTGGAGTCTGAACCCAAGAGCATTTTTACTTCTGAGCTCAGCCAAATGTCCAGTCCTATTTTGTTCTATTTTTTTATTTTATTTACTTATTTACTTATTTTTGCAAAACTGGGGGTAGAACCCAGTGGCATTCTACCTCTGAGCTACATCCCCAGCCCAATTTTTTATTCTTTATTTTGAAACAGGGTCTCACTAAGTTGCAGAGGGCCTCACTAAATAGCTGAGGCTGGCTGCGAACCATGATCTTCCTGCTTCATCCTCCCAAGTACTGGGATAACAAGCATGTGCCACCATGCCCGGCTCCTATTTTATTTTATTTATTTATTTTTTATTGGTGTTTTGTAGTCATAAATCTTAATGCGATAAAAGATGGTGGAGACATACATGCACACATCACCCAATTAGCCCTGACCCAATCTCCACTCCAGTCCCTTCCCCTCCCTCCTTCCCATTCTTGGCTTAGTGTTTGACTTTGATATGTAAAACTGTAGGATATGTACAAAATGGAATTTTACTCAGCCATAAAGAAAAACACAGTTATATCATTTACAGGGAAATGGATGGAATTGGAGGACATTATGCTAAGTGAGATTAGCCAGTCACAAAAAAGTAAGAAATTGGATGCTTTCCCTAATATGCGAAACTAGGGAGAAAGTAGTAACAGGAGGAACTCTAGATGAAGAAGGAGATTGTACAGATACGCAAATAAGGCGACCTAACTGAGGGGATGGAAGAGGGGAAGAGGGAAACTCTATAAAGCACATGATGTCCTTAAACAAACATTCTATTTTATTTTGAAACAGGGTATCACTGAGTTGCAGAGGGCCTCACTAAATAGCTGAGGCTGGCTGCGAACCACGATCCTCCTGTCTCAGCCTCCCAGGTACTGGAATTACAAGCATGTGCCACCATGCTCAGCTTCTCTGCCTCTTATATTGGACAGGTGAACAGAAATCAGAAGCGTGTTCTTTAGAATTCCTTAGCCAAAGGGGCCAAGAAAGAGCCAGCTGAGAAATAAGTCAAGATTTGAGGGTGCTCGACTTAAGTCTTAGCCCCGAGCTGTGGAGTCCGCCAGGGGGCTGAGGGACATCGGAGCATAGGTTGTAGCACCGGGGCTGACCTGGGGGTGTTGTGGTCCTGCGCTAGTGTCTCAGCATTGTGGCTGCTCTTTACACATGGGCATCGATGTGCAACATGCATTTCGCTTCTCCTTCCTCTGTTGTGATTTCACTGCTGAAGAGTAGGGAGAGGTTAGGACACAGTTAATGAAGCAGAGTGACCCGCGCTGGGGTCAACCTGCCGGGGCAGAGGCGGCAGTAAATCAGCATCCCAGCTGCATGCACAAGCTGGCAGAAGGAAGGCCGACAGGGCTGAAGTCAGCCAAGCCAAGCAGCACCGCCACGCCTAGGCAGTGCTTTCTTTCCGAGAACCTAAACCTAGAATCGGTCTTTGAGACAGATGGACTTTCAGTTTCCCAAAACTGTAAAGCATAGAGGGATACCGTAACATGTAAAAAGAATGGATGTCCGTTGTGTCCTGCTCTTTATTTTTATTTTTTATTTTCTGCTTGCCAAAAAAAGAGTAAGAGGGGATAGATTCTTCTCATTGGATGAAGGGTGTGTTCTGTGTTCTTTAAAGTCTAATAATATTCTTGATTGCAAAACAGAACAACCAGACATCTCTCTCTCTCTCTCTCTCTCTCTCTCTCTCTCTCTCTCTCTCTCTCTCTCTCTCTCTCTCTCTCTCTCTCTCATATCTGAGCTTGTTTATGAGCGATATTTATTCTAATGTTAAGAAAGGAAATGCTCCAGGAATGGTGTCACATGCCTGTAATTCCTGTACTTGGCTAAGACAGGAGGATCTCAGGTTCCATGCCAGCCTCAGCAATAAACTGAGACCCACAGTAAGTTGGCGAGACATTATTTTAAAATAAAGAGTAAAGGGCACTGGGGGGTAGTTCAGAGGTATAATGCCCCTAGGTTCAATTCCCAGTCCAGAAGGAGGAGGAGGAGGAGGAGGAGGAGGAGGAGGAGGAGGAGGAAGAGGAAGAGGAAAGGAGAGGAACAGGAGGAGGAAGAGAGAAGGAGGAGGAGGAATCATCCATTGACCAGCCACTATGTACCAGTTGTTTATCAAAGCTCTTTAACTGTTGCCACAATATCTCTCTGAGTTGAATTTTATTGGAACCATTTTGCAGAAGGTGAAACCCAGTCCCAGGAAAGTAAAACACTCTTTTCAAAATTAGTGTTAGAATGAGAATTTGAAAGTATAAAGGATCAAAACCCCAGTCTCCCTCTTGCCATAGAATCTCCCCACCTCCTCACATCAGCATGGGCAGGAATCTTATATAGGGTAAAGGTACCACAGCCTGGCACAGCAGCACATTCCTCTAATCCCAGGACTTGGGAGGCTGAGACAGGAGGGTCACAGGTTTGAGATCAGCCTCTGTGGGGTAGTAAGACATTCAGCAATCTAGTGAGACACTATTTCTGAAAATAATAATAATAGTAATTAATAACAGTAATGGGGGAGCCAGGGGTGGTGGCACACGCTTGTAGTCTTAGCATTCAGGAGGCTGAGACAGGAGGATCACAATTCACAGACAGCCTCAGCTACTTAGTGAGGCTCTTTGCAACTCAGTGAGACCCTGTTTCAAAATAAAGACTAAAAAATAGGTCTGGGAGTATAGCTCAGAGGTAAAAATGCCCCTGGATACAAACCCAGTGCCCCCAAAACATAAAAGAATAAAGACTAAAAAAATAGGGCTGGAGGTGTAGCTTAGAAGTAGAATGCCTCTGGATTCCATCCCCAGTACCTCTAATAATAATAATAATAATAATAATAATAATAATAATAATAACAATAATAATAATAATAAGGGGGCTGGCAATGGGGCTTAGAGATAGAATGCTCCTGAGTTCAATCCCCAATACCCCCCCCCACACACACACACACACACACACACACCTAACTGGTCTTGAGGCAGTGTCTGAGAGTCATTAAATTCCTAGGGCAACACCTGTCTCCGGGTCTGAACTCAATCTGAACTGTTCTTGTTCCCACCTCATGCTTTCCGCTCAACACCCTACTCACCTGTATCTGAGAGCCCATAGCCCTGGAGCAGACAAAGGAGGGCAGGCGCTCCCAGAGCCCCACTCACCAGCGTCTCACGTCATCACCAGAGCTGAGACAGTACCCAAAGTCTTTCTGAATCCTAAAGTCCATCTTCCTCCCACTTCTCCACTCAGATCCCATCAACTTCAAGACAGGACACACCTTCACTGTGCTGTCTAGACTCCTTTATTCACTTGTTTTTTAAAAAATGGAGTTGAAGCTGGGCTTCATAGCTACGATCCCAGTATTTGGGAAGCTGAGACAGGAGGAGTGCAGGTTCAAGGACAGCCTCGGCAACTTTAGTGAGATTTTGTTTTAAGATTTTAAAAAGGGATGGGGCTGAGGATTTGGCTCAGAGGTAGAATTCCCCTGGGTTTTATCCCCAGTACCACAAAAATAAATAAATAAATAAAATGGAGTTGACCAAGTTTTGAGCTCTGCAGAAAAGAAGATGGACAGGCAGATTTGGGGCAGGTACCCCGTGGCAAAGAAGAGCGGCCAATGTATTGGGGCTGAGGCTACCAAAGGAATGCCAAGGTGTTTCATGTATAAAGTGAAGTCCAGAAAGGAAGAGTTGGTTAAAAGAAAAAAGAAAGGATTGGACCTTTCACGTGAAATATGAGCTCACAGACGTTCAAGAGTGGCCAGGTTACTAAATAATTAATCAAGAGCAGGCAGGTGGCAGTTTGAAATGTAAATGGGTTGGAGGAAGGTAGGAAGCTGTCATCCAGAGGCCAAGGATGCGTGTGGAATGGTGAATGGCCGCTGCACCTGCTCCAGGGGAAGGGGCAGCTCCCGGGCGAAGGCAGGCTGCCCAACAGAGGGCCCCAGAGACCCTGGCTCCTGCCTCTGACCTGCGGTCCACTTTCTTGTCCCTGTCCCCAAAGAGATGTTCAAAAGCAAGGAAGAGCTTGCTGAGCTGAGAGCGGGGCGTGTTACCTAGCCACTACCTGACACCTCTTCCCCTTATGTTTTTCTGTTTTTCAGAAAAGGAAAAAAAGAAAGGCATCTTTTGTCTCTCCTCCCTCCCTCTTTCTTCTCAGAGTCTCTGGGGCTCTTCCTGCAAGCAGTTCTGTGCGACTCGAAGGCAGAGAACAGTCGCAAGCCAAGGAATGGAAAAGAGATTGACAACCGGGGAAAGGGGGCAGGTGAGAAAGACATAGTTAGCTTATCAAACAGGAAAACACTGAAGCTTAAGAAACAAATGAACCCCGGGCGTGGTGGCGCGTGCTTGTAATCCCGGTACTTGGGAGGCTGAGACGGGAGGATCGCAGGTTCGCGGCCAGCCTCAGCTGCTTAGTAAGGCCCTCCGCAACTTAGTGAGACCCTGTTTCAAAATAAGGAAGACAACAATAGGGCTGGGGGTGTAGGTCAGAGGTAGAATGCCTCTGGGTGCCGTCTTAGTATCACCAAAAAAAAAAAAAAAAAGAATAAAATCTGCAAAAGTTAAGGTGTTTCTCCTCTTGACTCAACATTGATCAAAATCTTCTAGGCTAGAAAAAAACTATGACATCTTTGCATTGAAATCATGGCATCTTAGACCTGGGAGGCACACGCATGTCTGTAGAGCCTGGTATACAGTAGGTGCTAAATGTATATTAGTTCTTTTATTTCCCACCCTCTCTCTTCTCTTTCCTAATATGCCTTCCCATAAACAGGCTGCCCTTAAGTCTGATACCCCAGCAAGGCTGGGGGTGGGGGGCTGGGGATTGAGCCCAGGGGCATTCTTTCTCCAAGCTACACCCCCAGCCATATTTTTTATTCCTTATTTTGGAAACAGGGTCTCACTAAGTTGCAGAGGGCCTCACTAAGTAGCTGAGGCTGGCCGTAAACCTGCGATCCTCCTGTCTCAGCCTCCCAAGTACCGGGATTACAAGTGTACGCCACCACGCCTGGCTTTAATTTGATGTAATCGCTTCTCTGGAAATGGAGACTGTGCTAGGGCCCCTTCGATGGGCTGTGTAGGTGGAGGACTGGGCCCACACCTGGCATGCACCCCAGCTATGCAGCAATAGCTGTTTCTGTTAGTCTAGACCAGACTCGGGAAGTAACACATGCCCCATAGAGCAGGAGCTTGGGCATGCTTGAAGAAACTCCCGATCCTTCTGGGCAGCAAAAGCACAGATTCCAGGCAGTCGGGGTGGCTGGGGAGGTGGGCTGGGCAGGCCACAAGGGAGCCAGGAGGACCAGGCACCTGCTGGTGTGTCCATGGAGGAAGAGGCAGGAAGACAGGCTGGTGGAGGAAGAGTAGGAGAAAGAGACTGTAATCGGCTCGGTGAGTTTGGAATGTAGGGACGCAGTGGATACATCAAAGGCCTGATGCCCATCGGTGTCAGCAGCTCCAAGATGCCTGTGGTTTTCTGCTTCTTTTCCCCACTGACAACCTCTCTCTCTTTTTCTTTCTCTCCCTCTGCTTTTTCCTCCCTTTCTCCCTTTTCAGGCCTCCCTCCCTTTCTTCTCTCCCATTCAGCGTTCTGATCTTCTTGGCCTTGGAAGAACCTCAGTACTGATAGGCGCCCTCCAAGAGTCTGCGCCCATCTTCCGGGGTGTCCGCAAGCCTGTGCTCCTCGTCTCCTTCACTCAGGGTGTGTGTGATTGGGAAGCCAGTTCAGGGAACAGGGTGGTGAGGCCGCGAAGAGGGAGCGTGGTTCCAAGTGATTCCAAGCGGGCATGGTGGCGCACGCTTGTAATCCCTGTGTTTGGGAGGCGAAGACAGGAGGACCGCACAGATTCGAAGCCAGCCTTGCTGGCATAAGAAACCCTGTTTCCAAATAAAATATAAAAAAATAGGTTTTGGAAGACTTCCGGGAAGATGGCGACCGAGAAAAGCGGGGCTTAAGAGCCCCGCTAACAACTAATCTCCATTACCACAAAATCAGCGCCTTTCATAGCCAGAAAACACCATCACCAGACAAACAAAAAAATCACCAGGCTCCAGAGAGAAAGCAGACTGAGAACAGAGCTCAGAGCCACAGAGGAGATACACCGGCCTCACGCCCGAGGCCGCGGCAGCAGCGCCATACTGCCGGCGGCAGCGGCGACTTCACAGGACGGCTACAGCAAGCCGAGGTGAGCCGCTGCGGAACAGCCAGGCGGGATTTCTCACCGCAGGTAAAATCTAAAGCTCCCAGTGGCTGAGCTCAGCACACGCTGCAGGGATTCAGAGTGGAAATCAAAACCAAGAAGAAATACGCCAGCCTCACAGCCAAGGGTGTAGCAGCGGCGCCATATTGCCACCGGCGGCAGCAGCAGAGAATTCACCAAATCCAGTACAGCTACATCTGCGTACTCAAGAACAGTGAGTCAAATTGCGGGCCACAGAGGAGAAATCCCAGTACTGTACTCCCTGGGACATGACCCAGTGGGGGAGGGGCGGTGGCAGAGATATCACACCATAGGAGAACGTGCAACCTGGTACCCCTTACAGTCTAAATCAGCCTCTATTGACTCTCTGGGTCGGAGACTCTGTGATACAACCCAGTAAAGGAGTAGTGGGGTCTGAGATACTACTGACTCAAGATCCAGAACACCTTAAGTGAAGTCATAGTGACCCAAGGGAAGAACCCAGAGAAGGCACAAACTTCCTAAATCATGGGAAAGAGGAATAATAATGGAGCAATGAATGCCCACAACCCCACAACATCAGAACCCGATAAAACAGAAAATCAGAGATTTCTAGAAGATCAAATCAGGAAAATAACTGTAGAAATAATAGAGGTGCTTCGAAAAGAACTCAGAGAGAGCCAAAAAGAGATAAAGGATGCAATTAATGAAGTAAAGGCCTCAATTCAAAGCACAAACAACCGATTAGACCACATGGAGAACAGAATCTCGCTCTCAGAAGATGATCATTCCAAAAATGAACGCATAGTTTCTAATCTAGGAAAAAATATCCGACAGCAGGAATCTGATATTGAAGAAATATGGGCCCATTTTAAGAGAGCTAACCTAAGAATAATTGGAATAGAGGAGGGAAAAGAAAGTGAAACCAAAGGGATCAACAATCTCTTCAAGGAAGTAATAGCAGAAACTTTTCCAAACATAGAGCAAGAGGTTGATACACAGGTCCAGGAAACTTATAGAACTCCCTTTAGACAGGATCGGAGAAGAGGATCCCCACGCCACATAATTGTCAAAATGACCAATGTGGAAGCCAAGCAGAGAATCTTAAAGGCAACAAAAACAAAGGGCCAAGTGACATTCAGAGGCAAACCAATTAGAATCACTCCAGACTTCCCAAACCAAGTCATGAGAGCCAGAAGGGCTTGGAGTAACATATTCCAAACTCTGAAAGAAAACAACTTCCAGCCAAAAATTTCCTACCCAGAAAAACTTTCTATCAAATTAGATGGAGAAACAAGAAGCTTCCATGACAAACAGAAACTGAAGGAATTTATGTCTTCAAGACCAGCACTAGAGAAAATACTCAAAGAGATTAACTACAAAGAAGAAATAGGTAACACACACCAGAACCAGAGAAACAAGAGTTTCCATCCAACAGACAACTAAGATTGGTTATCTGTGGAGATTCATTATTTATGTTAGTCTTTTACCTATCTCTAAATGGTATTGTTTGCCTTTATTGTTGTTAATTTTTAGGATTTCTAGTTGGAATATTAATATACCTTCAGATATAGCATTTGGAAATATTTTATCCCATTCTATTAATAACTGTTAACTCTATTTACATTGTCTTTGGATATACAATATTTTTTTTTATTTTTTAGAGAGTTTGTATACTCTTCTGTTGCCTGTGCCATTGAAATCATATCCAAGAAATCACTGCCAATTTCAATGTTGTGAGGTTTTATGACCCAGATTTTCTCCTAAAAGTTTATAGTCTTAAGATTTATATTTAGGTCTTTTATCTATTTTGAGTTCCTATTTGTATATGGGATTAGGTAAGGGTCCAACTTTATTCTTTTCCATGTAATTATTATGTTTCAACAATATTTAGTTAAAAGATTATTATTTCCACCACCAAATGTTCGTGGAAACCTTGTCAAAAATAACTTGACAATATAGGGAAGAATTTAGCTCTAGGCTTGTATTTAACTCCAATGGTTTATATATCTGCCTTTAGAATAGTACTACACTGTTTCAATTATTGTAGCTTTATATGGTTTGAAATCAGAAAATATATATCTTCTAGCTTTGTTCTTTTTCAAGATCGTTTTGGGTATCTAGAGTCGATTTTCCATATTAGGATAGATTTTTTTTCTGAAAAATAAATATATAAATATATGATAGTTTCACCTAAAAAAAATAGGAAAAAAATATTCTCTGGTAAGAAAGAAAGTAAAAAGAAATATTGAAATGTTATCTTTAAGTCATCAAAAGCTTGGTATCAGACAAATGAAACTGTTATGTGAGATTATCATTTTTAATTTTGGATAAATTGCTATAATACTAGCTGTCAACCACTAAGCCAAGCATGAGAGGGAGGGATGGGGAGAGAATGGGGTGGGGATCGGGTGGGGGCTGACTGGGCGTTGTGTGCATGTATGCCTACAAAAGTTTGTATCCCACTATGATGTATGAATACAGTGCACCAATAAAAAAAAAAGAAAGAAAGAAAAATAGGTTTTGGAGTGTAGCCTGGAGGTAGAAGGGTTCCATCCCCAGAGCTATATATATATATATATATATATATATATATATATATATATATATATATATTATCACCCAACTGGAAATCAACTGTTTACTTGGAATATTTAATTCCTTTCTGAAAAAGATCTCCTAAAAACCCTCCAAAGTCACCCAAAATAGATATATAAATAGGACATAGTGTTTTTTTCTCATAGGGTACAAATTGCTATTGTGCACACACACACAAACACACACACACATTGTTTCAAACTTAAGAACCTTGATGCCTTAAGATTCGGGGAGAGAATATTATATAACTCTTCAGTTTATGAACTCTTCCCTTTCAGCAATTTATTATTATTATTATTATTATTATTATTATTATTATTATTAGGATTTCTTTCTTATTTGGTATTGTATTGAATCCAGGAGCAGATTACCTCTGAGCCACAGCCCCAGCCCTATTTTGTTTTTCTTTTGTTGCTTGTTTTTGTTTTATTTGAAACAGGGTTTCACTAAGTTGCTGAGGCTGGGCTCGAACCTACGATACTCCTCTCTTAGCCTTCCAAGTACTGGGATTACAGAAATGTACTACCACATCGGGATTATGGTATAGATTTCTATAGGAAGAGGGTTTAGTTAATGATTTTCAATGTTTATAGGCCAGGACATCTAAAACTTCATGAGTTAAGAATGTCCACCACTTTACTATAAAATATACAAATGGAAACCTTATCGGTTAAGAAATACTGTTTTTGAAAAGTGGAAAGTTAATTTGTATTTTATCTAGAAAATACTTTCCAAATGGAGGAAAAATAATCCTACAGGCAAGAAACACTGAGCTTTTCACTAGATTACAGTGAAGGCTTATCGAGGAATCAGGTTGTTTGGGGGGGTGTGGTGTGTTCATTTCCCAAAGAACTGTGGATTTGCACGCAGAATATTGTAACCAGCTGTTCTTCATTTTCATCTAGTAGGCAGTGCAATGCTTACACTTAAAGGCTTAAACTTAAGCATGAAGGATTTAAGAGCAATAGGAAAAAAGGACTTCCCAGTGATGATTATTGGGACATTAGTACGCGTTGCCAAAGAGGGTCAGGCCGTTCTCCCCAGGATGTGGACTCACAGTTTTGTGCACACACAACTCTCTGCAGGGTCCTGGCCTCACTTCTTCTCCAGAGGAAAGAGCAAACACGAGGAGACAATTTCCCAAACTCAGCCATCCACACCTCTTTCCCAAGACCTCCTTGACTTTTCTGTGGACAGGATAATTTAGAGGTGTTACAAAGGCCAGCTCCACCGTTGGCCAGCTGTGGGGTCCTGAGCAAGTTACCCATTCTTTCCACTTTTCAGCCACACAGCAAACAGGACAACAGCCCCACATCCCTCCTAAGCTTATGATTAGGATAAAATCAGGATAAAAAGTGCCTGTCGGGGTGGAGCCTAGTTAAGTGCAGGTCAATTTCAGGAACTAAATGAAATGCACAGATTGATACAGCTATGGTTCCCACCCCCAAAAGACTGAAACTCTGAAGAGGTGTGAATAATAAATCTTGCAGGTCTTTGGGTCTAAATTACAGGGAGGGTCGCCATATATAATAAATGCATTAGCTTGTAAAAATAAGTCACTATAGTGCACTGCCTTTTGGGTGACAGAGGAGTTCACACCTAGTCCCTTCTGCTTGCACCCTTACTAGGAAAGGCCCTGGCGCACATTCATGCTGCAGGTCAAAGACCCTACTCCATGAGCTATACCCCTTGGTCACATTTCTGCAGAGAGAAAGCCTGCTACTCCTGTGTATCTTTCTGCTTGGGAAGGATGCCTTAGGACTCCAGGCTCACACAGCCAACTCAGATGCACGGACTGCTCGAAATGTCAGGTTGACAAGGCCAATCCTTGTCAACACAGACCCTTGGACAAACGTCCCCACCAAGTCCCTTTTTATATCCCTTTATTTATCTATTTTTACGGCGCTGAGGATCCAACTTGCTTTTTGAATGCGTTTCCTGTTTCTCTTCAATAACCCCGTAGCTAACAAACCACAAGCTACATTTAGGATGTAAACAAGATCTAGGTGTCTCTGGGCATCAGTTCTTCTACTTTTGAATGTGACTTAATATCAGGCTCATGTAATTATTCTGAGGCTGGCAGAATAGTAGAAGGTGGCAGGCATCTGTGCTAGGTGAACTCTTTTCATGGAGATAACTGAGAGCCAAGATGGTATCTGGAAGAGGACTCAGGGAGCATCACCCAGGGAAGGAGATCAGGGCCCAGAAGGGAGAGGCAGGTACTGTGGGCGCTCCACAGAGAGCCCCCTGATACCACATCCTGAAAAGCCCAGAGCTTGAGAAGAGGAGAGCAAAGACCGACCCTGTGTGGACCACTCGTCCTCTGTGGCCATGTTAGAGAACTGGCCACCCACCCCCAGACATCCTCTGAAATGACCGAATCCTCAGATTCCCCTCCTGTTCCCAGGACAGGTGTGACAGGCTGCTTGTACCACCCTCAGCCTCGCTCTGATCTGCGCACAGGAGTGGGTACCGGTGTCCCTGAGAGGATGCTGGAGAGCCTGCCTGGCGCTGGGGACCAGGACTACAGGAGCCAGCTCGGCAGGACCTTTCTGGGTTGGGTGAAAACATCTAATTCAGCACATTTGCTCACTATCATGGAAGGGGGTGTGTCCTCTTGAGTGAAGCTCAGCTGTTCCTCTCCACTTACCAGGGCTTCACTTACCATGGCTGTGACCCCCACAGCCCAGCCCAGGCTGCTCTCCACAGCCCAGGCTCCCAAGACCACCAACACCAACAGACTCACACCTTCCGAGCCCTCAGGAGCGCCAGGGACCCTCTGCACTCAGTCATGGACACCCTTACGGCGTCACAGGGAGGAGATGTTGTATCCCCACTTGAGGAGTCAGCAAGCTGAGGCTCAAAGGACTCCATCGTGGATAGACAGCTGGGCAGTGGCCAAGCAGTACCCTCGGCAGAGTGAGCCCAGCTCCATCTCCATCTGGTGTCCAAGGTCACTTAGAAGTTTTGAGTCCCTTCTGACTTCCCGGAGTTAGCTGCTGGGGGCTCTTCCTGTTCCCCTAAGGTGTCTTCTTTCCCTCCAGACTGAATTCCTTAGAGATAAAATTACCCAGTGTCCCCTGTGCTGATCGTCGAGTTGGTCCTTGAGAGACCTCGTGGCATGCATTAACGGTCAGCTTCATGAATGAAGAGATGGCGGGGAATGAAGGACGTGTGCGTGGTCACATCCTGTCTTTTTGTGACAGAGCTTGATTCCTTCGCCAGGCTCTGTTAGAAGTATCCTGGACATAGAATAATATCGGAACACAGTGAAAATTTCATCCTTTAAAGGTGGCGGCGTGCTGAGGATAAACGTAGTCTGCTTTTGTGGCCACTGTCGCTGTTGTTTACTATGTGGAATGGCACTGGGCTTGAATTTTAAACAGATGGGCTTGGGCTTCATTCATAATTTCCCTGATTTTAGGAAAAGTCATTGTCACAGAAGGGAACCTTGGCACTTGCCAACTGCCAGGGCCACAGCAGCTTCGGTCTTGGCACAGGTGGATGTATTTTCTTCACCAGGGGTCCTGTACTGTTGGTTCCTCGGCCGACGTGGGCGCAGGATGGAGCCAGGGCTCACCCTTCTGCGGGGGACATTGAGATTCCTGGGCATGGTACCAACTCAGCCATATGTCACCCCAGAAAGTAGCTGCTTTTTCCATATATGATCATAACTAATGTTGCAAAGCCTGTTTTGCCTGGATCCTTTTACGAAACCTATGCTAAACATGCTGTGTGCTTTTGCTCCGAATTTCTTCTTGGGATGAATGGCTCCGCTCACACGCCACCCGGGGGGACACACTCCTCTTCTGTTCGTCAGGACCGACGATTATTCCACAGGCTCCTTCCCAGCGCGTTATCGTTCTGTGGGGTGGTGTTCTGGCTCAGGAACGGGAGCTGATGGAAACAGGGTTCCTAATGGCCAAATACATCCTAATGTTCTCTTTTCAATTCTTTCTTTTTTTTCTGTCTTTACCTTTTCGGAAATGTTAATGTATTCCTGATGAATTCAGTGTGAAAAAAATATGTTTATCAGCTTAGGTTTAAGTTTTTTTTATTCATAATAAGAAGGGAGCTCTGGCACCGAAGTCGACCCTTGGGTCTGCCAGCTCTTGAGGACACGTGACCACGATGACCACAGGGCAGCGTCTGAGGAAGGTATTCGAGGCCAAAATAATAAGCAAGTGTGCTTGCAGCACGATGGGGCTTTGTTGGAGCCACGTGCTGGGGCCGAGGGAGGCGGGCTCTGGTAGCAGATAGCCTTGAAAGTTGTCATTTGGTAACTACATAAGTTGTGCCTTTATTTCGGGGCCAAATGGATGATAAGTTTGTCACTGTTAACAGGCGCTACTTCTTTGGATCAAAGCGTACTTTCTCTTGCAAAATCAAGCTACTCGGTTTCCCAAATGAATCTCCTCGTCTCCTCCACACGGTGAGATTGGAGGAACAAGTTCTAGCGCTCCCCAGCACAGAAGGGCGGCCACAGCTCACGGCAATTTATTATCTATTTTATAAAGATCCAGATAGAGAGGAGTTCGAAGGTTCCAAGGACAAAGAAATAATAATGGCTTTTAAGGAGACGGAAATGCCAATTGCCTATGATTTGATCATTATGCAATGTATCAAATTATCATACTGTACCCCAGAAGTATGTATAATTACTGTGTGTCAATAAAGTATTTTCTTGAAAAAAATATGGGAGCAAGGAGAGACAAGCCTAATATCCTTCTTCCCCACTCAATCTCTATTCTAAATTTGGGGGTGTTTCCATCCAACACCCCCAAACCCAGGGTGAATGTCCACATGCCCCTCGCCCGACCTGGCTACCATTTGTATTTCACACAAGTAAACCCACCCCAGTGGCGACGGCGCTGCCGCCCCTGGGAAATGACTACACATAAAAAGTCTGCAGATTTGTGAGCTTCAACCCATGCCCAGCTGGGGCTTTTAGTTTGTTGTGAAAGGGACTCTAGCAAGACACAGCTCTCTTCTGAGCACAAAGATGTGCTCAGGCACCAGGGAAAAAAAAATAATAAAGGAAGAATGCGTCTGAGAGTTCAGCAGCCCGGAGAGAGATGGAGGCTTGGGACAGCATCCTCTCTCCCAAGGCCAGAACCTGTGGACTGGGATCTGCTTCTCTCTACTGTAAACAGAGCTGCGCAGGAACCAGGAGACCCAGGAGTGGGTCCTGGCCACAGGGGCCCCTCAGCAGCTTCCAGGGTCTCTGCAGCAAACAGTGCTGGCTGCTCTGTGGTCAGATCGGGGACAGTAGCCCTCCAGTTGTTTGATTTCTAAACCTGTCTCCACCTCCCCCAAGGCTTCTGAGAGCTCTGGGTTTGCAAATCAACACAACATTTAATTAACTGCACATTAAAGTTTCCATCTTTCAAAGAAGGGAATTAGGGACAGTACATTTTCTGAAGCACTCATTAATGATAAAATGAATTCTAAAGCCTCCCGAGTTCAGGGTGGCTCTTACCATCCGAGGTGGTTGCCTGCCCTAATTTGGAGTTTGGGGCCCTTTGAATGAGCTGCAACCTTTAGGGCCAGCTTCTAGGCAAGCACTCTGAGAGCAAGTCCTGATTGTAGCCCATCCCAAGGTGCCCTGACTAATCTTTATAAGTTTTCAGATAATCACTCAAGAAATGTTTCAAATTACACCAAATTGCTAATCCTTTTTGTTAAAGATATAATGGGGCACTGTGGGTCACACCTATAATCCCATTTCAGTCTAGGAGGCTGTATTGGGGAGGCTGAGGCAAGAGGATCTCAGCTTGGAGACCAACCTCAGCCAATTTTTTTCCTCGAAGTAGGCAGTGACATCACATTACATCATAAGAATGGGGGGAGGAGGGACTCAATCATCAGATCCCCTAGCTTGGCTTTGGGTCACTGAAATGGTACGCCCTACCTTAGGGTGGAAGAAGAGATGGACGGAACAACTGAAGACAGTTCAGCCTCTTGAGCCTCATGGATCCAGCAGCACATTCTCCTGGATCATTGCTGGGTTTTACCAAAAGGGGGACTCAGGTAGGGAGCGCTGGGCAGCAAACACCTAGTGTGGAAATAGCTCATGGGAAGATCAAGGGAAATAGCAGGTGGCTTTTCCCCACTGACCCAACCACCCGATTGATGGGTCGTCCTCTTACTCAACCAACAATGACTGCCTGAGTGCCCGGGTATCTGGATTGTGCCTCTTCCTCAGGCTGCAAAAGGGGAGGCGGGTAAAGACTAAAGCAAACACTGCACCTGTGTCACTTGGGCTGCACAAGCAACGTGTGGCTGAAAGATGCGCCTTCCCATCCCTGGAGATCCTCAGATGCTGCTGCCCTCCTGCCCCTCTTCCTTCCTTCCCCCGTGCCCTCTCAGCAGTCTTCCCTGGAGCCACGTTCTGGGTTACACCATTACAGCCACTATAGAATGCTAGACACAGACTTGACTCTCAAAACCCCAATCTTTCAGGGATGTGTGAGCAGAATATTACAGGATAAGGACAGCGTGATAACTACTGGGGTCAGGTGGGCAAAAAAGATGAAGAGGTCAGAGAAGATGGTCCTGTTACCCAGCCCAGGGGGTACTGATGAACACTTTCTCAGAGGAGAAGCCAGGACCAACTTTCAAGCTGGCCCAGTAAGACTGACACTGAGTTAAACAGCCACTGTGGAGATCAGGGTGGAGGTTTCTCAGAAAACTGGGAATGACATCACGTTTGATCCAACTATGCCATGTCTGGGTATTTTTCCACAGGAACTGAACTCAGACGATTATAGCAATACATGTATAGCCATGTTTCCAACAGCATGACTCCCAAGAGCCAAATTCTGGAACCAGCCTAGATATCTATCAACAGATGGGTGGGTGACAAAACCGTGGTATAGACGCACAATGGAATTCTACTCAGCTGTGTAAAAGAACAAAATTATATCCTTTGCAGAAAAATGGATGAAATTAGAGAATGTCATGCTAAGTGAGATTAGCTGGTCTCAGAAAACAGTTATATGTTTTCTCTCTTATGTGGAAGCTAGAGAGAAATTGGATAACAAAAGCGACCTCAGAGAGAGGAGCAGAGACTCTAGTAGGGTGATAGAAGGGGCTTGGGGGAAGGAGAATTGATGAAGGCAGCAGTTAAAATTTTGCTATGTACATATATGAAACGGCCAACACCAATCTCAATGATATGTATGAGGAAGGGAAGGGAATAGGGTCAGATCCAGAGGGAAACACATCGTGTGTGTGTGTGTGTGTGTGTGTGTGTGTGTGTGTGTGTGTGTGTGTGTGTTTATCACCCTACACCTCATTAGGATGAATAATTACAGTGCACCAGTAAAAGTATATTTAGCCGGGGGCGGGGGTGCACACTTGTAATCTCAGTACTTGGGAGGCCGAGACAGGAGGATCGAGGGTTCATGGCTAGCCTCAGCAGCTTAGCAAAGCTCTCCACAACTTAACAAGACCCTGTTTTCAAATAAGAGAATAAAATAGGGCTGAGGGTTCTGCTCGGAGATTCCATCCCTATTGCCCAAAAAGAAAAGTATATTTTAAAATACAAAAACAAAGAAAGTTTAAGACTGGCTCCATAAGACCAGACCTATTTCATATTTTATATTTTATATTTTATTTTATTTGGAAATAGGATCTCACTAAGTTGCTAAAAAGCCTCACTAAGTAGCTGAGGCTGGTTTCAACCCTGCAAGATCTTCCTGTCTCAGTTTCCCAAGTCCTGGAATTACCATCATGCCTGGCTCATTTTCTTTAATTTTTTTTTTTTCAGTATTGAGGATTGAACCCAAGGGCAGTCTACCTCCAAGCTATATCCTCAGCCCTATATTTTATTCTTTTTTTTTTTTTCCTTGCAGTACTGGGGATTGAACCCAAGGGCATTCTACCTCCAAGCTACACCCCCAGCCCTATTTTTTATTCTTTATTTTTGAAACAGGGTCTCACTAAGTTGCAGAGGGCCTCACTAAGTACTTGAGGCTGGCCATAAACCTGTGACCCTCCTGTCTCTACCTCCCAAGTACTGGAATTGCAAGCATGCACCACCATGCCCGGCTTTGCTTTAACTTTCTAAAAGGGTGGGTAGTAAGTGTCTGGTTATTTTATTCTCATAACATGTCCTTAGGAGTCAGGGAATTGCCCCGTCCCACTAGCAGGAATCAGCCAATCCAATGAATACAAGCCACTCGGCCCCACAGATAGCATGATTCAACCCGGAGTGGTTAGCCAAATGCTTCCTACTGCAAAGTGTTGATGGGTGAGCTCCTTTCGCCTGGGCTGGGATGTAATCTGTGTTGCAATGGAATACTCTCCATTGTCAACGACAAAAGGTAGTATTTCCAATACTCCTGGAGAAAGAGCTTCAAAAGTTTCAGCTATATTATTATTATTATTATTATTATTATTATTATTATTACTATTACTATTAAACAAGGCATTTCAGCTTTATTTTGATGCAGCAGAAAAGTTTTGCATGCATCCTCGCATCCACTGTTGTGACAGCTGCATTTAATGAGTGCAAAATGATCAGAAAAACATCTCTGCTTCGAGTTGCCAGTTGGTGACAGGGGAGAGGTGATGCTGTAATGGGAACGGCGGAGGCGTGCACGCATCTGCAGAGGCAGGATTCCTGCCCGTCTGGCCTAAACCAGGTGGCTCGGTGCGTGGCCTCGAAACCAAATAAGACCTGCAGACCCACATCCCATGGGCCTCATCCTCAAACAGCAGGGCAAAGACCTCACCGGGCCACCTCAGGCTGTTCTGCAAGAGGTTCATCCAAAGTCAAGCTTTCCTTAACTTCCACCTATTTGTCTTACTGAGAGAAGATCTTTCTGCCTAATTTAACATAATTAGCAAATTCAGGAGAAAACCACAAAAAAAGCAAGCTAAGTAATTCATGTGTAAAGGCCTAAATCTGAAAATAAAGGACTTTCTTTAAATGTGATCGTGATGGATTGGTTTATTGTTCAGCAAATATTTACTGTCTGCCCCCGGACACAACCACGGATCCCCATGGAAAGTTCACTTTTCTGCTTGACGCTGGGACTTCCTTTGGCCAATGAAAGTTGCCTGGGCATAACCAGCTGCCTGTTTGGAGCCCAGGTTTTAAGGCATTGCTGTTGATACTCACCCCTCTGTGCCTTTCTACTTCAGCTTCAAAAAGATCAGCTAACTCTATGCCCTCGGATGGTCCGTGTTGAATGAGGATCCGGTGAAACAGGCTTGAACTATACCTGCAGCTTGAAGGCAGAGGCCAGGCCAGATCAACCAGTCCACAGCTGACCTGACGCCCAGAAAGCAGGAGCTGAAATGAGGGTTGATTCAAGTCACTGAGACTCGAGGTTGTTTGTTATTCAGCACCGCTGTGTTGTTTCCTAAGCGTTTGATAGAGATCGCCAACAATGTGCGCTTGATTATGTGCCAAAGAAATTACTCCAGCTGTGTGGAATGCCTCCTACAGCTCTGCGGACATGGAATGAGGGTGCTCTTGACTAAATATCTGTGTACCCTCAAAATTCATGTGTTGAAGTCCTAACCCCAGTGGACATACATACCTGGAGCTGGAGCCTTTGGGAAGTAAGTGGGGGTCAAGTTAGATCATGAAGCTCAGTCCCTCATTATGAGATTGGTGGCCTTATAAAAAGAAGAAAGGGCACAGTCAGGTGCTCGCTCTCTCTTTCTCTTTCTCTCTCTCTCTCTCTCTCTCTCTCTCTCTCTTTCTCTCTCTCTTCTTCTTCTCTCTCTTTTTCATCTTCTTTTCTCTCTCTCTTTCTCCCTCCTCCTCCTCCTCCTTCTTCTTCTCCTTCCTCCTTCCTCCTTTCTTCTCCCTCCTTCCCTCCCCTCCCTCCCTCCCCTCCCTTCCTCTCTCTCCTCTCTCTCTCTCTCTCTCTCTCTCTCTCTCTCTCTCTCTCTCTCTCTCTCTCTCTTTCTCTCTGCCATTTGAGGGTACAAATAGAAGAAATCCAGGTGAAAACCAGGAAGAGCCCTTACCAGGAACCTTGGCTGGCTAGCACTTTGATTTTGGACCTTGTCATTTGTAGAACTGTGAGAAACAAATTGTTGCTTGTGCTTCCCAGTCTATGGTATTTTGTATAGCACCCTGTACTAAGAGGAAAAGGCTCAAGTCAATCAATCCTGTTTACAGAAGACTAGACACATAACACCACGCTGAGCTCCATTTTTTTTATTTTTTGGTTCCATTTTAGGGCCATGGAGGTTCATTGAAAACAGGCATGGTGCTGTAAGCCTATAATCTAATCCCAGTACTAGGGAGACTGAGTCGGGGGATCGCAGGTTCGCAACCAGCCTCCGCAACTTGGCAAGGTCCTGTGCAACTTAGCTAGATCCTATTTCAAAATAAAAATAAAAAATAGGTCTGGGGGGGGGTGTAGCTCAGAGGCAGAATGTCACCAGGTTCCATCCCCAGTACCATACAAAAGAAGAAAAAAATAATGGAAACTCATCTTCAGTAAACTTTCCAAGGCAGCCCCTTGGTCCCCACATTCCGTATCGGTTGTTACCTTCTCCTCTCATCTTACAAGTGAAAACTCAAAGCACCGCCCTTCCTTCTTCCCTTTCCCTTGAGTCTGACACATTTCCACCAGGCCTCAGTTCCAATCTTTTCACTTTCTTCAATCAGGAAAACACAGTAAAAACAAACAGTCGCACTGGACCATCATGACAGTTTACTCTTGAGGGGAAAATCCTGCGGGCGTCTAAAAGCTTACTGAAAGTTATATTTGTTTAATTTTTGCTTCTACTGACAAATAATTAGGGTAGCAATTAATTTAAAAATGCAAATGCGCAACCAGTCTCCCTGTTTTGTTTTGTTTTGTTTGAAATATCCTCTGTCCTCAGCTTTACTTGGGTTAGAGTCTTAATGGATTTAGTTTAGCAAAGGAACGAAATTATCTTTCCTAATGCTTTATTTACTTGATTGAATCAGAATTCTATCAAATATTGACTACAGATGTTTGTTCGAGATCATATGCTGTAGAATTTAATAGAAATGAAACCTGAAGTACAGAACCGTTATTTTTCATGTGCCTGGCGGACAATCTATGGGCACGATAAATCAATGACAAGCAAAGGTGGTTTAGAGCCCGGTGCCTCCTGTAGGAACTGGCTGTTACTTGCTTAGTCAGAGGGAACATCCTTTATTATCTCTGAAAGCATCGCGTAGACATTCTTGGAGAAAACTTTTCCACAGTAGAATTGGCTTTTATTTCTTCTGCGTCCACCAGGGCTGGGAGTTTAGGAACGGAGTGGGAAGTTCACAACACCTGAGTGGAAAGTTTACTGGCACCTGTTTAGACTAACGCTCTCTTCTCTGTCAGGCTGACCTGTTTCTTCTCTCAAAGGGTTCAGTCTACTAGAAAAATAAGGCAGGAAACACCTCGGTTCTGTTTTTGGTACGGCCCTGCCTGGCATCATGTAACATGTGTGTTTAATGACTCGCTCCTTCCCTAGCATGTGAACCCGGGAGGACAGAGATCATGCCTGTATTCTCACCCTGAGAATCACTACAGAAGGAGTACTCAGTACATATCGTTGGCTGTTGAAAGAAAGTGACGTGTGTGTGTGTGTGTGTGTGTGTGTGTGTGTGTGTGTTACCAAAAATTGAATCCAGGGGTGTTCTACATCTGACCCACACCTTCAGCCCCATTTTGTTTTTTATTTTTATTTTGAAATGGCATCTCTCTAAGTTGCTGAAACTGGCTGCATACCTGCAGTCTTCCTGCCTCCCATCACCCAGGTATTGGGATTACAGGTGTGTGTCACCCACACTCAGCTTAGAATTTGACTTTTTTTTTTTTTTTTGCAGTACTGGGGATGAAACCCAGGGGCATTCTCACCCACAGCCCTATTTTTTATTCTTTATTTTGAAACAGGGTCTCACTGAGTTGCAAAGGGCCTCACTAAGTAGCTGAGGCTGTCCGCGAACCCGGATCCTCCTATCTCAGCCTCCCAAATGCTGGGATTACAAGCATGCGCCACCACGCCTGGCAGAGGTGACATTCTAGGGATGATGTGTGAACCCAAGTAAGAGAAGTCTTTCTCAGCCTAGGATGGAGTTGGAAGATGGATTGATGGGAAGGTATCAAGGAAGAGGTGAGCACGGGACCGGGGGTTCCATGAGGAAATGTACAGGAGGTTCCCCAAAGGACTAAGTTAGGATGTACACAGTGGGTAGACACTGAGGAGTGAGCCATCTGGGAGGTTCTGGAATGCCAAGGTATCCCTGGCGTATGGTGTCCTGTGGAGAATGTCAGGAGCTGGGGGTTGGCAGGCAGCAGGACCCCAAGCAGGAATTATCAAATTGTTATCTGTGTTACTTACTGATTGAAACATTTAAATGCCAAATTACAAATTGTTGTGCCTTCATTAAGAAAAAAACAGTTGTCCATGTGGGACACGAGAAAATGGAATTCTTTTTTTAACACCCCCACACACTTCTCCACTGCTGATGTGATTTGATGGAGATTACAGCCAAAACCCCACCAAGCAACCCAGAGAACGCGGTCCGTGGTCACTACCACACAGGTCGGCTGTGGCTGCACTTCTCTTTCATTATCTAGGTATTTAAAGAGAAGCCAACATTTTCATCTGAATTACCTGAATAACCCCACAATTCTCTATTTGCTTTTGGTAGAGACTCAAAGTAAATTTAAAAATCAGTCTCTCTAAGACTAAAGCTTAAGAGCTTAGCTCAATGAGAGAAGACAAGCTTAGCATGAACAAGGTCCTGAGTCCAATATCTAGTGCAAAAAAAAAAAGACAGAAAGAGAGAGAGAGAGAAAGAGAGAGAGAGAGAGAGAGAGAGAGAGAGAGAGAGAGAGAGAGGATGGAGGAGAGCGAGAGGTAGGGAGGGAAAGAGGGAGGATAAAGAGTCTTCATATAAAAGGTTGTGTGTGTGTGTGTGTGTGTGTGTGTGTGTGTGTGTGTGTTACTAGGAATTGAACTTGGGGACATTCTACCTCTAGGCTACACCGCTAGCCCTTTTTAAATTTTTGTTTTGTTTTGTTTTGTTTTGCTTGCAGTACAGGGGATTGAACTCAGGAGCATTCTACCTCCAGGTTACACCCCCTGCCCTATCTTTTATTGTTTATTTTGAAACAGGGTCTCACTGAGTTACAGAGGACCTCAGAAAATATCTGAGGCTGGCCGCAAACCTGTGATCCTCCTGGCTCAGACTGCCAAGTACTGGGATTACAAGCATGCGCCACCATGCCCGGCTTTAATTTTTGTTTTGAAACAGTATTGCTAGGTTGCTCAGAGACTCACTACTTGCTGAGGCTGTCCTCAAACCTGTGGTTCTTCTGTCTCAGCCTCCCAAGTACTGGGATTGCAGGCATACACCACCATGCTTGCTTAAAAGTCTATTTTTTATATTTATTTATTTATTTATTTTGGTGCTACTGGGGGTGGAACCCAGAGGCTTTCTACCTCCGGGCTATCCTCCCAGCCCTATTTTATATTTTATTTTGAAACAGGGTCTCACTAAGTTGCCGAGAGCCTCACTAAGTAGCTGAGGCTGGCTTCGAACCTGCGTGATCCTCCTGTCTCAGCCTCCCGAGCGCGGGGATGACAAGCATGCGCCACCACGCCCGGCTGAGTCTATTTTTTAAACATCAAAGTTATTTGCCTCTGTCCTTGCCCACATAAGAAAGTATTTCATTCACCAGGTATTAATAAAAGATCATCACACAAGCTGGCTTATTTGTTAATTTCTTTTTGTATTTACTTGACTCTTTTCTTTTGCTTTGTGGACTTTTCTGTTTTATTAGGAAAAAAGAAAAAACAATTAAGTGAAGCGCATATGCAGATGCAGCCCGTGCCTTCTGCCAGCCGCGGATGGAGGTCATCAGTGAGTGGTAACAGGCTACTTCTGCTCTAATTGTGAATTCCCCTCATGTGTACACAGACTTCAGCCCAGGATGACAAGGATTTCTGAACTTGAGAGAGAGAGAGAGAGAGAGAGAGAGAGAGAGAGAGAGAGAGAGAGGAGGGGAGGGAATCACGATAAATATTTCATTGTCTAGTCAACCCAGTTCCTGAGCCTGATGATCCTCCTACAGCATCTGGAGACTGCTCCCGGAAGCCTCCCCAATGTCCCCCCTTCAGACCAGACTCACCACTGTATGGAAGAATGGGTGGCCCCGGAAGCTTAACTGCTGGGGTGGGGAGAGAGAGAGAAGAGAGAGAAGAGAAGAGAAGAGAAGAGAAGAGAAGAGAAGAGAAGAGAAGAGGTGAGAAGAGAAAAGGAGGGGAGGGGAGGGGAGGGGGGAGAGGGGAGAGGGGAGAGGGGAGAGGGGGGAGGGGAGAGGGGAGAGGGGGAGGGAGAGGGGAGAGGGGAGAGGGGGAGGGGAGAGGGGGAGGGGGAGGGGAGAGGGGAGAGGGGAGAGGGGAGGGGGGAGAGGGGAGAGGGGAGAGGGGGGAGGGGAGGGGAGGGGATAGAGGAGAGAGGGGAGAGAAAGAAGAAGAACAAGAAGAAGAAGAAGAAGAAGAAGAAGAAGAAGAAGAAGAAGAAGAAGAAGAGGAGGAGGAGGAGGAGGAGGAGGAGGAGGAGGAGGAGGAGGAGGAGGAGGAGGAGGAGGAGAGGAGAGAGTATCACACCTGAGGGACTCCACCCAACCTACCAGGCCACTTCAGCAGCCCCTGAGCTGGGTTTATTAGCAAATGATTGGCCAAGCTTTCCTCCTCTGATGGGCATTCTGCTCTGATAGAGATGGTCAGGGAATATGTGGATGGATAAGTTCTGAGGAAGCAAGAAAAAAATTGTCCTTACTTCTCTTTGTCACAGACACCCTCAAAGGATGGTTCTGACTAAGCACATATCCAGCAAGAATCAGACAAGCATCCCTGGGTCCTCTGTATGCACCCTGGCATGCCCTCCTCCTACGGAGCTACACACAGCCCAGGGCTTCTCAGTAAGGATGTGACTTTGTGTACTCAGGTCATCTGATGTTGGTGTACCTTTAAAAATTCACATTATGCCGGGCGTGGTGGCGCACGCTTATAATCCCCGCACTTGGGAGGCAGAGACAGGAGGATCGCGCAGGTTCGTAGCCAGACTCACTGGCTTAGGAGACCCTGTCTCCAAATAAAAATATATTTAAAAAATTAGGTCTGGGAGTGTAGCCCAGAGGTAGAAGGGTTTCCAGGAACCCCAGCACCACCACCAAAAAAAATTCACATTATAATTTGAATTTTATTGTTCATACTTTTATTGGCACGTTGTAATTTGTATCATGGTGAGATTCAAAGTGATGGAAACAGACATACAGGCACACAGCACTTGACATGTTTCCCTCCACATCTCAGCCAGCTCCTTCCTCCCCATTATATGGATTAATTATATATTAATTATAGCCGGACACGGTGGCACATGCTTGTAATCCCAGCGCTTGGGAGGCAAAGACAGGAGGATCGTGCAGGTTTGAAGGCAGCCACGCTGGTTTAAGAGACCCTGTTTCCAAATTTAAAAAAGTATAAAAATAGGTCTGGGAGTGTAGTGCTGAGGTAGAAGGATTTCCAGGAACCCCAGTACCACCAAAAAAATAATAATAATTAAAAGTATAAAGATTAAGCTGGGCGTGGTGGCGCATGCTTGTAATCCCAGCATTTGGGAGGCTGAGACAGGAGGATCGCGGTTCCCAGCCAGCCTCAAGTACTTAGTGAGGCCCTTTGCAACTCAGTAAGACCCTGTTTCAAAATAAAGAATAAAAAATAGGGCTGGGGGTGTGGCTCGGAGGTAGAATGTCTCTGAGTTCCATCCCCAGTGCTGGAAAAACACACACACACACACACACACACACACACACACACACAGCCTGCGATGAGTTGAATCCTTGGATATGGAATAATGGAAGTGGAAGGCCAACTGTATAAAATATTTATTAGAATAGTAATGTATTATCATACGTAATAATGTATTCTCATGACTTCTATTATATTCGTGTACTATGTGATGTATCATAGTTCTTTTGATATATGTGCTTGTTTATTCCTCACACCAACATACTTTCTTTCACCCACCACTCTTTTCAATATTCTTTCATTGGTACATCGTAATTATACCTTCCAGTGAGATTCAAATGATGCGGTCATACACGCTCACGCTACTTAACGCGTTTCCCTGCTCACCCACCGTGCACGTTGGTGAGATTGGTAGTGATACCTTCCTACATAAACACAACATTATTGGAACTGTTCATCTCCCCACCCTTAAATCCACCTTCTCCCTACATGTGATCAGAAGGGCCAGACCTCAGGACACTGCCGTAAGCATTTGGACCTGCTGTGAAATAAGAGAGAATATAACATCCTCATGAGAGATGATTCTACCAAAAAAAAAAAAAAAAAAAAAAAAAAAGCCCCGAGGAGTCATACCAACCTAGCCAAGATGCTCTCAGAGTTGTGCCTCAAGAATCCTTGTTTGGGTTTTTCAAAACCACAAATCTGAAAGGATGAAGGTAAACTTGACCCTCTGTCGCCTGGCTGCATGAAATTAATTCTTAGGAGGCTTGTGACAGAGTACACCCTGTGTGTAGCTCCTGGGCAGCCTCCAGAGGCCAAAACTAGAGGCTGAAGGGCCATGGACCCGAGTTCCCGCAGATCAGCCTGGGCCTCCGTGAATTCACAAGGTTCCTGTTGGCTGGGCATCTCCGAGAAGATAGGAATTTGGGGTTGTGCTGAGTATTTCCCTTTTCTGGTCCAATTTTTTTTTTTAAGAGATGAGAATTTGCTAGTGCTGTAGGTAATAGTAAATCCTTTATTACACACTGGCCGTGGCTTCACGGTCAATATGTAATGACCACCTTTGTGTCTGCTAATGATCAAGTTTTACTAAAATATGGAATTAAAGCATGAATCATTGCGTAGGATACTGGATTTCTGAGTGTGTTTCTCATAAGAAATTCTATGTAGGCCCCATGAGTTTGAATTATTAAAACCAGAATTTTATAGTATTGGTACAAAGGCCAAACTATTTTACCCATAAAATAAGAGAATAAGCAAACACGTATTTATGTACTGTGACATTAATTAAAGGAAAAGACTTTGGGTCCATAAGTAAGTAAATAAATAAAGCCCTTCACAAAAGAAAAGGCTAGACTAAGACATAATTGTTAATTGACCTAATTAGAGAAAGTCCAAACTGAAGTTTTGAATTTATTTTTCTCAGCTTGTGTTCATGAACCTCTCATAGAAAACTTCATATTTTCTGATTTAGGCATGTCATTTTTTTTTTCATGAAAACTACTCCATATAACTAACAACGAACAACGGTGAAGTGTAATTAGAAGGGTATTTAGAAGATAATTCATGGTTGACTTGGTGCCACCTCTCTCCTCAAATAAGCTCCCCTCTGCTTTCTCCAACCTCTCCAGGAAGCAGAACCGAGGGATCACAGATATTAGAAAGGACAGGGCATTTCTCACGCTTTATGTCCTCCTCATCATGTCCCATGGTAGTCTTCCTTCATTTATGATCTGATTCTTTAGGCATTTCTCTCTGGATGGAACTTATTACATCTATAAATAAAGCACTGACAAAATGGCCTTAGGTTTTTAAAAGTCTGGTTTGACTTTAAAATAAGACTGCTACCCATTCAAATATCTCATAAGTCTACTTGTCATTTTGTTCTGTTTTGTTGTTATATATATTTTGGGGGACACCCACAGCCAAGGATATACTTAAGATCTGTATTTTAAGTTGCAGAGACTCAGAAAATACCCCAAATGAAAAGGGTAGCTTTGGCATGCCTGGAATGTTGAGTTCTGGTTACTACTGGCTTAATGTTGTCTCAATGTGTCATTCTACTGAGCAGCTTCATAGAGTAGAAAGAGGTCTCAGAATGAGTTTTCTGGGAAGACACATAGAGGGTTACTTGGGGATTTCAGAAAAGATTAAAAATAGCAAGGATCCCAAAGAGGAATCATAGGCAAGCTTAATAAAAGAAGGTTGGGTGATTCTTTTTTGTTTGTTTGTTTTATTTTTATATATATTTTTATTAATGCATTGTAGTCAAACATTACAACAGAATACGTGACTTGTGAGGGTATACCAGCACACATCATCCATTTAGCCCCTATCCCCTCCCCGTCCCATTCCCTCCCCCTCCCTCGATCCCATGCTTGATTTGGTGATTAACATTGATTCCTTTGTTTACATATATCCTGCGTTTTGAAGAGATTCCATCTTCCCCCATCCCATCCCCTCTGACTGGTCACCTTACTTGCTCTTCCATGGGGCCCTTTCTTCAACTAGCTCTCCTCCCATTACCCATTTCTTCCTAGTTTTTGCATATTAGGGACAGCATCTGATTTTCTATTTTCTGTGATGTTTCTCTATGTATGCCGCATTGCAAGTTTCGATCCCGCTCCTGAAGGCCCAGGCACTCCAGCAGACTCTGATCCTGGCCTCATTGGTTCAAGCACCGGCCTTGCCTCATGGCAGGCCCCGATCCCGACCTTGCTGGCCCCGGCACCAGCCTAACCCCTCATCAGGCTCCAATCCCAGCCTCAGAGGCCCCAGCACTGGCCTTGCCTCATGGCAGGCTTCGGTCCCGACCTTGCTGGCCCCGGCACCAGCCTCACCCCTCAGTGGGCTCTGATCCCGGCCTCAGAGGCCCCCGCACTGGCCTTGCCTCACAGCAGGCTTTCTCACACAGGGATCCCGGTCCCACTATCCCCAGCACTGGCCTCACCCCTAGGTTGGGTGATTCTAAAGAACAGAGTCATGTTCTCTTTAAACAAGACTTAGATGCTGCGAGAATCCGATGAGTTCAGGAAAATAAACATCACAACATATAACGAATGGACTTTAAAAAATTCCTCACACATAGCTTCACAGGTTAGTGAAGGTATTGTCAAAGAAATAAAGATTGGGAAGAAAGATTGAACAAGATGTAGAGACTATACAAAGAACGGCAGATATACACCACATTGGTAGAATTAAGGATAAAAAGTATAAGGTATTCTTAGATGCAAAAAAAATTTTGACAAGATTCATCCTTCATTATTTAAAAAAAATAAAAATTTAACAGCCAGGCGCAATGGTGCACACCTACAATCCCAGTGACTTTGAAGGATAAGGCAGGACAATAACAAGTTCCAAGCTATTCTGAATAACTTAAAGAGACTTTGTCTCACAATAAGAGAAAATAGAAAGGGCTAGGGATGTAGCTCAGTGATAGACCAACTCCTGGGTTCAATCCCCAGCACCACACTCACACACAAAAATAAGTTCAACAAACTAAAACCAGAAGGAAACTATCTCAATATAATAAATGCAAGATATGAAAAGCCCACAGCTAAGATCATACTCAATGACAAAACAGTGAAATATTTTCCTTTGAAGTTAGGAATACAACACAGTACTGGAGATCCTAGCCAGAGCAATCAGGCAAGAAAATTTTATTTAAAACATCCAAACTAAAAGGAAGAGTTAAAATTGTTCATTTTCAAATGACACCCTCATATATGTACAAAATCCTAAAGATTATGTCAAAAATCTTAAGTGTTATAACTAATAAGAAAATTCAGCAAAGTTATAGGGTATGAAATCAAAACACTAAAAATTAATTGCATTTATATAAAATAAAAATGAAAATCCAAGAAGGAATTTAAGGAAAATTCCTTTACAACTGCATCAAAAAGAGCGAAATAGTCAGGCATGGTGTCACGCGTCTGTGATCCCAGTACTTAGGAGGCTGAGACAGGAGAATCATAAGCTCAACGTCAGCCTCAGAAGCTTAGCAAGGCAATAAGCAAGTTAGGAAGGTTTCAAAATAAAAATAAAAAGGGCTCAGGGAATATCTCAGAGGTAGACTGCCCCTGGGCTCAATCCCCAGTACCAAAAATAAATAAATAAATAAAAGTAAAAGGAACGAAATTCTTACAAATAAACATAAGGAAGAAAATATTTTTATACTGAAAACTAAAAGTCATTGATTAAAAAAAAAAACAGAAAGATATCCCCCGTTTATGAATTGGGAGTTCTAAGATGGATTAGGTTGTTCAAATATCAGCAGTATTTTAAATTATCTACAGATTCAATGAAACTCCTGCTAAAAACCAATGGCAGTTTTTGCAAAAGTAGAAAACAATTTCTAAAATTCATAAGGATTTTTAAAAAACCCCAAATAGCCAAAAACACTTTTGAAAATGAAGAACAAAGCTGTTAATTTTTAATTGTCATATTTCCTAATTTAAATCATATTATGAAGATACAGAAATCAAAACAGTGTGGTACTAGCAGAAAGGTATAGACCATATGTTCCCAAAGTAAGTGATAGTGCCCCTGGGAAGATACTGGAATTAAATGTAGATACATAAAATATCACAAATTTATCAACATCTTTCTGTTTATTTGCTTAAGAAGGTGGATTTCCAGGTAGGCACTAGTAAGCTTTTTCTGAATGGGAGCAATAAACCAAATAACTTTGGGAGATATATGATAGGAGAAAAAGGAGGAGGAGGAGGAGGAGGAGGAGGAGGAGGAGGAGGAGGAGGAGGAGGAGGAGGAGTTGGATCCTTGCCTTATACCATACACAAACATATATTCAAATTGGATTTAAAAACTAAACATATTGCATAAAACTATAAAACTCTGGCCAGGCATGGTGGCACATATTTGTAACCCCAGTTCTTGGGAGTTTGAGACAGGAGGATCATCCGTTTGTGGCCAGCCTCAACAGCTAAGTGGGGCCTTCTGCAACTTAGTGAGACTCTGTTTCAAAATAAAAAATAAAATAGGGTTGGGGGTGTGACTTGAAGGCAGAATACCCCTGGGTTCAACCCCAGTCAAAAATAAAAAAGCAAGAAGAAAGGAAGGGAGAGAGAGGGGGGAGGGAAAAGAGAGAGAGGGGAGAAAGGAAGGAAGGAAGGAAGGAAGGAAGGAAGGAAGGAAGGAAGGAAGGAAGGCAGGCAGGCAGGCAAGGAGGGAGGGAGGGAGGGAAAAACGGATGCATGCATTGAGATTTCAAGCTCAAAATATCTTAGTGATGAAGGTGGATGATCAAAAACCTTGGGTATCACTGCTGTAGACAACCTATCCTTTAATGAGCTTCTGTTTCTGTAAGAGCATGAGAACCAGGTATTTGGGGACATCCGTTGTCTTCGTACCAGATCAACAGAACAGAAGGTGGGTAGAGGTAAAATGAAGAGGGGGTCTTAGCAGGTAAAACAGATGCCAGAGGGTTAGAAGAGATGGACAAGGCTCAGAAAGAACAGAAGGAGGAAGTCCAAAAATTTCCAAAGGTTGGAGTGGTAATTGTGGGGTTTGTGGCCAAATAGCCAATTTTAGCTGACTCATCTGTGACTTCCCTAGGCATCCACATCCACGCTGTTCCAGTCAGAAAATAAAGGATCCTACAAGGTAGAAAAGTTTTGTCCTCAGAAAAACAGAGGCTAATATCCTCTAATTAGACAGAAGCTAATATCCTTCATCACTTTATTTTCTGAATCTATCTTAAAAGGGAACAGCAAATTCTCTAGGTAGCTGGAGTGTGTTTTGCATTTCCAAGATACAAGAATCTCACGTTCACATATGCAGATGTATGCATCAATTCACCAACACAAATGGGAAAACGCATGCATGTGTGTTTGCACACACGTGTGCACAGACCCATAGGAAGATGTGCATACACACACATACGCACATACACATGCAGCTCTGAAATACAGATTTGCTTAAGGTGTTTTCTGCTATAATGTTAAATATAATATCTTTAGCTTACTAAAAAGTAAATAGGGGAAAACTTTAAAGATATGTAATATCTATTATTTCCCCTCTGTTGGCAACTAGGTGCATTATTTTGCACCTTGGTGGATCTAGGAAAATGTTTCTGAATAAAAAAGGACCCAAGCATAGTCACAATTTGATAAAGACAAAGGAGGGCGCTTGCACTGGATCTCAGCGTTGCAAATTCTACTTCATTTGCGATGCATTACAGAGATCCACCGTACACAGATATACCGCAACTTATTTTATCAATATATTGAGATAGTTCCCAGCTTTTCCTTGCAGCAAGAAACACTCTTGGTTTTCTTAAGGCTAGATGCTCAAGACATGAAGATGTGAGGTCAAAAGTCGTGCGTGTGTGTGTGTGTGTGTGTGTGTGTGTGTGTGTGTTTCAAGATATGCTTTGAAATCAAATTTCCCTGAAAAGATACTGAATCCAACAACGTCTTATAGGACCCCTTATTCCATTAAGGATTCTTAATTTCTTCATCTCATCAGTCAGTCAAGTAAATAACAAAAATGACATCATGCTTACATTTACGTTACTTTTACATCAAGTACTTAGGAGGTTGAGTCTCCATCACACCATGATGCTTGGTCTTTCATTCACTGCTTTCTCACTAGTTTGTACATTCCCCAACCCTATTTATCTTAAACTCTTCAAATTCTTGTTCATTTGCAAGAGGTCTTGTTGTCAGAGACATTAACTCTTTGTCTCTTACAATTTTTTCCCCAGGTTAATTCCACTCTATCATTAAAGCTTTATGCAGGTAAAGTGCTTTTGCCATACAAGAGTTTTATCTTTTAGCCAACTTATTGAATGGTAGCCACATCGATCAATTTTCTTTCTTTCTTCCTTCCTTTTTTTTTCTTTTTTTTTCTGTCAAGCTTAAAAGAATCTTTCTACTACAAGAATCATAAGATAATCATCAATATTGTCTCCTGGTATGCTTGTTGTTTCTTCCACATCATTTTATGCCTCTGGACTTTATTTCATAGTAGAGTGCAGACCTAGCATCGTGTCTTCTATGTGGCTGGTGTCAGTGAAAGTTGCCCACCATTATTAAAAAATCCATTTCTTCTACAGTAGCCAGAAACACCATCTCTGCTATAGGCTTTTATTACTTTCCCATCTTTTCAGATCTTTCTATGACCTGATTATTGCTACATTGGTACCACTTCCTTCAGTCAACACAACTCCATGGTAAGGCAAACTCTCTCACAGGGCACTTAGTAAATTTTCTTTCCCAAAATGTTTGATATCCTTCCTTTCTGTTGGTTCATCCAGCTGAAACTTTAAATTCTATGTTGTGATAGAAAAAAAAAATGCTACTGAAACTTTAGGATTTTCATGCACTGTAACAAAATCAAGTTCCCCGGAAGCATTATTTATAATAGAAATCAGCAGCTATTTTCTGTAAAGGACCAGAAACTGAATAGTTCCATTTTTGTAGGCTGTTTGTTTTCTGCCATTGAAGTACAAAAGAAACCACAGGTTGTTCAAGGAAAACCTTATTTACAAAAACAGGGACAGGTGTAGTGAAATATTGCTCAGTTTTTTTTTTAAAAAAGAAACAAAACAGAGATGTATGCTGTAAGGTGGCTGGATCACAAAAACATGTGAATTGAACAAAGTCAAATATCGAAGGTCACATATTTTCTGATTTCATTTATATGAAATATCCACAACACATAAATCCATAAAGACTGAAAATAGTTTAGTGGTTTCCAAGAGCTAGAAAAAGGGGTTAAAATAATTATTTAGTGGGTACAAGGTATTTTTTCTGGGGCAATAAAAACATGTTGAAAATAGACAGGGAGAGATATACATGATTTTAAATGTATTAAATGCCACTAAATTGTATATTCTTAAGTGGCTAATTCTATTTGAAATTCACCCTAATTTTCAGAAAAACAGAGGACAAGAGTTGACTCCTGAGCCATACTTTGCCAATCCCGGTCGATGGAATAAATGAAATAGAAAAAAAAAATTGTACAGGAAAATGTTCCAAAAATAAAGATCTTGCATTTGGTAACATTATTTCTTCCCATTTCTGTGCTGTAAAAAAAATACATTCTACCCCAAAATAAGTTGGTAGGCAACTCCAGAAAATAGCAGAGGTAAATATAATTAAATGCAAATCTCAGGGTGTGCGGCTGGGGTGTAACTCAGTAATAGAGCACTGACCTAGCATGTGCAAGGCCCCTTAGTTCCTTCTCCAGAAATAAGCAAATAAATGAACAAATAAGCAAATAGCAAGATAACCTTAGTTAAGGTAGGTTACGCCTTTTAGCTGTCAGGTTTCTCGGGGTGTCTTAGGGTTCACCTCTCTTACTTTACCACTGATGAAATTTTAAATAAAGAAGAAAAAATGTGACTTCTAAGAAAAAATAAATGATTAAGAAGCCTGAATCAGAAGCAAAGGGAGTTATTCTGAAGTTGACTGTCCTGTAGCATGCAGATGCCGGTGAAGAACAAGCAAGTCTGGAAAGACTCATCAAAGCCATATCCTAGTGTCTAAAAGAGACAGGTTAACAAGCAAAGAAGGAGGTCCCACTGCCGACGCCAAGGGGCCCCTCAGATAGTGAGGTCCTCGTCCTTTCTGCAACCCACTTTCAAATCTACTCTTTCAGGTTCTCACAGTTGACTCAGATTTAGGAAACAATGCTAGCCGGGCATAGTGGTTGGTGCCCATCTATAACCTCAGGGACATTGAGACATCAAGGCCATAGGTTAGAGAACAGCCTCAACAATTTAGTGATACCCTCAGCAACCTAGTGAGACACTTTCAAAAATAAAAAGGGCTGGGAGTGTAGCTCAGAAGTAGAATGCCCCTGAGTTCAAAGTTCAATCCCTAGTACCACAAAAAAATAATAATAACAACAACAATAAACAAATAAATGTTGATCTTCTCTTAGGTTAAGGAGGGTATTTCAGTCTCTGAGACCCACAAGAAGATAACTTTGGATGTCAGGCCATTTATGTCCCTCCAGCGGGGCCTGATTGGTGAAACCCAGAGGCAAAACCAACTTCGAAGGTTTCCCTCAAGGCCCTCAGAAGCCTTGGCTAGATCACCGATGTGAAGCAATAAGCTTCCTGTGGAAATGTTTTTAGAGGACAACAGGACATGTTCAGATGGCTCCCCAACAAAAGCCACCTTTAAATCTGAGCCAGAGAAAAAAAGACTGTCCAGGAAGCCGACAGTGACCTTCCTCCTCCTCTCCTCTCGTTTTAAGTATTCTGTTCTGGACCACTTTGCAATGCAAATCAACTTGGAAAGGTCCTCCCCCAAAACAGTGCATTTTATCAAAAACCAGATAGATTAAAAATGATCACACATCCTCACCATACCTCCTTTCAGATCAGAGTGCAGGAACTTCTCTCAGCCCCGGAACAGGAGAAGGGATGGGCAGATCTGGGTTGTGTGATGTGTCCTTTCTTCCCAATTCAGAAATAAATCATCAGTCCGAAGCCAAGTATGGTGGCGTACGCCTGTAATCCCAGTGCTTGGGAGGCTGAGACAGGGGGATCGCACGTGCGATTTGAAGCCAGCCTCGGCAACTTTGCGAGGCTCTCAGCCATTTAGCCAGACCCCATTTCAAATAAAGAATTTTTTTAAAATAGGGCTAGGGAGCCAGGCATGGTGGCGCACACTTGTAATCCCAGAATTTGGGAGGCTGAGACTGGAGGATCTCAGTTCGCGGACAGCCTCAGCTACTTAGTGAGGCCCTTTGCAACTCAGTAAGACCCTGTTTCAAAATAAAGAATAAAAAATTGGGCAGGGGGCGTAGCTCAGAGGTCAAATGCCTCTGGGTGCCATCCCCAGACCCACACACACAAAAAAAAAAAAAAAAAAAATAGGGCTAGGGGATGTAGCCTGGAGGTTGAACATCCCTGGGTTCCATTCCTGGTATCACAAAAATAAATAAATAAATAAATAAATGAATAAATAATCAGTTTGAGAAAGTGGATAAAAATACGTAGATGTGAAAAGTGGCCACAGCTCATGTATGAGAATTTTTCTGGGGCTTCCTAAATAGAGTATCTTGAGATATATTTGTGTGTGTGTGTGTGTGTGTGTGTGTGTGTGTGTGTGTGTGTAATTTTCAATAGTATTAAAAGCAGCAGAAAATATCTGTTTCTTGTTGTTACACAACCACAGCTCAGGACTTGTGATTAGGTAGATCATACACAATATAGAACAACAAGAAAATCGCAGGAAAGAATGATTTGACAAGTTAACATTTTTATATCGCTTCCGAAAGAGAGAGAGAGGAAGAGCGCGCTCGCGAGCAAATCGCCAGAGGATAGAAACACTTAGTTTCTAGTTGAGTTCTCATAAAAGGTTCCTGGATGCAATTCTGAAATAGAAACAGAGCATCATTTTATGATGAATTTTTTTAACCCTCTCCTTCAAAGCTGAAATGTTGGGATCACCCCTTACTCAGTGTTTCCTAATTTCCCGATTGTGATAAAGTAGAAGTCGTATTTCTCAGCGCCAAGGGCTAGCATTTCCGCCACAAGGAAAGGAGTTAAGGACTTGTTATTTGATCTAATGGCAATGACTTTCCGATAGACATGCACAGAATCATTGATCAGTACGCCCTCTCCTTGTTTGCACTGGAACACTGTTCAATTTACACCAATTAAAGAATGCTTGGTTTGGGTATTGAAGAATAATTAAGGCATGCAAATCCCCCAAGGGCTTCTAAAAATGACATCTGACAGGAATGGTGATTATGGCATGAAGGCAGCATTAGTATTTAAAGAGTTTGACTGATATACGAAATCATTAGAACATCTCTCCAGGAAGACTGACACCAGGTCAATGTATATACTTGCCTGGTCACTCTAAACAAATTTGACAAGTCTAATTTTAAGTAATTGCTCAGAGTTTAGTGGCAGCCGATGTCCCCACAAGGGCAGCCGTCTGGACCACATCTTGTAATTGAGATGTGTCTTTAAGCTGTGTGCCAGCCCTAGGTGCATTTGTACTTTCCAAAACGGGTAGGGGTTAGTGATGCACTAGCCCTCTTCCCGTCAGATTTCAACATGCAAGCTTTAGGGTAGCTATCATTGGCCAGTCATGGAGCCAGTCTACTTCGGCCCCTATAGGAAAGATTGAATTTCTCTAGGCTTGAGAATTCATCCGAAAACCATTTCCCAGTGTGGTCCCTGGACCAGGGCATCAGCAACCCCTGGGGATACATAAGAAGTGAATAATACTGGCCACCTCCCACCCTGGCCTGTCACAGAGGCGGTTCTGCGGTGAGGTCTTATGATGCTGCTTGACAGGTTCTTACAGGAATTCCAAAGCCCACTCAGGTTTAAGAACCACTGAGGTAGCTCTATGGATTCACTTTCTCCGTGATTAAATCGGGGACCCAGCAGATAAAGCAATTTGCCTGAGGTTCAAAAGCTCAACAGAGAAAGATGAAGGAGCGGTATTCAAGTTTTTTACTTCCTGAAAGCTGGTGTAACTTGTCTCTCAAATATTCACCTTAGCCTCATATTGTTTGTATGTAGTGCTGGGGACTGAACCCAGGGGCATTCTGCCTCCAAGCTACCCCCTAGCCCTATTTTATTTTATTTATTTTATTTATTTTTATTGGAAACAAGGGCTTGGTAAGATGCCTCACTAAGTTGCTGAGGCTAGCTTCAAATCTGAGATCCTCCTGTACTGGGATTACAGGCACGTACCGCCATACCTGGCTCATATTTTAGTGAAAACCCAGTCGAAGTTATAAGACTGATTTTTATTTTCCCCCTAAAGTTCTGAAACTGTTTTACTTCTCTGTTGTTCATTCAACCCTCTGAGCATGCCAGGGAACACACACACACGCCCATGGCTGGTTCTTGCTGTTTCCTGAATATACAGGGCTGAGCTTCCCTGCCCAGGATAGGTAGGTGGACACACAGGGCTTGCTGTTAGGGGCACCCCTGTCTGAGGTCTGGTGACCAGCAGCCCTGAGACGCGCCTCCTTCCTTCAGTCCAAGTACAAAGAGAGTGGTCCTACACCATCCGGAGCATCCTGCCTCCCCTCACTGGACACTGAAAGAAAAACAAGACGCTGCTCTATTAGGCCATTGATATTTGGGGAATGCTGTGACCACTCAATAACCCAGCATATCACAGGATACTTTGGGGATTTCTGCACGGTCTCTTTGGACTGTTCATAACCAGTGCTGGAGGTGGGCAGGCTGGTACATGCCTGTAATCTCAGTACTTGGG
This sequence comes from Muscardinus avellanarius, assembly GCF_963383645.1. Lineage (NCBI taxonomy): Eukaryota > Metazoa > Chordata > Mammalia > Rodentia > Gliridae > Muscardinus > Muscardinus avellanarius. The sequence continues at coordinate 81,945,277 of NC_137801.1, read as the reverse complement.
AGGCTGAGACAGGAGGATTGCAAGTTTTTAGGACAGCCTCAGCAATCAAGGGAGACTCTCAATAGCCTAACCCGAGCCGGTTTAAAAGGAAAAAACAAACAAACAAAACAATAGAGCCAGGGGTGGTGCTTGGAGGTAGAACTCCCCTGAGTCCAACCCCTAGTACAGGAAAACAAACAAACAAACAAAATGAGTGGTGGAGAAAACAAAAAGGAGACAAAAGAAAAAAGCAGCAACTTTCCTAGTTAGAATATAATCTAACAGGATGAGATTCCCAAAGGGATGGAAGAACGTGACTCCAATTCCAGTTTCTCACCCCAGGACAGATTCATTCAGGAGTGCATTTTCTTCCTTAATAATTTTTTTTTCAATAACCATTGCATCTCTTGCCGTTTGCTGCAGCCACAGAGTCTCCTCCACAGGCTACACGGGTTTCCTTCCCGTGCCCTGCAAAGCCGCTCAGCTATACAGCTGAAGTGTGCACAAAAAGGTTCCTTTGCAACTTGCAGGGGCTCCCAGCAGTTGGATAAAGCCTATTCTCTTGGCTGGCTCTCCATCCCTCCCTCTGCACTGCCAGCTCTGCTTTTTCTCCTGAGCACCCAACCACCCAGGTGAGCCTGCACACCCGCACCCCACCCCCTCTCCTCCCGTCTTCCTTCCCTGGACTCACTCTCTCTCTCTCTTTCTCTCTCTCTCTCTCTCTCTCTCTCTCTCTCTCTCTCTCTCTCTCTCTCTCTCTCTCTCACTGCAGTGATGGTGATTCTTTCAGCCATTTGGTCCCCAGCTCTCTGAGCAGGGCAGGGGGTAAAATGTGCCTCTGAATGGGGAGGAGTAGACAGGGTGGATTAATGGCAGCGGCAGAAGACTGATACAGCCCCAGCAGAACAAAACGAGGGCGACCCGGACAAAACAAAGCGCCACAATAGATCATTTCTGAAAAGTCATCCGGGCAGCTTTGAAACCCAGGGTCGTAAGTTCCCGGGCAGCGTCGCATCCACAAGGCTTTCAAGAGATGTGAATGGAAACGGAACAGTAACTCTTTTTCATGTCTCCTTTTAGAGGTCTTGTGGAGGGAGATGATTTACCATTCAATTCCCATACTTTTATGTGGGAAATTAGGAATTTGCCCCTTAAAAAAAAAAAAGCATTGCCTTTTTAACTCATACATCGTGATGATTTTACAGATTTACCAAAACTTCTCCCTTCTTGTCCTACTTTTATTTATAGTTTTAAAAAAATACTCAAAAACACACAAAGCACATCCATATACACCATTTCCATTTTCTCCCCTCTTCTCCAGGATCTTCTTTGTAGACCGTCTCTAGCCAAAAAAATTGGACATCTTTCTGCTCAATGTGGTGTCAAGGCATCTGTCCTTCACGTTTTGATTTGACAGCTTCTCAAATGCCCAACTTCTTTTCAGGAATAATAATAATAATAATAATAATAATAATAATAATAATAATAAAAGACCTACATCAAAAAATAGGCATGACCGGGGACCAGCGGAGGTGGCAATCGTGGAAGCAAGCTGGCCAGTGGAGAAGTGATAATCAGGATAAAACAGGACATTTGAGAACACACAGTCCAGCGGGCCCTGTCTACCTCTGAGGAGACCTGCGTGGGACTTCCTCCCATCAGCCCTGAATAAATTGCCTAGTAAAAACAATCCAGTTTTACTAGAAGAGAGCGCCATAAACTGTTCCCAGCTGGGCCACACTGGCCCGTGGGTCAGCGGTGGGCAGTGAGGATTGTTCCTACCTTCTCAGAAGCCCACAGTGTTTGGCCATGTTAATCTCATTAACCTTCCCTATCAGTTTTAACGGGGGACCGAAATGGAGACTTGAGACCTTGGAGTCTCTGGTGGGGAGGAGTCAGGCCTTGGCGCAGCGCCAGTGCATTTGATCTGGTTCCCCAAGCTTTTCTCTTTTTTTTCTTTTTTTCTTTTTTTTGAGGGAAGCCTGGCCGGGTGTGAGTCCCACCAGCTCCCCTCTCCTCTCCTCCTGCCCCAGGAGTATCCGCAGACAGTCCCATCTGGGCAGTGAGCCCTTAGGTGTTGCTGCCCGGGGCTATTCTCCAGGGGCAGTCAAGCATGCCCACCCCCATCCCAGGGCAAATCCCTTTGGGGAAGGAGATGGAGAGGAGGGAGGGGTGAGGGAAGAGAAAAGGGTTTTCCTCCTCAGCAAGTCTGTAAGGCAAGATGGGGGGGGGGGGGCGCTAACCAATTCCTGATGTGCAAACGCTAAAAACCGGACCACTTTGCTTGTTCCATTTCTTAGAGATGCAAAAACCTAACTTCAATGTGACACTAATAAAAAAAAAACTTTAAAATAAACAGCCATAAAACATAACCTTAAAAAAAAAAAAACCTAATTCAATCAAAGTAAATCTCCCAATACACCTAACTGGAGTGGGTTCAGACCCTGATGTCATTTGTCTGACAAAAAGGGAAAAAAAAATTAAAAAGATAAGAAATCAATGTCTTGTTTCTGTTTCTCCGGGACAGCGTTAACAGCCATAAAAAGAAAACCCATCAAACTCTGCAAATCTGAAAACTCTTACCTCCTTGTTAACAGTCAAGCCAAAGAGAACTGGATATTGCTTTTGGTTGTTTTGTTGTTGTTGTTGTTATTGTTTGTTTTGTTTTTGTTTCTTCATACCTGGGATTGAAGAACTCAGGGACATTCTGCCCTTGAGCTACACTTCCAGATCTTTTATTTTTTATTTGAAGTGGGGTCTTGGTAAATGACTGAGGCTGGCCTCGAACCTGCCATCTTCTTGTTTCAGCCTCCCAAGTACTGAGCCACCTTGCTTATCAGGATAGTGTCCTTTAAGAGGTAAAAATCTCCATTAGAAATTAATATTTGCAGGCTGGGGGGGTGTGGCTCAGTGGTAGAGCATATATGTGAGGCCCTGAATTCAATTCCCAACCAGAAGGAAGGAAGGAAGGAAGGAAGGAATTCAAGCAGGCAGGCAGGCAGGCAGGCAGGCAGGGGAAAGAGTAAAAGGAAATATTTGAAGGAAATGGTGGTTCTCAAATGTGCACATCACTTGCTTGATTAAAAATAGGTAGCTTTAGCCGGGCGTGGTGGCGCACGCTTGCAATCCCCGCACTTGGGAGGCGGAGACAGGAGGATTGCGCTGGTTCGGAGCCAGCCTTGCTGGCTTAAAAGACCCTGTTTCCACATAAAAAAGTTAAAAAATAGGTCTGGGAGTGTAGCCCGTGGGAGTGTAGCCTGGAGGTAGAAGGGCTTCCAGGAACCCCAGTACCACCAAAAAAAAAAAAAAATAGGTAGCTTTAATGATCTGGGAGGATTTCGTTTATAATTAAAATATTTAACTTAATTATATTTAATTTAAAGACATATGTTATATTCCAATAAATTTAAATATTTAATTCAAAATTAGCATATTTCTTCTTCCTTCTTTACTGTCTTTAAAGTAGGAGTTTCCAAAGGCCAGGCTCCTCAGCAACCTTTGAGTCCCTGTGACAGCCACTCCTGAACCCCCCAGGGAGAGGGGAAAGAGCATCTTTGGGGGAAATTCTCAGACTCACCCACAACCCCAAAGTGCAAATGTTGACTAGTCAAAGCACATTAGACTAAACCAGCAATTCCCAGCCTCTTTGGAACTGGGGCAGCATATTTCTTAAGAAGCCCTTCTTCTGACTTAGTCTTTAAAATCCTGCCATCTACTTCTTTTTCTTTTCCTTTTTTTTTTTTTTTGACATGGTAACTGAGGTGAGAATTTTATTGAATTCTTTTCTGAAACTGACAAGAATATACAAAGAGTAGAGTTAAATAGGCCTCTGTTTCTCTATCTTCTATGCTAAAGAGGATAGAGATATATTTCTTTTTTTAATTTATTTTTATTGGTGCATTGTAATCATATATCACATTGGAATACAAGACTTGAGAGGATATACAAGCACACATCATCCAATTAGCCCTCATCCAGCCCCCATCCCATTCCCTCCCCCTCCCTCGATCCCATGCTTGTTTGGTGATTAACTTTGATACATTTGTTTATGCACCTTCTGCTTTTTAAAGAGGCTCCATCCTCCCCTATTCCATACCCTCTGATTGGTCACCTTAATTGTTTCACTATAGGGCCCTTTCTACTTCTTTTTCTTAATTAAACTACACTCCAATATGAATTCGGAGCTTAGAGAAATTCTCCTGTGATTTTTTTTCCCCTGGTAACCTTTTTCCACCACCTGCAAAAACTTAACTCTGTCATGGTATATTCTCCACAAAACAGTAAAAGTTATCTTAAAATAAGCAAGAGAGCCGGGCATGGTAGCACACGCTTGTAATCCCCACGCTTGGGCAGCTGAGACAGGAGGATCGCACGGGTTCGAAGCCAGCCTCAGCTACTTAGTGAGGCTCTCAGCAACTTAGTGAGACCCTGTTTCCAAATAAAATATAAAATGGGTCTGGGAGTACAGCCCGGAGGTAGAAAGCCTCTGGGTTCCACCTCCAGTACCACAAAAATAAATAAATAAGCAAGAGAATTATCCCCCTTTCCTCTCCCCCATCCCTGACAGGAAACTGCTCAAGAGCTTCCTGGTTATCAAAGAACCAAGACCTGACTCACATCCAGTCTCCTCGGGGATCCCTCTTCTCCGCTTCAGTTCTTCAAGGCACTTCTTCTTGCCTCAGACCCTTTGCACAACCTCTTCTGAGCTTGGAATGGCATGTTCCCATTTCTCGTATGTCTGGTTTCTCCTCTTGGGTTAGGGCTCATCTATCAAACCCCCTCTCCTCTGACCACGCCGTGCAAAGGCGCCTTCTCCCACCTGTTTGTCTCTATCCTAACCCCAAGTTTGCATCCTTGGCAATACAGATTCTGGTCCGTGGGCGTGTTAATTTTACCTCTTTTTTGTCCATTTCTCGAACTGGAATGTCAGTTTCAGGTAGGCAGAAACACTGTGAACCTTTACGATCGCAGATAAGAATCGTGGTGCCTCTTCCCAGTCTGCGCTCAGTGCATGACTGTGGCAAGCAGGAAAGGATGAAGAGAGAAGACATAGTCAGGAAGTCGAGCTCTGCTTCCCAGCCTGGACATGTTCTGCATCCTCCAAAGTCAAACTGGAGCTCTGTTACCAAGCAGACCTCAGGATTCAACAGTTTGTGCAACAAAACTGCCTTTGCTTTAGCGCAGCCTGGTGGAGTTGACAGTCTAGGCTAGCAGCACACCGCAAAGAAGAGATCCGGGTCCTTTCCCTGGAGCGGTTGCTGTCCCCTACTCTGCTTCGTCCAGTGGGATCACCAGCGCGACCCGGTGCCAGCCCAACGGAGGATGACAGAGAGCAGTCCCAGAAGAGCGATTTCCACTGGAGGAGGAAGTCCCAGGTAGTACAGGTAACAAGTCCATCTCGCGACCTTCCATCTGTGTTGGGAAGAATCGTCTCTATCTGAACTTCATCACCCAGAAAGACAGGAAAGATGGGTTTGGGGATCATGAGCCATTGGCCATGCATCTCGGGACAGTGGAGCTGGGGCCCAGATTCTGTCTTCCATGCAGGACCACCCCACAGCCCACCGCGGTGGGTACCAAAGGGGTCATGGGGCTCGAGGATGCAGAATCTCTGTAGCCACCCTGACTGCCAAGACTCCAGTGAGCTCCCTCAGTCTCTCCCTTCCTCCCTCAGTTCTGAAGCCGAGAACTAGCCAGATACGTGCTTCTTTTAACACCTAAACCCTCCCATTTAGTTCTTCACTGAATACGTACGAAAAATGTGCTTTTTCACCAGAATGGATAGCCAGGGTGATAGATGGGTGGATGTCACTCCGATGTACACAGACATCACCAATACAAGTATGAGAAGTTTACTAACGCATGCAAAATTCTTCATTGTTTAAGAAGAAACACTCGGCAGGTGAGTATTTATTTTTCTTTTAATCTGTTTCTTTTTCTTGTCAATTTTCAGTTCAGTAAGCCCCCTTTCTTCCTCTGCCCAAGCAAAGTTCTCCAGGTTCGATCAAATTCCCCTGCCGCCTACAGTCTTCTTGCAAAAGGTCCAGTAATCCCTTCCAGTCCCTGCCCCAGAACTCTTCACATTTTTATGCAAAGTCTTTTACTATCCCCCGATTCTTTCATAAGTACTGTATCTCATTGCTTAGACTGCATGCTCCCTGAAAGGAGTGGGTACCATCTTGGTGGGTTCTGGCAGCTTCTATTAATTAACATGGTGGGGGCAGTCTTGTAGTCACTCAACAAACACTCTTCTGAGTTATTCCAAGGGAGACATCCACAGATTAAAGTTAGGTCTATGTGACCCTAGAAAAACAAATCTGAATTCAGAAAATCTGACCCAAACCTTAGTGGATTAGAATTTTCTCTTTAAAATGGTTAAGACTACTACTTGTGTGACTGGAATGACTAGCTCGCTATCCCTCTGGAGAAATTGAAAATGTAGTCTGAAATTATATGACACACGGGAACTTCTGGTACATCGCGGTACGGTCTTCTGGGTGGTGTTTACTTTGTGCCACAAACACCTGAATTACTGAAATTGAAATCCATCCAGGCTCTCTGGAGTCCAAGCACTCTGTGGACTGGCACAAGGCTGACAAAATTCCAGGGAGGCCTGGCCTTCCATTCCTCTGAGAATTATGCCATTTTCCAAGAAAAGTTAAATAGCCCATTCATGCTTTACCCCCGCTCCTTCCAGCCCGGTTTCCTGAGGATATTCTCTAGTGAGGATGGTGTGTTTTCTTTCTTTCTTTCTTTTTCTAATAGGCCGTTGTAAACTGAGAGTTTTAAACCTCAACTTACATTGAATGATTCTTGAGGGTGTTATTCCATAAAAAAATATTATCCTGGTTTCATCTATTACAGATAAAAAAAAAATAAAAACCGAACACATGAATAGCGTCCACTCTGAGGCTTGATGTAGAGAAATTCCCCCTAGGATAGCACAAATCCACATGACATCTCTCAGTGCTGTTTCTGAGGGGAACTAACTAATAAATACCATCAGGTAACCAGGCTGTTATTTTTGCTTTCTTTCTGGCTCACTGTTATCATCAAGAGAAGTGGGGAATTTCACATTTCAAGGGCTCTTTACACAGGAAGCCCTGGCGTGGCCTTAACACAGCCCGATTCTCCAGGGGGGAAGTCGTGGAGTAACCTGGAAATCCTAGGCAGAGGAACAGAGTGTCTAGACCGGATGGCATCCATCTGGGGCTTCCAGAAGGAAACTGAGAAGTATATAAACCTGGGGCATACGGCAAACCTCTCATTCTTTGGAACCTATTTTCACAACAGGAGATAGCGTGAACTGCAAATCTCAAAATCCAGATTCAACCCCCTAAAACTAGCAATAAGCTTAAATACAGACGAGGAAAATACTTGGTTTGGCTTCTGTGGGCAACTCAGATCAATGAGAACTGGGCAGGCCAAACGTCCAAGAATCTCTAAAAGTACCTTTGAAAACAAGAGGCTTTAGTCAACAGCCTGGCAATATCAAAATGTGCTTTCCCCAAAGCTTAAAAAAAGAAGAAGAAGAAAAAGAAAAAGAAAAAGTTGGGCGTGGTGCTGCACACTTGTAATCCCGGCATTCGCGAGGCTGAGACAGGAGGATCGAGGTTCGCGGCCAGCCTCAGCTACTATTTAGTGAGGCCCTTTGCAACTCAGTGAGACCCTGTTTCAAAATAAAGAATATAAACTAGGGCTAGGGGTATCACTCGGAGGTGGAATGCCCCTGGCTTCCATCCCCAGTACCGCAAAAAATTAAAAATTAAAAAGGCTCCCCTTCCACAAGAAGATGAGACCAGCCAAGGATTTAGAGAGGAAAATATTCAAACTACAGTTTTCCTCACAGAGGAATAAAGCACACGGTGGGCTGGGGATGTCCGAGTTGCTTGTGTGTCCGAGGGCTGGGCTGACAGGGCTCAGGAGCAGCAGGGTGAGGTGCTGGGACCTCAGTCTTCACTGTGCTGGAAGCTTGCTGGACTGGGCTTTGATGGGGGTCGATGTCACCCCCATGTACCTGAGGCTCTGAGGCCAATCCAAGCTTGTTAGATGAGAGTCACTACCTTCAGAGAGTGTAGGAAAGATCTCTTGTTTTTCTTTTTCTTTTTTTGGTACCTGGGATTGAACCCAGGGGCATTCTGTCTCTCAGCTACACCCCCAGCCCCCCCCTTTTTTTCTTTATTTTGAAACAGAGTCTCACTGAGTTACAAAGGGCCTCACTAAGTAGCTGAGCCTGTCCGCGAACCGCGATCCTCCTGTCTCAGCCTCCCGAATGCTGGGATTACAAGCGTGCACCACCACGCCCGGCTTCTGAGCATTTCACTTTTAAATGTTCCTTTCTCTTTGTTAACTTCTCCCCACTAGAATATAAGCTCCTAGGAAAACAGATGTGGCTGGTCTTGTCCCCAACGCCCCAAGTATCCCAGACACCCCCACACAACAGGCTTACAAAGAATATCTGCTGAAAGACGTAACAGGAACAGCTCAGAAAAGAGCTTGCCCAGTTCTTAACAGCAACCAAGTAGTAAAAGATAAGCGGCACTTTTCAGAAGGTAAAAATATTCCTCCGTGAGGTGTTTTTCTATGATTAACTGGTTCTTAAATTTGGTCATTCTGCCCAAAGCAATATAGCCAAGATATAGAAGAAAATAGAGTAGGGTTCAAAATGTGTTGAAAAGGTTCTATTTATGCTTTGCCTGGAGTGAAGAAAAGTTTGGGGAGTGAAGCATTTGAAACTGCCTTACACACATGCACGCGCACACACACACGCACACATGCCACTCACACACACACACACATGCACACACACCACACACACACATGCCACTCATACACGCACACACACACATGCACACACATGCCACTCACACACACGCCACTCACACACACCACTCACACACACACACGCACACACGCCACTCACACACGCACACACATGCACACACACGCCACTCACACACGCGCACACACGCCACTCACACACGCACACACACGCCACTAACACACGCACACACATGCCACTAACACACGCCACTCACACACACACACACGCCACTCACACACATACACACACGCCACTCACACACACGCACACACATGCCACTCACACACATGCCACTCACACACACGCACACACACACACCACTCACACACACGCACACCACACACACACACACACACACACACACACACACACACACACACACATCTTTGGCTAACTTTCCAGACCCGTGGTCTATGAATGGGGGGAAGGTTGCCAGGATTCTTCCAGAAACTGTGTTCAGCAGGGGAAAGATGTCAGGTTATGGGATTTTCTGCCACGGGAGGTTTTTCGAGACCAACGTTGTCTGGATTTGATGACAGGTAATGACATTAACTAATTACAAAACTAATCGCATTTGGAGCGGTGGAAGCTGAGATCATGATAAGTTTAATCAGATCCCTGACTCCAGGGCCTCGGGAAGCAGGGGATAAGTTTCTCCTCTTGCAAAGTTTGACCAGATGCCTTTTGGAATCCTTTGTCTGAACATTCTGGAAGCCGCGGAAATCCACACGGGTAAAAATCAGCCATGAGTTGTGTCGCCAGGATGAGCGCTCAGCGAGGTCCCCACTGGCTGAAGATGGACTGCCCACCATGTGGTCAAGACCTGCACTCAGGTAAGTGCCCGGCCCTACCAACCCCGTTTTCTTTCTCCTAAAAGCCTGAAAACCTGTCCTCCTCCCCAATCCCCAAGCCCTTATTGGGTGGCCTCGGACAACCTGGAACATGCTGGACATGTTCTTTCTTTCTTCCGAGACAAAGTCGGGATAAACATATCTTTCTCATTCACCTCAGCACATTGATGTGAGAATCTAGTGAAATAGAGTTTAACTTGCTTTAGTTAAACATAAAACATAACATGCAGCAGCGCATGGTGGCTCACCCTCGTAATCCAAGTACTTAGGAGGCTGAGACAGGAGGATCCTGGTTCCTGAAAAGCCTCAGCTGCTTAGTGAGGCCTCCTGCAACTTAGTGAGACTTTGTTTCAAAATAAAGAATAAAAATCATGGCTGGGGGTGTAGCTCAGAGGTGCCCCTGGGTTCCATCCCCAGTACAGCAAAAAAAGAAAAGAAAAAAAACATAAAATGCCTACGCCCCCAAGGCATGTTGGCCTACGATTGTAATCTTAGTACTTGGGAGGATGAGACAGGAGGATCACAGATTCATGGCCAGCCTCAACTACTCAGTGAAGTTCTCCACAACTTAGACCCTGTTCAAAATAAAAGAAAAAAAACAGAGCTGGGGGTATTGCTAGGAGGAAGAATTCCCCTGGGTTCAATCTCTAGTACCTAAAATAAAATAAAATAAAATAAAATAAAACGCATTAAGTGTAAAGGTCCAAGCCTACAAGATGAATATCACATTCCCCCAAAGAGTGGGGAGTGAGTTAGCCACATTATTAAAATAAGAAGCCGGCCCCTTTCTAGCAGGCCCTACCTCCTCCGCCCTTTCTCTCCCCTCCCTGAGCTTGGCCCCCTGGGAGGAAGGGGCCAGGCCCATCTCCTTCAAAGCCCTGCCAGGCCTTTAGGGGACAATAGGGCAGCGAGCTGTGCCATAGAAATGTCCTGGTCATTCTTCTCATCCATTGACATTCCTTAAGCCCCAGTGTAAAACTTGAAAGGAAAGGAGATCCCAAATGTGAACACTATCTTTCAGTCACATGGAAAATGATCCCCCTCCACTTTCGCTCCCTCGCCCGCAATTAAAGCCGGCCTTTGAGTTCAACCTCACTTTTCCGAACCCAAGCAGTCACTTAAGAAAGAGAAAAACATTAAGAAACCCAGATTTCAATTAACTTTGCCATTGATTTTTGTGTAGCGCTGAGGGGTGAGGGGAGCAGTATTCTTTTGGCAAAAAGTGGGGGCAAAGAACTCAAAGATTAATGAAGGTTGTGATGACGGCAGTGGCTGGGATGGAGACTGTTTGTGGTCTTGCTTTGGGGGCCCTGCAGGGGTGGGGGTGGGGGGCTGGATGGCAAGAGAGGTCTGCCACAGTGCCCCGGCAGCAGACCGTCTGCCCTTGATGCAGAAAGCCTTTGGTGGATAAACTGTGTCCTTGAACTTCTCATCTGAATGTAATTCCAGATGAAATGCCTGACGTTTTATGTAGCTGGGCCAGGGTTATTTAAGTATTCAATAAAATATATATCCCGTCTTTTATTTTAAAAGGTGCAATTGTTTCATAAATCTGGAGCCGGACATGGTAGCGTACGCTTGTCATCCCAGTACTTGGGAGGCTGAGACAGGAGGATGGCAGGTTCAGCCTCAGCTATTTAGTGAGGCCTTTTGCAACTTAGCAAGACCCTTTTTCAAAATAAAGAATACAATATAGCCGGGCGTGGTGGCGCATGCTTGTAATCCCCGCACTTGGGAGGCTGAGACAGGAGGATCGCGCAGGTTCGCAGCCAGCCTTAGCTGACCTAAGAGACCCTGTTTTCAAATAAAATATGAAAAATGGGTCTGGGAGTGTAGCCCGGAGGTAGAAGGTCCCTAGGTTCCATCCCCAGTTTCTCAAAAAATAAATAAATAAAAGAATACAAAATAGAGCTGGGAATGTAGCTCAGAAGTAGAATGCCCTAGGATTAATCTCCAGTACCACCAAAAAAAAAAAAAAAACAGTTCTTGAATACATATTGACCATTCAAGGGAACACACACACACACACACACACACTGTAAGCACAGTAGACTCAGTCACAGGTACCAACATAATTTTTAATGCACTGAGTTAATGGATATCCATCAGAGGGGGAAGTCTCTGGAAAATAGAGTTCATGCAAGAGGCAGCTTAATCAGATAAGTACACAGCATGCATCTAGGTCCCCTAGCAAGGCAACTGCAGGATAATAAAGGGAGCCTTCCTCTCACCGCACCCCTCCTCCAAGCGACTACGGGGTAAAACCAGCCACCACAAAGACTCTTCCCTTCCCAGGGCAGGGGCTGGGGCAGGGTCGGCAGCTGGGACCAGCCTCATCATTTGTAGGTAAACCCCTGAGACGGGGCAATTGGAAACTGTGATGCTGTTGAGAAACATGTCTTGAGAGGTTGCTTCCAGCTTTACTTCCAGATGGGCAGCTGAGTCCTGCAACAAGACTCACCAGTTTTGGGAAGCCATCACGGGGATGGGGCGAGGGGTCCCTTCTCCAGGGATCGCTGATGAGAAATGACCTTTCAAAAAGCGTTGGGGTGTGAGTTCGAGCGGGCATCCTCATCTCACACCAAATGCAGAGGAAGAGAGGCTCTGGGATTTCAAGGTCAACCAGGTGAAGGTGTAAAAGTGGACCAATTGCTGTTTGTTCCGGTACAAGGTTAGATTTGATCCTGGTTGTGCAGCTGTCATGGCGACGCTGACCATCGCCCGCTGTAATCAAGGGAGCAATGATACTGGCAAAGAAATTTTCCTGGGGTCCCCCAATGTTGCTACACTGAGCTAGCAGCCCCTAGAAAGCTGGCACTCCTGTGGTTTGGCACCCCATGTGCCAGCCCTATCCCCAAGCCTTTACCCATCACACAACCCTGGGAGGTAGGTCCTGTTATCCCCTCTACTTTACAACCACAAAAGGAAACACAGGGTGACCTGCCCAAGAGCATGCAAGTCCTAAGTATTAGATACTCAAAGCCAGAGGCTGGCTTTTCAGGGACCAGGTAACTACCCCAGGCTCCTAAAAAAAAGGGGGGGGGGGCTTAACTATCACTGTCTCCAAAATCAAGGCTGCTTTCATTTTTCCAGTTCTTTTCCTCTCCCTCCTTGCTATGTGCAGCCATGATTCCACTGAGGCTTCAGAGAGGCAGAAACATGTTCTCTCTGCCTCCTCTTCCCCTCTCAAAGCTCTACCCTCAATCCATTGGCAAAGCAAAATCAGTTGAAAATGGACAGGCACTTCCCAGATTGCTAGAGAGAGCAAGGGGCCAGTACCGAAGGTTATCCCATGCCCCTGGAACTGTGACTCCAGCAGTCCCAGCCCAGCCCCAGCCCTCAAGGTCTACACTCTGCACTGGGATCCCAGGCACTCAGATTGGAAGGCAAGCAGTGCCGCCATCCCCTAGCACAAACCATCCATGTTAAACATCACAGAGCACTCCCAGTGGCCTGTGTGAATCTCAGTCCCCAACTTAGGTATATAAAAAATATATAACTTTTCAGTTGGAGGTGGTGGTGCACACTTCTGATCCCAGTGTTTGGGAGGCTCAGACAGGAGGATGGCAGGTTCACAGCCAGCTTCAACAATTTAGTGAGGCCTTCCACAATGTAGTGAGAGCCTGTTTCAAAATAAAGAATAAAATAGGGCTGGGAGTATAGCTTAGAGGTAGAATTCCTGGGCTCAATCTCCAGTACCACAAAAAAAAGTGTATATTTTGTTTTAAATAATTTTATTTCTTTCTGCTTTTTTTTTTTCAGTATTGGGGATGGAACCCAGGGGCATTCTGCCTCTGAGCTATACCCCAAGCCCTATTTTTTATTTTTTATTTTTTATTTTGAAACAGGGTTTTACTGAGTTGCAAAGAGCCTCACTAAGTAGCTGCACAGGGCTCCATTTCCCAAGCACACGTGACTTCAGGAGGCTCGACATGGAGGCAGATGCTATCCAGCTCCTGAAAGGGATCCAGAAGTGTCATTTCAGCTTGAGGCTCAGTCCACCTGCAGAGATCCTGGGCCTCTCCCCACTCCCCAACTTCACATTCAATTTGGCTACGCACCCAAGTCTAAACTTGAGATCTAATATCCTATGAATACAAGGATATTACTTGGAATTAAGTTTCTATTTCCTTTGTCTGTAAAGTAAAGACAATAATACATACCTTGCAGGTTGCTATGAAGAAGTGAGATGTTTTCATTTGGATCTGGAACGTCCCCCAAAGGCTCATGTGTTGAAGATTTGATCTCCAATGAAGCGATGCTCAGAGGTGAGATTTTGGGGAGATGAATGAATCGTGAGGGTACCAATCAATACATGATGAGTTAGTAACTGAAGAGGTAATTAGGTGAAGGGGCCCCTTGGAAGACATAGGTCCTTAGGGGTGGCCTTTGAAGACTGTCATTGGCCCTGGAGCCTCCCTTCCTCTCTCTCCTCTGCTCCCCAGCTGCCATGAGCTGAGCAACTCTCCTCTGCCATATCCTTCTGCAAGGATGTTCATCCTCACCATAAGCCTATAAAGTAATGGAGCCAGCCAACTGTGGACTGAAAACTCTGAAATCACAAATCAAAGTAAATCTCCCCAATTCTCAGCTGCTTTCCTCGGGTATTTTGTCACAGCAACGGAAAGCTGCCTAATACAGGAGATAATGGAGGTACGGATGCCAGCGCACCCAAGCCTTTTTTAGCATTCTGATTTCTAACTTATGGTGACATGTTTTGTAAATACGTTCATTCTGTTGGGCATTTCAGGTGGCTTTATCTGGAATGTGCTTTTATATGGTCATCTGTGCCCAAGTGTAAAAAGAGAGCAACATTTTAACCCAAAATAAGTATAGTACAACTAAAAATGATGTTTGGGAAAAATTTAATCAATCTCTGGTTATACCAGTGAAGTGAGAGTCTGGTGTGCTTAAGCAAACCATACCTGAAGTCCCAGTACATTCTGTGAGATGTCCTACAAAGTCAGAAGGAGACAAGATGCAGCTGGCCCAGATGAAGAAGCTGGAGAGCCATCAGCCTTGAAAGATCCTCCACCAAGCCAAGCTGAAGAAAAGGAGGTTCATATCTGGGTTAGGAAAGAAAAAAGGATCCTGGCGCCACCAAGTACTTGGGAAGCTGAGACAGGAAGATTGCCAGTTCAAAGCCAGCTTCAGCAATTTAACAAGACTCTCAGCAACTGAATGAGTCCCTGTTTCAAACTAAAATTAAAAAAAAGGCTGGGGGGATAGCCTGAAGGTGGAATGCCCCGGGTTCAATCCCCAGCACCAAGAACAAAAAAAAGAAGACTATCTTCAAAAATGTATAATGAGCAATTCGCCATGCAATGCATTTTTTGCATTTGATGTGCATTAAAGAGTCAAACCAGAGCCAATGATAGAAAACTGTAAGAAGATGGTTTTGACTTGCGTGAAGGAAGACAGTCCAGTGGCTGACCTGCACAGGGGCATGCTGCCCCTCAGCCTGTGGCATTCAAGTGCCTAGAGATGATGCCGTGTCTCACCTGAAGGTGGAATGGTGGTGAAGACTAAAGAAGTCACTTTCCAGAATTCAGACCATCCTCTTCACGCCTCCTCTAGCTTTTCTCCCATGTACCAACTTGGCAGCACTGCTCTGGGTCACTGGCCACACATTACACCCCAGCTGTACCCCACAAGAGACTCCACAGAACACAGCCTCTTAGAGCATTCTCTGGGGCCCTTTGACAGACCCGTATTTAATAGCATGGTTAAATAAAACCCTCTCTGGCACAGCCACCCTGGGAGTTCTCTGTTACCCTGAAGCATGAGACACCCATCAAAGCCTAGCACCCAGTCATGGTCCACCTGGAGGTAAAAAGAGAAAATAAAGAAATATTTGTGTCCCAGAAAAAAATCTTTTATTAACCATTGGCTAAACTGGCAGATTAATTATTTTCCCTTTTTTCCTTTCCCTCCACCCAATCAGCCTGTCCTAGGTCTTAAAACTCAGGGAATATGCTCACTGGATCCATTTCCTACAGCTGCTATAACAAATCTCCAGAACCTTGATGGCTTAAAACAACAGAAACATATTATCTTACAGTGCCAGTGGCCAGAAGTCTGAAATCAGTGCAGCTGGGCTCACATCAGGGACCCAGCAGAGCTGTGCTCTCTCCTGAGGCTCCCGGAAGAATCCCATTTTTGCCTCAAACTCTAGCTACTTATGGCTGTCACTGTCCTTGGCTTATGACCTCATAACTCTAATAACTGTCTCCTTGGTCAGGGAGCCCTCTACTCTTCTGTGCGTAAATACACCTCTGCCTCCCTCTTATAAGGACACTTGAAATGTGATTCAATGCACACCCAGAAAAACCAGGGTAACTCCCGATCTCCCAACTCCTTAATCAGGTCTACATTGTCTGCGTCAGGAATCAGGCATGGACTTTTTTTTGAAGGCCAATATTTAGCCACTACAGTCCCAGATGGTTGACCAGGTAGTGCTATAAACTGGATCCTGAATGGCCCCCAAATGCTCATGAGCTGAAGGCTTGATTCAGGCTGGCACTATCAGGAGGTGGGTAGAACCTTTAGGAGGTGAGCCTAGGAGAGGTCTTTAGGTCACTGGGGGTGTGGCCTTGAAGGGGATAATGGGACTCCATCCTCTTTCTCTTTTTCTTTGTTACTTCCCAGCCATGAGAGGAATAGCTTTGACCTACAACACACTCCTGCCATGATTTGCTACCTCATCACAAACCCAAAGGCAACAGGGCCAGCCACTCCTGGATTAAAACTCTGAGCCAGAATAAACCTTTTCTTTTTATAATGTTATTATCTCACTTATTTATTATGGTAACAGAAAACTGACTAACCCTATTATGCGTCATGCCCAGTCTTAGAAATATCAGTGACACATCCTTGTCTCCTTCTTCTGTCTCCATCACGCTCTGCTTCACCCACACTCCTACTCTGGCATCAAACTCTCCACTGAAAAGAAAGCACACAAGACTTTCCTCAAGTTTTACTTTCTAGGGATCCTAATGTATCATGTGCAAACCATTAGAGATAGAGCTCAGAGTAATGGTAGTAGGAACAGTAGTACACGTAATACAGTGATAGTTCCGACAGCTTTCAGAGGTTCAAGTTTCTTCCAGTATATTACTTCATCACAAACAGAGATGTTTTCACACTAAGGAAATGGTCATCGATTGCAGTGGGAGTTTTGCTCTGTTTTAAAAGCTTTATTTCCCCTCCGAAACATTTCCAACACAGTGACAATTTTCCAGGAAGACCCCTGCTAAATGAATACAATTAGAAAAAGAAATGTATCCCACAGCAAGCGGAGGAAAATTGACCCTGTTATAAAAAAGCTAATTAATGTACACAAGTTCCTTATAGATGACTAGTGTTGTGCACAGCAGCTCTGAGTTCTACTCTGAATATGCTTTTGGTTACTGAAATAACCAAAAGCTGGCTCTTAAGAATGTTGAATGGTCGTTGAATGATTAAACTAGATGACGGGTCATCCCTCTCTTGTTTTCTTCTTTATTCTGAAGTGCCCCAGAAGCAGCCCACGGCGGCATCGCACATCCTTGGCCAGCACTCTGCCACTGAGCTGCAAGGCCAGCCCAGGACTGGACACTTCTGAAACCACTGAAAGATACGTGACATACAGACATGAGAGTGTGCTAGGAGGAGGAGCGACCGAATGTCAGACGTTTCGACTGTTCTATTATTCCCTCACTGTTTGATCTTGGGCACGTCACCTAAGCCTCATCCCTCACATGCCTGATATGGAGAATAACACCTATGCTGATAGGTTAATAGATAATCTCTAAACCGGGCATGGCGGCGCACGCTTGTAATCCCAGCATTTGGGAGGCTGAGACAAGAGGATCGTGGTTTATGAACAGCCTCAACTACTTATTGAGGCCCTTTGAAATTCAGTGAGACCCTGTTTCAAAATAAAAAATAAAAATAGGGGTGTAACTTGAAGGTAGAATGCCCCTGGGTTCCATGCCCGGTACTGCAAAAAAAAAAAAAAAAAAAAATTAGATACTATCTATAGCACAGATATAGTAGCCTACAATTAAGAAAACAAACCAAACAAAAAAATAAAACATATGGATTCACATTCTTTCACTTGACCCTCCCGGCCACCATGCGGTGGCAAAGGGTGACCAGTTTAACTTGGAAGCAGAAGCCTACAATGCTGGCCATGTAGTATTGACTTCATTAATAAAGGCCCAGTTCCCACTCCGTGTACACTGTCTTCTCTGGGTGGCAGCCAGGCAAAATCTGGCCATGACCTCAGCACTAAGATAATCACAGCAGAACCTTTTCTGTAACTGTGAGTCTCTGCCCTAAATTCATGTTGCTTCTGACTTCTACATTCTTCCTCTGAACACTCATAAAATTAGCACATGACTGGGAAGGATGCAGACCAAATCGTGTTATGTGCCTATTGAATGTATGACTATGAATCTCACTCTCACCTACAAATAAAATGCACCAATATAAAAGGTTTTAAAAAGTCATCACCCCATTAAAACCAAGTAGATGTTTCAGAAATAAATAAATGAAATCGGCACATTATCAAAAGCCCTGTGCATTTTTTTTTTTCAGTACTAGGGATGGATCCCAGGGGCATTCTACCTCGGAGCTACACCCCCAGCCTTATTTTTTTTATTCTTTATTTTGAAACAGGGCCTCACTGAGCTGCAAAGGCCTCACTAAGTAGCTGAGGCTGTCTGCAAACCATGATCCTCCTGTCTCATCTTCCCAAATGCTGGGATTACAAGCTGCACTTTTTAAATGAACAGTATTCTTTAAAAAAAAATACCTACAAAAAAATACATAGAGGTGACTGGGGTATAACTCAGTGTTGAAGTAGTACAGTACATGCTTATCATGCACAAGAACCCAGACTCAATCTCCAGTAGCAAATACATACATATGTACATACATACATATATACATATACATACATACATATAAGATGAATACATACATATGTAACAAACATATATACATACATACAAATGTATTCCTTAATCTAGAGTTGATATTTAGTAAACATGCAGTGAAGTGGATGAAGGACAGAGCGGGTCCTATTTTTTTATATATAAAGGACCAGATAGTAAATATTTTAGTTTCTGCAGGTCAGATGGTCTTGGTCACAGCTCTTGATATTGTAATACACAAACAGCCATAGGCAATATGTTTTTAAAAAAGAAAACAGATGTTCTGTGTTCCAAGAAAACTTTATAAAAACAGGCAACAGGTCCGATGTATCCCAGGGTCCTCGTTTGCCAACCCTTAGGCAACATCAGCTTTGAGAAAAGTCTTGTCAAAAACCTTGTTTTAGCACTTCCTATGGGAAGGAGGCAGGGGCCTGACGCCCCTTGAATGCACGTGCCCAGGTACTTTGTCTCCCTTCCTCGCTGTCTTTTGATAGGCACCCACTGGCAGAGAGGACATGGAGAACTGGCCCTTCAATCGCACTTCTTCTGAAAGACAAAGCAGGGGCAGAGATTAAAACCAGACCCCAGGGCTCCGTGCCATACTCAGCCTATCAAGTGCCCCTCTTCAAATTGTACTGAGCTGGCTGTATACCTTCATAAAGAAAATAGACCTATTCTCTCCCTTAATAGTCTTTTAGTAAGGGGATGGGGGGGGGCAGGTTTACGAAAGGCCCTTATAAAATGCTAGCTGAAAGGAAACCATGTGCCCTGGCACAGTGGAATCTTTTTCATGTGAAGCTACATGATCACTTTTTATTTTGTTTCTCAAGCACCCCGTGGCACCCATCCATGTATTAGGCTAATAACTGCATGAATCTAGTTAAAGGGAACCAAGCAATTATTTTAATTAGAAGGGAACAAAAAATAACACTCCTGGCTTCTGTTTTAAGGGGCAAGAAGGAAGTAGGCAGGGATCAAAAAGATCCCACCAAATATTTTTTGTGAAAGGAAAAATAATTAAGGCCAAATTTAGAATGGACTCTCCATAAATGGGCCAAATAAAATGAATGGCCCCACTGTGCAAGCAGGACTCATTCATAGAGATGAGCCCCCAGAAAGTCCAGTTTTACGATGCCATTTTGTAGGCAATAGCCAATTTTTAGAAAGTGAAAGTGAATGTCTAGCAGAGACTTTCATGATCCTTGTGAATCTCACAAGCAATCTCTGAAAAGAGTGGCTGTGTAAACTTCTTTTATTAATAACAGAAAGAAGGATGTTTGTCAATTTACCTTTTTTTCTTTCTTTCTTTCTTTCTTTCTTTCTTTCTTTCTTTCTTTCTTTCTTTCTTTTTTTTTTTTTTTTGTGGTACTGGGGGTGGAACCTAGAGGCTTTCTACCTCCGGGCTATACCGGGCTATACTCCCAGACCTTTTTTAATATATTTTATTTGGAAACAGGTCTCACTAAGTTGCTGAGAGCCTCACTAAGTAGCTGAGGATGGCTTTGAACCCATGTGATCCTCCTGTCTCAGCCTCCCAAGCGCGGGGATTACAAGCGTGCGCCACCATGCCGAGCTGTCAATTTACCTTTTAAACGGGATTCTTTTTTCCCCACTTAAATTTATAAATTGTTTGAATTCATTTCTCTGGAGAAATGCAAGAAGATCCTTGTGGCTAATCCTTTAGAAAAAAAAAAAGAAACAAGAAAAGCAAATTTCACCATAAGAGGATTTTAATCAGCTGGACTGAACTGGGTTGCACAGAAACATCTGTGTCGCATTCCTGCCTTCCTTCTGTTTTTGTTTGTTTGCTTGTTTGTTTGTTTTGGTGGTACTGGGAATGGAACCCTTCTACCTTTGGACTACACTCCCAGACCTATTTTTATATTTTGTATTTGGAAACAGAGTCTCTTAAGCCAGCGAGCCTGGCTCTGAACCTGCGCAATCCTCCTGTCTCCACCTCCCAAGCGCGGGGATTACAAGCGTGCGCCACCACACCCGGCCCTGTCTTCCTTCTGATCACAGAGTTTGGGCCATTTCCTTCCTTCTCTGGCTTCCAAAAAGAGATGAGATTAGAAACAGGCATCTAGTCACAGTTTTGCCTGCTGCTTGGATCTATGCATGTTTGTTGAGCACCTGTTATTCACAGGCACACAGAAAATTACAGGTGTAGAAAGTTGACCTAGACAGTGCCGGCATGGAGTTCACTATCTCTCTAATCATACAGAAAGAGTCACCGGAAGACAGGAGACCCAAGCAGCCACAGTTGGGTGGGACCGAGGGCATCTAGCCTCCAATGACTGTTAAAGAATGGATTATCGCTGGGCGTGGTGGCGCACGCTCCATTCAGGAGGCTGAAACAGGAGGATCATGGTTCGCAGACGGCCTCAGCTGCTTAGTGAGGCCCTCTGCAACGTAGGGAGACCCTGTTTCAAAAATAAAAAAATAAAAATTAGGGCAGGGTGTGTGTAGCTCGGAGGTTGAATGCCTCTGAGTTCCATCCCCAGACCCGCAAAAAAAAAAAAAAAAAAAAAAAAGGGTTATCCAGCCGGACGTGGTGGTGCACGCTTGTAATCCCAGCATTCGGGAGGCTGAGACCTGAGGATCATGGTTTGCGGACAGCCTCAGCTACTTAGTGAGGCCCTTTGCAACTCAGTGAGACTCTGTTTCAAGATAAAGAATAAAAAATAGGGCAGGGGATGTAGCTTGGAGGTCAAATGTCCCTGGGTTCCATCCCCAGACCCGCAAAAAAAAAAAAAAAAAAAAGAAATATCAAAAAAAAAAGACTTGTATGATATGTTCCAAGAAGATCAACAGACACCCACAAAATCTGGAACACAGAACCACCAGGTGTATGCAGATGGAGCTAGCAGATAGAGCTCAAATGTAAAGCCAAAGACCTGGAAGAGCCAAGAAAGCAAGCTAGAGCCGGGCGTGGTAGTGCACGCTTGCAATCCCAGCATTTGGGAGGCTGAGACCGGAGGATCTCGGTTCACAGACAGCCTCAGCGAGGCCCTTTGCAACTCAGTGAGACCCTGTTTCAAAAATGAAAAGACTTAAAAATAGGGCTGGGGGTGTAACACAGAGGTACAATGCCCCTGGGTTCCATCCCCAGTACAGCAAATAAATAAATAAATAAATAAATAAATAAATAAATAAATAATAAGTAAATAAGCAAGCTAGAAGACAAACTAGAGTCAGGTTCTTTGGTCTGAATGTTGGCGTCCACTCGGGATTTATATGTTACAGTCTAATGTCCAGTGGGTTGGTATTGGGGGGGGGGGGGTTGCAGTGTGATTAAGTCATAGGTAAGACCAGCATCCTCTAAAAGAGGCTCAAACGAGCTCTCTCACCTCTTCCACCAAGTGAAGTTACTGCACCATGGATCTATAAAGCCCTCCCTGGACCCCAAATCTGCTGGCACCCGGCTCCAGATTACGTGAGCAAAAACGACCCCTCGCTTATGAATTTCACAGTCTGAGGTACTCTGTTAAGTAGCCTAAGATAGCCCATCATGGGAGAACTTACGCCATGGGGATGAGCCTGGGTTTGTCTTGAAGAACAGCACAACACCAGCGCACGGTTCTCAACAGGAGGCTAACATTATGGTCACGTTCCACTTTACAGCCAGCGGCTGAATGGCTGGGAGGAGGCTGAGACAGAGACTGGGTGGCATGCCAGTGCCACAGCCCAGGCAGCAGGTGACGAGAGGTTGGCCCTGAACTAGGACAACAGTAAGGAAAGAAAAGGAGAGATGGGTAAGGTCTGAGAAACACAGCACTAGAGGAGGTTTAAAGAAAGAAAATCTGAGGTCAAAAGTTAGAGAGAAAATTAGCTTTGAAGATTGTTTGTGGGGATTGGGTGCTTTAACTGAAAGCTTGCCGTGTGTCCAAAAAGGCTTCTCTTCTTAATAAACTCTCTTTTAAACTCAGGATGGGCCTTGGTCATTAGCTAGGTTCCAGAATGGAAATGCAATGCAGAAACAAATTTCAGCCTAGGACGGGCAAGCATACTGCTGGGTACCATACGGAAACCCCAAGAGGCAGTCCAACTCGACTTGCTTTCCTCTGCAAAGCTCACGCAAAACCAGCTTCCTGCTGTAAGCCTAAGTAAAAATACACGAAAGCCTGAAGCAAAAGAAAGCTGTGGTAAACACTTAGAACAAACTACATACATGCTTAGTTACTATATTAGACTCGTTTATGTTTTTAATTTTTAAGACTATAAGGAGGATACTTCTTGTCTCGTTTTATCAGCTAGCTGAACCTGATAACAAATGACAGGAATATTATGGTAAAAGAAAATTGTAGCTACATTTAATTCGTAAGCATGGATATAAAACTATTTTACAATGTAAACAAAACACATGCAGTAATATACATGTAATAAATAGCATGGTCACAACCAAGGTGGGTTGAATCCAAAATGCAAGATTAGTTTATCATTCAAGATTAGTTTATCATTCAAATCCCCATGAATAACTCATCATAATAAAAAATAAAAGGTAGCCGGGCGTGGTGGCACACGCTTGTAATCCCCACGCTTGGGAGGCGGGGACAGGAGGATCGCGCAGGTTCAAAGCCAGCCGCGTGCTGGCTTAGGAGACCCTGTTTCCAAATAAAAGTAAAATAGGTCTGGAAGTGTAGCCAGGGTTCCATCCCCAGTACCACCAAAAAAAATAAAATAAAATAAAATAAAATAAGGTAAAGTCATATAATCATTCCCTAAATAAATATTTAATTTATGACAAAAATTTACCACAAAGCATTAGGGATAGGAAGTCATTTCCATTAATGGCACAAGGTAAGTGGGCATCAATGGTGGAAAAAAAACAGACTTCATCCCAGTCTCACACCATATACAAAATCAATGTAATGGGCTGAGTATATAACTCATAGGTAGAACTTGGGCTCAGCATGAGACCTTGGGTTCGATTTCTAGCAAGATAGGGAGGGAGGGACAGAAAAAAGGAAGGAAGGAAGGAAGGAAGGAAGGAAGGAAGGAAGGAAGGAAGGAAGGAGCTCCACATGTAAA
Organism: Muscardinus avellanarius; assembly: GCF_963383645.1. NCBI lineage: Eukaryota > Metazoa > Chordata > Mammalia > Rodentia > Gliridae > Muscardinus > Muscardinus avellanarius. The sequence goes on along the minus strand of NC_137801.1, from coordinate 81,921,674 downwards.
TCTAAGTTTTTAGAAGATAATATAAGAGGATATTGTCATGGTCTTAGGGTAAGAAAAGCTCTCTTAGATAAAACATAGAAAGCACTAGCTATAAAGAAAAATATTGATAAAATAGACTATATAGTTTGTATCTAGAATGTCCCCCAAAGGCTTGTGTTAAATTTTGGTCCCTAGAGCAGCCATATCCAGAGGTAGAACTTTAGGAAAGTTATTGGATCCTGAGGGCACCAACCTCATCAGTGAATTGATCCACTGATGATTTTTTTTTTTGTGTGTGTGTGTGTGGTACTGGGGTTCCTGGAAGCCCTTCTACCTCCAGGCTACACTCCCAGACACCTATTTTATACGTTTTTATTTGGAAACAGGGTCTCTTAAGCCAGCATGGTTGGCTTTGAACCCGTGTGATCCTCCTGTCTCTGCTTCCCAAGCGCGGGGATTACAAGCGTGCGCCACCACACCCGGTGATCCATTGATGAATGTATTGCTGAATGGGATATGGGGAGGTTCTGGAAACTGCAGAAAATGGGCTCTAGGTGAAGGGAGTGGGTCCTTGGGTACTATATCTTGTTCCGCCACCCCTTCCTCTCTCTCTCTCTCCTTCTGCCTTCTGTTTGCCATGATGTGAACAATTTTTCCCCACCGTACCTCTCCACCATGATATTTTTCCTTGGTATACGCAGGACTAAAAGCAATAGAGTGAGCTGACCATAAACTGAAACCTCTAAAGCCGTGAGCCAAAATACAACTTTCCTCCTCTACGTGGTTTTCCTCCGGTATTTTGTCCTAGTCATATAAAGCTAAAACAGAGACCATCTTAAAATTAAAATCTGCTGATCATCTAGAGATCATACAGTAAAAAGTCAAGCCAGGAGTGGCATATATACTATTTGCAATACATATAACCAAAAGTTTCGTGTCTACACCATATAAATGTCTCCTGCAAACCAATAAGTTGACCATCCAATATAAAAATGAGAAGTCTTGATATGACCAGTCATAAAAAAATACCCAAGTGATCGGCATACCTTCAAATGATGCTTAATTTCTTAACAATCCAGAAAAATGAATTCAAATCACAATGAAAATCCATTACCTACCCCTAGGATGACCAGAAACAGAAAAGTCTAAGACACCGGGTCCTAACGAACTTGTAGAGCAGCTAGAACGCGCAGCCATCGCTGGTGAAACTGAGAGTATCTTTGGAAAATTGTTTGGTATTAACTATGAAGCCGAGCATAGTCATACCCTACAATTTAGTAATTTCCCTAGTCTATACATAGACAAATCCGAAAGCATGCACACACAGAGCAAGATGTTCACAGAAAGTCGAAGCAGCACTCTCTGAAATAGCTTAGAACTCAACAGAACCCAAATGCTCATCAAGGGTAAAATAGACACACTCTGGTGTATCGTGGAAACAATGGGGGAAAACACGGGGAAAATAGAGTATAATTACACCAACAACATAGACGCAGTTTATAAACATAATATTGAGAGAATGTCATTAAATACAAAAGAACATCTTTCCATGTGAAGTGTTTATACAACCGTAAAATATTTTTAAAATGTAAAAAGGTTTTCTTGTATTATGATTCCATTTACATCATGAAGAGAGAGAGAGAGAGAGAGAGAGAGAGAGAGAGAGAGAGAGAGAGAGAGAGAGAGAGGAGCCGAGTGTGGTGGTACATACACACCTGGAACCCCAGTACTTGAGAGGTTGAGACAGAAAGCTCTTCAGTGCAAGGCAAACCTCAGCAACTAATGAAGACCCTAAGCAATTTGGTGATACCTATTTCAAAATAAAAATGAAAATGACTAGGAGTTGTAACTTGGAGGTAGATTGATCCCCTAGGTTCAATCCCCAGTAACACACACACACACACACTACACACACACACAATGCAAAACAACTCTACGGTATCACAAGTCAGGACAGTGCCTACCTTTGAAAAGGAAGGCAGAGTTCCATTACAGGGCAATGGAGATCTTTGGCCGCATGTTTTTTCTTATCCTAGTTGGGTAGAGTGGTTATATGATGTGTCCACCTCAGATTAATGCTTTGAGTTATATGTGTCCGCTCTTTATATGTGGAATCCTGATAACGCTTCAATTTAAAAGTTTCAAGTGCTGATCTCCATTTCTGCAGGTGAAGCAAATGAAAGAAATAAAATGGAAATTTCTATAAAATGTGTGTGAGTGCATTTTCCACTGCTATAACAAAATACTCGAGGCTGGCTATGTTATGACAGTTTCCAATGCTATAACAAAATGCCCAAAGCTGGACCTGTTATAAGGAAAAGAGGTTTAGTTAGTTCACAGTTCTGGAAGTGCAAGAGCATGGTGCATGGTGCATGGTGCTGGCGTCGACTCTGCTCTGGCAAAGTCCTTCTGGTGAGTGGAGTAAGCACCAGAGACAGAGAGAGCATATGGTAAAAGAGAAAGCCAGAGCCAGGGGAGGGCTGATATGCCCTTTATAATAAAACTCATTCTCAAGGAAACTAACTGGGGTCCCACTAATCCTTTTTGAAAGTAATACCCTCAGTGACCCCAATCACCTCCCACAAGGCTCCACCTCTTAAAGGCCCTAACATCCCCCCATATCGCCATATTGAGGAACAAACTTCCAAACCATAAGCCCTTGAGGCATACAACCAAACAAGACGCAAACCCTCACAGAATGTCTTTTGAAAATCAGCTGATTTTGTTCTTACCTATGTTCATTTTGCTCTTTGGTTCGGTTAGAGAGCAGAAAACAGGGAGGACAGGGCATAAGATTTTAGGCCAGCTGGATGAGGGGGAAGGAGAATTTCTTCCCCAGGAGAGAGGATGAATGCAACGGGGACCCTCTGCAGTTGAGCTTAGAGGAGAAGAAAGAGAGAGAGAGAGAGACTGCCCACTCCAAAGGCCCAGTGCGTAAAGTAACAACGCTAGAGAAAGGCTGAAGGAGGCTCCTGGGTGTGTGGTCTTATTGTATAAAATGGGATTCAAAGGTAACAAATTCAGGCTGGCCACAAAAAAGCACTCTCTTATGAAGTGTATAATTAACCTGTAGCCAATGGTTAGTAAATAAGTCCAACTTCTCTCAAAAGAAAAGAAAAAGAAAAGAAAAAGATTAGCTATGGCAGCCAAACCAGCATCTGCAGTTACGCGGACTGGTGTTGTATTACAAAGACGCCTCTGCTTCCAGGCAAAAACTGGTGGCCAGTGGGGTCAGGAAGGAAACCTCCCCTTTGGTGTAGTATTTCCTACCTCCTGCTATCTAATATGGACCAACTCTCCCAGCTGCACGAGGGTGCGCACCTCCAGCCTCGGCACCTGGCCCAGGGATGTAGCCTGGGTAGTAAAGCAGGCTATTGTTTCAATCTGCGATGGTGGTACCTGTCGGCCTGTATTTAAGCAACACGTTGTGCTTCCAATTATTGTGTAAATGTGATGATTATAATCAAAATTGTTCCTAACACTACTGTTTTTACATCAACAATCTATAAATATATGGAGGAACTCAAATATCTGTGTGAAGTAAACGGAAGGTATACCCACGCCGAGGTAATTCAGAAGACAGCTCTATAATTTAGCTGCTTGGATTTCAATTGTTGCATTTTTTTTTTAAGTAGGAAACATTATGGAAAATACACATATTATTCATCAAAGTGATTGTCCTGTGCACTTGTATACCTTATAAAAATTTTTGGTGCTTTTTACTTCAAAGAAATCACTAGCTAATGACATTTCAGACTTTAGAAATTTTTTCTGATAGCACATTGGAATTCCCTCAGGGACAGAATTGTGAATAAGTGGATTTTTTTAAAGATCATTAACAGATATTACAAACCAATTCAAACTGAGCATTTTCTTTGCAAATTACCTTTAACTTTTAAAGCCGTTGGAAAAAAAAAAAAAAAGACAGTGAGTGATTTAATTTACTTAACCTGTCTACAAATCGTACCTCTGTGCTCCACCGGCGATTGCATTTCAAAAAAAAATACCTCTAACTATCTCTAATAGAGATATTTTTCTAAATTATCACACTTGATGAGTGATATTTCAAAAGAATCATGTCTATTTATTTATTTTTTTATTAGCAAGTTGCCCTAGAATTGAGAATGCTTATTCTATTGATATGTTTCAAGTAAAAACAGAACCCAGCACTGGCTTTATTCGTGGCTTAATTAAAACTCTCCAGTAATTAGCAAGTTTATCATCTCCTAAGTGCGTGGATGGTGGTGGAGCTTTGGTGGTAGATTCTGGGTTTGAGGGAAGGCAAAAGGAAGATTTTTTTATTTAATGATCAAACCATAGTTTCTAGACTAAAGAGCTAATATTTGGGGTGAGAAGCACCTTTATCCCCCCCCCAATACATCAGGCCTGATTCTTATTTGCATCAACACCCCTGTTGTGTGTGTTTTTCATTCAAAGCGCTCCTGTGAACTTCAAAGGGAGTCGCCTGCAAGGACCGGCAACGTGGGAGTCCTGACAGGTTCCAGAACAGACCCAGAGCCGGGAAGAAGCCATGCCAAGAGCCAATCGTGCTGGACTTCCAAACTATGTCACAAAATTAAAGGGTCTCCCCTGCCTACGCCATCCCACAGAGCACGTGAGAAACATCCCCGGGCTTCCAGCCACCGCGCTGCCTTGCCCAGCTCCGGCTTATAAATATTTGATGAGTGGAGCTCCATTTATAAGAAAGTATGTTAATAAGAGTATGCTTTGAGTTGGTGGCCAATGCAGACAACAAACAGCCACCTTGTTTGAGGTAGTAGAGGTTCCTTTCCTCCCTGTTAAAGTGCAAAGTCAACTTAGCACAAACCAGACAAAGAAATTCTGCGTCCCTTTGGATGCTCTGAGAATAACAAATGGATAGGATTCGACTCTGGGGGATATTTTATTTGGAGAGGGATTGATTCATTAATGATTGAGGGTAAAAAGGGCATAGAGATAAATATTTCTTGCGTATGCCAATTATTTAAATTCCGCTCTGTGTATCTTCACCAAAATATTGGGAGGTAGGCGGGGCCGCCCTCGTTTTTAAAAGATATTTAAAAAGGGCTTGAGTGAGATCACGTGCCTCATCTCTTTCTGCTTGGGAGGAAGAAAGAGGTCCGGAACCCAGATCAGCCCACAGTTATCTCTACCTCACACTGGCTTCCAGATGGATGCAATTGCCAAGTTCACGATTCCTTTCCTAATGGAGACTGTGGGTCCCTTTGGTTCACCCTCAGACCTGGGGTGGTGTGTTCCTCACGCTGAAGCTTAAGGAATCTAAAGGGTCCCTGGTAGGAGCCTGCCAGGAAATGCAGAACCCTAGATGGCTGAAGATCGACGGTAGCTAGTATGCATGCCACACGTGGGTCCTGAAATGCTAACCTACCTGCTGAACCTCGGTAAAGGGGCCCCCAGTGCTCACAGCTCCCTTAGAGACCAAGGATGACAGAGACTGCCAGATGCTAAGCCACGGATAGATCCAAAATCATCACAGTTGCCAATTTTTAAGTGTTGGGATAGGGGAACAAGAACCCCTATTGGTCTCCTTGGTCCAGCCCAAACTCAGGATTTCAGAGCCCTGGGTAAATCTAGGATGTTGGTATTCAGTGATCACCGGCAAGACTCTGGAGCCTGGGTCTCCTTTCTACCCAGTGAGCACACGCCTCCGCGGGCCAGGTGCCTCAAAGTGGTTACAGAGGTGGTCATGACCACCCCTGAGCTCCTTCCCGTTCACCACAAACTCTTACAGCCAGGATTTCTGAGGCCACGGGAAGGAGCCCAAGCAATTGGCTACTCTGGCCACCTGCCTGGGGCTCATGGACATCTCTTGGGACACATCCTGGGAGGCGTTCACACCAACCTGAAGCTGCCAAGCCTTCCCTCCTCTCAAGTGCTGCTCCATTTTCTGCACATTGAAGGGGCTGCGAATGCCTGCTCCGAAGTGCTTCAGTGGGTCCACGCAGTGAGATGTCACAGGCACCTGTCTGCTGACTCCAGACGCATGGCAAAACACCCCACTGTGCTCTCACAGCATAGCTTGATCTTTCAGCCATCACCTACGGGTGATTTTTCCTGCAACACAAGTCAAAACCAACATTTAAAAATAAATAAAATAGCCAGGCGTGGTGGCGCATGCTTGTAATCCCCGTGCTTGGGAGGCGGGGACAGGAGGATCGTGCAGGTTCAAAGCCAGGCTTGCTGGCTTAAGAGACCCTGTTTCTAAATAAAATATAAAATAGGTCTGGGAGTATAGCCCGGAGGTAGAAGGGTTCCATCCCCAGTACCACCAAAAAAAATTTTTTTTAATAAATAAATAAATAGAGTCGGGTATTTCTGAGCTTGGGACATCCAGGTACCATATTTATTTTATATATCATTCAACAAATCCTCTACCTCAAGCTGGGCCTATAAGCCTTAGGCATGATATTATTGGGTCAGATTTCTAAGTACGCTTTATCTGGCCTTTGAACTCTGGCTGAAATCAAACTGCTAAACAGGAAACCGCATGGAAATTCACATGTGCCTCATCCACAGCCTGCATACCCCCAACACATTAGCTCACCGCTCTGCAGAAGCCCCTGTGGAGCTCCAGTCCCCTCCTCGGTCTCCTTCTGCCCACCACTGACCTTTCAGCCCCTCCTGACTTCCTGAAAACCCTCCGCTCCAGACAACCTGCCATTTTTCGGGATGCTGATCTTTAAGTGCACTGCCTAGCAGGCGTCCTCCAGGGCTGCCATCGCCACGTGGACATGACAGCCTCTCTGTTGGTTTGGTCCCTCATCTGTCATCCACCTCAGCCTTAGCCTCCAGGACTCCATCAGTCACCTCAGCCCGGCTCCCCAGTGGTCCCCAGAGCCCAGCACAGGAACATCTCAGGAAACAAGGGTTTCACCTTACCCGGGAGGTGAACACCTGCAGTCCCAGCTATTCCAGATGCTGAGCAGGACTCTGAATTGAAAGCCAGCCTGGGCTACACAGGGAGATCCTGTCTCTCATCAAAAGACAAAACAAAACCAAAAAAAAAATCAAGAGCTTCTCTTTAAAATGCAGCTCACGCGATATAAGAAAACATAAAGCTCCTAATTGGCTTATTTGTTCCGTCCAGTGCGGTGGCAGCCCTTGAATGGATGAGAAGAAGGACATCCGTCACTCTTCTCCATCTGGCTTCCAGCAGTTAATCCCTGCCTCTTCCCTACCAAGCAGCCACGTTCACCTGGTCCAGAAGGAAGACAGAATTTGCTCTCAGCCTGCAGAGAAGTCGTCCCTGTGGTAAGGCACAGCTCTCCTTGTCACTAAGCATTCCCCTTGTCAGCTAAGTGTGAATGGCCTTGAGCTCAGGGCCCTGTGGCCCAAGTGTGACTCTCTCACTGCTCCCTGGGACTCCCCTGCCAAGGTCAGCAGGGGTTCCGGTGACAGCCCAGAACCAGTTCCTGGTGCCTAATGGGTTCCAGCCCCTGGCGGCAGAGCAGAGGGCCAGTCTCAGTGTTTTTCAATGCTTTCTTTCTTTTTTTTTTTTTTTTCCAACTTAGAAAACACTGCATATTCCAAACTAGGGAACATAGAGGATACTAGTGGGACTCCAGATAATGGAGGGGAAATGCCAGCAAAGTTTGAATGGAAGGAGAGGAGAGGAGGAATGCTGAACTTGTTTAATGAGGGTCTACATCTGAATATGTGTAAAGTTATGAATGTGGCATGGTTACCCTGGAAAATCACTGGTGGGAGGGGTGAAGGGAAAATGGGGGCGGGGGGGGGAGAGGACACCAAGCATAGCTTAAATGTAAACCAAATATGTTCAATAAAAAATTTGTAAAATAAATAAATAAATTTCAAAAAAAAAGAGAAAACACTGCATATTGTAACAAGTAAAGCAAGCTCTCAAAAGGTGAATTAAACCAAAGATAATTATTTCTCCCTGTCCCCCCTCATTACCACTTTCTGGAGATGACCAAAGGCATATATGTATGATACATATAATCATCCAGATATGATAAGATATATCATCCAAGTATAATATATATATATATATATATATATATATATATTCTGTATATACAATATGAGCCTTTCATATTATTTTGTATAAACAGGGTTATATTCATGCTGGGGTATTTGAGTACAGTTCGTTTTCATCTTTTTCTTTGTTTTGTTATGTTTTTGTGGTGCTGGGGATGGAACCCAGGGTCATTCTACCTCCAAGCTACACCCTTAGCCCGATTTTTTATTCTTTATTTTGAAACAGGGTCTCACTGAGTTGCAAAGAACCTCTCTAAGTAGCTGAGGCTGGCCACAAACCTGCGATCCTCCTGCCTCAGCCTCCAGAATGCTGGGATGACAAGCGTGTGCCAACATGCCTGGCTCCTTTTCCTTATTCATTACCCTCCATTGTGCACCTGTCTCAGGTCAGATTATTCCAGATGCTTACTGGAAAGTGTAGGTATGCTGGAAACAGTGGCCTGAGTTTCCCTTTCTGGATTTTATTGGATGTTTGGATGGTACTGGGGATAAAACCCAGTACCTTGCACATGGACCACTGAGCCACCCTCCACCTCTATGCTTTTGAACGTACACCCACGCCTTGGCCTGGTTCGAATCCAGGTAAGACGTTGGAGAAGCAGTCTCTCTACGCTCTTCCCTCTTGGTGGTTTGGGGGTGTCAGAACAACCCAGTCCCCCCTCTCCCCCAGTCTCTCTGGCTTTCTTCTCTTTCTCTGTGGCTCTCATCTCAAGTGGTCAGTCCTTGCGGTGTCTCTGACCTGGCTACTTCCAGTGACCTTCTCCAAGTCGGACGTCTCTCAGCCAAGGCCTCCTCTCCCCTTCTCTGCAGGAGGCCCGTCCTATGGAACCTCAAGAAAAGTGTCCCCAGCCCCTTACTCAGCACCCATTTCTCAGCCTGTTTGTTCTTCAAACTCTTACCCAACCGGGCCACAAAATTGATCACCTATGCGGGTTTTAACCATATTCAAATAGATTGTGTCAGCTCATTCTGACAACACCCTTATGAAACGGGAGCTGTATATTTCTACACTACGCACAGCATTCTGCTCTGTGGAAAGGTAATGGTTTAATTTTTAACAAAGGTCAATTTACCTCCAAACTATACTCCCTAGCCCTATTTTATTTATTTATTTTTTTTGAAACAGGGTCTCACTAAGTTGCTGAGGCTGGTTTTGAACCTATGATCTTCCTGTCTCAACCTCACAAGGACTGGGATGACAGGTGTACACAGCCATGCCCAGCTACATCTTGTCTCTGGAAAAAAAAAAAGAAACAAACAAACAAACAAACAAAAACACTAGCTTTGGCCTTTCTCTTAGTAAAAGTCATAGACATTCTTCTTCCCTAAATGAAAGAAGTGGCCTCAGAAAACAGCCATGTGTCCGATTGTGTTTGGGTGAAACAGCCTTGGAATCGGACCTGAAAAAGTGATGTCTGAGAATCGGGTGTGGAAACCAAAAAGGATGCACACTCGCTGGGAGCCCCCCTATTCTAGCTGCGGAGCCCCTGCCTGCTAGAGACACATAGACAAAGTGACCCGCTGTGGGAGAAACTGTCCCACCCGCCCCCTGGCTGCACTGGAGAGCTCCAGCTGATCTGCCTTTGAAATAAGTGACCAGTGACGATTCAGCAAAATTCTCCCAGTGCTCCCCCCTGAGCCTGCATGTTGGAGAAGCCTTCCCTTCCGCTGCTCTTAGACGGTGCTCCCCTCCAGCTGGGAGGGGCAGCGCCTCACACCAACATCAGTCAGTTCTCTCAGCAAGGAAGCCACCCCCAGGCACGGCAGCCCTTGGCACAGTCTGCAAGAAGTCTGTGCAGCCTCTAGGGTACCATTTCTTAACCCCCAAGGGATCGCCGGCATATTCCAAATTAATTCAAGGCATCTGCTTTGAGTTGGTTTTTCCCCAAACCATGAAAATTGTGTGTGGAATCTTCCCCCAAAGGCCACTTGTGAGCAGTGTCCATTTGGAGACCTGGCTGGGGTTCAGAGGGTTCAGAGGGGGACCAAAAGGGATGAGCTGGCTCTCCTGGGAACTGAACCCGTGACCTCGTTAGCACAGGGTTCTAATCAACGAAGCCACCAAGCACATACCTCATTGAAGGTACTGAGGCAGTAATTTGCTAAATGTTAATTCTAAGATTAACTGCAGATGGGGAGAGTTCCTAGGGGCGGGAAATGGGAGAGATTTGTTAATTCTCGGAAGGAAATTTAGGTCATTGGTCTTTGAACTCTTTAATTTTTTTTTTTTTTTTTTTTTGGTGGCACTGTTTTCCCTGGAAACCCTTCCACCTCTGGGGTACACTCCCAGACATATATATATATATATATATATATATATATATATATATATATATATATATACATATATAATTTTTTTTTTTTTTGGAAAAAGGGTCTCTTAAGCCAGTAAGGCTGGCTTCGAACCAGCGCGATCCTCCTGTCTCCGCCTCCCGAGCGCGGGAATTACAAGCGTGCACCACTACACCCGGCCCCTTTGTTTAATTTTAAGATATAATTTCAGAATTTTAGGGTGATGGTCAGGGTCTATGCTTCCGTGTACATTATTATTATTATTATTATTATTATTATTATTATTATTATTATTTGCAATACTAGGGTTGGAACCCAGGGGCATTCTACCTCTGAGCTACACCCCCAGCCCTTTTTTTTTTTATTCTTTATTTTGAAACAGGGTCTCACTGAGTTGCAAAGGGCCTCACTAAGTAGTAGCTGAGGCTGTCTGTGAAGCGCTATCCTCCTGTCTCAGCCTCCCAAATCCTGGGATTACAAGCATGCGCCACCACGCCTGGCTATGAATTTTTTTAATCAATATCCTGATACAAAGACTGGGAAGAAAAAAGTAAATCGTGTCAATTCTACTCTTACAGGACATTATAAGATAATTCTCATATAAATTCCTTTAATACTTCCTATTTCCCCGGTATAACACACGGGGACAAAGGAAAAAATGGGTTCCATATCTGAGTTACAGATGGTCCTCTGAGAGCCAGGGATGTACCCCCATTGTCACCCCTGAAACTCTAAGCCCTGTTGAAAGAATATTGGCCCAGAACAAGGAAGGGAAGTTTTACCTGCAGAGCTGTCTCCAGGTATGCAGAAACCCAGCCCACATCCCCCTCTTACCTTCTCCCTTAGCAAATCCCTGAAGAGCCTGTTTTACAAACAGCAAATATGGCTTGGAAATGACGTTTTGACGCTGACTTAGTACCTGGGCTCATATTACATTGCCATGAATATTCCACAGGCTTCTCAACTCCGAAGAAAAGTTTCCTCTCCAAGGCGACAAGTAAACAGATTCGAGCCATTTCAAACTCAGTGGCCCCCACCCTGACAGCGATCTTTGAAACCGATATGGCCCCGAAAGAAGCCAGAATAACGTTTTTAAAATGTTAATAATGATGGGCAAAGTTCCTGGTCTTTGTAATCTGGTGGAAGAGCCTCTGCAGACAGCACCCTGGGGATTGAATTGTGTGTGCCCACGCTTGCTTTTCCATGGAAAGCCTGCCTGAAAATGCGCAGTTGTTTTGTAGGTGTGTTTCTACCAAGCGAAAGAGGATGGGAATCTAGCCTAATACTTTCACTTAGCGACATTTGTCCTATAGGATTGAAGACAAGTAAATATCCAAGACACATGCTCAAGGCTCTGAATTCAATCCCTAACACCACAACACACACACACACATGCGCGCACACGCGCACACACACACATTTTTGTTCATTGCAAGAGAGGTCCCCAAGTTTGTAGGCAAAGCCCGTCTTGGCATCTAAGGAACACTCCAGTTCTTTCTTGCCGATCAAGGCTTGTAAGAAAGTTGAGTCTGTGCTCTGAGTTGTCAATTTCCTCCCATGTAAAATGATGGAAATTATTACAAAATACCTCTGCTGTCTCCCTGTCAAATAAGAGACAAAAATTTCTTTAGCCAATGGCCTGGAAGGTAATACTTAGTAAGCACTCATTAAAATGTAACCATTGGGGTCGGGGAGGTAGCCCAATTGTGGTAGACTGCCTGCTTAGCACTGCAGAAAAAAAAGCTAACTAAATAAATAAAAGCTAAGAATTGTCAGTAACTACAATCTGCCTCCTGAGCAAAACGCGGACTTCTGGGTGTAATATGTTGCTTTTCAAATATCTCTTCCTTTAAAAACCCACAATAAAAATTAAATGTGCACTACTGGTGTACATCTGAGAAGACGATACTGAGGATTAAACTGAACACAATCAAGTTTAAGTTGTACGCTCTGATTCAAATAGCTAAGAGGCAGCAACCTACAAGAAAAATAGCTAGCTAGCCCTGATTTCCAACCTGTAAAAACGTGTTCTTTTGAAATAGCATGGGGAACTTCCAAACTAATGGGACCAAAATATTTGACCTTAAAATCAGAATTCCCTACAACATACCAAAATTTTAGCAAACCTACAAATTCATAAAAAAAATGTGTGTTGCTGAATGTGTAAAATAATATCCATCAGTTCAAATAACCAAACCGCGTACATTTTTATCTGATCTTACAATCTGAGACAGGTCCATTTGATAGTCAAGGAACATTCTTCTAAGTATCCAGTAAGTTACCATGTAAAACTGTTCCTCCAGTTCAAGTTGACAGTCGGGAGCTGAATAAATCGAAGCCAGTGTGCTGAACAGTATCTGTCTTGCAGTTATGGGCCCAATTGCTACTTTAATCTCCAGCACTACTAGTTCAATAACGTAAGTATTTTTAATTTCCTCTGTGCATGTCCTTCAACCATGCCAATGCATTTATCTATGACTCACTTAAACCGTTCACGAAGCAGCGACAACTTACTTAAAAGACAATGTTTGGTTTTCATATGAAATGGAGGAATGGACGTGGGTACTCATTGTTTTAATGTTCTGAGCCCTTAATCATTTCCAGTTCTTAGTCATCAGAAAAGTAGTATTCTTGGGGGATTTCTTTTCCTTTTGGTCACTAAATATTGTCTTTCATTTTGAGATATTTATTTCTTTCCAGAAAGCGATACTGTATTTTTTCTCCTAATGATGAAGGATGAAAGATGGAGAGAATTCCATTTAGTGATTACTGGACCATGAAGAAGTAAACTGATTCAGAAAACAAATCCCCAAAAGAAAAATAAAATGTATTATGTGAGGTAGAAGCATGGGATTCTTGGCAAATATTCAATTGGAGCCAGGATTGGTAATTTAATAACATTCTTATTTTATTAATATTTGAAGGGGGAAGGTAAAGCTCTAAGACTTTAGCCTTGGGCCAGAATCTCTCTACTTGCCACCATTACTGGAGCCAGCAAGGGTGTTTAAAGACACACGTGCAGAAGTCTTGCAAAGGGCTGTTAAAACTGCACAGACCACGGGAGGGGTTCTGGGTGCTACCCCTCCTCATATAACCCAGAGGCTGCAACAGAATCTCCATCCCTAGAGCTCAGTGAGCAAAGGGATGTCCTCAGAACTGAACACGAGTTCACCCAACCTGGAGCATTATCAAAGGGAGCAGGCAGGTAAATTTGGGAGATGATATAATTCCGATTTGGCAATTGTGTCAATTCACTTTAAACTCATCCTACCATCCTCCTGATGGCTGCTACTGGACAGAATTGGGTAGGAAAGAGAGCCCAAACTTTGAAAGTACTGGCCACATGTTTACTTTAAAAAAGGTACTTTTGAGCCGAGCATGGCGGCTCATACTTGTAATCCCAGGACTCTGGAGGCTGAGACAGGAGGATCACAGGTTCATGGCCAGCCTCGGCAACTTGTGAGGCCCTTCATAATTTATTGAGACCCTGTTTCAAGATAAAGATCAAAAAATCGGGCGGGGAGCAGAACTCAGGTGTAAAATGCCCCTGGGTTCTATACTGGTACCACATCCATATATATATATATATATATATATATATATATATATATATATATATATATATATATCTCCTGGGTATATATAGGAAATACATTTAAAATGCTGCAGAAAAGCCAGACATGGCTTGAGCTTAGGAGCCAGGCTGGATTTGGAAACAAAACGAGACCCTGTCTCAAAAGATTAAAAGACAAAGCCAGGGATGTGGTGTCTCACGCTTGTAATCCCAGTACTTGGGAGGCTGAGACAGGAGGATTGCGCAGGTTCAAAGCCAGCCTCAGCTATTTAGTGAGGCTCTCAGAAATTTAGTGAGACTCTGTTTCCAAATGAAATATTAAAATAGGTCTGGGAGTGAAAGCCCTTGGGTTTCACTCTACCAAAAAAAAAATTAAAAAACAAAAAAAGAGAGAGGAGGAGGACAAGAAGAAGGAGGAGGAGAGCTGCAGTAGACTATGTGGTATCACTTTTGAGCTTTGGATTCTCTTTCAAGTTTAAAGAAGTTGCCACAAAAAAGAAAGAAAAAATGAAAGATAGGGAGAAAGACAAGATTATTTCAAACCTAGTCTCCATGCCAGTTTTCTTCTTTTTTTTTATTTCTGGGGGATTCTTTTTATTCCTGGATCTATTCTTTTCTAGATCTCTTATTAATTCCTGTATTAGGCAATGTATAATAAAAGGCAAACTTAATTGCTAGACATATGACCTAATTTTATGGTCCATGTGGTGGTCTAAAGAGAAACATCACATGTCACACATGGCTGTGTGACAGATGATCGCCGTAGTGGTCATGGTAGTAATGGTGGTGATGGTGATGGTAGTGGTGATCATGGTGGTAACCATGGTGATAGTGGTGGTGGTGGTGGTGATGATGATGGTGATGGTGTCGATGATGGTGGGGACAGAAGTAGTAGCAATACTGAAGATTACTATCTAGAATGGTGATGGCTGTGGTCAAGGTGGTAGTGTGATATGTGATGATATCGAAATCCCAAGATGAGCTGAAGACTCTAACTTACATTAGAAATTTGAGAAATCTACTCTTCCCTGTCTCCTCACTGAATGTTGAATAAGGTAATCTCAATAAGGTTGTTAAAATTTGAAAGAATGAAAAAACAAGAATTCAAGCAACAGCTTAAGAAAGGGGTGGATGTCTCTCCATGGGTCAAGAAGTCTTTATTTTTCATTATTTTGTCCACCATTGTCATTGTCACTGAAAGTATTTCAAAACATCAGTATCCCTTGAAGCTGTGGTGATGTAAGACTCCAAAGATTCAGGAGTCTCAATTCACAGAGACTGTTGTGGAGTGTATTTCTATCCATGCCCAGAAATATCCAGGGCAGGAAGAAAAATTATTCTGGAAGCACTACCTTCAATGTAGACCAATCCCTTCCTGGGAGTTTGTGCTGAATGGATGGCTGGGAGACTCTCAGGACAGTTTACTAATATTTCTTTTGTCTCCTAGAATCAGCAAAGGATCAACTCTCCCTAATGACTTCATAGTCAGGTGTGATCATGTGACTTTCCCTGACCCAGGATATGTGATCAGTCATTGCGGGTGTCACTGCTGGGCAGAAGTGTTGAAAGCCAGTACGGCATTTACCCCGTTCTCTTCCCACGCTGTGGGGAATGTGGATACAGGTTCCCAAGAAAACCTCCATCCCCCTGAGCCCCTAAGCACCTGTGACAAGCAGACCCTCCTGACTCACGAGGGCCCCCTCATGAAAGTGAGAAATAAACTCGTGTTATTTTAAGCCACTGAAAACTCGGTGGCTATCTTCTGCCATAGCAGAACCTATCTTGTCCTAACAGACACAGATGTTCAAAACAAGACAAGCTTAAAGTCACAGATGGTCACATCAGAAAGAAGTGTCCATATCTCTCCCAACCCCTCAAAGCTTTTTGTTATAGAATCACAAATTCTGAGACATTCAATTTTCCCCGGCCAATGTCCATTCTAGACCAAAGTTGCATTTGAAGAAAGCATGCCATGACCTACAAGCAGCTGAAGGTCACTCCGGCCCACATTGACTCCAAGGTAATTTGGAGATCCCTTCTGGCTGAGTCTGAATTCAGACAGAAAGTCCCCATTAAGCAAGTGGAGAGGCAGTGACCCTGTTACTCTCAGATGCTCTGCTCCAGGTAAAAAGCCCTTTTATAGGGCTCTATTTTTAAAAAAAACCAAATCTCCTAAAAGTTAGTGCATTATCACATGCAAACTGGGGCAGCAAACGTAAAAGAGCCCATCTGCGCCCACCCCTTCTTCACCCCCCAAACTCCACCACCACCCAGAGCTGTAGCTGGGCTTGAAAAATCTAACACATGCAAAATACAGAGGCTCTTTGAAAACCCGGCCCAGTGTGCCGTATATGTAAGTCGCGGTCTTACAGAGTTCTGCCAAGAACAACAAAGAGGAAAGAAAAGGAAAGCTTTTCTTTTCTCTGAACTTGGGAATGAAACCTAAAACTCTTCTCTTCTACATAAAGCTGAATGGCTCCAATTTTCCACCCTCAATGTGGTCTCTGACCGGCCATTACCTTCATCATATCCAAGTGGCTTCTTCTTGGGCATCTCTGCTCCCAAATGGATCACGTGATGGCAGTGTCCAAAATAGATGCCCCAAACGGTTCCCTAGGGAAAGACAGTGGGTCTTCACAGGATCTTCAAGGTCCTTGTCAAAGAAAACAAAAATGATTATCTCAGTGTGTTTTGAAATACTATAAGGGGCATTATGTCTCCCATTTCTAGCTTTTCCTGTATCTACCATGCTTGGAGCATTCTATTTATACTGTTTTAAGTGTTCTGAAGTCTTTACCTAGCTAAGAGCAGAATCACACTTACAGGAGATTCTTCTGGTGCAAAATGCCCACAAGACCTAAGAGCTGGGTGCTACTGTTTCCAAGAATATGGAGTAAGGCAGAAAATGCAGTGGTTTTCCCAGGGTGACATCCATGTAGAGTGCTCTGGTTGGATCCCGTCTGTCTGTCCATAGATACAACACGCATATGGTGCCAACTCTCTTCTAATCGGTCTCCCTGCTAGCAGCCAAATATGTTCCAAAAAGATGGTTGTGGATGTTCCAACCATGTAGTCACTGAAAGAGTGTTTCAAGCTGCCCAGGCTGGCAAAAATCTCAACCTAGAGTTTCTTTGATGTGACCAAAGCCTAGCTTATGAAGTAGGGCTTGAACAAGCAAAGAAGGAAGAAAAAGCAACACGGACTCCAGAAACAAGAGGGAACAACCGAGTGACCGTGGAAACGAAATTCAGGGGCGACCCCAGTAGGAAAGTTAATAGAAACTATATGAAAAATTACTTGTCCATCACCACATATTGGTTGGACTTTTTCAATAGCTTGGATTCCCAAAAGAAATCACCATGGAAGAATACAAACAAAGGGAACAGAGAAAGACAAGGATGGTAAAGTAAAGGATGATCAGTAGATGCAAGAAAACTGGATGGTGAGGCAGAAAAGAGATCTCAGAGATATCACTGAGGGGAAAGGCACCAACGTGTGGGAGTAAAAGATTCATTTTCAACATCAGAAGGACACACAGACAACAGGGAAGACAATCCAAGAAGCAGAAAAGGAAAAGAAAAAATCTAAAACTGAGAGATGTGGAATAGTCAAAATTATTTCTGCACAAAGTAAATAAACACTGACTGCTTAGAAAACATGTTGAAATATGTATCAGAGACAGCAGAAGGATCTCCAGAGCCAAGTCATCTGACTCGGGTTAAGAATGCTGATAAATACATTCGCTATTTCAAAAGGCTTAACCAAGATAAGAAAAAGGAAAGTTTTTTATTATTCAAAACACATGCAGAATTGGAAAAAATATATTTTTGTTGTAAACCTCCAGATTTTTATTGAAGTCTTTCCATTTATTTTTCTATATTATATACACCAAAAGTTGCACATTCACCTCAAATCATCCCAAAAGATGTTTGCAATCTATTTCATGACTTTGCAAATGGCACCAGGGGGCTATGTTCTTATTCCTGTATGGCATTCTTCAATTTTGATCTATCTACTTGAACCCACTGGATTTATTTTTTTTAAGTTTAGCCCTACTTAATTCATTTACTGAGTTAACTAGGTTCACCAACTTGACTGGAATTTATAGATGAAGGTATCAGTCATTTTAGCTGAAATGGGCCAGTCATTTAAGCATATAGACAGAGCGTGCTTTCCTCAATGTTAATTCATTTGCACTCCTTCCTCATAGCAGATTATTGGCAAAATGGCTTTTCATGAGATCTGAATCTACAAAGTGAACATTTACTACCGCACTCACCGACCCATAAATTCCCCCAAATTGGAGGGATAAGTTAGTAGCCCAAACCTTTTCTTATGGAGAATCATACCTTTAAAAAGAACATTGTCTGATCTCTTTTTAAATAATCTTTTCTATCAACAAAATTTTACTGGTTGAGAATACAATGAGAAGAAAACATTGAAGACCCTGGTTAGAATTCTTAGAATGACCATTAAGAAAAGGAAATGTCCATATATTTAAAATGATAATGTTTTCTAGGCTCAAACAAAAACGTCACTTACCCAAAAGTTTCAGAGTCATTTTGATAATGTTGTGGACATATTTTCTAAAAAGCACCTATAGAAGAATCTAGAGTTCTGATTTCAGGGAAAGCTTTCCGTGGAGAGGAGCAAAGTGGCCCAACATCTGTGGGTTATTGTGGAGTTCATCCCCCCCACCACCACCATGTAGATGAGCTGTTTCATATTGACTTAGCAAAACTACTTTGATATTCACATAAATAATTAATGAAATATCCCCTAAAAGTTCACAAGGTGTGAGAAAAATAGCAAAAAGATAAATTCCAAAGCAGAAAAAAAAATTTCCAAAGCAGAAATCTATCCAAATGCTTACCTGCTCCAAGGTAGCATTCCATCCTCCGATTCTGAACAAAAATAACCAATGGAAAAAAATTGTCATGATAGGCAAATAGTGTACGTGCCATGGGCAATAGAAGAGTCTTAGTAAAAGGACTTGAAGGAGACTGAGTTAGAAGCATGGGCAAAGTAGGTGTTGCAGACCTTTTTCCATTTGTTTCTACATCACCCTCTATTTCATAAGGGCATCCTATGATCTCCTCCGCAGGGTAACAATGAATCGCTGTGAGAGTCGCAATACGTTTGACTTATAAAGCAGGGTTGTTTTTTTCTCTAGGGTACTTTTAACACACTTTATTTCATTCCTGTTCCCAGAGTCCTCATGATGCTGAAGCCATGTGGTATTAACCCGTGTCTGTGGACATGAATGATTGGATATATTGTTGTTATATCTGACAACAATGTTAAATTGTTAAACAATTTAACATTGTTTAACAATGTTAAACATTGGATGTTAAATCCAACCAGCTAACATTCCGTTTTATTGTTGGTTGCTTTATCAGTGGCCAGCTTGAAGAGCTTCCTGGGCGAATATTCCTAGGTAGAAAGTTGCCGTTCACCAAACCTCAGGTGGGCTGCATATGTGTTTACTGCTGGAGGGAGAAACTTTATTGGGAAGGGCTCTAGAGAAACAAAAGAAAACAAATTCAGAGTCCTCACCAGGTATTTTAGATCCCTTTCAGTGGAAATAACACAGCTTCAAAATGGGCAGTCTAATGTCCCTCCTTCCAAAGAGCAAAGGAGAGCATCTTGAGTCATATATTTTTTTTCCTTTGGTGGTACTGGGGTTCCTGGAAGCGCTTCTACCTCTGGGCTACACTCCCAGACCTATTTTTTTATATTTTTGAAACAGGGTCTCTTACGTCAGCACAGCTGGCTTCGAACCTGTGCGATCCTCCTGTCTCCGCCTCCCAAGCGCGAGGATTACAAGTGTGCGCCACCACGCCCGGCGATCCTGAGTCGTATTTATGCTGAACTCTCACCTCCTGGGTTTGCCATGCTCTCTGGCTGAGCCCGTGTGTTTTCCCATCATGGTCAACCATCTAAGATGCAGATCAGGAATGGAACTGCTTAAGGAAACCTGCAGTGCAAGATGTATTTATGCTTTTTACAGTCTTTGGGGGCATTAAAACTGTGATCTCATTATTCTAGTTCTTTCTTCATTGAAATTTGTACTTTGATTTGGGGGTTGAGTTGTCGGGGGAATGATAGAAATTCAACTCAGGGCCTCACACATACTAGGGCAAGGGCTCTACCACTGACCTGCACCCCTAGCCCTGGTCTGTGATATTTAAATACTCACTTCATATTCTCTCTCTCTCTCTCTCTCTCTCTCTCTCTCTCTCTCTCTCTCTCTCTCTCTCCTCTCTCTCTCTTTCTCCTTTCTCTCCTCTCTTTCTCTCTCACACACACTTATGCATTTTAATTATTTTTATCATTTTAATCAATCTTAAAAAGTTCTGCCAAGAATAAGAAATATGAGTTGGCAAATAAATAAATTGCTAATAAATAAGACCTCAGTAGATCTGTATACATCATAATGCATATGATTTGTATCAGATTTTATACAAAGTTCACGACTGCAGATATCTCAACCCTTTAGGTCGCTTTCATTCTTCCTGAAAAAAAAAAAATGATTTTCATAGGAGATTGAACTTAGAAAAAAAAATTATCACCCCTCGTTATTCCAAGTTTTGATAGATCTGCAACATAAATAGATATCCTAAAGAAAGAAAGATGGTGTTGCGTGTGGGCCCCTGAGCTTGGAATCAGATTTGCAGTATACACGTGAAGTCAGTCCACAAATGCAGGCACCACATCGACACGGTGGCCCGTAAGGGCTTGAATCAGATCGATGCTGCTCAAGTCGTGCGTGGTGGTGCACGCTTGTAATCCCAGCATTTGGGAGGCTGAGACAGGAGGATCGTGGTTCACGGACAGCTACTATTTAATGAGGCCCTCTGCAACTCAGTGAGACCCTGTTTCAAAATAAAGAATAAAAAATAGGTCGGGGGGGGGGGTCCTCGGAGGTAGGATGTCCCTGGGTTCCATCCCCAGTACCACAAAAAATAAAAATAAAAAATAATGCTGCTCAAGAAGTTTTGCAAATTCTGCCCTGGGCTTAGGCGATTGAGCCCACATGATTGATGCCAACGTGGCTGGGTATATAAATGTGCTGGATCTCCATCGAGCCGAATATGTGCAGATGTAGAAACAGCTCCAAGCCTAGGGCCAGCAGTGCCCACCCAGCACCGTACCACTCAGTAAAGGTGGGCCCTCCTAGCTGAGCACGTCACTAAAGCCCATTGAGGCATTAAGCTACTGATGGAAGAGCTGCAGATACCCCGGGCCCTGTTTGCTCTTCTCCCTGCGCCCCTCTGAGCAGTTCTCTGACCTCTGGGTTGGAAATATCAAGCAGAACCTTTTAAAACATATCATAAGCCCGGCATCTGTGCTCAGCAGCAGAGCCTCTGAATTCAAAACAGGACTGTTTCCTGGCTCAGAACTCCAGCTCCAAATTCCTTCGGCTCAGAACTGATGGGAAAAAAGAACTTGAGCATTGTTCTGATTTAGAAATCATTCAACTGACAACAGATAAGAAATTGACAAGGAGATGCGAAATCCTGAATTTACATAGCTGTCCTCCCCCCCACCCCTACATAGTAGGGAACAGGGCATCCTTAACCTTGGTTTTCTCACATCTCTTAGTTTAAAGCAGGCCCATAACATTAATTAAAGTCCATGAGCTGAAGAGGAGACGTCCTATTTCCTATGCGGTACCACATGGCATTCTAGAAGAGCTGTACGATTTTGAGGTGAGCTTTTCTCAGCCAAATCTCTACGCTTGTTCAGCAAGACCTCGGCTCTGATCCCTCATTGTTGTTCCTGGGGATCCTCTCCCCGCCACCAATAACAACTTAAAATTAAATGCTGGCTCATAGAGCAAATGCGGAGGGTGCTGTTGCGGCTAAAGGGTTTAGAGAGAGAGAGGCTGATACTGCTCTGGAACACTCAAGCTGGACAGGGCGTCTGAGGGATCAATGATTTTCTTTCATGTTACAAATAAAGTCTCGAGAAGGCAGATGACTTGCTTACTCCAATACTTAAGAAAAAAACTTAGTAGAAGGCAAGCCCGGTATTTCCTATGAGTTCACTGTTCCCTCTACACCAGGGTCATGAACCTGTTTGAGATACCCATGTGAGTTAAGCCTTTTCTGGAAAAGGATAAATCATATGCATACACACACAGAAACGTTTGCGTATTAACTAAAGGCATTCTCAGAAACCCTGAACCTTATCCCTAGGTGCTAAACTGGTCCCTGGTTCTCAGGCTGAGGAGTTTTATACCTGAGTAAGCAGCTTCTCTCTGTTTAAAGTGCTACTTTTACTTTCATTCAAAACTTTCACCCCTAGAATACATACATACTAGCTTCAATGATGTAATCTATGCTCTTCAAGGGGGGGGGGAGCAATTCCAACAACTCAAAGAGACGATTTAATCCCTAATCAATATTTCCATATTTTTAACACGTGTCAAAGAAAAAAATATGCACGAGAAATCTAAACCTCTATGTATTTTACTACTGACTTCACATATGGACACGGAATATCTTTTTTCCTAATATGGAGATGGCTCAGCGGTATTTAAATGATTCCTTATTCCAAGTCATATAAATATGCACCAGATGTATCTTTTGTAAATGTTATGTTTTTCAACTTCTCAGCATTTGCAAGTAGTTGAAAGCTATGTCAAGCAAGCTTTAATGGGGCATAAAAGTGTATTGTGTTCAAAGAGATGGCACGACTCTGTAATAGGTGAAAATACAAATGTTGTCAATGGATGCATTTTCATTTTATTGATTTACACTGCATAATAGAATGCCCTGTATTCTTGGTCACGTGCAAGTTCTCTATCAATTGAAATATAACTAAATATTTAAAAAATCATGCTCGCATTAATGGGTTCTCTAGATGACAAAAAAAAAAACTCAAAAATACAGAATCTTATAGCTGGAAGGCAACTCAAAGATCAACTAAATCCCACACCCCAATTTCACAGATGAGAAAACCGAAACCAGAAGGGCAACGTGGGGTAAGCAAGCCACTAACCTAGTTGTGGCAGAGGATGAATGAACTTAGAGGCCTTTGAATATAAGAAACGTCACTGCGCTCTTTTTATTATCTGTCCCTTGACTACGAAAACAAAACATACGCACAAATAGAAGAAACAGTAAAACATATATCATTTATTGATTTCCTGGGACTTACGGGGAAGAAGCAGAACTTGATCTCTATTTTGCAAGCTGTCAAATTATCTTATGGGAGGTATAAGTATGGGAAGTAAAATGCCAATTGCTAGCATTAAAGATTGCCAAGGAATACCATAATGCCCTTTCTCTAATAGAAAACTCAAAATGACTCAGATTCGCTTTGTGTGTGTGTGTGTGTGTGTGTGTGTGTGTGTGTGTGTGTGTGTGTGTGTGAATACAGAAGATAGAAGATGCCGGAGCAAATTCCCCCTCTGAACATTTTTCTTTGAGGTTAAATATATCAAAGATGTTTAGGAAATATTTTCAAGTCACATGTAATTGATAGTTCACCTTGAAATCAGTGTCTTTTTTTTTCCTTTTTTTTCTTTTTAAATAACGGTTAACAAGATTGATAGCTTATTGTAAAGCCTCTCTTTACTTTTTTTTTCCCTGTGAGAAAGGCGTGATCCTATCTTTTGCCACTTTGTGTGATGTCCTAATACCTCCAAGCAGAGCGTGGTGCTTACTGGTTTGTCTTAGTGTTAGCTGACTCTAACCACGTTAATTTAGCTCACCTGAGTTTCATCCCACCATTTATTCTGGTAAGCCACCTCTTTCAATGAGCCAGAATCTTAACTAATGAACTAATTAGGTGAAAAAGTGATTTTCTGAAAACCAAGTAACCTTTTTACTTCGACCTGCACAAATAACACTTTGTCTTCTGGTGGCCGGTGGCAGGAATGAAGATTTCCTTTAAAAAGAAATCACTGCCGAAGTGTTTTCAAACTGTATGTCCCTGTTGCTGAGAGTGAGGTCTCCCTACTTTTCAATGGACTGTTTTGACTACTGTGCTTCTGACCGAGTTCAGCTCCTGGGCACCTTAACAGGGACCCTAGCGACTTTCACTAAATATGGTAGGACTGTATTTCCTCTTAGGCCCAAAAGAAGACCCTGGATTTCTTTCTCTAACCGGGACCCCCACCCCGCATCTGCACGCCCTTACCACTGCCTGGTTATTGCCTAAAATAGCAGGCCCAGGGGCTTGCATGCTCTAAGTGGAGAGAGGTAGAAAGCTCTCTTAGAGTCCAGCCTGGCTGTTGATGTTAATTGCGTCTGACACAATGTGACCATTTCCCAAGAGTAAGGATGTTTGGGCAGTGGTCCTACCATATGTAGTGAAAGTCTCTAGGGTCCCTGTTAAGGTGCCCATGAGCTGAACTCAGTCATAAGCACGGTAGCCTAAACAGTCCTGGGGGGTGCAGCCACCAGTACCAGCTGGGTGTCAGTAGTCAGTGTCATAGTTTTGGATGTTGCTTCCCATCCCTAGGTTTTCTTCCCTGGAGTGCAAGTTGAAGGAACAACAGATACATTCGTCTATGCGTACTGCGTGCAAATGAATTCACAGCTAAGTTCACGTGCACCATCTGAGACCCTGTTCATGACCATGCTTTGGTGCAAAAGCAGCATGTGAACCAAACTGTGATAATCATTCCAGGTTAATCCGGTGAGCGTTGGTCCATCCTCATTGTCTCAAGGGGCCAACAGGTATGGCCAACAGTCTAGTTATGGTGCGTAAAGAGGCCTTGGGAGCTTTTGCCATCCTTGTTTAGATATGAACCAGGGTAGGAGGAGGAGGAGGCAGGGGCTCCATGCACCAAATGTCAAGGGACCGATTTGCAAACGAAGAAATGGCCCTAAAGGGTTACTCCCAAAGCAGAGCAGAAAACATGAGAATCTGGGAAGCCGGAAAGCACTGGCATCAGAAGCTCATCTTCGTTAGCCGACCAGACCCAAGGTCAAGGTCTGGTGCCACCATCAAGTGACCTTGACAGGTGACAGCCCCACAAGCTCACCTGGTGCATCTGCGAAACCTCAATACACACTGTACTTGGGAGAGCGTGTAGAATTCTACATAGAACGATGCCCAGAAGGTGCGCAGTCTAGTGTCTGATACATAGCAAGCCCTTGCTACGTTTGTCTTCTGATTGTTGTGCTTATTGTCATCATCGTCGTCATCATCACTGTCACGGCTGTCACAGAAACTCGTTAAGCTTGGAAATGAGAAGAGATCTGCTTGGAAGAACTGGCGTTGTCTCATCTCTCCTAATTCAGAGATGGGGCACGTGCTACTGAATTCCGATGAATCAGTTCAAAAAGAAAGAAGGATACTTGGGAGGCTGAGACAGGAGGATCGCACGGGTTCGAAGCCAGCCTCAGCTACTTAGTGAGGCTCTCAGCAACTTAGTGAGACCCTGTTTCCAAATAAAATATAAAATATAAAATAGGTCTGGGAGTGTAGCCAGGAGGTAGAAGGACCCTGGGTTCTACCCCTAATACAAGAAAGAAAGAAAAAAAGAAAAAGAAAGAAAGAGAGAAAGAAAGAAAGAAAGAAAGAAAGAAAGAAAGAAAAGAAAGAAAGAAAGAAAGAGGAAGGAAGGAAATGAAGGAAGGAAGGAAGGAAGGAAGGAAGGAAAGAAAGAAAGAAAAAGAAAGAAAGAGAAAGAAAGAAAGAAAGAAAGAAAGAAAGAAAGAAAGAAAGAAAGAAAGGCCCAGGTTGGGCCTGTACCAGAACAACCTTCCTTCACAACAGCTTTGGCGTCCAGCTACCTGCACCCATGGACAATGGCCACTGTAGTCCCTTGACAAACTCCAAGCCAAGGGGGGCAGGGCATTTTCAGAAAGATTCAAATGAAAATCTCAAGTTGATTCTCTCTCTCCCTCTCTCTCTCTCTCTCCCTCTCTCTCTCTCCCTCTCCCCCCCCCCCGCCTGCATCCCTCTCTTTTAATTGTGAAGACAATGAATCCTCATAAAAGGTTTCAATTTTTTGAGGACAGAAAGGGGGAAAAAAATCTCACCCAAAGTTAAGTGATGACCAAGAGTTTCTCATGATATCATTGCCAGACACGCAACCACAATGGTTGGCCAAGAGGTTGTTCCTTGAAAACCTCATCGACCCCATCACTTGCTCTATCCTTGTGTTCTGAGCTACTGCTTACCTGGGAAAACTAATTCAGTGCTTTCTCTACCTCCTCATTGTACAGGACTGTGATGTCTTTAAAGCATTAAGCTTTGAAAACAAAAAAAATTAAAAATAGAAAAATAAATCTATGTCTAATGCTTAAAGCACTGATCTCTTAGGGAAAAAATATATATACAATTTATTTTTATTTCTCTCTCCACACAAACCAGTTCAGCTGTTTCCCAATAGCATTGCACTGTGAGGAAAAATTAGCTCATGGACACGGCCAGTGCCACACTGATTTCTGGGTCCCAGTGAGGACCAGAGCCCAGGATTGAAGTTTGGATAAGACTGTGGAATGCTAACTTGTGCTACAGCTGCCCCCAACCCCGTTCCTCCTTGGTCCTGGGGAGTGGGTTTTGTTTAATAGAGGAGAAAAGCCCAGCATGTTGGTATATGCCTGTAATCCCAGTACTTGGGAAGCTGAGACAGAAGGATCGCAGGTTCAAGGCCAGCCTCAGCAACTTTGCAAGACCTTGTTTCAAAATTAAATATATATATATACATATGTGTGTGTGTGTGTGTGTATACACACACACACACACACACACACACACACACACACACAGGTTGGGCCTGTACCAGAACAACCTTCTGTCACAACAGCTTTGGCGTCCAGCTACCTGCACCCATGGACAATGGCCACTGTAGTCCCTTGACAAATTCCAGGCCAAGGGGGCCAGGGCATTTTATACACACACACACACACACACACACACACACACGCGCGTGCGCGCGCGCGACTGGGAGTGTAGCTCTCAAAGGTACAATGCCCCTGGGTTCGATCCTCAGTACTAAATAATAATAACAGTAGAGGAGGGAACTCTGTGGCCTCTGAGAAGGGTTTTCAAATGCTTACAACTTATTCTTTGTCTTCCCCTGATTTCAGTTCCTCATCCCACAGATGAGGCCTCAGAACTTCACAGTGAGACTTTTGCTTCCTAATAACACAATGGTTACTCATGCTTCCAATCACTAATTTCAGTATTGGAAAACAACATTATTTTCAAGATGCTTTTATATTTACAATAAAGGGCATTTTTTAAATCGGATCTTAGGTTTCTTTCTTCTCTCTTTCTCTCCCTCTCTCTCTCTTTCTTTCTTTCTCCCTTTCTCCCTTTCTTTCTTTCTTTCTTTCTTTCTTTCTTTCTTTCTTTCTTTCTTTCTTTCTTTCTTCTAGGACCCTGAGTCTTGGACTAAGGGCAATTAGTAGTGGCCAGTCCTGATTGGCCAACATCTGCTTCTTTTTAGGAACCTTACGTGCCAAGTAGCTGGACAGCAAAACCCATTTGGTATTCATGGGAAGTACTTGCCGAACAATAATGACAATAATTGCCTCTGATTCTTGTGTTTACAACACTGCCAAAGTATCATTAGGGCCTTATTTATAGATAATAATGCTTATTAATCACAAGTATTTGAATTTTGGAATGTATTAGATTAATATTCTTTTGTACCTCAGTTCTGTACTAATGCTGTGAAAGACATTTACTGAATGCAACTCATTGGGAATGCTTATTTTGAGCTGCAAAATAATGTGTGTAATTTGCAGGTGAAAGATAAAGAAATTACATGGCTACCTCTCAACAGCTTCTATGGAGCTCAACGGCCAGCACGAAAAATCAGGCCTTACCTCTGAAACGAGAGAGGAAAGACAGCGAAACAAATGTCCCTATACGTATATTTTTAGAAAATCTTACAAATACTTGGGCCGAGAGAAATTCCTGATAATAACTGTATTATTTTGTTTTGCCTTAAATCTTCCATGGATGACATCACTTTATTGAAAAGGGTCTGGGGTGAGGAATAATTAGTGATTCTATAACAATTTCACACTGTATAACTTTTTGAAGGCTCAGTGGGGGGGAAAAAATGCCATAGAATGACTAATAGTTGTAGCCAGAAAAAGTACAGGCTTAGGTCTAAATGCCCAGTTTCTAAACAGCCTTTATTTACTTATTCACTAACTCTTTTCTGTATGTTTAAATTCAGTGCAAGCAAACATTAAATCTATTAAACATTTCTCTATTTTTATGTGTACCCTGAAATAGAAATCATTAATTTTTTTCAAAAGATTATCACACTTTTTCAAGGTTGACACAATTTCTTTGGGTATAATAAAACAACTTTATGAATAAATAGAAAGCATTATTAGCCCATGGTTTTACTTAGCCTCTTTCTTCTGAAATGACACCAAAATGAAACCAGCAGTATTTTCTTCTCTAGCATACATTTTATTGATTCTTGGAGTATCCGTGCTTTTTCTGGTTAGAACAGTATTTCAGCTTATTTAATCAGGTGAATGTAAAATGAAGAGATATAATTTTCCAAACAATTTTGAGACAGGCATGCAAAGTTTATAAACACTAAATCGGAGTGCTCTTTGTTCAAATAATATTTGCAACTAAGTATCTTTTTTATAAAAAAAAAACACTGCCTTAATTAATACCTACTAGTGTTTTTTAGATTAAATTCAAATCATACTCAATCTTATCCTACTCTATCAAAGACTAGTTAAAAATCATCCATGGGCCTCATTACCACCCACAATACTTAACCTTGTTCTTCCTTATTCTCTCAACTTTGTCATCTACAGAAAGAAAAGGAGATGGCACCTTTCAATCTACCAGATTACACAAGAAACCCGTCCTTCTCAAAAATCCCTTAAAGGTTTGTTCAGCAAATGTTTCCGAGTCAGATCACATGAGCAGGCTAAGACTCTAATTCATTAAATGTAAAAATGCTAACATTTTAATTCATTGCTAAATGTAAATAACTTTCATGATCCCAGTTGGGCTATTTAATATTAATTTAAAGTGTTTTATCATATGGGCGATGTGTCTCCTCTCGTGGGGCAAAGTAGAAAGGTGAACAATTATCTAATAACTTCAATCACTGTTCTTAGTTAGCAAGGCCTGGCAAGTTAGGCCCCTTGACTCCCTATATTATATTTAAATTCGGGCTAAATATTTTACCCCATAAAAATGACCTCAACTGGAGGGCCATGCAGGTGTAGGTCTCTATCTCTGTAACACAGGTAGGATGAGAAGCCAAGCAACATGCTATATATATACAATTAGTCCATACCTTCCTGATCTAATTATGACAGTCTAGATTTTTCAAATTTCACTATTTTTTTTTCTTGGCAGTTAGAAAGGAAAGCAGCAAAATGCTTGAATTATACACACAATTGTTTCAGTGCTCTGATTTATTTATTTTGCCTTCAGTAGACATCTCCTAGTTTCTTCTTTTTTTTTATTTTTTATTTTTTTATTTTTTCCGGTACTGGGGATGGAACCTAGGGACATTCTACCTCCGAGATACACCCTTATCCCTATTTGTTATTCTTTATTTTGAAACAGGGTTTCACTGAGTTGCAAAGGGCCTCACTAAGCAGCTGAGGCTGTCCTGGAATGATCCTCCTGTCTCAGCCTCCCAAATGCTGGGAATACAAAGCGTGCACCATCATGCCCGGTTCCTGGTCCCTTCTTTTTAAAAGATGCTGGCATTTAGACGAGAAAAAAAAAGAAAAAGAAGTGTTTTGAGAGAGCACAGCTGTATCTCAGTATACAATAGGCGTGTCCTTGATAATGTGGAGCCACCGAAGGAGGCTGAAGGCCGTCCACCTCCCTGGGGTGTCTCTCTAAGCCTTACTGAAATTGTCTAACCCAACTGCTGGCAGACTTGAGATGGGGGGGAGGCAGTGGATATAGAAGGAAAGGAAAAAAGAAGGAAAGAAAAGACAAAAGAAGGGAGGGGGGAAGAGAGAAAAAGGAAGAGAGAAGTGAGACCGAGAAGGGTTGGTCTATGAAGTTAGAGCTTAAATTTGAGGGTATTGAAAAGATAATTCTCTGTGAAAAATGGTTCGACAGAATAACTTGTACTCCACCAACAGCCCAGCAGTTTTCTAAGAGCCTAGTTGGATATGAAACTTGAGATCTGTCAACATTTTATAGTTACCCTGATTTAATAAGCATTTTTCCTTCTTTTCTGTAACTGCCAAATTTTTAAGTGAAATTGAATCTTGGATGCCTGCATTCTGGGGAGTTTTATTTGCTATATTATAGCTCTGTCTGCTTTTAGGCCACGGAATGCCAAAGTATTTATTCTTACAAATCTTTCTACATATGTAATTTGAGCCTGCTAAAATAGTCCTTTACCCACTTCATTAATTAAATTGACAGAAAAGATTATTTTACGATTTTGTAGTGAATGACTCTTCCACCAAATTTCTGAATGAACCTTGTGCAATTGTAAGCCATTACACAGCCCGTGTCTCCACATTATCAGATAGAAAACTTCCCAAAATAAAAAGCTAGCGTTTCTTGCAGTCGATTTTAAACTCCCAACTAGAGAAATGTGTTTATACCTCTTTTCAAACATGACTCCCTTTTTAATTATTAATTTTCATTTGTGGTGTTTCTATGCTTTTAACTTCAAACTATTAGAGAAATTTAAAAAAAACAAACCTCAAAAAGTAGTTGGGCTAAATTGATTTTTATTTTTTCAAACTCCCATCACTAATAATTAGACACACTGACGAGTCATCCGTCTTTTAAATACTCTTTTTGAGATAAATAACAATAAATTACCGATGAAACAGATGTCATCATAAACGGTATATATTTTTCAATAAAGAAATGCACTTTTACGTAAATATAGAATCAAACAAAGCATTTTATAACAGTAAAAATAACTCATTCTGCGAGAGAGCTCTTTTTATCATAGTCTTTAGAAAATTTCAAAACTTTATCACTTTGATTTCTTGATCAGCTAGGACACATAGCTTTTAAAAGATAAAATTCAGGTATAATATTTCTTTACAGTTGCTCAGCACAAATGAACATTTGGCTTCTTGCCAGTGAATGCCAGCACACTCATTTTAACTGCAATCTTTATTTTAACCAAAAAAGAGAGCAAGATTCCTCTGAAAGTCCACAGATTCAAAATATCATTTAAAAGAAGCAAGTAGGTTACATGACATCCCATATTAATACGAATCCTTTCAAGCATAAATATATGCTTCAAATTTGCTTTTAGATCTTGAATTCTCACTAGACTACTGCGTGTCTTTTAATGCCCAGAGGTCCATAAAAACACCTAGCTAGAAATGTTTTCTTTAGATTGGAGAGTAAAATAAAACTACTGCACTTTTTCCCTGCACCCAGAATTTCATTTTTGTTCTAAGACATTATTTAATGTATGTAAAAAGACCCCCCAAAAAACTATCTACCTGACTGTGGATCAAATGCTTACACTTTAAATGTGCATTTTAAAGTAAGCTGCCCCTTTTATTTCATGTAAAACATATTATTTGTGTTCATAGAACTTTTAAATGGAGTGTGTTAAAAACAGTGCTCTGAATTTATTCTTTACTGATTCCTGTAGTGTCACCTACAAGGAGGACAATTCATATTTCAAAAGAAATTCTGAATTTTTTTTTTTTTGGTACAAATAAGACTGGCTCACTATCCCTTCTCCAAAGACTATCCGTTATAGGATGTATTGTTAATCATAGAAGTTCGGTATATTACACATGGGCATGTTATATGCAAATGTATTCAGTTGGGGTATGTATATATTTTGTTATGTTATGTACATAAACATCTACCCTTGTGCATATGTATATTTACATCATGTATAAATATGTGTAGTATATTACCAAACTGTACTATACTTAAGGAGGAGGAGGAGCTTCGAAGGAATGCCAGGCAATATTTTAGTTAACTCTAAACTGAGTACTGTTTTCCACGAAAGCAATTAGGTTGCATTTTGTTATTTTAGTTTTCACAGTCCCAAAGGTGGGTGTTGATAGACACCATCATTCACTGTTTTCCGAAAGGCTAGTTTTAAAATATTATGTTAACATATGTTTTAAATAAGCCAAGGTGAAACCCTGGTCTCTACCTTCGCCTTCTCTCAGGGAGGCCTATAGCCTGATAAATAATTCAGAGAAAAGTTAAACTTTGGTTCTAAAAACAAAAGCTCATCTACTGAACCGCTCACATCTTACCATTAACATGCTTTGTTAAAATTTAGCTGTCGCTAAATTATCTTATGAAAAGCAGTGATTGAAATTGTATCAAGATACTGCTGGTGAAGGCCTCTTGGGGTAGCTGGCAAGTGTGTGTCAGCATTACTTAAAACCCTTCCCCAGCGCAGGAGGTCTTATAAAGAACCATGGCTAACAGTAAAACCATTTAATATCAATAAACCTAAAAAACGAATATATACCAAAGGTATTCCGAGATTATTGAAAAGTCCTCAGAGGCAAATATCAGACAACTACAAGCTCATGTGAAGTTTCTTTTTTAGAATCCCCTGAATCTCAGGTTATCAAAAATACAGTTTTGGGAATTGGGTTCATAGCTGCACGGGAAGGAGAGAAACCTTAAGCCTTTTTCTGAATCCCTCTTTCCCCCTTGAACAAACTGGGTGTGACCCTGGAGGGAGGTACCCCTAGTTAATATCTTAAGGGGGGATTTATTTTGGCCCAAGTTTTCTTTTACTCTTCTGTGCCTTTTCTTTTCTCATGGCGAGATAATTGACAGCCTCTGTTTTGTATGAAATTATGGAAATCACAGGCGGCAGGAAAGGGGAACTATTATTTTAGAATTGAAACGGTGTGGATGTCTTTACCTCCCCCATCTCTCTCTCTCCCTCTCTCTCTCTCTCTCTCTCTCTCTCTCTCTCTCTCTCTCTCTCTCTCTCTCTCTCTCCCATCCCTGGAAAGAAGCCAGTAAGTTGGAAACGCATACAACAGAATCACAATTGGTTAGCTATAGACTAGTCCCTGGCTCCTCCCTATCGCTCCCAAAATTAAAACAACCTCAATTCTTAAGGCCAAAAGCAGAGAGGAGGCAGATGCACCAATGCCTAAAACGTGGCTTCCTGGTGTGTGCAGCCCGGCCTAAGAGCAAGCTGGTTGGTGGAAATGCCCTCCGAGGCGTTGCCAGCTAACATTGCCCCTCTTGGCTTTGCCGTCGCTGACGAGGGGCAGGGTGTCCACAAACAACCCTAGAGGGCGGGAGGGATATCTGAGAATCAGAAGGGGCGAGAGGCGAGACCCGGGAGAAAAGAAAATGGTAATAAGCTCTGTGCTTGCAGATTTCCATCTCAAGGCTGAAAACGACGCGCTTGCCCCCCCTCCCCGCGAGCATCCCAGCGCGCCTCCTGCCCTGCGCTGCCCTGCGCGCGCACCGCGCTCACACGCGCACACGCCCTCGCACACGCACGCACACACGCACGCACACACGCGCGCACGGCTCCCAGCCGCTGCTCTCGCCAGCCCGTAGGGGAAACGGCCTCGGAGGCTGGTCCACCGGAGTGAGGCGGCCCGCCCCGCCCGGCGCTGCCCCTCGGGGATCCGCACACCCCGGCCCAGGAGGAGGAGCGCAGCCGCGGACTCTGGCGGCGCGGCCGGCCCTGACCGGGGACGGGGCGGGAGCTGCAAGGGGCTGGGGAGAGGAGGGCGGCGACGCCTTCCTGGGGTCGCTCCCTCCTTCCCCTCCCGCCCTGCCTGTCCCTCCCCGCGGGAGACTGGTATTGGAAATGGCACCGAGCGCCTGCAGGCGCCGCGGACTGGCGGGCGGCGTGCGTGTGCGCGCCCCAAGGACTTGGAGAAGGATGCTGCGGCCCCGAGCGGCCGTCCCGGCGCCGGCCTGCAGGGGGCGCCATCGCGCGCGCCCCGCGGGGCCCTCAGCGGGCCTGGGGCGCCGAGTAGGGCGGGCGGAGCCCCGAGATGCGAGCTCACCGGCGGGGCTGGGGCGGCGTTGTCAACACTAGTCACCACCGAGGGGCCGCGAGGCGTCGCAGTGCGCTTCCCGGTGTCTGCGGCTGGCGGCAGGGGCCGGCGCTGCGTGGTTCTGCCAACCCCCATCATGGCTCTGGGCCGGGGGAAGGGAGCATTTTCCTCTCCTCGCCGAGCAGCGCAAGGCGTCGAAAAGTTTCCTACCACTTGGGGGACAGAGGAGGATGAAGTAGGAGCCTCGCTGCCCGTCTAGGATGGCCCCAAAGTACCAGAAGTCTCCCGGCTTCCCCACTAGTCGCCCCAAACGCACACTCCCTTTCTGGCCCAGGGGATTGGCCCGAAGCCATCCTGGAAACGCGGCCCCGCGTAGAGCCCAAAGATGGGGGGCAGGGGCACCCCGGATCCGCTGCCCAGCCAGCCTACCCGCTCAGATGGGGCTTGGCCCCCTCGCCCATGGGGTGTCGCCCGCCCTGCAACCTTGATCAAAGGAGAAAGTGGTGGCCACGTTCCCAGAGACACAATTTCGAGAAACTCCGAACCCCGGGACGGCCAGGTCCCTTTCTGCCCCCAGGTTCATCTGAGCTCCGGGGAGTGGCTGTCTTGTCCTCTGGTCTGAGCCAGGCCCAGGGGCATGTGCGGTTTTGCTTTTTTTTGTTGTTGTTGTTGTTTTGTTTTGTTTTGTTTTGTTTTTTGTTAAGATCCACATCTTCTAAATGTGAGATTTTGATCCGGCAGCGCAGATTACTTAAAGCGTTCCATTTCTCCGCGATCCAATTTTATTAGGATTTACTCTCATTTGTGTTCGGCTTCTCTGGGGAAATAATGCTTTGATTAATGTAATCCTGGCCCAGGATCCGCCACATGCCCCCCGACCCTCTCCCAAGAGAAAGGGCCTGTTTGACAAACAATCACAGCAGAAACTCTTGCAATCTGCCCACACCTTTGGGGGGGAGGTGGGTGGCTGGGGAGAGGGTGACACACGTTCACGCGCCGTTAGCTAAACGCAATGGCGAGAGAGAGAGAGAGAGAGAGAGAGAGAGAGAGAGAGAGAGAGAGAGAGAGAGAGAGAGAGAGAGACGCGAACTTTCTAGACGCGGAGCCCCGGGCGGGCTCGAAGGCGCAGGGTCGAGGGGCCGGGGGCGCACGGGGGCGCACGTCCGCGCCTGCCCTCGGCTTCCTCGCCGCCTCTACCTCTTTGTCCCCCGCCAGAGGCCTCCACTAGAGATCTGCGCCCCGGCCGATGACGGCCCCCAGGCTCCGGGAGCGTGCACAGCGCCCACCCGCGGCCCGAAAGCGCCTTGAGATGATGAGGTCTTAGGGGTTAACCAAACGCACCGACCTGAGACGCCCTGCGGCTGCCAAAACCCGGGACCGAAGCCTTAGCCTTAGATAGGCCTCGGGCCGACGGATGCTCTTTCTCTGCGTTTCCTCGTCCCTGCAAGGAAGCTCTAGCATCCATCCTTGATGCAGACACGCACACCATCCACGTCCCAGGACCCAGCACGGCGAGCTAGACAGCGCCCCGGCTGCGGGCGGAGAACGGCGCCCCCCTTCCAGCTCGCCCTCCCCGCGCTCAGCCCGGGCCCCCTCCCCGAGGAGAGGACAGCTCAATTACGGAAAGGGAGCGGAGGAACGCCATCCCCCCGCTCCGAGGCGCCCGCCGACGCTCCCGGGTCGCCGTCCCCGCCGCGCGGTCCCCACCCCCACCGTGCCCGGCTCGGGGAGGGCGGAGGCGCGGCGGGGCGCGGGGTCCTGCCCTGCGCCGCCCGAACAAAGCCGCCGCGGGAGCCCGCGGCCGCGCCCCGAGCCCGCGACAAAGGCGGGCGGGAGGCCGAGCTCCGAGCCTGCGCCTCCGAGGCCAGCGGGGAGGAGGCCCTGGAGTTGGGTGCGATTTGCACCCGGGTTTTGCTGGGCGGTAGCATCTCGCTGCTGGGTACCCAATGACCTGCTAGGGTGACGCAGCGTTTATCTCTTTCCTGGACCCCTCCTCTCTCTCCCTCTCGTCCCTTTCGGCCCTCGGTGTCCTGCATCTCGCCCTCTTCTTTTTTTTTTCTTTTTTCCCCTCCTTTACTCTTTTCTCTCTACCTTTTTCTTTTCCACCGAAAAGCATCGCTAATTTGACTTCTGCAAGGCCCCCCGCTCTACGAGTTCAAATAACATTCTGGAAGCCCTTACAGGACACTGCTCAGGGAGAAAGAGAAGGAGTGGTGGGATCCTTTTGGTTTTATTCTGCAAACCAGCCTCGAAACAAAAATGAAATAAAATGCCGCCCGAAAGCGACCTTAAAAGGCCACGCTTAGCCCCGAGGCCCCATGCGCTGGAGCTGATTCGGGAGAAGTCCCTCTGGTACCCACGGATCACAGAAATGGCGGAGTTCGGGAGCGAAGGGACCCCACCGCTGAGGATGGGACGCTCGCTCGAACGCTGTATTCTTCCAGGCAAAGCTGTCTGGGCGAAGTTCTAATCTTACATTCTAACCCTGAAAGGAAATCGCTCCAACCACAGCATTCTCGATTATGGGCTACTTTAATAGCGATTATTCCAAGTGGAGTTTCGTTTGTTTGTTTTTGTGCTGTGGATTAAAAATAAGGGAAAACAGCCTAATCCATGGTGGACAATATATGTCTTGACCTGGGCCCCTTCACTTAATACTAACATTTAAGGTCTATCTAGTGCTACTATAAGCCTGGGAGCCCCCCCACACCCCCTTGGCCTTTATTAGCCGGTCTCCTCCCAGCAGAAAATTTGGGGACAGGGGTAAGCCTTTAAAGCAATACCAGATACATAACTTAAGTTGGGGTTAACAAATTTGAACCGCAAGAAGCTACCATGAAGAAAGGTCACTTCATGCTACCACCAAAATCTCTACTGGATCGATATTTTAGTGCCAAAATAATATTGCAAGGCATGGGGTATTTTAAGCATTCTGTATCGATGGATACAACACTTGGTGCTATATCTTTTTAAGAGAACAATAGTCACACTTTCTTGAAAATAGCCCTGAGGTGGGCCTATCCAGGCTGGGTATGCAGGTGGGATAGGGCCCAGGGAAGAGAGGTGAAATGCGAGTGTCTCCAATCCTGAGCCAAGACTCCTGTGGAAGCTGTTTGGCAGAAATGCCAAAAAAAAAAAAAAAAGAGCAACATTCAGCCTGATAGGCTACAACCTGCACCCAGCTCCAGCTCCTTAGACAATCGCTGTTCAAATGTCAAAAAAATCTAATAAAAAAGAGAGACACCAAAGTACAAGAATTGTTTCCCAGTATCCACAATGGCTATCTTATCCACCTCGAGACTGTATAAATGATACCAGCCCAGAGAATATGCTGGAAAAATAAATAGGGGCTGTTGGCTCAGAGGAATATCCCCAAAGGGAAAGGGGCAGTTCAATTCTCATCTCGTTAGGACCACTGCAAGCTCAAAATCTCCAATCACCCCTCTGGTGAAGCTGGGTTAATATCTCTAGGTTTTGCTTTTGAACACACATACACACACCTAACAAGTTGACCTTGTAATAATATCTTTCTAGCTAGGACATACCCACATTTTCTGTTAATGAACCATCACTGTCATACCATCCCCATCTCTGGTCAACTGGGCTCTACAGTACCTAGCTCTGTGTTTAAATTTGAAGACCATTGGGGAGGGGGCGCGGGGAGAGGCAGGCAGGAATAGTCCAACAGCTTCTGCTTCCCCAGCGGCTGGCGATTTTCTTGTCAGGTGCATGCTTGCAGTTAGCCTGGGCAAACTGTTGAGAATAGTTATTTCAAAAACACATACTTGATTATCAACTTACGGTTCCTTTTTAATTTATTTACTACAATCTGCAACACCCAGTATTCCATGGCAGCATGAAAAAGAAAGCTAATTCTTACTTTCTGGTAAGGAATCATAGTCTCTTTGAATTTATAACTAACACATCTTAAAAAAAAAGAAAATCAACTGCTTGTTCCTCTCCTACAGATCAATCAGTTATCAAAATGATACAAAGAATAGGTGGGGGGAGAGAACATGGGTGCACTTCAAAAAATGTGGCAAGACCGAGAAAGGACTCACCCACTGCCAACACAACAAATCCTCTTTCCCACCCAAAAGCTACGGGTACAGAGCCCTCCTCTTTGTATGAAACACACAGTGTGGATTGTGAGTATGCTTGAAATTTTAATTTGTAGATGCTAATGGAAAATGTGCTTCCAAACTGCAGCGATATCAGAACACCTTATCCTTTTCAGTGGAAGCCTATGAGTAAATAACTCACTCTGCGTTTTGCGCATTTGACCCAGGTAATGTTCTTCATTCTCTCTCTCATTTGGCAAAAGCAATTTCACCATCCCCAACAATTAAGTCTGTGGCTTTGCCCAGCACTTTGTTGGACCTTAATTCATACTTAGCTTGATGGTTTCCACCCCAAAATCATTGCAGAATGCTAAAGCAGTCTCCATAATGTGTGAGTTCTTCTTAAATAAACTTGTTGCTTTACCCACATTTCTTATTTTCTGTTTCTTTTACTGCAAGTTACCCAAAACTGTAGATGTCACGAGGGGCATACATTTTTATTTCCTCTCTCCCTGTTTTTTTTTTTTTAATGCATTTAGTAAAAGAAAAAAAAGAGCATTCTGGACAATCTAATATCTCATAAAAAATCACACACACACATTTACACACATGCTCTAAAAGTATAGGATCATTGCTTCACCGGTATTCGCAAAATGTCTGAAAGAACAGGAACGATTCCTTTTTCTCTAATATTTTGTAATTGCATTGAGCAGCCCTAGGCATGCAAAGTAAGGTAGAGGTTTGAGACATTTGTCCGGTCTGTGCGGGTCTCCCTAAGGAGCCTTTTGTCTGAAATGTCCGCAGAGCTGAGGGAAAAGGCAATGTTTGGGCTCGAATTACAGTTCCTTCAATTCCCTACTTTGTTTTATTAGCACAAACCTGACAGTAACATTTCCTGACTCCAAAAGTGAGAGCTTTGAGGGTGAAAATCACAGAATTAAAATGTGTTCAAGTGCATCTCCTTGGCTTATATTTCTCCCACAATCTTTCAACGCTTCAGATGAAATACCACTTCAATCCAAATCTGACTTGCTAACACTAGTTTCAAAGAAAACCCTCTTGTGGCTGGAACCTAGTGTGGACTTGGATCTGGGTTAGAAGAATGCAATGTGGCTTTTCCCCCTCTTGCAAAGGGACAGGCGGGCAATCGTAGGAGATGCCTCTGCCTAACAAGCTCTGTAACACATTCACAGGTGTGCTACCAAGTCCTGGAAGCCAGCTCCACTCCCGGCTACCCCTTCTTAGCCCTTGGGAAAGTTGTTAGTGACAAAATGACTAGTTCCTCAGAATCAGCCAGGATTTGCCCTGCACTATTTTAGGAAGTTTTCTACCTATCTCTTTCATCCTTTACCACAACAAATTCCATGGGCCAGTCTCTAAAAACCTCTTGTGGAAGGAACTTTGAGCCTTATGAAAACTTTCCTTTCACTGAGTTAAGTAACCCTTTCTACTGCAAAGTTTCAAGTAGTATTACCCCTGATCCATGGATAGTTTGTATTTTCTTTTTCTGGCCCGAGGGTTTTAAAAGTAACTCCAGAATAATTCTAAAACCATAGACTGTATCAAGAATGAAAGTAGCTTACTCCGTATCCAATGGAGTGAAAGAGATTCTGGGCACTTTGGCTACATCTTTAGGACCTGGGTTTTATTTAGGAGGCAGAGCATGTACAGGGTTGAAGAAGGTCCATTACTGAACAGATAATGCTTTAGGATGTATTTTGTGTGCATCACCATTTCCCAAAACAATACATCCAGAAAAACAGCCTACTATGTAACCATAACGACACTTAAAAAAAAAGTAGTTTGCTTTCACAGCCCATTTCTGTTTGAGAGCCCCACTAGATACTTCTCTCCCTGCAGTGAAGGAATGGTTTCTGCACTGTCTGCCCGGGCTATTTCACAGACACGGTCGGGTGGGTGATGGGGCAGATCACTGTCTTCGTATTTTAAAACCCTGTGTTACGCAACGATTTCACTCCTCGCGGTGAGGATGCGTGGAAAGGTAGGGGTGTTTGTTCCTTTGGCAAGTTTCGAAGAGCAGATTTGCTTTTGAACCGGCTACGTTTACGCAGCGCCCACTACAACAGTCAGTGCGCCCCCTGCTGACTGCTCGGCAATGCTACTCCTGAGCAAAGTTAATTTTGTTCAGCAAACCGTGTCATATAAAATTAACAACAACCCATAAAATTAGCTTATATGTTTCAACTGTAAAAGTCCAAAACAAAATAAAGCTAGTTTTAGTGGCGCTAGAAATCTCAACTTTGGCTCCTTCTCTGGCTGAACCAAGGTCCTTTTATCTAAAGCCCAGTGCACAAACATATAGCTTAATGTGACTAGTGTTCTTCCTTTTATTTCTTTCTCTATGGCAACCAATATGTTCTGCTCAGAAATGTTCCCCATCAAGGAAACAAATGATCATCAGGGAGTAGCTCTCTCTGGCATCTGGCCCAATGGCGCGCACAGAGTTAACCCCAGTCAAATGCGACGCTGCCAAGCACATAAACAAGGGGTGGAAAACTGGTGATCCTCGGCCCCCTCCCCAACTGAAACCTCTTCCTCCCTCCTTACAAACCATTTCATTGATTTGGCATCAACTGTTTTAATTACCAATTCTAAATCGCAAGGTGTTCTGTGTACAAAAGTGCCATAAAATTCCAGCCATTTGATTCTCCTTCTTGTCACCCCAGACACAGCTTCCTTTTAACAGAACAAAACCAAGAAGGCTTTTAAATCCTCGCTGGCCTATTTCACTAAAGTAAGACGCTTTCACTGGCCTGGACTTGGCCTAGCTCTTTCTTTCGGCCATGTTTCTCTAATTACTGCTCCCGGTCAGTAACTACACCCTCAATTTTTTACAACCCCCAGGGTTGGTGACCAGAAGGGGGTAAGTTGGGCTGTCAAAAAAAAAAAAAAAGGAAAACACCATCAAATCTAGTTTTCCATGCTAAAGTTCCATCCTCCTTTGAGAATAAAGTGCAGGGATGTCCTGGTTAGTTTTGATTGATCACCCTCTTTCAGATGGGCTTTCTCTACCAAGCTGGGCGGCTGCTCCCAGACACAGCATTAACCAGGGGTGCATTGACTTCCCGCCTCTCCTCCCGCACGCGTTTCCTCCTGCTCCAGCGCGCGCTCTCTCTCTCTCTCTCTCTCTCTCTCTCTCTCTCTCTCTCTCTCTCTCTCTCTCTGCCCTCCCCTTGCCAAGCCCCCCTCCTCACCCCATCCCCCCATCCCCCTCTCCCAGTGTGAATCCTCCACCCCAATACAATCCGAGCCAGCGTGTTCAGTTCAGAACCTCGCCACTAGCCAGCCATAGAAGGGGGCTTCTTCCCTTCTATTCTTGATTGGGGGGGGGGATTCCTTAGTGAGATATATTTATATGCTGCATGCTTAATAATCACTTATTTTCCAAGGTTCTCCCCCCTTCATGATCAACCATCAAAATTAATAGCCTTCTACCCCTTGCCCCCCACCTCCAAAGTAAACTGCCTTGCTGTGGGAGCTTTGGAATGAGTCCATATTTTTTGGTCCTATTTTAACAAGACTGGATTTTTTTTTTTACTCCTTCCCCCACCCCCAAACACACTTTCCCTTCCTTCAAACAGTGGCTCTGTGAACCCTTTCTTGTCCCCAGCAATGAAAATAAGCTCCCAAACCTACAAGAACATAAATAAATACACCAGAAAGGAAGGCGAGAAAGGGTTGGGGGGAGGAACCGGGAAAGAAAATGAAAAAAAAAAAAAAAAACACTTACCGAGCAAACTTCCAAGGTTAGATTTTTTTAAATAAAAGAAGGTGCTTTATTTTTTTTTTAATACGGTGCCTGGGGGGTGGACGGGGAAGGCATACTCTCAACTCTCCAGGATCCTCCAGCCTTAGCCTTCTCTTTGCACTGACTACTCCAAGCCCAGCTCTCACTAGCCTATTATTTCACCAAAATATATGAAAATGTATGCAAATGAGAATCAGCACTAACTGTTCTCCCCTTGTTATATACTTTGAATTTTTTTTCCAGACAAAACAATCACACTTCGCGAAGGGAGGGGGCGGAC
This sequence comes from Muscardinus avellanarius, assembly GCF_963383645.1. Lineage (NCBI taxonomy): Eukaryota > Metazoa > Chordata > Mammalia > Rodentia > Gliridae > Muscardinus > Muscardinus avellanarius. Next base: position 81,879,790 of record NC_137801.1, on the reverse strand, counting down.
GGAGTGGGGCGGGGTGGGAAGCTGGGGAGGGACTGGAGAACTAAGTCCCTGGAAAGGGGGGGGGGCGAGGAAAGAGAAGTAGGGGACAGACCTAGGAACAGGAGCGCATTTCTGTAATGGAGGAGCACCGCGTTTTGGGGGGCTTCCCAAACGCGCGCACACACACACACCCTCTTTGCAAAGAAAGAAAGAAAGTGCAGAGGCGCTATCGCGTCGCATCGGGCCACCTGAGACTGCTTTTGAAAGCGTGTACTGTGAAATTCATAGCAGTAATTTAGACAAAATCCTCACTGTATATTAATGAAAGGCGGCCCCATGGCTCGGTTCCTATCCTCCCCATTCAGTGTAAACAAAAACCACGAGACTCTCTCGGTTTTTGAGCCGGATCCAAGCAAAATCGGCAGGAAAGGAAAACACGGGGTGCTGGCACCGACTATTCAAACGTCTGCACCTGGAGATCTCGGATTTATTCAATGAAATCTGTGTTCCGTCTTTTATATACACATATACGCATACATAAATATTTTTTTTTTTAAAAAAGGGAACCTTTCGGGGACGCAGAGGGAAGGGATCCGTCCTGCTGGGGGTTTGGTCACCGCTGCCCATTAGATCCACACCTTGGCAACACTGGCTTTGCACACCTCCTAGCTCGGGATCTTTCGCCCGGCGAGCAGGAGCCGGACGATCCCCGCCTCCACTCCACGTTCGTTCTACGGTTAGACCCGAGGCTGCGTGGCTGCAGCCGAGCCGCGGAGCCCCGGCTGTCCCCGGCCCACCTAACCGCGCCAGGCCGGGAGCTGCCCCGCGGGAGACCCGGGCCGACCCGTCGGCTTGCAGTCGGAGCCGCAGGCTGCAGGGCCGGCGCGCCCGCAGCTGGGGTGCGGGGTGCGGCGCACGCACACTCATTAGGAACCGTGTATTTATTGAATGTCCGAAATGGGTTAGTTCATTGGAAATCCCAGAGGAGGGCTCAATTTGCCCCTGTTTTCGTTACCACTTTCTCTTTTTTTCTTGGTTCGCTGAGGCTCCTCTGTGCAGCGTTTCCGCTTGGCCGCGTCCCCCCCACCCCCCGCACACACACACACTCCACCCCACCCCACCCCCGCCTCTCCCGCCTTCCCGGCGCCCCCTCCCCTCTGCCTTAACTCTTTCAGCCAGGGCTGGGGCTGAGAGAGAGTCGCTGGCCTTCAACCCCAGACACCCCTTCAACCCATCCGAGTCAGAAAAGAAGGAAAAAGGGGGGGGGGATTAAAAAGCACGCTCACGCCTAAGAACGAGCCAATACATCGCCATCACTCGTAACAATCACGCTGGAATCTCACACACACACACACACACACACACACACACACACACACACACACACACACTACGCGGTGGGGGAGCGGTGGAGGGCGCGGCTAGTGGATCCCAGTTCTCTGGACTGGCTCCTGCTTGCCACGGAAATTCGAAAGCCATTTGGGGTCGAATGCACTTACGAGGAATCTATGGGGAAAGGTCGGACTGATTGCTTTTCAAATACAACGCGTGGCTCCGCTGGCCGGCACCTTCCAAACTCACAAGGGCACGCACGCTACTTGCCTGAATCCCCGAGGAGGGAGGGGAGGAGGCGGGCGGGCGGGCGGGCGGCCGGGGGAGGGGTGCGGGGCGCGCGCTGCGGCAGCCAGCGGTCCGTCTCGCACGCGCGGGCACCGCGCCGGTCCAGGGCTGCAGGTTTTCCCGGACGATGGCATCCGAGAACTTAAACAAAGGGGGCCGCCGCCGGCGCGCAGCGGCCGCGGAAAGTTGCCGCGGCGGATTTCCTAGGAGCGAGGCCACCACCCGAGCTCTTGGTGAGGCGAGCCCCCCCTTCCCACCCCCGCCGAGACAGAGATGGGGGCCCGCCTGGTGAAGGCAAGAGGAAACTTTGCAACCACTGGGGACACATCTGTCCATAGGTATTAGCTCGGAGAGTACACCCGTGCCGCGCTCTTTGCAAGATCTCTGGCGTTTGGAGAGGTGGGGGGGCGGGTGTGCAACACAGCGCGGTGTACTAGGTGGGGTGGGTAGATTGCTATTTTTCATGCATTTTTCCCTCTGATTCGTCCTACCCCCCCCTCCCGCCTCTCTCCCCCTCTTTTTTTTTTTTTTTTTTTTTTTTTTTTTTTTTTCTCTTTTTTCTCTTCTCCTTCCCAGACCTATCGCGGATGCCGGGAGCCTCCCAGGGAACGCCAACGTAGGGGCCGGACGCTAAGAGTTAAGATGTGGCGGCGGGGGCGGGGGCGGGGGGAGGGGCGGGGAGGGGACAGCGGCGAGGCGGAGGGAGGCCGGGGGACGACAGATTTCCAGCTTCTACGACGCGCTGCCTAAATTAAAAAGCAACCAATCGGAACGGCCGGAAGGGGGGCCGCGCGTCCCGAGCCAGTCACTCCGGGCCTGCCAATCACCCAGCGGGTAGCCAATCAGCGGGGGCCCTGGTGCTCGACTTCCTTGTATTTGGGAAAGCGTGGTGGTGGGTGCGCGCGCGCGGCGGAGGGTAAACATTCGACAGTCCCCGCTCTGAGAGGGAGGGACAGAGAGCGAACTGTCAGATCCGTGCGAGAGCGGGCGCCCGCGAGTGAGAGAGAGAGAGAGGGAGAGAGAGAGAGGAGAGAGAGAGAGAGAGTGGGGAGAGAGAGAGGGAGAGAGAGAGAGAGAGTGGGGAGAGAGAGAGAGAGAAAGTGAGAGAGGGGGAGAGAGCGCGAACCTGGGCGCAGAGCGAGCTCCCTCTGCAACTCCGCTCCGGCACGGCCAGCGCCTGCGCCCGCCGTCGGTGCACTCAGCGGTGCGACGTGCCCACTGGAGTCGGTTGTGTACCAAGGACCCCCTATATGCACACACACACCTCCACCTCCACCAATGCACTCTTCTTCCTCCTCCTTCTCCAGACAACTGCTGGGAAAAAAATAAAACACCAACCCCAACCGTCAGCAACAAGGTAACAGAGCAATTCGACATCATTTTTTTTTCCTGTTCATTTTTTTTTTCCTTGTTATATTTGTTTCCTAATTTCTGCCCAAAAGGAAAGATGTCGCATCAGACTGTGACTGTTGCGAGGAGAATGAAAAAGGACTCTTGTTTCAGAGGCAACCAAGAGCTCCAACAATAGCAACTTCAGAGCAATGCATCATCGCACGAAGTTTTCCTAGGACCGAACAAAACTTGAAACGCGAGGACCAGAGGGGGAACCCAGGAGCCAGCTTCCCCTCTCCGTGCGCGCGAGCAGCCGGCAGCAGCATCACCACCACCACCACCACCACCACCACCACCACGCCTTCGAGGACGAAAAAAAGTTTTACTACTCTCAGGGCGATCGGGTGAAACGCGTTCCTGAGGACGGAGGAGAGCGCGCAGGGGAAGGAGCCGGGCCAGGGGCTGGCCGTCCAGAATTTGGCCCTGGAAGAAAGGAGCCGCTTCTTCCTTTGTTGCCTCCCCTGAAACCTTCGCTTGGCAGGTGGACTGAGCCGGCCAGAGTCCGCGCTCGCCGGAGGACAGCAGCCGGAGGAGGAGCCGGCCCCGCGCGCCCGGAGAGCGCCCCGAGCGCGGGTCCCCGCCCCGCCCGGCGAGCCCCGCTGGCGCGAGCCGAGCGCGCCGGGGCTGGGGGGCGGCCACGACCCCCCCCGACAGGGCTGGCCACGGAGCTCGCCCCGAGCCGCGGGGCCCCCTCCCCAGGGCGCCGCTGCAGCTGCAGCCGCGGCGCCTGCCGCTGACCGAGGCGGGCCGGCGACCCCCGCGCCCTGCCCGGCGGCCTTGCGGCTGCGGCCGGGGACGGCGGGGGCGGCGGCGGCGGGGGGCGCGCGGGGGCCCGGGGCGGGGGCGGCGGCGGCGGGCGGCGGGGGGGCGCGGCGGCGGCGGCGGCGGCGGCGGCCGCGGCTGCCGCTGCGGCGGCGGCGGTGGTGGCGGCGGTGGGGTGGGGGGAGCGGAGCGGCATGGCCACGGCGGCTTCTAACCCCTACCTGCCGGGGAGCAGCCTGCTGGCGGCCGGCTCCATTGTGCACTCGGACGCGGCCGGGGCGGGCGGCGGCGGCGGCGGCGGCGCGGGGGGCGGCGGCGGCGGCGCGGGGGGCGGCGGCGGCAGCATGCAGCCGGGCAGCGCCGCCGTGACCTCGGGCGCCTACCGGGGGGACCCGTCCTCCGTCAAGATGGTCCAGAGCGACTTCATGCAGGGGGCCATGGCCGCCAGCAACGGCGGCCATATGCTGAGCCACGCGCACCAGTGGGTCACCGCCCTGCCCCACGCCGCCGCCGCCGCCGCCGCCGCCGCCGCCGCCGCCGTGGAGGCCAGCTCGCCCTGGTCGGGCAGCGCGGTGGGCATGGCGGGCAGCCCCCAGCAGCCGCCGCAGCCGCCGCCGCCGCCCGGCCCCGACGTGAAGGGGGGCGCGGGGCGCGACGACCTGCACGCGGGCACGGCGCTGCACCACCGCGGCCCGCCGCACCTGGGCCCCCCGCCGCCGCCGCCGCCGCCGCCGCCGCACCAGGGCCACCCGGGGGGCTGGGGCGCCGCCGCCGCCGCCGCCGCTGCCGCCGCCGCCGCCGCCGCCGCCGCGCACCTCCCGTCCATGGCGGGGGGCCAGCAGCCGCCGCCGCAGAGCCTGCTCTACTCGCAGCCCGGGGGCTTCACGGTGAACGGCATGCTGAGCGCGCCCCCCGGGCCCGGCGGCGGCGGCGGCGGCGGCGGCGCGGGCGGCGGCGCCCAGAGCCTGGTGCACCCGGGGCTGGTGCGCGGGGACACGCCCGAGCTGGCCGACCACCACCACCACCACCACCACCACACGCACGCGCACCCGCCGCACCCGCACCACGCGCAGGGCCCCCCGCACCACGGCGGCGGCGCGGGCCCCGGACTCAACAGCCACGACCCGCACTCGGACGAGGACACGCCGACGTCCGACGACCTGGAGCAGTTCGCCAAGCAGTTCAAGCAGCGGCGCATCAAGCTGGGCTTCACGCAGGCCGACGTGGGGCTGGCGCTGGGCACGCTGTACGGGAACGTGTTCTCGCAGACCACCATCTGCCGCTTCGAGGCCCTGCAGCTGAGCTTCAAGAACATGTGCAAGCTCAAGCCGCTGCTGAACAAGTGGCTTGAGGAGGCGGACTCGAGCACCGGCAGCCCCACCAGCATCGACAAGATCGCGGCGCAGGGCCGCAAGCGCAAGAAGCGGACCTCCATCGAGGTGAGCGTCAAGGGCGCGCTGGAGAGCCACTTCCTCAAGTGCCCCAAGCCCTCGGCGCAGGAGATCACCAACCTGGCCGACAGCCTGCAGCTCGAGAAGGAGGTCGTGCGGGTCTGGTTCTGCAACCGGCGCCAGAAGGAGAAGCGCATGACGCCGCCCGGCATCCAGCAGCAGACCCCCGACGACGTGTACTCGCAGGTGGGCGCCGTGAGCGCAGACACGCCGCCGCCGCACCACGGGCTGCAGACCAGCGTGCAGTGAAGGCCCCGGGCGCCGCCGAGCGAACCGGGCCGCCGCCGCCACCGCCGCCGCCATCGCCACCGCGGAGCCGCCGCCGCCGCCGCCGCCATCGCCACGCAGACCCGGCACCTGGGGCGCGCCCGGCCCCAGGCCCGGAGCATCCTCCGCCCTCCCCTCCGCCCAAAGACAGGCTGGCCGGCCCTAGGAGGGGGGGGGGGGAAGACCGAGGGAGATATGGACCGAGGAAACACTTTTTTTTTTTTTTTTTTGGAAAGCCCAAGCAAGGAGGGACCAAGAAATTAAAAAGCATAATAAATACCCAGACTGTTTTCTATACACAGTGAACAAACAAAACCGGAAGGGAGAATAAAGGCAGCCGGGAGATCTCGTTTATACCGTGGTGGTGTTCGTTTTTCTTTTGATCTCAAAGAAGGGCGAAGATGCCTGTCTCACCAGAACTGCAGCCGGCGAGGGCAGCGGCGGAGAGCACCTGTCTCCTCGCCTTCTTTCTCCTCTTAAAAGAAGAGAAAAGGAGAGACACCCCCCCCCCTCCCTTTCTTCCGCTTCTTCCAAAAGGGCTGCCTAAGAGATTCGCGGAAACTTGTCTTTTCTGGGAGCACCCTGAAAGCAGGCACCGGGTTTTATCTGGGGGTTAGGACTCTGCGCTCCAGAACCCTGCCTTTCTCGGCCATATATAAAGTCCTATGGGAACAGACCGGTCATCGATGCAATGGGCAGGAGGGGGATTCAAAACAGTCTCCGGGAAGAAAAAAAAATGAAAAATAAAAATTCACAGCTTCTGAAATTAACAGACTTCATAGCAAAGCCAAAAGAAAGTAAGCCTCAAAGTAACCTTGGGAATACAGCACCATCTTCATCGTCGTCAAAGAGCAGAGGATGCGAGCGGGACACCCAGCTGAGAGTGGCGACGGGCCGGGCACCGGGAGTGCAGCGTCTCCCCAGGCCTCGGTGGGCTGGCGGGGAGCGCAGCCAGGGTCCAGCCCACCCGGCCAGGCCCAGCCAGGACCCGGCTCTGCCGGCTGCCGCTCCAGGTGGACCATGCCTAAAGATACCACCGCTAATATTTTTTTTATTAATATTTTTTATTTTTTATTTCTGGACTGACTCAGATAAAGGGACTTAGAGAGACTGAGCACCCACCCACCGCGCACTTCTCTCGACCTGGGTCCTCAATCCAGTTGCCAACTTTGATTGAATGGGTGCCGTGGATGTGATTACATAATACTGCCATTTCCAAGCAGTGTTTTTGGTAGGTTTTAATAAACAGACTTTTCCAAAAGACGGCAATATAGAATTGTTAGATCCGTTGTTGATCTAAAAAATATTTGCTTTATATTTTCATTAAATGACTTCTTTTAATATTTTATTCAGAATACTTATGAACTGCTGCAAAACGGTAATTTATTTTTCCCCAGATCTTGTATTACGTGTTTTTTTCAGACGAGCACAAATCAGAAATGAAATGAAAATATGGACAGTTGTTAGGTAATAAGGGTATCTTTTGATGTGATCATTTGATTGTAATTTAATTTGAGTAGTGATTCCGTAAGAGCTGATCAAGAAAATAAATTTGTTAGAATGAAATAGTCTGTGTCTGATGTATAAACACTGTGTGAGAGGAAGAGTTGTCTAGAGAAAAAATTTTTACTAATGCAAATCTTTAAGTAATAGTGTTAAGGAAGGTCTATTTGAAAGTCTAGAGTAAAAAAACAGATATTACTGAAAGAGCTGGCATTTTGACATTGTGGTCACTCCTTGTTAATCCATAATTTTCATGATGTTTTTTCTCCCTTAATTTACTGGGTGTCTCTAGTGTTTTGGGTGAGATTGTCTACGAATATTAGCCTTTTTCTTGAGGATGCCTGTGTTCTTTATTGAGTCATTGAAGTATACCACCAGCAATAGAGTGCCAACTGGTCATTGATGGTTAATACAGCCTCCCCCCAAGTTCAGCCTTTCTCGTTCTACCCCATGTATTCTTATGTCTCTTCTCTTTTTGAAAAAGACTAATAGTTGTGAAGAATAGCCTATAAATCTATAAGATATTTTGATATCAATCCCCACTGATAATCCTATGTGATTAAATTTAAATTATTAAGCTTTTGTTAGTTTTTGGTTTGTTTTCCTGTAATGAAAGAATATAGCTCAAAAGTCTTACTTTGGGTCCATACTGCATACATCTTTGTGATTAGCAGCTGAGACTTCAAGCTGGTCCTTTCTGTGCTTTAGTCCTTCCTTAGTATGATTCCTTATCTTCTTTACCGGTGCTGGGGGTTTTAACTTTTTAGCTCACTTTTTAGATCGACCCTGGGGAGTGCTCACAGTATCAGGTTAATGGATCAATATTTACAATGTGGGGGAAATGGAAGCATAATGCCTCCAGTTGTGAGAACTAAAGATGCTGCTGGGTCAGGTTCCTACGGATTGTAGGTTTCTTTTTATTTTAAGTACTTCAGGGTGAGAAAGCAATGACTTTATGGACCAATCTCCCTGTCCCACATAGCTGTCATTCATTTTTTGCTAGGATCACCTTCACTGCCCCCAACCCCCCTGCCTGTGATACGATGCAGGGGTTAAAAAAAAATCCCAGAAAACTGTGGGAGTAACAAGGAGCAGTTATTTCTCCTAGACAGGCCCTCCGTCACTTCCATAAATCAAGGCCAGCCAGATGGCCATGTATTGGGTTGCATTATTTTAAACACCAACTCATACTAAAAAAAAAAAAAAAAAAAAAAAAAAATCACAATCATTCTGATTTGTGAAATCTGAAAAAAAAAAGGGGTCATATTTATTGAACTGAGAGAAGGGGAAAAAATGGAGACAGGAAGCTACAATTTACTTTTCTCTGCCTTCTAGTTTCCCATCTCTCTGGCCATTGAAAAATCGGCCAGCCTGGTGCGTTTACAACCTGGAGTGGGGGTGGGGTGAAGGTCTATAGGGGCTGGCAGAAGAAGGCCTCATTGGAACGCTGAGAATTGTAGCAGGTTGTTTGCATGCGTACATTACTGGCATGGGAGATGGAATCCTGGTTTTTTTCTATGCGGCAGAGTGGTGCTTGATTAGACGGAATGGGTCTATTTAAAATTTTAGGAGGTATCCACTTACTTGATTTAGCTGACAACAAAGGAGCTAACATTAGATTTCACACTGTTTTCTATTTTAAAAAGAAAAGCAGCCTTTGCTGATTACTTTGGAAGAAGCTCTGATTTGGGGGCAGCAGAATAACTTTTAATTGGAGACGCTGGGCAAGCCAGTCCATTCGGTTTCATTATTTTGCATTTTATAAAGTGAGCTAATGCTCAGACTCCGGGGCTTTATTTTTTAAATTTTTTTAATCAACTCTTTGAATGTATTTACGAAATGAAAAAATCATGGTTGCAACACAAAAGAGAGGAGATATAACTGAGAGGTTCTGTGCTAAGGCTTATATTGTTACACATGTAAATAATGAAAATATTGTTATATATCACCAGATCTTTTTAATGAATTTGGTCATTGTGTTCTTTTGCGGGGCGAGTGGCTTGTGCTTAGTAAAGTGCCCGTTTGTTTCTTCCATTTCAATCCATCCATCCCCCTCCTCCCCTTCCAACCCAAAGGAAAAGTCACCAAGTTCTGCTCCATCTGCCTGGCTAATCCCGAACTAGGCCCATTTATAGTTTACAGTCTCCTGTGGCTCTCGGTCAGTTGCCCGCCCAAGACTTGGTCACCTCGTTTCCCCAGCCATCTTCCCCTGGCAAGCCTGTGTGATAAGTCATTCAAGGTGTATTTAAAATAGCCACTTGGCTATGTTTTACCTCCTCCCCCCTTAGCATTTAGCCAAGGACGAGATACTTCTTTGTTTCAAAATAGAACTGTCCATTACTGATCTCAGAATTTCCCTCTCCTTCCCCCCTGTAGCCTCCCGGTCCTTTCTCATTACTCTGCTCATAATCTGTTTTTGTATGAATGGTTTTCAACATTTGGAGAAATAATTGGTTCTAATATTAAATGCAGTATATATACTATTGATAGTTTTATCGATAAGTGTAATATTTTAAATAATTTTAACAATTAAATTTGTTTTTTAAATTATATATTTGTAAAGTATTTATCCTGTTGGAAGCAACAATATATTGGTGTATTTATTCGTTTATTTTTGTAATAAATGATCGACCTCTTTAAACTAAATCAAAAATGACACTTTTATATATCTATACAAAATGCATCTTAAGCGATGGACATATTTGCACCAATTTGTATGTAAATAGAGCGAGATCCATCAATAACTTGTAGCTTTCAGGGCTAAATTGAGGGAAGAAACATTCCACGTGGAGTTTAGTTTGCCCAAGTTCCAGAGTAATTAATCAACTCAAAAATGGATGCAACAAGTATTGGCACTGTAGGCAGACTTGAAATTAGTTATCCTTTTTTATGGCAACAAGGTAGACATTAAAGGACTTTCTTCTTTCCTGAGATGCACCTGGCTGGTGTATGGATTAAAGCAGATGCTATGTTTCAGTGATAAAACCAATACCTGGCTGTGCTCAGATCTGCTGGGGAAAGGGAGTTGAAAGAGCCTTGTAAGTTGGAGTTTATCAGTGACTCAGAAGCAAGGTAATGCAGAAAAAGAGTGGTGGTAGATTTAAAAGAAAAATAAATCCTCTTAAAATGGCTGTAAGTGAAGAACCCCTTTCTCCTGGCCCTGCTACTGAGGGCAAAAGCAGTCAGTACAGGTGGTGGTGGTGGTGTTCTTGGGAATGAGGGATGCAATAACAGGGGCCGCCTCTCCCTCTGCCTCTTCCAATTCTGTAGCTGGCTTGGTCATTTCAGTTCCTTGGGGCTGCTGGTTCCAGGGCCTGAAGGTCGCTCACATGACCTCTGGGCTGCCGGAGCCCCACAGTAGGCTTGATCTTTATTTCAACAAGCAAATCGGAGGGCTCTGCTTTTACCTCCTGAACTTTCTAGTCTAGGAAAGGAAATAGCCAGGGATCTGGAAGAGCCGGGGGTGGGGGGCAGCGGAGATAGCGAGAGGGGTACTTGTGTAATCAGATTCTTTGATTTTGTTAGCCTGGCTCATGGCCTATTAATTAGATTACTCTCTCTTTCATTCTTGATTTCACATCCGTGTTTGTTCCTGTATCCTAAAGTGTGGGCGCGAGCTTGGCTAGCAGGAATCTATGATGTCACTGCCGGCTAGCGGTGGCCGCCTGGTCTTCTGGTGTGCTGTGGGGCTGTGTTCTTGATGAGTCCGGTCTTCTTGGAGGAAGAGTCAGGTCTGGAAGTGACCTCAGAGGGGTCTGGGATGAGGGCAACAGGCATTCTGGAGACGGCCCAGTATGTGTGTGTGTGTGTGTGTGTGTGTGTGTCTGTGTCTGTGTGTGTGTACCGTGTGCAAATATGTGTACAAGGGGAGAAGGATGCTGGAAAATTCACAGTTTGAACTGAGAACCCATAGGGATGCTGGGGATTTGATCAGGTATAAGCCCTGCCTCGGGTGAAATCCTGAGATCATAGGAGGGGGAGGGAGCCAGTGGGGGAGGAGGAGGCAGCTGGGCCTCCAAAGCCCGCTCCCCTCCCCGGGAGGGAGGCCAGGGCTGAGCGAAGAGATGGGGCTGTGGCGGTGGGGCAGCCGGGTCCCTGCTCAGGCAGATAGGGCCTGCCAGGCGGCCTGAGGGTGGCAGCTGCTGCGGGTCCCACAAGTTGTATTCCTCGTGGCGGCCATTCAGCAAAAACGCAGGATCCTTTCTCAAAGATTTAAATTTCGCGGATGAATTACCATACACCGGTTGCTTAGCAACTAAATTCAAGCAGGGCTAAGAATATGCAAGCTTTTTGTATTCTCATTAATAAAAATGCCACTCTGACACAGCAACCCGACTTTGGATCACTGCGACTTCTGTAAAAGCCGTAGGAGAATACAAACCGACCCTGCCATTTAATTACAGATCAAAATGGCTTGAAACGCGATGTTTTGTTCATCTTATCTTCCTAAAAGCGATGCAAAAAATAACGGCTTTCAGGAACGGTAGTAAATTTTCTTCTTCTTTTAATGGAGTTATCTATCGGGGTTACTGATAATTGTCAACTGAAACCTTTTGAAACACAGGTTGAAGTATCCCCCAACCCTCTGATCTTGTCCTCCTTCCTCAGCTTAATCGTAACTATGATTGTATTATTTTTATTATTATTATTAACTATTAAACCTTTAGGCCTTGGGCACCCTGGAGCCTACAGGGCAGTTAGCAGAACCATCCACAAGCCTGAGAAGCACAGGAGAAAACCAGGGAAACTTCTGAAAGTTTTCTCGAAAGGCTGGGGGAGCTGCTGAAGGCTGCTGAGGGGTTGCTCACGGTCCAGGGGTTCTGGCCATAACTTTTTGGCAGACGTGTGGGGAGAAAGGGAGAGAGAATCCTGTGGTCCTGTGCTGCTTTACTTCTGCGGATTTTCTGTTCGGGGGTCGTGTGCCTTCTCTAGGGGAAATCAGCGGTCGCCCCTGGCTCTGCCCACGGAGGAGTTCTTGGAGTTGGTTGAGTTCAGGGCTTGGCTAACCCAGTCTCTCAGAAAGCGTCCTCGCTGGACCCCTTGAGCCAAGGACAAAGTAAAGAGGGAGCTGGCCTTGTGACGTCCAGGCTCAAAGACGGTGTCCCAGCCCAGAGACTGGAGCCTAGGATTTATTTCTGTGAGGGATTTACTTTTTTCTTTTTTTGAGGGGCTCCTCTTCCCAAAGGGATCCCCAGCGAGTGCAGGGTGATGTGCTGGTTCAGACAAAAGCTTCCCACCGGCTGGATTTTGCTACAGTCCAAACGTGGCCGGCAAGGGTCAGAGCTGAATGGCCCCCTGCTCTGGCGGGTCGCTTTGTCTGGGAGGGTACCGCAGTCTCAGCAACTGGGATGGCGTTGCAGGGACAGGGCAGGAAGCCTGGCGGCCTTGTAGAAGTTTCAAGCAGGCGCGCAGGGAGGAATTCCGGGGTGGCCTTGGGCTCTGGCCGCTGGGTGCGCTGGGTGCGAGCCTCAGCTACCCATGGGTGAGAACACAGAGGAACACAAACGCTGAGGTAAGTTGCTTGTTGTCGGACACCGTCACAGACCCCCTCCCCACCCATGCCTCCTCCTCGCCCTGGGCCTGCTGGCCTACAGGGCCATCCCGAGATGGCTGTGTGCGGTCTTGGGCGGCAGGATTGTGCAGGAATGCCAACCCACCCAATGCTCCCGTCAAGGAGATGGCACGCTGGCTTCTAAAGCTTCAGGGTTGGGGGAGAAGAGGCTATGGTTAGTTTTAGAAGGATCCAGGGACAAAACGAAACCCTTGATTGATTCAGATAGCAAGTCCAAGGAGCCAGCCCTTGCCCCTGAATCCAAAACGTGGGAACTTTGCAAGTGACCTGTCCCCGGGTCATCCTGTGTATTTAAAAAATAAGGAACCTCACAACTGACTCAGTTTAACCCGACTTCTTCCTAGTGAGTACCAAAATAATAATGGTGGAACTGAAACAAACCAGGAGTTAAAGTATTTGTTGGAGTAGGATGTACAAGGAGGCCGCGGTCGAGTTCCAGTTTCAGCAAAACATACATAATAAACAGGAAGCCATTTATTTACAAATACAATTGCCCCAGACAGGCCACATTCCATGTATGTAATTCATTAATGGAATTCATTCCTTTTCCTCCCTTTGGAAGCAGAAGTTTAGCTTTTAAAAATAGCTGGGGCCAAAGGGGGGAGGAAGGGAAACTGGTTAGCTTACCTGTTCCAGGCAAAGTGAGCAGAAGTACTTACCTGGCCAGTTCCAGCCGATGGCAATGTTAAACACTCTAAAATACCTTGTATGGTGAGGTTTTTGCTTTCTTTTTGCCTCTTCAGGGAAAAAAAAAAAAAGAGGTGTTATGTGTGGTTACTGCTGGTAATGTAACCTTAGTTGCAGTGTGCATGCATTTACCTAGTAACAAAACTAAAATGTAATCAGCTGGAGCTGGCTGAGAACATACGAAAACTGTATCTGCAAAGCTTCCCCGCCATCATTTTAGAAATGTCTCTGGAAGGTGCACTCCTTAGACTGTTTCCTGTCTGAGGGAAGTTATGCCCAGGTACAGGGCAAAGTAGGGCTTCCTGGATGCCAGGACAGTCAGAGTCCCTGCTGTAATTGTTTTCAGGAAGATTTTTCTAAGTGAATCCCTTTCTCTCCCAAGTTGACCAAAGAGTATAGTTGGCAGGGCAAAGGAGAGCTGTCCAGAGGAGGGTAGAGAGACGCCTGGCTTGTCCCTGTGTCCCTACGAATAGCGTTTTGGAAATACACCTGAACTATGTCTAGGGTTTCGCAAGTTCCCACTACTAGACCTGGTTACATTGGACCAGGACGAGGAGTGCTGGGAGCTACAAAATAATGGGACAGACATTGAGCTGGAGATTTTTTTTAATAAATTAAAAAATAAAAAAAAAGGTCAAGCAGCCAGGCATGGTGGTGCATGCTTATGATCCCAGCATCTGGGAGGCTGAGACTGGAGGATTGTGGTTTGCTGGTTTGCGAACAGCCTCAGCTACTAAGTGAGGCCCTCTGCAACTTAGTGAAACCCTGTTTCAAAATGAAGAATTAAAAATAGGGCAGGGGGTGTAGCTCGGAGGTCGAATGCCCCCTAGGTTCCATCCCCAGACCCGCAAAAAAAAAGAAAGAAAGAAAGAAAGAAAGAAAGAAAGAAAGAAAGAAAGAAAAGAAAAGAAAAGAAAAGAAAAGAAAGGATAAGCGGTGTTTTGCTCTCAGCAGAAGGTAAGCCCATTTAGTCAGCCAGAACAGTCACTGCACAGTGAAATAGAATAGATGTTCATTTCAAAGATCTTTCCTTGTGCCCATACCAAAATAAAAGGTGTCAAAACCTGCCACCCTCTCTGCCCAGGTTCAGAGAGGGCAATGGTAGGTATGAGTACCCCCTGGAGGGATTGCAGAAGAAGGGAGTTTATTTTTCATTTACATTTTGGGGGGTCAAAAACTCCCCTGCAGAGTTAAAGACAAATATATTAAGGTCTCACCAAAAAATACAGCAAATGAAAATAAGTGTCTTAGCTCATTCTTGAGACTCTTTGGGCTACAATAGTAGAAAAAAAAAAAACATCCCACAAGCAAATTAACACCTACAAACTATTTTTAATTACCTTCTCTGGAGGAGGAAACTTGGAAATTTCAAAACTACTCCCAGCACATCTGCGATTTCTGTTTTGTACAACCCTGAAGATTTCTGCCAAACAGGACTTTGAAAATATCCCAACCCTGAGAGAAAGGTCTTTGGTTCTTCCAAGAACTATTTAATATTTTTCCTGGATTCTTAAAATTACTTCTTTATTCATGGTGCTGAGGATCGAACCCAGTGCCTCAAGCATGCTAGGCAAGCCCTCCAGCTTTCTCCCAGACATTTTTTTAAATTTATTTTTTTATTGGTGCAATGTATTCATACATCATAATGGTATAAAGAAAATACTTTTGTAGACATACATGCATACATCGCCCAGTTAGCCCCTACCCGATCCCCACCCCGTTCCCTCCCCATCCCTCCTTCCCATGCTTGGCTTAGTGGTTGACATCTAGTTTTATAGCAATTTATCCAATATTAACGATGATAATCTCACATAACAGTTTCATTTGTCTGATACCAAGCTTTTGATGACTTAAAGATAACATTTCAATATTTCTTTTTGCTTTCTTTCTTACCAGAGAATATTTTTTCTTTTTTTTTTTTTTAGGTGAAACTATCATACATTTATTTATTTATTTTTCAGAAAAAATCTATCCTGAGTTTTGGGTATCTAGAGTCCATTTAAAAAAAAAAAACAACCAGGTAGTTGTTAAGCAAATGGCCTTGAGTCCCCCACCCCACCCCAACCCCTGGCAGTCTGGTAGTGGACACTCAAAGGTACAGGCCAGCCAGCGCCTGAAATGGGCTTCAGGGTTTTTAGTGTGGTGAGGCTGACTGAGGTCAACAGTATTTACATGTGGGCCTCCTCCTACCTGTGTTTCTCTAGGTATGAAAGAGGAGGGCCCCAGGTGAGGGGCTGGAAGAGAGAGGGAAGAGACAGACCACAAATAGGTTACCTGGCCTCTTCCTTCCTGGGCCTTGAACTGGGGCTCCCAGGAAGGGAGTTAAAGGCCCCAGGGGATGGGGCCTTCTTTGCCATTTGTATTCCCCCATACCTCCCTGCTTGAAAACCAAATGCTAGCTGATTTGGGGCAAAGTGGTTACTTGAGAGGTGTGTGTGTGTGTGTGTGTGTGTGTGTGTGTGTGTGTGTGTTACACAAAACACCAAAATCCTCTCTGCCCGTGGGAGAGGTGCACACACTTGATTCTCTCCAAAGAATTGCGTGCAGGCAGAAAGGTCTAGGGAAAAGACCTGAAGACAAATTAGATAAAAAACTGAGAGGACGGGTGGGGGTGGCGTGTGTAGCGCATGTAACTCAGGGAAGATGGTGTTCGCTGTTCGTGTGGTTACCTGTGCCAGAGTATCCTTCAGACAGCCCACCTCCAGCTGTACCTTGGGTGAAGAGAGTCCTATTTACTATGGAGAACGGGAGAAGGCAAGTGTGCCCTGGAAGACTGCGATCTGGTTGCCCTGTAGCCAGTAGAAGCCAGGCTAGTTCAGAGCCCTGTGACCCTCCACTAGCTCCTCCAGTCAGAATCCTCCAATCCTCACCTTGGGAGGGCAGGTGACCCCTCCCCACTGGGTCCTGCCGTGCCCCGCCCCCAGTCGGGGGTGGGAGAGAGTCAGCCCAAAAGAGAGCCAAAGAGAGATAGGGTACCTGGCCCCTTTGTTCCTGGGCCTTGAACTGAGGCTTCCAGGAGGGTTATGAATTAAAGCCCCAGGTGCCAGCGGAGAGCTACTCATTCACCAGCAGGGGGTCATGCTGTGCGCAGCAGCCGAGGTCAGGTTCCGAAAGCCAGTTCTTGGGGGAAAGCCTGGTCCAAAGGAGCAGGCGGTGCAGACCAGGTTTACCTGCCACAGGCTTGAAAGAGCGGTGGTTAGCGCGGCAGGTCCATTTTGCAGTAGGGAACCTAACATTGGGCAGTGGATCCCAGGCAAATCCAAGTGCCTGGCCCTCTTCACAGGGTGGGGGAGAGAAGTCCAGGGGCTCAGGAGGGGGCAGAACTGAAGGTGCTCAGGCTGAGAAAGCTATAACAAAGGCTTTGTGAAAAAAAAAAAAAAGACTACCAAATACAGAGGCTCTCCAAAGGACACACCTCTCAGGCCCGTTCCCAGTTGTTTCTTCTTCCCAGGACTCTGCAGACATTCAGGTGGTCAGTGGTGCAGGGCTGTCTGCAGAGCTTTTGAGGCTGGGCCTGCTGACCTGCCAGCTCCCAGAGGGGTAGAGTGGTTGGCTTCACCTGGACCCCCGCCGTCCCTGCAGGGAGGTCCATGTCCCTCGCTGTTCCCCAGGCAGCTTGGTGATGCTGAGCTGGGTTGGACAGGTGTCTGAGATGCCTAGCCAGGCCTTTGCAGAGAAGCAAGCAGGCTGCCTTGGGAAGCATGTCGCCACCAGGTGCTGTGGGCACCCATGGAAGCAAGTGGACACTTCCCAGTCACTAAATGGGGGGCACCCGGCACCCTTTTGCCCCTCTGGGCTCCCAGAGGATTCCAGTTTCTTCTGCCTGTATCCACTTAGCTCTGACGGTATCCCTGAGCCAGTTCCCAGCTCTGGAGTTCAACTGGGAGGCAGGAGTTGATGGGTAAAACTGGCCCTTCAGCACTGGGAGACACAGGATTGACATCAGTGTAAGAGAATGATTGGCGAGAAAGAAGAAAGAAGGAAAGAAGGAAGAAAGGAAGGAAGGAAGGAAACCTCTGAGACCTTCACCCTGGTACCCCCCGCTGTCATCCCACGCTCCTAGTGCTGTGATTCCCAGTCTCTTTCCCAGAGTTTATGGGAGATATGTTGTGGGGGGTTGGTGGAGGGGGGCAGAACAGGTGAGCAGAGGGCAGCTCAGGGTCCAAGCGCAGGGCTCGGAGCAGATGCACAAACCCATCTGGCATGGACCAGTTGTCCCTCCTTTGGTGATGAAATGGATAATGAGGATGCAACTTTGGGAGAGAGTTTGATGAGTCAAATATGTTCAGTGAAGGCTTGTCTGCACCAAGGTGTCCCCTTTCTTTAATTCAACCCAGCAGAAGCCAGAGGGATCACTATAAGACCTCTGGTTTCTACCTGCCAGCAGCCACTCCCCAAGTCAGCCTGATCCCTGAACTGCTGAGACCCAAGGTCTGTCTATCCAGGCTCCTTCAGACCCACAGGCTGCCCGGGCCGAGACCAGCCTCCTACCCCCCCCCCCAAGTATCCCCCACCCACTGCCTGCTAGAAATTCCAGTGAGTCCGGCTTGGCTGGGATTTGGAAAGCGACACAGTCTCCCACCCCTGGCTATGTACAAGTGCAAATGAGATGCGTTTTGGCTGATCAGTCTGCTGTCTTTTATGTGACTTAATGTGTCTATGTCTTGTCAATGCTTCTAGTCAGGAAGAATAGCAGGGGAAAAAAAGAGATTTTTTTTTTTAAAAAAAAAGATCCTGTGTGTGTGATTTCCAAGAAGGATTTCATACAAGGAGCTGGGTGAGGGTGAGAACAGGGAGATTCGCTGACATGAACCACATTATATAAACCCTCTGAAGATGCGACCTTAAAGCCACAAGAATAAAGATAAAAGGGGTGGAGAAGGTTAGGGTGGCTGACAAGAGACTGTGATGAAATTAGGTGGATTCTGGCTGGGAACAGTTTAAAGCTGTAAAATGTCTTTTTAGGATGAAAACTCATTTGCATTTATTTGAGTTGCTGGGGACAGATCAAACTCCTACTCTCACCTTAAGTGACATTCTGAACAATGTATAAGGGCCACTTTGGATGGGGGTAGATCAAGAATGTCCCAGGAATGAGTGGGTTTTTGGACACCAGGAAGACTTTATCTAGGAGCAGGACTTTTGTTTTCTTTCTATGTCAATTTTCAAATAAGTTGCAAATTGAGGAAATCTCAGAGACCAAGTGATGTGGACCTCCTATGGGGAGGGATGGGAGTAGCGGGAGTACAGGGACCAGGTGGCCTCTGGTGTTCCCACAGTCTTCCTGGGCACTTTGGGAGAGCGCTGGTCTTTCTCTGAGCACAGAGCCTAGAACTCCTGGCAGGACAGCCAGAGTGGAAGATACAGCCAATAACCCGAAGGCCAACTCCTCTCTCCATTATATTCTTCTCCTTAGGGGATTCTCGGCTCAGGTTTGTCTACAGCTGACCCAGGAAAGAACACTGTCTTTTCTTTTCTTTTCCACTCTGTTCCTGACCCCTATTCTTCCACACTTCCAGGCAGGCAGGCTGAAAACTGCAGTTGCTGTGCTGGAAACCTTTGCTGGAAGGTACAGGGAACCCCTGTCCTAGCTTCGTGTCCTGTCTTTCAAGGGGTCTTCAGGTTCAACGGCAACTTTCTCCCTGCCCCCCAGGGTACCTCTGGGTGCTTAGGGACACAAGGGGATTTGCTGTTGGCCTATGAAGCTCTGCTGTTAGGATCTGCCTGTAGGGTCAGCTGCCCATTAAAGAAGTTATATCAGCTTTAGGGGTGTGTGTGTGTGTGTGTGTGTGTGTGTGTGTGTGTGTGTCTGTTGCTGGGGATTTAACCCAAGGGCATTCTACCTCTCAACCACACCTCCAGCCCGATTTTTTATTCTTTATTTTGAAATTTTTTATTCTTTATTTTATTCTTTATTTTAGTTCTCTCTAAGTGGCTGAGGGCCTCACTAAGTAGCTGAGGTTGTCTGCAAACCTGGATCCTCCTGTCTCAGCCTCCCAAGTACCGGGATTACATCTGCAGCTTTATTTTTTATGTAGGTTGCCAACAGCCTGGGCCAGGCAAGAGAAGTTTGTCCCAGGGAACCCTGAAGAGAGAACAGACACCCTTGGGCTCATCTCCCTTTGGGTAGCCCAGATAATGCAGCACAGAAATATAGTATTTCTAGGCAATGAACTCTGACCACACAGAAATGGGGAGAAGTGGATGCCCACTGTATCAGGAGGAGAAGGGAGGCATCCCCGGGCTCTAAAACTATCGCAACCATTATGGCTGCTGAGCAGAGGACCTGGCTCCTCTCTGGCAAGTTGGGTTTGCACCAGGCAGGCTGGACTTTTCCCTACCAGGCTGGCACATCAGAACCAGATGTATACAGCTGCTGGGGACTTCCATTCAAGAGCTGAGGTGTTGTGCAGATGTCCCCAGCTAGAGAGACTTGAAGTTCACTACCCCCAATGCTCCCATTGTCCCGAAAGGTCAGTATGAAGTGCTGAACCACGGGGCTGTGAACAGAGGTAACCTCCAGAGGAGCTGCTGGTTTCTCCAGCTGCCCGCTTTCTGGGGGCCCCCCGGGGGGGGGGAGGTCCCTAGAAGCTGCCCCCTCTTTTCTTATTGACTCCAATAATAAATTATTATCTCTCTCTCTCTCTCTCTCTCTCTCTCTCTCTCTCTCTCTCTCTCCCATCTTATCCCCTCCTATCCCCGAACTTCTATTTGGGATAACAAGAGGTTTTAAATAAAGAGGCAGGGAGAAATGGCAGTCATCTACAGTAGCAAATAGACCCAGGTACACAGTAGCCTCTAAACTGGAGAACTATTCCTAATAATCTTTTTATTTTCAGATGGCTTCTCAGCTATGACTCGGCCAAGCCATTGCAACCCATAAGCAAAAACAAAACAAAATAAAAGTTAAGATAAAATTTCTTATTTCACTTTCCCTCCGTGGGTTCAACATCCTTCACTTTTTTAAAATTTCCTAGGCCTCCCTAGGGTTATTACTCCATCCAAAGAGTTATGGTTTATTCTTTTATTTTATTTACAGTACTGGGGATTGAACCCAGGAGCATTCTACTTCAGAGCAGCCCTCCTAGCCCCATTTTTAAAAAATGTTGAAACAAGAATTTTGCTAAGCTGATGAGATAAGAAGATTGCAGGTTCAAGGACAGCCATCTAAGGAGTTAAAACACTTGTTCTTTAAAAAAATCTTCGAAGGGTTTCAGCGATTCCAGAGTAACTGGAAGGAGAACACATCTCTGCCCTACCCCAATTTCACATCCAAACCAAATCTGTTGGTTGTAACCACCACCATCAATTACACTTTTCATAACCTGACAGGGCTAGAATCGGAGACTCTATTATTTATCAGAAGGAGCAAGAACCTTTACTGAAAGAAACAACTTCAACAGTGTCCCTGGATACCTACTGGCAAACTCCTAGAAAAACATAACCCCCCACCTTCTAGCCTCCTTTGGCGGGGAGGAGGGAGCGATGTCAAAATGTTAGGTAGTCACATTTTAAAGCAACTGATTACCTTGACCGGGTTTGGAGTCCTCGACTTAAATCATTAGTAATAAAGTCATTAATAGCCATAATTGGTACTTAATTACTTGATCTGATTAGTGCTGTATTAGTGACCCGATTTGGTTTCCGGGGAAGCACAGGTGGTCCCGAATTAGTAAAGGAAAGAAAAGTCGTTTGCAGACAACTTCTTCCAGAAGGGAAAGGACTTTCGCTATATTTGCAGACATGTGTCTCACACCTTTGCCCCCCCCCCCACACACACACCTGCCTTTTGTAAACTATCTAAGAATAAACATTACAGATCTGGGTTTTAATTTTTCCAGATGAGATCATAAAGTACCTAGGTGATGTGCGCGCGTGTGTGTGTGTGTGTGTGTGTGTGCACGCGCGTGTGTTACAGAATTGACACATGGCTGCTGTTCGAACTAAAAGCTGAAAAGAAAAGTGCATGCGGAAAGAAGAACCGAACCGCGAGCAGAACCGAGTCTCCGAGTCAGATCCCTTTATTCCTTCGCGGGAACAGGGTAAGGAGCGAAGAGCGAGAAAGTGCCCGGGGTTTGGGAGACGGAGGCGGGGAGGCCAGCGCCGCGCCCCGGAGCAGGCTGCTGGGGCACCTGGGTTTGGGGACCCCTCTTGCCTAGTCGCCCACGCCCTCTCCTTCTTTGCTCGGGGTAGTTGGCCTCGAGCTGGCTCCCCTTTGGGGAAACTCGATGGAGGAGGCCTCCGCCTGCCAGGATGCCCAGCGCCCGCCGGCGTGGCCTCCCTCTCCGGCTGCCCGGCGCTCTGAACTCACCCCGAGCGGTGCGTCCTCGCCGTGCACAGACGGGAAACCGGCCTCATTCGGGGCAACATTGGAAACCGCGTTTTATCAACACCATCAAAGTCCACAGCGCAGACTTCCGGGGTTCTGAGCTTTCCAGCCGGCTTCTTGCAGAAACCTGGCTATGGGGGATGGAGGAGAGAGGGCGCCGGGGCCAGCAATGCAGCCTCCAGACGCGATTGCAGCTTTCTTAGGGAAATGAAAGCGTCGGCTCTCCTCGGGCCCGGCTCCGGGTCCCTGGCTCTCCGTCCGCCACCCGGATCCTCCCGCACACCTCGCCCCTGCGGTTCTCGGAGCCCGCTCGCCGTGCGCTCGGGCCACGGAGCGCGCGGGGACCCCGGGCCGACGGGCTCCCCTCCGCCCGGTGCCGGCCCGAGCTCTGCATTAAATATTCATAGGAATCGCTACTTTTCTTAAAGGAGCGCGCGCGGGAAAGTTCACAGCCAAAGGGGACTCACAAAGGAAGGGCCCGCGCCCGCGCCCCGGGCTGGGAGACGCGTCCCTCCTGCCCGGCGGTGGGCGCGCAGAGACCCCGCATTCTGGAGAGGAGGCGCGGACCGGGTCACTATTCCTGGGATGGGGCAAGAGGTAAACTTGATAGCAAAGAAAAAGCCCGCTGCTCCCTGATCTCTGGTCAAATGGTTGTTTAAAATGAGCGCGCACATCAGACGCGCTAGGGTCCCCAAGAGTCTTACTTTTTTTTTCTTTTTCTTTTTTTAATAAAAGGGTGACTGTTTGACCTCACCCAGGCTCCAAGGGCACTGGGGGGGGGCGAGAAAGTTTGTCCTGTATGGTTGGAGAACACAGGCACGCAGCGAGTTCAGGAAATTTTAAGCGGTTCAGCTATGATAACACCTACACCTGCCCAATGAGGAGAGAGAGAGAGAGAGAGAGAGAGAGAGAGAGAGAGAGAGAGAGAGAGAGAAAGAATGAGAATATATCTTATATCTCCAGGTTGAGTGGAGCCGGGAGCCATGAATCAGCGCGGAGAAAGGGGTCCTGATGTGCGCTCTGGGCAGCTCGGGTCAGAGCCTGGTCCCCCATCCTCCGGCCCGGGCCGTCTCCTCCCGCGGCCCGCGGCCCGAGGCCCCGGCTCCTCTCCTGGAGGCCGGCTGGGCCCTGAGAACTCAAGTGGAGAAGTGGAGGAACCCGAGAAAGTTCTCGGCTTGCAGCGCGAGGCCCTGCAAGCGAGCGCGCCCCGCCCGGGCCCAGCTGACCCGGGAAGGGACCGCGCGTGGTGCCAGGCGACGCCCGCGCCCCGTCGCGCGCTCTCTCTCTCTCTCTCTCTCTCTCTCTCTCTCTCTCTCTCTCACACACACACACACACACACACACACACACACACACACACACACACACACACACACACGCCCCGAGGTTCTTTTTTGTTCCGGGCCAGGAGCGCTTTCACAGGTGGTTAGAAAGTCTTGAGCGCCATCTAACGGGGCAGCAAAAAGTCGACGCTGGGTGCAGGTTTGGATGCAGGAGGCGCCTAGACTGGGCGTTCAGGATTCACTGCTCACTCTCCCCGACTCCTGGGCAGGGACACCTTTCCTTTTACTACCACCACCCGACTCACACACACTCAGGAACCCCGGAGACTCGAGCTCAGCTTCCAAAGGCCCAAGGGCAGCTCCCGCCCCTCCTGGCGACGCCCTCTGCACCCTTGTCTTCGCCCCCACCCTATGCTCCCTGTCGGGCTAGAGAGGGCGGGTCATCCTGCATCTGCCTCAACGGAGCCTTGGTGTCCTTTAAGCGCTCTCTTTATTATTTGGCCTGTAATGAAAAGTCCCAAGAAATCCCAGCAGGTGCACCAGTTTCCCCGAAAGGAACAGCCAATCCATGAAGGGTCTGCAGGCGGAGGAGCCCATCAAAAGCAGGTGAAAGAAAATGATAGTATGAAATAAGAATGCACGCACGCACACACACTCAAGGCGCCCACGCATTTATACAGTGGACCTCACTTAATGAGAGGCTTGGTTCAACAGGTCCCTCTAGAGAGCTGGCATCTTGTTTCCTGGACAGGAGTCGGTCTGAAAAGTTTTCCCCGGAACTGGGAGCTGCAGTTTGAAGGACAGAGTGGGAGTCTCTGAGGCCCAGCCAGGCCCAAATCTCCCTCTCCCCAGACACCATAGCAGCCTCGCGTCCTGGGGGATGACGGTGCGGGGACCCACCTCCAGGCCCCGTGGAAGAACCGGAGCGGCAGGGAGTGATTCATGAGCCAGTGCAGGTGACAGGGTGGCTGCCCCGTGAATCCAGGGGGAACTGGGCTGAGGTCTGGATTTCAGGGTAACAGCTGAGCATCTGACCAGCCAGGCCCAGAGTCCTGGGAGACCAGGCCTTCCGCCTGCATCCTGTGGTTCTGCGAAGGTCACTCCACCTGCTCCCCCCCTTGGTGGGTGTCACAAGGGAGGGGCTCAACATCAGAACTACATCTTAAAAATTATGACTAAGCCGGGCGTGGTGGCGCACGCTTGTAATCCCAGCACTTGGGAGGCGGAGACAGGAGGATCGCGCAGGTTCAAAGCCAGCCTCAGCTACTTAGTGAGGCTCTCAGCAACTTAGTGAGACCCTGTTTCCAAAGAAACTATAAAATGAGTCTGGGAGGATAGCCCGGAGGTAGAAAAGCCCCTGGGTTCCATCTCCAGTACATAAATAAATAAATAAATAAATAAATAAATAAATAAATAAATATTATGGTTAAATATCCCAAACATAAAATGTACCATTTTTATTCTTTACAAGTGTACAGTTTAGTGGCATTAAGTATGTTCGCATTGTTGGCAAACGTCACCCCATCCATTAACTAATAATTCCCATTCTTCCCCCCCCCCCACACACACACAACCAGTATTCAACCTTCTGTTTCTATGAATTTGACTTCATCTTAATCACCCAGTATTCATCCTTTCGGTGACAGGCTTATATTTTGGTGGGGGTATAGTGTATATATACTAAGTCATAGTCCTTTCTTTCTTTCTAGAAGAACAGAGACTCATTCTTTCTTAAGTACAGAACTGTGGTGGGTGGTGGGGGAAATGTTAGTTGTCTTCTTCCTGGATTCTTTAATGCATTCAAATTAATGTCTTCAAGGTTCTTCCATGCTGTAACGTGTATCAGCATTGCCTTCCTTTTTAGGGCAGAGTAATATTCCAGTGGATGTGCATGGCTTATCGTGTGGCCCAGCCCTTCAGCTGTCAATGGACACTTGGCTACCTTCACTTCTTCTCCATTGTCGGTAGTGCTGTTCTGAACATAGTTGTGCAGGTATCTCCTCAAGTTCTTGCTTTTAATTCTTTGGGGGCATATACACAGAAGCAGGACTCCTGGATCTTACAAAAATTCTGTTTAAATTTTTTTTTCTGTTTTAAAAATTTTAAGGAAATCCTCCATATGGTTTTCCATAGTAGCCGCACCATTTTACATTCCCATCAAGAGAGCCCAGGGTTCCAATTTCCCCATTTCTGTCTTTTTTTTTTTTAAAGATAACAGCTATCCTACCTGGTATAAAGTGGTATCTCATTATACTTTTGAAATAGTTAACTCATTATGCCTTTGAAACATTTTTAAAGTGCAAATATACAAAGTGAAATTACACTAATGAAACAAATTAGCTATAGGTTTCCCCCTCCTCCTCCTCCTCCTCCTCCTCCTCCTCCTTCTTCCTTCTTCCTTCTTCCTTCTTCTCTTCTTTTTGGTTGTCCTGGGGTTCCTGGAAGCCCTTCTACCTCCGGGCTACACTCTCAGACACCTACTTTATATATATATTTTTTGGAAACAGGGTCTCTTAAGCCAGCGCGGCTGGCTTCAAACCTGCACAATCCTCCTGTCTCTGCCTCCCAAGCGCAGGGATTACAAGCGTGCGCCACCACGCCTGGCCTGCCATAGGTTTTTAACAAGTGGGAAAATCCTGATAATTATTACAAATCTCTTACCTTCAACTTTTGAATGCAGGTCTAGAAACAGGAAGAGGAGAAATGGTTAAGATAGAGGGGAAAACAGAATTCACAGTGTTCTAGGGAATGGGGGATGGGACTTGGGGATGCTTTAACACTGAACTACGCTTGCCCCCAGCCCTTTAATTTTTTTTTAAATTTTGAAACAGGGTCTAGCTAAACTATCCAGGCTGGCCTGAAACCTATGATCCTCCTGTCTCAGTCTCCCAAGTACTGGGATTAGAGGCATGTGCCACTGTGCCTGGCTAGAAGTATTTATTTATTTATTTATTTATTTGGTACTGGGGATGGAACCCAGGGGCATTCTACCTCCGAGCCACACCCCCAGCCCTAATTTTTTTCTTTATTTTGAAACAGGGTCTCACTGAATTGCATAGGGCTTCGCTAAGTAGGTGAGGCTGGTCTTGAACCTCCAGCCTCCAGAATGCTGGGATTACAAGCATGCGCCACCACGCCCGACTAGAATTAATGTTCTTAGATGATCATATCTTGGCTCAGTCCAGTCAGAAGCTAGAAGATTGTGGGGGTATATTATTATACTGAGTCATAGTCCTTTCTTTGTTTCTAGAAGGAGAACAGAAATTCATCCTCTCTTAAGTACAGAACTGTGGGAGTGGGGGAATGTTAGCTATCTTCTTCCTGGGTTCTTTGATGCACTCAAATTGAAATTGAAAAAGACATTAATGCCCCAGACATTGGCTGGCTGGGTGCCGCACGGTGGAAATGTTTTGAAGTCCCTTTTCCTAGAAAGGGCTAAGAAATACCCTGTGGAGGTAGGAGGGTTGTCATTCTTCCCAGGATCTGCTGGTTTGGGAGTTTTTTCAGGTGCAAAACATCCTTTCCCACCTTACCTGACCTCATTTCTATAACCTGGTGCCAGCCTTATTTGGTATTTATGTGTAGTGTATCTACAAAGTGCCCTATTATCCCTTTATTTTCCATTCTTATTTTGAGGTGAACCCAGGGACATTCTACCTCCAAGCGACACCCCCAGCCCTATTTTTTATTCTTTATTGTGAAACAGGGTCTCACTGAGTTGCAAAGGGCCTAAGTAGCTGAGGCTGCCTGTGGACCGCGATCCTTCTGTCTCAGCCTCCCAAGTGCTGGGATTACAAGTGTGCGTCACCATGCCCGGCTTATTCTGCCTTTTTTATATTGGTCGTTCCACCTTTTACAGCCCAACCAGACAGGTTAGTGTTTCCATTTCCCAGAGGTTTAAGTGGAAGCATCAGAAGTGGAGCAGAAAATAAGAAATGGAGATGTCTGTGGTGCCAGGGTCGTGGCTGGGCTCCCCGGCTGAGCTGTGACGTGGCCCATCTGACCACGCACGCTGCTGCTTTCATCTGACAGGATGCTTGGCCCAGGGATGCTTGGTGGGAGAACCCAGAACAGCGCGCCTTGGCAGGCACCCGGACCTCCCTCCTGCCACCAGGCCAATTTCACCACTTGCTGAACCCCCAAGGCTCCAAAAGCCCCGTGGCGTTTTTGTTCTTGGGGTTCCAGGGCCTGGAAGGAGGGGGCTGGAAGCACCTTACAGCAGGGACTTTAGGGGCAGCTCCCAGGTTTGGTCTGGCCCTCCCCTTTATTTTTATTCATTTATTTATTTTTTGTGGTCATTCTACCTCCGAACTACACCCCCAGTCCCTTTAATTGCTGTGTCTGTTCCCCAGGAGAAGGATGTGCTCGCCTCAGGAACTCTGCAACTTAAGACAAAAGACAAGGAGGAGGAGGAGGAGGAGAAAAACCCTGACTGGCACAATTGTTTCCTCCTCCCTTGTTTAAGCAACTTCCAGAAGAGAGAGAACCTTGTGGGGGTGCTGGGACCCCGAGACCTCTCAGCATTCTGAAAGCACTTTGAAGTGCTTGGATCCAAGCCATTTGTTTCCAGAGAGAAGGCACGTTGGGTGGAAGCTAGCTCTTCCCAATGCAACGGCTTATTAAGTATAAGCATCTCTCTTCTCTCTGTTTACCGAGTGATTAGGTCTCCCTCCAACTGACCCTGCCAGGGGAGACAGCCAAAGTAGATCCATAACACACAGTTGCTCTGCGATGTGGCCTTCCCATAAATCCAGAGACCACAGACAGGACTCTGTGGTTCCCCTGGTGTCTATTTTTGCAGTCAGCAGCAAGCTGTCCACGGAGGCTGGCTGCGCACTCACAACACCCACATTCACAGGCGAGGTGGCGACCGCCGTAACCTTTGACGGTGGCCTGGCCCGGAGGCCGCAGCTGCTGGACCCAGTTTCTCTCGCTAACCCTTTTTGTGCCATCCAATGACCTAAGGATTGTCTTTTCTGTCCACAGGGGACGGGACAAAAGTAAAAAATGACAACGATCCTTTGCCTACCTGGATGCTGACCATGAAAACCCTGAGAACTAGTAAAGAGTAAAGTTTAACCAGGCACCGGCTGATTAGTTGCTGGTCGCCCGGGGTCCAGTAGACCAGCCTGGTAGGAAGCCGGCCGGCTGTGCTGGCAGACCCAGCCTTAATCAGCCAGATGCCAAAGGTCAGAGTGAAAGCAAAATCATGCAATTTGCCCAAATTTCAGAGGCTGAATTCAATTGTCAGATTCGGTCTGGAAATGAGGGTGAATTATTTCCAACTAAGCGGATTCGTTTTTTCCTGGCTGCCAGTTTCTTTGCTATGATCCAGGGACAGCCAAGATGTATCAGTGACATTGTTATTTCAATAGTGTCTACCTGCACGTACCGTAGGATGAGCCAACATGGCGTAATTGCATCACACTCCTTCCAGCCTCGTGCCTGTTCCCAGTGGCAGCTCGGTGCTTCTTCCTCATCAGGCCTTTGTGATAAGCCTGCACGCTTGCTGTGCCACAGTGCGGAGCCGTGTGTGGCTGCGATGTGTATTGTATGAACCGAATATTAGTTTGCACTTGGTAGGATCCTAGGCTGAGGCAGATCCTGTATTCAGGAGTGGAGTCTCGCCTAAGTGTTGGGAGTGTTTAATCTGCCAGCCGCCCCATCCTTACCAACTCTTGGTGAAACATACACCTCTCAGATGGACCTATGGAGTGGGAGCGCTCTGGGTGAGCCGCCAAGAGAGACTAGAATTGGTCTCTTGGCACTGTGTCCCAAGATTTGCAATACGCACACTGTACTCACATACACACACACGCCACACACACATACACACCATACACACAACATTCAACATACACAGCACATATAACATATTCATATCCTATGCCAACACACACTTATTACACAAGCACATCCACACAATATACACAGGACGCATTTATTACACATGCCCGTACTCTCACAAAGCACACACAGAACTCACATTTAATTATGCATACACATACACTCGCATGGCATGCACACACACACACACACACACACACACACACACGGACGTAGAGAGAGGAGAGACGAGTAACAGCCCTTGTCCGGGTCACACTGGGGCTCTGAACACAGTTCCTCCCCAGGCGTCCAGAAGACCAGCCCCCATGGGAATGGAGGAGGCCACAGAGCCCTGCCCGTCCCCTAAGATAAAATGTGGTTAAGTCAGTTGAGCATATGCAGGAGAAGCCAGGAAGCTGCCTCTTTATATGGCTTGTCTTTAATTTCCTCTTTGTTCTCTCTGATTTTCTTTTGCTAATCATTTTTTGGGGGAAAAAGCACACACACACACGCACACACACACACACACACCCCAAATATGTGTTTCAGCAGGGCTAAAAGAAATCACCAGCTCCAAGTTTTTCCCACATTGGAGCCAGAGCAGGGAAAAACAGCTAGTGGCTTCATCCTCTGGCCAGCAGAACTGGGTCGCGATGTGGGTGAGGGGCGCTGCGGGACAGAGGGTGCTGGGTGGCAGGGCTGGCTGCCAGGGTCTCCTTCCTGGCCAGGAATGTGCTCGGAGCTCTCCCTACCTGGTGGTGCAGGGCTGTGTCTGGGCCTAGGGAGACAAGGACAAGCACCGCATGTCTTCCTGGAGACACACAATTTTCCTCCTCCGGGCCTTGCGGAACAAGTTAAGTAACTTGACTGAGAACTTTCAACCATGCATTCACACTGAAGCAATCACAGAGCTATTATACAACAGGATATGAAATCACCATACAACCGAAAAAACAAAAACAACAACAACAAAAAAATCCAAGACTTCAAACGGGTCCACGTGACTGCGGAGGGTGGCTTCGAGCCCACACCTGCCCCTTCTCGTGCCAGCGCGCGAGCTTTCTTCCGATGCTGGTGATATTTCGGTGGGGCATCTTGAAAATGCTACCTGAGAGTTTATTTTCCCCTCTCCTCCGTGTGGTTTGGATTCATGTTTCAGGACATTATATTTTCAGATTCGTCTTCTCTCTACCCATCTCCGTCCCCCACTACAGAGACAGATTTGGGGCCACCTGTTTTCTCCGCAGCCAGGAGAACAGAAAAGATGCCTCATGCCAGACTCTCGCCTTCATTCACGAAGTCACGTGCCCACTCCAGTGTTACAGGAGGAGAAAACTTGCAAGTTCTGTGTGTGGACAGATGCAGTTGTGCAAAGGGTTGCTTGGCTGGGGCGGCTGCGGTGAAGACCTGCTGCTCAGGGGCCCTGACCCATCCACATGTTTTGCTTAGTCCTAGGCCTGTCCCATGTCCCACATGCTAACACAGGAAAGGATGTGTGTAATTATAGTTGGGGCCTGCTTTTCTGGAAGTGTTTATATAAGACCACTCTTATTTTTATAGGCTGTACCCTCAAAGCCATTCTGATTTATTTCCCTCTCTAGACCAAGAATTGGGGGCCAAGGCACAGAAAAGGGAGAAACCCCTCTCTACTCTCTCACCCTTCTTTCTCCTTAAAGAAACTGTGTATTTTGTGGGCCCAGTTCTACGGGAGCCCCTTGGCCTGCATCCCCCAGTTATGGCTGTGAGCACAGAGTCACCTCTTCTCTGGGCCAGGGGCTTGGGTCCTTGGGTCAGAATTTATATATACTGGCCAGGGATGGGTTAGATGGGATTCCACTAGATAAAGCAATATCAGGCTGCCCTGAGATGGAGATTGTGACATTAGACTCAGTTTATCACTTACATACTCTTAAGAGTCAATGAGGCAAAGACGGTATATAAAAAACAATTTATTACATTAATAGGGTGGAAATATAATTTCTTATAGACTTTAGAGATTCTTAGACAATGACGGACATCTAGTTTATTTAACATATGACCATTTTGTGGAGGAGGGTACTAGGGATTGAACTCAGAGGCGTTCTACGTCTGAGCTAAAACCCTGCCCTTCTTATTTTTTATTTTGAAATAGGGTCTAAGTTGCTGAGCCTGGTCTAGAACCTGAGATCCTTCTTTCTCAGCCTCTGGAATTTCAGGTGTGTGCAGCACTGTGCCCAGCTACAACAACTTTCTTTTAATTATAAAGAGTCTTCTTTGATCATATTTTATGTGTGTGTGTGTATATATATATATATATATATATATATATATATATATATGTTTGGCTTTTATAAAAATTTAAAATATATACATACACACACACACACACACACCTTTTAATTTTTTTTTTTTTTTTTTGCGGCAATGGGGATGGAACCCAGGGGCATTCTATCTTTAAGCAACACCCTAGGCCCTATTTTATTCTTTATTTTGAAACAGGATCTCAATAAATTGCTGAGGGCCTCACTAAGTAGCTGAGGCTGGTGGTGAACAGGGATCCTCCTGTCTCAGCCTCCCAATTGCTGGGATTACAAGTGGGCACCACCATGCCCAGCTTATACATGCCTGTTTTATTTATTTATTTATTTTTGGTACAGGGTGGAACCCACAGGCTTTCTACCTCCGGGCTATATTCCCAGACCTATTTTCATATTTTATTTGGAAACAGGGTCTCACTAAGTTGCTGAGAGCCTCACTAAGTAGCTGAGGCTGGGATTACAAGCATGCGCCACCACACCTGGCTCTACACACACCTATTTTAAACTGGCTTTTCAACTGGTTGCCTTGACTTTCTCCAGATGTGGCCTGTGATATGACAATAAAAACCAACATATTTGCCTAATTTAACAAAACTAATTTTCCTGAAATTCTAAACAATGGCTATTTGCTGGGATGATTCAAGTGGAGGGTCCCACATGGTTATGATAGGAGCCCCTGGGTCCTGTGTCACTGGTAGCCATGAGATCAGTCTCAGGACAAGAGGACAGACTCTCGGCCTGGCCTGATCCCCCATCCCAATGGGGACAGGACAGCTCTCATACCCCACACCTGGCACATCCCTCCCTCCATGAGTATTAACATTCCCTCCACCTTTCCCCATCTCATGGTTGCTGCCCTCCTCCTCCTCCTCCTCCTCCTCCTCCTCCTCCTCCTCCTCGCCGTCCTTCTCCCCCTCCTCCTCCTCCTCCTCCTCCTCCTCCTCCTCCTCCTCCTCCTCCTCCTCCTCCTTCTTCTTCTTCTTCTTCTTCTTCTTCTTCTTCTTCTTCTTCTATAGGATAAGATGAAGAAATAAAACCCAGACTTACAAGGAAAATAATAAGGCAAGCTGACATTTTTCCCATTGTCTACTTGGCAGAGTTATCAACCTACTGAAAGAGTATTAGAGCAGATAAGATCTACAGCTGAAGGAAATATATGGAGTTTTCAAAGTAAAAGTTGTATGTTTGCAAGTCTTATCTGAGCTTAACATTTCAGGTACCAGCCTGGCTTAATCTGCCTGGTCTTTCTGGGTGGATAGAAGTCTGGGATATTCTTATCTGTCCTTTCCTTCCTTCGACCTCACTCTGTCTCTCCATTGAATACCCATTGGTATGAAATGTGTTTTGTGTGAGTAAATTGTGGTGGTGCCTGCCTGTAATCCCAGGACTTGGGAGGCTGAGACAGGAGGATCTCCAGCCTAGCAATTTAGTGAGAGTCTGTTTCAAAATAAAAATAAAATAAAATAAAATAGGCCTGGGGTGTAGCTTGGAGATAGAATACCATTGGACTCAATCCCCAGTACCAAAACAAATGGGAAAAGGAACAAAAAAGAAATGTGGTTTGTAATGCTGAGTGCCCAGAACACTTGAAATCTGAAGTCAGAAATGCCCAGACCTGCAAAATAATAATAATAATAATAATAATAATAATAATAATAAATAAAAAAGAAAGAAAGAAAGAAAGAAAAGAAATTCAGAAGTCATATTCTAAGTACTTTGAGAATTAGGTTTCCATTCCTGTAGGATTCTTTTCCCCTCTCCTTAAATTTTAATGTGACTTTCTTTCTTTGGAAAAGAAACAAGAGGAAATATCACAGAATTCGGGGGAAGCTTGGCAGAGTATTGGGATTCAAATTGAATACTAGAACAAGTGGAAATGACAGGGAGGAGTAAGAAGAATACTGAGTATCAGAAAATAGCCACGTGATTGACATTCTGCACCTAGATAGGTCCCAGGGGAAAAAATCACCCACGTCAGACTGCAAAGCAGGCAAGCCCCGGGTGGCGGAGAGGGGACAAGAGGGAGTTTTTTGTGTGGAAAGCCAGTCTTTCCTATGGAGAATTGCAGGGGTTACTTCTAAATGGATTAAGAAGAAGCACTGGGGAAAAGCCTGCATTTTCTGATCTGTGTTCAGTGAAAGGCCTTCCTCAAATGCCCAGGGCCATTTGAAGGGCAGAATTGCCTTGGTACCCAAGGCACCAGTGCCCAGCTCTGTAGAGAAGCCCCTCCCCAGGCCTTGCCAGCCTCAGCCTTCAAGCCCTGTAAAACCATTTAAGACCTTGGAGTGGCCCAATAGAAGCTGCACATGGATAAGTTTTTCTGTTTTTCTTCTCCTTCTCCTTCTCCTTCTCCTTCTCCTTCTCCTTCTCCTTCTCCTTCTCCTTCTCCTTCTCCTTCTCCTTCTCCTTCTTCTTCTTCTTCTTCTTCTTCTTCTTCTTCTTCTTCTTCTTCTTCAAATTAGGCATGAATATGCATTGGCATCAGGCAGGGCTGAACCCGGCAGGTCTTCCCTCTGTGGAAACCTTGTGCCCAGTATGCTATCACACACAGAGGATCTGGCAAAGGAGAGTCAGACACATTACACAGTAGCTCTGGACTCTGTCCAGTTCACCGTTCTCTGCCCATCTCTCTTCTTTCAGCATCTGGGCAACTCCAAGGAATGCAATTCTGTACTCTCATTACAGAAAGCAGGAACATATTTCCAGGACCCTCCCATAGACACTGGTGTGTTTGATGTCAGAAAATCAGCATGTTTTGTTTTAAAGCTGCTAAGGTTCAGGAGGGAATATCATTAGTTCTGACTGTAAAGAGGACAGGAAAGGCGGGAAGGGAGGGGATGTTTGCAAAAGGCTTCTTCACTGGTAAGAAGTCGGCATGCATAGTCAGCCTTCTGTACCTCTGGGCTCTGGATTTGTGAATTTAATTAACTGATGATCAAAAATGTTCAGCAAAAAAGTGTACGCCTATGGAATTTTTCTCTTGTAATCACTCCCTAAATATTAGAGAATGACAATGATTTCTATAGCATTTACATTGTATTAGGTGTTATAAGTAATCTAGACATGATTTGAAATAGGTAGGAGGAGCCAGACCCAGTGGTACATGCTTGTAAACCCCAAGTACTTGACAGATGGAGATAGGAAAATCACAGGTTCCAGGCCAACGGGCAGTAACTTAGTGAGACCCTATTTCACAATAAAATAAAATAAAATAAAGCTGAGAGTTGGGGGTGTGCCTGTAGGTCATATGCAAATTCAACACTATTTTATACAAGGAGATTGAACATCCACAGACTTGGGTAACACGAGGAGATGACTTGTACATGGGATAGTAGGAAATCTGGCTCCTTTTCTAACTGGCTGATCCCGACAGTAGCTTATATACAGCCCAGGCACGGGACAGGACACGGACAGGAAACATTCTCTCCAATTCTCCTTCCCTGGGTGACTCTCCAATGGTCCCGTTCACGTTGCCGCAGATGGTCTGAAGTTCTTACCTGGAGGGACCGGCTAGAACAGAGATCGCGATGATACTCCAAACTGGCATGACCTGCAGAGAGAGAAGACAGAGGAAGGGGTGATAGGAAGCTTGACCATGTGGGGTGGCACGCAATCAAAATGCAGCAAAGCTTTGGAGTCGTGGTGGAAATCAATGCACATTGGCTTGATTTAGAAAGAAACCCACTGGGAACAAGAACAGAGTGATTCCAAAGGATGGAAACACCCAACTGCAGTGGTGTCCAGTCAGGACTCAGCAGACTCTTAACCGTGTGTGTGTGTGTGTGTGTGTGTGTGTGTGTGTGTGTGTGTGTTACTGGGGATTGAACCCAAGGGCATTCTACCTTTGGCTACACCTCCAGCCCTGTTTTTTTTTTTTTATTTTTTAGTTTCAAACAGGGTCTCACTAAGTCGCTGAGGGCCTCACTAAATTGTTGAGGCTGGTCTTGGATCTGTTATATTCTAGTCTCAGCCTCCCAAGTATTGGGATTATAACCATGGGCCACCGTACCCCACAATGCTCCTAAACTTTGAATCTCTCTTGCATGACCACCCTCAGGGAACCAAACATCGCTGCTCTCCAAGCATCCTACTCAGGAAAAGCCTCTCTCAGCCTCTGCCCCACGCACGGAGCATCTCAAAGACCAATTTTCTGAGGAAGCCAGAACACATCGCCAGCTTCCACATATCCAGATTCATAGCTACCAGGGACAATGGCAGAGCTCACCTGTCTCTGGTGAATTAGGCAAAGACCCCCTCCCTGTAAAAGCCTACAGAGGAATTGGTGTCCTGAGCTTACAATGCCTCTTCTCTGACTCAGAAAGAGTGACAAGAGATGGCCATTCAGTGGAGAAGGGTTTGCAGGTAATCCTTTGTGGAGGGATTTCTGTTCCGGAGCCTCTGCCTCAGAAAGACAGGTAAAACACATAAGGTACCCCAAAGAACATTGTTTTAAAAAATGGAAAAAGGGAGTTGTTTAGTCAGGAACAAGGAGGCGAAGAAAGGGGTCATTGAAAACTGCACAGCTAGGGCACAGAAGCATGTTCCTTAGTCTTGGGGTGCACGGGCAGCTGGGAGGGACTGGAGGGAGATTCAGGATAACAAATCCTGTGCAAAATGTAGATTGCAGCTGAGTCTGATGGTGCATGCCTACAGTCCCAGGAGGCTGAGATGATTTATCACAGGTTGAAGACCAGCCTCAGCAACTTAGCAAGACTCTCCGCAAGCTAATAAGACGCTGTTTCAAAACTAAAAATTAAAAGAAAGGGCTGGGGGTGTAGTTCAGAGGTAGGCTGTCCCTGGGTTCAATCCCAACAAAAACAATAACAGCAACAGCAGCAGCAGCAGCAGCAGCAACAACAACAACAACAACAACAACAACACACACACACACACACACACACACACAGAATTAACATTCAAGGCTGTTATGGGTGGGGGGAGCATGATTTTTTTCATTCTTTATTAGAACAGTAAAGGGGGAGGTTGCCATAAGCTTTATAGCATAAAGGATTTAGGTTAAATTCTGTTACTGAAAAGTGTCCAATGACCTAAATGATAAAATATTCTCAGCTATGCAATCCATTCAAGCATTTTTTTTTTAAATTTTTGTGGACGCAACTGTTGCTGTGACATGTTGAATCTGCATCCTCTTTCCTGCTGCTAATGATATAGCTACACAGCTCTAGCTGCCAGGTCGAATCAGGCATAGACAGAGGCCCTAGAAGCCTACTCCCAAGAAAATGCTAAACTTAGGCTGGAATACACCAGAATGTCGTCCTTCAAGATATGGAACTGCTTTGTGTCCCAAGCCCAGTTGTTACTTAGGTGATGACTGGATGGAATGGTTCTACCTGCCATTGAAACTTTAAATTTCTAAGTTTAGGCAGAAAAATTGTTTCTCTCTCTCCTTCTCTCTCAGAAATCTCTCTCCCCTCTCTAAAAAATCTCCCCCTCCCTCTCCCTCTCCCTCTCCCTCCCTCCCTCCCTCCCTCTCTCTCTCTTCTCTCTCTCTTCTCTCTTCTCTCTTCTCTCTTCTCTCTTCTCTCTTCTCTCTTCTCTCTTCTCTCTCTCTCTCTCTCTCTCTCTCTCTCTCTCTCTCTCTCTCTCCTCTCCTTCTCTCTCTCTCTGTTACTGAGGATAAACTCAGGGGCGTTCTACCTCTGAGCTATACCCCATCCCCTTTTGTTTGTTTGTTTATTTGTTTGTTTTGAAACGGGGACTCACTAGGTTGCTGAGAGCCTCACTAAATGGCTGAGTCTGATCTCCAACCTGCAATCCTCTGGTCTCAGCCTCCCAAATACTGGGATTAAAGGTATGCACCACCAAGCCCAGCTAATCTCATTCATTTTGACCTTCTACAGAATCCTGAAACTTCCCAACACATGCTGGGTACCCAGTAAGTGTGGACAAGTGAATTAAAAGTGAATTAAAGAGTCACAGACAGCCTGTAAACACAGGCTACTCCGGGCCTGGTGCCTGTACCCCAACACCAGTGCAAAGCTGTGCAGGACTTACAGCAAGCCATTCACATGCAAACACATTTTATTTTCAGGCTTTAAACAGAGGTACTAAGAACAGTGTTAAAAGGTGTGTGTGTGTGTGTGTGTGTACGTGCGCGCATGTAGGGGGGAGCACTTAAGAAGTTCAGCCTTTTATTCTGAATAACAATTAGGAACAGTTAGGTATGTAAATCATCTAAAAATTTTCTTTTGTAGGATCCCTGCAAATACCGTACAGCAGAAGCTTTTCAGAAGGGAGGACGGTGGCACCCACAATGCGGAAGCGAACCGTCATTCATTATCTTTCAAAAGTGCATCCATTTCAGATATAATACGCTGTTAGTAACAACGCTGTGCTTTAAAAAGACTCTCGTCTGAGAACCACACACCTCTCTCTTTCTGTAGGCAGCCTTGCTACTAGTGAGGGAAATGGGCATTTTTTTAATAAGTTCTTAGTAGCAAATATTAAGGGTGTGTGTGTGTGTGTGTGTTGGTGGGAATCGAACCCAGGGCCTCACACATGCCAGGCAAGCACTCTAACAGTAAACTATCTACCTCTAGCCCTGAGTATTTTTCGGAGGGGTTAAGGTCGATTAGAAAAATCTAGTTTCTATGGTGGGAGAAATCAAGACGTTGCTACCGGTTTTGAATAGGAGGCTCCCGGAGCTGTAGGATGGATTGGAAACATCTCTTATAAAAAGTGCAGCCGGGATCCAGGCTGGCGATGGGGTTTGCCATCTCCTTATTCTTTCTCCTGCCGTGATTTGGAAAGGTTTCAGGACTTGGTGAGTACATTTTTTTTTTATGTTGTTGTTATTGTTGATCAGAGATTTCTGCATCTTGGAAAGTCCTGGCCTTAATTATTATGGGCAAGAAAAGCGAAATGTCTTTCAAGGCCTGGCTTGGTTATCTGGACTCAAGAACAGACTTATGTAAATCCCACCCCCATGAGAAGGAAGGAAACTTGAGGGAGTATCTGTTAAGATGCATCATATGGAGTGCTTGGTTTCTGGCCTGCTTTTGCCACTCTTACCAATCCACCCACCCACCCGCTTCCTTCTCCCAGGAGAGTCACAGTAACCGATTGGGGGTTTATATTTAACACCTGCAAATCTTGGCTAAGAGACCTCCCTCTTTTCTCCTCCTCCGACATGCTCCCTCTTCCCGATCCAAACACTTCAAGTATGTGCTTCCCAAATCATGCCACTGAAAACAAGAGGAAAAAACTTTTTGCATGGATCCTGAAAAGGCCTAATATGTTCATTTTCAGCTGACCTAGTGAGTCCCCATTGATCGCATCTTGATTATGCTTTTTTATTTTCCAGTACTGGGGATGGAACCCAGGACCTCATGCATGCCAACCAGGTACATTATCGCTACTGAGATACGTCATCAGCTCTTTTGGATTTTATTTTGAGTCAAGGCTTAACTAAGTTTCTCAGGCTGACCTCAAACATGTCATCCTCCTGCCTCGATCTTCCATAAAGTTGGGATTACAGGCATGTGCCACCAAAAATAAAAAATGTATTAAATATAATAAAAAGCCGGGCGTGGTGGCGCATGCTTGTAACCCCCGTGCTTGGGAGGTCGAGACAGGAGGATTGCGCAGGTTTGAAGTCAGCCTCAGCTTCTTAGTGAGGCTCTTAGCAACTTAGTGAGACCCTGTTTTCCAAATAAAGTATAAAATAGGTCTGGAAGTGTCACCTGGAGGTAGAAGGTCCCTGGGTTCCACCCCCAGCACCACACATACAAAATAATAATAACAATAATAACAATAATAACAATAATAACAATAATAATAATAATAGCACCTACTAGGATCCAGAGACTATGCTGCTGAATGTGTTTCATGATCTGACTTAATCCTCAGCTATGCATGCAAAAATATATATAGGTGATATATCATATATAGATGTGTGATATATAAACATATATCATATATCATATGTCATCATAGATCATATAGTTATATAACATAATATATACATTATAAATGAGAATATTGAAGAAATTTTGGAGAAATTAAGTCATTTGGCCAAGATTCCATAGTGGGGACCCCTTCACGCTTATGGACTCCTCCCCTTTAATAAGTCCCACATCATTAAGATGACACATAATTCCCAACCCTGAAACCCACGGTTTCCGAAAGGGGCACCGTGGTGGCTAAATTGTCCAGCAGGTGACTGGTCTTTTTCACCTGTTAAGTTGCTACTTGGCACCAGGCAGACCCATGGCAAATGCCAAGTCAACGCTTGTGATATTGAACAAGTTCACAGCTTTTACAGACATGACCAGGTCTGATGATAAGGATGAAGTCTGACACCTTGAATATATAGCAAATATAGTACTCAATAATCTTTCCTTGCAAATGTTTAGTTTTATTCCGCGACTTATCTGAATCCAACGGGCAAGTAACAAATTGGACTTGGTGATGTGCCCAGGTGTCATCTGCGTGTCTTTTCTCCTCCTGCCTGTGCCCAGCACCTCCCCTGGTTTTCCATGTTTTGCCGGTGGCTGACTCTGGTGAGGCCTCCAAGTCCCAACATTTGTCCTTCCTTGCTTATCTTTCCTCTCCCAGGCCATGATAAAATGTCAGTGGAGGGAGACCTCATTAACCCAAGTCCCTGCTGAGAATCTGAGTCTTACCCAGCCTTCCCGGGAAACGAATGAAGAACTGACTATTGCTGAGTGCTCAGGTGTCCGTCACCTGGCCTGGCTTTCCTCCCTTCTCTCCGGCTGTGCTGAGCCTGGGTCAAACGCGATGCTTCTCGACTAGGCTGGGAAGTTAGGCTGTGCTCCTGCCACACTGCTGGGCC
The DNA here is from genome assembly GCF_963383645.1 of Muscardinus avellanarius. Classification (NCBI taxonomy): domain Eukaryota; kingdom Metazoa; phylum Chordata; class Mammalia; order Rodentia; family Gliridae; genus Muscardinus; species Muscardinus avellanarius. The sequence continues at coordinate 81,840,007 of NC_137801.1, read as the reverse complement.
TCAGCAAGCATGCGAGCACAAGCACGCAAGGGTGTCTCCAGGAGGTATCCGAGGGTATCTCCAGGAGGTATCCGAGGGTGTCTCCAGGAGGTATCCGAGGGTGTCTCCAGGAGGTATCCGAGGGTGTCTCCAGGAGGTATCCGAGGGTGTCTCCAGGAGGTATCTGAGGGTGTCTCCAGGAGGTATCCTGGGTGCTTGTTGCCTTCCTTTTAGATGATGCTTAGTGGGTCCCAAGCTATTTGTCTCATATTAGGCCCTCCAGAAGAACTTTTTAGGTGACCTAGTGTCAACTTTGCTCATTATAATACTAAATTCTCCACCCAGAGGCATTCCCGTGTACCTTTTTTTTTTTTTCTGGAACACGTGATGTAGAACCTTGAACCAAGTATGCTCAGGTTCTATGTGCCCACTTCTATATGCAATGATGACTTTGTCCTATTTGAGTATGAATTAGTCTCCCCAATATAAAGCCCCTTGCTTTTTTTTGTTGTTGTTGTTCGGGGAGACACTGCTTTGAGAGCTGTCTCCAGCATGATCCTCCCTAGCTGCAAGTAATGAACCTTTCTTCCCTCTTTGAGCTCCTGGCTGTGCTGATCAGCTTGGCATTCACCAAGGGGTGAACCCAGTGAGTTTGGCCGCAAGGCGACAGGCAGCCTATCTGATATGTTCCTCCGCAGCCACAGGGAGGCAGAGAGATTACTACCCTACCTCTGCCACCGTACCTGTTCACCTGGGTCCACCTTCATCATGAACCTCTGAAGGTCTTGCTTTCTCATCCCAACAGAGTCTGGTGGGAGAATTTTCAGAGCAGGATAGAAACACTCCCATCACCTTGGGAACCAAACTGGCCCAAGTTAACTTCCAGGTCGATCCTGCTATTAGATGTGCACTCTTGAGCGGGTTCCTTCACCTCTCTGAGCCTCGACTTCCCCAACCTGCAAGCTGTGGAATGTAGAGTCTACCCCTTGCATTTCTGTAAAGATGAAATTAAATCACTTATGGAACATCGAAGACCACACCTAACGCGAAATGCATATTCAATAGACATTAGCTCTTTCCTGTTCAAAGTCTAGTAACTCTTTGAATCGTTTCCCTTAGCCATATGTACTCGCCTAGAGAAATATCATTCAGCTGAATTTAATGTATTTTATGTTCATAATTATATATCAATTTATATCAATATTTTATCGCCATATACCACAAGCGATCATGTTAATATTTAAGTATATTAAAGATAGTATTTAGTACAGATTGAATATATAAAAGTAATGAATATATATTGGGTGTCTTTTATGAACCAAGCATGAAGATCATTGGCCTACTTCTTGCAATTCAGGTGACACAAGTTTTTTTTTTTTACCAAATATGCAGGATTTTTTTCTTCAAAATTGCAGAAACAGAAAATCACAAATTAATTGGAAGGCCAGTTTCACAATGTGACAGAAGGGTTTGGAGACAACTAAATTCTGAGGCATTGAGGTGGGAGGTTCCCAAAGTGGGAGTGGGACCATGAGCTTGGAAAATGGGCCATTAGGTGGTACATAAGGAAAAAACAAGGCTCTCTTTAGTCGCTGAGCTTCTGTTCACAGCAAAAGATAAAATATTTATGGGAAAAAATTTATATAAATCTTTTCTTTCCCCGAAGACTTAAACAGCACAGTCTCCCCAACATCAAACATTCCTGTGAAAAATTTAAAAATCCAGTCAATCAACCAGTGGTTTCTAAATATACAAAAATATGGAGGAAACCATTTGCATCTTCCCTTTATGCTTGGAGAAATACATCATTTAGACACAGCCTAAAGCATACCATGCTCAGAGCTCACTTAAAAATACAGCACTCCTGCGGTGTTTAGAGGGGACTGCTAGCAGCCAAAAAGTCTGCCAGGTGACTTAAGCATGCACTGGTGCTCAGATTAGACCCTCCCATGATGGGCGCCTGCACTCCGTGCAACTGAAGCTTGGCTTGAAGCAACATGACACCAGATGTCTTCTCTGTGCTCCTGGGCCATGGACTCCACACCGGCGAAATGGCAGGAAGTGGTGGAGCACATGATCACCTTGTTCTATGTAAAGACAGCCCATAGCTGGAGAGCAAGAGAAGACCCAAGGCCTCCACAAGAGACCAGCTCGAGCAGCTACAGCACACTCCCATTGGGGGTCTTCCTCAGGCTCCCCCACTCAGCTGGTGCCCACATCAGGGAGGAGCTGCAGCTTCTGAGCAACAGAATTATTTTAGTATTGAGTGGTCTCTGCCGGGAAGACTTGCCATTTAAGAGATCCATGCTTTAGGCCGTGAGTTAGTCGGCTGCCAGCACTATGATAAAATACATGAGGAAATCCATGTTAAGGAGGAAAGGTCCATTTTGCAACATGGCTTTAGAGGTTGCAGTCTATGGCCACGGCCACTTGGTCTCATCACTTTGGGCCTGTGGCAAAGGGGAACATCATGTATGGTGGCTAGGAAGGGAAGAAAGAGAGAGATAGAGAGAGAGATAGAGAGAAAGAGAGAGAGAGGAGGAAGAGGAGGAGGAGGAGGAGGAGGAGAAGAAGAAGAAGAAGAAGAAGAAGAAGAAGAAGAAGAAGAAGAAGAAGAAGAAGAAGAGGAAACGTCATGATGAGGAGGAGGAGGAAGAGGAGGAGGGGGAAGAAGAGGAGGAGGAGAAGAAGAAGAAGAAGAAGAAGAAGAAGAAGAAGAAGAAGAAGAAGAAGAAGAAGAAGAAGAACAACAACAACAACAACAACAACAACAACAACAACAACAACAACAACTGTATTAGCATTGAGCATGCCCCCAATGACCTAACTTTCTCCCACACAGCTCCACCTCTTAGAGGTCTCACCACTTCTCCATAACACCACAGACTGGTAACTGAGTCTGTAAAATATGAGCTTTTGGGGGACACATAAGAGACAAACCATATGGGTTGGAAGATGAGTAACAAAGACCAGAGAAGACAGCTTCCTTTCAGAGGCTCCCTGCACCAAGACTATACATATAGACTCAGGCATTGGTCATCGACATTAGTGTCATTTCATTAGATTCAATGGCAGGCGTATTCATAGAAAACCCAAAATATGTGAGAGAGTGGCTCTCGAGTTTTATAGTCAAGATAACTACTCACGTGGGCCTCGGCATAAAGCTTGAATTTCAGGACCCTTTGAGTCACTCAGTGGTGTGCTCAGGACCTTATACCTGATTTCTGAAAATGAAATGAACACAGGTTGACAACGGTGAAATAGAAGATGCCTACAATGGTGAAGATTCCCCAGTGGGACTCCACAATTCATGAGGATGGCTTCCTCTTTTGCTCATTCCTGGTCTAGATCTTACCTTGAAAAAGCCTGGGCCACTCATTGCCCTGAGGAGGGAGCTGTTTTACCAGCTCTGGGGACCATGGGCCCAGCAAGGTCATACAGAGGAAAGGAAGCAGCCCCTAAGCCACTTTCCTTGAGATACTTTAAGGAAAGAAGTGTTTAGGGCCAGAACTACTCACACAGACTCTACCTGGTTTGGTTTTGGAGGATGGAACCCAGGGCCTTATGCACACAAAGCAAACAGCTCTACAACTGAGCTACATTCCCATGGGTTTCCATGGAGCTGGTAATTGCACTGACAACCCTGAACTGCCCAAAATTTAAGAAGCACAGTGTATGCAAAAGGAGGAGGAGGAAGAGGAGGAGGAGGAGGAGGAGAAGGAAACCAAGTAGGTACTTAAGTTAGTTGCTATGGCATAGCTATCCATATAACTTTCTATACACATACACACACACACACACACACACACACACACACACACATACACACATACACATATGCACACTCTGTAATATGAAGCAATGTAGAGATAGGTATTAGAGTGCTGGTTATGCCAGATGTTTGCTTTTAACTATGCTGGGTCAGTTGGTAGGCTTCAGAATCTGATGGTAGAAATCTTGACTCTGCCTATTAACTTCACAGCCTTCTCCCACATCTGAGTGTCAGGTGAGGTTGTGTGAAAGTCTCTGTGAGGATCAAATGGCATCAGGCATATATAGCACATGAGCTGTACCTGGACACAGCAAATGCCCACTAAATGTTAGGCATGCTCATTAAATAAATCATTCTCTGCAGAACCCACCCCACCCCTCCCCAGGATTTGCCACACTGAAGCACTGATTTTATCTAGTGATGTACTCTCTTTCCTTATTCTTTTTTCTTTGATTTTCTCTTATTTTCCCTCCCTCCTTTCCTTCCTTCCTTCCTTCCTTCCTTCCTTCCTTCCTTCCTTCCTTCTTTTCTTCCTTCCTTCCATGTCAATGAGGATTAAACCCAAGGGCATTCTCCCTCTAAGCCATATTCCTAGACCAATTTTATATATATTTTTTGGAACAAGGTCTCATAAGGTGCTGAGGCTGTCCTCAAACCTGCAGTCCTCCTGTCTCAGCCTCCCAAGTACTGGGATTACAGGCATGTGCCACTGTGCTTGGCTTAGTGACCTAACTTCTAAAACTGCATTCATATCCTTTTAAGAAAGGATGCATTTATTCCCCACCTCCACCCCTACCTCCTGCATGATCCTGTGAGATTCATGAGTAAAAAAAATTCTGCTTTTAAGAGAAAAAAAATCAAGTTGCAGTGAGTTCTCTGGTCAGACACTCGGAGTGGCAGATGGGGATAGACTGTCCCCAGCCCTGCCATCTTGTCCTCACTGTTCTGGCCCTACACTGGGTCATGTCTACCACAGGGCAGGAGAGGGTCTTATTAACCTCAGTGGAACCCAATGAGCTCATAGGTAGCCGGGCTGTGCCCATCAGGACAGAAGATACAAATCACAGACACAGGAGTCTTTCCATGAAGGCATCTGGTCTCATCAGTAAACAGCAGACTGCCAGCAAAAACAATCCTAATAAATTAGACCTAGCAGACTGCTCAGGACATTGTGCGAGCGTAAGTGCTTTCTTGCTGGCCTTGGCCTGGAGTGTTTGGATTTCACAAGCAGGCATACCTTTTTGTACTGAGCTGTCCCTCAGAGCCCCTGCTTTGTGTGTTTCTCTACAGGATCTGAAAATTTCAATCAAACTGGATGAAAAATCAAGGGGTACTTTATGAAAGAAAAAAAACTTTGCTACCAATGGCCCCTATATTTTAGGTAAACCACCAAACACAGCCAGCTCACTCTGAATCTCTTTGCTGGGTTTAGCTACTTGGAATGCTATGATTTTCTTTGTTGTTGTTGTTGTTTACTACCTGATGGTTGTGTATTTTTCTTAAGAGCCATTTTGGAGGGACTATATCGGAAGCTCTCTGAAAAGGACAGTTAATTATGTCCACCAAGTCAACTTTGTCTCCAGATCTATTAAATTTAGAAATTATAACTGTAATATTTCCTGAAAATTTCTGATACTGTAGAAATGATTATCATGCAATTTGAAGAAATCATTCCCAGATATACAAACACAGAAGAAAACAGGAATCATGAGAGGATGAGAAATTCAATGCAGAGACCCCGCAACCCCACTCTTGACACTGTTTACCTTTCGCTCCACTCCCTAGACCCCAGATCTTCCTTCTAACTTCGAGGGTAGTGGATGGGATACCATGGGGAGATTAATACTTTTTCAGGAAGTTTCTAGAATGGTTCCCAAGGAGGGCCAGCTGTGACCTGCAAGTTGGCAGCTTGGTATATTCTGGCGGGTAGGTATCAGGGAGGCTCAGGAAAGCCTAGTGGCTGAGCAGGAAGGTGACCATAGAGATGAGAGTCTAGTATCTAAGAGTATGGCAGAAACAAGCCCTAGGATGCGGTGTGGGGGATTTCCTCCTCTTTCTAAGATAGCCATAAGGGCTTATGATTTCCCAGCTGTTTCTCAGCCCCCCTCATCCTCCTGTCAGTTAGACTCAAACATGGCTGAGAATGGGGTCTCTTGCATTTGTCCTGCCTCTCTCAGCCAACCCTATGTCTGGTGAGAAGGATGGGCCCAGTTCCCTGCGCACATCCCCAGCCCAACACAGCCCAAAGGCTAGAAGTCATATTGCAGTTGGACTCAAGATCCTGATCAAAGACTCCCAGACCCAGCATCTTGGGGTGGAGATGATGTGAGAGCATGTGGTATAGCTTAAAATACAATCAATGCTGGGCGTGGTGGCACACGCTTGTAATCCCCGCGCTTGGGAGGCGGAGACAGGAGGATCGCACAGGTTCGAAGCCAGCCTCAGCTACTTAGTGAGGCTCTCAGCAACTTAGTGAGACCCTGTTTCTAAATAAAATATAAAATAGGTCTGGGAGGATATCCCGGAGGTAGAAAGCCCCTGGGTTCCACCTCCAGTACTACACACACACACACACACACACACACACACACACATACACACACACACACACACAATCCAATCCATGACATAACATTCTGTACCCTTTCTTTTTTTTTTGCGGTACTAGGGATGGAACCCAGGGGCATTTGACCTCCGAGCCACATCCCCAGCCCTATTTTTAATTCTTTATTTTGATACAGGGTCTCACTGATTTGCAAAGGGCTTCACTAAGTAGTAGCTGAGACTGTCTGTGAACCTGTGATCCTCCTGTCTCAGCCTCCCAAATGCTGAGATAACAAGCCAGCGCCACCACGCCCAGCTCACCCCATACCTTACTACTCACTCTATTTTTTTTTAGTTTGATTTGATCAAACTAAATCAGTGGTGCATACAGCACTCTACGTGAAATGCTAAGATTGGGTCGCTGAAGTTGACTGTCTCAGAGCCTGACTTAGAGGTGGGACCACCCCTCTGTTTAATTTCCTTGGGATGCTCCACCTCTGCCTTTCCCCACTGTACCCCGCCTTGGACCTGGGGGAGGCCCCATGCTGACCTCTGTGCCCAGCGTCTCCTGGACAGGCCTCTTCCAACCAAGATGGACCTCTATGGAATGTGACAGTCTCACACTCGGCTGCAGGCTTGCCTTTGCCCGGGGATCCAGATGCCTTCTCTGGGTCACCAGTTCAGGCCCTTGGCATGCGTCCAGCAAAGACTGGCCCTTAGAACATCAATAACCTTGACTCTATGGAACACCCCTCTGCAGGACCAGTCCACCACCTGCATTGCATGTTTAAGTCCCTGCCCTAAGTAGCTCTAATTCTTCCTCTTTCTATATAAGCTTGCCATTAAAATCCCAGCATACCGGCCTCCGGAAGGCCCAGAGAGCCTGTAGTGGAAGCACAGGTTTGGGGGGTTAGCTAGCAAAGCAGACCGCGGCTCGTTGGCACTGCATTTTGGAGGAGCAAGAACCTCACTCTAGAACTGAATAATAAAAGGCCAGCAGGATAAAGCAAGTGGCCCAAAGTCACACACTAGTCAAGGTCAGAATGAAAACCCAGATCCTTGCTGGCTTTAAGTTTATTCCTATAGAGCTCCTTCACCCTGAACTGGGGACCTGGGCCTCTGCTCCCCAAGTCCAGCCAGTGCGTAGGAATTATTCATTTTGATAGAGGAGAAAGGAAAAAAAAGCTTCTTCCCCTTGCTGTCTTATTATTATTATTATTATTATTATTATTATTATTTGCATTAATGGGGATGAAACCCAGGGGCATCCTACCTCTGATCTACACCCTCAGCCCTACTTTTCTCATTCTTTATTTTGAAATAGGGTCTCACCAAGTTGCAAAGGGCCTCACTAAGTAGCTGAGGCTGTCCTGGAACCGCGATCCTCCTGTCTCAGCCTCACAAATGCTGGGGTTACAAGCGTGAGCCACCACGCCCGGCTGCTTGCTTAGTTTAATCTTCCTACCTGGCACACAGAAAACAGGAGAGGGGCCCAGCTTAGAAAAAGAGGCCACCATGAAGCCTGCCATGTCTTCCCTGGTAATGGTACCTGTCAGCTAACAAACCCTCCTGGCTCTGAGCAATGCACTCTCCCTAGAAAAGCACAAGATGAACCCAGAATCCGGGCAGGGCTGGCTTGTTGATACAGTAATGCTGGTGACACAGGTGCCCTTGGTCTCGGGCAAATGAATTATTGGTGCTGGAAAAAAAAATCAGGGGGGATGGGGAAAGAGAGAAGAATCAGTCTTTTTGTCTGCACACTGTTGAAACATTTAGATAAAACATGAGACATCGCTTCAAACCAGATGTTTTCTTTGCATTTTCACCAAGTTGAGATATTTGGAAACACTAAATGTGCACTGACATTTCAGTATCGTTTCAAAGACCAAAACATGGAAGCCAATAAAGGCTTCATTTCTGAGGCCTTATAAAGATAGATGAAGAGATAGACTTGGCTAGATTAAAAAACACACAACTTATGTTGCTACTGAAAATAGCTGAGAAGAAAATGTTTTCCTAAGTGTTGTGGACTGAAGGTTCATGTCCGCCCCCCTCGCCCAATTCATATGTTGGAATCTAGTTCCCAACGTCATGGTTTTGGAAGGTAGGGATTTGGGGAGATGATTCGTGTCATTTGGAGAGCCATCATGAAAGGGATTAGGTCTCTCAGAGAAGAGGCTTGATCCCTCCCATCAGGAAAGGACACAAGAAGAGGTGGAGGGACTATGACCCAGGAGCCAGCCCTCACCATATCCCAGCCATGCTGCATCTTGACTTTGAGAATCCTGCCCCCAGAGCTGTCAATTCCTGTTGCGCATAAACCACCTAGTGCCTGACCCTGTGTTAAGGCAATCCCAGTGCACCGAGACACTAAGTAAAGATATCATTTCCTGGGTACATTATTGTACTGAGAGGATCATAGAATAAAACGAAATAAACCTTTAAGCTAGCAGTGGATTGTGCCATCAATTTTCAAGGCAATAATAGTTGAGTAAAATTTCAACATATAAGAGAAACTCTGGTATCAAAAATGTAAAATATTTGGTACTAGAATTTCTAGTACGTTAACATAGTTTAAAGAGATCTTTTTCATATTGTATGATTATGAAATAAAGCATAGCTTAATGGTCCTTTGGTAGGTCTTACAAACACAGAGAAAAATGTATGGGAAAATGTACAAAAAATATGTTTAAGCTGGGCGTGGTGGCGCATGCCTGTTATCTCAGCATTTGGGAGGCTGAGACAGGAGGATCACGGTTTCAGGACAGCCTCAGCTACTTAGTGAGGCCCTTTGCAACTCAGTGAGACCCTTGTTTCAAAATAAAGAATAGAAATAAGGCTGGGGGTGTAGCTCAGAGGTAGACTGCCCCTGAGTTCCATTCTCAGTACCGCAAAGAAAAAAATATATATATATATGTTTAAAAGATAAGAAACTTTGGACTTTGTTTGCTTGAACTTTTGAATGTTTTATTTGGGTGCTAGTTTTGGAATAAGATTATTTCCCAACCTTTCTACACCTTTCTCTACCTGAGTTAAAATGATTACTCTAAAATAAGCATTTGAAGGCTAGTTGAGAGAGACTAAGGAGAAAATCTATTCTAGCAGTCCACTTTTGGGAATCCACAGGGTTTTTTTTTTTTCTTGTTAAATTTTCCATGGGATTCCTGGTAATAGTATGACAGGTATCTGACAGCAGACCCCGCAGAAAAAATATTTGCAGAAAGCTATTGGGTTAGTGATTGGAAAGAAGTAGGCAAGAGAGTATTAGGTGAGTCCTGAAAACTCTCCCTGCAGGATCGATGCAGGTAAAATGAAAACAAAGAGTTGTGACCAAGTGGAGAAATCTGGGTTTTCATTTGGGGACACAGTGACCAAGTGATGCTAATGACCCCACCGCCAAGGAAAGGGATTTAGTGGATCCAGTGGGTTAGTCCATGGATTGGAGGTATTGGTTGATTGATTGATTGTACGTGTGTGTGTGTGTGTGTGTGTGTGTGTGTGTGTGTGTGTGTGTGTGAGAGAGAGAGAGAGAGAGAGAGAGAGAGATGGAGAGACAGAGAAACAGAAAACTACAAAACTATAATTCAACAGAATAAGCCCAGAGTCTAGGAACAGCTCCCCTAATTTTCTTTTGTCTTTTCTACCAGCAAGGGGGAAATATTGGGAAAAAAATTATTTCTCCCTCACTGTGCCTGGGGATGTGGTATTTTTGGCACACTGCAGAGAATCAGATCTTTAAGCCTGAAACTCAGCTCTCTGTAGAATTTATATGTCAGTCTATTATGGGCTCATGTGAAACTGGATCGGATTAAATACCCCAAATCCACGTCATCCTTCAGCATACAAAAACATTGGCATGGAGAAGACTTCTGAGTAATGAACATAACGCAGAATACTGAAAAGTGGCCAGAATGACAGAAGATATAAAGGCAATCACAGGAAGGACACATAGCTTGTGCTGCTCAGGATGGTGACCAAACAAAAGCCACGATGTCTGCGCTTTCTCAGTTTCCAAACAGAAGAAGGACAGGCCGCGCTTTCCCAGTCCTCTAGTCCTAGCTATGTCCCATTCCCTGAGCACGGGGTGGGAGGATCCTAAAGCCATGCCTAGCCAAGGGCTACCGATGCCCTGCAAGACTCGCCATCTTCAACAGTGAGTTCAAGGTACTTCCCAACCACACAGGTGACATATAGGTATATTCCAAGAGTAGCTTTATGTGTGTATCCATGTCTATGCACACATATCCAGGAGCCCAACTAATCCCTTCTTTCCACCAGAGATGGAAAAAAAATCACAAAAACAAAAGCCTCATTCCAAACACAAGTGGGAATGACGTTCAGAAGCTTGCCCAAGAGCTGAGGGAGGGAGGTGGCCTACGCTCCTGTCGGAAACAAGCAAAGCCGCAGGATAGTTTCTGGCATGCTCGTGATATGGAATTGGGTGACTTCCAATATTTTTCCCCCTCCTGGAAGACCAGAGAAAATAAAAAGGCCATTGGGCTGAGCACATCTCCTACCTAGGCCATAAAATATATACAGCGCACATGGTTCGATTACACATTAGCAACTGGCAACTGCACATCAAATAAAGGTGTCCTCACTCCGCAAGTAGATAGGGGAAAAAAAACATAGAATAATAAAGAAGAAGAAAGCGGGCACAGAACCATTTCATTTTTATTCCTTATATGTACAAACATGAATAATTTGACATGATGTTTAGACAGTTTCCCCCTAACTTAAGTCTTTTAATTAAAATGAAAGGAAGAAAATATGCTTTCAATATGCATGCAAGAGGTGTGAGCTGACAGGCCCCCAGCTTTCTTGCTCCTCTTTCTCTGTTGTTAGTGAGCACAATAAAACCTCGTCTCCTCGCGTGATCTTTTCATAATGTTTATGGTTGTTTTAGGTAACACGTAAACCATGCTGAATGTGATATTCCCCTTATTACGTGTCAGGGGCGCGTATTAAACCACAGCCTGTCCCTTATTGTGCTATTTACTCTCCTGGCAAATCAGTCAATGTATTTTCCTCGACTCACCAGGCAATATTGCAGAGCTGCCCGAGGCCAGGAAGGTAAATGCTAACTTCCTAGTGTGTGCCAAGCAGACGCCCTCAGCTCACCGGCGGGTGAATATTCGGGGCTGAAAAATGGGCTCAAGCTCTGGCCCTAATAAATTACGCGATTATTAAAAGGCTGCACAGTTCCAACCCATATTATTTTCTTTTACCTTTCGCCAGCTCCCTCGTTGCCTGTTTTCTGTGTGCTTAACTTGTAAAATGCTAAACAAGTTTTGATATTTACCTGTTTATGATTAAATTGCAAAATGATCTGCTTAGTTCTGTTCTAAATTAAGGTCCGCATGAAATGTCATAGCATTTATCTTTCATAAAATGAGACAGCAAGGACACTAATTTCCTAGGTATTCAATCACTACCCTATGCCACTGGAGAGACAGCCCAGGAGCGAGCCTGCCCACAGTTCACGGCTCACTGACAGTCCTGAGATGGAATCATAAAAGTCAATTAATCATTAAAAGCTGTTACAAGCACATATCGAACCAGTCTGGCACAAAATGTTAATCAGTCCAATATCAATATAATAAATTCCTGCAAATTGGAGCAATCGATACGTTTAGGGCCTAATGAATCAATTTGAGGGCACCGGGCCGCTCCTTGGGGTCCCCGTGACATGGCAGAAGGGTAAGTGCGACATCTCTAGGCGCACTGCCAACAGAGGTCACCTATCCTAACAGGCTGCGAGCTTCAGCCGTAGTTACCACGGTGACAGCGTGTCACAGCTGCCCTGGTGTCCTTCTTGGTAAGGTGGAGCCCGATGCATCACCACCGTTGATATATTTGTCAATAATACTTATCCGGGTGGGGGACTGCTTCCAAATACCCGCAGGTCTCCAGACTCGCAGGAGTTTGGTGTGATTTAATTGTCTGAAGAGGTGTGTGCGTCCGCATATATGCAGAAACTAAGCAGTGGTCGCAGGCAGAGGGAGTTGGCGGCCCGGTGGGCTGCATTTGGAAGCCTAAGGGAAAAATTGCACAGATAACAGGCTGCCAGAGCCCTGGCCAGGCTGGTGTTACATTAACTAAGTCGCTGTGTAAGTAAGAAATAACCCAGAGCTACTCAGATTAACAATTTATTAGCTACACCATTTTAATACATTACTTATGAGTGGAAATGGAGTTGCGTATTAATACCCCCAAGGCTTAGACTCACGGCTGCATTTCTAGACACCTGCTTATGGACTGTGGATGTTCACCAGGCAAAAGCCGTCAGGGAAAATTTGGGCCAGCAATGATTATTATGCTTCTCTCCTTTCCTCTCTCCCTACCTCCCTCTCTTCCTTCTTCCCTCTTTTCTCGCTTTCAATTCTCTCTCTCTCTTTTATTTCTCCTTTCTATTACCTGAAGCCCCTACTCCACCTTTTGCTCAAAAACCATGACCCCCCAAGGCCGGATGCTCACTGGAAACACAGAGATGGGCTTTCAGACTGTCCTCTTCATCATTTGTTTTGTAAAAAAACAGAATGCTCACACAGTTTGGAATAGTCAAAATATGGAACCAACCTAGATCTCCATCAACAGATGAATGGATTGCAAAATTATGGGAAATACACACAATGGAATTCTATTCAGCTATAAAGAAGAACAAAATAATAGGATTTGCAAGAAGATGGAAGGAACTAGAGAACATTATGTTAAGTGAGATCAGTCAAGCACAGAAAGAGAAGGGACATATGTTTTCTCTAATATGTTCAAGCTAGGGAGTAGTGGTAATACCAGAGGGACTCCAGATGATGGAGGGGAAATCTCTTGAATGGAAAGATAGGAGAGGAAGAAAGCTGAGGTTGTTCAATGGAGGAGCTACATAAGAATATGTGTAACAGTATAAATACAACATGGTTAACCTGAACACTCTCTATTGGGAGAGGGGAAGGAAAATGGAGGGGGAAGGGCATGAAGCACAATGTAAATGTACACCATCTTCAATATGTTCCACTTATAAAAAAGAAAAAGAAAAAAAAAGAAAAACCCAGAATGCTCATATTTCAACACCTTGTATCTTTTGTTATGCCTATTAAAACTGACCAGCGAAGGGAGCCAGGAACAGTTTGGGCACCACAGAGTAGAAGGAAACCTCTGTAGAGATGAAAAGAAGTTTTGGTTACTCCAGGGAATCACCATGCTCCAGAACCTTCACTGTCATTTAACACAAAACATAAAGGTGAACACTGAATAAAACCATACCCTGGCTGATTATCTTAATAATCTTAAAGTACAACTTAACCTCTGGGTTACTCTTATATAATGCATGGACTCCATACATTCCTGGGCTGTTTTATACTTCTTCACGGCACTGATAGGCTAGTTCCGTTCACATTCATTCCCAACGGTTATGGCGCGGATGTCTCCCTTGCAGTCATTTATTCTCTTCTAGAAAAAAAAAAAAAAAGGAAGCTGTGCCAATCCAAAGAAATGTTAATTTTTACTAGCTAGTTATTTTAAAAGATTTTTTTTTACCTGAAAAAAAAAAGAGAAGAGAGAGAAAATCATTTCTTCTAAGAGTGGTCTGAATTATAGGAAACATCAAAATAAATTACAAATTCACCGCTAAAGAAATAACTATTCAACACATGGAGACAGGGTGGTGTTGCGGGTGTGCAGACAAAGGTAACGCAGCGCCTCGCTTAATTGCCCTGACATCGTACTCAGTTCCTCCAGCGACACTCTGAGAGCTAAAAATCTCTCATTGTTATTAATTGTATTCCTTTTAGAATGTAATGTCATATTGCTGCAGGCTGAGCTAATGAAATATACCCATATTACCAAAATAGGCATATTTCTTTTTTGTTCCACGCGTTCTATCAAAACTGTCTACTGGAGACATTGTGTTAAAGATCTTTTCATAGAGTCATATAAAGAACATCTCAACTACTTCAACATTTCTATTACCCGATTACGAAAATGCCCAGGAGGACTAAACAATATAGTGTGAATTCAGTTATCCTATAAGACTTTAGAAATATTGCTAATTCCTGACTCTGATTTATGTTAATATTAATGCTAGATTACATGCTATAGCTTCTGAACAGCCGCTGCATACAAATTGTCTCGCAGGCAAGGCACTCCCATGCACCGGTGCTATGGGCCTCTATTATAATGAGAATCTGAATTATTTATCTCTATTTATCCTACAGGAGTTCACTCAACCCCGGTCCCGTTTTCTTTTCCTCCCGCACATCAATGCCTGTGAACGCGACTTCAGAGTCGCTGCGCACTTTATGTGTTCTGTTCTTTCTCAGTCCGGCGCTAGGCAGTAGACACGAATGTTATGCCACGAAGAGAGCTCATTTAAGCATGGATTTGAGGTAAACTCCCCTAATTAAGTCAACTTTAACACAGACACGCAAATGGCACCATGCATAGGCGTCTGGCGCCTACATCTCGTCTGGTGAGCCCAAGGAAGTCAAGAAACAGCAGGCCAAGGAGACGGTTAATGCATTCAGCCTCTCCTTCCTGTAACCTTTCTGCTAGAAAAATGTTTGTCTGGGTGGGGGCTGGGGGCTTTCCGTTCTTTCTGTTCTACCTAGATTAGCCCCAGTAAGAAGATGTGGACCTTCTGACTCTGCCCTGACGCTGGATTGGTCTGGTGGATACAGGACCAGTATTTCTCGACCCCTCTTGCTCAAGGAAAGGCTGTGGGGAGTCCGGGAGTTGCAAGGGTTTGGCTTCTGAGCTAGGGAAAGGCCTCTGCTTCCCAGGACGAGGAAGATGCCCCAGAGAGCTTCTTCGGTGTGTGTGCCCCGTAGTAGGACTTGGTGGGGTGCCCTGGGGAGAGGAGCGTTTACAAAGCTCCCCCCCCCCAAACCTCTTATTTTCATTAGAAAAACAAGTTGTTAGCATTTGGAGTTCTCAGTATTTTAAGCAGCCCAGAGTATATTATAAAGGACAAAGCCTATAAAAGAGACACTCTTTCCTGGGCTGCTACTGAAGGGCTCTTAATGAGCACTTAATGGTCATAGAGTAAACCATAAAAAAAAAAAAAAAACCCTGTCGGGTGAGATTACATGCCTTTAGTTCATCTAAACCGTATTATATTCTACCAGACACGTTCAACAGGACTATTTATAAAGTGCACATAGAATAGTATTTAAAAGGTAGAGAGGGCAGGCGTGGTGGCGCACGCTTGTCATCCCAGTACTTGGGAGGCTGAGACAGGAGGATTCCATAGGTTGGAAGCCAGCCTCAGCTACTGAGTGAGGCGCTCAGCAACACAGCGAGACCCTGTTTCCAAATAAAATATAAACTAGGTCTGGGAGTGTAGCTAGAGGTAGAAAGCCCCTGGGTTTCATCCCCAGTAACACACACACACACACACACACACACACACACACACACAGACACAAAAGAAAAGTGAGAACAATAGTTATGTGATTGTGGTTTCTCTTTCAAAAATATCTTATTGAACCACGTTCACCCTTTTTCATCTTGCAGTGATATGAGGTGATAAGATGCCTCTGTGATGAGTTGAAGCAAGGTGAATGGGACAGGCATTGTGATGTAGCCTGGGACTCCTAGGTAAGGGTGACTTGAAAACAGCATCTTTAGACAGTCCAATACCCAGACAGCTACTAGGTTACTAAGGGGTGGGTAACATATAGCGTATGGATGCACTGGACAAGTCCCTCTATGATTCATTTCCCAGCTGAGAGAGCAGAATGGTAGGAGAGCTTATCATACTACTCAGGGAAATGCACAATTTAAAACTTGTGAATTGTTTATTTCTGAAATTGACTACTGAATATTGGGGGCAATAGCAAATCAAAACTGCAGTTAAGTGGGCTACTGGACACAAATTGGCCCAAAAGAATCAAGTGGTCAGTGATTAATGATCACATAAGGCCAATGGCAATGTGGTAGAACTAACCCAGTTTTGGACCAATTTTCTGTGAAAAATAAATTTAAAACAATATAAAAATAATTGAGAGTGTGGGGGTCATGTAAGATGTAGTAACATTCATTATTCTTTTATGATGTTCCTTATTCAAGTTGCAGTATGATATATAATATGGCATACACACTTTCTTTTTTATTTTGGCAGACCTCGGTAAAAGGCAAAAGCAGATATATGCTGAATGGCTATTGGCTCTGGTCTTTTATGCATTGCAAGTTATCAAAAGGGCTAGGTGGAATTCCTGAAACTGGCACCATGGCTTCCACAGGTGTGTGTGGAAGGGATGGGGAACCAAGATGACAGGCAATGTCAGGCAATGTAGTCTTGGTAGGAGGGAGGTTAGGCCTCTGGTCTGGTGAATTTCTCAGGTCAGCCTCTCCAGTTAAAGGCCATGAAACAGGTATCAACTAACTGGGAAATGCCAGGAATGGAGCCATCACCCCAAATCCCAACCAGCCTCAGGACCTACCATCAACTCCATGGAGGTTTAACCAGCACGGACAACCACCATCCCATCAGGGTGACAAGGTCCAGCTGGGACCTGGATGGATTGGAAAATGCACACCTAGACCTGGACCTCAGAGCTGGCTAGCAGCTCACGTTTGTACTCCAACAACACGACCTTTCCTCTTACACAGTTAAATTTGCTGCATTCCACTCACAGCATAACATCAGACTTTCACTTATTAGTTTTCTTTTTCCTTAAGGATGCATTCTATTGTAAGAGTAACCCATACACTTTGTAAACTATCCACACCATACCGATAGGGATAGAGTGGAAGCCCTTCTATTCTCACTTTCCAGACTTGACTGTAACTGATATGTGTTACGTTAGATTTTACTTATGCCTGGATTGATATGAAACTGAAGAAGGGTTTTGTTTAGCAAAATTCAAATATTCCTATTAGACATTGATGTACATATGTTCCCTGGAGTTGCTGTAACATTTTGCCACAAATCGAGTGGCTCAAAATAGCACCATGCTGGAGGCCAAAAGTCCAAAATCAAGGTATTAGTTGGGCCATGCCTCTGAGGTCGTAAGGACAAGTTTGCTACATGCCTCTTTCTTAGTTCCTGTGGCCTTCTTTACCCCATGTGCATCTATCTATGTTTTAAATACTCTCTCTCTCTCTTTCTCTCCTCTCATGTGTGTGTGTGTGTATGTGTGTACGTGTGTGTGTAAGTGCACGCATGTGTGCGTATGTGTGTGTAAGAAGAGAAGACATGTGTGCATGGTAGTGGTAACTGAACCCAAGGAAGCTTTTTGCTATTTTATTTTATTTTATTTATTTTTTGCAGTACTGAGGATGGAACCCATGGGTATTCTACCTCCGAGCTACATCCCCAGCTCTATTTTTTTATTCTTTATTTTGAAACAGGGTCACGCTGAGTTGCAAAGGACCTCACTAGGTAACTGAGGCTGTCCTCGAACTGCAATCCTCCAGTCTCAACCTCCCAAATGCAAACATGCGCCACCAATTAAGATGGGGGTCTTGTTAAGTTGCCTCGGCTGGCCTTGACTTGTGCTGTGTTCGTCCAGCCTCATTCTCCCAGGAAGATGGGATTACAAGTGAGCACTACTATGACCAGACAACTTTTCTCTTCTCATAAGAATACCCCTTGTAGAATCAGGGCCCACCCCAATCCAATATGACCAAATCTCAACTTCATTCTATCTGCAAAGACCCCATTTCCAAAAACTGTCTCATGATCATGTTCTGGGGATCAGGACATGAACATATTTGAGGGGATACAATTCAACCACTCAAATATTTGGCTGGAGATGGCCTTGGAAGTCATGAGCAAATAGATGAGATTTAAGACCCTAATATTTGGTGAGTTATATTATAGTTATTAGTTGTTGTTGTTGTTGTTTTTGCGGGTTTGGGGATGGAACCCAATGGCATTTGACCTCCGAGCTACACCCTCTGCCCTATTTTTTACTCTTTATTTTGAAACAGGATCTCACTAAGTTGCAGAGGGCCTCACTAAGTAGCTGAGGCTGTCTGCGAACCGCGATCCTCCGGTCTCAGCCTCCCAAATGCTGGGATTACAAGCGTGCGCCACCACACACAGCTTTGTTATTAGTTATTAATATTATAATTATTGGTATTAAGGATTGAGCCTACGAATATTCTACCTCCATGCTACACCTCCAGCCCTATTTTCTATTTTTATATAGAAACAAAGTCTTGCTAAATTGCTGAAGCTGGCCACAAACCTGGGATCCTCCTATCTTAGCCTTCCAAGTACTGGGCTTACAGATATGTGCCATGATGCCTGGCTGGGTTCAATTGTGTTTTAACTTTGAAGTTTTGGTTTGCTTATTTATTTTTTTATCATAAAAACAATTTTCCACATCTATGTAGTTTGTGTTGGCAATAATTTCTCACAGGTTTTTAATTTTTGTATTATGCCTACAAGGTCTCCTTTCTCCAAAATTATTTCTTCCTTTATACATTTGACTCACTGGAATTTATTGTTTTTAATTTTTTGTGGTACTGGGGATTGGACACAGAGAAATTCTACCTTTGGGCTATATCCTCAGCCTGATTTTATTTCTTATTTGAAAACAGGGTCTCATTAGATTGATGAGAGTCTTACTACTTGTGGAGGCTGTCCTTGAACCTGTGACCCTCCTGTCTCAGTCTCCCAAGTACTTAGATTATAGCCATATGCCACCACACCCAGCTGGAATTTATTTTGATGAGGAGTAAGTAAAAGAGTAACACAGCTTTATGTTTATAAATGACTAGTCATCTAACCCAACAATATCTATGTAACAGTCCACTTTTCTGCATGGATATACCAATTTTTATAATATAGAAATGGGTATACATTGGAATCTATTTTGGAATTGTCCATTTGTTTATTGATTTACTTTTCTAATCCTGTTTCTGTACAGTGACTTCTTGTTTTTATTACTGTGGCTTAATTTTACATTTTAGTAGCTGGTAGAAACTATTTTCTGTTGTTTTATTTATTTTATTTGTTCTATCCAAAACCATCCTACCTATTTCCAAATAAATGTTTATTCTTCCAGATGAACTTCAGTTTTATTTTTGTCATGTTAAAAAAGAAAATTAAACAGGGGATGGTGACACACGCTTGTAATCCCAGTACTTGGGAGATTGAGACAAAAGGATCAGGGTTCATGGCCAGCCTCAGCTACTTAGTGAGGTCCTCTACAACTTAGTGAGACCCTGTTTCAAATATAAAGAATAAAAAAATCAAGCTGGAGGTGTAGCTCAGAAATAGAATGCCCTTGAGTTCTATCTCCAGCACCACACACACACACACACACACACACACACACACACACACACACACAAATTATCTTGGGATTGCACTGCAAAGGCTGCTTTCTTCAAATTGTCAGTATTCGCTCTGAAGCTGCAAGGTTGTTTCGATTATGGAAATCATCTCCTCCTCCTCCTCCTCCTCCTCCTCCTCCTCCTCCTCCTCCTCCTCCTCCTCCTCGTCCTTTAGCAGAGGCATATAGTTTTCTTCACATAGGTCTTAGACATTCCCCGTGTGATTTATTCTTAGGCATTCCGTGTTTTTGTTTGTTTTTCCATTGTGAATGGAATCTTTGAATTGCACCCTGATTCCTCCTCCTACTCACTCCCCACATCAATCTGTTAGCAAGGACTGGTAGTTCTGTTTGTATCTGAAATACATGTTAAACTTATGCACATTTCCTTGAAGCCGCCTCACGGCTGTCTCCCAACATCTGGACCACGGCTCACTGGGTTTCCACCCACACTTCCTAAGGTGCCTTCTCCACTTACCTGCCAGAGTTAGCTTTCTCATCAGCCCCAAAATTTACACTACAGCTCTTCCTAAAAGCCCTTCCATGGTGTCCTAGTGCATCAGGACAGGATCCAAGCTCCCAAAGGTGCTCTTCTTGGTCCTGAGCCCTTCCCCATCACCCTGGCTCAGGCCTGTCTCTAACAGGCTTCATTCTTGTTCTGCGGCTCCTTCTTGTCCTCAGCTCTTTGCCTGACTGGCTACTTCTCAACTCAGCTCTTCTACCTCCAAGGGGAGGCCTCTCCCTGTATGATCTTTCTAATTCCATCACCTCATCTTGTTACAACCTTGAGCTCCTTTATGGCATGTACATTTGCTTGTTTATGTGTTATTTATGTCCTTCAATTTCAAAACAAGTGACTGGAAGAGCAGTGATTTTGTTCTAATATAGCTGTGTCCACAGCACTGGGCACAAAAGAGTCTCTCAGAAAGTTGGTTGAATACATAAGTAGTGTGCTGAGTATGGAGATGCATGCCTGTGATCCCAGTATTTGGGAGGCTGAGACAGGGGGATTGCAGGTTCTTGAGGCTGGTTTCAGCAATTTAGCAATACCCTCAGCAACTGAGGAAGAGCTTGTTTCAAAATAAAAAAATTAAAAAGGCTGGAGGTGTAGCTCAGAGGTAGAATTCCCCTGGGTTTGACCCTCAGTACAAAAATAATGTTTCTTTTTCTCCTTTTTCTCTCTGTCTTATGTTTGTACGATAAAAGACCATTATTTTTAAGTAACTGACCCTCCATTTCTTTTCCTTTACCTAAAGCCTTATTTTATCCTTGTGGGGTCTTCCCAGAGTGTAATCTTTCCATGGCATCTACAAGTAATAAACATTTTTGCCTCTTTTTCACCACTTATGTCTCAATTTATTTTAATTCCTTTTAACTAGTACTTCCAGAATAATTTTACATAATATTGATGGTAACAGGGACCTTTGACTTGCTATTGACTTTGGTAGAAACATTTTTCTTTAGGGTTTTATTGCAAAACCTGGTATTATGATACTGATGCTGGAATAAATGTATTAATTTGCATGTGTGTGGGGGGTATAGTTTTATCATGATAAGGATATATGGGTCTACACCCATCATAGGAAGGTTTTAAACAGTCAAGACTTAATTCTTTATACACTGTAGATATTAGTCCTATACACCACTGCTCAGTATTTTCCAAAAGAATTAAAAGCAGATTACTGTAGTGATCCATGAATATCTATTCTTATAGAAGCACACTTCACAATAACCAAATTATGGGACCAACCATAATTCTGTCAAAAGAAGAACAAATCACAAAAATGGAATTTTACTCGGCTTTAAAGAAGAACAAAATTATGCCATGTGCCGGAAAATGGACTGAAGTAGAAAGCATATATGCTAAGTGAGATGAGCTTGTAACAGAAAGCAAAGGGTTAAATGTTTTCTCTTGCACGGAAGCTGGAGAAAATCTAGGAAACAAAAAAGACTTTAGGTAAATGAGGAGAGAGACCAGTAGAATCGTGAAAGATATTCAGAGAAAGGGAGGTGGGAAGAGAAAAAGGAGAACGGGCGAAGGAAACAGTCCAAATGTGCTATGCCCGTATGTGAAAGTATCACTTCCAACCTCACTACATTGTCCAGGGAGGGCAGGGGAGGGAGTGAGATCCAGAGGGAAACACACCAAGGGCTGTGTGCACGGATGTTCCTAGAACTTTGAACCTCACTACGATGTATGACTACAATGTACCAATAAAAGTGTAAACTAGAGCTGACCATGGTGGCACACGCTTGTAATCCCAGCATCCAGGAGGCTGAGAACAGAGGATCAATCATGGTTTGTGGCCAGCCTCAGCTACTCAGTGAAGCCCTCTGCAACTTAGTGAGACCCTGTTTCAAAATAAAGAATAGTCGGGCGCGGTGGTGCACGCTTGTAATCCCTGCGCTTGGGAGGCAAAGACAGGAGGATCGCGCAGGTTCGAAGCCAGCCGCGCGCGCTGGCTTAGGAGACCCTGTTTCCAAATAAAAGTGTAAAAATAGGTCTGGGAGTGTAGCCCGGAGGTAGAAGGGCTTCCAGGAACCCCAGTACCACCAATAAAATAAAATAAAATAAAATAAAAAATAGGGCAGGAGGTATAGCTCGGAGGTCGAATGACCCTGGGTTCCATCCCAAGACACACACACACACACACACACACACACACACACACACAAGTGTAAACAAATAAAGATTCAAGATTAGATATTATCTTTATTAAAACACATTTAGGCATTTATTCAGATGAACAAATGACAGATGATTAATTTACTAGAGTGGTGAGGTATATGAATAGACCTCTCGTTTCTTTCTTTTTTGTGTGTGTGTAATACTCCAGGGATTGATCTCAGGAACATTCTACTTCTGGGCTATACCCATAGCCCTATTTCATTTTATTTTGTTTTATTTTTTGTTTTAAAACAGAGTCTCGCTAGGTTGTTGAGAGTTTCTCTATGTTGCTGAGGCCGGTCTTGAACCAAACCATTTCGGTTGTGTTGGCACACATCTATAATACTGAGGCTGTCCTCAAACCTGTGATCTTCCTGTCTCAGTCTCCCAAGAACTAGGATTACAGGTATGAGCCACCATGTTCGGTTGTGAATAGACCTTTTAATATCACACTATTACTGCATTCTGAAGCCAACCTTACTTGGTCTTTAAAGAAATGCACGGCCATTTCTATTTGCTAATATTTCCTACAGCATCTTTGCCAGGCATGAAAGAGCACCCATGCACGTAGGTGTTGCTGGTAAATGGTGTGCTCTCTGGGGTGGTCACTGGTAAGTACACTGCAGAGTAGGAATATCCCTAGAGGTACCCCAAATCAGGAATGATCAGGTCCACTGTGACCACAGGATCACTACGACTTAATGAGGGTGTAAACGCAAGAAGCAGAAACTCAGATCCACTCGAATCAAGCAAGAATGAGGATTCCCCTTCTCCCAGCTGTATCACCACCCAGGTTTACCTAAATCTAGTTGATAATGTGATTTCACTGAAGACTTCCCCACAATCTCTAATCTAAGCATCACCTGGAGACATCAATTCGACCAAAATATTTAACTTATTTTGTAAGTTGTCAGGACTGGATAGTAACAGTTGGTCAATAGCAGCCTGCTGACAATGTTAAAACCCACTCTGGCAAAACGGACACTAGAATAGACTTTAATACATTCTTGTTCTTCCTCGTTCATTCTCTTTTCTTTTTAAAATACTTTCACTTTTTAAAGATTCCTAGAGAACCAGATGGGCGAGGAAAAGTCTCAAAATACCAGGTTTCGCATGTGATACTAATATTGGGAGAGAAAAAAAGTAACACTAGAAATTATTTAGTTATTCTGAAATCTGTCACTTCTTATGAAAACGGCATCAGAATTAGAAACGAAAGAATCGTGTAACACTGTGTTCTCATATTTCCAATGCAAACTCGTGAATCGGGAAGCAAAAATCCTTTAAAATGGTTACCCCCCAAACCCTAGTAGGAAACCAAGCCTCTGCCTTCTACCTTCCAGACTACCTGATAAGAAGAAAACTATGTCTGTGGTCCCAGCCGTCCAGAGGATGCCCTGAGAATCTGATAGAAGCCGAAAAGACACTCAAGACTTCAAGAGAAGACCCACGGAGGGTTGCTTGAGATGCAAAACAAAGACTCCTTACACACCAAGGATGTGGGACTCTATGCAGAAAGCCAGTGTCCTGCAACCAAACCTCTCCAGAGTCCTTGACCTAGGAGTCATCTGGGTGCCTCGCTCTCTCCCTGGTGCAGCTGGTCAGGACCCTCTGGATCTGTCTTTGCCCATCAGCCGCTGCCACCTCCTGGACACCCTGCGTGGCTGCCTGGACCAGCTGCCCTAGCTCCAGGCTGGATTCGGTCGGGCTGCCACCCAGCTGGGCTCCCAACAGCCACAGCCAACTCCCATTTTGACATGCAACCATTTCAGTGGAAATCCAGTTTTACAAAGTACAAGTGACCGGGAAGGAAGACGTGAATGATGCTTATGAGAACTTTATTTAATTCCGAATCAATTGTGTATTCTAATTCATTAATAAAGGGGGGAAAAAAGAAGGGATACAGGAATGCCTGATATCTTGTCATTATTCAAATGGAAAGGACTACTTCTTAATAGAAATTTCTTAGGGAAATTGTCAATTTCCCATTTTCCCCGAAAATCTATTTTTATAGGAGAACTTGGGTCCAATTCGTCCTTGTAAATAAATTAGATCGGACTTTATTGGGCATTACATAAACACGAATCAAAAATGTCCAAACAAGTGTTCCACTGAATTTTTCACAATTCAGTCATCTTTTTTGTTCGGTAATAATAAAATATCTGAGGAAAACAGGAAAGTCCTTTGCTAGACTTAAACCCTGGAATGTCTTATTGCAGAAACTCAGGGGTTCTTATGGGTCGAAGCCTTTCAGCTCCTGTCATCTTTGAGCGGCTCTGCCGGGGCCTCTCCCAGCAAAGGAGCCCTTAACATGGAGTCAAGTTAAGGTCGCGGTTGGGTGATGATGATTGGTCCAGCTCTCTTCAGGCTCCAAAGACTTAGAAGAGCAAAAACAATCCCAGAAGTCTCTACCCTGTGAGCTAAGTGGGAAAGAAAGGAAAAGGTTTTCCTAACTCCTCTCTCTCTCTCTCTCTCTCTCTCTCTCTCTCTCTCTCTCTCTCTTTCTCTCTCTCCCTCCACTCAGTGGGTCCTGCTCTTGAATCTCAGCCATGGAACCAGAGGCAAATCATTAAATCATTCAAACTCTTACTATCTACCCAGAAAGGATGGTGAAAAACTCAGGGGCATGCTACCTCCGAGCCAGCCACACCCCTGGCTCTTTTTATTTATTTTTATTTTCAAACAGGGTCTCACTAAGTTGCTGAGGGTCCTGCTAAGTTGCCGAAGCTTTCCTCAAATCTATGACCCCTGTGTCTTATCCTCCCAAGTACTGGGATTACAGGCCAAAGGAAGAAGATTAAGGCTACGGAACCTTAGCCAAGGTGCCAAAGATTCACACTGAAAACTAGCCAAACTCCCTTTGGTAGTCATCTTTGGGTTCCCTCAGACAAACTACTAAGTGTCATTTAAAAGAAACCCTTAGGCACACACTTGTCATCCCAGTACTTGGGAGGTTGAGACAGGAGGATTAAGGATTCACAGACAGTCTCAGCTACCTAGTGAGGCCCTCTGCAACTTAGTGAGACCCTGTTTCAAAGAATAAAAATTAGGGCTAGGGGTTTAGCTCGGAAGTAGAAAGCCCCTGGATGCCATTCCTGGTAACACAAATAAATAAAATAAACCATTGAGAAAGCCATTATAGCTTGGATGGGGATCTATAGTAAAAGTAGAGATCTACAGCAGGGATCTATAGTTAGGGATCGAGTCAGGGTAGATGCTCTGCTCAACTTAAGTACATAAGTGGCTTGACTATTCTTTTTTATTTTACCCACCATCTTAACAGTTGTTGTTTTTTTTAATTTTTTTTCTCCCCATGCTATAGAGTTTGAAAAACAGACTGGAGATGAATATATGTGTTTATTGTTTTCTCATATTTTGTTACACTGGACTTAGGCACCAAGGGGCAGCCGGGTGAGTCAGCCAGGGTGAGTGCCCAGCGGTGAGCAGCCCTGCGCCCCAAGAGGGCAAAGCCACAATGACATCAGCTTCCCAGGTGTGTGACATTCACCGCAGCCAGGGCTGCTGTCACCTTGCAAACTAGTCTGGGCTTGCTTTGGGCAGAAGGTTCTGGAATGTGTTCAAGCATGACTCATGTCCAGACTGGCTATTTTCATTGTCCAATGAAATTTCACAGTTGAATTATCATCTCAAGATCCATGGTTTTGCTTCATTTACCCAGACTGAGGTGAAGACACGTAGGTAAGCTCACGGGGTAGATTTCCAGAAGCACACAGCGCACAAGTGGGGCAGTTTCAGTAAGCCCCTGGTCGGCCTTGTTCTCTGACCTGCGGGATGCAGGTGGGCTTTGGGACTGGGCCATGCACTGCACCAAGAGCAGTTCCCCGCTGCTGTGAATGCGACTGGCCCTTTCTCCATGCCTGTCAGAGCTTGGAAAGCCTGTCCCATCAGAAGACTTGGGTTGCCAGCATCAACATAGTCCAACAGTCAGGAGTTCTGCTGCAGAAATTAAGACTTGGAAGGAGCATTTTGTAAAAATGTATGTGAGTCATGTTGGTTTCCCAAGACAACTGCAATCTTCATATTGGCATAATAAAAAAAAAAAAGTGTGGTGGTGCGCACTTGTAATCCCAGTACTTGGGAGGCTTAGACAAAAGGAGCGCGGTTCACGGCCAGCCTCAGCCACTTAGTGGGGCCCCCCCACAACCTAGTGAGACCCTGTTTCAAAATAAAGAATAAACAATCAGGCTGGAAGTATAGCTCAGAAGTAGAATGGCCCTGGGTTTAATCTCCAGCACCCACACACAAAAAATCTTCATCTAATATAAGAACAGAAAAACATATAGTACATATGTTCGTACCCTGAGTGTATGGCCTGATGAACTTTCTTATCATAATTAATATTATCATATAATGATGGACATCATTATATTATCATATATGATTATATTATCCTATAGTATATATTATCATATATGATTATATTATCATATATTATATTATCATATATGATTATATTATCATATATTATATATTATCATATAATGAACACCATTATATGATACCATTTTCATCATTATATAATAACAAATATAGTATAAATGACGAATATAATTATGAATATATCATATAAAGATGAATATAATACAATATAATATATACTTAAAAAGAGAGACGCTCAGAGTATTTTAGGTGGGCGATTTTTGCCTATCTGTACACACAACTTGTGTCTTTCAGTGGATGTTCACTCACGACGGATGTCCAGTTGTTTTAAGCCGGGAAACCTTTGTAAAGTACAAAAAAAGGACAGCTAGATTTGTCTATTGTCCCTCGCATTCTGCTTCCATTCCGATCCTCCCGCCAAAGCCACATTCTTATTTACCCTTCTGCATATGTTTCTGGGATATTTCTGTTTAATGGGAAAGCAGTACCAGTGAGCATCTCTGTTTTATTAAGTTTGTCAAACAACAGAATATCTGGTCTGTTGGCCAGAATTTGTTAATCTGTTAGCACGGCTCCGTCCCAATGCTTCTTGGAGAGGCTGTTTTCCAACACATTCTTGGGTTCATCCTTGTGAATGGTGTGAATCCACTTGTTAACTCGACAGAGGGCTAATTATTGATGGGGAATCTTGGTGCCTCTTTGTGTATGAACCAAGCACCTTCCTCTACTCCTCGCTCCCCTTCCAGGCTGATTCACAACGGAGCGGATCAGTTTGTCTCAAGCTCCAGAAGCCTAAAGCGAGAGAGTAGAAAAGAGAAGAAACTGAGAAATAAGGTTTCTTTTTATAAGGAAAAACTAGGGCGAGGAAAAATTTCTATGTTTGTATGACCAAGGATCATTCCAGACCAGAATTGGTTTTTTTTTTGTTGTTGTTGTTGTTGTTGTTGTTGTTTTGGGGTTTGTTTTTTTTTTTTTTTGGTGTTACTGGGGTTCCTGGAAGCCCTTCTACCTCCGGGCTACACTCCCAGACCTATTTTTACATTTTTATTTGGAAACAGGGTCTCCTAAGCCAGCATGCGCGGCTGGCTTTGAACATGCGCGATCCTCCTGTCTCTGCCTCCCAAGCGCGGGGATTACTAGCGTGCGCCACCACGCCCGGCATTTTGTTGTTGTTGTTTTATTTTTTTAATACAGATGCTGCTTGACTTATGATGGGGAGTCATTCTGTAGTCTGACCGAAAAAAAAACAACAAAAAAACAAAACAAAAACCAACAACCCCAAAACCCTAAGCCCATAAAACAGAGATGCCTGATAAAGGTTTTGGATAACAAATATAGCTCTTCTTAAGTCTATTGCTTTATTCACCCTGGTTTACTTCAGAGCCCAAGAATGGCTGGATTTTTGTTTTGTTTTTTGCTGAAGTATGTTGACTTCAATTGTTTCGTAAAAATACTGAGGAATATATGCTGAGTCATATGCTATATAATGGTTTCACTCCTCGTCTTTTGAGGAACCTCCATATTGATCTCCATAGTGTTTGTACTGATTTACAATCTCACCAACGTCCAGTTTTCTCTTTTTTGTGGCACTGGCAATTGAACCCACGGTAGGAATGGCTGGATTTTTAAAGCAAGATTCCCAGTCAACCTCAAATGTACACCACTGACATTGAGTCCTGCCCTTTGTGGAACAAAATCCCTTTCCATCACGGCTTGACAACCAACTGTCTGTATCCCTTGCAGGTCTTGCAAAAAGCAACAAGAAGCAGCCAATGCCTATCAGAATTCTGGACTTCTAAGAAATCAAGACTGTGCAGTCGGTGGTCTGACTCTCAGGTTTCTGCAGGAGACAGTGATACCATGCATTTTGCCAAACTGGCCTGAAGGACCTGCAATATCTGAATCTGGCTTCTACCACAGAGTCAATACCAAATATTTTAGGTTCTTCTAGAGCTTAAATCTGCTGTTTTCGGGGTATGGGGACTATGGAGCTTGCCCACAAAAGAGATGCAAAAATAAAAGTAAGTTAGATAGGAAAGACATTTATTCTCATTTATGTAACCATCACTAGGCAAGTGTCCAAGGGCTGATGAGTGACCCCACATTTGTCTTCTCAGCTCTCTGGTCCAAGAAGGCTTCCTTCCAAATCTGTGCTACAAGCAGCAAGATCAGGAAGAAAGAAGAAAGGGGAAGTAAGAGTCCTTACTTTCTTTAAAGACTTTACACAGAAATTGCATCCATGATTTTGAGATATCTCCATCTGCCTAACACTTAGTCAATGGTCACCTAGTTGACAGAGATGCTGAGAAATAATCTAAGAAATACTGGGGCCGGGCCTGGGGGCACGCACTTGTAATCCCAGTACTTGAGAGGCTGAGAGAGGAGAATCACAGGTTTGCAGCCAGCCTCAGCTACTTAGTGAGGCTCTCCCCAGTCTAGTGAGATGCTGTTTCAAAATAAAAAAGAATGAAAAGTAGGGCTGGGGGTATAGCTTGAAGGTAAAATACCCTTGAGTTTCATTTCCAGTACCAAAAGAAAAAAAAAAGAGTAAGAGCCACCTCCGAGAAGTGCCACAATTTTCACTTGTCTGGACTTATATTAACAGGCTTTTCAACAACATAAAATTTATCCCTGTCCCTTATAATATTTAACCAAAACAGCTTTCCAATTTATTTTTCAGTCCTGGATTTTCACAACCTCATCTCTCCATCTTTTATTTTTAATTATTATTTTGAGCTGACATCTTGCAGTCCAGGCTGGCCTTGAAATTCCAGGCTTATGTAAGTGATCCTTCCACCTCAGCCTTCCAAGTAGCTAAGACTACAGGTATACCCTACTGTGCCTGGTGATTCTGCCCAATCTTTTGAACTAGTCACTATTTCCTTAAATTGATTTTATTTTTTAAATTTTTGCTGTACTGGGGATGGAACCCAGGGACATTCTACCTCCGAGCTGCACTCCCGGTCCTATTATTTTTTATTCTTTTTAATTTTTGAAACAGGGTCTCACTGAGTTGCGGAGGGCCTCGCTAAGTAGCCGAGGCTGTCCGCGAACCGCGATCCTCTGGTCTCAGCCTCCCGAATGCTGGGATTACACGCGTGTGCCACCACTCCCAGCTCCCTAAATTGGTCTTATTGCTCCTTTGAAAATTTACATCTCAACTCAAAAGTCTGTTCCACGTTCAAGCGGCATGTACTTGAGTCTCTTTTATTATGAAACACAGCTTCTGCTGGCTGTCATACTCACTCCTGGTAATCCTCAATTTAGGATGAGAATACAGCTCAACAAACCCTTTGTACATTGAAAATGCTGCAAGTTGTGGACATATTGAATACCCCTAACCTACCAAACTGTTGGGAGCCATTAAGGCATTCCCCTAGATTGGTGTCTCTGACTCAGCTGACTGTCCTTCGCCCAGAGTCAACAAGGTTTGGGGTTATGGAAAGTTCAGAGAGGTCTGAGAGAGGATCCGGTGGTGATGACACGAGGGTACTGATAGGCCTATCTGTAATATGTGTTTTGTATTGGTCTGTATTGTATTCCGGTGGTGGTAGCACGGGGATATTGATTGACTTGTAGCTGTGTATAAATACCTCTGGAAAAACAAAGGTCGGGGCAGCGCAATAAAGACGAGATTGACCCAGAAGCTGCATTGGCCAGGAGTGTCCGCGCAATAGAGAATACTAACCCAGGCATAGTCGTCGACCCATGGGAAATATTGAGCCATGAACAGGGGTCGACTAGTAGAGATAGTAGGCTGGCGGCTCCCCGGCATTAGGGTTAAAAACTCTTCATCCTCACGCCTTACTTCAGAATCCCTACTCTTGCCGGCAGGCTCCGGCACCAAACATCCCAGCTCAGCCTCGCCTTCCTTTGACATGTTCAGAAAACTTAACATTAGCCTACGGATGGGTGATAATATCTAACACAAAGTCCATGTTCTAACAAAGTATTAAACATCTCATGCAATTTATTGAATTCATATATTCAAGCCAGGCATTATGGTGCACAATGGTAATCCCAGTACTTGGGAGCCTGAGGCAGGAGGACTGAAGGTTCAAGGCCAGCCTCAGCAACTTAGTGAGGCTCTCAGCAACTCAGTGAGACCCTGTTTCAGATAAAAATAAAATAAAATAAAATAAAATAAAAAGGGAGCTGGGCGTAGTGGCGTCCCGCTTGTAATCCCAGCATTTGGGAAGCTGAGACAGGAGGATCGTGGTTTGTGGCCAGCCTCGGCTATTTAGTGAGGCCCTTTGCAACTCAGTGTTTCAAAATAAAGAATAAAAAATAGGGTTGGGGGTGTAGCTCGGAGGTAGAATGACCCTGGGTTTTACCCCCAGTACCGCTAAATAAATAAATAAATAAATAAATAAATAAATAAATAAATAAATAGGACTGGAGGTGTAGTTCAAAGGTAGAATGTTCGTAGGTCCAGTCTTCAGTAGCAAGGGTGTGTTGAGGGAAGGAGAATACACCTACCCCAAAACTTTGGCACCACGATTCACTGTAAAGTACTGGCCATTTTCCCTCCTGATCATGTAAGTGGCCGACCAGGAGCTGTGGTCACTGTTCTGCCCAGCATCACAAGAGTATCTTAAAATAGTATAGACTGGGTGGTTTATTCTTTCTTTCTTTATTTATTTTTGTGGTACTGGGGTTCCCAGAAGCCCTTCTACCTCCGGGCTACACTCCCAGACCTATTTTATATTTTTATTTGGAAACAGGGCCTCTTAAGCCAAAGAGGCTGGCTTCGAACCTGGGCGATCCTCCTGTCTCCACCTCCCAAGCATGGGGATTACAAGCGTGCGCCACCATGCCCAGCCTGACTGGGAGGCTTAAACAGCAAATATTTACTTGTCCCAGTCGTTGGACATCTAAGACTAAAGCACCAACACAAGTTGAAGTAGAAAAATGAAAAACAGACATGATCCTGTTTGGTTTGGTACTGAGGACTGAGTCCAGGGGTATTCTAGCTTCGAGCTATGCCCCCCAGCCCTTTTTATTTTCTTTTGTTTTAATTTTGAGGGTCTCACTAAGTTGTTGAGGCTGACCTCAGACCTGAGATCTTCCTGTCACTGACTCCCAATTACTGGGATTACAGGCATGCACCACCACATCCAGTCAATCTTCCTTTTAAAGAAAATATCTAGTGAAGAAACAGCATTGAGAGATCTAGCAATTTCCACAAGGCTGCAGAGCTTACTGGGGCCCTGGTTAGTGTTCAAATCAGGTCTGAGTGAGCCCAGATGTTACAGGTGTAATCCTACAGCCGGGCTTGCTGTGGTCAGAGATGGCGGCAGGGCCCAGATCCACCCTAATGGCCCACGGTGTCCCCGTGATGCCCTAGGTGGACCAGAAGTTTCTTCATGCCCCAACATGGCTCTTCATTTTCCACCCTCTCACCTCTCAGAAACGCGTGCTCTGCTAATTAATTCTAAAGGCGCGTTTCTCACTGGGTTTGGTGGCGCACGCTTGTAATCCCAGCATTTGGGAGGCTGAGACAGGAGGATCGTGGTTTGCGGACAGCCTCAGCTACTTAGTGAGGCCCTTTGAAACTCAGTGCGACCCTGTTTCAAAATAAAGAATAAAAAATAGGGTTGTGGGTGTAGCTCGGAGGTAGAATGCCCCTGAGTTCCATCCCTAGGACCTCAAAGAAAAAAAAAAAGTGCATTTCTGCATATGGGTTCACGTCTAGTATTGTAACAGGTGAAGTAAAATATATACCTGTGCACAGCAAAAAGTCCATTGCTACAGAAAAATACGAAAGGCAAGGAAGAATTTTCCTTCTTTCACCTGGCATGTCCCTTTCACGGCCGAAATCACTAGTCTGAGCTTGGGGTGTGTTCTTTTGGAAAATTGTTCTAATAACCAGGTCCTTATTTTTAACGACCATCTGCCAAAATGGCTTAACCAAAGTAGTGATGAATATTAGGAATATCTGAGGCCCAGTAAGCAATAGGAAATAATTTATTTTAATGCTTTTATGATTTTAAAATGCAGTTCCTAATGACAACGGCTAAGTCTCACTAGTAATTCTTTTGAATCGACACTGTAAAAACTTCTTTATATATGTTACCTTAATCTTCCCAGCAACCTTGTTATTATAGATTTATAGAGAGAACCGGTGAAGACCGCCTAGTGGATAAATCTCTTGAAGTCTTACAATCGTCAAGGACGAAGTCAGGAATCGAGCCTAGGCAGCCCAACGTGGTGGCGCATGCCTGCAATCCCTAGTACTCGGGAGGCTGAGATAGGAGAATCACAGGTTCAAGGCCAGTCACAGCAACTTAGCAAGACCCTGTTTCGAAATAAAAAAAAAAAAAACTAAAATAAGGCTCGGGCCAAGTGTGATGGTGCAGGCTTGTAATCCCAGTACTCGGGAGGCTGAGATAGGAGGATCGCAGGTTCGCGGCCAGCCTCAGCTGCTTAGTGAGGTCCTCCACAATTTAGTGAGACCCTGTTTTAGAATAAAGAATAAAAAATAAAAAAGTGGGCTGGGAGTGTAGCTCGGAGGTAGAATGCCCCTGGGTTCATTCCCCAGCACCACACACACACACACACACACACACACACTAAAATAAAAATAAATAAATTAATTAACTTAATTTAATTAAATAGGACTGGGGATATAGTTTGGAGGTAGAATGCCCCTAAGCTCAATCTACACACACACACACACACACAATGAGCATTGTGACTTCTTGTCCTGCATGGTTAACCATGACAATAAACTACTATTTATTTATTTATTTTTATTTTATTTTATTTTTTGGTGGTACTGGGGTTCCTGGAAACCCTTATACCTCCAGGCTACACTCCCAGACCTATTTTGTACTATTTTATTTGGAAACAGGGTCTCTTAAGCCAGCACGACTGGCTTCGAACCTGCGCAATCCTCCTGTCTCCGCCTCCCAAGCGCGGGGATCACAAGCATGCGCCACCACGCCGGGCTAAACTACCATTTATTATTATTTCAGGTTGTCACAGGACAACTTGAAGAAAAAAAAAAAACAGAAAGAAGAAGGAACGCGCCATTCAGGGGCCCAAGTAAAATCCACACTTGCATTTATCTGATCTGCTTCCTACAGTCACTTTCCCTCCTCAACTTTAAACCCTACAGCTATTTTATCTGCCTGATTTGTGAGTGGACTCGCACTAAAGCGCTACGCCAGGAAAGAAAAGCAGTCACTGTTGGTGGTAAATAATAGTCATCTGAAAGAAGGAATGTTCTGGAACACCCAGAACCTGCTCTAGATGAAGGCGGCGGAGCAGGATGCGTGATGTAATTGCACACGGCCTCTCCGTAAGGACAGTTCCACAGGAACCACAGAATGGTGGGGAAGGACAAGCCGGCAGGTGTCACACCCTGGACGTCCAGGAAGGCAGCTGGACCTGAGTCCCAGACCCGGAGCTTTTCCGCAGCTCCTGTTCACAGCTGACCCTTCCCCCCTACCAAAGGGCATTTATATCTGTTACCTTAATCTATGATATAATATAAATGCCGGTCACCATCATCTCCTGTTTTCAATTGACCCAGAAACACGGGACTGTTGTGAAGCTAAAGAAAATAAAGCCGTATTCGGGGCTCTAACAAGGAAAAGAATTCTCGCTCTATCTGAGCATAACTTAAATTATATTTTTAATTTAAGCACTCACTCTTCAGGTGGGGACAATTGCCAGAGAAACTGACTTATAAACTATGTAGCCGAGCCTTGTTATTTGCTTTTATTAATTATGAAGAAAACAGAAATCTTAATACGCCTCTCACATTAGAGTCTTAGGGATGTTATTATTTTTATTTTTCTTTAGAAAGGTTTAAGGAAAGCTAACTGAAAGATGTGTGTTGCAAGTAGCATTCTGAGAAGGCGGAGAAGCAATGCATCTTTCATATCACTCCTGAATGTGGTCAGATATAAATAGCTGCACAGATATTTAAGAGCTATTCTCGCTAAAAAAAAAAAAAAAAGTAATTAATCGGTGTTATACACAAAGGACTTCTCTCTCTCTCTTTCTCTCACTTTTATTTTTTTGGTAACCAGCACGGCTTTAATTACAAGTAATTGTCTCAAAAATCAGGCTGCTCTCGTAAGTTCTGCGTTCTAGACAGTAATTATGCATCAATACACTAATCTATCTCTTTCATTATTTTGGTCATTTGGGTGTGTAAATTTGTGTTTAATTCAGACAACAAACTCGGCAGCTCCCACTGTTACTTCCCATCAACGTATTGTGCCTTTTAAGGCACAATTTGAATAATTTAGATTTTCATTTATTTGCTTTTACTTTCAGAAATAATAGTACATCGTTGTGGGGGCTTTTTGCTTTGTTTTGTTTTGTTTCTGACAACTAGGTATATCCAGTAGCATCAGGTGTGCCAGGAGCTGCGCGTGTTACTGGTTAATTGGAAATTTTACTAGGTGCAAATCCCTATTGCCGTGAGCAGAAGTTTGCAGAATTCCCCCACAGAAATTTCTTAGTGGA
This sequence comes from Muscardinus avellanarius, assembly GCF_963383645.1. NCBI lineage: Eukaryota > Metazoa > Chordata > Mammalia > Rodentia > Gliridae > Muscardinus > Muscardinus avellanarius. Next base: position 81,804,882 of record NC_137801.1, on the reverse strand, counting down.
ATAATAGAGCTCATTCCTTTCCTCTTTCAGAATCCTCTCCCCACTTCTACATACACACACACACACACACACACACACACACACACACACACACACACCAGTTACACACTTGCCTGGATTACTGAACTGAACTACACTATTTACTCTCAGTTGGGCCTTTGTATATCTAAGTGAATTTCAAAAATCAAATTTCAAAGCCACCCTGGGACATCTGGTGGGAATCCATCAGCCCCGCCCTGTCCTTCAGGATGACACCACTCTTTTGTCTTCTGATTTCTTATGCATGCAGAGATTCTTTATTTCCTGAATCAAATAGATTTCCTTGAGTGTAAGACAAATGGTAACATCCTCTGTTTCTTTTCTAACTTGCTTTTTGGTATGATAGCACAATTCCTAGGCCAGAGAGTTTTACATGCAAAAAAAGAATTTAAAAATCCTACCCATACTTAGGGAAAAAGCAAAATAATCAAGTGATATCTTTGGCAATCACTTATGTGGTTGAAAATCCCTCATCAAACACACATGAAAAATGTTTTAATTAAACCAGAGACTTACATTATCTGGCGACTGTTATCCATTTCAAAAGCTACTGAAAATTATGTAGAAACAACAAATAAAATTTATATTTAATACCACCTATTTTATTTGTTCATTATTTCTTGTGGTTGGTCAAGATTTCTTATTAAATGTGGCTTTCCACGGAGTTGAACTAGACCGGAGCTAGGCTATTTCAAGGATACCCTCCTATCTTCTTCTTCCAGATATATATTTTTTTATTTTACTGAAGTCATAGGAATTTTGACTAAGTAAAAACTGACAGAAATCTGACAAATTTTTACTAAGAAACTTCTGTAATCAGAGTATTATTCTGAAATCATGGTGACAATAAGACTCACAATGAAACAGAAGAAGAGGGAGAAGGCAGAGGAGTCGGAGACATGATACAGAGGAGGAAGAAAGGTATATTCCTGTCCTCCTAAAACAATATTGCACCCCACATAATAACCTGTTCATGTGAATTCACAATCAAACAAGCAGAGTTCTTGTTCATAATAATAATAATAATAATAATAATAACAGTAACTCAGAAAAAAATAGAAATTTAAGAATCAAGAGGCCAACTGAAAGTAGAAAGCCCAGATGTATATTACAATTAATTTAGGAAATTTCTAGAAACATAGCCAAATGAATAATAATCTAATCTATCATCAGATAAAATAGACTCAAGTTTGATTAAATAATTTTGTATTTCACAAGAATTATTTGACCACTGCATAGCAGGACTTTGTTAGAGCTCTGTCTTTACTTAAATGAGAAGCTCAGAAAGTGGTTTGGGGAAGAGGTGGGCAAGACTCTACTGTGGAAACAAGACAAAGTCTCTAAGTCAGAATGAGCAAGGCAAGAACAGAAAGGTGATGTGCGGTGCTGTTGGGTGACGGGCCCATTCCTCAACCCAGGAACTCAGGATCACTGGGGTGCTTGCTTAACATGACAGAAAAGAATTTCAGCAAGTGCCAGTCAGAGATATAGAGGTTTAGTTGGGAAAGTAGAAAATAAATACACATTCAAGGGAGAATGTGGGTCGTCTCAAGAGGGAGAGAGACCTCTTGGGGAGTATAGAGAGTACTTTGCTCTTTTTGTATAGAGTACTGTTGAGAGGGATAGGTTAGAAGAGGGTATGTGAGGGCATTCTCAGTCCCGCATCCGTGACAGTTGATGGTGCTCTGGTCATCCTTAGGGCTCTTGGGCTGATCGAGGTCTTCATCATCTGGTTAACAAGAAAGTGGTGCACACTTGTAATCCCAGCATTCGGGAGGCTGAGACAGGAGGATCGTAGTTTGCTGACAGTCTCAGCTATTTAGTGAGGCCCTTTACAACTTAGTCAGTCCTTGTTTCAAAATAAAGAATAATAAGTAGGGCTGGAGGTGTAGTTTGGAGGTAGAATGCTCTTGGGTTCCATCCCCAGTACCAAAATCAAAATAATAATAATAATAATTATAGGTTTCTCACGATAGTATATCTGTCTTATTAACAATGCATAGGTCAATTATAATCTTTTTCAATAAACTCTAATATCTACAGATTTCCTAGAAATTTGGGAGAGACAGGCTTGGGAAAAAGAACTGGTTTGGAGAGTAAAGGCAGAAGCACCTTAGCTCCAGGTTCTTATACTAAAGTTATATTTTTACTTTTCTTTCCCGTCTCTTTCCTTTCTAAATACTCATTTCTTCTATTCTACATCAGTAACTGTCCGTATAGAACTAGGGAGAGACTAGCCAGGAAGCTGGGTGCAGTGGCACATTACTTGTAATCCCAGCTACTCAGGACCCTGAGGCAGACGGATCCTAAGTTCGAGGCCAGCCTGGGCACCTAGGTGAGACCTTGTCTTAAAATAAAATAGAAGGGGTTGAGGCTATAGGTCAGGGGCAGAGCATCTGCCTAGCATGTGCAAGGCCCTGGTTTCAATCTCCAGTACTACAAAAAGGAAAATATATAAGCAACACCCCAGGTGTGGATGTGGGACTCACTGCCTGTATTTCCCATTACTGACACGCACAAGAAAAGTTGCCCGTGACCCTGTTCCCAACTAGCATGCCTTTGGATGTAGCTCTTCTGTCCTGGGTATTGGCACATATCAGTATTATGCTAAGAGGTTTTTGAATTGAGGTTGATTACTTGCCCCTTTACAATATGATTGGAATCACACACTAAAATAGAACTTTAGCAACACATCAGTGAACCGGGGGAGTGAATGAGTTGCGTGGATTACGGACTCACCCTCAAGCTGTACTGGGAGTGAACGCAGAAGTTTTGGCTGCCCGACGGGGCCTCTTAGCGGACGAAACACACCTCTATACGTTGGGTTTGTTTCTATTTCCATTCAAAGGAGTCACTCTGCAGCGGCCGAGCAGGTTCTTGTTAGCAATAGGAAGTGCCTTTGGTAAAAGGCAAAAAAAGATGCAGAAAAGTAAATAAAAAAGATAATTGTAAGCCAAAAGACAAATGGGTGCTGTTAGCATCCGAGAATCGAATTAACAAACACCCATCTAAAAATTTCAACTAGAAAATCAGATCGCTGCAATTATTATTTTTTACTGTGGCTATATAAAATTTTGTGAAGGGAGAAATTATCTACAACATTAGAAAGCCATGCTGCTGTTGGGGAAAATAGGTTGCAAGGTATGTTGGATGATATTTTGGCAGCGAAATAAGCTTGTCCTTTAGCATTTGTGATACCTAAAATTCAAAGACTGAGCATCTGAAATAACCGTCAGGGCAAAAGTAAATGAAACTTATCTGTCTTGCATGGACAGCTCCTGTGTTTTCTTGGAATCGGAAGATGGAGGAGTGGATTTGGGGAGAAAAACACATGGGAACACAGTGCTATAAAAATCCTTTCTTTTCTTTCTTTCTTTCTTTCTTTCTTTCTTTCTTTCTTTCTTTCTTTCTATCTACTGAGAAATGAACCCAGGGGGTGCTCAGCCCTTCTGAGTTTTTATTTATGTTTTATTTTTTGCAGTATTGCACTCTCACCCTCAGTCCTATTTTTAATTTTTTATTTTGAAACAGGGTCTCACTAAGTTGCAGAGGGCCTCGCTAAGTGTCTGATGCTGGCCGCAAACCTGGGATCCTTCTGTCTCAGCCTCCCAAGTACTGGGATTACAAGCATGTGCCACCACAACTGGCTTTATTGTATATTTATTTATTTTTTGTATCTGATAGCAGTTTTTATTTTTATTTATTTATTTTATTTTTATAAGCGGAACATATTGAAAATGGTGTACATTTAGATTGTGCTTCGTGCCCTTCTCCCCCCTCCCCATTTCCCTTACCCCCTCCCAATAAAGAGTGTCCAGGTTAACCATGTTATATTTATACTATTACACGTATTCGTATTATTGTTTATTTTAAGACAAGGTTTCACTACGTTGCCCAGGTTAGCCTCAAATTAGCTCTCCTCCTGCCTCAACTTCCCAAGTTGCCAGCATCACAGGTATGTACATATTGTCTTTTTTTATTTTCTGCCTCTGGAGATTGAACCCAGGGGCATTCTACCTCTGAGCTATTCCCTCAGCCCTATTTTAGTTTTTTATTTGGAAACAGGATCTCACTAAGTTGCTAAGAACCTCGCTAAATTGCTGAAGCAGGCCTCAAACCTGTGATGCTCCCACCTTGGCCTCCCAAGTGCTCAGATTACAGGCATGCGCCGCCACACTTGGCTACATATTGTCTTTTCTGAAGAGGTTTTGCTTCCATCACTGAAGGCGTATAGGCATCTCCCACCAATATTTGCAAAAGTAGTATCAAAAACCAGACTTTGAGTGGTTGGATAAGAGTCCCACCTTCATATGTTTTCCTGAGCATATCCATTTGGCCCGCTATTTTCAGCTTCAAGTATCACCCACCCAGCAATAGATGGATATTTAATGAATTGGGAGACCCCAGCCCTGGACAGGAGTAAGAAGATGTCAGAGATCCCACCTTCAGAAGAAAGTTTGCGCTCTACTTAGATATCACACATGCACGCACATGTAACCACTCCCAGTACAGCTTGAGGGTGAGTCGCTAACCTTTTTGTAGATGGTCAATCATTTCCACGTGAAAATTGAGTGTGTTCATGTCTCAAGGATGCCCTAGTAAGGAGAGAGAGAGCTTTCTTGAGATGAGAGTAGCCCAGGAACTCTGCGATGTGTAGAATTCATCACACGTCACATTGAGGGGGACATGGGATAGGGGAGGAGGGGGCCAGGTAGTCCCCAAGCTCCGTGAGTGCTTCAGTGTGTGACACAGGCTGTCTCAGGCGGTCACGGGCTGCGCTACAGCTCAGCCTGGTGAGATTTGCATGAGCGTAGCCTCTCTCCCTTCACCCTCTTACCCCACTTAATATTCTGCAAAAATTATAATCCACCCCAATGCTTGAGCCAGGCCAAGATCAACTTTTTCTAAACGTTTTCCTTTCTTTCTTTTTTTTTTCTCCTACACAGTTGCATCCTTTCTTTTAAAAATAAACTGATTTGCAAATAGACCTGACTTCAAAGATCTTGGGTTGGTTGGCCTTGGCTATTTACTGGGGGCAGGAAACCGTGTGTGGTATTATTATTAATTTTTTTAATCTTCCCTTTCTATCTTTTCAATAGCATCTGGACGATCTTTCAATTCTTGTCTGGTGATAATGAAATCATTAAAAAAAAAATGTACCAGAACCCTTTTTTTTTTTGCTTATCTCTGTGCCATTTGGAACATATGTGAATAAATTGAATACCACTTGCTCATTGGTTTTCTTTCTTTTCTCGCTGCCCTTGTTTTTAAAAGCCCTGTTTGAATTTGCTCGCCGACAGAGGGGCATCTGAGCTCTGTAGGACTCTGGAAGGTCTGCCTCGACATCCTCCATGTGGCCTTCATCTAGGGAAGCAAGCCACAGTCTCCCCAGCACATTTCTGTGGCTTAAGTGCCCTGAACTTTGGGGCTTTTCTTTGCTGAAGGTTTTCTGGGGGTTCTAAGTTGATTGTCCATCAATCAGGGCCACCCCAGTTTAAGCATTTTAAGAACCATCCATAGATGACCATGAGGAGTCAAGTTATGTCCTGGAGACCAGAAGCTAAAATATTTCAGCACGCTCCGATCAAAGGTTGTCTCCTTTCTTGGAAGCCACGTTGGCAGCCTTTCCCCCCAACAGGGCCCTTATTCAGCTAGAGGAGAGAACTGCTGCTCATCCCGATAGAGCCCTCCCTGGAGGAGAAGGGAAAGACTTTTCCAGAAGGAGCTCAAAGCATAAAAGGTTCAGCCTCCAGACTATTATTCAAAAAAAGTTTTTAAGACCTTTTTATAAGGAGACAATTTAAACCCAGCTGCACTCATTGATTAGCTATTTGATTTTGCTTTGTTAGGGGGATTTGTATGTTTTTTTGTTCCTGGCCTTCTTTGATAGCAAGTTCTGCCTGAGGGTATTTCTCAAAGACAAACAACAACAACAAAAAAAAGCAAAACAAAAATCTTGTCAATGGGGCTTTCAAGAAGATGTTAATAACTAGAATATTTTCACAATCCGGACTTTACCTTTTTTTTTTTTATTCTTCCCCCTTCTGCTCTGTACATTGAAGGAAATATTAGAGGATTATAAGATTTTTCATCAAATTCTGGTAAACTTGAATCCTATAAGAAAAACCATTTGTCTTTAAAGAAGAGAGAGAGAGAGAGAGAGAGAGAGAGAAAGAGAATTCAATTCACAAAGTCAGAGTCAGTCCAATTTCATTTTTGCAAAAAGTGAGTCTTAAAAAGCCTACTACTTACAAGGCTTTGCCTCTGCCTGGGATCTGCTGTGATTAAAAATTAAATTTCAAAGATATCCGAATCCTAGTGGAACAGACAGTGTTTGTAACAGATATGTTTTATAGAAACTTTTTTTTTCAACTTACAGCTTTTAAAGGCTGGAATTTTGCCTTTTGGGGGCATGGGGCACGATTGATTAATTTTATGTCTTCCTAAACTCTCACAAAAGAGTGCCTGTTTCTTTATCACAGTTAGGAACTAACTAATCACTTCTGATTCTTCTCAAGTTTATGGAAACCAAACGTGCCGAGAAGATAACCGCGCTTTGATTCTCTTAATGAAACGCACACATGTTATTTTTTATAATGTAAGCATGTACTTCCACATGTATGATCTTTTACGAGTTTATTTAGCAAGAAACTAAATATGTGGGGAAAGGGAACTTTGCAAGCGGCACTTTAATTGCCTCTCATGTGTGTTCCACAGATCATTACGGAATGTTTACAGGTCCTGCGTGGAATGACTTTACACCAGAAAAAAGGGTAACATATCTTCATTGTTTATAAAAATGACAGATCCTAATGGGCCATATTAGCGTAACACAAACTATTAAATCCCCTTCATTACGGGTTTTTCTGTTTCGTCCGGGCGTCTCGGACGTCTCATTTGCTATGGGAGGTAGGTGCAAAGTCCTACAGAAATGCAGGACACACTGAGCCGATTACAGATCATGCTTATTAGATAAGGCTCGGAGGATGTTTTTCTTGGGCTGCTCACAAACATTTTGAAAGAGTCATGTTCCAGGTTTGAGGTCCTATGTTTCTTCCTCGTAAACTATGAGCAGCTGTCGCACATGACCTACTTCTGTAGGGCCCTGTAATGATTTCCTTCCTCCGAAGGCTTCGGGAATCCTTCTCCTGCCCTGCGAAAAAAAAAAAAGAAAAAAAAAAAAAGAAAGAAAGAAAAAAGGGGGACAAATATTTTAATCCAAGCAAAATGCTGAAGCAGGTTTTGTTGGTTTCAGGGAAGAAACTCAATACAGCTTCAGCAGTGAGCGTAGGCCTCAAATTGGAACCATCTGGGCCGCAGAAGGACTCTCGGCCCTTCAGGCAAGGCAGAGGCAGAGCTGCCTAGGGCTGAGCGCATACACCTGCGGAGATGTCGGAATCAGAGGAGGCGCTGGACTCGCCCAGGAACTGGGCCGCAGAAGCCCCAACTGCGGTTGCAGCTGGAAATATCACGTCCAGGAGGGTGATAAAAGCCCGGGCGACAACTGATTCAGTAAATATACCTCCTAATGAAAGGAATGCCTTTTGACACAAATCAGACAGAAACACATTTCCTCACATTTTTTTAAATTCCGCAATTACTGGGTAGAAGCCCTCAGGAAGCTATAAGCTAGTCTATGCAATGCTTTAAAAGTTATCTTTAATGCTAGGAAGAGAAAAAAGCATAGGTGAGACATGCATGCTTGGTATCCTCCATTATTTATAAGAAAGTATTTTTGTTGCTTTTGTTTAAAGAGTTATTGTTCATATTAGTTACTTTTATTTCTCAACTAAGTGAAAGCACTTTTGCATTATGCTCTGGTATCTAATACATAAGAGGTGAGGCCAGCTCCTGGAAGAAACATTTAAATAAAATATATATAATTTTTTACATTTTGTATTGGAAACTTTCTATGGGTGAGGAATGAGAGGATCAACCATTTTTTAAATGAAAAGAACCAGGAGTTTTGCTTAGTCAAAAATCAGAAATCTTATTTAATTTTAAAAACCAGCTCAGAATATGTTTTTTGGGAAAAAAAAAGACACAGAGAACAGATCAAAATTGTGCACACATTGTCTATTTAATAAGCATATTTAACAAATATTGGCTGAGAAGAATGTCATTTTTTTATCAGGGCTTTAAATTATTTACTGTACTGAGGAACAAAATGGTTCTGGGGTGACCATTTTAGAATCCCAAGTAACAGAAACAACTGCCTCCAGAGGGTGAGACCCCACACATGCGTGATGGAAGGGTGCCTTAGCCAAAGAGTGTCAATCACCGGAAAGGGTGGCGGTTCAGGGAAATTAGAGGAGAGGTAGCTGAAAGTTTCAATTAAGCTAAATTCTTAGAAGTGTAAATTTGTCTCACTTTTTCTAACTGTTTCCTTCTTCCTTTTCTTTTCATGATTTTTTCTCTTTCTTTCTTCCTCTTCTTTTTCTTTTTTTTTTTTTTCTTTTTTTTTTTAGCATTGGGGATGAAACTCAGAACCTCAAGCATGCAGGTCAAGTTCTCTATCACTGAGCTAAATCCCTAGCCCTTAACTGGTCTTTTAAAATAAGCAAATAGATCTCACCTTTTTTTTATTGGCGTATTATAATGAAATATATTTATAGTTGGAAATTCGCATAGTCGAGATGTAGATAACACACAAAAATAGACTTCTTATATTTTTCTAAAATACAGAATTGTCAGCAAGAATACATGTATTCTTATGTGTGTACGTGAGCTAAGAACCACACACACACACACACACACACACACACACACACACACACACTCATAAAATTCCTGAAGGAAAACAAGCATTGGAAAATAATATTTGAATACAAAACTCACAGAGCATCTGTGTGTGTGTGTGTGTGTGTGTGTGTGTGTGTGTTTCTGAGGGTTGAACCCACGGGCACCCCGCCTCCAAGCTACACCCCCAGCCCTATTTAATTTTTTATTTTGAGAGTCTTGCTAAGTTGCTGGTTGCTGAGGGACTCACTAAGTTGCTGATCCTGGCCCTGAACCTGTGATCCTCTTGTCTCAGCCTCCCAAGCACTGGGATTTACAGGTGTGTGCCACTGTGCCCAGCCTGCATTTCAGCTTTTTAAAGCGGTCCAAGGCTCTGTATGTTGCAGCGGCCAGGACCAGTGTAAGGGGAGACAGGACTCTGCTGTGTTGGACTGAAGGTTAGCTCACAAACGCTGGGAGGGAGGAGTGTGGGATTGTTGTGTGCACTAGCTTTTAATTTTTTTAATTTTTTTAATTTTTTATTTTTTTCCTGTTCCAAATTTATATGCATGAATCTCAATTTTTAACCAAATCTTTGTTCTCTTTCCTCTTGAGGCTGTTTCGCACTCCTGCCCACGCACCCAGCTGCACCCAGATAGTTCTTCCTCTCTCCCCACCCCAACAGCCCGGACCGCTGATCAGATACAGGGCAACACTTAATGGAGCTCAGTACTTCCTAATAAGCTTCCTGTGGAAAGCCAGTGGGCTGAGACTGGAAAGGCCCCCGCAGCAAACCCCAGAAGCCAGGTGGAAGTCTAATGGTGAACCCGGGATGGGGACAGCTTCCAGAAACTTCTCCCTGCCACCGAAGGCTATTATTTCCATGCCTTCCATAAAGGATTGGGTTTTTCTAGAAAACACCGGTGCTATCTCTTTCATGTAACTCAGTGAGAATGTTCGTCCATCTCTTATACCCGGGCCAAGCTGACCCATCAACTCCACCGGGCTGTAAATTGCTAAAAAGCAGCAATGCCTAGAGTCAGGAAATGAAGAAATTCTGGAGTGTTTCTTCATTGGTATTTTTAAATACAGGGTTGGGTATCATCACCTTTGTCCTTACATTAAAGCAGTGATTATAACAACCACACAGCAACAAAGTCAGCATTCCGATGCTTTTATTTGAAAAGTACCATTCCCAACCAATAGGAACTAATCAATATAAAACATACAAATACTTGAGAGAAAAGCCCACCCTGCTCGCAAGAAAGGAGAACAGTCAGAAATGGGCCATTTCAGGTTGATTTATGAACTGGGAAAGTATTTCTGATTTTTTTTTAAATAATGTTTTTGGGAGGCAAAATGGTCAGGAGGCAATGAAGACTGGCTTCCCAGGCCTTTGCTGCCAACTCACAACTGCCAGAAAACTTATAGAAATGCTTGATTAAAACTAGAAAAAAAAAAAAAAAAAAAAAAAACCTCTCCAGTCGCCTTCAGCAAACCACAGGACAGGAGTAGGAAGTTAGTGCCAGGTTGCAGTTAAGTATAGTTTCTTGGCGCCTGCTGAAAGTACTGCTCCCTTCCTGTTTAATAATTAATTCAACTTTAAAGCCCCAAGGATCTGGACTCAGCACCCGCTTCACAAAGCAGTACAGAAACAAAATGCTTCCAGAACTGGAGGGAGGGGGCAGAGGAAGAAAGAATCTAACATTTCAAGGACCATCACGGCATGGGGCCGGCAAGAGAGTGTGTGTCTGTGGTGGTGGTAGTGGTGGTGGTGGTGGGGTGTATTGGAGGTGGAATGATTCAGAATGTAGAAATTCAAAATAAAATAAATACACACAAAAGCAAGGTTATTCACGGCCACTGGCACCAGGATTGGGAGCGGCACAGTGAGCCGGAAGCCATCCATTTGGGAAGTCCGCCCAGTGCCCGCAGGCTAGTGGGGGCCAAGAGGGTAATGGGCTCGGTCTCTGGAAAGGGAGAGGTGGAGCCTTGCTCTTCATTAGCGGCCTCTGCTCTTTAGTCAGAGCACCCACCGCGCTAGAAAGGGCATCAGAGGTAGCAGTCATCCATTCCTGCCTTGGCTAGCCTAGTCTTTTACCCACACTCACCCCCAGGCCCACAATTCTCCCTCCAGGGGCAAGGCCCCAAGATGCCTTGAATCAAGAGCATTTCTGAAGCGTCTCTCACACACACACAAACACAGCAGAGGAGTGAGATTCAAAGGAGCAAAGCCTCCAGCGGGACATTGTCTGCACCCCGCTTACTGATGTTTAAAAACCATTTGCTCTCTCTAAGCTGCGGCACCCAGCGCAAGTACTACACTATAGACCCTGAAAACAGGCAGGTGCTTCTGAGAGCTTATCGAATCGCTTATCACACACAAGGTTCAAGGAAGTATGCTTTCAGAAACACTGCACACAGACTCACCTCCAAGCACACAGCCCAGTGTGAGAACATGTGGACCGTTCTTTTGTACACCAGGAAATCGGAGTGTCCCAATGCACTGCCCCAGATGGTACGCACAGTGACGGATGGATTAATTAAATGAAATGAAGGCCCCGGTGGCCAAAGAACGGACGAAAGCTATTTAAACACCAAATTGTATTTACTTTCTGCTTATTATTACTAGAAAGAAGCCATGGCGTAGAAGGCTCACACATCGCCTCTGAGATTGTAGTCTGTATTTTGAAAGAGACATTGTATAATTAAATGGCTAGGTTGAACAATATTCAACTGAATATTCTTCCTAATCCTTAAAAAGAGGATATATATATATATATATACACACATACATACACACATATACACATACGTGTGGGCGCGCATGTGTGTTACTGGGGATTGAACCCAGTGGCTCTCCACTGCTCTACCACTGAGATTTGACTCTCGGCCCTTTTTTGCTTTATATTTTGAAACAGGTTCTTGCTAATTGATGGCTTTGAGCCTGTGATCCTCCTGCCTCAGCCTCCCAAGCACTGGGATTACAGGTGTGCACCACTGCACCTGGCTAAAATTGGGGGGGATTTTTTTAATAGTCTACTATTATCAAAACTATATAGGTTTTCTTTATATTTACACTGTCCAGAAATTAATCATAAAATGCTAAATTACACCTCCTTTATATCACCCTCCCTTCAAATAGTTGTTGGTATCTTGAAAATACATTGGTTGACTTTCTTCTCCTCCTCTTCCTCCACCTCCACCTCCTCCTTCTCTCCTCTCCTTCCTCTCTCTCTCTCTCTCTCTCTCTCTCTCTCTCTCTCTCTCTCTCTCTCTTTCTCTCTCTCTCTCTCTCTCTGTATTAGGGATTGTATCCAGGGGCCGTCTACCTCAGAGCTATGCCCCAGCCTCTTTTATTATTATTTTATTTTTATTTTGAAACAGGGTCTTACTAAGTTGCTAAGGGTCTTGCTAAATTGCTGAGGCTGGCTCCAACCTGTGATCCTCCTGTCTCAGCCTCCCAAATACTGGGATTACAAATATGTGCCACCATTCCCAGCAACCGCTCTTTTTTTTTTTTTAAATAAGATTTTGAAGCTGGGCATGGTAGCTCACGCTTGTAATCCCAACGCTTGGGAGGCTGAGACAGGAGGATCGCACAGGTTCGAAGCCAACCTCAGATACTTAGTGAGGCTCTTGGCAACTTAGTGAGACTCTATTTCCAAATAAAGTATAAAATAGGTCTTGGAGTAATGCCCAGAGGTAGAAGGCCCCTACGTTCCACCCCCAGTACCACACATGCACAAAATAAATAAATAAATAATAAGATTTTGTATTCCTCCTGATGGATCCTTTAAAACGGTGCCAAACTCAAGTTCTAAACCACTTTCTAGTTATTACACAATTTCAAAACCAGAAGGTCAATATATTTTCTGTAGTTTTGAATTAGTGAATATCTAGCTGCTATTTTAATTTTTTTTTAAATTCCAAGTTCATATTGTCCCTCTCATTTCTTTTTTCTTTCTTTGCAAAGCTCATGGTGGTTTGAGTGAGTAAAGAATTTGATTTCCATGCAAGTTACTTAGCTTCCCAGGCCCTCAGTTTCCTGACCTGTGAAATGGGGACAGTTCTCGCCTAGATGTGGAATTCCAGGCGCGGTGCTCACTGCACAGAAAGCTCCCCTCAAATTCAAGAGCAGAGAGCAGTGACTCCCTTCTCACCTGCCATGACTTCCTTAAAGGGACACTCCTGGGAAAGGACTACTTACCCCTGCTTGGTGCATCCTGGGTCCTCGCGTGCCTTCACTATAGCCTCCGAGATTTATCCTCCCATGCACAGCCCACTCTGAAGAGGCCCAGACTATGACAAGCGCCACCACAGAGCCATGAATTAAACAGGCTGGAGGATGTGTTAAGTCCTGCGCAGCGCAACAACTCTGTGATTCCACGTGGGTCACGGATCTACCAACATCCGGCTGTGCCGTTGACCTCACTTCCTAAATACACCCAGCCTGGTCTTTTTAGTATCACCCACCAGGAATTGGTGGTATTAGGTAATTTAGAAGGAAAGCACCGGGAGCCATAGACATGCCCTAAAAAGGGAGAGAGCTGTGACCGCCCCCAATACAGAACAGACATCCAGCTTGACAAGATTGAACAAACCCAGGGCCCCTTGACTTCCTTTAACCATCCTTACCTCTTGAGAGACCCTATCTCCAAATACATTTGGAGAAACTAGAGGTTAGAAACTCAACATATAAAGTTGGGGACAGCACAGGCCCATGGCAGCTTTTATATCAGTAAAAGCATGGCATACATTAAGTTTGACAACAGAGACTCCAGCCACTTAGTGAGACCCTCAGAAACCTAGAGAGATCTTGTTTCAAAAACAAACAAACAAAATAAGCCAGGTATGGTGGTGTGTGCTTGTAATCTCAGTACTTGGAGACTGAGATAGGAGGATCATAGGTTCAGGGTCAGCCTCAGCAATTTAGTGAGGCCCTGTTTCAAAATTAAAGAATAAAATAGGGCTAGGGGTGTAGCTCAGAGGTAGAATGGCCCTGGGTTCCATCCCCAGTACCACAAAATAGATAAGTAAATAATAAGGACCAGAGTTGTAGCTTAGAGGTAGAATGCCCCTGAGTTCAACCTCTAGTACCAAAAATAAAAGTAAAAATAAAAATTAAAAGAGGCTCATATTTGTATCCACAGGAATATCAATGAACAAATGAGAAAAGGGACTGAATCTAGACCCTTGAGGAACCTTCCCTGAAATGAAGCGGGTGTGTTCCCTGTCTCTGGGTGAAAAATAGACCATTTCAATCTGTAGATAAATAAAAATCAAGTAAAGGCGAGGGTTATTACAACACTGTTAGGAACAGTGTTAATAGACTCATAGACTCCACTCACAAACCTTTGATAACATAAACCAAGAGAAATCTGTTTGAACCTGGGGGGGTTCATCCAGCTGAGGAGGAGGCTGGCAAGCTGCCTCGGTCCTGGGCTGGCTGGACCCAGCATTGAACTTTGTAATCTACCAATTTATGAAGAAAGGGAAGGATATTTCACAAGTACGGTTCGCTGCTTTACCTGGGGCAAGTTCGGTGACCAACTAATGACATAACTGCTATTCTACCATGGCCATGTCAATCCTCCCATTGTTCCAGAGACGACTGGGTTAACTAGCCAACCAATTTCTATTTTAAAATTTCTTAACTCGATACGTTCAGATGTATAGTCACGATCCTTCCCAACGCTCCTCTGTTGAGTTCTTTTAGACTCTCATTTGGGGATTTGCTAACTATGTCAGCCCACGGAATGTATCTGAACGGCATAAAATTTCATTAGATGTTGGTCATCACATTGCCTGAGCAAGAAGCTTTCACAGAAAATTAAAGTGGAAAAAAAAAAAAAAGATCTGGTATTGGTTATTAACTCTACCTCAGGGTGACTTCTCTTCAGGGGCAATTAAATAGCAGCTCTGGGCTGTTAAGTTTAGTGGCTTTACTTGTAGGTGGTACAGTCTTCAAGGACATCTCAGCTCAGATCCACTTTGATTTTGCCTGATGGCATGGAGGCTTCCTCGCGGGAACCAGGTTTTGTTTGAAATTGTAGACGTGACCATGCCTAGGTGCTCCGACCTTTCTTCTTTAAGAAACTAACTTTTGCACCAGGTAAATGCCCTTCCGGGGAAATTCCATGGAACACTGGGGACATCCTGTGGTCACTCCGGTTTAAGGCAGCCAGTCTTAGCAACTGTCTCAGGGAATAAAAGGAAGAGCTGTCCCATATAAATACTAGTTTGTTTTGCAAGCCTAAAAAGAAAGAAAAGAGAAGGAAAAAAGACGCATTCATGTCCTTAATCATCTTAACAACATGAGCATCTCTTTGAGTGGGAGCCATGAAATTTTTCAGTGAATGGGGATGGAACAAGATTCTGTAATAGGTATTTTGGTTAAGAATACATGTTTTTATTATTATTATTATTATTATTATTATTATTATTATAATACTGGGGATGGAACCCAGGGGCATTCTTTCAACCAACTACAACCCCAGCCCTATTTTTTAATCTTTATTTTGAAACAGGGTTCCACTGAGTTGCAAAGGGCCTAAGTAGCTGAGGGTGTCTGCAAACTGCGATCCTCCCATCTCAGCCTCCCAAATACTGGGATTATGAGCGTGAGCCACCATGCCCGGCATTTATTATTATGATGATTATTATTTATTATTATTATTATTTATTGCAAAATAACAGCTTCATCTACCAGTGGACTGTGCCACACTGTCGGGCGCTGTTCCTACTGGTCTTTCCCATCCATCTGCTATTTTAAGTTAGATGTCCCTCCGCTCAACTTCTAGTCTTTGCAGGAGACAGCTTTCTACAAAAGAGAGCCCAGCATGGCTTAACGGGAAAACAGTGGGTATTTTGGCAGTTTTACACCACAGAGAGTGTACCAGTGACACTAAATTGAAGCCATTTAGTTGTAAATGTGATACCGCATTTGACGGTTTCCCTGGGCAAAGCGCTGAGCTGCCCACATTGAACAGAGGCAAGGAAATAGAACCGGGGGGAGAAAGCCAGTCACCAGAGAAGAGGACCGAGGGGGCTCGTAAAAGCATTTGTCAGCCATTTAGCGTCATAACTCGGCTCCGCACACATGCTACCAGGAGCAACGAGCTCAGCTAACGCGTTGGAGAGCAGGCTGTGGAGTTTATGTTGTTCCTCTGTTTATTAAAAACGGATGGGAGCACTTGACAGAAAAATCAAACTTCTGGTCATGGCTCATTAATCCCTGTTGTATCTGTCAAGGGTATGTGTGCCGAGTTCCAACAAGCCTCCGCAAGTAAGATCGCTGTCGAGCCCTGGTATTTTCTCTAATTTTGAATTGGGGGGGGGGAGACCTGCCAATCACCGCCAAAGAGAGAGAGACGACAAGGTTATTTTTAACCCGCCTACTTTAGTGGTCATTAAATATAAGTGAGTTGGTTTAAGAGAAAAATGATTGTGGTTAATCAACTTATTGCGGATATTTTTCATTGAGCTTTCTCTGGGAGAGGCAGAAACATTCAGAGCAGCGTGGCCTAGAGACTGATGTTATAGTTCTCTTGTGAAAAGCAGGACTCTTGGCGGCAGACCTTCAGGGCAGCCTTTGAAGACTCCTCCTGTGTGTGCGTGGTCATTGGAGGGCAGCCCTGTGCTAAATCAAAGGGCCCCTCAGCCAGATATGGAGACAAGACCCTGGCCACCCCCACCGTTTCCATCAGCCCAGAAGACAGGAGTGGGCTTCCAACCTCTCTCTGGGGAACAATTATCATTGGTAAGTAAACACAGGTCTCTAAGCCTTCACTCCCTGCTTGCAGGTTCAGTTGAGCAAAAGCCCTGGGTCAGGAGAATCAAGACCATAGGGCCAGGGGAAATGCTGCTTTTGCTGTGCAATAGGGTGTGGAACCTCTCAGAGCCTGAGTATGTACATATGTATTTATTTATTCGTTTATTTTGTGGCACTGGGGATGGAACCCAAGAGCTTTCTACCTCTGGGCTATACTCCCAGACCTATTTTATATTTTACTTGGAAACAGGGTCTCACTAAGTTGCTGAGAGCCTCACTAAGTAGCTGAGGCTGGCTTTGAACCTGCGTGATCCTCCTGTCTCAGCCTCCCAAGTGCGGGGATTACAAGCGTGCGCCACCACGCCCGGCTCCTTCCTTGTATTTAAAGGGGATATAAGAACACTTTCTTAGCACATACCTGGGAGGACTTCCTTCCTAAGGATTAAATAAGACAATTCGTGCAAATTGCTTACTCATAGTGCATGGACCATCAGAAATGCTCGGGGACAGATGTTCCTGACGTTGCTTTTGCGACATTACCCTGCTCATCTTCGTGGAGAACATTGCTGCCTCTACACTGTGCTCTTTCCGTGTGGTATTCTCCGGCTGCACACTGGGAGACCCTGGTGGAAGGGAAGGTGGGTGAGAAAAGAGTCCTCCCTGGTCAATTTTCTCCAGTGGTTGGGGCAACCATCAAGGTCATACTTCTGAACTCAGGGCTAAGTTCGTGGTTGAGAAGGATACTGAGAAGTTTTCAATGTCATCTCTGAACCCAATAAACTTAAATCTAATTCATGTTCGTGGATGCAGGAAATTCTCTGTGCAGGCAATCTTCTGTCGGTAGCTTTAATGTAAGGTGGACGAAGTTCTCCAAAGGAGACTAGTGCCAACTCTAGGGAGAACTCAAGTCCTGGGCAGGCACTGAAGCCAAGCGCCTGTTAGATCTTTGAGTTCACTAGTTGCTAGGGATTGTCTGGAGCCATGCCTCTGAGTGCTTCCAAAAGAGCCCAGCACTTCCCTGGTTCTTTTTAAATTGTTTTTTTGTTAAGAAACAAATATGGCGGCTCCTTTCCTTTGCCCAGTATTCTCTACCAGTTGAATAATCAAAACCCAACCATCTGAACATGGAATGAGTTTCAGATAGGAGTAAGAAAAGCTCTAATGAGCTCTACTGTTGTAGTCTTTTTTTCTTTTTAAACCTAGGACCTAAACTCCAAATAAATCCTTCTAAAAGTAATTATTGACACCCTCAACGGAGCATAAACCCTAATGCCAGATTTGGCAGTTGATACACAGACAATCTGGCTTCTCCATCAGGGAACTGATATTGCAGACAGCAAGAGGTTTTGTGTTCATAAGGACGCTGGAAGTAAATCAGGCAGTACATGTTAAGTGACTGCTGCGGTCTGGATACGGTTTGGGCGTCATATCCCCACAGATTTAGACACTAGAAGTCCCCCTCACATGGCTCCCCAGTGTGTCAGAGTATAAAATCTTTAAGAGGCAGATCCCCAGTGGGAGGCGGTTAGGTCATGGGGGCACTGCCTTAGCGAGGGATTACTTCTGATCTCCTATGATGAGTAAGTTCTTGAAGAAGCCAGTTGTTATTAAGCAAGGTCACATCAACACATGGCCAGGCCCTTCTTCATCTCTCTACCATGTTGTGAGGCAGCCGGGGGTGGGGGTGGGGGGTCTCACCAGTGGCCACGGAGATAGGGCCAACTGACCTTGAATTTTCAGCCTCCCAGACTATGAGCTAAATAAATTTTCGAATGTCCCCAGCATTGGGTATTTTCTTATAGCAACACAAAACAGACTAATACTGACATAAGTCACCAAGTTCAGAGATGGAGGGAGCCCTTCTCAGGGGCCAGTCAGAAAAACTTCCTGAACTAACAGATTTTGCTTTCGTTGGACCGTGGAAGATTCTAGGTACTGGACATGCCTCCTAGAGTATGTTCCCAGCGGACAGACTAGCAGAGCTGGCGCCTGGGGCCAAGATGCTGAGGCATTTGGACAGAAAGGAGTGTTAGGCAACTTACAAAGAAGCCCCTGGAAATCTCTGCCTCACAAGTACAAACAAAAGTATTTCAAGGAGGGACACTTTGCACAGGAACTCTTATCTCGCCAATCTTGTCAAAACTAGTTCATTCTCTGCAACAAGGGACATCCCGATTTGGGAATCTAACTAACCCCATGGGTTTTGTTTCTGTTATAACTCCACCCTGTTTATCCGGCCCTTTCTCGCTGGGCCAGAGCACGGGGAGCCGAGGACTGTGGGCAGCAGCATCATAAAGGAGCATCGTGGCTGTGAGCCGTATTTTCAATTTTTATTAGCATTTCTTATTTGCCCACAGCCTGATTTCTTTTAGGCTTGACATCATTTGCATGATTGAGTTAATCCAAGTGTGAAATGCAGTAGGGACCCGATTCAATGGGTGGCCGGAAAGGCAGTATTATTAGGACATAAAAGAGATGGGGCAGGGCTCTGCCCCCGCAACTCCAGGTGCAAACAGACCACAAGGAGAGAACCGATCTGCAGGACCTGAGGATGAGCCAGCCGTGTGCGCTTGGAGGCATAGGAGATGCTTTGCTCAAGTGCCTTCTCCGAATGCTTCTGAGGCTGGTGCTATATTGGGGGTGGGCAAACAGACACTCTCCACGTGGTATCTAAATCTCCCAGCTTCATTCTTCCAGCACACCCTGTCAGAGGAATATTTTCAGCATGATCTTCATCTATCCACATTTTACTTTTTATTTTAAAAGAATGTTCGATTTACATGAAAGTAGAACACAGCGTTCCCATATCCCTCTCCCCCACCTCCCCCAATGCGAACATCATACATTACTAAGGCACAACTATCAGAACCGAGACATCGAAAGGATACAATACCGATAACTGAACCACTGAGAAAATAAATTTTCTGAGATGTGCTAAATTTAATTACAAGGGCCAGAGGACGGAGGGGTGGGGATGAATCACTTAACAGCTTATGGGCTGAAGCAACAGAAAAACCATTTCATATACCTGAATGTATGTTGAAACCTTAAGTCCCATCCAGAACCTCTGGGCACTGCCACATCCTGGTAATAACCCCAGAAGGAGCAAACACTTCTGTGTTCTGCCCTTTCAACCCCAAAGCTGCCCCCTCACAATGATCCCATCCCTCTTATCTATAGACGGTGGAGGTGCAGTCTCAACAATTTACACAATTTATGCTTTTCTCTCTCCAATTTTTCTTAATAAAAAAAAAAACCTCGTACTTTAAATTCAGTGGACATATTTCCAGTTTCTATCTAGTCTTGCTGCTGCTCAGTGTGGGAACTGGTCCCAGGACCCGGTTCCTCCCCCCCCCCCCCCACATCTATAACAACTCAATATGACCTTTTCTTTCGGAGATCCCTTGGTTTCAAGAGTTTTGTCTTCATTCAGATCTTCCCAGCTTTCCTACTAATGCCACTTTATTCATTTTTTTTCTTTATGAAACCCAGGGGCATTTTACTTCCATCTTTGAGCTACACCCTCAGCCCTACTTTTATTCTTTATTTTTTATTTTTGGTGGTAGTGGGGATGGAACCCAGGGGCCTTCTACCTCCAGGCTATATTCTCAGACCTATTTTATATTTTATTTGGAAACAGGGTTTCTTAAGCCAGCTGAGGCTGGCTTCAAATCTCCACAATCCTCCTGTCTCAGCCTCCCAAGCACGAGGATTAAAAGCGTGTGCCACCACACCCTGCTATTTATTCTTTATTTTGAAATAGGGTTTCACTAAGTTGCAGAAGGCCTCACTAAGTAGCCGAGGCTGGCTACAAACCCAGATCCTCCTGTCTCAGGATCCCAAATACTGAGATTACAAATGTGTGCCACCATGCCCAGCTTACTTTATTCATTTTTAAAGAGATATTTTGCCCTTACTCATTTTGATAATTACCTTTAAGCAACAGAAAATTATTTTTCTCTTTGTTTTTTCTTTCTCCCCCTCCCCTCCTCCTCCTCCTCCTCCTCCTCCTCCTCCTCCTCCTCCTCCTCCTTTTGAAACAAGGTCTCACTATGTTGCCCAGGCTAGCCTTGAACCAATGGGCTCAAGGAATTCTTTTATCTCAGCCTTCCATGGCCAGAGAAAATGACATCTCTCTCTCTCTCTCTCTCTCTCTCTCTCTCTCTCTCTCTCTCTCTCTCTCTCTCTCCCTCTGTCTCTCTCTCTTTCTTTCTCTCTCTCCCCCTCCCTCCCTCCCTTTTCTCTTCTCTATTTCTCCTCCTTTCTTTCCTCTTTCTTTCTTTCTTTCTTTCTTTCTTCCTTTTTCCTTCCTTCCTTCCTCCCTCCCTCCCTTCCTTCCTTCCTTCCTCAAGCATGTTAGGCAAGAAAATGTCCTTCTTGACTCTGTTTTGCAATCCGATGGCCTTGCCTGACCTTTGGGCCAATCAGGATGCAGCACATCATTTCCCAGGAAGCCAGCCGAGCCTCAGAGCCCCTCCCACTCACACCCTCATCTTTGCCAGAATCTCTGGGGACAGACTTTCTGTCCAGCCATTCTTGGAGCACGGAGATGGATAGTCCAGAATGCTAGCTCCGAGGAGCAGCTGCAAATGTGCTGGCACTTGGCGAGCGTGGCTGTGGAGAGCAGCTGTCCTCGGAGACCTTCACACCCAAAAGGAAGACCTCCAAGGGGAGCACGAGGACATGCAAGAGCAGTGCTCCGTATGATCCTCCCAAGCAAGGGTTTTAGCTTTCTTTTTACTACTGCAAACTCCTTTCATAATAACATACAGTCCCTTATATCCCCTTAAAAGTTTTCCTAATTATTTTACTGTTTTGTTAAAAAAATTTAGTTAAAAATGTGTCAATGTTATATTTTAATTTAAAATATTTAAATTTAGAATTTCATATTTAACAATCCTCCAGTGTTATTTCATATTTAACGATCCTCCAGGATAAAATAGATCTCAATTGTATAAGATATAAATAACATAGAATATTTCATTTAATCTAAAGTCATCTTTCAGGAAAATGAATGCTTTGTTGACTCATTAGTTTTAAAGTGGTACATTATCTCATCCTGGGAAACTCAACATATACTAAAATACATTACAATAAGCACACATTACTACCTCAAATGTACTCAAAAGACATTTCATGGCCTGGTATTTAGAAATCATGCATATTGCCCTTAAAAAGTCAACTGGTTTATTTTTATAATTCCCCCCCCCCTTGCTGACAAGATAAGCAAGAAAGTTTCATGCCGATGTTTGCAAAGTTTTGCGAATAACACATTGAGATGCAGATAGCTTTCCATTTTAAGTTCCCAAGAGATAACAAGTCAGATTGGATGTGTTTTATCTTTTTAACATTGAATTTTGACGTGGTCCTCTGCAACGAGCCTGCCTGCGGATCCATGCAGATTGCTCTAAGAGGGATTTGCAGACCCATTATCATTGTGTGCTCTTCTGATTAAACATTTGGCAGGATCAGTGTCTCCTATGCATCTCTTTCTGGCCAAATGTAAGTTCAAACTGTACAATACTGAACTATAAATAGAAGTAAGTTAAGCAGACAGAGTGGTGAAAACCACCCAGCCAGTGAGAAGTGTCCGTGTGGGCAAAAAAACCACCTGAGTCATTAGCAAATCTGTCTTGGCCCATTTTCTGTGGTTACGGCTAAGTAACATAGATTGGGTAATTGATAAAGAGAAGATGGCTATTTGGCTTGTGGCTCCCAAGGCTGGAAAGTCCAAGAGCCTGGTGCCAGCATCGGGCGAGGGCTATTGGTCTGCCTCATGACGTAGCCGACAGCATGACCTGGGAGACACAAGGCATCCTCTCTCTGACTTCTCTTCTCATAAAGCCACAATCCCATTGGATTACAGCATTACCCTCTGGTCTCATGGAACTGTAGTTAACTCTCAAAGGTCTCGCTTGCTAATACCATAGTCAGATTAAGTTTCCATCCTCTTACCGCCTTGCAATGGGGATTACATTTTGCCATGAGTTTTAGGAAGAACGATCAAACCACACTCACCCCCATGCAATCCCAAGTCAGCCCCAGGCGTACTCACTAGGTTAACTAGCGGATTGCCCACAAACTCCTCAAAGGGAAAGATGTTCCAACAGTTACTACATCTTTAAATCCATGGAACCAATGTGACAGTTCAAACTCTAAGTTGGAGAAAGGCCCGTGAGGGACCTTTGGACATTTGGGGACAGGGAAGGGAGGAGAAAATAGAAGGGGAAGAACACAGCTTGGGAGTTAAATGCTGGCTAGCCAGAGGGCTTCTGCCAAGTCCATCTCTTTTAATCTCTTTTCCTCCGTGGCTCCTGATTCTGAGCATCCTTATCCTCCACATTCACAAGAATTTCCCACCAAAACTTTCCGAGGGATGACTCCGTGTAAGGAAGACAGGTTGGCCACGTGGGGCAGAAAAGAGAACAGAGAGAAACCCATGTATTCAAGAAAAAAAAAACATTACTATAGTCTATATTTTAGGAAGGAAAAGATTGAACTCAGTCTGGTAGGAAAGGCTTGGATATGTGTGTGGCCACGGGCGTGGGACACTGAATTATTTATTATGGTAG
Organism: Muscardinus avellanarius; assembly: GCF_963383645.1. Classification (NCBI taxonomy): domain Eukaryota; kingdom Metazoa; phylum Chordata; class Mammalia; order Rodentia; family Gliridae; genus Muscardinus; species Muscardinus avellanarius. The sequence goes on along the minus strand of NC_137801.1, from coordinate 81,781,779 downwards.
ATATAAGGCTACAGTGATATGTGAGGTAATCCATTTGGCATTTGAATTTTGTTTTTATCCACAGAAAAGCCTGGATTCTTATATCAATCCTGCTTTCCCCTTTCCAAAGATAAAAGCAAAGAGTTGAATTTCCAGGTCTTTCTGTGATCAGATTGTTAAAACTACCCAGCACATCAGCATGTTATATAGCTCGTAGCAAGAGGTATAATTTTTTCTATTATAAGGGTTAACCTTCAACTTCTAGGGAGATGATATGAATGAGAAAACATCTATTTCGGGAAAAAATGCAAAAGAAACTTTTTGTATTAGGCCCTGGCCAATTCTCACTAGAAATGTGACTTGGCAAACTGAGGCCTAATAGTCCATTTCCATCTGGTGTTGGAGCGGAGGCTGGCTGTAGATTAGAAGAAAAGTCACGAGGCTGTTTCGGGAGACAGCCCTGGTGTCCCCTCCTCACTCAACCATCCCTTTGGTTTTGGGGCAATATATTTTTTGGAGGTACTGGGGATGGAACCCAGGGGCATTCTACCTCTGAGTGACACCCCCAGCCCTATTTTTATTCTTTATTTTGAAACCGGGTCTCACTGAGTTTCAAAGGGCCTCACTAAGTAGCTGAAGCTGAATCCATTCTGGGATAATCATCTCATAAACTCAGATTGATACATGCCAGTGTTTCTTTTCTTTTTAAAACAATTTTAGTTTTTATTATGGAAACATACAATATGTACAAAAGTAGAAAGAGTAAAGCGAAGCGTCCACATGTGTCCACTCCCTAGCTTCGATAACTGATTATCTACAAAAGCCAAACATCTGTGCTCACTCACTTGTCCTCACCCACCTGCATGGGCTTTTCCAGATTGAGGCAAAACAAAACAAAATCCCATATAAAATAAAATTCACCCTACCCACTATTTTTAAGTGAAAAGTACACTATTGTCAACTGTCTGCATTTTTTTTTTTTTTTTTTTTTGGTGGTACTGGGGATAGAACCCTTCTACCTCCAGGCTACACTCCCAGACCTATTTTATATTTTTATTTGGAAACAGGGTCTCTTACGCCAGCGAGATTGGCTTTCAAACTTGCGCGATCCTCCTGTCTCTGCCTCCCAAGCGCCACCACGCCCGGCAACTGCCGGCATTTTGTTGTTGTTGTAGTACAGCAGATCCCAGAACCCCCATTAAGCCTCTACGCCCACTGAACAGCTCCCCACCTACTCTTCTCTTTGGTCCCTGGCACCATAGCCCTGTTCTCTGTTTCTATGAGTTTGATTACTCTGGACGTTTCTACATCAGTGGGACCACGAAGTATCTGTCTTTTCGAATCTAGCATTTTTCACTCGGTAAAATGTCCTCAGGGTTCATCTGTGTTAAACTCACAACAGGATTTCCTGTCACAGAGGCCGAGAGCACTATTGCATTGTACACATACACAGAGTTTTTCTTGCCCATTCAGCCATCATGATGAGATTCATGCTATGTTACGTACTTGATGTACATCAAGAGGCGATAACATCTGTGTGCCGCCCTTTGTTGTGATGCTAAGTTTGATAGCGGGTTTATGCCTTGACAGACAGGCATACTGGTTATGATTTCCCCTATCGGCTATCACCTGATGGTCTAGCAGTCATTAGTGAGCAGTGGCTATGTTCTCTTATTTGGGATTTCAAAATGATTCTATTATGTTTCTACCATTCATTTCAGATGAGCATTTCCTCAGAGCAAGGTATTGTTCTGCGAGCCTCCTTGACTCATATGTAAGATAGGAATAAGAACATCTGCCTCACCTGCCTCACAGAGATGTTGGATAGAATCGTACGTCACTGGGCAGGCGGAAGCTACTATATATGGTAGACATCGTTGTTGACCCCCAAATCCATTCCACTAGGAGGAAGAAAAAAGAAATCATGTTAGTAACTGACCTGGGAATGGGCTTATTGATCATACCCTCATGTATCAGTCAGCAGGGAAAAGAGCTTTTATTCTCTGATAGAGCCATAGGCAAAAACAAATGACTCTTTTTTTCCCTGCTGAATAATATATCTGAAAATCTCACCTGGAATAGGTGTTATTACTTGCTACCAGCTTTGATACTGTATTTACAAGAAATGACAAGGACTTTTATACTTGATGCTACTAATCTGATGGACCAACTAACTCTAGAGCCCATGATTATTAATCATCTCCTGTTAGGAGAGATACAATATTTATTATTAATGGCTAGTGTTTTTTGTGGTGCTGGAGATGGAACCCAGGGGCATTCTACCTCTGAGCTACACCCCCAGCCCTATTTTATATTTTTTATTTTGAAACAGGATCTCACGAAGTTGCAGAGGGCCTCATTGAGTGGCTGAGGCTGGCCACCAACCCAGATCCTTCTTTCTCAGCCTCCCAAGTACTAGGATTACAAACACCCGCCACCACACCTGGCTATCAATAGCTAGTTTGAGTGTGGATTTCTGTTGCCATTAAAAAAATAAAATAAAAAACTCTGCTAACTCCTAACTAGCAGAGAAGGTCAGAAGAAAATGGTGGTGATGGTGATGAATACAGCAATACAAACTTATCAGGACAGAAATTGACTTCAGAGGTGTTGAATAGAATGAGAACACATGAACACTCATTGTTAGTCGTCACGAACACTTCTTGTGTATGATCTCTGTTCAGAGCATTGTGCAAAATTCTGATTAAAAATTTCAAAGAGATTTCCAGGAATGGGCTATGTAAGGTTTCTAATTAAAACCTATCAGCTCTGATGTCTGCCCTGAAAAGAGTTCCTAGATCATAATGTCACGGTTTGGGTTTTTTTTTTTTTTTCATTGTTTTGTTTTGCTTTGGTGCTGGAGATTGAGCCCAAAGGCATTCTACCTTTGAGCTACCCACCCCCCAGACTTATTTTTCATTCTTCTTTTTAAAGTGTCTCCTCGCTGAAGATACATATGTTTCCTCTAATATGCCCAAACTAGGAAACACAAAGGATACCAGTGGGACTCCAGATATTGGAGGGGAAATACTAGCTAAGTTTGAATGGAAAGATAGGAGAGGAGGAAGGCCGATCTTGATTAATGAGGGTCTACACCTGAACATGTGTAAAATTATGAATAAGACATGGTTAACCTGGACAACCATTGGTGGGAGGGGGGAAGGGAAAACAGGGGCGGGGGGGGAGAGGACACCAAATATAGTTTAAATGTATACTATTTATGTTCAATAAAAAATTTGTTAAAAAAAAAAGTGTCTCCTCGCTAAGTTGCAGAGGGCCTCACTAAGTAGCTGAGGCTGTCCACAAACCCTGATCCTCCTTTCTCAGCCTCCCAAACACTGAGATTACAAGCGTGCCCCACCATGCCCGGCTCTGGTTTCTCTTTTTGAGGGACCACCTTTAAGCCATTTTGTAGGTCAGTAGCATTTGTGAGTGTGGAATTCAGCTGTATCTCGGGAAATGTGCTAGATGACTTCTCCAGTGTGTAACTTCCCACACATGGCTGCGAGACACTCCCAAAGGCACTTTCAAATGCACAGTGTCTTTCTCATTTGAGGGATGTGTTATTTTTGGAACACAAAATAAAAGTGATGCATCCTAAGAGATGTTTTTAGCACCTCGATGCAAAGACATATTTAAATCCCAGAAATATCCTGGATGCACACAGCCTTCTATCTAACTTTGATAAAGCATTTCCTCCTCCTGGATAGGAATATAAAATTGTATATTTTGAGAAATGTAAGAGGACTAATCCAAAAGTCATTAGGAGAATTTTTAAACCTCGGGTTTCACTGTTAACAGCCAGGCTGGAACTGGGTTTGGGGGTATCTGGAAACCATCATATATTAGTCAGCAAGATATTTCTTTAATTAAATACCTGAGGCAATTAACTTATAAGGAGAACAGGATTACTTTGGCTCGTGGTTCTAGAGGGCGACCTCACTGCATTGTACCTCTGGCAACGGTGATTGCCAGGCTGAGAAACAGACGGGACATCAAAATGGACACCGGATTCTTAGAACAAATAAAAGCAAAGACTAAATGTAAAACACCAGCCTAGCCTCAAAACTATAATTCGCTTTCCTCAGTCTCCCAAGTAGCTAAGGTTACAGGCATGTACTACCCAAACCGGCTTTGTGTGAATATTTTAAGTCAAGTTCCAGGGAGAGAAAAATCTCTGAAGTCGAGGTCCCTGGAAACTAACAAAAGAAGAGTTAGTGTTACGGTCAGAACAGGCAAGCGCTAAGGACAGTTACTTGCCAGAGAGACTCCTTTGGAAGTATGGCGCCCCAACCCTACACCTGCTTCTCTGACAGCCTTAAAAGTCCAGGATGCTGAGAAAAGCAGATAAGTTGTTTAATCTCCAAATTCATTATATGAAGGACGTTCATGGAAGTGGCCTATGGAGACCTTGGCAAACCTGACCATGTATCTGGCGAGGGCTGGGCTGGAAGTCTTCCATTTGGCCCTCCAGGCCCCTCCTCACCCGGCTTCCTACCTGCAGGGGAGCAGAAAGGCGGGCTCGGAGTGAAGAACCTCATTGGTCTCTGCTTCGGTGGGTTCAGCTGTTCAAGGACACCAACAGGAAGAAAGAGAGTTGAGGAAAGGTATTTATTCCCTCAGCCTGTCCCTGCCGCCGTTGGCTAGAAAAGACTACAACTTCCATCAAATAGCTCCTTCAGTCGACTAGCCCACTCTCCACCCCTTCTCTCTTTCCTTACACTCTCTCTCTCTCTCCTTCCCTCCTGCCCTCCTGCCCTCTACCTGGCCATCACTCTCTTGTCTGCATTTAAGTATTTAAGTTGAGGTGTGGTCAAGCTGCTACGGTTAGCCACAGGTACTCGCACCATCCCCCCTTGCCTTTTTTTTTGTGTGTGTGGTACTGAGGATGGAACCCAGGGGCATTCTACCTCTGAGCTTCACCCCCCAGTCCTATTTTATTTTCTTTATTTTGAAACAGAGTTGTGAAGGGCTTCACTAAGTAGTAGCTGAGGCTATCCTCGAACCGTGATCCTCCTGTCTCAGCCTCCGAATGCTAAGATTACACCCTTGCGCCCTTAATGCTTTTCCTAAACTTTGCCTTTTTAAAGAATCCCCGTATTAAGCTCAGCTTAGTTACCCAGCTCCTTGCGTACCATTAGACAGGATTGTGAACAGTCTAAGGACACAACCGGCCACTGGCACTAAGGTTGATTTTGTGCCTCTTGTCCTTGCCAGATGGATTTTTAAGAGTTGGTAAAGCAATCTCCCAGCTTGTGATGAGAAAGGAAGGACAAGATGACCCCCTCGTGGGAGCCCATGGGTGGCAGTAATTGAAGGCTGAGCAAAAAACGGGGGCCCCCTGTCTCCACACTATGCCACAGTGATAACAAGAAAACTCAACCCAGAGACAGGGCAGCAGGCTCCAGAGACTGACACCTCATCAGGAGGTGTTCAGACACACTCTGCTGTGCGGGCAGGTCCCTTCCTGCCCCCACTGTCGGCTTCAGTGGATCAGGTACAGCCAGAAAGCAGGAGCCCAGGCCCTGCGCGGCGCGCAGAGAGCAGAGCAGCCTGAGTGAACCGCGATAAGATTTCCCGCCCCTCTTCACAAAGCTCCTCTCCCCGTCACTGGAGGGGTGGCTTCCCTGCTGCCAGCACAGGCATCCAGGAAGCCGATTCGGTGAGAAGGAAGCAGAGGCCAACAAAGGATTCGTCCTTCTAACCCTTTCTTCATTTTCTTCTCTAAAATCTGGATTTCTGCTTGGAGATCGGCATACCCCAGCTCTCTGACATTCAACAATATTCTGTTGTTTCTTCAGTGACATGACAAGAAGTCGCAGCACTCTGGGATGAGATAAATGGTTTCGTGGTAAGTCCTCAGCAACAGGTAGCTTTTGAGTTTTCTTTCTTTCTTTCCTTTTCTTTTCTTTCTTTCTTTCTTTCTTTCTTTCTTTTTTTTTTTTTTTTTTTGGTACTAGGGAAAAAAACTCGGAACTAAACCCCAGCCCTATCTTTTATTCTTTATTTTGAAACAGGGTCTCACTGGGTTGCAAAGGGCCTCACTAAAAGCTGAGGCTGTCCTCGAACTGTGATCCTCCTGTCTCGGCTTCCAGAATGCTGGGATTACAAGCATGGGCCACCACAACCGGGCCTGCAGACATTTTTAAATTATGCCCTCAGTATGGAAGACGGAGACAGGAGGATCATGTAGGTTTGAAGCCAGCCATGCTGACTTAAGAGACCCTGTTGCCAAATAATAAAAAATAAGTATAAAATAGGTCTGGGAGTGTAGCCCGGAGATAGAAGGGTTTCCAGGAACCTCAGTACCACCACCAAAAAAAAAAAAAAAAAAAAAAAAAAAAAATTATGCCCTCAGTAAAGGACCACACAGTTCTGAAGACATTTGATTCTCTTTTGACTACTTTCCCAACATACCAGTGGGCCCTGTTAATAACATTACCCCAACATGCTGCAAATCAACTCATTTTCCCCGATTCCCACTGGTGCCTAAGCCCTCCCACCACGTCTTGTCTGTGCCGCCCTGATAGTCTGACAATATCCTCCCTAGTTCCTCTCTATGCTACACAGGACATCCACGTTGATGTTTTAAGAATATAACCAAGCCGAGCGTGGTGGCCCACACTTGTAATCCCAGCATTTGGGAGGCTGAGACAGGAGGATCGTGGCTCAAGGATAGCCTCAGCTACTTTGGGAGGCCCTTTGCAACTCAGTGAGACCCTGTTTCAAAATAAAGAATAAAAAATAGGGCTGGGGTATAGCTCGGAGGTAGAATGCCCTGGGTTTCATCCCCAGTACCACAGGAAAAAAAAAATAACCATTTTATTCTCTAGATTAAAACCCCTTAACCACTTTCCATGCTACTTAAAATGCACCCTCCCCACTACAACCTGGTGTGCAGAGGCTGTGGTATCCGGCCCTGCTCAGCCCTGTCCGTTGCCAGAACCTACAGGGCTCTCTCCAGCCCCTGCTGCTTCTCCTCTTCCGGAGCTTTTGGTGTCTGCCTCCTCCGCACTCCTCAGGCTTTAACCATAGGGCATCCTCCTGAGAACGGTTTGGCCTCCTTGCCAAAAATATAGTCAGTGTTCCATATCCACAGCTATATAGTCAGCCTTCCATATTCAACTGTGAGTGGAAACTTCAAAAAAAATTTATGTCCATGTAAAACATGTACTGACATTTTTCCTCTTGTAGTTCTTCCCTAAACAACATAATATAACAACTACTTACGTCACATTTGGTAGCATAAGTAGTCTAGAGATGATTTAAAGTATCCGTAAGGATGTGCATTGGTTCTTTCTTTCTTTCTTTTTCTTTCTTTCTTTCTTTTTCTTGTAGCACTGGGCATGGAACCCAGGGGCATTCTACCTTCGAGCTATACCCCCGCCATATATATATATATATATATATATATATATATATATATATATATATATAGTTTTTTGGGGTGGTACTGGGGGTAGAACCCAGAGGCTTTCTACCTCCGGACTATACTCCAAGACCTATTTTATGGTTTATTTGGAAATAGGGTCTCACTAAGTTGCTGAGAGGCTCACTAAGTAGCTGAGGCTGGCTTCGAACCTGTGCGATCCTCCTGTCTCAGCCTCCCAAGCATGGGGATTACATGCACCACCATGCCTGGCTCCCCAGCCCTATTTCTTATTCTTTATTTGGAAACAGGGTCTCACTGAGTTGCTGAGAGGCTCACTAAGTAGCTGAGGCTGGCTTCGAACCTGTGCGATCCTCCTGTCTCAGCCTCCCAAGCATGGGGATTACATGCACCACCATGCCTGGCTCCCCAGCCCTATTTCTTATTCTTTATTTGGAAACAGGGTCTCACTGAGTTGCAAAGGGCCTCACAAAGTAGCTGAGGCTGGCCACGAACCTCGATCCTCCTCCAGAATGCTGGGATTACAAATGGGTGCCGCCACGCCCTATGCAAATATGGCACTTAAAAAGGAACTTGAGTAGCTGTAGGTTTGGGATCTGCAGAGGGTCACGGAAGCAGTTCCTGTGAGTACTGAGGAGGGATAAGCTTCCCACTCCGCTTACTCTCGGTGAAATACCTGTGTTGATGTTCTTTGTATAACATCACAAGTATTGCATAAATTTTTATTTCAAAATATATGTGTCTCCCTCACAGGAGCTCAAGTGCCCCAAGGGTGGTGATACCGAGCAGCTTGTGTTTGGTTGTCTGCCCAGGGCCCAGCTCAGTGCTTGGCACAGAATGGACTGTCCATAGTACTTGTTGGAGAGATCATGACTGAAAACTGGATTTCCCTCTCTTGGCTCACCCTAGATCCTCATCACTGGTTCTTTCTTCTATCTAGGAGCGTCCTGCCCCTGGGATTCAATCCTGTGCCCAATCTCATCAGGAAATGCTTCTCCTCCAGATTCAAATGTGGGACTGATATCCAGATATCCAAAGTTCCAAACTTCTCAATTCCCCTTTTCTGTAAATTAAAGAAAAACCCAGTAAAAATAGAAATGTCTCCTGGGTTTATTATTACTTTCAAATCAAAATCGAAGTTTCCTCCCTTCTCCTATCCCTCATCTCCCTTCTCTCAAATGGACAAGGGCCCCTGGTGGCTGAGGGCCAGCACTGACCTACTGCCTTGGTTCTGACATGTTAGGACTAAATGCTTTGGATAAGAGATAAAGAAGACCAGGAATTTTGGCACATGCTTGTAATCCCAGCATTTGGGAGGCTGAGACAGGAGGATCGTGGTTCTCCAACAGCCTCAGCTACTTAGTGAGGCCCTTGCAACTCAGTGAGAACCTGTTTCAGAATAAAAAATAGGGCTGGAGGTGTAGCTAGAAGGAAGAATGACTCTGGGTTCCATCTCCAGGAGAGAGAGAGAGAGAGAGAGAGAGAGAGAGAGAGAGAGAGAGAGAGGGAGAGGGAGAGGGAGAGGGAGAGGGAGAGGGAGAGGGAGAGGGAGAGGGAGAGGGAGAGGGAGAGGGAGAGGAGAAGCAACTTGCCTACTGGGTAAGGTCAGGCTCTGCTCTGACCTGTTCCTGCTCCCACTCTGGTCCAGCTTGGTATTAAAAGGAAGGCAAAAATAAGGACAAAACAGGTGCAGGCTAGACACGACAGTAAGTATTAACATAATTATGGTCCTGGTCACTTAGTGACAGACATGCATTCTGAGAAATACGGTATTGGGTGATTTTTTGTCATTGTGCAGAATCACAGTGTGCGCTTACACAAACCTCGATGGTGCAGCCTGTTGATCCATGATCCAAGATGAGTAAAGCGTGGGGTAAAATCAAGCAAGAGAGCAATTATACAAGTGAGAGATGCGATCAACATGAGACGCCTGAGGCGTGGCCAATGTAATGGGGCATCCTGCTTTGCAGTCAGCTTGTTTTGACCAGAAGTAGAAGGAGGTACATTCTCCGATGAGGATAAAAGTTATAGTATAGTAAATACATAAACCAGTCACATAGTCATTTGTTATCATCAAGTATTATCTAATATACATAATTGTATGTGCTTTGCTTGTACACAACTGGCAACACAGTAGATTTCTCTGCAATGCCAGCACCACACACATGAGTAATGCCTTTAGCTGCGCATGACTAGGCTGCGACAGCTACTATGCTACTAAGTGATGGAAACTCTTCATATCCACTCTAGTCTTATGGGACCACCATCACACATGCAGGACACTTGATTGTTGATCAAAATGTCACCAAGTAACACGTGCCTATATTTGCTCCCCAATAAGACTTTGAGCAGTCTTTTGCTGGTTTTGTTTTAACTTTCAAATTTAAATTTTTTTTAAATTTTCAAAGTGATCTCAATGGAATTGAAAACAGGGAGATATTTTCTTGAGAAATATGTCATTACATATGGTTTTTAATCTAACCGTTAGTTGATACTCTCTTTTCTCAGTTTATATTCATCATAACCCGTTGACTTTATATGTACATAATGTAATTTATGGGGCTTTCCCCTTTACTGGGTACATGTTATATTTTGGATAATAATCATACCAAGCAGAATGGAACCAAGGATGAATTAGTCACTTTGCCTGTTGTGAGGGACGTTCAGAAGGATGGCAAACAGGGGAACAGTTCAGTAAAACATTATAATGCCCACAATGGCAGGAATGTGTGCAGTGAAAGGCAGGGGGGGGTGGATTTTGCACATGAGAAAACTTCTCATAGCGACGGCATCGTGATGCACCGTAAACATGTCGCCTAAATTATTTGAAGCATTTCTTATTAAGACAAGTCTGTGTCCCCTACTCCTGGACCTGGGCTTTGTGGCCACATGGCTGATGGAATGGCTGTGTACTTTACATGCCAGGCCTTAAGGAGCTGGCAGCTTCCACTTCCTGACTCTCGGGCTGCTTGATCTTAGAAGCCACCGCCATGCTTGGGGGAAGCCCAAGGTAGCTCACCTGGCGAGAACCCATGGTAGAGCTGAGCTTCATGAGCAGGGAGGACTCTGGCCTGTTTTTACCTGCTCCACCCCTGCACTGTTCCAGCTTCGACCACTGTCTGCCTGGGCTCTAGCAAGGAGTTCTTCCATATGTCTCTCTCTGTCTCTGTCTCTGTGTCTCTCCTCTTTCTCTCTCTCTCTCTCTCTCTCTCTCTCTCTCTCTCTCTCTCTCTCCATGTAGTCTCAGTGCGTTTCCTCATGGTACCATCTTTACTTTACTCCCAGCATGGCCATATCAGGGTAATAGGCCTCTTACATGACAACTGGATTCCCCCAGAGTGGGTTCCAAGAGAACAAGACAGAAGCCATGAAGCTCATTATTCCCCAGGCTTAAAAGGCTGCCATCCCAGAGTCAGTGGAGAGGGGAATGCACAGGTCACAACTTCCAGGAGGCAGGGCCCAATCAGAGGGACATCTTTGAAGGCCAGATGGTAGCTTAGCTATTATCCTTTGCATAACTGGGAATCACTGAGGCTTTTAAGCAGAAGAGGGATTTGATTGGAGTTTTTATAAAAACAATTATTCTGGAACCAAGTGGAATATATCAGGGAAAAAATGATCCATTTCCCTTCTGGGTGACATAAAGGGCATTTGGGAAGGGTTGCTGACCTCTTAAATGCCAAGAAGAGGTTCAAGACCAAGAACCCTTTGACTCCAAAGTAGAAAGTCTCCATCCATAACAAATAAAATAGCTAGTGTTATATCAATAAAGAAAACAACTCGGTGTGATTTTAAATCTCAGGCACATTCCAGAGAACTACTTCAGAGAAAAGAAATGGGTTGACTGTGGGAAACAAGTTAAGACCTAAAACCGTGGTCACATGAATTGTACATCCTGTATCTTATTTCTGTTTGTTGTGTGACAGTGCGGATATGCTAAAGGAAGTCTCAACTAGAAACAAAAGCGAAGGACAATTGCGAGTCCTATCTCACGGCAAGAGTCCCATACCTCATATTTACGCCAGCATGGTTGGTCCAGCCCAACTGGGACTCAGGACTCTAGGAGCAGACACTGGTGGGGAAGGAAAGGCGGCTCACACTGTCACACACTTATTGGATGCCGAGTGCTCCCGCACCTCCGGGAAAACGCTCTCTGATTTAATTCACAAAGTGGTCTTAGAGGGTGGGCATCAGTTTCAGGTTCTTTTGAGATGAGGGAGCTGGAATATAACTCACCCAAGTTCCCCCAGCCTGCAAGCATGGGAGCCAGGAACAGCCCCTGCACCCTGCTGTGTCTTACATGGACTTTTAATGAACTCCTCTGCAGCATTTTGTTATCAGAGGGTCTGCAAATGAAGAAGAAAAGGACTCCAGAGCTGAGGGGAGCTCCCTACCTTTGTGGGGTCACCCCGGCCATAAGCCTACTAACCATTTCTCGGAAGTATAACCTAAGGCTTTAAGCCATAGGCACCCCGACCCGGAGCTTAAAATTCTTTTTATTTTATCAGCTCCTTTTGGGAAAAGAAACCCTTCTATTCTTCTAGTTAAGAATTCTTAGTGGAGTTCAGCTGGAAAAATTAGTGAACACTACGTTTAATGGCTTCGATGCCTCTCATTTCTATAACGCTTCTATTGCATGGACTTTTTATGGCGTGTTAAACATGATGCAAAGTTGGCCAGGGCCAGAGGCTCTCAGCGGCACCGTCACGCGAGGCTGCAGTGGGTCTGCAAATCCTCGAAACTGTGGATCTTACAGCCCAGCGGCACCGAGGCCTGTTCACCACAGTCTCAGATTTTCAAGAGAGTCAGTCTGAAATCTCAAAGCCCCATAAGTGGTCAGTGAGTCACTCACAGTGGCTTTGCGGTACTTTATGTATGATACCCCGGGATCCATTCAGGAAACTGAAAATATGCCAACTATGAAAACACACCTATGTGTATGAAAACACAACTATGAAAACACAACTATGAAAACATTAAAACATATTTTAATGAGATGATTTAACAACAAAAACAGGTGACTATATATTGAGGAGCTAAAAAAAAAGGCAAAAAGGGAACACTATGAATTACAGGGAGGTAACAACAGTAGGGAGCAGATCCTTCTAGGACTCGAGGTCATGGTTATTTAAACTTAGAAGCTTTCAGAAAAGACCCCACAGGGCTAGGACGCAGACTTCCAAGGAAGGGAACCCAGTGGCTGGTGCTGGGGTCTCTGATAGGCTGAGATGAAGCTGTTTCTGTGCATGCTAAAAAAAAAAAAACTATAAATTACTTTAAAATGCAACCATTTCAATGAATCGCTGCTGCCTGTGTGAACTGAGGCAAGAAATGGATCCATAGAGACAGGAAGCAAATAGGAAGTGAGCAGGAAGTGGTTCTTTCTCCCTTCCGCCTCCAAAGCAACGTATCCCTTTTGTACCCCCTACTGACGATGTCTATCAGGGAAAGAGCTGGCAAACCAAGTGTGGCGTGCAGGATCCCAGCCTTGGCACCACAAAAAAAAAAAATGAATAGGTTTGAGTTTAAAGACAAGAACCGAATAACTGGCATATTTAGAAAGATTTGAAAAATAAAATTGATACCAGAAGCAAAAAAAAAAGAAGAAGAAAAAGAAAATCATGGCGCTAAAATACATTCATTTGGGAAAATATTTTTAGTTTAACCACTTGCTTTTTATATTAAGCCATTGCCTGCCTTAGTACTGGGAAGGGAAAAAAGTGTTATATTATTATTGGAACCCCTACATTCAAGTAATGCAAATCTGTCTTCAAGTTCATTTAACAAAGTGACATTTAAATTACTAAGAAGAATGGAATAAACTCTATGTTATTTGCACTCTCCCAATACACTGGGATGAAATTGTCCTGGGATCAGCAACTGATTAAGCTGATTATATACCTCATACATGTAGGATGTGGTTTTCAACCGGCCACAATCAAAATACAATTTACTTCTGTTAGTATAATAATGTAGATGCTATAAAAGGCATCTCTTTGTAAGTGTTTTTCATTTACATTTCTCCTACTATTAGCAGGGTGTTTTCACAGTCTCACTCTGTCTTTCCCCTTGCCTTCGATTCCATATTCTAACCGTGCGATTTTTTTTGTACTTCTTGAACTCCATACAAGTAGTGAAGCGTGTGTGATGCACATTGAGGATGGTGGAGGCAAAGCTGCGGGCTGCAGGGAAGCTGTCACTGCTAGCCTGGAACATGCCAGGAAAAGATGAGGGTGTTCCTGAAAAGGTGTTGGGCAAATTGTCAGGTAGGCCAGCAGAGCATCACCAGCAACCCAGATGGAAATGGATCTGCCCACCAACGAGCAGGCACTGTCTCTGTGTTGTTTCCCAATGGAAATGTGCATGAAGACCAAATCCCCGGAGGCAGTGGCTCATCTGAAAGAAAGCAAAACATTGGATAACTGGATTAGTGCCTACTGTCTCTCTTCCAAGCAGCAGGCCAGTGATTGGTGTGCTGCCTATCTCCTTGGCCAGATCATGTAGGGGAGATGCTGCAAAAAGCTATGAAGATTCAGGAGAACTCTTCTGATTGGCTTCTAGTTGGTGATGCAGGAAACTATGTGGAGCCCTATGTCTTCTCTCCATCCCTCCCGAAACACATCACTCCATCACTTTGTCATCATTCTTGCCCGGGCTTCTGTGCTCATCTTGTGCCTGGTTGTATTAGTCAAGGTCCTTCAGAGAAACAGAAGCAATAGGATATATAAATACATGTAGATATGTATTGGAGAGAGATGGGGGAGAGAACATGAGGTACTGGTTTATGCAAATATGGAATTTGAGAAGCCCCGCAATCTGCCATCAGCAAGCTGCAGAACAGCTGATGATTTGGTTCCAATTCAAGCCCAAGGCCTTAGGACCAGGACAACCTATGTTGCAAGTTCTAGTCTGAATCCAAAGGGCCGAGGAGCATCAGCTACAGTGTACAAAGGCATGAGAAGAGGAAGGGCCAATGCAAGGGGGGAATAAGCAAAGCCATCCTTCTTCTGCTTTTGTACTCTATTTATTCCCTTAAGAGAGCAAACGGTGTCCACCCACAGTAGTGATGGTGGAGCCTCAGCCCTCAGTCTACGGAATCAAATGCTGATCTCTTCTGAAAATGCCCTCAGGTGCACACCAGTCTCACCAGCTATCTGGGCATTCTTTAGCCCAGTCAAGATGACACATCAAATTAACCATCACTCTCCTCTTTCCAATCCTGTTCTTGTTCCCTTCCAATCCCTATAAAGCAGCCAGAGTGAACATTCAGAAACTCAACTTGGACCATACTCCTCCCTCATAAAAAAATACTCTCAGAAGTTCTCACTTCAGTTAGACTAAAATATACATTGGCAGAACTTTTAAGGTCCTGTATGATCTCATCCTGTGGGGCCCAACAACTTCCATCGGTGGCATTCTCCTCATTCCCTCTGTGTTAGCAGTGCTGCTCTCTCCGGTTTCCATCTCTCTGATGTCATCTCTCCTCCATGTCTTGTACATACAACTCCTATTTAACCTTCATCCCTAAGCTCAGGAGTCACTTCCTTGGAAAACTCCCCTTGTCCCTCCTTACCCCTTTCCCAATATGGAGAAAGTCTATATTCATTTATTTCCAGAACCTAATTATAATGTATATCCCAATACAATTATTTAGTTCATATACTGCTCCTCATTAGAAAGTAAGCCCCAGGAAGTTAGAGATTTTTTTTTAAGTATCTGTTGTATTCCTGGTGCTTAACAGGCTTGGTATATAAATAGGTACTTAATAAAAATTTTATTGAATAAACTGGTCGCACAAAATCAGTATAACGGTTCCTTAAAATACTAGGAATGAAACCACCATATGATCCAGCTATACCACTCCTTGCTACCTTTCCAAAAGAATTAAAGTCAGGAGACTACAGTGATATATGCATATTCATGCTCAAAGCAGCACGAGTCACAGTAGCCAAATTATGGAACCAACCTAGGTGTCTGTCAACAGATGAACAGGCAACAAAAATGATCTGATATATGCACAATATAACTTTACTTAGCCATAAAGAAGAATGAAATTATGTCATCCACAGGAAAGCGGATGGAACAAGAGAATATTATGCTAAGTGAGATTATCCAGCCTCAGAAAGTCAAGGGTCAAAGTTTTCTCTCAGATGTGGAAGCTAGAGAGAAAATAGGAGACAAAAGAGACGTTGGATAACTGAAGAGAGTGACCAGTAGAATAGTAGTAGGAAATGGGGAGGGAGATGAGGAGAAGTAAAGGAAGAACTGATGAAAGAAATAGTTCAAATTATGCTATGACCACGTTTGAAGGTATCACTTCCAAACTTGATATTATATATGGAGAGGGGTGAATAGTCGGGTGGGACCTGAAAAGTAACACACCAAAACCTGTGTGCATGTTCATTCGTATGACACCGAACCTCACTGTGATGTATAATTCCAACACACTAATACAAGTACAAAAAATACATATTGTCAGTCACAGTTGTCCTCAAAAGCCATTGTCATCCCTGACATAGAGGTTTTTACTGGCCAGGTCCAACTCATTGCTGTGTTTCCAAGCCACTTTCCTTCTCCTGCAACCTTGACACCTTTTCTCTTCTCACTAGTTGTTGGCCTCTAACATCTGGATCACTAATGTATTCTCTGCCTCAGATTAGCTTTGCATCTCAGTGGACCTGCTGTAGAAAAGTTACTAAAGTCACGTAGGTCATAAGTCAAGTAGGTCGTAAGTCACATAGGTTGTAACTACTTCAGGAATCTCCTGCAGTCACTAACTGTCACGTTTCAACTTCTGTAAGCCGGCCTGCCTACTGCCTCCCTTTGTTCGATAAAACGAGAGCTCAGGTGGAACTTGAGGCCTGAGTTTTTCAGGAGCCATCCCAACTTGGTGCCTGCCACTGTAATACACTTCTTCTTTTCCACCCTAATTGGCGTTGGGTCAATCATTCCAGAGAATTTCTGCAGCAGACCCTAAATAAGCAGTAGGCCAGCATTTCCATATTCTAAAATTCATCAAGAGAGTATGATAAATGAAGGGCTCAGTGATCTGTTCTCCATCCTCCGACACCACAGAAAGAAGCTCTCCTTCAGCCTTTTGACTCCAACACTAGTTCCTTCAATTAAATAGAAAAATTATTTGTTCATTTTTTTTTTGCGGGTCTAGAAATGGAATCCAGAGGCATTTGACCTCCAAACTACATCCCCTGACATATTTTTTTTATTCTTTATTTTTAAACAGGGTTTCACTAAGTCAAAGAGGGCCTCACTAAGTAGCTGAGGCTGTCCGCGAACTGTGATCCTCTGGTCTCAGCCTCCCAAATTCTGGGATTACAAGCATGCACCACCAAGCCCAGCTTTGTTTGTTCATTTTTTTTGCATTTAAAGTTATTTTCTTTTTCCAGTCTCAACCTCTTAAGAGTCATGGAAATTTTCACTTCCCATGACATCAGTGGTCTATAGGTGTTGTGGTTATAGGATATGGGTTTTACTTCAGAATCAAGGAAAACTGAAGTCTTTTGAAAGTGGAATCTGGGTTCAGTCACTCAAAGTGCTGGACACAATTCTGCTGAGCCAAACACGTGGCCACTACCCTATGGAGAATGCATCCTAAAAGGGTGACCATATAAGGAGGGGGCTTCCCTTTCTTATGTAATTTGTCAACATGGAAATTCTTGGTTTCAACAAGAAATTTATCTCTTTTGTTGAAATTCACTAAAGTAGGTCAAAATATTTTTAAATTCAGGACTGTAAGATTCATATCATGAAACAAAATTTTGTTTATTTTCAAATATTCTAGTTAGCAGAGACTATTCTACACTAGATAAGGAAAATTACATCTTTTCTCTGTGTCCTTATATGGGGAAGGAACAAGAAAGCTCTCTGGAACCACTAGAAAGGCAGTACTTCCATTTATGTGAACTCTGTCCCCTTGAATCAATCACTTTTCCAAAAGCCCACCTTCTAATAAGAGAATTACATTTCCAACATATGAATTTTTGGGAGACACAAACATTCAGACCATAACACTCAAAAAAAAAAAAAAAAACAAATACCAAACACACCCAAGGGAGCCTATATTATTATACCAACAATAATATTTCATCTACATCTGTAAGTACGCATAAAGTGCATGGAAAGGTTTTGTAAATTCATGGCTGAGCAGAATTACTGCTACTAAACCAATAAAAATCCCTTTAGTGAGAATCAAATGTTCTTTCTTCTGCTGACCAAATTATAAACCGTCTGAAATGAAACACAATCGTGCGGCAGCAATACGCTCAAGTCTGCCACAGAACAACTGGAGGTGTGATCGGCTCTGGTGGGTGCTGGATTCTAAATGCAGTAATTGCAGGGGCAGAATTTGTCAGACCTAAACACAGTGAGAGAACACGCATGATTAAGCCACTCTCGGAAGGAAGGAAATCTTTGACACAGCAACATCGAAAAAGCCTCAGAATTTTTGCTCTGGACAATTAGAAAGAACTTGACTTCATTTGTAAGTTTATATGCTTAACACAGAGAAATATAATCTAAATCGGACAGCAGGCCTGGAACTTCCATAAGCACCTTTCTTTTAGAGCTTTTTGCTTTTCTATGAGATGGAGGCATTGGGCATTTTTACTACTTTGAGATCTAGGTAAGAAGCGGGAACAGAGAGACAACTATCCCAGGTCATCTGGGTAGCATCGTTAGAGGCAGGGCCCATGGCTTCTCACTGACACTGTGGGTGGCATGGCATCTGCGTTTTCCAATTCCATGCCATTTCAGATCCAAGCCCAGGAGAGGCCTCAATGGTGTAAGAAAGTTGGCTAATTTCATGTCCTATGATTTAAAAGAATTTTTAAAAGATTTTATTAGGGGGCTTCTTGATTTAAAGTGGTACTTCAGGAAGTAATCAACTGTTTTACTGTCGTATTGAGATAATAGCTGCTTCTCAGCCTGTATGAACTAAAATAATACTTATATCAGGACCTACGCATGGGAGAATGAAGCATTTGAGAGGAAACTGACTGGAAAGGGGTCATTACAGCTAAAAGCCCACAAGAATCCTTATGAGGACCAGCGCCTACTGATCGTGGAGATAAGTGGCAAACTGTACCGACATCCGGGTATCTCTGATTACTTGGTAAGTGGAAAAGAAGAGAGAAAAGTGGGTAAGTAAAAGGAAGAGTAAGTAAAAGAATAAAAAAGGGAGAGCACGTAAAAGAATAAAAGAATTGGGGTGTAAAAAATTAAACAATCCACTTGTGTCAAATATAAAACATGTCTGCATTGTTTGGAAACTTCCAGTGAATTTGGACAGTTTACTCAATTAAAAGAAAGCCATTTATAAACATATTGAAGTCAACCACTAAGCCAAGCATGGGAAGGATGGATGGGGAGGGAATAGGGTAGGAGTTGGGTAGGGGCTGACTGGGTGATGTGTGCATGTATGTCTACACAAGTTTTTTTTTTTTTTACTCCATATGATATATGAATACAATGTACCAATAAAAGATTTCTAAAAAGGAAGCCATTCAAAGCTATTTTGATCCTGATGTTTTCTTTACTGGTGATTTAATTTTTATCCATTCATAAAATATGTTGAAATATTGAGATCCAAAGTTTGGGCTCTTATGATGTATAGTCATTAAGCTGGCCTTTTGGGATGGTGCCAGTTCACTTTCATGAACAGTCACTAGCATCACTATCACTACCACCACCACAACTACCATCATCACCATCACAACTACAATCTCCATCCCCACTACCACCATTGCTATCTCCACCACCACCCCAACTATCATCATTATCACCCCAACCACCACCAGCACAACCATTGTGACCACTATCACTACTATCACATCTCTGTCACTACCACCACCATCGCCACCATCACTGCCACTACCACCACCACCATTACTGCAACACTATCACCTCTACTGCCATCACCACAGCTGCCATCACCATCACTACTCTTATAATAACACTATCACCATCATTACCATCTCCATCATCACTACCACCACCATCACAATTACCAACATCACCACCATAACTGCCATCCATCATCACCAACATCACACCATCTCCATCACCAGTACTGCCATCACTATCACCACAACCATCACCATGGCCATCACCACTACCACAACACTATCACTGCCATCACCAACACCGTCACCACCATCACCTCCACTATTGTACCCATGCCATCACCATCACCACCACCACTACTATCACCATTGTGCACCCGAGCTACATTAAAACTAAGAATTCCATACTTATGGAGAGCTCAGGAAAATTAAGACACATTTCTTACTAAATTTCAAAACTTTCTAAGTGCAAGGAATTGTAAAAAGAAAAAAATACACACACACACACACACACACACACACACCGTTTCAGCTCATTTTTCATCCTGTGAGTAATAAAAGTAGAAGGAAGACAAATTGATGCAATCAAACCGACTCAAAAATAAGATCTGTCTTGCCTTTCCTGTTCTCCAGTCAGGTTGCCCGCGCCCCCTTAATTACCCTTTGACACCTAAGTGAGCAAGGGCTTCATGCAAATAAGTAGCTTTCTTTCTGATGAAAATAATGTTTGCTCTACAGCTCAGGATGCAGCATAATATGAAGGTTATATTTACAGCAATAATCGTTTGAGAGATTCTGACTTAATTCCTTTAACATGGGGAAGGCTTGCAAGAGTGCAGTTACATACTGAGCCCTCCTTTGGATGGAGAAGAGCCATCAGTTTAACAGGCAGAGGAAAGGTATGCATTTTTTTGTGTGTGGTACTGGGGATTGAACCCAGGACCATTCTACCTCCGTGCTACACCCCCAGCCTCATTTTTTATTCTTTATTTTGGAACAGGGTCTCTCTAAGTTGCAGAGGCCTCACTAGGTAGCTGAGGCTAGCTGCAAACCTGGATCCTCCTGTCTCCGCCTCCCAAGTACTGGGATTACAAGCGTGCGCCACCACACCCGGCTTGAAAGGTATGCTTTCGTTCAGGAATCTATTCATTTATACTTTGCATGCCTATGGAGTATTCTAGGCACTGGGGGTACAGCTATGGGGAACAAAATACCTTGTCCACTTACATGACCCACACCCTACATACTACCTGGAGGGGAGATGATAAATTAAATCTATAAATATATAACAAGAAGGAGTCATGTTTGGGAGCTGAGCATGAAAACCCTGGGTAGGTTCAAGTCTGGTGTATTTCAGAGATTACATACAAACTGAGCATGTCTGAAACAGATGAAGCAAGGAGGGTCTAGTAGGAGATGGGGGCAGGGAGGCAAGGGGACCAGTCCTGTAGGAACTTGGTTCATCGCCATAAATACTTTCCTGTTACTCTGAGCAACACGGGAGCCACTGGAAGGTTCTGAGTAGAGGGATGACATGATCCCACCTCTGACATTTTAAGACAACGAGAATACAAGCCGGGATGTCACTTGAGAAGTTACAGGACAGTCAAGATGAGGTAAAAGAGTTCCTGGCACCAGGTCGGTGAGCAGTGGGGTGTCGTGAGGAATTAGAGGATTCTAGATTTTTTTCTTTAAAGGTTGACTCAACAGGATTTCCTGATGGGTTGGATTTCTCGTGTGAGACAAGGTGGTCAAGGGAGATTCTGGGTTTTGGTTTGTGCTCTGGAAAGATGGAGTTGCTGCTGCTGATCTGAGACAGAGCTGGGCTGGAGCAGAGCTGGGGAAGGGGAGGAGATGACTCATTTACTCTGGAATATTGGACATTACAGGTGTCCACTAGACACCTACGTGGAGGGGGCAGGTCGAGAGCTGGACTCACCAGTCTGTAGTTGAGAGGAGAGGGCAGGACTGCAGACCTAGATTTGGAATGTGAAGGCATAAAAATGCATGGGGTTATTGGGGGGGGGGTCTGAGCAGGTTGAAAAGCATAACGTGGTCCCAGGATATAAGGAAGGTTGATGATGAGGAGCCCATAAAGGAAGAAGAAAAGCCAGAAGCTTGCACATAGATAAGAATGAGATGGAAGCCATGTGAACGATGAACCAATCAGCTGTGACTAGTGCTGAGATGGATGGGTCCTAGAGGACAATCACTGAAAACCACCCTCTAGTGGAGTGGGTATAAGGCAGGACAAGAGGTGACTGAGAAAGCTGGAAAGGAGCCGCAAACACAGAGGTCAACAAGGGGCGGTGATGTCCAGATACGTTCTCCATCTAACTGGTAAAATTCGAATAGATCTCCTTCCTCGATCACTATGAAATGGTACTATGTTATGGCCAAAGCAGGAAATTATGTCCTTGATATGTATATATTATATATATGTATATATGTGTGTATACATATATATATAATATATGTATATATATTATATATATTATATATATTATATATATTATATATATACACATTTCAACAATTTTCACAGGCTTGTCATCTACTCAGAGATGCCAGCATAGATAAGAATCAGCCAGGCACCAAAATCTAAATCGAATGGGTCAAGTTTTACATCACGGTATCTTGCTATTTCAGCAATAATGTCAGTGATTATACGCTGGCCCCGTGCCTAAACGCTGGTTGGAATCTATAATTTAAATACATATCACGCTAAATAGCGTCATTGTGCAAAAGCCAAGAGGTATTTAGTGGTTGGTGTTTCCCTCCTTTTCCAAGCACAAAGAAGCTCTTTTGGGGTCTCCAGGATGCAGGTGTAATGTTGGAAAATGCCTCGGAAATTCCACCCATGCATTTGCCTGGGAAAAAGAGCTCATTTTTTAGGTTATAAAAATATACTTGCACTTCCATCTGAGTGGGTGGATGGAAATGGTAAAAAAAAAAAAGTACCATTTTCAGCTGATATTGTTGATATAGCCAAACCCTGAAAACATTTCAAAATAAACAGTCCTAAATAGTTAAGCTAATTTAAATTTTGCTCTGAAACGTTTATCATATTTATTATTTCGCATTGAACCTTTTCTTGTACACAAGAAAATTAGATTAAGTCCCTTTCAGTACATTAGGAACTTTATCTTTTCAGAATCACTTGCAATGACTACAAGGTCAGGAAATCCCAAATAGCTTCTTAAAATCTTAAGTGCAATGAATTTGTGGCAATAAAAAAGATGTAAAGGACATGAGCAGGTAACGGTGCTCTTGCCAGACACACCTCCCTGGCCTCACTGAGTGGGAGACAAATGTTGGATCTTGTACAGCACCTGCAAACAGTACCTGGAGCTGAACTTG
Organism: Muscardinus avellanarius; assembly: GCF_963383645.1. Taxonomy (NCBI): domain Eukaryota; kingdom Metazoa; phylum Chordata; class Mammalia; order Rodentia; family Gliridae; genus Muscardinus; species Muscardinus avellanarius. The sequence continues at coordinate 81,759,192 of NC_137801.1, read as the reverse complement.
AACTTCTCAGTGTCTACCACTGCAAAATGGTTTCAGTTACGGCTTGGGCTGTTTACAGAAAGAAATTTCTTGGGCTGTTTACAGAAAGATATTTCTGTTGTCCTGAGCCCCAGTTAAATATGTCTAGGATGTGATACTTTTAAAATGAAACAACAACAACAAAAAGATTTTTATTTATTTGATATCATGGACAAAACTAAAAAGATATAAGCAGAATCAGTCATCCATCTTTCTAGTCCCACTCCCCTGGCCCAAGGTAGGAGTTGATTTTTCTGGATGTTCTTACTCAAAGCTTGTAGTTAGTCAAATTGGTGATGTAAATAGCCTTTCTCGTAGACCAGCTTGGCTGTGGCTGTGGCCCTGTTTCTTGTTACTTGGCTTGTTCTCTTGGGGGAGTCAATAAGGAGGCATGTAGGTCTTAAAGCACTGTAGTAAGCTGGGCGTGGTGGCTCACGCTTGTAATCCCAGTACTTGGGAGGCTGAGACAGGAGGATCCAGGTTTGCAGTCAGCCTCAGTTTCCTAGTGAGGCCCTCTGTGACTCAGTGAGACCCTGTTTCAAAATAAAGAATAAAAAATCGGGCCAGGGGTGTAGATCGGAGGTAGAATGCCCCTGGGTTCAATCCCCAGCCTTCCTCCCCCACACAAAAAGGATTGTAGGAGGCTACTAAGAGTAGACACATATTATTTGGTCCTCCTCTCATTTCCTCACCTCTCGGATGAAGGATGCCGAGTGACCCGCTTTGAACAGTGGATTGCAGCAGAAGTGAGGTTGCGTGCACTGAAGGCGGGTACCATGAGGTGGCTGTTGCACCCATTGCAACCACGCGCCAACATGAGGACAAGTCCAGGCCGGCCTGCAGCAGCAGCTGGGAGAGGCCCTGGCACCTCGGCTGCCCCAGCCCTTCCAGCCCTGAACGTGTAAGTGGGCTTTTGCACAGACCGGAAGGACACCCCACTGAGCTCCATCCAAATGGCCTCAGCGTGGGCAGTATGTTTGTTATGCAGCCATGGATAACTGCTACAAACGCTATCTGAAAAAGCAGGCGCATCTTGTGTGAACCCTCTTACACTGTCTCCTTCTTCTCTGTCTTTACTTCCACTGAGGGGAGACTGTTTCTTGCCATCCCACGTCTGACAAAAACAGTTGATCATGTCAGAAAATGCTTCATTTGTCCCCAAAAGATGAACCTACTTGTGAAAACTGACAGGTTTAACCAGGCGTGGTGGCACATGCCTATGATCCCAGTATTTGGGAGGCTGATACAGGAGGGTTGCCAGTTTGAGACCAGCCTCAGCAACTTAGCAAGACCCTTAGCAACTTAGTGAGGGCCTGCTTCAAAATAAGAAATAAAACAGGGCTCAGGGTGTAGCTCAGACATAGAGTGTCCCAGGGTTTAATCCCCTGTACCAAAAAGGAAAAGAAAAAGAAAGAGATGACTTCTCTGGATAAGATGTTCTCACTATCAAAAAATTAACTCTAGTCCTTGGCATGCATTAAACTAAAAAAAAAAAAAAAAAAGCATCATTCTGGGTTGAAGAAACTAGATATAAAGGTCCCCAGAGATGAGTCTCTCCAAAGAATCAACAGAATGCCCGCCCCCAAATAAAAAATAAAATTTCAAACTCTGCCAGGAACAGAAAGCACAACACTCTTAGGAAAGTAGCAATGAGACTTTCCTCCTCCACACCTCTCCTACCTCCTGCTCCACTCAGCTTTGACCTTCATGGATCAGAAACCCTGTGAGCAGAGCAAAGAGATGAAGGCTCGTGGTCCTTTTCCTTGGCTCCCACCTGCAGAAGACCCCAGCTGGGTGGGGAAGATGTTTTCAATTAAATCAGGCTTGGAGGCTTGGTTGTCACAGAGATGGCAGCACCTCCGAGGGGGCCAGTTCTCAGCTGTGTCTGCCTTGCAGTAGAGGGCCGAGCCGTGCTGTATTGGCAATGCCTTCAGAAGGGAGTCCTGGTGAGCTACGCACTTTGAATCAACTCCGGCCTTGGTGCCCTACAAATGCAATGAAAACAGTCCAAGAATCACTCGGTCTGGAAATGGTAAATAAATGGTTTCTGAGCTTAGTCATCTCTACAATGGTCCTGGGGGCTGTCCATTCCACATCAGTCCTCCATGGTTCAGAGCGAGGCACGAGAAGCAGGGAAGACACTGGTGACAATCTGCTCGATAAGCAGCAGTGGTCTCAGGCTCACATTGACAGGACAATTGATGAGACACAGCAGGTTTCACGCAGCGCGCAGCCAAGTCCCCTTTTATAAAGGATACACAGAGCTGGACGTGGTGGCTCTCGCTTGTAATCCCAGCATTTGCGAGGCTGAGACAGGAGGATCGTGGTTCATGAACAGCTTCAGCTACTTAGTGAGGCCGTTTGCAACTCGGTAAGACCCTATTTCAAAAACAAAGAATAAGCAGGGCGTGGTAGCGCACGCTTGTAATTCCCCGTGCTTGGGAGACAGAGACAGGAGGATCGCTTGGGTTTGAATCCAGCCTCGCTGGCTTAAGAGACCCTGTTTCCAAATAAAAAAATATATGTAAAAAAGTAGGTCTAGGAGTGTACCCTGGAGGTAAGGGCTTCCAGGAACCCCAGTACCACCAAAAAAAAAAAAAAAGAAGAAGAAGAATAAAAAAATAGGGCTGGGGGTGTAGCTCGGAGGTAGAATGCCCCTGCGTTCCATCCCCAGTACTGCAAATAATAAAATAAAATAAAATAAAATAAAAAGATATACATGGATAACACATGTAAGTATAAATTTATAAAACTCCGAGAAAGAATGGGGCAAAACTCCCAAGTTTTTAGACTCGACATCAAAAGCGTGACCTTGAAAAGAAAACTTCAATATATTAGACCTTAACAACAACAACAACAACAACAACAACAACAACAACAACAACTGTGTCTATGAAAGAGCACATTAAGAGGATGAAAAAGATAACCTACGGAATAGGAAACCACATATTCAAAAAAGAACTTATATCTGGAAAATATTCTCAAAAGTCTCAAAATCATTGGTTTAAAAAATCCTTTTAGAAAACAAGCAAAGGACATGCACATATTTTATTGAAGATATATAGGCAGCAAATAAATAAATGGAAAGCTGTTTGGCTTCAAAGTCACAATGAGATACAATTATAATTCTATCAGAATATCTAACATAAGTATTAACAACAAATGCTGTTGTGGATGCAGAGAAACAGGAGCTCTTACACAGTGCTCGAGAGGGAGGGAATTTTGCACTGCCCCTCTGGAAAACAGCTTGATAGTTCCTTATGAAATTAAACGTGTAGCTACCATAGAACTGGCAATCACACTCCTGGTCGTTTATCCCAGAGAAATAAAAACTTACGTCCATATAAAGGCTGCATTCGAATACTCATTGCAGATGTGCTGACAACAGCTGACACCACTCAGGTGGCATTCAGTGGGTCAAAGGTTAAACGACCTGCGGTACATCCACATCATGACCTATTGACTCAGCAGGCACAAGGAACAGATGGTCCACAGAACAACCTGAGTATCACGTCTCCAGGGAATTTTGCTAAGTGAAAAAAGCAAGTTTCAGAATGTCACGTATTGCATCATCCCGTTTATATAAGATGCTTGAAATAACACGATTGCACAGACTAGGTTTGTGGTTGCTGGAGGCTTAAAGGTGGGTGACTATGGAGAGAGAGAGAGAGAGAGAGAGAGAGAGAGAGAGAGAGAGAGAGAGAGAGAGAGAACCGGTGCATTCCAATAAACTCTCTGCATTGTCCCAGTGCCAACTTGATGGTGTGATATTGTACTACAGTCATGCAAGATGTTACCATTGAGAGAAACAGAGAGAAGAGTATATGAGACCTCCAGATCCATGTTTTTTTGCAACTTGTTGTGAATCTGTAATTATTTTAAAATATAAAAATTTAAACAAAACCAACAGAGGGATACCAGACGGGCTGTACGACACACCTAACAACAGGGGGACGACGATCTGTTGTTCCTTCAGGATGGGTTGGAAGAGAGGAGGCCCATGGGCATCTCCTGGAAGCCATCATCAGTGAGGCTCCCATTCTACAGGGCTCCGTTTTGCCAGCACTGGTTACTGGTAACTTGATCAGCAGTCTCAACAGGGAGGCACAGATGCTGGGTTTGGTACACAGACTTAGGTTGGAATCTCACTTCTCCTAAACCTCATCTATGTACCTTGTATGAGATTCCTAAGCTGGTAGTATAGCAAATGGCATTGAGCCGACAGCCATCTAGCTAAAGGAAGCTAGAGGGCGGGCCACACGGCCAGTCATTGACCTCTTCTCTCCAGTATCTCAGTGCCCACTCGATGCCATTAATGCATAGTTGCCAAATGTTCAGTATTGAGCTGCACAATGAATTCTGAGCTGAACTTCAGAATGTATGTGAGAATGATAGTCCAGAAAAATTAAAATAGTCAGTGTCCGGGGCCCTGGGAAATCTATGTAACCTGCTCATTTGCAGAAAACAATTCTTGGCTGAATTTTTTCATCCTAGGAGGAAGAGTCTAAAATGTGTATTTGCCTATACTTTTTTTTTTTTTTGGTCCTTATGGGATATAGAGTATCCCAGAAGGATTTACAAGAAAATTTCCATAATTTACAAGAAAATTCTAGAATTTACAAGAAAAAATCCAGAATTTACAAGAATTTACAAGAAAAAATCCATATAGGAAAAGGATTAAATATAGAAATCAGAAGAAAATTTAACTGATAAGCAGGCAACTTTCTTCGTGTGAAAAAGCAATTGTGTTCTCAATGACAAGAGGAAACAAAAACTGAAACAAAATGCTGTGTTAAGATTAAAAGGAAGTAGGGAGTGATAAGAAAGCGCTAAAGGAAATTACAAACCAATAGCACATCTATAACTTCAAGCTTATAAATAGTGGCATAAAGGATGAGGCTTGCCCTGTCTCCTCTCAAAAATTACCCTAGAGAATTAAGAGAGTAAGAAACAGAAGCACAATCCACTTTCCATATACCGGGAGACAGCTGTAACCTGACTGCAGCAGAAGAGGACTGGCTGGCCACTTGGGAAGGTCAAGCAGAAGTCCGGAGCTGCTGAGAAGGACAGCCAGTGTCACAGGTCTCAGAGGACTTGGGCCATCACTGCTGACAAAGTTACCGTCCCTCAGTCTCAAACTACCCCTTGCCAGCAGGGGGTGCTAGAGGAAAAATTGAAACAGAAGGGTGGCAGTCAAATCATTTACCACCAGTAGTAACTGGTTGCAGGAAAAGTTGGTTCCTTTTCCAGCTTTTCTACATCTCCAGAGCACCAACCTCATTTTGGCCCCTCTGAAATACCAGCAACTAACTGGCTGACATTTCCCCTCACAGGTCTGGGTCTCCCTGTAGGTGTTAATCCTAACTTTCCATTCCTCCAGGACTAGGGAGGGTAGCTGCCTCCTGCATTTATAATCTCTATGTCCAGTCCATGAAGTCTTTTTAATAATATTTTCTATCCTCTGATACCTATTTAGTAACTTTTTATATTAAATTTGCTCTAGTAAAATAACTGGTGGGATTCTGTTATCCTGATTGGCTCCTGGCTGATGAGAATATCACCATCCCGAGAAAAAAGGAAGACACCCTAAGGGGTCAAAGTTAAAATTTCTGAGGGCTGCTGGATGGAATTTTCCTAGACTCTGATTGATGTGAAGCTTCCAGAAGCAGGGCGGTGATGCTGGATAAACTATCATGTAGGCAGACGGCAGGTGCAAAAGGATGTGGCTTGGTGCAGTGAGAGCTGAGCCAAGGAAGGATGCTTGGTCTTATGATCCAGCTGCAGTACTTGTGTCCACTTGTCCACGGAGAGGTCACGTCTAAGAGACCACTCACAGGAGGGCCTGTGTCACAGGAATTCTTGCCAGGCTTGTACCTGCGATAGATAACTGGTCCAGGAAAGGCTCGTCTTATTCAAAGGTGATCAGCAATCCAAGGTGAACCTGACCTAAATTATATGCAGATACATACTACATCCTAGATGAGAAAACAATAGCTAAAGCGTGTTAATCCATCAAAGGAGGGGGGGGCCATAGCAAAAGATGGAGTGAAAAGGCAGATTGGTGAACCTGCACTGCAGTCTCAGAAAACAGCAGGGAAGAGCAGTCAGAAAGATTAGAGGCTTTCACCCACCCCAGACAAGCAGAGGAGCTGTATAGGCTGTTAAGTGTATTAGATTAGATAGAGGTGACTGAGGTTGGAGTAATCTTTTATTTGCATTGCTTTTAAGAAATGAATGTGAGAACTATCAAATTTCAATTAGACTCAAAGGAAAATTGCAGACCAAGAGCCTTGGCCCTTTATCACAAGAGAATTTAAGATATCTATTTATCAGTAAATTGAAGAATGTGAGTTGAAAGTTTTTTCCGTGGCAAGCAATCAGTATCAACAATACTTACAAATGGTATATAGTCTATAGTATGCACACTTTATTTGTTTTAGGAAGTGTAGATTAAAAACTAACAGATAATCATAAGAAATTATACACTCTCCCAGAAAACCACAACCTTGACATGATAGAGAATATATTACTTAAAGCAATGACCAAAGCCTTTACTAATCAGCCAAGAATTTACCATTAGAATATGTCATAGATGGTTGCATAAAGAGTACAGATCATGCCTTCTCATTTGAGAGTAAAACAGAATATACTAAACAGCTCTACAAATGACTTTATAGACCATAAGAATTTAAAGTAAGCATAACAGTATTAGTACATAATTTTTTATCCTTAAAGTCCTTCAATTTTGCGGTAATATTTAGAAGTATAATTTTATTATCTATGCTGTGGACTCATTTAAACTGAGGTCTTTGAAGTCATCTATAGGAAGTCTTTCATGTTTTTTCATTCTTTTTTTTTTTTTTTTGTAGTACTGGGGATAGAATCCAGGGGCATTCTACCTCCGAGCTACACCCCCAGCCCTATTTTTTATTCTTTATTATTGAAACAGAGCCTCACTAAGTAGCTGAGGCTGTCCACAAACCATGATCCTCCCGTCTCAGCCTCCCGAATGCTGGGATTACAAGTGCGCACCACCATGCCCGGAATATGTTTTTTTCATTCTTAGAAACAGATTATTAAATTGTATTTAACAACAAGTAAGTATAAAAGAAAACCAAGTTGAGATACAGACTAAAAATTTTAATTGCTGAAAAAAGAAGTTGACCAGATGGTATGATTATTAGAATGGTTGGTTGCACCAAAGGAATATTCATGAACAGAAGATCAGATCAACAAATCTTCCACAGAGCATCAGGATGTAATAAAATGTAAACTTTAAGATAATAGAGAAGCCAAAGTGAAAGGTAAAAAAAGAAGGAAGAAAGCACTTGAAAACAAATGTATAGTGACTAAATCCTCTGTGGTGTGTGTGTGTGTGTGTGTGTGTGTGTGTGTGTGTGTGTGAAGCCAGGGACATTCTACCAATAAGCTACACCCCCATTCCATTTTTATTTTGTATTTTGAAACAGTGTCTCACTACTTTACCCAGGTGTCATCCAACCTGCAATCCTCATGTCTCAGCCTCCCAAGTACTGGGATTATAGGCGTTCACCACAACGCCTGGCTTATGACTGAGAATTCTTAAAATGTGAGTAGAAAGAAGGCAGATCACATGCAACAAAAACAAAAGATACCAAACTTCCCTGTAACCAACTATAACAGATTTTAGATAGAATGAAATGTCACCAATAGCTCATGTGTTGGAGGTTTGCTTGGTCCCTATTAAAAAAATGTGTTCATATGTGGGGCCTTTGAGAAGTGATTGGATCGTGCAGACTCTAATCTCATCATTGGATGACCCCACTGATGGATTCATAATTTAATGGGCTACTGGGAGGTGATGGAGACTTACGAGGTGGGATCCAGCCGGAGGAAGTGATCCTTGGAGGAGAACCCAGAAAGGCTGTATCTTGCCCCCTCTCTCACTTTCTCTGCCTCCCAGCCTCCACAAATTGAGCAGTTTTGGTCCATCACACGCACCCTGCCATGAGGTGAAAACAAAGCAAGCCACCACAGATGGAAACCTCTGAAACAATGAACCAAAATAAATCTTTTCTCTTTTACCTTGATTTTCTCAGGTGTTTTGTCACAGTGACAAAAAGCTGACGGGCACAGGGGACATTCACGATCCAAGCCATAGCACTGAATAAAAGGGCTTCAGTTTCCAAAGCTGTCAGTCTGATGACTTTTTTGACAATTAAACTCAGTGAAGAATTTTATAGAGAAAATAGAGAGAAAGAGAGAGAGAGAAAGAGAGAGAGAGAGAGAGAGAGAGAGAGAGAGAGAAATTAAGCAAAATGTCCAGATGTCATCTGTTAAAAAATGTTTTATTGAGACAATAAACAAATAGCATCAACAAGTACTAAAATTTTAATTAAAATATGATTTACAACATTGCTATCTACCACGGGAGGCATTCTTATTGACAGGAAATAAGATTGCTCTGCTTGTATCCTTAGGACACTCAAACACTCCATTTGACTTTTTGGGTCTCCTACCCAAATAGTGTGCTCTTATATCTTTTCTATGCCCATGAGCATGAAAATTCTTCTCAATGCTTTAAAACACAACAGCAATATCAATCGTTCCCTTTCATGGCTGGCTACATCACTAAATAGATGTATATTATGTTCTCTTGCCTTCTGCTCAGAAGAATCTAAGTATTGCGTTTCTGTCAATCCATTGATTGAAGAGCTTTCCCCACAGAATGTTGACAGCTGTTTCAGACATTTACAAAATAACTTGGATAACAGCTGCAAACGGATTGGCTAAAGAAAATTTGGAACCGTGTAATTAGCATTCATCAAATGCACACATTTCCATTGCAAACCCTCTTCAACCCCAAAGTTGACTTTTATCAGGAAGTTGATATCAGGAAGCTTTCTAAGTCTCCAAACAGGACTTGCGAGTGCTTAGCTTTCCACTTGCTGATTTTAAATGGAGCATATTAATATGGTTTCCATTAACTAAGTTAATGTAGAGTGTTACCTGTAACCAACACTGCTTTGATTGTTATCCTTTATCTAGCTACAGTCATGTGAGAATGATATCAAATAATAAAATAAGCATGCGCACCTTACACATAAAAAGATTGTAGCTCGGTGGTGGGTGACAATATCTTCTATAATACATGGATGAAACCCTTCTACTTCAGTTGATGCAATTACCCAGATATAAAGTCACCTAATTAATTACCTTTCTGGACATAAAAATGTTCTTAACAGAAAACAAAAATTCCTATGTATTTTAGTCACCTCTATCTTCAGAAGTGTTTTAAATGCTACCACTAAACACCTAAAGATTGGTGGTAATTATTTACTGTCATGATTATGGGAGACTTTTTCTCTCTTCCTGTATATTGTATTTTATTTGAACATATAATGTTTATATAACTGAAAGAGTAAACTTTATATTAAAATGCATTGTACTTAAAGGAAGCTACAAGTTGCCTTCAGAGCCAAAGGACTACTGGTTCTTTAGCTACTTTGAAAGGACCTTCAGCACAAAAGAAACTTTCCCAGGGACCAGGTCCTAAATATACATAAATAGATACTATGGCATTTGTGTAATAGGCAGTCCAGTGCCTTTAAAAATTCAAGTGGCCTGTGAAGAATCAGGACTCTTAAACACAGGCTCTAATTTAAAAATAAGCTACAGTATTTGATTAGTAATATGATTATGAATCTGAATATCCATGGAGCAAAATGTAGGATACCTAGAAAAAAAGGTATTGTACTTAAATACCACCCCAAGCTTTTCCAAATCTATGCACTTTTTCCCCAGATAGTTCAGTCTACCAGAAATTCATTCCCTTCTTGACACTTTTATTTAAATCTTTCAGGACTTCTTTCGGAGTCGTCCCTAATTCTTCAATCATGTATGCATCTCCTCGTTAGCGTCTACAGGAGCCAATCACTTCTCAAAGGTGCCACCTAGGAACACTTTCTCATCGGGGACCAAACCTTCAACACAGGAGTGACTGGGTGACATTTCATACCCAAACCATGACATCCTCCAAAGCCCCAGGTATTAAAGGCTTGGTCTCCAGGGCGATGCTATGGGAGGAAGTGGACTCTTTAAAAGCTGGCCTAAGCTGGGTGTGGTGGCACACGCTTGTAATCCCAGAGCTTGGGAGGGTTGAGATAGGAGGATAGCATAGGTTCGAAGCCAGCCTCGGCTATTTAGTGAGGCTCTCAGCAATTTAGTGAGACCCTGTTTCCAAATAAAGTATAAAATAGGTCTGGGAATATAGCCCAGAAGTAGAAAAGCCCCTGGGTTCCACCCCCAGTACAAAAACAAAGCAAAACAAAACAAAACAAAAAAAAAAAACCCCAAAAAACTGGCCTAGTGGGAGGACTTCAGGCCAATGGGGGCATGCTTTGAATGGGAATGTGGGACCCTGGCACCTTCTTTCTCTCTTATTTTGGTGTCCACGTGTGAATGGTTTTGCTCTGCCATACACTCCCACAAAGATGTGCTTCTTTGCCACAGCACAAAGCAATAAAGCCAACCAATCATAACCGGAACCAAACCTTTTCTCTTTACAAGTTGATGAACTCAGGTTTTTGTTTTAGTGACGGAAAGTTGACTGCTACATTCGGCCTCAGAATCAGTGTGTTCAGGGGAAAAAAAAATGCTTTTGTATTGCTAGTGGCCTTGATTCTGCACCAGAGAGGCCACTTCTTAAGAGAAGGCTTAGGTTACTTTTAACCTTGATCTGGTATTTATTTTTTGCTATGGTTACAGCCTTAAGTGGAAAAACAATTATCTGTTAGAGCCATGCTCAAAGAGAAATTAAATTGAACCCACTATGTCTTTCCATCAGCAAGTGGTCCCCAAATGATTCTTGAACCACCATGACCTACTTAAAAGTAACCCAATATTTTTCTTAAAGAAAGAAAATCATGTCTGCTTTGATTTTTCATGTAACCATGTCCCTGCAGGAATAGTCATAACTTGTCACCCACTAGTAACCAAAAGACATAATTAGGGTATGGAACTTTGGGGAAGCCTGCCTGGTAAGTCATGCTGGAAGAATACACATACCCATCTTTGCAAATCTGAAACGTTTCTGATGATCAAATATGTGGAAACATTTTGCTGTCTGACCTTTTCTCTAAGAGCTGGAAACACCCATTGTCATTGCATAACATCCTCAGGCAATTTTTTTAAAGCACACAAAATAATATTTTAATTTTTCAAATAAAGATTAAAAATAGAAAGTCCTTTTGTTGTCTTTAGTCATTGCTGGATGTGTTTATCTGTTTCTTTCTGATGAATGTTACATTCATTATTTTTTCTTTCTTTCCTCAGCTATTTTCCCTTTCTTTCTTTCTTTCTTTCTTTCTTTCTAGGGTCAGTTAACCCATGAGACCATCATCATGCCATGGCCCCCAGAAGTAAATCCTGAGATGGGATATGTTGCAAGTGATTTGCTAAGTAAATGCTCCCAGTAGAAAAAGATAAGGGAAGAAGAAATGAAGATAGGGGAGAGGAAAAAGCCAAGCAAAGATATGATCTGAGATAAAGTTCCCGGGACAGAAGATTCAGCCTGGTTTGATCTATGAGTCTTGCGTTAGTTTATCTCAACTAGAGACAAGAGAGTTGGGCTGTACCCTTCAGCCATTAGCTAAGTGCTGGGCTGTTGGAGACAGAAATTCTCTGTCCCTATACGTATACACAGTAGCCCCAATAGATCTTGGGTAGACCTCCAAAAAAGACACAGGATGGTATAGGAGAAGTAAAAGTATAAGAGGGTATGGGAAGGGTGCACAGGAATAAAAAAGATCGATTCAAACCTGGCTGAACAGCGCCCACAAATAAATACATATGGCATTATTCCTGCAACTACAAAGTGGGGCTGACACTCCCATGGAAAGCATGAGCTGCACTCTAAAGGAAGAACATGACTATCTGAACAGGCATATGTTGGGTATCAGGCTCACTGTTGCAAGAGAAAGAGGGTAAAGATCAGTGATTCCTACACCCATGAGGGTCACTTTAGGGGGAATTTAGAAATACCAGAACTTGGGTCACACTCCAGAACATGTATACAGAATCTCTGGCACTGGGAACAGATATATATCTTTCACACACGGAGCCAGTGTTGGTGCTGGTTCTTGTGCTTTCCATCAAAAGAATCGAATAGAAGCACACTACGGCAAGATACAAGACTCTACTGGGACCTCTAGCTGTAAAAGATGGTGATAAAGAGTGGTGAGCCAGGGTAAGGACCCGGGCCAGCAGCTCTTCTGAATTCTAGCTTGAGACCAACCACAAAGCAATTGAAAATGAACCAATCAGGGTCCAGACCTAAGGGACTAAAAATGGACCAATCAGGGCCCAGATCCAATAACCAATAAGAAGAGTTACCAGATTATATGTGCTAGCCTCAATATTTCAGAGCAGCTACAACAAGCAGGAAGAGAGGGTCAGCAGCTAGCAATAGCAGCAACAAAGTAGTGACACATTCAGCCCCAGAGCTGCACCACCAACAGCAAAGCTAGAACAGGCACAAAAGTGATTTGATGGCACCTCCTTGGCTGCAGCAGCAGCAGCAGCAGCAGCAGCCAGGGCCCAGTGTGAGCACTGGAGTGTGCAAGCCTTCCAGGCCCCCTCCCCTGTGCACAGCCCTTGCTGCTTTTCCACTTCTTTCTGTTAAACACTGTACCCTGATTCTTGTGTCTTCTGACCTGAGTTATTTAGCTCTTAACAACAAATGCTGCGGTAAGCTACCAATCCAGGACCAAGAGCTTCTCACCCCAGCCTAACCCATAGCAGCCTCTGTCTCACTGGGAAATACAGTGCTGACCAAGAGAGTGTCGTGTTGGCTCTCATGAAAGTCAAGGAAAGAGCTAGATGGATTGATCCCGGGGGGTATTTTACCTCTGACCTCATCCCCAACCCTGTTTCATTCATTTTTTTTTTAAACAGGGTCTCACTAAGTTGTGGAGGCCTCACTAAGTTGTGGAAGCTTCTCTAGAACCTGTGATCCTCCTGTCTCAGCTTCCCACGTACTGAGTTTACAAGCATGCATGACCATGTCTGGCTAGAAAACTGTTTTCCTAAATCCTTATTTACTCATTTTATTCTAAATTTGGAAAATAAACGTGATCCCTCTTGTCAAAGGAGCATTTCATGAAATCTGGCCACCAATACTTAGTGTGGTAATGCAATTATTTCAAAGGCTATTAAGGGATTTTTCTCATATTAAGATTATTAGATTTGTTCTATGTATGGGTTGTATGTATGAAGAAATTAAGAGCATACAAGAAATTTAAGAGGTAATTCTATTTTTACAACCAATAAAACTAAGTAATATTTCTTCTCTGAAGTATTGCTCTTTGTATTTAATAGGTAGCTTTTTGATGTTATCACAACTTTTCTATTGTTAACATGGGTTTTTATCACTTAAAATATACGTGCCTGTAGGCCCAAACTTAACACCGTTCCTGGTATGCTTACAATCTAATTAGGGTGGTCTGAGAATCAAACAAGGTAAAAAAATATATAAAATTCTTTGTAAAACATAGATTATTGCATGATTATAAGGTGCAAATTTCCCTAGGTATGGTTTATAAGTCTAATTTGAAAAAAATCTTATTAAGGGAAAGTTTATAAAACAAGGAATTTAAATAGTGTAAGATAAATGCATTTAATTCCTAAAAGTGCTGAGCTTTGGATACTTCAATTAAATAGTCATCCTGATAATTTGTTTACAAAAATACATGGACCTGGGTCTGCATGTGAAATAAAATGAAGGTTTCTACAAATACCAAAAAGCAAAATGTAATACCAATACATTCTTTTAGATCAATGCTTTACAAACAAGTAGAAAACCCTGCATTAAGAAAATAATCACAAGGGAGGGAGGCATTTGCCAAGTAATTGGGAGTTCTCTTTATTTACCTCCATCCCACCTCACAGAAACAAAACCACGTCAAGGATGCACTATGTGGAGAACTGTCATGATAATCATTGCTATCTGAGTAATCATGTTGTATTTGCCATGCTTCAGGAACTGAGATGCTTTTTCTAAGGTTAGAAGGAAAGCATCTTTTGCAGGATTAAAAATCTTCAATGATACTCTTCTTTGTGCTAAAAATAGAGATATAGAGGGCTGGGGGTGTAGCTCAGTGAAATGGTAGAGCATTTGCCTAGCATGCAGGAGAAAGAGAAAGAAGGAGGAGGAGGAGAAGGAGGAGAAGAAGAAGAAGAAGAAGAAGAAGAAGAAGAAGAAGAAGAAGAAGAAGAAGAAGAAGAAGAAGAAGAGGAGGAGGAGGAGGAGGAGGAGGAGGAGGAGGAGGAGGAGGAGGAGGAGGAGGAGGAGGAGGAGGAGGAGGAGGAGGAGGAGGAAGAGGAGGAGGAGAAGAAGAAGAAGAAGAAGAAGAAGAAGAAGAAGAAGAAGAGGAGGAGGAGGAGGAGGAGGAGGAGGAGGAGGAGGAGGAGGAGGAGGAGGAGGAGGAGGAGGAGGAGGAGGAACAGATACTCATCAGGCAACCACACAGTTATTATAATGGCCAGTCCTACATTGAGTTAACTATCAAAACATATTTAGCTGTCAGTCTAAATAGAAGGCGTACATAAAGGCACTCACACATCCACAATTTAGGAAAAGGAAATGATATAACAAAATTATAAAAGGTACAATCTATAGGACATAAGAGAATAGGGAATAATTCATATACAAAGGTTGACCACTGAAAGCCGGTGGAGACAGAAGCAACACAACTTGTGTTTTATTTATTCACTCATTCAACAGAGTCTTTATTGATTGCCTTCTGTCAGGCACAGTATTGAGCTGGAGATGCAACATGAACAAAACAGGCAGAGCCCTGGCCTCGAGGTGTTTAAAAAGAGCCTGAAGTGCATCTCATCTAAGCATCTCCTAACTATCCAGGGGATGCTTAAGCTCTTGCCACAATATCCCATTGTTTGTTGCAAAAACTGTGGATAAGCTTCTTCAACATCCAATATCCTTCCTTCAGTGAATGTTTACACTCCAGATGCTGGGTACTGGGTACTGTTTGGAAAACTCTTAGGAATAAAACAGTGAACGAAACAATAGAAAAAATACTTTCTCTTATGCCACTAAAGCGGAAGAGAGTTCTAAATAGGTTTCTTTTCAGTCTGAGGCACTCATCTGAGACTTGAATTTGGAATTGAATTTAGTGAGCTTGAGAATAGACAGGCAGATCATAAGCATCTACTTAGCCAGTGCTGTTCACTGCAGAGGTAGTGAAGTTTTAGGGCCTGGGAGGTGTTCCTGAAGCTCAGTAATGGCTTGACCCACCTTCCCTTTTAATGATTTTTTTAAGCAAATTAATACCTGGGAACAAATCCCTTTTTACTGAAACCAATTAGGGTTGTTTCTGTTGCTCACAACTGATCATACAACCTGAGGCAATGAACTTATTCTAAGGCTTATGCCAAGTGTTTAGCGTGGATCCCTCTCTAATGCTGGCAAGCTGTGCAGTTATAGTACTGATGACGATTTGTGTGACTATAGCATGCATTAAAAAAAAACAAAGACCATTAAAGCTAAAACATTTTTGCTTTTCTCATGATCCACAATAGGTCAAATGTGTGCATGTGTGTGCATGCACACGTGTGCATGTGTGTGAATAAAATCTAAAAGTCATTCTAATTCATACTATCAGTTTTATATTTCCTGCTATAAATTTGTTAAAGTTCTAAACTGAACTCTTGATTTTGATAACATAAAGAAACACATGGTACTGACTGGATGAAAAAATTATAAAGGAGACGAATATTTGACAAGGGCATGCCCTGAGGTCAGCAATCTATATACAAAATATGTTGAATATTTAATTAAGTTGACAAGAAAACAGAGATTTATTATATAAGCATAAGCATTATAAACACTTCTCAGCTTTAGGGTCATTAAGAATGTAGCTCTAATATCTTTGCTGGAAAAGTGATATGTATATTTCAGGAAATACAGATTTCTCAGGATAAAATGTTCCTTTGAGTCTAAAGTCAAAATAGCACCATGCAGGTGTTTACAATTTAATCACAGCAAACTCTATTCATAAAGAGATGAGATAGTTTAATCACACACGAGGCTGTGAAATGCTCGTCGAAATTGGACACAATTTCAGATATCAGATACTTGATTTTGGAAAACACTTGGAAAATGGGCCAGGAATGTTCTTTCATTGCAAATAGGTAAGATAACATGTCAATGCTTAAGAGTTATTTAAGGATATTGAAGAATAATTTTTAATCACATAATTGAGAGAGAAAAATCCCACTTTGTAGATATTATATAATGGGGTAGATTAACTGCTTTTAGAAAGAGTTTAGAAGTCGTTCTGCATAGGGGTAAAGAAACGAATTAGATGATTTCTTTATTTTACTTTGCAACACTATAAAACATTTAGAAAATAAAGCCATCTTGACCATTTGGGAGGAAGCAATGTTTTCCTTCTTGATTTCTTCAATTACTTTGAGAGTCTTTCATGACTCTATCATGGTATTTTTAGAATTATCATATTCATGTACATAGCTCCCCCCCATACAGTTATATGCCTCTGAAAGGTAGGTACCATCTTAATACTCAGATGGTTCCTGTCACCAGAGCCTTGTGAAACATTTATCAATAAATATTTGTTGATAAAGAGAAAGCAGACCCAATGGGTATTTCTTTTACAAGACTCCCCGTGATGAACACTGAGTAGATTAAACTCTTAACTTCAATTTCTAAAATACCAAAATTCTACTTTCCAGCTGGGCAGCAAACCAGCAGGGATATTGGACCAGATTTCCCATGTCTCCAAATCACAAAATATCCAGCACCTGATTGTCCTTTCTAGAAGAAACTTTTCGTCCTAAAACCCTAGTATTTCTAGTCCTTTCTGGGTAAGCAAAACTGAGCAGTTCTGAAGTTCATATCTCTATATCAGAAATCATTTATCAAGTGTGTTTGTGCAGCACCCATGGTAGGCAGCCTAGACAGCAAGGATGTAACAGGAGCTTGGGAACAGCTTGGTATATATATAGGAGCTGAAGGCAGAGTAGGTGGAGGATGTAGTAATGGGCTGATGTGTGATTAATAAAAGCATCCATGCTTAAATTTAAATTTCATGCACATACACACAAAAAATACAGTGAAAAAATTAAATTACACACACACACACACACACACACACACACACACACACACAAACATGTATAGGCCAAAGAAGACATATTTGATTGGCGGCCAGTTTTCAGCCTCTTAAAAGCAACCAGGGCCAATATAATCTCATTCCTTACACAGGAGATAGGATAAGGGTCAACTGAGAGAGTGTGAACAGAACCGAATGGTTCTCCATGCTGAGATAGGAGGACAAGTGGACTTGGGTCCTCGGGCGAGGCACACTTGGTGAAGACTGAGGATTAAAGAGGGTGGTAGTTGCTGAGCGTGTGTGGTGGCCCATGCCTACAATCCCAGCACTTGGGAGGCTTAGACAGGAGGATCACAGGTTTGAGGATGAACTCAACAACCTGGGGAGAACCTGTTTCAAACCCAAACCCAAACCCAAAACAACAACAATAAAAGGCTGGAATATTGCTTAGGAGTTGAGCTATCGCTTAGAGATAGAATGCCCCTGAGCTCAGTCCTTAGTAACACACATACACAGACAGACACACATATACACAGACACACAGACACACAAATAGGGTAGTGGTTGGGTTCCGTGTGCTCTGGTCACAAGCCATCTGGGTCCATCTTGGAAGTTTGGGATATTAACTAAGCTGTTTAACATTTCCCTATGTCAGCTTCTGTATGTCTAAGAACAGGATACGAATAGTACCTCCCCACAGAGACAGTGCTATGACTGAGTTAAAACATTTAAGGTACTTACCACAGGGCTCAATTAACTCTATATCATGTTAGGTAATGTTCTTTGAACTCAGTAATGTTGTATGTAATGTGTCTGTTTACATGCAGATGCACATCCAATCTATGTAATTATCTTTCCATTTTTTAGAATTTTGTGCCTCATGGTCCATTTGAATCTCCACTTTTTTTTTTTCTTTCTCTGATGGAGACACACGAGATGGTGTACTCTCTTCTTTGCTTCCTTAAAAGGTTAAGAATGAAAATTACACTTGAGAACATTTCTCACTTTTCGGATCCAGATCACAGTCTTCTTATACTTATTTACATTTTCAGGCTGCATCGACTTCAGAGAGGCAAGGCACTTTTTAAGTTGCCGCCCTGCTGTGTAAAGTGGTACTCCTTCCATTTGTCCTAAAATAATCTCTTTATGCCTCAAGGATTTTCACTTCGGCTCTAGCTTTCTGGAATTTGATTATTAAGTCTGTACTTATTTTCACCAAATTTTTTCCTCGTATCCTTCCTTCCTCCCTTTCTTTTTTTCATTCATTCTGAATGTCTTAGTATCCTAAATATATCCAGTCTGTAGCTTTGTTTAGTTTTCTGTTGTTAGATCTTCTTTACCTCTGTTCAGTATGCATCAGAGGGAATCTTTTAAAAGGAAAACCCATTGGATCTGAGGGTACAGTTCAATGATAGGGCACTTGCCTAGCATGTGCAAAGCCCTGGGTTTGATATCCCCAACACCATTAACAAATAAAAACAAGCCTGGTACAGTGGTGCATGCCTGTAATTCTAGTAGCTGGGAGGTTGAGATGAGGGGATTGCAGGTTCAGGGCTAGCTTTAGCACCTAAGTGAGGGTCTCAGCAACTTTGTTTAAAAAATAAAAATAAAAAAAAGCTAAAAGGGCTGAGAGTGTAGCTCAGAGGTAGAATGTCCCTGGCTTCAGTCCCTAGTATTAAAAAAAAAAAGACAAAGAAAAAGAAAACAAATAACCGTGATGCCATAGCACTTTTTCAATACACTATTATTTTCATATTTCAAATAGGGGATCCACTCTTAATCCCACCACCCTATTGCATATTGCAATATGTACTTTAATTGCTTACCTGCCTTTTACGTGTTAAGATCTATGCAAAAAAAAATTTTGCAAACACAGTCAAGAAAGCACTGGCCCCAGGCACATTTGACCCTGAACTTGTGAACGCTTCAAAGGTATTTTCAATGCACAGCGAATGTTGTGATTGATCCATCTTTATGTTCCATGTAAATTTGTTTTATTTTTGATAACTAAGCCTGGAGAAATGATGCTTGAAGCATCACAACAGTATTGACTGACAGCTCCCTGAGTGTGTTGTCTCTCTTAAAGCAAACATGATTGACAGGTTCGTTGGTAAAGGCCCTATGTGGATGGATTTGGTCTACATTGAACACAGTGGGGGGAAAAAAATCAAAGAAAGTACTTGCTCTCTTTGTTATTTGTGAAAATCCAATTAATGCAGTAAAATGTATGCATCTGGGGAGAATATATTTACCTGTTTGCTGAAACAGATTTTGTTTTTACACTGTTATGGAAGTAATCATATAGCAATCATATGCTGAAATTACTTCCTAAATATTTTAACATTTCAATGAAATTTACATTGCTCATTTCCTTACCCATATATACTGTTTATTTTGTTGGGAATGGTCTAGGTAATTAGGAATTTTTTAAGTTTTAGAGTTAAATACCACTTAAATTTTCTTTGGTGGTACTTGTCTGTGTGGATTAAGTTTAAAAATCTTACTGGGCGTGGTGGCACACGTTTGTAATCCCAGCATTCAGTCGGGAGGCTGAGACCGGAGGATCGTGGTTCGCGGACAGCCTCAGCTACTTAGTGAGGCCCTCTGCAACTCAGTGAGACCCGGTTTCAAAATAAAGAATAAAAAATAGGGCAGGGGGTGTAGCTCGGAGGTTGAATGCCCCTGGGTTCCATCACCAGACCCGCAAAAAAAAAAAAAAAAAAAAAAAAGTTTAAAAATCTTACCACCTCCTGGGCACATGCTTGTAATCCCAGTACTTGGGAGGCTGAGACAGAAGGATTACAAGTTTGTAGCCAGCCTCAGCTACTCAGTGAGGCCTTGTTTCAAAATTAAAAAAATAAAAATAAAAAAATAAAGATTGGGGTGTAGCTCAGAAGTAGAATGCCCCTGGGTTCAAGCTCACTATTGGAAAAAAAAAAAAAACTGACCACATAAAATGAGAATCCTGCAATTTATAGGCAGAAGTATCACAAGTTTTCAGCCAGTCTTGCCTCCTGCAATTCTAAGAAATAATTACCTCCTGCAATTTCTAAGTACGTAACTACAAGAACGAAGGCAGGGATTTGAATGGATATTTGCACACCCATGTTCGCAACAGAATCATTCATAATGCCAAAAGGTGAAGACAACTCAAGTATCCATCAATGGGTGAATTATGGGTAAACAAAATGTGGTATATACAGTGGAATGTTGTTCATCTTTACAGGACATTCGGACACATGCTACAACAAAGTGAAACAAGATGGCCATAAAGGGCACATAGCACATGATCTCACTTGTATGAGGTCCCTAGCATAGCAAATTCATAAGGATAGAGAGGAGAATGCTTGTTTTGAGGGACTATGGAGAAGGGAGGAATGAGGGCTTAGCGCTTAGTGGGTAAAAGGTTGAGTTTGAGAGAATAAAAGAGTTCTGGAAGTTGGGGGTGGTGGCGCACACTTGTAATCCCAGCATTTGGGAGGCTGAGACCAGAGGATCGTGGTTCAAGGACAGCCTTACTTAGTAAGACCTTTCACAACTCAACGAGACCATGTTTCAAAAATAAAAAGAATTTAAAAAAATAGGGCTGGGGTTATAGCTTGGAGGTAAAATGCCCCTAAGTTCAATCCCCAGTAATGGAAAAAAATATAAAGCTATAGAGATGATTGGGGTGACGGTTGTCCAACAATGAGAATGCACTTGATGCCATTTAATTGTACACTTAAAATAGTTAAATGTTAATGGTATACATTTTTGCACTATGACTACAGTAATGACAATAATGATAATGATAATAATAATAATAATAATAATAGACTAAAAGACATATAGGAATCTACCAGAGGAACACAGTGGAAAAAGGCAAACAAGTAGGTAAAATGTAATGACATCTGACCAACTATCAAAAATAAAAACAAACAAAAGGATCACGATTCACAGACAGCCTCAGCTACTTAGTGAGACCCTTTGCAACTCAGTGAGACCCGGTTTCCAAATAAAGAATAAAAAATAGGGCTGCGGGTATACCTCAGAGGTAGAAAGGCCCTGAGTTCCATCTCCAGTACCGCAAAAATAAATAAATAATAAGTGCATAAATAAATAAATAAATAAGGACTGGCATCATAACTGTATTAGCATCCATCCAAATGACCTCAGCTTAGTATGGTAATCACCTCTCCATAGAACCTATTTCCAAGTAAGGTCACATTAAGAGGTACATGGGATTAGGACATAATTCAACTCACAATTAAATGAGGGAGTGCACCTGCTCCTGCTCTTGCTCTGAGAAGTACACCTTTGAGAACCACTGATCTAATATTCCCCATTGTTACACTCATGAGAAATGTAGGATACGCCTCAGCTAAATGAACAAGTGTCAGAGAGCAGGGCTCAGTTGAGAACTTTGCTTTCATGAACTAGCCAGTGTTTGGTCATCTTTGATTCGATGGTCCCAGTTATCTGTGGGATAACTGAAGCCCAGGGGTGTGGCCGACCCCATCGCCTGGGCGGAGTTGACCCTGAGTGGGAGGGTTAGTAGTCATTGAAATCGGCTTTTGTGCTTTTCCTAGGCTAAGGGTTTTTATACCCATCTGCAGTTCATCAGACAGTTTCTAGGAATTCTTTAAAGATGGAAGGGAACCACTTCTCTGAGGATTACATCATTTAGTATTTGAGTTATATACATTAGGTAGAAAGGGAGAAACAGTATAGGCTGGAGAAGAGGCAAAAGGAGAGACAAAAATAAGGAAATGAAGTAAGAATATTGTTTTTAGGGGGAAAAAAACACAATCCTGATAGTTTACAGCTTAGCCATTGCATCACCGAGCAATGTGAATCAGCATGAGACGAGAAACGAAAGTCATCCTGTTAGATGTAAACTTGTCCCTTGAGATCCATGCTAGAACCTCCCTGGGACACCAAAATCCATGGATGCTCAAATCTCATAGAAAAGGGTGTAGCATTTGCACATAACCTGTACACATCATCCTGTACCCTTTAAGTAACCTGCCATTTTGTAACCTGGAATTCTTAATATGTTATGGGTTCATCAGCACATCCCAATCTTTTCTTCTGTTTCCAAATTATTTATCCATCATCAATCTATAGCATTGACATAGATTGATCAATCTAAATACACCTAAAAGTTCCCAAACTTTAAGGCTACACAGGAATCTTAAAGCAGTAGTACCAGTTTTGCCCCTAGAGGTGGGCAATAGACTACTATTGCATTATATTATAGAACTGTAACAGGAATTTTAGAAAAAAATAAAAAATCTTTACAACTCCTAATCCTAATTTTGTTATTTCTTACATGTTCCAATATCAGCTTTTTATTGCTATAAATTCGGCTTCTACATACTTGTTTTTTAATCTGGTTATAGTTTTATTATTGTTTCTTTTTTGTAAAAAAAAATGCTGCAGTAAGAAGAGCTATTTAAAGGTATACATTTTAGTGAGCTATAAAGTTGATTTTCACATGTGAGTTCATGGACCTCTGTCAATTTCTCATCAAATTTTCACAAATCTAAAAGGTAATAATTTACCCGGGCGTAGTGCCGCATGCTTGTAATCCCAGCATTAGGGAGGATGAGACAGGAGGATTGTGGTTAGTGGACATCCTCAGCTACTTAGTGAGGCCCTTTTCAACTCAGTGAGACCCTGTTTCCAAATAAAGAATAAAAAATAGGGCCGGGGTGTAGCTTGTAGGTAGAATGTCCCTGGCTTCCATCCCCAGTACCACACACACACACACACACACACACACACACACACACACACACACACACACAAAGTAAAAGGTAATAACTAAATGCCAGAGACAGCTTGTCATACAACAAAATATATTACATGTAAAGAACTATCCTTTATTCTGAGATTACGCCATTTTCTACCTTAATGTTAAAAATCCTGTGCTTTGTGAGATGTTTATAGTATTTACTAGACCACTCTATGATTTGATCTTGTGTGTGTGTGTGTGTGTGTGTGTGTGCGCGCGCGTGTGTGTTAATTTGACTGCTCCTTCAAATCTAAGTATTTGGAAATCCTTTCTTGGAAATCCAGTGGGTACTGGCTTGCAGCGGCCCCCTGGAGGTAGCATGTTTCAAAGGAGAAAAAATCCTTTTAAGATGGTTTATTACATCATTTGATTTGGATAGAAAGTACCATGGGAATTGACAGAAGCATGCAAGTTTCAGAAAGCAAGGCATACTCATCTCTATTCAAGGAATACTTAATTTTGACCAGTTTCAAGTGAGCCTTAGTACAGATGCTTGGGGAATGCCCTGCAAAGTCCTGTTTGTCCTCAGCCTGTGCTGTTACACAATGTGAGAGTGCCAGGGAACCCAGAGTGGTTGGGCAGTTACTGCAGTGGGTCCTGGATCCTGAAAAACGTAGAAAGTTAGAGAGATGAAGAAAGTCCATTCTAGGAAGAAAAGCAGACAGAAACCATGGCTTTGGGAGTGTGAACGAGGACCTCAGAGAGGCCCTCTGTAGGAGAACTGAGAACTCCAATCCGACCGGCAGGGAAGCGCGGCAAAGGAGCACAGTCCAACAGCCTGAGCGCACGAAGAGCCAAATTCAATGACTACTAACCCCGCCCACTCAGGGTCAACCCCGCCCAGGCGGTGGGGTTGGCCACGCCCCTGGGCTTCAGGCACCCAATCATCCGCGAGCAGTCTCGCCCCGCGGAACACGCCCCCTTGTTGCACGGGCCTCCGCTGCTCTTCCTCCCGACAGTCTCCAGGACGCGGCATCCTCGGCGCCTGCGCAGTGCTCAGGCCCCGCCCCTCGCCCCTCCCGCCGGGCTCTCCACAGCCAACATGGCGGCGCCCTGTGTGTCCGGCGGCCGGGTGTTATCCTGCCGGTTCCTTCTCTGGGGTAGCGTCGGCCGGAGGCAAGGGCTCCTGAAAGCCGCAGCGGCTGACTTGCAGACAGGTTCCCGATCTCAGGTAAGGCCGGGGAGAACTGGAGACGATGGTCCATGTAGCGCGCTGACACCTCCCTGGCGTCTCGCGTGTCCGCAGGCGGGGATCCTGCGGTCTTTGATATTTAGTAGAGGTCTGAGTTTAGGAGTGGGCAGGTGGGTACTGGCTTGCAGCGGCCCCTTGGAGTTTGCTTTTGAGTTTTGTGGGGTGCAGTGAAGCCAAGTTACCTTCCGACGGCGTTGGAGGTCCCCTCTCCTGACTGCTGCAGAGCGGAAGGTTGGTGCCTAGGTGTGATGTGGGGTGCAGAGGGGAGGAGGGCTGCCCCAGAGGACGACAGTGGGAACTGGACCCTTCAGTGTGGTCTGAAACACTGAATGGAAAAAGGCAGGCAGTGGAGAGGATGGCGAAAGTGCCTGACATCTGTGTAGTTCCTGATTTCTTAGTTTTCTTGACACTTTGTCTCTGGAAGCACTTCATCCTGAGGGCAGCGGGAAGCTGTGATGATTATGCCAGTTCACCGACATAGCGACTCAGGAGGAATACAGTTTCAGAGGGAAGAAAACTACTTTAGTTGTGGATATAATTGTGTTTTAGACATTGTGGAATTTCCAACTGGAGATTTCTAGTAAGCCTATAGATGGGCGTGTCTATACCCCAGGAGAACTGATTGAGAAGTCCTCTGTTACCTTGTATTTGGTAAGTGAGGCCTTGCAAGGAGAGAGTACTTTATGAGTAGTGGGCAGAAGGACAGGATCCTAATGGACAAAAAAGTCAAAGAAGAGGAGGCCCCAAGATACTACAGATTAGCTGCTAATGAAGTAGGAGAAACGACGGACTGTGTTCTGGAAAACAGGAGTATGTTTCAAAGGAAAAAAAGTACCAAATATTGATAGAAAAGGACCAGTAGTTATCAGAATTACTTTTGATAATTTTGATAATATTAAATTATCAGAAGTAATTTGATATTACTTTTCAGTAATATCAAATATACTGAAACGTCACTTTGCCTGGAAAAAACATACTGAAAAAAGGATACCATCTTTTTTATATATTGAATATTTTAACCTAAAGCACTCCCATCCATTTATTATCCATCAAACATTTATTTTTATTATTTTTTATTGGAAAATGTGTTGCAACTTTTAATTTTTTTCTACATCTCTTTTGACTCATCTATTCTAGTTACACATAAGTATATGAAAGGGACTGTAACATCAGTTTGCTTTAATTACTGGTACTTAATGTGTTTATGGGGGTAGGTGGCTAAATTTCTTTATTTTTACCACAGTCCTGAATCTAGTATCCATCTTTTTAATGTCTCTTTTCATGTTCTTATAATCATGTAATGATATACATGCACATGCATACTTTAAAAAAATAGTACCATGTTGGATCACATTCTACTTTTTGCTTTTTTAACATGGTAGAAATTTCTTCAAATCACATATGTCTCTAAAACATTTTTTAACTGTGAAGTAATAGTCTGTAGTATGAATACATCAAAGTTAATATAACACTTGGTAAGCATAGGCATCCTTTCGCTTTCTTCCCACCAGCAGTGTTGCAGAAAGCATACTGGCCTAGTTCTTAGGTACTGATGCTTTTATTTCTGTGGAAGACATTTCCACCTGGGAGGTTATTGCTGCAAAGGATGCATACATCTTAAATTCTAATAGATGTTTCCATAGAGCTGTCCTAAAAGGCTGTAGCAATTCATATTTCATCATTAATGAGATGATTTTCTACCTACATCAGGATTTATCTATGCAGTACAATAAGATGGATGAAGACTGATTTCTTCTAATTTTCACCTCTCTGTCCACTCTTAAAATTATGGGCAGTGTTTGCTGAGACTTCACCAGAGCCAGACACTATGAGGTAAATAATATACCTGGCAGTATCAATCTTAGCACTCTCCAGGAATGGTCCTGAGAAGGCTGCATCCCACAATTTCTGAAAACTGCTATAGCATATATTTTATCACGTGAGGTATAGCTCATATATAACTTGGCAAAATTAACTGATCCCTTTAGATCCTTAATGATTCTATATACTGTAGCTAAAGACATTTAGAATGCTCCTTTTTTTCTAGTTCAGAGCTCATCTGTCTTAAATATTAATATTTTTAATCTTCATAATAATAAATACCTTGTTCCATATCCAGTTTTAATCGCTATATTAATAAAATATTAAATTTTAACCACTTTATGAGTGACTAAAACACAGTGCAAACCTTTATTTTTTTTCCAAGTTCCAACCCATTAAGTATGAAATCTTAGGTCAGATAACTTGAAAGGAATAGAGAAAATATAATAATGATCAAGTACATCTCATGTAGGTTAAGTGTTTCTGCATTTTGTTTACAGGTATGCATTAGGTGGTGATATAAACAGTACCTATAACTGGGTCATGGTCAAAAATAGTTTGAGAAACAGGCAGAAAAAGGAAACCAGTTTTATTAAACTACAACTTGAAGTAGTTATTTATTACTCTGTAATAAACTACCTGAAAATTTAGCAGCTTAAAACAGCAGATACTTGCCGGGCATGGTGGCACATGCTTGTAATCCCAGTGCTTGTGAGGCGGAGACAGGAGGATCCTGCTGGTTCGAAGCCAGCCTCGCTGGTTTAAGAGACCCTGTTTCCAAATAAAGAATATAAAATAGGTCTGGGAGCGTAGCCCAAAGGTAGAAGGGTTTCCAGGAACCCCAGTACCACCAAAAAAAAAAAAAACCACCACCACCACCAAAAACCCAGATATTTGTTTCCCCACAGTTTCTGGGAGTCAGGACTCCAGACCCACCTTGCTGATCTTCTTGACTGGGTCTCTCCTAAGACTGGTTGAAGTGTTTGCTGTAGCTGCAGTCATCTTGTCTCAACCTGGAGGGAATCTACTTCCAAGTCTTGGTGTAGCTGTTACCAGAATTTAGATCCCAGCAGCTGTTAGCCCCAGTTCTTTTTGTGACCTAATCTCAGAAGTGACATCCACGCTGGGTGTGGTGGCGCATGCTTGTAATCCCCGCGCTTGGGAGGCGGAGACAGGAGGATCACACAGGTTCGAAGCCAGCTGCACTGGCTTAAGAGACCCTGTTTCCAAAAATAAAATAGTTCTGGGAGTGTAGCCCAGAAGTAGAAGGGCTTCCAGGAACCCCAGTACCACCAAAAAAAAAAAAAAAAAGAAGTGACATCCACATTTTTAATTGTTTCTGTTCATCATAATCAAGTCACTAGGTCTACCCTGCACTTGTGGGAGGAGGGGATTGCACAAGGCATCATCAGTGGCAGACAGCAGACACTGGGAGCCCCCTTGGAAGCTGCCTATAACAGTGGCAGCCTGAGGCCGTTTTAGCTCTTTATCACATGTACTTCTTTTGATAATATCTAAGTGCCTAGTATAGTTAGAGCTTTTTGCTGCAATTGCTTTGTAAACCTCTTGAGGAGAAAAAATAGCATGTCCCTGCCGGCGTGGTGGCACTTGTAATCCCAGCATTTGGAGGCTGAGACCTGAGGATTGTGGTTCACGGACAGCCTCAGCTACTTAGTGAGGCCCTTTGCAACTCAGCGAGGCTTTGTTTCAAAATAAAGAATAAGAAATAGGGCTGGGGGCATAGCTTGGAGGTAGAATGTCCCTGGGTTTCATTCCCAGTACCACCAGGAAAAAAAAAAAAATAGCAGGTTTCTTATGTCCCCTCTGTGATGTCTAGCAGTATATACTGGTAGCTTGGAAGTGTTCACTGTTTTTCTTTTTCTTTTTTAGTTAGGGATTGAACTCAGAGGCTTATTACCACTGAACTATATTCCCAGTGTTTTTTACTTTTTGTATCTTGAAATAGTCTCACTAAGTTGCTCTGGCTGGTCTTGAATTTGTGATCCTCCTGCCTCAGCCTCCTGAGTTGGGATTACAAGCACATGCCATGGCACCCTGTTCGCTGTTTCTTAAACATGTGGGCCAGGCCCAGTGGCGTGGACCTGGCTATAGTAACAACTTGGAAAGCCGTGGGTGGAGCACATTTGAACCTAGAAGTTCAAAGCTGGCTGGGGCAACGTAGGGAGACGCCATCTCAACAAACAAATACACACCACAGGTGTGAGAAGTTCTTATGTATTGGCATATGTGTAACACATATATGTCTATGTATGAATACCCTCCACATTATTCTTTTTGCCAAGTAGAACTAATAGCTTAATGAAAACTTCATCTTTACTGTATTTTATATTTCCTTACTTTATGACAGCATTCTCCTGTAAATGCCACTCAGATCTGCTTTATAGTTCTTTTTCTTAAAATGTAGGACAGAGCCTGGCTCATAGTAGTACTTCATATTTGTTAAGTGACCTTGTAAAGTTGTTCATTCATTTATTTTTGTGGCACTGGGAATGGAACTTGGCACACCCCCTCGTCCTATTTTATTTTTTATTTTGAAATAAGGTCTCATTAACTTGTAGAGGGCCTCCTAGGTTGCTAAGACTGGCCTCAAACCTGTGATCCTCCTGTCTCAGCGTCCTAAATTCTGGGATTACAGATGTGCACCACCATGCCTAGCCTGTTTTTTTAGAATTTAACCAAGGAAAATTTCAAGCATATATAAAAATAGAGTAACTTTATAACCCCAGGTGTCTGTCAGCCAGCTTCAACAAGTATGAAGGTTTTTCCAGTCTTGTTTCATTTCTCTCTACAGAATATCTAACAGAATGAACAGTTGCTGCCATTTAATTACCCTAAGTGTCTCAACAGTAACTTTTTGTAGTTGGCTTGTTTTAATCAGCATTCAAACAAGTTCTACAGATTTTAGTATGTTTTGTCTCTTAATTTATAAATTTGTGAATGAATATAAGTGGTGAATATTTTGTAGCAGTGTAGTTAATTTTCTGTTGAACCTCGCATCTGTTTCCCCTTAATAGCAGCACCTCGGTTTCCTCAGGAATTCTTTCCTATAAAATATAGTTCTGAATTCTCATCTAGGGCACGAACCCAGGGCGGCTCTGCTACTTATCTCCCTGCCCTGAGATCTTAGCTTAGAAGCTCAACAGCTGGAATCCCACTTTATCCTATGGCCACGTTCTAAATACATGTAACCCGTGGTGGATCATCAGGGTTCCTGCTTTTTAGCTGCGAGACTCTGTGGGTCCTGCCCGCTTTTATGTGTTGTTTTATGGGCTACTGATTGCTTCTAAGAAACGTTTCTTTTGCTTAGGTGAATGAAAGCTGGCCTTTTTGGCCTGGATCCAGGGACCTGTTTTATACCTCTTCACAGAGGTCAAGTCCTCACTCTCTTGGCATAGCGTTTCTAGACGATTTTCTCTTATCTGACTTCAGTCTTACCTTTTTTAAAATTTCTGAGCTTTTTCCCTTTTCTATTCAAATTAGCAGCACATTCTTCTTTGTTCCTTTTTTATCCAATTAAACCAAAAGGAAATTCTTCGTACTGCCGTAATACCGTGAAAGTAGTGTTAACGCTGGCATTTGGCCAAATGTGGGACATCACTACTGTCAGGATGTGTCTGCATCTTTGGCAGCCAGCTTTATTGAAATTATAGTTGTCTGACCCAATGATTATCTTTAAAAAGAAACAAATCTGTCAGGTTGTATCTATACTATTCCTTAAACACAGTCTGATGAAAATCCACTGTTATAGAAGGGAATCTGTAGAAAATTAGGTTGGGAATTGTTAACAGTGGCGAAGCCAGTCCTCTAGGCATATTTTTTTTAGTGTTTTTGGCTAAAGTCAGTTTCTTTCAGTCGTAGCTTCCCTTTACTTAATGGATTGGACCCGTGCATAATGGACTTCATTGAATGCAAATATTTTTGTATGAATTCCTTGCTAAAATAATTCAGAACATTTAATACATATATTCCATAGCCTAATATTGATGGTGTGATAACTTTGTGAATTTAACAAATATTATGAATTCCTATGATGTCAAATTGTGAAGCATTGTGTAGATATGTTTTCCGAGAAGATTCTAGAACTTTCTGAAAATACCAACTTAGGGACACTTTTTTAAGTCCCATGTAAATCAACAATAATAAAAGTTTTAATAATTATGTTAAAACTCACTTATATTAAGCTTACTAGTTCATGTCACAAACTCCAGAGAATGTAGATTGATGTGAAATTTTAAATAAAGTAAAAAAAAAAAAGAAAACCCTAACTTTAAGGCAACAGTCAACTGTTTTGCTTGAGAATATGCCAAAATGCTATACGCCAAGAAAAGGAATGGTGTGGAAGAAATGGATGGGTAAAATACACAGGGACGAGGCTTGGAGCCCTCTGCCTTCCCTCACCACATGGTTTTGCCTTTGTCAATGTGTTAGTCGTAGCCCAGTGCAGTCCTAACGTATTTGTCTTTACTCTTCCCAAAGAGAGATCACGTTTGTGTAACTTCTATACCACATGATTATAATTGCTCTATTTTATTATTAGTTATTAATCGCTTACTGTGCTTCATTTGCAAATTAAACTTCACCACAGAAATGTTCATATAGGAAGTAAAAGGTGTATTTAGGACTCAGTATTGTCCATAATTTCAGCACTGGGAAGTCTTGGAATGTATCTTTTGTGGAAGAAACTACCTGAGTTTTCAGGGGAAACGATTTTACCACCACTACTCGTAGAGACATTCTTAAAATGTTTTGAGATGGGATAAGACCAGAAGATACGATTGAAAGGATTTCATGAGGCGTGAAGTTTGAAGATAGACCAATGAGACAGAAGCCTAAAAATGCAAAGTTGCCAAGGGAAGCCGACTTGAGACTGCAGAAAGAAGTGACGGTTGAAAAACTAGACGGATTGTGGAAACAGGGGACAAGGGGTAAATGGAGAGAAGCTGGTGTGTGTGGAGAACAGACGACCGTTGTTGATAGCAGAATAAGCTGGTGAGAATTCAGTGGACATTGTATTATTTCCAAAGTTGAAAGGAAAAATACACTTAAGCGTTTTACCCACAGGGACACTAATAAAATAGAGCAGGTTGCATACTATTCATATTGTCAGATCAAAGGAAAAATTTAAAACAACGAAAAGAGCCAGGCGTGGTGGCGCACGCTTGTAATCCCCGCGCTTGGGAGGCGGAGACAGGAGGATGGCGAAGGTTTGAAGCCAGCCCCGCGCGTTGGCTTAAGAGACCCTGTTTCCGCATAAAAATATAAAAAAATAGGTCTGGGAGTGAAGCCCGGAGGTAGAAGGGTTTCCAGGAACCCCAGTACCACCAAAAAAAAAAAAAAAAAAAAAAAAAAACCAAACCAAAAAAAACAAAAACAAAAAACAAAAACAAAAAACAACGAAAAAGAAAAACCCCGCCTTTTTCCATATGGCAAAAGAAAGAAAATAAGAAAGCATGAAAAATGAAAAGGTAAATGCGTGATAAGACAGAATAGCTATTTAAACCCATGTAAATAGGACATTTTCATCTATTAAAAACTTGGGCCTTGTTAAAAAACAACCTAAAATTTAAATGAAAAACTTAGGCGATGGCATTTCAGGAAAATGTAAATAGGTGGTTGAAAGAGTTGTAATATTATAGTTCAATTAGGATTGAACTCAAATTAAAAAATATTTCATGAAAGTGGAAATCTTTGTAATGCTGAAAGGTACAATCTGCCCTAAGATATAACTCTCAGAACTAAATAATACATTGAATATACCAATGAAACATAAAAGGAAATCTACAGGAAATGAAAAGATAATTGACAAAGAAAAATATCACACACACACACACACACACACACACACACACACACATACATGTTATTTTTCTCCTTAAATATTTTCTTGTAGTTTTCCTATCTGCGCTTTATATCGTTGTTTGAATAGGAAGTGCTTAGCTCATCACTAGGCCTTTTTGCTCTCAGCAGGCCATCTCATGTCCTACCTCATAAAGAAAATAGTGACCATAGACCAACTACCTTTTGTCCTCACCTGTAAATGGTTTCTTTTTTAATTATTCACTGGTGCATTGTAATAATACATCATTGTAATAACACATGAGGTACAGGATGGTAGACGCATATATGCACCCATCACTCATTCAGCTCTTCCCCAATTCCCCCTTCCCTCCTCCTCCCTCCTCGTGTTTGGCTTAGTGGCCGACTTTGATATGTTTGTGAATGTACATCGCACACATTAGGGTACTTGCCTCTTCCCCCTCATCTCCCTCAGAAGGTTTCTCCTTTGTCTGGAGTCCCCCCTGCATCCCGTTTTCTCCCTAGTTCCCACATATTAGGGAGAATACCTGACTTTCCACTTTTTGTGACTGGCTAATCTCATTTGGCATGATGTTCTCCAGTTCCATCCGTTTTCCTGCAAATTGTTTCTTTACATAGTAGAGAGGACACTTCCCACTCTAACACCAGGGCCTGCCGTTTCCCCTATCCTAATGGTGTCCTCGTCCAGTCTCATGAGAGTGTTGACACAGACTGCCCCTCTGCTCCGGTCTGACTGTGCATACGCCTTCAGAGCCATCCACCTCCTGGATGTCCATCGTGCATCTCCAACTCAACATTTCCACGCTTTTCCAACTCATCGCGGTCCTTCCTGATCTTGCTCTTCCTCTGGAATTCCTTACTTCAGTGAACACAGCCAGGCTCGCTGGCAGGCTCCTTGCTCCCTCTGAGGGCTGTGGCTGGTGACTGGTAGGGAGGGCAGCGTAGTAACCTCAGAGAGTATCTCCTGACTGTGTTTGAATTGTGGGCTCACCTGTATTATGAATGGATCATTTTAGCAGTGGACAAAAGCAGTATTGACAAAACCGGGTGTATAATCATCATTTGGTAGTGGACCGTGTGGGAGAATTAATTACCTCTGCTGTATGACTCCAACTTTTTGGCCCCAAACTTATACCTTTTCTGTGATTCTTGGGGGCAACAGGGCACTTTCTCCTCACTCTGAATACGGGAAGCAACATTCTCTTTTGCTCAAAAGACACGGAATCATAATGAAAACAAAAATACTCCTGTTCACCAGTAATAACAGGAAGTGATAAAACTAGAGTGGGAAGTTGATGGCCATGGGCAGGGGACCACAGTGAAGGCAAGCCCTGCTTATAAAGGAATAAGCTAACTTGTAGTCTCCCCTTCTTCAAGGGAAGTATTCTAAGACCCCCCTACATGATGCTTGACAGGTCATACTGTGTTTTCTTATTTTGACACATGTGTGATAAAGCTTAACTTATAAATTAGGCAAAAAATTACTTAATAACTAGTAATAAAGTAGAATAGTTATAAAAATAAACTAAGCTTTTTCAATGTGGTCTCTCAAGATATCTTCTTGTACTATACTGTTTTTCAACTGCTTTGGTAGATTAAACCAGGATAAACTACTGTATACATAAACAAGTTGTGGTCTTGTTTTTATTTATTGATAGAAATACTTTTTTTATAAAGCATTGTAAAAAAAATAGAATTCTTGATTAATTAGAAATTTTGAAAGAGTTGGGTGTGATGGCCCACACTTGTAATCCCAGCATTTGGGAGGCTGAGACAGGAGGATCACGATTTGAGGCCAGCCTCAGCTACTTAGTGAGGCCCTTTGCAACTTAGTGAGACCCTGTTTCAAAATAAAGAATAAAAAATAGGGCTGGGGATGTAGCTCAGAGGTAGAATGCCCCTGGGTTCTACCCCCAGTACCACAAAAAATAAAATAAATTTTGAAGGAAATTCCTCTGTGCTCACACCTAAGGAAAAATAAAGTTTTATGGAATTTTAAATTGTTCTTTTTTTACCCATTAAAGAGTAAGAAGATGGTTTTTTTTTTTATCTTAATTTGGAAGTATTTAAGAGCATAATTTCTACAGTGGTAAAAATGGGAATCATAATATTTTCCCTGCATTTTTCTTATATTTTCTGTTAAAACTGTAGTGATGCTGATGTTATCTGAATTTAGAAGTCTTAGCAGAAGGGAAAAGGTGTGGGAGGGGTGGATGGTGGATGATATATGTGTGAGAGAAACTTTTATGTGTATGAAAAGGAAAATGAGTGGATACTTAAGATTGCAGCTTTTAAGTCTCTTGCAGTAATAGTGTTTGGTATTGTTGGGCCATGGGTAGATTCGTGATCTGCAGGACAGCCAGTGCCAGAAAGACCTGTGCCGGTCATCGCCATCTACCGAATGCGGCTGAAGGGCATTTGGAAACCTTTCCTGGGCTTCTCGCACCCTTACTGAAGATGAAATGCTAATGCTTTAGAAGGAAATTCCGAGTTCCACAACGTAAAAGGACCAACAGCAGCAGCAGGCGTGATATAATTGCTGATGTTTTAAAAAGATCTGGAAGCCTTTATTTCTACAGTGAGCATGCGAAACCAAATTAAGAACTCTTCTCAATATTCAGTGAAACAGTCTTGTCATTATATTGTTTAGTCTTCGGCCCACGGAATAAATTCTTTGCTAGGTCAAACCTATTATTTTAAAACATTTAAAGAAAGGCTATATTACTACTCTCACACCAGGTGTGTGCCCAGTCTGAAGGCGCTCCTCCCAAGTCCACGGTTTCCCCCATGTCTTCCGTTTGCTAGTTTCTGGCTGCACGTGCTCTTGTCTCTTTGTAGGGGAGTCATTTTACTCTTTAGATGTTTGCTAGAGATACGGAGGTATAGCATACCACTCAGCAAGTTTGTGGGAAGGAATCAGTTTTTAAGTGACTTTGTTTTTGTTTGCTCTGTGATTCTGGGGATTGAACCCAGGGCCTGCTGCGGCCTGCTAGGGCAGGTGTTCTACCACCGGCTGTATCCCCAGCCTTCTAAGAAATTTCATAAAGGACCCTTTTACTTTGTTGCTGGACTCCTGTCAATTGAATATAATCATAAAAAGGACAACTGCTTAAAATCCCGTTTTATTGGATCACTGTTTAACTTAAAATCTTTTCTATTTATATTTTCTGTTAGATATTAAGGTTAATACACACCACAGTTGTAACAACAAAGAAAAATGTTCCAGCCTCCAGACGTGAAATGTACACAGAGGATTTTATTAAAAAGCAGATTGAAGAGTTCAACATAGGAAAGAGACACTTAGCCAACATGATGGGAGAAGATCCAGAAACTTTTACCCAAGAGGATATTGACGTAAGTACAGTTAACTCCACTGCAAAAGTAATTGGTGTAGAGTTCTAGACATTGAAAGCACTTTTCTTCTGCATGATCCCCCTTAACTCTTTGCAAATTTTAATCAAACTGTCAGAGTAAGGAAAAATGTCACTGTACAACTCAAGTTGGGACCATGATTACAAAGAGATGTCACTCTGTATTTGAAGCGTCACAAGTATTGTGGGTTTTGATTTTAGCCAGAAATGGGTACTTTTCTTGACTTAAGGTCATAGTAGTCAACCGAGAATACTTATACACTATTTAAAAACACTTACCTTATTTTATAGTCGTAGATTCTGCTTTCTAACAAAATTATAAAATACATGGTAATGGAATTAGGGCCAGGTTTATGGAAAAATCCTGTAAGTACTTTTATCAACTTAAGTTATAAGTATTTTTTTTATCAACTTGAGTGTATGTTTGAATTGTCAGAATAAAAGCATATTCTAAGTGTTTTGACAAATTAGGGTCAGAATTATACCCTTTTATGTTTACTATATTCCTCAGAAAAGTAATAATATTCAATAATACTTTTTTGCTAGAAATCCCAGAGTAGCTAGCAAAGGAATTTAAATTTAAAAAATAAGTAAAAGGAAAAAAAAGAATTTAAATTAAATTTAACATTAAACTGATTTTTTTTTTTGGTGATACTGAGGATGGAACCCTTCTATATCCGGGCTACACTCCCAGACCTATTTTATATTTTTATTTGGAAATAGGGTCTCTTAAGCCAGAGAGGCTGGCTTTAAACCTGTGCGATCCTCCTATCTCCGCCTCCTAAGCACGGGGATTACAGCCTGCACCACCATGCCTGGCTTAAACTGATTTTTTAAAAGTACCATCTAACATCTCATGATTTATATGACACTGAAAATGGCATCTTGACATAGGTGTAACCCTGTGATTTTTAAGTACTACTGCTTTTAAATAGTAGTGCTTTGAGCCGGGTGTGGTGGCACACGCTTGTAATCCCCGTGCGTGGGAGGTGGAGACAGGAGGATCACGCAGGTTCGAAGTCAGCCGCGCTGGCTTAGGAGACCCTGTTCCCAAATAAAAATGTAAAAATAGGTCTGGGAGTGTAGCCTGGAGGTAGAAGGGCTTCCAGGAACCCCAGTACCACAAGAAAGAAAGAAAGAAAGAAAGAAAGAAAGAAAGAAAGAAAGAAAGAAAGAAAGAAAGAAAGAAAGAAAGGAAGGAAGGAAGGAAGGAAGGAAGGAAGGAAGGAAGGAAGGAAGGAAGGAAGGAAGGAAGGAAGGAAGGAAGGGAAAGAAAGGAGAGAGAAAGGAAGGGAGAGAAAGAGAAAGAAGGAAGGAAGGAAGGAAGGAAGGAAGGAAGGAGAGTGGTGCTTTGCTTAAGGAATGGGGATGCATTCTGAGAAATGTGCCCTAAGGTGACTTCATGGTTTTGAGAACATCATTGAGTATATTTAAACAAATAGGACAACAATTTCACTAGGCAGTATAATCTCATGGGACTACCATGTTATATGGGGTATGTCTTTGGCTGAGCCATCGTTACGTGATATGTGACTGTACAGTTGTTCCTCTGTATCTGAGGGGGATTGATTCCAGGACCCCCATGGCTAACAAAGTCCGAGTCTCTTATAGAAATGATGTAGTATTTGCACATGACCTATATACATCCTCCTACTTATTTTAAATAAGCTCGAGATTACTTCTAATACCTAAAGCAGTATAAATGCTAAATGAATTAATTACTGTCTTACTGTATTGTTTAGAGAATATTGACAAGAAAGAGTCTGCTTGCTCAGTATACATGCAATTTTTCTTTTCTCAAATACTTTCAGTCCATTATTAGTGAATCCATAGATGCAGAACCTACAATACAGAGGGTTGACCATATTAATCATTTTTAATCATGATGTTATGCATTTTAGTTTAATTTCCATCTTTTAGTGTGCCTTTCCTGTCTATAAATGGTACTGGAGTATCTCTTTGATGCTACAGATCCATGTTTTTGACTCAATAAGAACATCCATTTCCATTGCCCCCCTAGGTCTAGGTGACGGAGAGTCATCCTCTTAGCTGCTATCCTTTTTTAATCTTACAGCATTATGGATAGTGTTTGGGTGTGTTAAGAAGACTGTGCTATTTAATTTTATTTTAGTTAGTATAGCTGTTGCTCCATTTTTTTATTAAAAAAATGGAGACTGAGACACAGGCTAAGCATCATGTTTAGTATTAAGTATGCAAAAGCACAGAGGCTATAAGACTTTAAACTTTGAACTTGGTGTTTTTTATTTGTATCCGCCTCAATTCAGAGACCATGGAAACTTGATGGTACCCAGAATGTATTACATAACTTTTCGCTAAGATAGGTATATACACCAAAAATTATAATTTTTAAGAATTGAAAAAAATGAACAAAAGGTAGTATCTGTATACTCAAAAACTTTTTTTTTTAAGAAATGAAGAAAAGGTCAAAGGCAAAATAGATGTTCTTCTTCACCGTCTTACTTCATGTCCCTTTAAAAGGATAGAATGGTGAGCATCATGGTGCAAACAGTCATGGCACAGATCTTTCTTTTCCAAATAGGAATGAGATTTTTGCTTTCCTAAGTATTATGTCCCAAAGTAATTCTTTTGCGGTTTCCTCTTTTGGGGGGTAACTTCTTGGTTGAGACGGTAATTCACATATCATTTAGGGTGCACTGGGTTTTAGTCTTCTGTTCACAGGGTTGTGCAGTCGTGACCACCATCTGCTTTAGAATGTTTTCCTCATTCTAAAGTGAAGCTTTCTACTTGTTACCACTCTCCACTTCTTTCATCTCCCAGCCTATCTGCGCACCTGCAGCCACTTTGTACATTCCTTCTCCATAGGTTTGACTCTTCTGGACATTCCATATAAAGAGTCAAATTATATGCCGCCATTTGTGACTGGATTCTTGTAGCATATGTAAACACTTTAGCCCTTTTTATTACTGAATAATTTTTGGTTGTAAGGATACACCGTATATTTTTAATTCAATCAGTGGGCACTTAGGTTACGTCTATCTTAGATTGTTTCCCCTTTTGATTATTATGAAAAATGCTGCTGCGAACATGAGTTCTGTGAACACTTTCGCTTCAGTTGGGGATATAAAGAAACCACTGCGAATCCAAGGTCCTGAAGCATTACCCTCATGTTTTCATCTAAGTTTTATAGTTTTAGTTCTTAACATTTAGGTTTTTATTCATTTTGAAGTAATTTTTGTATATTGTATGAGGTAGTGATCCAACTTCGTTATTTTACATGTGTATATTCAATCATCACAGAATTATTGGAAGAGAATGTTTTTACCTCCCTTGAATCCTTTTGTTACTCTTTCAAAACCCAGTTGACTTACATGAAGGTTTGTTTTTAGACTCTTGTTTATTTTCTTTACGATATGTTTATTATGTTAGTGACACTCTGTTTTGATTACCATAGCTTTGTAGTAAGTTTTGGAATTGGGAAGTGTAAATACTCCTACTTTGTTTCTTTTTTTTTTTTTTTTTTTTTAAAGGTAATTCTGTTCCTCTTGAATTTCTGTATAAAATTTTAGAATCTCTTTGTTAATTTCTTCAAAGAGCCAGCTAGGATTTTGATAGGGACACTGCTGAATCTCTAGATCAACATTGTGAGTAATGCCAACTTAATGTTAAATTCTTATCTCTGTGTGTAGGGTGTCCTTCTGTTTATTTAGATCTTCAGTGTTGTCCAGTGTTGTTTTACAGTTTTCATGGTTTGTTTGTCAGGTCTTTTGTTTTTAAACATTGATCTTTTAAAAAATACTACTGTTAAGTTGAATTATTTTCTTGTCTTTTTTTTTTTTTTTTTTTTGGTATTGGGGATTGAACCCTGGGACCATTCTACCTCTGAGCTACACACCCAACCCTTTTTATTTTGAAACAATGTCTCGCTACATTGCTGAGGCTGGCCTAAAACCTATGATCCTCCTTTTTCAGCCTCCCAAGTATTGGGATTACAGATATGTGCCAGCTTTCTCTTTGTTTTCTTAGTTTCCTTTCTGAAATCTTCATTAGAAGTAGATTCAATCTACTTCTACCACCAAAAAGAAGAAGAAGAGGAGGAGGAGGAGGAGGAGGAGGAGGAGGAGAAGAAGGAGAAGGAGAAGGAATATAGAGGAGGAAAGGGGGGAGGAGGAATATATTTTGTGTGTTAATTGCAAATCTCCAACCTTGCTGAACTCATTTACTGGTTCTACATATAATATGTGCTCACTCACAAGTAGTATACTTTTACTTCTTTTTTCTAAACTGGATGCCTTTTCTTTTGCTTTTCTTCACTGATTTCCTTGCTTAGGAGCTCTAGTAACGTTGAATAGAAATGTCAAGAGTAGACATTCTCAACTTGTTCTTACCTCAAGTGAAAGCACTCATTCTATCAGAGTTAAGTGTGATGTTGGCCATAGGGTTTTTTTTTTTTTTTTTTTTTTGGGTGGTACTGGGGTTCCTAGAAGCCCTTCTACCTCCAGGCTACACTCCCAGACATATATATATATATATATTTGAAACAGGGTCTCTTACGCCAGCATGGCTGGCTTCGAACCTGCGCAATCCTCCTGTCTCCGCCTCCCAAGCGCGGGGATTACAAGTATGCGCCACCACGCCCGGCTTGGCCATAGGTTTTTGTAGAATCTTTGTATAAGATTCAGGAAGTTCTTTTTCTTACCTAATTTGTTGAACTTTTGTTGTTATTTATTCTGAATGGGTGTTGAATATTGCCAGGTGCTTTTTCTACTTTTTTTTTTATAATCAAATGTCTTTTGTCTTTTATTCTATGGTTATGGTATATCATGTTAATTACTTTTGGAAGATTAAACCAACTTTGTATTCATAAGATAAATTCTACTTTTTCACTTGTGTAATCCTTTTTACATGTTTCTAGAGTTGGTTTGCTAGCATTTTATTAAGGATTTTTGCATCTAATTGATAATAGTCTATAGTTTTCCTATAAAATTGTTGTTTGAGGCCGGGTGTGGTGGCACACGTTTGTAATCCCCGCGCTTTGGAGGCGAAGACAGGAGGATCGCGCAGGTTCGAAGCCAGCCGCTGTAGCGTAAGAGACCCTGTTTCAAAAAATATAAAATAGGTTTGGGAGTGTAGTCCGGAGGTAGAAGGGCTTCCAGGAACCCCAGTACCACCAAAAAAAAAAAAAGTCTTTGTTTGATTTTGATATCAGACTAATAGTGGCCACTATGGAATAAGTTAGGCAAAGTTCTTACCCATTTTTGGAAGAGTTTGTGAAGAATTGGTATTAATTCTTAAAAAGGTTTAGTTGAATTCACTCACAAATCCATCTGGGTCTAGCTTTGTCTGCTTGTCTTCATAGGTTGGCTTTTTAGTTTTTGTTTTGTTTTGTTTTTCTCCTTTTTCTTCTCTTCTTCTCCTCCTTCTTCTTTCTCCCTGGTACTGAGAATGTAACCCATGGATGCTCTACTACTGAGCTATGCCCCTAGTCCTTTTTATTTTGAGACAGGGTCTCTCTAAGTTGGCCAGGTTGGCCTTGAATTTGAGAAACTCTTTTCTCAGCCTCCCCAATCACTTGTGCCAGCAGGCCTGGCTTATTTTTTACTTTGTAACTGTTGTTTAAAAATGCTCCTGCTGTTTCCTTATAGCCTGTGAGTAACAGTTCTCATTACCAACTGAGTTTTTCACTAAAGTATTTTTGAGTAGCTCTTAACTACTTTTTTGGAGATATTAGGGCATATTTAGTTTATTGTGAGAAACAGTCATTCAGCAGTTTTGTAATTCTATCTGAAGGGACAAACATTTTCACCTTATACGTATTATATTAATATGTTATTTGGAGTAGGTAGTTCATTGCTTGGATATTTACTTAGAATATTAAATTTTTTTGTGGGGGTTTAATTTATACAAAGCAGACATGGCCTATAATATAATTACCTAGTTAAAAGTCTAGGCTAACTGTAATTCTCACATAGGTAAATTAAGTGCCATTGTATTTAGATTAAACCATTCGTTTCTGTACATTAGAAACCATTTTTTTAATACTGCTTACCCAATTACTAAAAATATAAGCCAGCACCAATTATGAAATGTATTTAGGCAAAAATGTTTAAAATTTATGCTGGAGCCAGCCTGCAAAAGTACGGGTTCTAAAGAGAGGCGTGAGGATGAAGAATTCAACTCTTAAGAATTTGATTCCAAGAATATTTTATTCTAATGTGGGGGGACCGCCAGCCTACTCCTGAGTCAATATCTTTACTGGCCGCCCCTGCTCTTGGGTCAATATCTCTACTAGTCGACGACTGCTCCTGGGTCAATATTCTCTATTGGGCCGACCCTGCAGTTTATTTCACTAGAGGTATTTATATAGTTACAGGGCAGTCAATATCCTTGTGCTATCTTTCAGTCATCAGCATTAATCCGAGAATCTTCTATTTCTTTTTGATCCATATGTTGCACCAGCCGCTCAGATATCCACCGTGCATTATCTTCATCCTGTGAAAAAACACAAACATGCCTTCTTCCCCATATTAGTATGGGGTCGGCACCTTTCCAAATTCCTGTGCAAGGATCTTTCCATTTTACTAGAGCAAAATTGTTTTTGGAGGATAGATGCCAATATCTATCAGTTGCTGTGCAACCAGTTTTGTCACCATTCAAGAAATTAATAACACCTCCTTGGCCCAGTTTTGTCAGCATTTAAGAAATCTGATAACACCTTGACCATCAGTGTCTTCAGTAACCGGGAAAACTCTGAATCTCCTAGTATCTTCTTTGTTTTCTGCAGCCCGATTTATAGCTGCCTGAAGCAGTGATATTAAAGATAACAACTCATCTCTATGGTACTGAGCAGCAGTTTCCTCAAGCTGCTCCTCTTCTTCAGTATCTAAAGTATCCTCATCTTCCTTAGGAAGCTTAACACAAAGCATATCTTTTAACATATGTGCAAAAACCAAAAAACTAATTTTTTTGACCCATTGTATATTACAACTCTTACGTTAGGCGCCTTCGTGTTCTGTCTTAGTTTCTCTAGCACAAAGCATCTCTTTTAATTAGTCCATTGTATATTACAATTCCCACGTTTTTCACCGCCACCACAAATCTTCAAGCACGCTCCTTTTTACTCAGCAGTGTCCTTCACTGGATCCTCAGTTTCAGAATCTCCCCATATGGGCCACCACCTGCCGGAGCCAGCCGGCAAAAGTACGGGCGGGCTCCAAAGAAAGGCGTGAGGATGAAGAATTCAACTCTTAAGAATTTGATTCCAAGAATTTTTTAATTCTAATGTCGGCGGGGCTGCCAGTCTACTATCTCTGCTGGCCGATCCCTGCACCTGGGTCAGTATCTCTACTGGTCAACCACTGCTCCTGGGTCAATATTCTCTATTGGGCCGACGACTGCTCCTGGGTCAATATCAGTATTCTCTTTTGGGCCGACTCTGGGTTTATTTCAGTAGAGGTATTTATACAGTTACAGGTCAATCAATATTCTCGTGCTATCACCACCACAATACAATAAAGACCAGTCCAAAGCACATACATTACAGGTAGGTTAATCAGTACCCTCGTGCCATCACCATCTGATCTTCTCCCAGACCTTTTACTTTGAACTTTCCATGACCCCAAACCTTGTTGACTTTGGATGAAGGACAGTCAGCTGAATCAGAAATATTCTTTTAGGGGAAAACCTTAATGGCTTCCCACAAATTTAAAACAAATCTTTTTCATATATTAAAATATCTTAATTTTTAAAGGTGTTGACAACAGGCATACTGGTGACTCCATCTAAAGTATCCTTTTACTATTTAGAGAAATCTAAAAGCATATTACAGCTTAGTGAGTACATTGTCAATCTAGTAGAAACAAACTTTGGCAGCATTTAATGCCTTTTCTACAAGTGATTTGTTCTGATTCTCAAAATATGGAATTGTTTTCCAGAGAAGAGACACTTAACATCACTATGTAAACTTAGTAGTGACATCTGTTCTGTACTTTTAAAATTGTGTATATGTATATATGGTAAAAGTAACTTGATGTCATTTTGTCATTATGTTAATAGAATATAATAAAAATTTCTCTTAGTTTTAGCCAGTTAAGTAATGAATTAAGATTAAAAAAACCAATTCTTTGTATAAAATGTGTAGACTTTCTAGCTGGATATGATGGCACAAGCTTGTAATTCCTGTACTTGGGAGGCTGAGACAGGAGAATTGTAGGTTTGTAGCCAGCCTCAGCAACTTAGTGAGGCCCTCTGCAGCTCAAAAAATAGACGAGACCCAGAGATGTATCTCAGGCAGAATGCCCCTGGATTCAATCCCTAGTACCACGAAAAATAGGTAGATAGATTTTCTAAAAGGAAGTTAATTTTTTATGAGGAATATAAATACAGACCATGAAAAACCTTGTTATTACATGAATTTTTTCTAGTTTGTCTTGATAAATTCATTGTAATTGAAGTGATGTCGAAAGATGCAGAACTTGGTGTTAGGAAATTCTTTGCTTTGTCATCAGCCAGCTTTGTAATGTCGAACAAATCACAGCTTTCTGTCACTTGATTTTCTCATGTCCAAAATAATACTTGATTGCCTCAAGATATGACTAAAGAGCACGAGATTAATGCAATGTGTTATTATTCCGAGGCCTATCAGTAGTAATAAATATAGTCTGCCATAACTGGAATCACTCCCTCTTTCTCTAATTGCCTTTGTCTCACAAATCTTCCGTGCCCCTGAGGCTGAATGTTGGGAGAGGCCCCGGAATACTGACTGTGGAGCCTACTGACTCGTTGGTGGTTGACCTACAGGGAGGCTGATACCGTGTCTCGCCTAGCTTGGTGTCTGCAGCCCGTGTGGAGTGAGTGTTCGCCATTTTCCTTGACACTGATTGGCTAGTTCTTCTGTGTTAGACTTTGCTGCAAGTGATTGATCCCGCTTTACGTTCACATTTTGTATCGCTGAGCTGCTCTAGTGTTTTGTTAATTTTAGCGGTTCCTTTGGCATCTGATAGATATAAAGGAAACAC
This sequence comes from Muscardinus avellanarius, assembly GCF_963383645.1. Classification (NCBI taxonomy): domain Eukaryota; kingdom Metazoa; phylum Chordata; class Mammalia; order Rodentia; family Gliridae; genus Muscardinus; species Muscardinus avellanarius. Next base: position 81,715,051 of record NC_137801.1, on the reverse strand, counting down.
AGGACAGTGACAACCAGCTCTTGCCAAAGCATTTTCATTATTATACCAATGATGATTCCTGTTTTAATTTGTTTTTGGAACTCTTGTTTTTGTAAAGGACTTAGCTGTGTAAATAAACTGAAAGTATAGATGATGAATCTTATTAACATTTCTATGTTGAAAAAATGCTTAGTTATTTCTGAAGACAATAATTTATTCAAAAATCAAAATTGTATTTCTTTTTTTTTTCCCTTTCGATTTGTTGTTGTTGTTGTTGTTGTTGTTGTTGTTGTTGTTGTTTTGGTACTGGGGATGGAACCCAGGGCCATTCAACCTCCGAGCTATAACCCCTGCGCTATTTTTTATAGTTTACTTTGAAATAAGGTCTCACTAAGTTGTAGAAGGCCTCACTAAGTAGCTGAGGCTGTCCACAAACCACAGTCCTCCTGTTTCAGCCTCCCAAATGCTGGGATTACAAGCGTGCTCCACCATGCCCAGCTCAAAATTACATTTAAACCCCCATTACAGTTGCAGTTACGTATTAGAAATTATAATGCTTCTATATAATATCTTTGACTTTTAATATATAAATCAAAAATAGATATATTTTTCTTATTTTATATGATCAGGAGATTAGATATTTCATAAAGCGAGTTTTCAGAAAAGGGAAAACTATTTTAATTGTTATTTGTAATGAAGTATATCAACACCTACTGGAACTTTCTGTGTTTGTGATGCTGTTGAAGAGCCTGACACGTTACCACGTTTGCTCTTCATAGGATATCAGAAGATCTTTTTTATCCAAAGACTGTTTAGGTGACATTTTCTAAGTAGGTTGCCTTCTCTCCAGCCTTTCTGATGTAGTGAGTGTTGTCTGGCCTCACGGTGCTCCGATCCCCTTTCACGGGGCTCAGCACAATGGCGCACAGCGTGTGTTTGCCCTGTGCTGAGCAGCCCAGTGGTGCGGCTAGTGATTTTTGTCGTCTCCGTTCTTGGCAAGATGTCTTCTGCTGTGTGTCTGCTTCCAGCGCGCTCACCTGCCTGCTGGCCTCTGGCATAACTAAACTCGTTAGACATGTGAATTAAAACCATGAGCCATTACCTCCGAATGAGGGCCCTATGCCCTTCCTATGTCAAATCCATGAATTTCATGTCAGCTATTTCAGTTCCTCTTCAGTCTTTTTCATTGATTTGTAGGTTTACAACTTTATTTCAGAGGACCGAGTTTGAATAGAAATGTGGCCTTACTGAATATAGCAAATATAATTTATGTGTGAGAATTATGCCTTATTAATTTTACATGCTAATGTTTCATGATTTAATTAAGCTTTTATCTTTTATTACTGTTTTCATTTTTGGTACCAGGGTTTGAACTCTGTGGCATCATTCTACCTGTGAGCTACAACCCCAGTCCTTTTTATTTTTTATTTTGAAACAAGCTGTCACTAAGTTGCTGAGGCTGGCTTCAAACCTGCAATCCTCCGTCTTAGCCTCTCAAGTACTGGGATTATAAATGTGTGCCATCACTCCTGGTTTAATAGGCTTTTTAAAGAGTACAGATGTGAATTGGTAAAAGGAAAAGAAATACAAAGTATAGATTTTCTGTTGTTGTTTGGTTGGTACTGGAGATTGAACCTAGGGACATTCTACCTCGGAGCTATACCTTTGGACCTGTTTATTTTGAAACAGTCTCACCAAGTTACTGAGGGCCTCTCTAAGTTACTGAGGCTGGCAGCAAACCTGAGATGATCTTGTCTCAGCCTTCCTAGTACTGGAATTTCAAGCATGTACCACCACACCTGGCTAGAATTTTTAAATAACAGTAATTTTATTCAACAATGCTTGTCACGGTTGGTATTTATACTTAAGTTACATCATCTAATAAGACTTATTATTATTAAGGCTATGGTACTATGTGTTGGAATTTTTTTGAAATTGCTTTGGTACATACTTGTAATCCCAATACTTGGGAGGCTGAGAAAGGAGGGTCACAGGTTCATGGTCAGCCTTGGCTATTTAATGAGGCCCTCTGCAACTTAGTGATGCCCCTGGGTTCAATCCCCAGTACCACAAAAAATAAGAGAGAAATTGCTTTGCTATATTATTTAATGCATAATCTTTTTGTTAAATTGATATGAAAAATATTTTTAGTTGGCATGGTAGCAAATTAAAAGGCAACTTGTCGTTGGCAGGTATAGGTTCTTCTATTTCAAAACAGTTTAATTTCTGTTTGCTTCAGTTATATTGAAGAGAAACAAATTATGATTCCTATTACCACTCAGCCACTCTGGTGCTACTGATAAGCTTCAGAAGATGTAACAGGAAGAACCATGTGGCCTCTAAGAACTAGTAGTAGATATGGCGTTGGGTGGAAAGTGCTTACATGCATGCTAAATAGTTTGAAAATAGACCTTCATGCTAGGATTCTCAATTCCTGCCCCATTTCTTTCACAGGTTACTGCCAAATGTTGATGGGTGTGCACAAATTATTTTTGGCTGTAACAGCATTCATTAGTGTGAGGAGGAAGCTGTCAGATAGAACATTGAGCTGAGTGGGTTTTGTTATGCAGTGGAGAGCAATTATAAAAGAAGAATCTGTGTGTGTGGAGGCTGTAAAGAAGTAAGCCTGTGCGTGTGTTACCAAGGGCAGGAATAGTTTTTCTTTTCCACCCCCAGGCAACAGGATGGCCAGGTGAATAGTGCAGCCACGGCCGTGGAGCTTTGTGGGCTCTGGACCGCATCGGTGTGCCAGAGATGGGTAACAGTTGGTGGCCGTTTTGTTCAGTGTTCTTGTTCCAGAATCCTTCATCTGTACCAAAACACTCTTTTACTCAATCTTGCTGTAAACACAGAAAAGTTAAGTAGCACTGATATCTACATGGCCTCTTTGAGCAGGTAGTAGTTATAAATTGTAGTTCGGAGACGTCTCATTCATAGTAAATCCTATGAATACAGGCTTGCATTTACTAATGTCTTTTTATTTGAGAATTAAAAGTTAAGTTCTCCATTACTATAGAATTTCAGGAAAAAAGCCAGCAAATTGATATATAACACTGCTGAAGTCTACCAATTACTTTTTAATTGGTATTATAGACCTCATTCTGAAACCAGAATGTTTTATTCTCCTAAGTGTGAATATGCTGTATGAAGTTTCTCTAATTGATTTGCTGTGCCCATTCCATTTGATGTATCATTTTTCACAATATTTCATAATTTGTGCTCACTTCTAATGAACAGAGTCGTTAGGACAGGCATGTCTAAGTACAACTGACAGCTAACATTAGGTGCCAGATGCAGTTTATAAAGCTATGTAGAACTGTAGAGAACAGTTTAAATAAATTAGCACCTGTACATTAGTCTCACTTGCTGGTAATTTATAAGCGAATCAGTAGAGATGACATTTAGGTAAGTCATTGATCAAGTTAACAGCTGCAAACCCACTGCCCAGCTGGGATACCTAATTAATAGAAATTGCATTCCTGACCCAGTGCTTCTCCTGGGTTGAGCCCACTATCCTTTTATACTTTGACTTAAGCCTTAAAATACAGTCAAATACTTTGTGTTCATTTTAGGGAACTGTTAAATTATCAGTATTCTGGTTAAAACTCAAAAATTTTGAAAAAGAACCATGTTTACTAGTGAGTTTAACTTTATTTTATGACATAGCTAGATGAAATTTTAAAAACATACCTTCTCTTTCTTTTTATTATGTGAGCTTTCTTATTTTCTATTCAGGTTAAGCACACCTTGCATGCTGTAGTCCAAGAAGTTTTAAAGGATTCAGTACTTAACATTAAATGTAATCCCATTCTTTTCTTCCCAATAGATACAGACACTTTCTTTTTTGTTTTTGTGGAGGGTTTGGATGTCTCCTGGTTTAATTAATAATTTTTATTTAGGTTGAATAGAAGGGAGAAAGACTTTATTTCAGATTATTATAAAACTTCTGTTAATTCTCGCGTGGTTGGCAAGCCGCAGCTTGGAGTGAACTGCCTGCCGGATTCCTCTTGCTTAAGATGTCAGAGGGTCGTGGCTGGTGGTCGTGGCGCCTGTTCTGGTGTGCCTACTAAGGGCCACACAAAGAACACCTACTGTGAGCGGGAAGGCCACATCTGCAGTGAGTCCTTCCCTTGTGCCTTCCTTTGGTTTCCTAGTTGGCTAATTTCATGTATCATATCTAAATTTTGCCTTATTTTTCATGCTAATATGATGAACGTTTGGGCTGCTATAGAAGACTGAAGTGCCCCAACACTTCCTTGTTTCTTTGTTTCTCATTTTCTTTTTTCCTTCTTTGTACTTCAGAGCCTTTCCCAACAAGTCTGTACTCTAACTTAAAACTGTGTGTGAGATAGGCTTCTGCTCCCAACCATTTATGCTACTTGTTCTTTGTAACAATTACCTTGTTTGAACAAGGTGGTGAATTTAGTCGGAATGTTTTAGGTTAAGCTTCATGCTTTCTTGTCCATTGGAACATTGTGTTTCTAATTATTGTGTGCTCTGGGAAGCCCTGCACACTCATGATATCAGTTCATGGAAGGTTGTATTTCTAATGAATTGTTTTCTCAAAATAGAGCAAACAATGTTTAACTAAAAAAGTAAGAATGAAGTTGTTACCTGTTCAGGAAGAGCTTAGTGAAATCTCTTGAGCTGGTGGCTGGAGGGAAGCTGATTAAGAAAGCCACGCGCCATCAGTGGGGCAGAGGTGGAGATGTAGATTTGAATCTTATATTTGGAAGGGCGGGAGCAAGTGCCTTTCTGCTGAAATGCACAGGTGCCCTCATGGCTCAGCTTGGGGCCCCGCAGAGCTGACGCAGTCAGGCGTGTGCCCCTGTGGTGGTTTCCCCCTAGCCAGCCTGGTCTTGAACTAGGTTTGTGTAATCCTGGTCAAGGAAGGTGAAATCTTAAGCATAGTGTTTGTGGGGTAGGAAGGCAATTTGAGAGGAAAACTGACTAAAACCACCTAGAGTCTTATGGTCACCACCAGCTACATGTGGCTATTTTAATTAAAATTAATTAATATGAAATAAGGTAAAATGTATATTTTCAGTTGCACAAGCCATATCAAGTGCGTAATAAGCCATGGAGGCTACAGGTTATCATGGGACATCACAAATTATAAAATATTTCTATCATCAAAGGAAGCTCTTTTGGACCCTGTTGGCTAGAAGGTTGTTTCTTCATTCCTTCCCAAATAGGAACTTAGGAACTTGTTTTTTTTTGTTGTTTTTTTTTTTTTGTTTTTTGTTTTTTTTTTTTTTTGGTCTCGTGTTATTTAAAAGAAAGGGAATACTTGGAGGTATAAATAGTATCACTCTGCCATTTTGTTTATATATTGTCTTTCACTGAAACAACCCAAAATACCTGAAGAGTCAGTTTTGAAAATAGTTCATGCCAGGCGTGGTGGTGCACGCTTGTAATCCCAGTATTTGGGAGGCTGAGACTGGAGGATCGCGGTTCGCCGACAGCCTCAGCTACTTAGTGAGGCTCTCTGCAACTTAGTGTGACCCTGTTTCAAAATAAAGAATAAAAAATTGGGCAGGGGGTGTAGTTCTGAGGTCAAATGCCTTTGGGTTCCATCCCCAGACCCACACACACAAAAATAAGAAAATACTTCACAGTACTACAAAAGAATAAATTGAAATGTAAAAATGTAGAAAGTGGTTGCCTGAGCCAGGTGTGGTGGTGCACGCTTGTAATCCCTGCACTTGTAATCCCTGCACTTGACAGGAGGATCTTGGGAGGCGGAGACAAGAGGATTGAGCTGGTTCGAAGCCAGCCTTGCTGGCTTAAGAGACCCTGTTTCCAAATAAAAATATAAAATAGGTCTGGGTGTATAGCCCGGAGGTAGAAGGGTTTCCAGGAACCCCAGTACCACCAAAATAAAAAGAAAGAAAGTGGTTGCATGAAATAACAGTTTAATAAAGCAGTTACAAATACACAAAAGCAAAAGATTCATGACTCACATGTATCTATGTATGTACATTACATGTATATTGGAACCAGAATTGAGAAACATCAAAACATTCTAGGTTGCTGGGCATAGTGTTGCATGCCTGTAATCCCAACACTCGGGAGGCTGAGACTGGACGGATTGCAGGTTTGAGGCCAACCTCAGCAACCTAGCAAGACCTTGTTTCAAAACAAAAAATAAAAAGGGCTGAGAGTGTATCTTAGAGGTAGAATGCTGAGTTCAGTCCCCAGTACTATTCATACTCAGATGAAAAGGGTCACTGCAACAGTAATGATACTGCTGTGCACCCTTTGTGTAGCCTAGCTGTGGTTCTGTCTCAGGTTCTGCGTATATCTTATGCTATATTATTTTATGTATAATAAGAGGCCCTGTGTTGTCTCTGCCTGCTGAACGAGGCTGGGAGCCAGATCATGTCCATCTTTCTAGCATAGTGCCTAGGACTCAGATGTGGGGGTGGGGGTAAATATTTTGAATAATATTTAGTTAAGTGAATAATCAGTTTCTTGGATTTCTTTTGGATTTTTCTCTAAGTCTTACTACTAAATAGCCAACATCTTTGGTGTCAGTGAAGAAGTAAGTCTGTTATCTTAAAGAACTGGATTCGTTCCCTGGTATAAGAAGATCACATTCCCAAATTAAATTTCATAAGGTCCACGTTCTGGCTTCGCCACTTATGTGATTTTGAACTAGCCCTTAACCTCTTCTCTTTTCATCTGGAAACAGAACTAATGAATGTATGACTTAAGTTTCAATACAGGAAATAATACTTTTAAGTTTCAACATGGGAAATAATGTGCTTTATGTTAACTGAGAATTCTTGTGCATCTCTGTGACATTCACTGAGCCTGCTTTGTGCTGTGCTTCTACAAGTATCTTAGTAAATCTCAAGTAGATAGAAATGGTTCTAACGGGAACACAGTAAGGATTGTTTTTACTTCTTGATCCCATTCTCTCTTGTCCATCACTCCCTTTTTTTCTGAATTCTGCAAGGTAGAGAAAGTAAAGGTTTTCCTGTTTTATAGCACATACTGCTCTGCCCAAAACACATCTCTAAGCTGTTCTTCTCAGTACTAACACTCAGAATTCTCTCGTTGTTTGTATTTGTTTCAAACGGTTATTCGCCTACTGGGATTTTAACAATTGTATTAACTGGGAATTAAGCAGACCTAGAAAGTAGCAACTTTTTTTTTAATTAAAGCCTGCTAGCCCTTTGTTTCAGAATTTGTAAAAATTCTGTGAAGAACACCCATAGGAGACAAATGGAAGTAAGAGGTTAGGTCATATTAGTGGTGTTCCGTGCGTACTAAACGCGGCAGGCCGCGTGCCGGGAGCCTCTCTTTTCTGTCTTCTGTGTTCTGTGACTTGGTTTACCAACAGCTGGCTTATTTCATTTATCATTCCTGCACTTGTTCCAGGTTCTTCTGTCCTTTGTTTTTCGTTCTTTCCCCTGAACTTGTGATTCCTCTTGACTTGACGTATCTAATGCACTGTAGGATGCTGGGTTTAATCCTCAGGACTACACACTCCCAGAGGAAAAGGGTCACTGTAACAGGAACTACTTTGTACCCTCTGTGCAGCCTAGATATGGTTCTCCCGTGGGTCCTTTGATATTTTATTATGCACACACATGCCCAGACTTGAACACACGTACACCTACAAATGGAGTGTATTATTGGGCATCCTCATTGTTCTTTTTGATCAGCAGATTGTCCTGAGTTTGGCCCGGGAGCCCTTTGGAGCTGATATCCATGTCCTTTCGAGTACTTGCTTATTTTCTGACCCAGGAAGATGTTCTTTGTCTGCTTCTGGCCTGCAGTCAGCCATTTAGTCCAGACTCAGTTCTCTATACTGAGACTATGTATTTGGAAACTAAGATTGGAAGCATCTGTGTTCTTTTAAGAGAAGAGAAATAGGAAATACGACTTTTAAAATATTATAGAGAGCCGGGCGAGGTGGCGCATGCTTGTAATCCTAGCATTTGGGAGGCTGTGACAGGAGGATCACAGTTCGTGGACAGCCTCAGCTACTTAGTGAGGCCCTCTGCAACTCAGTGAGACCCTGTTTCAAAATAAAGAATAAAAAACGGGGCAGAGGGTGTACTAAATTAGCACTCTGATGTTTACCTCTGTTTTTAAGGTGCTGCCAGTGTTACCTGTAAACATTTAATGAGAGAAGGGAACCTGACCCAGAGACACAGCTGGGGTCCCTGATACAACTGGGTTTACACCCTTTTCAGAGGCCCCTCTTCAGGTCGGCTGGCTCAGCACATTCACTGCCTGGACGGAAGAGCGGCTGCGCTGTCTTTACGTGTGCACCAGGTCATGGAGAGTTCAGTCCAGATGCTAAGCCCTCAGGCCACAGCCTTCCCCTGGCTGTCCAGCAAGGACATTGCACACTGTCCTTGAGGGGGAGCAGTGCTAAGACAGCACCCCGAGGCTCCAGCCACTCTTCCCAGGGAAGCCAGTGCTGCCTTCTGGGGTGGGGGTTATTTGGAAATGTGTGTGGGGAAATTTGTCGTAAAAACAGTACAGGTTGAAAAAGCACCATGATGTTCTGCACTCTGAAAAGTTGCCTGTACTGGGGTCTTCACCAGTGTGACTGGGGTCTTCACCAGGTGCACCTGGTGTCAGGAGCACCCCATTGAGAAATGGCACCTGAGAGAATTTGTTTGGAAAGAATGTCATTTAAAAACTGGAAGGACTTGGGTAGTGTAGGTTAGTGGTAGAGCATGTGCTTAGCATGTGCTAGCCCCAACACTAAAAACTAAAATAAAATTTCTAAGAAAAGTTGAATAGCATCTAAATACATGAGCAGTGTTATTTCCCTCTGCTTTTCCATCACCGTGGCCAGAATGCCTGACCAGCAACACAGCGGGGAGGGCTGTTGGGCTCACAGTTTCAGCGCGCAGTCCAGAGTCGGCCGGCTCCAGGGGGCCGGCCTGGGTGTGCGGCAGAGGGCAGCCACTTGTGCCACGGCAGCTGGAAAGCGAGGGGGTGGCCAGAACAGAGGCCGAGACCTTGCCTCACCTGCCTAAGTCCATTCAGAGACCTGTCATTGATTGGAACCTGGATTCGATTATTTTACCTATGGATATTTTTGCACTGCTGATATATGCGCTTTTCCAGTGGGGGAGACATAGAGCCTGCTCCTTGGGTTTGTTTTTCCCCTATTTGTGTGACCAACGCAAGTTGGACTGAGCACATTACCCAGAAGGTATCTATGCACATCTCTAGTTTTTCTTGAGAAATAAAAGGTGTGTGGCATCACATTCAGGGAGTGACACATTTGAAGCTAAAACTTGAAAATTGTCAACAACCAGTTTAATTTTGTGGGCAGTAGATGGTAATTTTATTACCTCATTAAAAAAATTACTAAATGAGAATTAATGTGAACTCTAGTTCAAAATCTGTTGTACAGTAAGCATGCGATAACTGTTATAAGGTAAACTTGTTTTTATAACAGCTGTTAATTAACCTTTGTGTATTATTTTCAGAGAGCTATTGCATACCTTTTTCCAAGTGGTTTGTTTGAGAAGCAAGCCAGGCCAATAATGAAGGTAGTTATCTTAATTACTTTTTTAAAATTTTTATTTAGTTTTATATGTTACAGTAATTATCTAATCTACTTTAAATTTATTTTCCAGCATCCTGAACAGATTTTTCCAAAACAGAGAGGTAAGTTTGCCCAAGAATAAAATAATTCCTCCTTATTTTTGTGTCTGGTTACATATCAACAGTTCTTACATATTTTGTAACTAATAATGAGTGACTGGAGTTTGCCAACTATTAAACAATATTAAAATTAGATCAGGTTAGTGTGTATGCCTATGTTAATATCACACTACTTTTATTATTAGCATGCCTTTTTAAAGAAGAGCTTGATTTATACCTGCTGGTAACTTTTTCAACTTTGGTTTATATGAACCCACCACGCCCGGCTCATCCACATTTTTTTAGTTTTAATTTTCTTATGGTGGAAGAAAGAACTTAAAGAAACTTCTTAAGAAACCATAGTACAGCTGGGCGTGGTGGTGTACGCTTGTAATCCCAGTGTTTGGGAGGCTGAGACAGGAGGATCACACAGGTTCGAAGCCAGCCTCAGCTACTTAGTGAGGCTCTCAGCAACTTAGTGAGACCCTGTTTCCAAATAAAATATGAAATAGGTCTGCAGGTGTAGCTCGGAGGTAGAATGCCCCTGGGTTCCATCCCCATTACCGCAAAAAAAAAAAAAAAGAAAGAAAGAAACTATAGTGCAGAATATACCTGTATTTCCATCAGTTTTCACCTCCAGTACACTAAAGTTGAACACAACATGTTTTTTGCAGTTTGCCGTTGAATCTTTCTAAAGCATTCAGCTTAGTTTTCATAGAGGCAGCAACTACTTTGTTTATGCTCATATTTCATCTGTTTATGTAATACTTAATTCATGTACAGTAATTATAGAAATAAGTGCAGCTGTAATAAATTGGTTTGGGGATAAACACAATTGACTCTTGGTGAGCATGTAAATCAGTAGCAGAAATGTGCAGATAGAGCTAGAGTAGCCTGAGAGCCACAGGCTGCAGTCAGTGCGCAGGCAGCAGAGTCAGCGTGCTGCAGTCCCAGTTAAACAGCGACTGGTAAGAGCCCATGTTCCTACAGAAAATGTGTGTGTTTTACATTAGTGTTTCTGCTAAGTGGGAACTTTTCTGAACAATGCTTCTGTTCTCCTTCATATCACTTCTTGAAGTGATGATCTTTCTTTTGAATCAGTTGTTAAAATATTTTGAATCTCACCAGGCGTGGTGGTGCACGCTTGTAATCCCCGCACTTGGGAGGCAGAGACAGGAGGATTGCACTGGTTTGAAGCCCCTTGCTGGCTTAAGAGACCCTGTTTCCAAATAAAAATATAAAATAGGTCTGGGAGTGTAGCCCGGAGGTAGAAGGGTTCCATCTCCAGTACCACAAAAAAAAAAAAAAAAAAAAAAATTTGAATCTCTTTATGAATATGTTCTGCATATCCTATTTTCTCAATTCTTAGATATGATCCATTATATCTAACATCAATTTGATAATAGCTTTTGGATAAATAAATGAATGCTGTGTTAAATGCCCCTGCAAATGTAAAATATCATGCTCAGTTTTGTAGCATAACCACATTCATAGAGCACAGCAACTGATGCCTGTGGCTCTTCTGTAAGTGTTTGTAATGGTGATTTTCTCTGGCTCCTCTTATTTTCAACCTCTCAGGCTTCCTAGCTCCTCCCCCTCTTCTCTTGGTTCTGTGTATCTCTACTGTTGTCTCTTCCAATGCATCTGTCCCTCTAAGAATTGTTTATTCAAATCATAGCAACTTCTCAGTATTAGAAGTTCCTTGTTATGAGAAGCTGCTATTCAACAATTGAAAGTTCCGTATATACCTGCAAAACGCCCATGTGTTATTTTTAAAATATGTCAGTGTTGGTAGGATTGTTTTGCATTGCAGTTCTGTATATTTAAGCACTGCTTCTTTAGAAATAGCAACATAGCTTTTTTTTTTTTTTTTTTGTGGTACTGGGGTTCCTGGTAACCCTTCTACCTCCGGGCTACACTCCCAAACCTATTTTATATTTTTATTTGGAAACAGGGTCTCTTAAGTCAGCAAGACTGGCCTCAGACTAGCGCTATACTCCTGTCTCTGCCTCCCAAGCGCGGGGGTGACAAGCGTGCGCCACCACGCCCGGCTGCAACATAGCTTTTGATGCACACCTTCCTACCATCCAGTTTTGTTGTAATTTGTAAATATAGGAAAAACTGATTTTTTTCTGTGTTTAAAAAATAAGTCAACTTTAGATTTGGATAGATTATAGCACTTCTAATTTACTACCACTTCCTTTGTTAAAAGATGGAAACTTATAGAATGAGTGAACATAAAAATTCTGCTCAACGAGTGATAAGAAGATTGGGGAAATGCAGCTGCATCTCGGCCGGTGACAGAAGCCAGTCGTAGCCCTTGCTGTTAGACAGCATGGTGTCCTGGGGTGAGGGCAGCCGCTGAGGCAAGAGCGCTAACTTACACTGGTGAAAGCCTGTCGCCGTTACGTGCATTGGATGACCTTTTGCACCAAACGTTTAGCATCGAAATGTTATAAAGCAACAGTTAGCCGGGTATGGTGGCGCACATTTATAATCCCAGCGTTTGGGAGGCTAAGTAAGAAGGATTGCGGTTCAAAGACAGCATCGGCTACTTAATGAGGCCCTTTGCAACTCAGTAAGACCCTGTTTCAAAATAAAGAATAAAAAATAGGGCTGGGGGTGTAGCTCGGATGTAGAACGCCCTTGGGTTCCATCTTCAGTACCGCAAATGAATAAATAAATAAATAAATAAATAAATAAATAAAGTTTGTTTAAAGCAAAAACTTAACTAAGGCTATAAAGAATTGAATAGCAGCATGATTTTATAGCTACAGTTAGTATTTTGTATTCAGATGCCTATGGAATATTAATAGTTTATGATATAATGAGTCATAGGGAAAACATTGCAAAATCAAAAAAATGAAATTGTATCAATTAGATTTTCTGACTTAAAACCAACAGAACCATATCTCTGTTGAGTTAGAGGAATAAAAGTTGAGATGACAGACTGTCTAGGGATATATGACAGAACAGTTCCTATCAGATCTTATGGAATGTAGACATTGTATTATGCAGAGACAAACACATATTATTAGTAATTAAGAAAGGCTGGAAATAGATGAAGTAAATGTTCAGGAATCCAGTAAAAGAAAAACAGAATTGATGAGCATAATAAAGAAATTTGTAAAGGGCATGATAGATAAAACCAAGTATTTCTTTGGCAGAGCCAATGAAACCAATCTGCCAGCAAATCTAATCAAAGGAAAGAAGACATACGAGGACAGTATTAAGGTGTTTGGTGTGGCGGCGTGTGCAGTGTGGGGTTAAATCCAGGCTTCACGCATGCCAAGCTAATGCTGTTCCACTGAGCACATCACCACTCGAGTATTAAGAAATTTTAAATAAAAACATTCAGAGAATATGTTTTTTTAAATGGAAGATTTCTGTGACTTTATTCTAATTAATTTGAAAAATCTCCCAAATAGTGGGCGTGGCTTGTAATCCCCACGCTTGGGAGGCAGAGACAGGAGGATCATGCAGGTTCGAAGCCAGCCATGCTGGCTTAAGAGACCCTGTTTCCACATAAAATAGGTCTGGGAGTGTAGCCCAGACTTAGAAGGGCTTCCAGAAACCCGAGTACCACCAAAAAAAAAAAAAAAAAAAAGAAACCTCCCAAATAATAACAGTAGCTAGCATTTAGTGAAACTTAAGAGTATAACAGGGACACTCTGTTTGTGTTCTAACTCAAAACCTTGCCAGTGGTTTATTAGGCACATACTGTTATTCCCCCCACTTCATAGATGGTCATATTGAAGCACACTGAGGTAAGGGGCCTGGCACAGAGAGCATCGTAATACCGTACCATACGCACAGCTGTATAGGAGTGAGCTAGAACTCATTGTATTAGCATAGGTGAGATGGTGGGCTGGGAAAGCAGCTAAAAATGTGTGATTTAACTGCAGTATAATACCATTTATGTTTACTTACTTTCTTTTTAAAACAAGCAAACAGTACTTATTTCATTTAGTTACACAGGTGAATGTGCAGTTTAGAACATTAAACTCATCTTGCCAGAGAATTCTTATAGCCTGTAAGAGAACAATGTATTGTGTAATTAAAGTTATATACTTTAAAATTTATTATAGATAACTAAATGAGAAGAGCTATCAAGAGCAACAAAAGCTAAACTATAAATACAGATAAAACAGGTAAACTAGGTAAGAGGTTTGTATATTAAAGACTGTGAGCAAAAATCTTAATAGTTGAAAGAAAGTGTCTATTTTCCTGTAAGGGAAGATAACATTGTAGGGTTACTACTTTCAAAATGAACAAATTGCCTGTCAAAGGCTTGGTATGATTTTTGGGAGAAACTTATTAATTTAAAAAGTACAAGAAGTGAGAAATTTTAAAAAGAATGAAAGAGCTTACTCTATGTGGTAGCAAAATGCAGCAAAATGCTCTGATGATTAAAATGGTGGTTGAGGTACAGAATGGGTGAACTAGTAGAGTCGAATAGCCTATTCACCAGGTGTTTATACTAGATTTTATGAATCTGAGACACGATTTTTCTTTAATCTTCTTCCTTTCCTTTTTTCTTTTCTTTTCTTTTTTTTTCTTTTTTCTTTTTTTGGTATTGAGGGTTAAACCCAGGGGCATTCTACCTCTGCGCTAATCCCCAGCCCCATTTTATTTTTTTGTTTTGAAACAGGGTCTTGCTAGGTCACTGAAAGTCTTTCTAGGTTGTTAAGGCTGGTCTTAATTAAACCCATAATCCTCCTGTCTTAGCCTCCATGTTCTAGGATTACAGGTGTGCTCCACTATGCCGAGCTAAGACATGTTTTTCAAACTTTAATATCTTTGATAATAGGATGCATGTTGTATTAATATAAGTTTTGATACATACTATAGTTTGTGACATTTTTGTGGTACATAAAAGTATATTATGGGACATCTTAAAATCTGTGTCACCTTAGATTTAAAGAAATCAATTATGTGTATATATGAATATATACATGTGTATGGATGATGTACCCACATTATGAAATCAAGTGTGTGCGTATGTGTATGGATGACATGAAGCTTAACTTAAAAGTCAACCCAAACTTAAGTGTACATTCTTATTTATAACCATTATGTTTGTCTTTTCTGACTGAATAATAATAAAATGAAAAGCTATTACATAATAAAGACAAATATTGAGAAATATGTAGGATTTTTGTGAAGTCTTTAAAATAGTATTAGAAATGCATTTATCCATATGACTTTAGCAAATGTAACTTTGAATCTAAATACCCAATTAAATCTGTTTTTGCCATTATGACATTCTGGTTTTTCATGTTAAGTGTATTCACTTAAAAAGGTTCATGTCTAGGATCACAGTTTGCAGATAGCCTCAGCTATTACTTAGTGAAGCCCTCTGCAACTTAGACCTGTTTCAAAATAAAGAATAAAAAATTGGGCTGGGAATATAGCTCAGAGGTAGACTGCCTCTGAGTTCCATCCCCAGTACGGGGAGGGAGGGAGGAAGGGAGGAAAAAAAGGCTCATGTCTAGCTAGGCCTGGTGGCGCACGCTGGTAATCCCAGCATTTGGGAGGCTGAGGAAGGAGGATCACAGTTCGCGGACAGCCTCAGCTCCTACTTAGGCCCTTTGCAATTCAGTGAGACCCTTTTTCAAATAAAGAATAAAAATAAGGCTGGGGGTGTATCTAGGAGGTAAAATGCCCCTGGGTAGCATCTCTAGTACAGAAAAAAACATCTCCTATATGTTAAATATTAATTATTCTCAGAGAAGAAAGACATTGTACATATAACACAGGTAATATTCAACAAAAAATAAAAAACTATAGAAGGATAAAAGCTATAAAGACTCTTTACCAAACAGAATAATACTGGGCTTTCTGCCTTACAAATGCAAATTCCAGATAAAGGATCTGAATATGAAAACAAATACAAACTTCAAAAGGAAATACAGGGAAGTAATTTTGGGGAGGCCCAGGCCTCAGCGAGCCTCCTCAGTGAGGGGAGGATGTCTCACGAGGAGTCAGGAGACCTGGCTGTTTCCCTGGTTTCTGCTCCTCAGCCATGTGCAGCGTGTCGTCATAAACCGCGTCATGAGTAGGGCGGCAATTGGGGTAAAAATGAAAGGGTCTCTGGAGTGGGATCAGTAATGGAGCAATGGTTGAGAAACACTGTAAAAAGAGAAAAATTAACAAATTCAACTATAGATACATATTTTAAACTTTTGGGTTGTGAAAGATACCATAAACAGAATAACAAGAAAGTAGCTGACTAGGGAGAAAATCATTCACAATTCCCGTAAGGGACCCAGGACTGTGATCTTAAATGTACAGGAGTTGATACAAATGGTTAACGAAGCAGCTCAACAGAAACTCGGCCCAGGGCCTGGAGTGAGGGCTCCCTCACTTTCCTTAGCAGAGCTATTTCTCAGCTTGTTTGGGGGCTTCTGGATGCCAGTGACCATTTGTATTGCAAAAGGAATTACATGTAACTTCTTTTCTGAGGCCCTTTCTCTAGTAGAATTTTAGACTCTCAGAGATAAGCTTACCACAGGTTGAAACAAATTGTGTGAGATAATTTGTTTAATAAGCTCCTTAGTGTTTTAGTTTGTTACGTGCTTTTGAATTCTGATTGTACTGTATGATTGATTGGCAGTGCTCCTTTTGAAGAATATGAGAGTACATTGTATTTAAAACCAACATAATTTTTTGTTTTAACAGATAATTTGTCTATTTTATGTGTTTTTATTTAAGATAAATTACAGAGTCTCATGAAGTATTTTGTGGGTTTTCTTGTATTTTTAAAATTTTATTTATTTATTTATTTTTGGGAGGTGGTACTGGGGTTCCTGGAAGCCCTTCTACCTCCAGGCTATACTCCAGACCTATGTTATACTTTTTATTTGGAAACAGGGTCTATTGTCTATTAAGCCATTGCGGTTGGCTTCGAACCTGTGAGATCCTCCTGTCTCTGCCTCCCAAGCGCAGGGATTACAAGTGTGTGCCACCACGCCCGGCATGCAGTACTTTATTAAAGGACATAAACATTGTTTTGTATAATGGATATTAAATATCTAACATATTTGCCTATTAAATATACTAAACTAAATATATGAATTGTAAATACTATTTTTTATTTTAAAATTTAAACAGATTTATAAATGTGTCTCTTAACTACATTAAATATAGCCATTTGATCTGTCTCCTATTTTTTTTTATTTTCATCTATTTTTTTTTTTCTTAGCAATCCAGTGGGGAGAAGATGGCCGTCCATTTCATTTTCTCTTCTATACTGGCAAACAGTCCTATTACTCACTAATGCATGTAAGTACATTATATTTGTGATAAGTAACGTGAACTGTAAGCTACTGTACTGGAGATTTCTCAGCTTAAGAATTTACTACGTATTTTATAACGGACAAAAATAAGACTTTTAATGGTAGGATAGTATGTTGATGAGAGGACTTATTTTTGCCAACAGTACACTTTATACTATTTGTATCAGAATAAATACAAATTGTCCTTAAAATGTTCTTATTTGCAAATAGAAATCGCACTGGGAGAAAGGCCCTCACTAGTAGCGTGCGTTTGGCCTCCCAGAGGAGGGAAGCTGAGATGGAGTGCTGCCAGGGACCAGAAGGCATCGACCTTGAAAGTCAGTTAGTCACCTGGCTTGGTTTTTCTTATTCATGTGAAATGTTTGCTTTTTGTAGGTTGAGGCCTTGTATGAGTTGAGAATTCAGGCTCCCGAAACAACCCAAGAAATGATTTTACTGCTCATGGGTCTCCCGCTGCTTTTGAGTATCCTATGAGCAGTTTTGTTTAGTTTCAGAGCTGTGTTTGAGAGTGTGCAAATTTGGGAAAGTTCTCCAGGACTGCTATAAAAAAAGACCAGATGCCAATACTCACTTTAACGGCAGAACCCCCATTTTATTTTTACAATATGATGTCAAGTTCAATTTTGCCCATTATATGATTTTTTTCAAAGTTCCAGAAGTACACAGGGGGCTTCCCCTACCCACGGTCAGACTGCAGTGGCTCGAATCTGCCCACGTTTACCCTGCTTTTTAGACTCATCTGGTGTTTATCTGTGCTCCACAAACCCAAAGGACAAAATCCCCACTTGTCAGCTACATTTATTTCTTGGGGGAAAAAAAAAGAAAACCTTCCTTTTGCTTTTTGTTGACCTTGGGCAAATGAGCTTCTTGCCCTGGCAGAAATGAAATGAATGATGAATGTACAGGGTGTCTTTGCTGAGTAATGGAGCTGCTGCTCGGCTTCCACGCGGCCCTCCGCACCGCCCGAGGCTCCCAAGGACCCCTGCTGTTCATTTAAATAGGTATGTCAAATCTGCCTCCAACGCCGCTGGTTTGATCTGTGGTAATATTTGTGAAGGTTCCATATGGACTTGAGCCCCCTGCAGTGCTAAGAAATAATGTACAACGCTTCATGGTGCAGACGCAAATTTTCTCTGAAAAGGGATGCAGCGCTGCGTTTTAGCTGTCGGAGGGGATGATGGAGCGGACGCGCTAGGCCTGTCAACTTGTTACACGGATGGGTTGCACGCAGCGAAGCTGTGGAAAATCTGTGCCTTTTAACTTTTCTACTTAATCACGGTTGTAGCATTGCCTTTAGACTGTATGCTACATTAATTCTCTTCCTGCCTTCTGCCTTTCATCCCAAGTTTCACGGAAAAAAAGTAAAGCGTGCAGGTCTTGTAGAGGAGCCTTATCAGGCAGCTGTCATCTGACAAGCCATTTGCATTTGTTTTGGCTGAAACTGAGCAGCCCAGGGGCGAGTTATTTTGTTGCATTCCATCATAATGAAGAAATTACACATTGGATAAGAGGCCTGGCTGTATGTTGAGTTGGCTTCTGTGTTTTAAAAGGTACTGCTCCAGAAGCTGATCGCTTTCTCGGTGGAGAGATCCAAACTCGGATCGGTCGCAATATATCTGGCTAATAGGTATTCTTTCTTTGCGAGTAGTATAGCTTTTGTTACCTATAGAGGAGTTCTCCGGGTGTTTATATTTCAGTAACTCTTTATGTTTCGTAATCACGTCAGCATCACACATGGCAAATGTCATTAGTTATGACTGTAGTCACATTGGTCTCATCCAACAGTCAAATCACTGTCATCTGGGGTACCGTAACTCTGAAATTGTGGCTAATGTTCACGGTTGGACTTGCAGGAGCAAGTGGTGGTGAAGGCAGGCCCTGCACGTGAAGCCCAGCTGTAAACTTGGAGCCCTTTCCAGTGCTGCCTCTCCTTGGTTCTGCCTCCTGGTGCCAGGGCGGGGCCTCCCTTCTCTTTCTGTGTTGTCCCCGCAGTGCACAGGAAGTAGCCCCCTGAAGGCTGTCAGCCTCTAAAGACTTGGAAATGAATCTTTGTTGCTACTGTTGGTTTCTGTTGATAAATTTTCTTCCTCTGGGATGGGGTAAAAGACACTAAGCCAAACTGTTTTCCCACATCTCTGGCCAGCTGTAATTGTGTGAGGCCTGGCAGTCAGTGGCTAGGCTTTATGCAGGGAAATAGATCTCCAGCCTGTGTGCAGCTGTGTGGGAGGCCTGTCTGAGGCCCATTAGCCTTTCTTATCTTCTGTAAGCACCCCATAGTCTTTTTAGTATTTAGTGACTGTTTGCATATTAAGCATGTATGCTACTTTATAGCAACTAATAAAAGATACTTCTGACCGAAGCCTACAATTCTTGTACTTTAGTGAGTACTGTTTCCAGTCAACTTACATTTAGTTCCTCTAGTTTTTTGTGAGGAGGCTTTTGAGGAAAGATGACAGTGAGGAAAGTGGGACTTACTGTTCCAGAGCTGAAGCATGAGGGAGAATGTAAAGGAAGTGGCCCGACCCTGGGTCCTCACACTCGTGGACGGGCCACACTCAAAGGCTTCACTCATGGCTCAGCTGGGGTTCCCGTTCTCCGGTGGGTGTGATGACCGGCTTGTCATCCAGTTTCTGGGAAAGTCAGTAAAAACCCATCGAGGCATGGTGGCTCTCGCCTGTGATTTCAGTACTAGGGAGGCTGAGACAGGAGGATCACAGGTTCTTGGAGAGCCTCAGTAACTTAGCAAGACCCTATTTCAAGGAAAAAAAAAATAAGGGGGGATGGCAGGATAATTCAGAGATAGAATGTCCCTGAGTGCAATCCTAGTACCCAAACACAAACAAACAATAACAACAAAAATTTATAATATCACTAATAAGATAGGTCTATAGTGAAAATTATAAGATAATACTAACGTAATTTTTTAAAAAATAAAAGTTGTTTCAAAGCAGCGTTGGGTACCATAATAGGGACTTCAAGCTTGATGACGCTGGCTGCCTTTTTTTTTTACCAAAATAGATGGCTTCCCATTTCCTTAATAGCCATTTAGTCAATAGAACTTGTATGCTTTTCAGACATGATTTAAAGCTTCAATTTAGAGTGGGGCGTGGTAGCACACGCTTTTAATCCCAGCTTTGGGAGGCTGAGACAAGAGGATTGGGGTTCGTGGACAGCCTCAGCTACTTAGTGAGGCCCTTTGCAACTCAGTGAGACCCTGCTTCAAAATAAAGAATGAAAAATAGAGCTGGGGGTGTAGCTTGGAGGTAGAATGCCCCTGGCTTCTACCCCCAGTACTGCAAAAATAAATAAAGCTTCAGTTTAGGTTTTAGTAGCAAACACAAGAAAGAAAGAATAAAGTTTTTTAAAACAACTGAGCAAAGATATTCAAGGGAAAGGGGAGAATTTGAAAGAGGATATCACTGTCTACACAAAATAGAAAATGAAGTTGTGACGAGCCAGGTGTAGACTAGAGAACACCCTGTGTGTACAGTTAAGGGACATGGCCCGAGGGCGCGGTGCCGGGTGACGCACTGACAAAGTGCGAGAGCCCCTGCACTGCTGGCACACTTTTTTTCACTTCGTAGTTTCCCATCATGCTTCGTTCCTAGGCAGGAACAATAATCGCACGCTCCCCAGGTCCTGGTGGTGACTCTTCCAGGACCGCCTCTTACGCACGGCACCTGGAGCTTGTCCAGGACAACTGAGCTAGTGGAGAATGAACCGGCAAACTGTACCACGGGCAAGACGTTGGCAGCCTTGGAAGTCGCCATTCAATTTGTGCCGCTCTGTTCCTTCTAAGAAAAATGTTGGTGTGAGTTTATGGATTTTACCAGTACATATGTTTATAAAAATATTGAAACTCACTCACTCAAACTGAGTTGAAGTTGTGTTAGTGCGTTTTCCATTAGTGCAACAACTTTTTTACAAAGGTTTATTTGGGTTTGCAGTTTTGAAGGTTTCAGTCCGTGTGTGGTTGACTCTTGTTTTGGGGCCTGTGGAAAGGGGAACCTTTAGTATGTGAAAGAGAAAGGAAGAGACCAGGGTCTCACGCTCCCCTTCAAGGGCTTGTTCTCAGTGACTAGGAAGCCTACCACTAGGCCACGCCTTTTAAAGGTTCCACCCCCTCCCCATAGTATTACCTAGGGACACACGGGCCTTTGGAGAACATTTATCCAGGCCACGGTGAGAATCATTTAAAACTAACAAGGCTTAGATACCTAATGGGATGCAGGGTATGCAAAGGCCGCAATGAAAGAATCCCCTGCCTTCCCGCACTGCTGCTCAGACAGTGCATGAGGAACCCCTTGGCCCCGACGCCTTTGGGTGTTGGAGAGACCTCTGCTGTGGAAAGGCTGTGTGATGTGTGGATAGCTCTCAATGCGTTTTCCTCTTGGGCAGTGTTCAAACAGCTGCATTTTCTCAAAAGGAGGGAAGGTTGAAATCTCCTCATTTTTAGGCCTGTTGTCAGCCCCAATACTTTAGGCATTTAAGGTATTTCATGGAAGCTTGCCCTGTGCAACTCTAAAAATGGCATTGAGAAGTTAGCATCACAGAAACTTCTCCTGCATTTTAGGGGTAATTTTGGTGCCAATAAGGAGTCTTTTCAAAATATTTCTTTAAATTGAAGGCATGTTTGACCACTGATGAAGCTTATACCAAGGGAGCAAAGGACGAAGTAGTTCTTTGTTACTTGAACTATTATGCTAAATCGAAAAAACTTTAAAATAGGAAAGAAAATAAAGGGATTCTAATCCTTCCCACTTATGCACAAACAGGGCTCATTTGCCTTGTGAACAAAACTAAAACAGAACAAAAGCCAGAAGTCCCTGGCTTGCCTAGAGGTTGCCCCGTTGGCCTTCCTGACTTAGCAGGCAAGGACAGCAGCCCCAGAGGCTGCAGCTGCTCCCTGCGGCGACCTTCAGCCCAGGGCCCAGGTATCAGGAAGGACTTGCTGGGCTCAAATGCTTTAGATCTTTGTGGTCTTGTGGCGAATATTTTAAACTCAGATGTAGTGTTGTTACCCTTAAAATAGAATTAAAATACTGACCCTTTTCATACTGAGCTACTGCAAAATAACTGTTTTACAGCTATGTTAAGTGGTTATTTTTAAAAAGCTACAGGCTAGTGCTAAAGTATATCTGCATGCTGTTTTAAGACTTCTTGACAGCAGGAGTTAATTCTGTAATAAATTCAGCAGTAGAAATTGCTGTTCTAGAGGTATCTTTAATGTACATTTTTCTCACATATGAATAATTACCATTGTATATCTTGTGTGCTCCAAGTGTAACAATTAGGAAAATTAATTTTTAAAAAACAGGATTCAACTTTTTATTGCTGCCACTATGTTGATTTTAATCAGATTACTTCTTTTGTAATGCTACAATTGTTGTTATAAAATGTGGCTTTAATTTGAGAAGTAAAAATATATGGTATCTGAGTCATCATCACTCCTGGCTTTGCACGTCCTCAGAGTCCTTTTTCAAGTGACCTATATACGAGACTGCTTCCTTCTCATGGTGAAAGCGTTACGTGATGTTTAAACTGTACTGCATATTGTATTCACAAAGGAATCCGGGATCTATGGTAGAAGCATGTCGCTTGGAACTTGGAGCACAGAGCAGAAACCTCTCTGAATTACATGTCTATTTATTGCACTTGATTTGCCTAGGGCAGTGGCCAAAAACTTGAGATGGCTGTTATTAAAGAAATAGACACTCTGCGATTTTAGCAAACACAGATTGTAAGTTACTGAGCTAGTGTCAAAGATGGCAGTTATTATTAGTTTGTTACTATTTCTTTTGTGCGCCAAAATACGGTCGACTTCCCATGGCATTCCCCCACCATGAAAGTGTGACTTGTTTGCCCTTTCTAAAATTGGAATTTTCACATGGTTAATATCACCACAACAGATTTTTAGAAGGATACTAAAAATCATACCGCTCGTGCTCTCAGAAGGGTTCGGTTTAAGCACTTCTTTTCTGCTACCTGAGCATCTGGTATTTTCAAATTAGGCACCTTCTAAATTTGACTCATACATTATGGAAATCTGATGACACAAGGGGTGGATAGGCTTGCTTTGATTTTATGAAATATTAATCATAGCTGTGATTAATGATTCAGCATTTCACATCTGGGTTATTCCTGTCATATTTGAAAATTACACTATTAAATACAGTATATAAACTTGGTGTAGGTGGGGTCAGTCCAATTCTCTAGTGTCCCTTAAAAATTAAGCGGAAACTTAACAATGTACCAGAAGCTCCCAGTGATAATCCATGATGTTGACAGTTCCTGGCACATTTTATACCCTCAAGGACTTTTTGATGTAAATTAGAGCACATCTCTTTGAGGAGTTGAAGCTGTAGACTGTAGTTTCAGAGAACTGTTGTTTCTAACTAACCAAGGTAGAATCTCAAAAGTGGACTTATTAGCAGAAGAGAAAGAATAAAGAAAAATGGTCCACCTGTAAAATTATTTAGATTATATGGCTCCTAAAAGCCATGCCTCACTCCTTTGCCATTCAGCAGTATAAACATACGTGTTCTTACTTAAAGGAGCGTACAGAGCGGGCAGTGTGGCTCGGTGGTGGAGGTGTGCTTATTAGCATGTGTGAGGCACTGGGTTACATCCCAGCACCACACTTCCCCAAAGACAAAGTGCATTAATGAGCATTATGTAATTTTTTGGATTATAGCTATCAAGTTGTAAGCAGTTGCCTTAAATAAGTGGATATTTGCCATGTTTGAAATTTGATATGTACTTTTCATGGATTGTTCTTATCCTCTTCCAAATTTTTTCGGATTATTTTACTTATATCATTTATAAACTACTATGAACAGAAATATAATACATTAAGAACATGACATAGTGAAAGAATATTCTGAGAAAAATATGAATAAAGTGAAAACTGCTTCAACGTGATTGGAAAGTGAAGATGGGCTTAGCAGCCTAAACTCGGCCTGGAAGCATGCCTAACGAGGAAGGTGCGTTGTTGTTGTTGTTACTGCAGTTGCCACGGTTAGTCCAAAAAATTCAAGAAACCTTTTCAAGCAGAAGAGCACGTCCTGCAACTGGTGGTGGTCTCCAAGTTCATATAGCCGTAGGTAGACTTGAGAGCCAGACTGTCTTTGGGCTCTGCACTGTCCGACTCAGGACTGTGGACCGGGCAGCTCTGAGGCCTGCTGCCATTCCCCTACTGGAGCACCCCGTCGCCTGGCTGTGGCCAGCCTGCCAGCAGACCATGCCAGGCACGCCGTAACAAGATGTTTGCCTGTGTCTGTCCACTTCCCTGCGAGTGGGAAGGATCCCATTTGTGAGAATTTACCTGTTCAGAGCATTTGTGAATTGCCTTTTAGAAAGAGAGGCACATAGAAAAATTACTGATATGCTATCCAATGGAAATAACAACATATGATCTTAATCTTTGAAAATAAATTAGGGGGTTGGATATGGTGGTACAAGCCTGTAATTCTAGTACTTGGGAGACTGAGACAGGAGTGCAGATTAGAGGGCAACCTATAGGACTCTGTTTCAGAAATAAAGGGCTGAGGGTATATGGGGGTATAACTCAGAGGTAGACTGCATCTGCCATCCTTCCCTAGTAACAGCCCCCCCACACACACACACGTTAGGGACTGAGGTTGTAACTCAGTGGTAAAACACCTGCTCAGTATGCATGAAGCCCCGGGTTCAGTTCCCAGCATCACACACATATACACACACATTAAAAAAGAGAGAGAGAGCTAAAGCTACTCCAGGCACAGTCAACAAGGCCTTCCAGTTTTGGGGAAACAAATTATAAAATTTCATTCCAAGTTGAGTAACAGGTACATGTTCTAATGTGCATGGTTCACCTAAGCGAGTTCTTGCTCTCCTCCAGGTAGCAGTGGTTTTTTGTTTGTTTGGTTCTAGATTTTCATATATATTCCTCTGCTGCTCTAGCTGACAGGTTTATGCCTGGGAAGTGGTTGTAGGCAGTGTACGTCCTTCCTCTGGGCACTAGGATTGAGGCAACTCCGTTTGTCCCTTTGCTGTTGTGTTAAACTGGACTCCAGGGTTCCTAACTTGAGTGACATCACTGGGTGGCTCGCTGGCCCCGCCCAGGGACTCCTCTTCACAAGTCTGCCTGAGGCCTGGGAATGTGCCTCCTCGCCTGGCCAGCCCACCCATGCCATCTCCCCCTCTCTACTGCCACTGCTGGGCACGGTACCTTTAGCAGTTCTGAGCCGGAAGGCTGTGCTCGGTTTGAGAAGCGTGTGTCCACTCTTAAGTCTAGCTCACCTCACCCCCCACCCGTTTTGTAGCTTCTAAGTGCAGCTTTTTTTCTACTTCTTTTCTCTTTTGAACTCTGAATTAGTCTCCCATGCCAAAGGAAAGACCTTATTCACAGGGTTGCCCACCAAGTAGAGCCTCAGCTTTTCTCGCCTCCATTTATGTTGCAGAAATGCAAAGGCAGCCTTTATGGTTTCCTTTCTTTGTACATTCTTTTTTTCTCAGCGAGAGAAATGGATTCTCAAAAAAGAGACTGGAAAATGAAGATAGTACCAAAATGCAAGGCCCGGGTAATATGATGACAGTGGCAAAGACATCTTAGAACAAACTCAGCGACATGATGTCCTGTGGCAGTCGAATTAGAGCCCACAAGCAGGTGCACCCAACAGTTGAAATCATTAAAACCATTGGATACATAGATTGACATCTCTCTCAGGAATGGGTTGTGTCTTCTGACAGTAGGTAATGGCGGTGGGAGCTAGCCTATTAACAACAAAAAGGCATGTTGTTGTTTCCAGCTCATCTCTCCACCCCCATGCTGGGATGGAACCTAGCGCCTTGCATATACTAGGCAAGCGGTCTACCCTTTGTCAAAAATCAGCTGGCTCAAGTGAGAACTTGCATCTGTATTTTTTGGTCTGTTCCCTTGGTCTTTGTGTCTGCTTTCACGCCAGTACCATGCGTCAAACTAAGTGTTTATCAAAATGATGAGCTGTCACTGATGATGAATTTCAGAATGGTGAACTCTCTTCATTAGATGTTAGTATGGTAGGTTACACGTAACTTACAAACTACTAAATACTAAGATAATTGGGTGTGAGTCCTCAAGAAATTTGTTTGCTCAGTTTTTATCCTGTTGGTGAAACTAAGGAAAGTAAATTGTCTACAGGATCTTTCTTATCATTTAACCACATCTCCACTTAAGTAGAGTTGCAAGATTTTTAGTTATTTCTACATCAGTCAGAGCGCGCGGTGCTGTGATATATGATACCAAGTTCTCACTGAAATTATTCTACCTTCCTTGAGTTTGGATGAAAAATAGTTTTATTAAGAAACATTTTGTTTTATTTACACTACATCTAGCCTGAGGAAGTCACATTAAAATAAGAAGTACTTGCAGTGAAAAAAATACAAAAAATATCATAAGTAGTAATATATTATCTCTCAAGTTAGCATGTATGTTTTATTTGCCCTAGGAAGTATATGGAAAGGTGCTCCAGGCAGAAAAACATCAAGATCAGCTACGAGCCAGAGGTTTGCTCCCAGAAAATACTGAGATCAAGTAAGTTTTTGTCTCTAATTATGACAACTGTGAATTTTGAACTCTAACATACACCACTTATTGGCATGCCTGAAGCCTAAAGTTTAGGATTCCAAATTATAGTTTTGTTTAGGAAGAAGTAAATATTGAGGTTATTTTGTTACTTTAATCTACATTTGTGTATTAAATGGTATTTAATTACTACATTTAGATTTGATTCCATGTATGGGGGTAGGTACTGGGAGTTGTACCCAGTGGTATCTTACCTCTAAGCCATACCCCCAGCCCAGTTTTATTTTTTATGTTGAAACAGGGCTCCACAAAGTTGCTAAAGCTGGTCTCGAACCTCCTAAGTGACTGGGGTTACAAATGTGTGCCATCACGCCTGACTTTCCTTTGAATTTTAATTACCTAGTGGCATATTTACTCAACATCTGTATGCTTTAAGTTTTGTGGGTTTTTTTTTTAATATACAAACCTCAAAATTTTATGTTTCCATTCGGCAAATAGTTGAAAGATTAGATCCTTCAACCTACACGACCATTGTAAAGTTTGGGTCTGCTATCTCGTTTGTATTTCTTATTGTGCGGAAAACACAGATGTCTGAACACACCTTGTTTGAGCAGTAAATATGTTCTTGTTCCCTTATTTGGACTGTGTTACTACTTCTGCCCACTGAAAGGTTAGCTTTGTATCCATAATATCATCAAAGTAAATTTTACAGACACAGTTTTAATCTTTAAGAAATCTGGTGGCTTTTAGATGAGTTCCAGAGTGCTGGAGTTAGTGTCTTTTCCAAAGTAGATTGAGAACATGGAATAATATTTCTCAAAAAGGGTCTACTTGGATGAAAGTACTCATATACAATATGAAGTTTTTTTTCCAAATTGTGAACCACTACTGTATGTGAGATCTTTTGTGATATAACACTAATTGCATGGTTAATTAAAAAGAGAATATATGTGATATTTTAACAGAGACCTGATTGGCAGCAGATGGCTGATTAAGGAGGAACTAGAAGACATGTTAGTGGAAAAACTGTCAGATCACGATGTGAGTAATTAATCTTTTTAATTTAAGGGGACCTGTGTCTTAGAATGCAGACAATTGCTGCATTACGTATCCTAATAGTGATGTTCCTTAGAGGCAGGTGTTCCTTGGACAAGCTTCCTTTTTTTAAAATGCATTTCTTGTTGATTGCTGCTGTGGGAGGAGGACCCCCGATTTCAGGAAAGGGACATGTCCAGTCTCCGGGTCCTCCTCTTACAAGTGCCCGCATGTCCTCTGCCCGTTGTTTAGGGAAGTGCAGCAGATGTGTTTTTGTCTGCTTCAGTGAGGCCAGTAGCTCATTTTACAAGGTCAGGATGAGAACAAGGAGCCGATACAGGTTAAGTAGAAAAGGGAGCGCGGCAGGTGCGGCTTGCAGTTCCCTGGCTTAGCTTGTGTGCTGTTTCTGTAAGGTCAGGGTTTTCCATCTCAGGCTCTGCAGACCACCTGTGTCAGTCACGTGGAATGCTCTGTGCAAACTTGCCGCGCCCCAGGCCTCACCCAGACCCCGTGCAGCAGCCTTGGGAGTCACTCGGGAATCCAGCCTCCTAGACTCCACAGGCGAATCTTAGGCCAAACTGTCACGTTTATGAGCCCTGTCAAGGCCTGAGTTGTACTCTTGTTTTGTGAAGTGTTCTACTATAGCCCAGCATTATCAGAGGAGGTTGGCATTTTAAATATTTTGGTGCTCTAAATTTAGAACTCTCAAGCTGGGCGTGGTGGCGCACGCTTATAATCCCAGCATTTGGGAGGCTGAGACCAGAGGATTATGGTGCGCGGAAAGCCTCAGGTACTTAGTGAGGCCCTCTGCAACTCAGTGAGACCCTGTTTCAAAATAAAGGATAAAAAGTAGGGCTAGAGGCGTAGCTCAGAGGTAGAATGCCCCTGGGTTCCATCCCCAGTGCTGGAAAGAAAGACAAGAGAGGGAAGGGAGGGAGGGAGAGGGGGAGGGAGGGGAAGAGAGAGAGAGAGAGAGAGAGGGAGGGAGGGAGAGAGAGGGGAAGAAAGAGAGAAAGAAAGAAAGAAAAAAAGAAAGAAAGAAAGAAAGAAAGAAAGAAAGAAAGAAAGAGAAAGAAAAAAAGAAGAAAATCGGGCTGGAAGGTGTAGCTCAGAGGTAGAATACCCGAGTTCAATCCCCAGCACCACAAAAAAATTAAAAAAAAAGAACTCTCTTAGGTCCGAGCGAGCAGAGATACATTCACACGTCTTCCCAAGGATTCTTTTCTTCATGTGAGTGGCTGACGCCGTCAGTGCTTTGTCACCACATAGGTCTTAGGTTGTATATTTCCACTGCTCTTTTTCTCCTTTAACATATTGGAGAAATTAATGCTTTGGAAAAGTTGCAGTTTGCTTAAACAAGGTGTCAGGCCTTTGGTTAGCAGTGGGTCTGGACTTGATTTCCAGTATCCTGACTGTCGGTTTTGCTGTCCTTGAGTCAAGCTGAAGCACTCTGCTTCTTCACTGAGCACCTCTTCCCACCCTTCCCTTTGTTTTCTAGTTGCTTTGATGTTCACACCTCAGTTCTGTTTTTTGTTTTGGAAATATCCTAAGGACTTTAATATAGACATGCACCCATGAAAACAAGTTGTATTTGATGACCCTTTATACTTCTGGTGTACTGAATATCAGAAAACATCCTAAAGTTTGAGAGCAAGTTGGGGAGGTGGGAGTAGTCAGTGGTTTCCTGACCCCTTCACCTGGTTCACAAGCAAGGCTGTGTTGTACTCATAGTGACCCTAAGCAGTTTCAAAAATAGTGACAGAGTGTGCAAGACGGACTTGAGAGCAGCTGAGAACAAAGGGTGCGGTGCGCGGGCAGGCGGGGACTGGAGGACGGGCAGGAGCTGTCAGCCCAGGCCAGGAGGAGGCCCAGCGTGTGCACCCCGAGCTGGAACCCGCCTTCACTTGTATGTTACACCAAGGGAAGCTGTGTCTGACAGTGTTCTTTTAATATTAATCTTACTGATGAGATTCTTAAATATTTCAAATTGTTATTGGCACTATAAGGACAAGCGGCAAGAGGATTGAGTATGATTTTTAGGGTTGGCTAAAAAAAAATAAGATCAAAAACTGGATTTCACAATCCTTATTAACTAAGAGTCTTAAGTATTAGTTGTTTCCTTCTCCATAAACACTTTAGAATGATTATTCTGGCTTCTAATTTTAAGGGGTTAATACCAAGTTGTTTACTTTCTAATCACATGTTCAAGAACTATTAAAAAAAATGCACAGAGTAGCAAGGATAATTTACTTCAAGAGGTTGCCCTTTAAGTCAAGTATCTCTTGAATTTTTAAATAGCTTGATTGTTCGGTTTTAAAGGAAATCATAAACATTAAAGTAACACAGCTTGAACAGCCAAAAATATATTTGCCAAATGTATTATGAAATATAATTTAAGAGGTACATTTTCTCAAAATCAAACTCTTCCCATCTTACCATACATAACTTAGTAGAAATTATTTCTAATGCTCCTTTTGATACAGGTTTAATAAAAGTGGAAATTACACTTGAAGATCATCTAAATATATTTTTGAGAATGAATTTAAATCTCAATCTCATAATCATGATCCAGAGAAATTGATTTTCCTTTGAATGATAAGTCTCTTTGTTTCTCAGAAGAAAAGATTTAGCCCCAGAGATACACAGGGAAAGGGGTGCATCTGCGTGCTGTTTTAAAAGCAGCATGAAGAAGCAGAAGTGTCATCCTGTCAAGATTCATCAAGAAAAGCAACATTGGAAAGATCAAGTATATAAAAATAGAAAAATCTTAGCAAATGCAATTACACTTGCATCTTCTAATGAATTTTTATTGTCTGCAGTATATGCATTTCATTCAGCTGCTGGAAAAGTTACTGACATTGCAGTATGGTCCTACTGAGGAAGAATTTATACAGAAGTTCCGCAGAAGTGTAACTGTTCAATCAAAAAAACAGCAGATTGAACCCGTGCAGTATGACGAAAAAGGAATGGCCTTCAGTGCAAGTGAAGGTAATGCCTGCCGCGGGGAGAGTAAGCTCTGTGAAGACTCAGGAGCCGCCGTTGTTTTCAGTTTGCTGTTGCCTCCGCTGTCCCTTTAATTTGACTTGATTTCTTTATTTGTGCTATTGCTACATTAGATTTCCTAATTTTAAGACTCTGTGGTGGTTTTCAAAAGTTGAACCTTACAGTGTCCTGAGAAAAGAGGTGGATGCACACCTGTGCAAACCTACGAATGTTTTTTTCACGTGCTAAGTGGGTAGAATCAATAAATTATTTATAATAAGGGTTTATTCTCAAAAACTAAAAATGCGCAGTGAATCGGCATGTCAGATGTGAAAACTGTACCATGAAAACTTGAGACCTTCAACTCATGTTTTTGTTGTACGTGTAGAGGCATTTGACATGGTCCATCTTAAGAACTGACCTGTTAAGTGCTACATTTGCACTTAATATTTTAACATCATTTCTTTGAGTTTTTAAAGCAATACGACGTTTCCTAAGGATTCCTTTCATTTTTACTAATTATGTTTCATCCTACTGTTTACATATTTTAAAAATTATTCTATTAAGTATATGCTTATTGGTTACAAAAGAACACTATTTAAATTGAGGGTTTTAAAGATAAATCAAGTGAATCTGAATGACTGTTTGCTGCTGAAATTAACTTAAAATATTACAGTGTTCCTAAAATGGAGCTGAAGTATAAAACTCCCCCCACAGTGAGCTTTAGCTCAGCAGCTGTATTGTACTTTAGTGTCTTTAGTTTATTTTAAGAGTTACAGAACTTTCCTAAATACTCTATCTCGTATTGTTATTCTGGGAAAGCTTATTTTAATATAGTTTTACCTGTCTCACAGTACAGGTTTTTAAGATTTTACTTACAGGAACTGTTACTTTTTTAAAGGTAGGAGAAAGACTGCAAAAGCAGAAGCCATTGTTTATGAGCACGGAGGTGGAGAAATAAAAGTGAATGGAGTCGATTATCTGCTTTACTTTCCGGTCCTACAGGACAGGTTTGGTTTCAGTTTGACTTCTTGTTTTTGAAGAAAATATTCTTTATGATACATCATAATTAAAGAGGCTTGTGGTTTTCTAATTCTGTTTAACTGTTTCTCTTTACTAATCTATCGAGCCAGCCAAATCAATGCTGTCGCTATTTTTCTACATAGTGGTCCAGATTTTTAAAAAAGCATCTCTCGAAATCCTCATGAATCCTTCCTCCTCCTTTCATCAGATCCTTCTGGAATTTGAGTATCTTTAGATCTTGCAGCCTAGCCCATGGTGCCAAAGTGCAAGAAAGGCAGAGTCCCGCCTTCTCATTTGGGTGGCTGTGCACCAGGCAAAGCAGCGCCATAGCGCAGCCTCGCTCCTGCGATAGGCCAGCCCGGACCAGTGGTGAGGAGGTGTGAGCAGCTGCCAGGCTGTCTCCTGATTGGAAATACCGTGAAACTACTTTATCCTTTTGGGTTTTTTTTTTTTTTCCCCTGTTTAAAGCAGTTTGATTATACCTCTGTTGAGCAAGTAAAGAAATCTGGTACTATTGGATATATTGGATATGAATTTTTTAAATAAACTTATCAGCTTTCCTTAGTTTCCAGTGCTAAGTTCAGCAGTTATCCCATGGAGGGATAGACAATCATCATAAGTAGATATTACAGTTCTTCTGCTCCCCTAAATGCAAGTTGTATACACAGACCTCTCCTTGAGAAAGTTATTTTTCCAGGAGATATTGTCATTCTCCTCCACGAGTATCAGAAGTTCCATATGACTAGCTCCTCCTTCCTAATCTTTCTCCTGTTTCCTGGATGTGCTGTGGTATTTAAGGTCACAAGGGCTGCAGCTCCTGCATCCCGTTTCTCATGTAAGGGAAAGAAGATCATTCTAATGTGCTTGTAAGCTCCTGGGCAGAGTAATTACCTCAGAAAATGTACATTTATTGTATTTGTGCCTGTGTCAAAAGGTAGCCCAATCTAACTCTATTTAATATCAATTAAACTAGTTCTGCCATTATTGTCCCAGGGAAAGGGATGGAGGAGACTCTCGTTTCTCTTAGGAAAAGCAAGAGAGACCCCCTAACACAGGGGATGGTAACTTCAGCACTGGGGCTGCGAGGAGGGATGGCGGTTGACTGATGACCTGTGTGTGTTTAGACGTAACTCCTGAGGAGTTAGCACAAGCCTCATCTATGGCTTGGCCTCACAATTAGACTCTGTCCTTAGGTCTTCTTCCTCCCTTTGGGTTCAGCAAGCATGCGCCGATCTCGTGGGCACTGTGAGGAAATCCGTGCTATTCCTGTCCTCACAGCACATAGGTTGGGAGCCTGCGGTAGTGGGAACGGGCACCCGGGCCTCTCATTAGTGTACGTAGTGGTAGGGGTTTGAGACAGCCACAGACTGGCCTTTGCTTTTGTGAGAACAGCTCAGGTGTCGACAGGGTAGACAGTGACGTCACCACTGACCAACAGGACAGTGGAGCCAGGGCCTGGGCTCTGGGTGCTGGTCCTGGTTCTTAACTTAGACCAAGTGCTTCAAGGTCACTTTTCTAATTAGGAAGAGGGAGTGACCTTGACCTGTAAGATGGCTTCATCAAGGTCAGCTGAACTGCTTATTTCTTTCTGGGGTCCTTTCGTGTGTGTGTGTGTGTGTGTGTGTGTGTGTGTGTGTGTGTGTGCGCGCGCGCGCACGCATATCCATCTATCAACAAAATAAATGTGGTTCTTTTAACATACGATTTCATCTGAGATCCCTGAGAGAGGTGACTTGTGAAATATTTTCCTCTCTATCTATTCATTATAATACTGGAGATTGAACCCACAGGCCCTGTACCACTGAGCTACATCCCCAGCTGGTTTTATTTTGAGACAAGGTCTTATCAAGTGGTCGGGCCTGCCTTAAACTTGGGGTTGTCCTACCTCAGCTTCCCAAGGAGCTGGGATTACAGGTGTGCACCGCCACGCTGAGCTCCAGGGCTCCTTTGTGGGCTGTTTTTGTGCAGACAGCACACTGGTCTTGGGAATGTTGATTATGTTTCCTTCCCAGTGTCATCAGAAATTTTTATTCATTCATTCAAGTTTACAACAAACATATGTATTGCTGTGGGTCTGGTACTCTGAATTATAAAGACTCACAGCCTTTCTGCAAAGGCTTTTATTCTGTTAGGCAATAAAGCACCTCTTAACTGATCACCTCAAAAGAAGTACATTCTTCGCACATCTAACCGAGTAGTACAGAGACGAGGTTAGCACTTTAAGCATTTACTGAAAAACAAGAACATGTATTTAGTGCCAGAGGAGCAGCATTCAGAAGAAATAGAAATCATTTACTTATTTATTTTTTAAATTATGCTGATTATATAACAAAGAACAAAATGAATGTGGTTCTTTAACAGAAGCTTTCTGGCGAGGTCCCTGTGGAGAGCTGCGTGGGGCACTCGCATGGCGTAGGGCTGCTCCGCAGGAGCTGGTCAGCGGTCCAGGGTTGGAAGAGACAGCAGCATAATCATCATTTTCACCTTAGGGCATCTTTTTATTTTTCCACAAACTTCAGTGTTTCTCCAGCTATCCAGAATCTTTTTGATGGTTCTTTCTCATCTTGACCACTCTGAGTCCATTACTCTGATATAAATTACAAAGTCTCTTTTTCTCTAAATTTTGATGTTTGTTCATTTAAGTGTTTGTTAGAGGATCTTAAAGTTTTAGGAATTAAGACCGAGAGTTATTTCAGTTCCCAAGCACATGGATGTCCAAAAGCCTCTCTTATAAATTAGCTTCCTCTGCAAACCTTCTTAGCTGTTGGGTACTTCAGAGCCATCCCTGAAATGCACCTGACAGTCCCATAAGGCTGTCTTCGCTCCAGTTTCCTCACTGAGAGAAAACACAGTGGTAGAATTAGATTATCAGTCTCCAGATTTTCTTTAGTTATGATAATATGGCTACCAGTGGTACTATTTTCTGATAAGCTTTTAGTTTTTACTTGTTTGCTTTGTTGAAGCACTTATTAAAAGGGGCAGTGTAGATAGATAGATTGATTGATTGATTGATTTTGCAGTACTAGAGATGGAACCCAGGGGCATTCTACCTCCAAGCTCTATCCCTAACCCTATTTTTTATTCTTTATTTTGAAACAGGGTCTCACTAAGTTGCAGAGGGCCTCACTAAGTAGCTGAGGCTGGCTGCAAACCGCGGTCCTCCCATCTCAGCCTCCCAAGTCCTGGGATTACAAGTATGTGCCACCACGCCCAGCTAGATTTCTATTTTTTGCTGTAGGAGCCAGGCCATATTTATTAAATAGCTACAGATTCTGTTTGCTCTCGCCATGGGTGTGGCTGGCCCACCTGCTTGCAGTTATTTCTGTCCGTGGAGTGCAAAGTGTAGCACTTGAATGCCCTGCCATAACCATTTCTTAGCTTAACTATAAACTATTTTAAGTCTGAATAGTTTCCATGTCAGACAAAGAAAGCAGATGTAATATAAATAGACTTTCCTAAATAAAAATTCTGGAGTGGGGGTAAAGCCAGCTCCGTGACAGAGAAGTTGCCTGGCATGCACAAGACCCTGGGTTTGATCCCCAGCCCAGTACACACACGTATATAAGCAAACTAAGAAGTTCAGCAGAGATACCGAGGTGAAAGAGCAAAATCAAAGTCTTTGACATAGATGGTGGATAGCAGTGTTCAGCAGGTGCGCGCTGCCGAGCGGTCACAGCCAAGCCACATCTGTCCTGCTGCCCTCCTGTGGTGCGTCCTCGGGGCCACCCGAGCCCCACTGCCCGACGGGGCAGTCGGAACTGCAGCTGCCAGCTTGGAGAGCGGTGATCTGAACATAGGCTTTCTGGGCTTTTCTTTTCTTTTTTTGTGGAAGGAGTATTAAATATAATTCTAGTTACTTCAACAAGTAATCTTATCATGATGAGCATTATATGTCTTGTTTAGTAAGTCCAAATGGCATTTGATAATTGCTTTGGAAGACCTACTAATTTAATATGATCATTGAATCTAGAGGTGGTATGCTCAATGATTAATGGCGTTCCCCAGCTTTAAGATTTTATGAGATTATTTACAGGCTTGCAAAGATCTGATGAGACAAAAAGAATCAATAAATGGTGTATTGCTATACTCTTTATGTCATATGCTTTGCTGTATGCAAGAAAAAGGTAGAAACCTTACAACCCTAAGCAAAGCAGTGTGTCAGAAGAATCAGTGTTCCTGTGTCTCAGCGTAATGAGTTGATGGGGAAGTGTGAAGAGTGTGACCTTGGCGTGCCTCGTGTGGTTTTTATAAATATTCAGAATGCCCAGTGTATGGAATCATGTATCTTTGTAGTAGACTAACTGCGTGCATTTGCGGTGTCCGTAGAGAACAGCTGATGTTCCCGTTCCACTTCCTGGACCGGCTGGGAAAACACGACGTGACCTGCACAGTGTCGGGGGGCGGGCGGTCCGCACAGGCCGGAGCCGTGCGCCTGGCCGTGGCGAAGGCCCTGTGCAGCTTCGTCTCCGAGGAGGAGGTGGAGTGGATGAGACAAGGTACGTCCAGAGGCCTGGTGTGCCACGTCACCTGTGGGTGTCATCTAGTTAGTGAGAGAATACTCAGCTAAGTGTAATAGTGCAGCTCTACCGGCTGCCGCTCTTATGCTCCAGAACCAGAAGGATTTCAGTAACAATTTAATGACAGTTTACGGTTTTCTTTGCTATCTGGCCATTAAAAGACCCCTAATAAAATACCTGATTCATGTCAGATAATGAGAAGTGCTGGTGCTGAAGGAGTAGACAAAGGGAAATGACGGTGTATTCCCTATGTTTATAAGAGCGTTCCCAGCAGTGTGCCCCTTACTAACATGCCGGGGCTCCAGCCGCTGCTCCCACGCTTCCATTTGGACCATTTGCTAAGAGAAGCTCAGTCACTGCCTGGAAACATAATCACTCCCTATGACTGGGAGAGTGGCAGTTTTCAATTTAAACCGACTTCATTCTTGTAGAGTAAACTGCTTATACTCAGAATACAACTCTAAAACGTGTTGGTTAAGTTCCAAAACAAAATGTCACGGGATCAAACTTCCACAGAAATGATCGTAACACAACAGTTTCTTAAATGTGTTTAGCACGTCCTATTAGACTGTACATTCACGCGTGCTGTTAACACGGTCTGGCTTCCTCATCACCACAGGATGGGCCCTGTGTCTCTACCTCCTGTCTCCATTACACTCTCACCTCTGCTCACAAGCATACGGAGTGAGCACTCACAGCAGACCAGCTGCAGCCTAAGTTGGACACGTTTAAAACCAAAGAGGACGCCATAATTCTCATAGGAAAAAAGAGAAAAACAGACTCAAATAACATCGCTGGTGTTTATCCCAGAAGTTGAAAACATAACCCAGAAGAGGGAAATCAAACAGCCGTTAGGAGGCTTTTACAAGGCAGGTGAATTACCACAGGTCTGGTTGACATCCCCTAGCTTTCTCTGACAACAGTTCCAATAAATGCATGTGTGTTACCTGCTTTTCTGCCGGGCAGTACTTTCCGTGGCTCATAAGGGCGTCTCTCCCTATGCTGCAGCTGGACTACTCACTGCTGATCCCCGTGTCAGAGAACGGAAGAAGCCAGGCCAGGAGGGAGCGCGCAGAAAGTTTACGTGGAAGAAGCGCTGAGGTTTTGCAGAAGAGAGGAGAGGAGAGCTGCGCTCTGTGCCTGCCACACAGGGCAGGGTCAGCGCCTGCTGGCTGCGAGGGCAGAACTGTCCGAGATGGTTTTGATTTGAAAGATGATTTATTTTTACATTTATTTTATCTTAAAAGTTACCATTAAAAAGTAAATAAAATTATATTAGCTTCATTCTGCTACCCTTTCTTCGCTCTTTCAAAAGATGGGCTTAGAAGCATGATTCATAAAGTCTTGGCATATTAGACTTGAAAGGCTCATTTGGTGAAATCTAGTCAAGTTCCCTCATTTTGCAGATGAGAAGGCTCAGTTTCAAAGATTAAGCAACCTACCAGAGCCAGACCATTGCTAATTTAATGCTAGACCTAGACCGGAACTCCTTCGCCGGGTCTGTTGTTTCCCACACGACAGTTGTTACAGCCTGCTTTTGTGGCTGGGAGGTAAGGGTACTGTTCAGGGGAACAAAGTGGGTGAGTGAGCGTCTGGCAGGAGCTCGGGCGAGCTAGAGAGGGCTGGGCTGCCAGGCGGTGAAGCGGACAGCACCAGAGGCAGCCGGAGGCCACCGTGGAGCCTGCTCGCTCACTGGGATGGTGGGAGCGAGAGGCCAACCCGGTTTGGGGCCTATTTCACTTTTCAGGTTTTAAAATCTCTATTGCAGTAGGAGTGTGATGGCCACTGTATGGTATGTGGAGAAGCCATTGCTACAGTGGTGGCCGCCATCCCAAGTAGTCCCCTGTTTGAGGGGGCTACCTGACATCTCCCCTCCTGAAGATCCCGAGAGTCTCATTGCAGTCTCACTGGTCATCCAGGCTCGCTCTCCTGTGACCGCGCCGGCCCGTTTCCCCACAGCCGGTCACCGCTGCTCTTCCCTCTGCTTCCAGGAACTTGACTCTTAGATTCTGAGTGAAGTCCTGTGGTCTTTCTGGGCCTGACTTTCTTCACTTCACATGATGTGAAATGAAATAAGATTCACCCATGTTGTGTCAAATAGCAGACTAAAAGTCCGAATCATCTCAGCCACCGAGGTCTGTGTGTGTGTATTTGCGTGCGTGGTTCAGCTCTCTGTCCTTGTGACACAGCGCCTGGGGCAAACAGCACAAAAGGGGTAAGTGTTGATTTGGGCTCATGGTTTCAGCGGGGCCCTGTGGCTTTGGGCCTAGTGAGGCCCACGTGGCAAAGACCGTGTGGTGGAGCGAAGCCGCTCACCTCCCGGGACCATGAGAAGTGCGGGTCCGGAATAGTAAAGAATGGCGGTGTTGATAGGCCGGGTCCCTCCCTTTCCCCACGGGACCCTGCAGCGGGACAGGAGGTGGAACCCCGGAAGCCAAAAGCGGAGGTGTCGCGAGACTCCAGACATCCCAAGACAGACTCCAGATGCCTCTGGACTCCAGATGTTGCAGAGGGCTGGCCCCAAACCCGGCTACATAAATACCCTCAGTTCCCCTCTGACCGCGTGGCTCTGCTGACTGCGTGGCTCTGCTGACTGCGTGGCTCTGCTGCTCCATCATCGGTCCCTTCTCCCACTGTCGGCAGACCTCGCCCGAAGGTGCCGGATGATTAAAGAGGCCTTTAATGACTTGGTTGGTGTTTGCCTCCTTTGCAACTCCCAACTCAATTTCAGCATTACAGGTGTATTTGTATATTTATAAGAGCATTCTCAGCAGTGGTATTCTTTCTTTTTCTTTTTCTTTTTTTTTCAGGTACTGGGGATGGAACCAGGGACATTCTACCTCCAAGCTACACCCCCACCCCTATTTTTTTAGTCTTTTTTATTTTTTGAAACCGGGTCTCACTGAATTGCAAAGAGTCTCACTAAGTAGCTCAGGCTGTCCGCGAACCACGATTCTCCCGTCTCTGTCTCCCGAATGTTGGGATTACAAGCATGAGCTACCATGCCCAGCAGCAGTGGTATTCTTGGACAGTGTGCCCCTTATGGGCAGAGAAGGGCTGGGGCCAGGGCCAGCATCCCCTCCAGGAGCATGCCCACCACGACCAGCTTCCTCCCTCGGGGCCCCATTGCCTCCCAGGAGCATCCCACCTCCCAGTAGCACCACCGCCTGGGAACCAAACCTTCATACATGGGCCTGTAGGGGACATTTTAAGGTCCAAATCATCATAACATACACCACAGCTTCTCTATTGAACTAGTTTTGGATTCTACTTGGGACCAGCACAGGTGCTGAGGAGGGCCTTGGGTAGAGGGAGCAGGCCCAGAGGCCTCTGAAGGCACCTGGGCTACGAGGGCCGCCACTCAGAAGAGCATGGGGTGGGGTGGCAGGAAAAGCACCTGCCAGAACCCCCAGAGACGGCCAGGGATGGACCCGCCAGAGACGGCCAGGGACGGACCCGCCAGAGACGGCCAGGGACGGACCCCCCAGTGACATCAGGGACTGGCCAAGCCCGGCTCTTTGTATTCTGCCATGGTTGGACCTCAAAACTTTTCCATTTTAATCTTTATGCAATTTTGTGTGGGCTTTTAAAGGGGGGTAAAAAGCAATTGGTGATGGGCTACTTTAAAATCCATTTCAATGCAATTGGTTTAATTAAGTAAAAATACTTCAAGAATTAGACCCTAGGGCTAAGGATATATATAACTCAGTGGCAGGCTGCAAGGCCCAGGATTCCGTCCCCAGCAACACACACACACACACACACACACACACACACAGACACACACACACACACACCATCCATTGTCCTTGATACAGAGAATTGTATACTGCTGATTTCTTCATAACATTTCATATGTCGAGTCGAGTCCTTATATAGCGAAACAACATGATGACGAAAAAGCGCGTCCTATGGATCCTCGGTGGATTTCTCATCGCAAATGAAACGGTAGAAAATGCTTCCTGTGCCTCTGGCTGTATAGCTCGTTCCCTGGTGCCCCCACGGCAGGTTTGGGTCAGTCGTGTCTATTTAGACTCCGTGCAGTCCGAAGGGGAGAAAAGAACAGCAAGAGACAGAGGGAGAAAGGAAGACAGCCAGCCCAGGGCGGACCAGGTGGTGACGAGGCTACCGGGGCAGGACGGGAGGTGCCTATTTTGGGTACAGCCAACAGCCTTGATGAGGAAGGTGGAATTCCAGCCAGATCCATATGGTACCGTATAGGGGAGACACTGCTCCACCCCGGAGCCCACCGAAATCATCCCAGCAGCCAATCCGAAGTCTGCCAGGCACTTGCACTGCCTTGCCTGTTCCTTCCATCAAAAACTGGAGTGAGTTTTGCCCGATTTCCCCTCATTCCCTCTGCCTCCTGACCAGCCAAGCCTGATGCTTTCCCATGTGGCCCTACAGGGTGTGGCGTGTCCCAAACTCTTGGGCTCTGTGAGTAATCATTTATCTTTTCAATGGCCTTCATTTCTTGACCTGTTGGCTTCTCTGTATCCGAATAATTAAAAAAAACATACTTTTGAAAATATGGCCTTGACCTTTAGGCTCTATTATGACAGCAGTAGAAAGAGGATAGAGTGTAACTTTTCTGTTACTGCCTTTTCATTATTTGGTTTTAATCCATTAAATATATATTCTTTACCATGATCAGAACCATCAGCCAGACAAGTTCCTTCTAGGATTTTTTTTTTTTTTTGGGTGGTCCTGGGGATGGAACCCAGGAGCCTTCTACCTCCCGGCTATACTCCCAGTCTTATTTTGTATTTTATTTGGGAACAGGGTCTCTTAAGCCAGCTGAGGCTGGCTTCGAACCTTGCGCGATCCTCCTGTCTCAGCCTCCCAAGTGCGGGGATTACAAGTGTGCACCACCACGCCCAGCTCTTCAAGGAAAATATTTTTGAGGAAGAGAGAAAGCCCCCTTTATTAGCACAATATGTTAGTAGAGTTACTGAACCAGAACTATTTTGCCCATCCCTCGGTGTGTAAGTCACTGAGAAAGCAAGTTTTGCAAAACGACAAAGTTTACTCACAATTTGGCCAAGTGTGAATGTGGGAGACCAGGTTTCAAATCTGCCTCCCTGAGGACAGGGGTTGGGGATATTTATGGGATATTTATGGGATAAGGCACAGGGAAAGGCTGGAGGTAAAGTAATTAGTAGTCATATGTAATCCATCGCTCTTTATGGGACACATGTTCAGAAAATGGTGTTGTTAGTATGATGTGAAGGTGGGGTCCTGGCCCCCTGATATCAAAGGTCACCCACAGGACACCTGCACAGGCCCAAGTGAAGTCAGTGATTTGGACCACATGGCCTGGCCTCCAAGTTGCTGAAAAATAACCTCAGCAACTACTTATTATCATGACCTACATGTTTTATCTATAGCAAAGCTAGTGGGAGATGAATACATTGCTCAGCTTCGTGACCTCCAGAATTAGTCATTTTATTTATTTATTTATTTATTTATTTATTTATTTATTTAATGTATGTATTTAGTGTAGTGCTGAGGATGGAACCCAGAGCCTCATGGATGCCAGGCGAGTAAGTACTACCACTGAGCTATCCTCCAGCCCCCGGAACCAGTGACTTTTTAAAACATTTTTATTGGTGCATTGAAATTGTACATGATAGCGAATCCTAGCAGTTCATTCATATATGCACATATTGGTCTGTTTCCTTCTCCGTACCTCCTCCTTCCCTCCTCTCCTCTGACAATACACTTTGAGTACCGTACTGGTCTCTCTCCTTATTTTTTATAAGGTTTTTTTTCTTTTTTCTTTTGAGAGCTTCCATGTTTAAGAGAAAATAACCATCCCTTGACTTTCTGAGTTGCTGATCTCACTTAGCATGATGTTTTCCAGTTCTATCTGCTTTCCTGCAAATAACAATGTTATTCTGTATGTGAGTAAAATGCTATCGTGTGTGTGTAAAATTATATATATATATATATATATATATATTGATATATATAAACACACACACACACACACACACACACACCACTTCTTTTTTGATTCATTCCTCTCTTGACAGACACCCAGGTTGGTAACAGCCTTGCCTATTGTGCATTGTGTTGCCATAAACATGAATATGCACGTTTCACCAAAGTACGCTGACTTTGGTTCTTTGGAAAGATACCAGTCTTTTTGTAAGAACTGGTATAGCTGAGTCATGGTGGTTTCATTTCTAGTCTTTTGAGGATCTTCCATGTTGGGGGCGTTGTTAGTCATCCACTTTGAGTTCACCTCGGCCCACCTTGGGAGGGGCACAAACTACCCACCCAAGTGGGAATTGTTTGCACGTAGACAAATTTCCAAGGACCAAATGGGACTGATAACCAGGGACCCTGACCGATGGCAGAGACGCTGACAGCTTCCTTGTTTACCCTTTCCTTCCCTGATGCATCAGTGACTACCTTGGTGCTAGTCCCTGACTCACCCCATGATTGCTTTGCTATTTCCTGTGATTAATAATGTCTTATAATGTTTTGGTTATAACCCTCCATAAAAGCAAGATGCTAATGGAAGGACCGCAGGAGTAGAGACATCTCTCTCCTCCCCAGCTGCCATGTTGACTCCGTTGTCATTCATGTGAGAGACGACTTCTCTTTAATCAGTCAACAATCCGCGCCATTTGCTGCACCTCTGCGCTGAGCTCCATAGTGGTTCTACTAATTTACCATCCCGCCAGCAGTGTATAAATGTTCCTTTCTCACCGTATCCTCACCAGCACTTATTATTTGTATTCTTTATGATTGCCATTCTAACTGAAGTGTATGTAGAAGAAAAGACAGACTTCTTAACAAATGATGCTGGGGAAAGTGGATGTTCATATGGAGACAAATGAAACTAGAT
This sequence comes from Muscardinus avellanarius, assembly GCF_963383645.1. NCBI lineage: Eukaryota > Metazoa > Chordata > Mammalia > Rodentia > Gliridae > Muscardinus > Muscardinus avellanarius. The sequence continues at coordinate 81,672,196 of NC_137801.1, read as the reverse complement.
CTTAATCTCTCTCCCTGCACAACAGTCAACTCAAAAGTGGACCCAAGACCTAGGAATTAGAAACTTTGCAACTGCTAGAAGAAAACACAAGACCGGCTTTGTTAACACAAGCACAAGTAGTGCCTTCCTCGGTAAGACTCCTAAAGCTCAAGAAATAAAACCAGAAAATAATAAATGGGTATCGTCAAATTCAAACCCTGCACAGCAAAGGGAACAGTCAAGTGTATGAAGAGAGAGCCTTCAGATAGGAGAAAATCTTTGCCAGCTGCTTTTCTGACAGAGGATAGATATCCAGACGATATAAAGAACAAAAAAAAAAAAAAAAACTTAGCACCAAAAAAAAAACACCCAATAGGTAAATGGACAATTGAATTAAACAGACAATTCTCAGAAATAAAGATACAAGTGGCCAAAAAATATATGAAATGTTCAACATACCTAGCAATTGGAAATGAAAATCAGAGTTAGTGTTTATAGGGAGGGCATACTAGGGGTTGAATCCAAAGGCATTCTATCTTCGATACCTTTGAGCTATATTCCCAGCTCTATTTTCTATTTTTTACTTTGAAACAGGATCTCACTAAGTTGCTGAGGCTATCCTCAAACCTGCTATCTTCCTGTCTCAGCCTCCTAAGTATTCGGATTATAGGTATGAGCCATCACTAGAATTAGTGGTTTTGTTTGTTTTGTTTTTGTTTTTGTTTTGTGGTGCTTGGTATTGAACCCAGGGCTTCCTACCTCCAAGCTACACTCCCAGCCCTATTTTATTTTTTATTTGGAAAAAGGATCTTGCTAAGTTGCACAGGCTAGCTCTGAACCTGGGATCCTTTTGTCTCAGCTTTCCATACTAGGATAGAAGGCATACACCACCACACCTGGCTTAGAATTAGTAATTTTTAAAGTCAGCTAAAAGCAAGAAACCATGAGAGAGCATAGGGACTCAGAAAAGTAAAAAGTCCAAAGGATTGGTTACTGTACATGTACTGGGCCAGCTATCTCTGTTGGCTTGCGATTACAAAGTCACCTGTCCTCTCTTGGCGCCTTGGTGACAGCGTTCTTATTTTTTCCATGGTTACATTCTTGGGAATGGATCTCAAGGCCTTGAGAGATGCTTCTGAGCTATAAACAATATCTACTGATCATTGTGAGCCTTTCTTTGTAAATGCCCAGCAGAAGGTTATGGGCTATCCAGCAAGGGCTTGGTTTTAATATTTCCACTAAATCACTACCCCCTAAGCTTTAAGAGAAGTTAGGGCCACTTTTGGATCTTCTATGAAAACTATGTGGGAGGATTTCAAATTTATTCCTTTCTCATTTTCTCAGGACTTGATTGTACTTCTCCTAAAAAAGATTGAAATGTCCCCAGGGAAGCTGGTCTAACAGTGGGCGGTCCTTCTCTCCATATCAGGAATGAAAGATTCATCCCAGCCCCCTGGATGGTGTCTAAGCTCACTGTAAACCTTCTCCACCAAGGGCACCATGTTACTCTGCTGGGATAACTGTTCCCTCGCAGCATCCCCCACCACGAAGTTGATTTCTCTTCTGTAATTTCAGAATATTGCTTCTTGAAAGCGAGGGGAGGAAGCGGAGCAGGGCAGGTCGTTTTTCATAGTGGTGTTTAACAGATCAGGTAAAGGAAGCCGGACACCACATTTCAGTCCAGTGTCCTATTAGGTTATGTTAGGACTTTCTTGGTTACATGTGACAGAAGCCCACCCTGGACTCTCTATGCCGAAAAGCGTAATTTATTAGGAGGCTCTTCGGGTACCCAATATTTGAGGAGTTGAGCAGCTTCCTACTGGAAGGGCAGCCAGGCCTCATGGATGAAAGCCCACCCTGGAACCCTCTCCTGCCTGCCTGTACCCTTCCCCTTTACACAGAGCCGCTGCCTCAGCTGCTTAGCCTCACTTCTTACATCTCCATGCTGAGGTTCTCAGAGTTTTTCCAAAAGATGCCAGGACATTACTCATGGGTCCAACCGTAGCGGCTCTAGGAGCCGGGGACTCATGAGAAAGATGGCGGCACCAGTTGAAGACTGTGGCTCAGACAGGAGCAGGGATAATTCCTGGATCATAGAGCATCCTTTCCTACAAGGTGGTAGATTGCATAGCCCTTTCCCCAGTTGTCCCTGAGCTGTCTTAAGATACAAGTGGTGGTTTTAGGCGTGTAGGATGTGGTCTTTCTAAGCCCTAGTCATTGGGGGCTCTTGACTACTTTTATCTCTGTGCCCATCTTTCTAGGATTCTTGTTTTCTCCTTCAACAGCCTCCCACCAGACATCCAGAAGGCTGAGCCCAGATGCTCCACCATTGTGCCTCAGTCCCCATGCTCAGCAGGGCCGTCACACCCTTGCTCTCCCCGGTCCCATCCGCCCACCTCTGTGACTCCTGGCAGGTGCCTGTGCACCTGTTACAGCTCATCACAGACAGTCCCTGTGAGCTTTCCTCCCACCAGACTGGAAGTCGATCAAAGGCAGGGACGAGCTAGTACCCACCCTTATTCCCCAGGCCCTGGTACGAATATGAATATATGCCTACTGGTTGAAGGACCTCGTCACAGATCCTCCCTGAAAAGGTTCAAGGTGATGGTCTGCCCACCTGCCTGCCTTGTGTCATCTGGATTCTTCTCTCAGTCAGTACATGTTTACTTGAGAACTCTTTTGAGTCTGGTAGTAAGCAGGTTTACAAAAAAAAAAAATAGTCAAGTCAGACTTTTTGTCCTCAGAGCTTTGAGTCTAATTAGAGAAACACAACAAATAGAGAAAACAATTAGGAAGCAATTAAGTCCTGGCTGTGCGGTGTTGGCTGAGCGGCAGCGGGAATGGCTCAGAGCTGGGGGAGTTGCCCTTGCGTGGGGCAGGAGGCCTGGACACAAGCCTCACCTGTCACCTGCGGCGGGGGCAGGTGACCGAGTCCGGGAGCCGCAGGCTCTCCTGGCACAGGGCTCTGGGTTGGGGGATTAATACCTGGCACATAAAATCTGCCCAGAACACCACAGTCAAGGCTTCCTGAGCCTCACTGCCTTTCCTTTCTGAAAACTGAAGACAATATCCCTGCTCACCAGGGCTCTGCGGACCCCCCACAGGACTTAAGAGAAGCACCTGGTACAGTTTCTGACACTGAACAGGCCCTTGGTAAATAGGTGTTACCAGTGTTGATGGAAAAATGCAATCAGCCTCAAAGAGAAAGCCAGCTCTGACCAGCAGGTGTTGCTTATTCAGAGAGCAGGTGACAAGGACGCCCACAGTCTCCAGGCCCCTGGGCTGTGTCTTCCAGAGGTGAGAATCTACTGGAAACCATGACAAACTGGTATTTTACTGGCTCTCCAGCCCCTGCCATGTCGGTTTGACTTCAGTCCTCTCTGGGTGATCCTGGGGGGTCTGCGTCTCCTCACCCACCTCATTTCTCACAGCTCATCACAGTAGTGAGTCAGTGGTGGCCCGTGGCATTCTCTCCACTGAAATGTCTCCAAAGACCGACGGAGCTAGGGGCCATAAGTACCATTCACCTCTCAGAAGATGGCACATTTAAACAACATAAAAAATGCCAATGTCCCAGAAACAGCATATACAAGCAATACTGTAGCACAGCATTGAAGAGGCCCAGGTACCCCTAACTTCTGTCCATGGACCGAGGCTGCATGTAGCGCCAAGCTGAGAATTCCCATTCAGTTCATTGCTAAGGTGGGACACAGTTCAAAAATTCATCACAACTTACTGTCTGATTTTCCTGCCCCTAGCTTTGATATACCACTCGTGAGCACAGCGCTGTACCTGTAGACCCAGCTACTCGGGAGGCCGAGGCGGGATGTTCCCTTGAGCTCTCCAATTTGAGGCCAGCCTGCCAACTGAGCAAGACCTTGTCTCATAACAACCACAATAACAATCATAATAGTAATAGATTGATTTATTTGCGGTACTTGGGATGGAACCCAGGGACATTCTACCTCCAAGTGACACCTCTAGCCCTATTTTTTATTCTTTATTTTGGAACAGGGTCTCACTGAGTTGCAGAGGGTCTCACTAAGTAGCTGGAGCTGGCCGTGAACCTAAAAGATTGATTTTGACTTTTGTCTATAGCTTCCCTGTGGATCAGCGTAAAGTGTGTAAGAGGTGTCTGCCAGTGAGGCCTCTCTCTCCATTGAGGGTTTCTTCTGCCCCAAATGACCCTCCTCTCTTCCCTCCCCAGTCCCCTGCTTCCTCCATAGGAGACACAATGGAACACCAGCTCCTTTCTCCATCCACATGTGTAGCTTCTCCAGGACTGCTCTGCTGATTGGTAGAAATGATCTTGGGTCTCAAAGAGAGGATGTGGCAAAAGAACTTAGAGACCTATAATAAGCCACTCAAACTCCAAAGCAGAGCATTAACTTGTGCACTCAACTGCCCCACCTACTGGGGCTGACATGGGGGTCCTATGAGAAGGACAGTCGCCATGTCTCGTTGGTCCAGGAGCACAGCAGGCTCCATGTTTGAGATTAGGGGTGACACCTGAGACCAGAGGGCTCTGGGCCAAAGGTTCAGCTGATGTGAAGGCCCTGCAGGAGCCGAGGGATGAGGAAGGGACTGTGTCTGGAACTTGGGGAGAAAGAGGCAAAGATGAGGTGAGAGGTGGGCAGGGCGACCTCCAGAGCCATGTTATTTAAAGCTGTGATTTATCTCGGGCTCTTGAGTGAGCCTGAAGCAGAGGTTGGCTTGCCTTTGCCCATGGGAAGGGGCCACAACAGGGGTTAGGATGGACACAGGGAGGCACAGGCAGCAGACATCAAGCCTGTGACATGACGGTATCGTGGACCAGAGTGTTGTCAGGGGAGGTCAAGAATGTGACAGGCGGCATTTTTGAAAGCTTTATTTATTTATTTATTTATTTATTTTATTGGGTCTGGGGATGGAACCCAGAGGCATTTGACCTCCAAGCTAAACTCTTGCCCTATTTTTTACTCTTTATTTTGAAACAAGGTCTCACTAAGTTGCGGAGAGCTTCACTAAGTAGCCGAGGCTGTCTGCGAACCGCGATCCTACAGTCTCAGCCTCCCGAATGCTGGGATTACAAGCGTGCACCACCACGCCCGGCTGAAAGCTGTGTTTATTTGAAAGCCCACTCTAAAATAAAATGGAAGTAATTCTATAGTTCTCTAAAGCCTATGTTACCCTACCCTTCCTTGAGCAGAATTTCCAATAACCACCATTTTCATGAATACTATAATTTATATCATGATCACAGCTGAACAGTGGTAGCCTAACCCTGAGTGGAGGGGAAACTGAAAATTCCTAACCAGAAGGTGGAAGATAAGTGGGTAAGAAAGAATGGAGTGTCTCCATCGGCGCTGTTCCTCCCTCAGCGGTTCTCAGAGCTAAGCATGCCGCAGCATCACCTGGAAGCACGTGGAGCCCCAAACCCTGAGTTACGCCTGAGATGTGCACCCCGACTCATTCCCAGATGCTGCTGGTCCAGGGCCCCACGCTGCAAACCATCATTTGTTTACTAACTGTTCTCAGGAGAGGAACAGCACCATTAAATGTCTCCAGTGGAGGAGAATTTAGAAACCATTTAACCCAGCTACTGCAAGCCAAATACGTTTCCCAGGCAGGCACCATAAATACGTGGCCCGGGGGTAGGCCAGAAAGATGGGGTGAAACATAATTTTAGCCCAGAAAGTCTACTTTTATGAAAAGTTTGGATTTGGATTTTGGGTCTCTCTGATGTGCAACCCTTGTCCCCTACCCTGGTTAGCAGATCTGGAAGCCTGGACCGAAGGAGACTGATAACCTTCATTGCATTGAACATATCCGGGGTTGTTAGTTCAATCTGCTACCGTGGTCAAATACTGATCTGCTTTTATTTCTGAACTGTGGTGAGCTGGTGATTATTTGAGATAGCAAAAGGCAAATGGAAACTGTTCCTCTTACATACAAAAGTATGCATGTATTATATGCCTGCATCTGACTTCTAAAATACATGTGTGTGTACATATCTCTAGACAATGGGATTATGGATAGTTTCTACTTTATTTCTTTACATATAGTTAGAAATTTAGCCGGGTGTGGTGGCGCATGCTTGTAATCTCCGCGTTTGGCAGGCAGAGACAGGAGGATCGACCAGGTTCGAAGCCAGCCTTGCTGGCTTAAGAGACCCTGTTTCCAAATAAAAAAAAATATAAAATAGGTCTGGGAGTGTAGCCCAGAGGGAGAAGGCTTTCCAGAAACCCCAGTACCACACACATAAAAAATTTAAAAGCCAGTTCGTGTGTGTGTGTGTGTGTGTGTGTGTGTGTGTGTGTGTGTTACTGGGGGTAGAACCCAGACAATTCTACCCCTGAACTACACCTCCAGCCCTATTTTATTTTTTGTTTGATACAGGGTCTTGCTAAGCTACTGAGGGTCTAAGTTGCTGAAGCTAGCCTTGAACTCGTGACCCTCCTGTCTCAGCCTCCCAAGTACTGGAATTACAGGAATGTGCCACCATGTTCATGTTCGGCTTGGTTCATAACTTTTGCATTGTTTGAGTATGTCTAAAGCCCATTCATATCTTTTAAGAGGAGAGAAAGCGGGAGCTCTGCCCACCGTTATCTGAAGTTTCACTTTCCAGGGTTTCCGTTGTCTGAGGTCCACCGTGGTCCAAAAATATCAAAGAGAAAATCTCAGAAATGGATAATTCATACATTTTAAATTGCATGCCTTCCTGAGTGGCATGATGTAATCTCGCAGGGAACCATTACAAGTCCCTTTGTCCGGTGTATCCACACTGTATGCGCTACCCGCCCCTTCGTGAATTAGCAGCCACCTCGGCCACTGGCGCGACTGGCCCAGCCCGGCAGTGCCAGTGCTCAAGCGGCCCTCCTTTTACTAAATAATGGCCCCAAAAGGCACATGTAGTGCTGCTGAGAATTCCGATGTGCAGAAGAGAAGCAATCAAGTGCTTTCTTTAAGTGAAAGATTCAATGACATATTTTCAGAGAAAGAGAAGTAGAGAAAGACACTGCATGAATATAACTTTTATTATAGTATAATGCTATACTTGTTCTATTTTTATTAATTATTGCTAACCTCTTACTGTGCCTACCTTATAAAGTTTATCATATATATATATATGAATACATACTATATACATATATATGTGCACATATATACATATACACACACATATATATGCAGTTTGATATCATCCACGGCTTCAGGTCTCCACTGGGGATCTTGGAACTTGTCCTCCACTGATAAGAGGGGGACTACTGTACATTGATTTTCTTTGTGAAAATTAGTATTCGGATTCCTACCAGCTAGTTCCCTTGTTTAGCCACAAGATGGAGCAGTGTACAACCGAATCAGGAACTAAAGGCACAGAGACAGGAGGGAGACAAGATTCCTGCCCCTGCCTGGGTTAAACCTAGGTGATTCAGGTGCATTTTAATGCCTCTTGAAAACACCAGGCGTGTTAATCACTCCTTTAAACCCATCTATTGCAGACGAATTTCTAAATTCTGATTTTCTTATACTTACATCGGAACCTGTAATTATCTCACCTATTAAGTTGACTCAGTGAAAGAGGAAAATCCTTAGGAGTTAGGGTGCTCAGCAGCCGCTGCGTCACTGAAGGGGGGCTCTTGGCCGTGGAAGTCTGCTGGCCACGGCTTCCCTCCCAAGCTGCCCTGCGGGGAACCCACCTCTGCACGTCCAGCTGTCGCCTCAAAGGGGATTTGCACCAGTGTTTGGAATCATTAATAAGCTTTCTAAATCCTGGCGTGCCGACAGAAGGAGAAAAATAGAATTAAACTCAAAATGACAGACACAGACGCCCAAGGACAATTAGCCTGTTGCTTCAGTCTGTCCCTCCTGAGACCTGGCTGAGCGGCGCCCTGGAACCACACAGGGGACGTCAGAGGGCTCTGCAGGGGAGAAGAAAGCCACATCTGTGTGCGGGATGCAGGATCCGCAGAAACAGCCCTTTCTGCCTGCCTTCCTCCCAATGCCTTCTGGCTTGATGCTGGACTGAGAATGTAGGGTTTTTTGTTTGTTTGTTTTGTTTTGTTTTTTTCTTTTTTTTTTTTGTTTTTTTGGTGGTGGTACTGGGGGTGGAATCCAGAAGCTTTCTACCTCCGGGCTATACTCCCAGACCTTTTTTTATATTTTTTATTTGGAAACAGGGTCTCACTAAGTTGCTGAAAGCCTCGCTAAGTAGCTGGGGCTGGTTTTGAACCTGTGAGATCCTCGTGTCTCAGCCTCCCAAGCACGGGGATTAAAAGCGTGCGCCACCATGCCCAGCTGAGAATGTAGTTTTTAAAAAGTTCAAACAAAGTCTTGTCCTACCCTGTACCTCCTTCTCTCCCCATTCCTCTTCCCTTTCTCCCTTCTTTCCTCCTCAGTTGATTACTTGGTCTTTCTTTCTCTCTCCTCTCTCCTTTCTCTTACTTTCTCTTCTCTTCAGTTTCCTCTCCCTCTCCCTCTCTCTTGTCTGTCTGCCTGCCTGCCTCCCTCTTTCTCCTTTCTTTCTCTTTCTTTCTTTCTTTCTTTCTTTCTTTCTTTCTTTCTTTCTTTCTTTCCAATCAAATAATTTGTCTTTCTATTTTCCCCAGCATATACTCACCTCCCAGCACATACTATTTTTATTATTTTACTTTATTTTTTTGGAGGGGTAGCATTAGGGATGGAACCCAGAGGCATTCTACCTTTGAGCTAGTGGCCCCAGCCCAGTTTCATTTTCTGTTTGGATACAGGGTCTCAGTAGGTTGCTGAGAGCCTCGCTAAGTTGCAGAGGCTGGCTGGGAACTTCCCATCCACTGGGATTACAAGTGTGTGCCACCATGGCCGGTTTGGTTTCTGGCTTTTCAAAAATCTGCATCACAGCCGGGCATGGTGGTGCACCCGGAGACAGGAGGATCACGCAGGTTCGAAGCCAGCCACGCTGGCTTAAGAGACCCTGTTTCCAAATTTAAAAAAAAAGTATAAAAATAGGTCTGGGAGTGTAGCCCGGAGGTAGAAGGGTTTCCAGAAACCCCAGTACCACAGTTGTTTATGGCGAGTATATTTAAAAACCTCTCAAGTAGACATTTTGAAGTGTAATTAGAGTCACCCTGCTGTGCACACCTGAGGGTGATCAGCCTCTCCCTGCCCCTCCCTCTTCACCCCCATGCTCCCCCCAACCTCTTCCAGAGAGCAGAGACTTTTTATTTTATTTATTTATTTATTTATTTATTTATTTATTTATTTATTTATTTGGTGGTACTGGGGTTCCTGGAAACCCTTCTACCTCTGGGCTACACTCTAGAGGTAGAAATATATAAAATATATATTTTAATATATTTTTAAAATTTGGAAACAGGGTCTCAAGCCAGCATGGCTGGCTTTGAACCTGCGTAATCCTCCTGTCTCTGCCTCCCAAGTGTGGAGATTACAAGCCTGCACCACCACGCCTGGCTGAGCAGAGACTTTTTAGATTCCACATATGGATGAAAAAAGGTGGTATTTGTCTTTCTGTACCTGGCTTATTTCACCATCATATCTTCCAGATTTTGATCTGGCCAGTGTTGTTTTTGGTGTTTGTTTTTGTTTTTCTACCAAAGCATCCAAGTACTTTGAACTTTGGGATGACCAAGCTGCAGGCAGGGCACTCCCATCTATATCAACATCAGATCTTAAGGACATGGGAGATTCTAGTGGACTCCACACACAGCGGAAAACAGCCCATCTTCTGTGTGTGTGTGTGTGTGTGTGTGTGTGTGTGTGTGTGTGTTGATGGGGATGGAAGCCAGGGGCCTTCTACCTTCAGGCTACATCTTCCCAGGCTCATTTTATTTGTAATTTGGAAACAGGGTCTCGCTAAGTTGCTGGGAGCCTCACTAAGTCACTGAGGCTGCTTCAAACCTGTGATCCTCCTGTCTCAGCCTCCAAGTACTGGGATTACAAGTATGTGGCACCATGCCCGGCATAAAACCCATCTTATTAGACCTATTTTCAGGGTATAGAAGAAAAAAAAATCCAATGATGGTCTATTTAAATAGATTAATAGCTAATACATTATTATTCTATTGTTATTCAAACCAGAACTGTAGCATTAAGATTAAAAATAAAGCTGGGCGTGGTGGCGCACCCTTGTAATCCCTCACTTGGGAGGCAGAGACAGGAGGATCGTGCAGGTTCAAAGCCAGCCTCACTGGCTTAAGAGACCTTGGTTCCAAAATAAAAATATAAAAAATAGGTGTCTGGGAGTGTATCCCGGAGGTAGAAGGGTTTCCAGGAACCCCAGTACCACAAACACAAAAAAAGATTAAAAATAGGCTTACAAATTGGTAAAACACACACACACAATCTCCCATAATCTTAGCTTTGTCCTCAATGGGCAGCCAGTAGTTACTTCTTTGGCAATGTGCTTACAAGTAAAATCATATTTCATGTGGTTGCCACTACAGTATACACACAATTTTAAAGCTGGTCTTTAATTTACAATCGTAACCAAGTTTCTGTACAGTTATAAGCCTCGTGATTACAATTTTAATGACTTCATAATATTCTACCCATTGAGCATATGTTCCATAATTTAACTAACTAGTTTCCATACCATTAGCCACATGTGCTTTTTTTAAAAAAAAAATAATACTGTAAATAATGTGCCACAAGCATAGTCAATTGCCTGCATTTTCTTTTCTTTTTCCTTAGGGTATGTCAATGAAATTCACTAGAAAACAGTTCAAGAATAGGGAAGGGAAGGCTTTATTTCAAAAAAGAACAAAAGAAAAGTTTGCAAACCAGAGTCTTCCCACTCCTGGAAGATGTGTGTTCCAAAGGACAAAGGAAAGGGCTGGCTCAGAGGGAGTTACTCATGCAAATGAAGGAGGAGCGGCAGCACGCTTAATTCTGATTGGTGGGTTTTATGTAAATGAGGGCTGCAATCTTGCCATCCTGATTGGTTGACATTTACATATAGATCATAGGTCCGAGTGCTTAGGTCAGGTCCCTGCAGAAAAAACGAGACTTTTAGGAACTCTTTGTCTAGCCAGTTGAAACAGGAACACGCCTGGGCCAGGGTCGCAAAGCTCAGTCTTTTGTTCGAAGAACAGAGTAGCGTGTCATCAGCAGTCTCCATTAGGAATTTTAGGCCTAGTTAGCCACTTTGAGACCCTTCTTGGGGTTTCTGTTTTTCTTAAAATTCCCAACTGAATTCCCCAAACAATCAAGTCACCGGGCATCAACTGCTGAATGACTTTCCTCCAGGGATTTGCCCTTTCCAACATGGGAATGTCACTGGGTCGACGTCAGCGTCAGCACTGAGCGGTCTCATTTTCCAAGGCTCCTGCAGAGGCGCGTGCTGTTCACAGCCTGCTGAGCTGTCCAGCTCCTCTCCAGGGGGGCATCAGCGGCGTGGACCCTCCTGTGAATGAGCTCAAGAGGCCAGCAGCCCCCAGCAGGCCGGCCCCACCGGCTACGGCCATCCCCAGGTCCATTTCTCTGGACTTCCACACCAGGGTGGAAAAACCGCGAAGCTGTCAGAATCAAAATGGAGTGGCTTGCGTCAACCCTGTCAAGAAAAAGTAAACAAAGCCAGGATTTTATACAATGCATGGTTGCCTGATAGTTACTATCTCAAAAGACTCTGCTGGAACCATCTTGTACCAAGGCCTCCATGATCTTGCACGAAAGATACTTCTGTGAAGACATCTGCCCAGCAACTGTCTGTCGGTTCTCAGACGGATGCCACCCTGGTTAGGACGCATTATGGCCACGGATTATTGTTTCTGGATAGCTGATATAAGAATCATTATTTTTACTTTTAAAAAATGTCCCTTTGCCTCAGTGCGTTTGTACATTACTGTGGCTTATGATTCCCATTGCTGTGCTCTGCTACTCCCAAAAATATATGATTCTTTGAAGTATTTCTATTTTTTTTTTTTTTTGCGGCACTGGGGATAGAACCCAGGGGCATGCTACCTCCGAGTAACACCCCCCAGCCCTATTTTTCATTCTTTATTTTGAAACAGGGTCTCACTGAGTTGCAGAGGGCCTCACTAAGTAGCTGAGGCTGTCTGTGAACCAAGATCCTCCTGTCTCAGCCTCCCGAATGCTGGGATTACAAGCCTGGGCCACCAAGCCCAGCTCTGGCATTTACTTTTACTTTTTTTCTTTTTTAAGACTAACATTCATATACAAACCTGGTTATGATGCATTATGGCCACAGATTATTGTTTCTGGATAGCCACCCTCATGCTTTAATCCAGAGCAAAGTGGCTCCTGCTTTCCACCTCTTCACTAAATATCCGTCCCTAGGTCATCAACAGTGTTAAGTGTAAAAGTCAGCCATGCCTTCAGGTCTACTCCATCCGATGTCCGCAAAGCATTTGACAGCATGCTTCTAGGAGGTTCCCTACCTTGGGACCCATACCCTCTCATTCTTCTGACACTTCCTTCCAAAAGTACGTTGTTCCCTCTCTACTGGTCCAGCCCCTTGTGTCTCCCCAGTCCAACCCTAGTGTCCCCCAGAATGGGAACATGGCCGGGTTGGCTCAGGGGCCACGCTGTGGGGCCTCACTCCTCCTCTCTTGCTGCCCGGTCAGTCCTAAAATTGCCAACCCCAGGGAGCCCTCCATCCCAGGTCTGCGACACCCCGGTTCCTGCAGACCAGTTTTCACTCTCTTCTTTCTGTGCACATGATCCCTGGATTCTCAAGATTCAAATCCTCCCTCGTGCTCCCCGAGCTGTGTCTCTGCCTGGAGTTTTCCACAAGGTCTGGCTCAGATCACAGTCCCCGTGGCAGGCCACCTCTACCTGAGTGTCCCGTTGGCATCTTGGATTCACAGGGAAGAAACAGAATCATGTTTCTCCCTCCCAGCCAGTTTAACCCTTGTCCTCCCATTTGTGGAGTCAGGTTCAGGTCTGCCCATCATCCCAGACCCCGGCGCCTTCCTCACTTCCACGAGAGTTTGACATCTACTTCTGAACGTTCTCAGCTCTCCCACCGTGTCCAATCCTTACTGATTCGGGAATCAGTCTCCAGCTCCCTTCACCTCCTGCTCAGGTTATCCCAATGATGTAGCCAACAGCCTCTGGTCACAAGCTGGTCCCTTCTAGTCCCCCGGGGAGAAGCGACGAGTCAGGAATCACGACGCGGGCATGGAAGCCTGGCCGCAGACTCCCAGACTCAGTTACAGGCTCTGTCTTCGGGGTTCTGCAATCCTAGGCAGATTTCTTAACTGCCTCAGAGGCTCTGTTTGCCCATCCGAAGGATGGAGATCTCAGAAGGGCAGGTGTGAGGATGGGGGTCGTGAGGATCAACGCTTTGCCCAGCACTGAGGATGGCAATGGCGAGGCGCAGGCTAAGCGCACAAGAGATATTAGCCGCCCTCACCGTCGCTCTCAGGGGCTGCGCCACCATGGAGAACTTTCTAGATGATTTTTCCCAACACTGTCCCATGCAGAGCCCTTCACTTTGAATAGATTAAAAAAAATTTTTTTTTCAATACTTGGAAAGGAACCCAGGGGCATTCTACCTTTGAACTATAACCCCAGCCCTATTTTTTATTCTCAATAAATTGTGGAGGGCCTCGCTAAGTAGCTGAGGCTGGCCGTGAACCGTGATCCTCCTGTAACAGCCTCCCAAATGCTGGGATTGCAAGTGTGTGCCACCATGCCCAGCTCTAATTTTTGTTGTTGTTGTTGTTGTTTGTATGTGTGTGTGGTACTAAGGATGAACCCTGGGCCCCTCACCTATGTGGGCCAGTATTAAACCACTGAACTATATTCCTGGCCTTTAAGAAAAAATAAAATGAAAAAAAAAAATATATATATATATATGTACACATACATACATTCTGTATATGTTTATGTAACTTTCAAAATATAGCTTTAATTGTACTGTGGGGTATGATATAATAATTTGATTCATATGTATGCAGAAGGATAAAATCAAGATAATTAGCATTTCTATTTCCTCCAGCTTTTATTATTTCTTTGAGTTGGAAACCTTCAAACACTTCTCTGTTAGTTCTTTGTAAAATCTATACCAAATTGTTGTAATTACAGTCACCCTCTGTGCTGTAAAACACCAGGATTTATTTCTTCTATCTAACTGTATTTTGGCATCCATTACCCAGCCTCGGTTTAGCTCACCTTCCTAGGCTCTGAGGACCACTTTTCTACAATCTGCTTGGATGGGAGCAACGCTTCCACATCTGTGTGAGGACAGGCGATCCTGGTCTTCCTGTGCCTTAATATAATGACCCTAGTTCCACCAAGTGCCACAAACGAAAAAAAAAAAAATGTAGTGGCTGAATAGCATTCCGCTGTGTGTGTGTGTGTGTGTGTGTGTGTGTGTGTGTGTGTGCGCGCGCGCACGCTCGCGCAGCTATCTGCATACTTTTTTATCCCTTCTTCTATCCATCTTTTGATGGGCATCTTGGCTGATTCCACAGCTTGGCTATTGTGAATTGTGCTACAACGAACACGGGGGTGCAGGTTTCTCTTTGATATACTGATTTCATCGATTCCCAGCAGTGGGATAGTTGGATTAGAAGATAGTTCAATGTTTAGGGTTTTTTGTTTGTTTTTGAGCAATCCCCATAGTGTTTCCCCTTATTGTTTTCCATCATGACTATACTAATTTACATTCCCACGCAGAGTGTATAAAAGCTCCCTCTTTCTTTGTATTTTCCGCAGCATTTGTTGTTGTTTGTTCAATCTTTTTTGATTAATGACATTCTAACCAGAGTGTGACATCTCACTGTGATTCGCTGTGCGCGTGCGTGTGCGCGTGCGCGTGCGTGTGTGTGTGTTGCTGGAGGTTGAATGCCGGGCACATACGAGATGAGTGCTTTATCCCTGAGCTACAGTCCCAGTCCTGCCCATTTAAAAAATCAGATTATTTGGTCTTTTTGCTTTTGAGTTTTTGAACTCCTTACATCTTTTAAAAATTAACCTCTTGTTGGATGAAGAGTTGGCAAGTCCTTTCTCGCGCTCTTCAGACTCTTTGTTGATTATTCCCTTTGCGAAGCAGAGAAGTCTTAGTTTGCTCTAATCATATGTGTCTATTTTTCGCTTTTGTGCTTGTGCTCCTGGGGACTTGAAGTGTTTCTCCTACATCTTCTCATAGTCTCCCAGTCTTAGATGTTACATTTATACCATCGGTTCACTTTGAGATTATTTTTATATTTGGTGTACACCTGTATTTGGTGTATGGATTTCCAGTTTTCCCAGCATCATTTACTAAAAATATATTTTATACCTATGCTCAGGGCAGCATTATTCATGATAGCCAAAGGTGAAGACAACCCCAACATCCACCAAGGAATGAATGAATGATTAAGCAAGATGTGGTTTATCCATACAGTGGAATATTGTTTAGCCTTCAAAAGGAAGGCAATTGCGCAGGGCATGGTCATCCACAACTGCACCCTTAGTACTTGGGAGGCTGAGACAGAAGGATCGCAGGTTCCAGGCCATCCTCAGCAACTTAGTGAGACGCTAAGCCACTTAGGGAGACCTTGTTTCAAAACAGAAAGGGCTGGGGGTATAGCTTGGAGGTAGAATGCCATTGGGCTCCATTCTGAGTATCAAAATAAATAAAAATAATAGAACGGAGGAAAGTCTGATGCATGTTTTAACATGGATGAACCTAGAGGGCACTGTATAGTCACAAAGGAACACATACTGTATGATTACATGTACATGAGGTTCTAGTGGCATGGTGTTAGCCACAGCCCACAGCCTGGGGAGGGCGGGGAGGGGAAGTGGTTATTTAATGGTTATAGAGTTTAGTTAGGGAAGATGAGAAAATTCTGGAGGTAGATCCTGGTGATGGTCACACAACCACGTGAATGTACTTAATGCCACCAAAATGTACATGTAAATTAGTCAAAACAGAGCTGGGGTTGGTGGTGCACAATTGTAATCCCAGTACCTGGGAGGCCGAGACAGGAGGATAGCAGGTTCGTGGCCAGCCTCAGCAACTTAGGCCCTCCGCAACTTAATGAGACCCTGTTTCAAAATAAAGGATAAAAAGTAGGGCTGGGGGTGTAGCTCAGAGGTAGAATGCCTCTAGGTTCAATCCCCAGCACCACACACACACACACACACACACACACACACACACACACTAGTTAAAAGGGTAAATTTTATGCGATATGTGTTTTACCACACTAAAATGATTTTTCCTATGTTGCCCACAAAGTTGACAGAGCACACACGTGCTCAAGCCTTCGAAAATTTGTCTCAGCGCATCTTTTATGACCCCATCTCCATCCCTGAGCTACGGCCACGCAACACGACTGTGGGCTCTGGGCTTTGAACTTGGGCAGTGCTCAGCCTCTGTATAGACCTCCTCTCCACCCAGGATGGCTTCACACCACGTCCTCAGAAGCTTGCTTGACTGCATGGTGAGCATCGGCTTATTACAGCCCCTGGCACACGCATGCACACACACACACACACACACACACAGTACATTTTCACACCAGGTAGAGATGCTGGCTGCGTCTGTCTCCCTTACACAACTGTGCTCGGTCATCTCTGCCTCAGCCCACTCTGTGACCAAGAGTGAAAATATCGGTGCACATTTAGCAAACAAGGAAATGAAGAAATGAATGCTTTCTCAGGAGCACAGCTATAGCGGAGGGCATGGTGTTCCTGGGCTCCGTCATGCCCCTCGGCTGTGGCAGAGATTGAATTTTTTACCTCTCTAAACACTAATCATAATAATTATCCTCTAGTGCATCTACTTAAACTTACTTCTAACCGTAACGGTTGTTTAGTGTTTTGCCATGAAAATATTTTTGACAGCCGGGGCGTGTCTTCAGGACCATCCTCATCAGAAAGACCGGTTCAGATGAAGCTGTCTCAAGAGAAAACTGCGCAAAATTCTCACACATGGCGGCTCACCTAATTTCTGCCCCCTAATCTGTTACCTCTCCAGAACAGATGTATGTTGAAAACAATTATAGCCATTTACCTTAAACTCAGCCTTAAGCAGAGAAATTGAAGAGCTTACCAAGAGAGAATGCTAAATGGCATTTCTTATTGGATCAGTGTGCCCTGTGTGTACCCGGAATCTCTAAAAACCCCAACCCTGCTTACTACATGGTCCAGGAAGAACCAGGGGCTGAGAACAAATGTTGGCTGTAAAATCCACTTTTATAAAACAAGCCGTGTCCTCTGAGTTTTCTTGAATTGTTTGGAGGCATCCTTCCCTGTTCCCTTTAACTCTCACTTCATACGTGAAGAGAGGTCTAACTAAATATTTGCTTTTCTCCTTCACTTAGTAAGCTCTGAACAGTCAATACGCCGGGGTTTGTAAGGTGAACACACGTGGCACCAGGCACGAATTGTAACTTGCCAAGGCTGGGAGTGGGTAGAGGCTGAGATGCGATGCTTCTTCCCTGCGGGAGTCGAGGGCAGCCAAATGACAGCCTCAGATCCAGCTGTACTTTCAGTCCAACTGGTGGACTTCACTGGGACAAATAAAACCATTGTGGAATAACAGGAAGAGAAGCTGAATTCACTCACATACAGACGTGGAGCTAGGTCATTGATTTGCGGGCGCAGCCAGGAGAAAGTGCCGGTTTTCTGCCTCCCAACTTGGAATTCCTGGTATTGCATTGCAGGAACCATGATATTTGTAAAAATGCATGTCCAAAGACAGGACCAAGGCCAGATGTGGATATACCAAGACCACAGACAAGCCCTGGGAACCACAGAGCGCCAGAGGAACCAGCAGCTGGCTGAGCTGTCTAAGAGCTGGACTCTCAGCATCAGAGTGACCAATAGGGCAGTCCCAGCTCAAGATGGAAGGAACAGAGAAACTCTCCAGAGAAAACTGGTGAAAGCCGGGTATGGTGGTGCATGCTTGTAATCCCAGCATTCGGGAGGCTGAGACCGGAGTATCACGGTTTGTGGACAGCCTCAGATACTTAGTGAGGTCTTCTGCAACTTAGTGAGACCCTGCTACAAAATAAAGAATAAAATATAGGGCTGGGGGTATAGCTTGGAGGTAGAATGCCCTTGGGTTCCGCCCCAGTAAGAAAAAAAGAAAGAAAGGAAGGAAGGGAGGGAGGCAGGGAGGGAGGGAGGAAGGAAGGAAGGAAGGAAGAAAGAAAGAAAGAAAGAAAGAAAGAAAGAAAGAACGAACGAACTGGAGAAAGTCCAGTTTGAAGAGCTGAAGGCTAATACTCGGGGCAAGAGCAGATGTACTTTTCTCAGAAATATAACCATGCAGGATTTCACATAACTCCTTTTTATCCCGGTCTTGCGCCAATCAGAACCATGCTGCCCACATTCAGAGAAGGACTTCCCCTTCCATCTGCCATGACGTAAGCCAAATCACGCAAAGTCACGTCATCCTGGGTGTTGTTGAATCCAGTCAAAGTTGACAACCCAGATTCACCCATCACGTTGTACCTACGGCTCTGTGGGACCAATGTGTTGCTCTGTCGATTTGGTCACGCACATGTCTGTCTGTTCATCCCCTGTCATTCACTGTCATTCGTGTGGGGAAGGCAGCGTAGCTTGAGGCTAAATCTGAGCTGCTTGGGCTGAATCCTAACTCGACTACCTATTTTTTTCTGATCTTAAACAGGTAATTTGCCTTCCTGTGTCTCACTCTCCTTATTCATAACACGTCGTAAACAATACTATTTACTTCACAGGGTGGCTCTAAGGGATAAATTCATTACTGTGGCTCTAAGGAATATATTAATTAGTATATGCAAGTGCTCGGAGTGGGCTGGCACACAGACATTTTTGGGAAGTTTTGACTCAGCTTTGAACTGAAGGAGAAACACCTCTGGAGTTCGGAAGGGAGGAAGACACAGATGGGTCCCTTTGAGGCCCTCCTCCTTCTGTCTTCAGTACAGCCAGCAGTGATGGCGACGTATCTACCATACAGATCCAGATTCCAAAGAAGAGAGGCGTTTGGGGGTTGCAGGAGGTTTCAGCTCCTCTCAGGACGCACGTATCCCTGCACTCGAAATGAACCAAGACACCTGAATGTAAGATTTCAAACCATACTTTGACAGTATGCACAGAAGGTAGCGAGCTCTTGTTTAAAAACATTAGCATAAGTAGAATGTGAAGTTTATGGGGTTTTTTCTAACGTGAGAGGCAAGATGTGAAGCGGAGTGGTAATTTCTGGCAATTCACCCAGGCGATAAGAGGTCACAGGCCGTCAACAGGGAGGAAGTGTGTGGCTCTTGGCACATTTAAACCAGAGAGGTTTCTCTCGCTACTCCGCTCTCTCTCAAAAGGCATTTCAGGTGTTAGGAAGTCTTCTTGGAGTATTAATAAATTAAATAGAAAACTTCCCTTCTCATCATACAAGAACTTTTTCCTGATTATCTGCTAATTTGCATCATCTGCAAAACAGGAAAGAATTTCATTAAAGGCATTTTTTAGCTGCTGGTTGTATTTTCTTCAGTATGAGAAGGTTATTCTTGTGAGTACTGATGAATATGGCTCATTTTTTCATTTTTCATCTAACTTTAAATACCTTTTATTCCGACTTGAGAACAGGTAAATCTTCCATGAGCATCCATAAACTTGTTTTTGTGTGACTATCAGTCTTTATTTCTCTGGGATAATGTCCAGGAGTGTAATTTCTGGGATCTATTTTGTGTGTGTGTGTGTGTGTGTGTGTGTGTGTGTGTGTGTGTGTGAGACTGGGAATGGAACCCAGGGGCATTCTACCTTTGAGCTACATACCCAGCCCTATTTTTTATTCTTTATTTTGTAACAGGGTCTCAATGAGTTGCAAAGGGCCTCACTAAGTAGTAGCTGAGGCTGTCTGCGAACTGCGATCTTCCTGTCTCAGCCTCCTGGATGCTGGAATTACAAGCATATGCCACCATGCCCGGCTTTTTTTTTTTAACTGAAAGTTTTATAGTTTGACATTTTGCATTCTTTTAAGCCCATGATCCATTTGGAATTAATTTTAGTTGTATAAGGTGTGATGTTTTATTTATTTATTTATTTATTTATTTATTTATTTATTTGTGGTGGTACTGGGGTTCCTGGAAGCCCTTTTACCTCTGGGCTACACTCCCAGACCTACTTTTATACTTTTTTTTATTTGGAAACAGGGTCTCTTAAGCCAGCGCGGCTGGCTTTGAACCTGCGCGATCCTCCTGTCTCCGCCTCCCAAGCGTGGGGATGACAAGCGTGTACCACCACGCCCAGCAGGTGTGATGTTTTAATCAAGATCTTTTTTTTTTTTTGCCCATGAGTGCCAGTCACAAACAGCACGTCAGTCTTGATTTATAAACATTGTCATTCATTATGCTTCCCACCATGATGGATCATCACCCCCAAAGTGATGGCACCAGCCAATCATTGACTGAAATCTCCCCAACTTTGAACCCAAATAAACCTCTTCTCTGTATAAGCATATTATCTCATGTATGTGTTGGAGTAGTAAAGAGCTGGCTAATACAAAGGGTTTTCTGTAGTCAGCTCACGACAACGTGAGCATCAAAAAGAAAAATAACTATGGAGTAGTGAACAAATGAAAATCTGGTAAACCATCACAAGAGGGACAGAGACAGAGAGAAAAGCCGGTATTTTTAAGGGATTCATATTTAGAAAGTGAACAGGCAAAGGGAGAGAAATCAATAGCTATCAGAGAAGTCAGGGTGTGTGGGTGAGGGCATGGGGAAAGGCTGGGCGTTTGGGCTGTGGGAAATATCTTATTTCTTGTTGTAGGTGTTGATTCTGTGTGCAGTTCACTTTGGAGTTATTTGTTAAATTATACATGCCCGTATGCAGGTGCACTGTACTTCACAATGAAAAGAAAAGCCTTAATATAAGTTCAGAGAATAATAATAAAAAAAACCCACATAGCCCCTTGCTTTCTTCCTCCCTTTCCTTCCTTCTCTCTCTTTTGCCCTCCCTCCTTTCTTCTTCTTTTCTTGCATCATACTGGGGAATTGAACCCAGGGACATTCTACCACTGAGCTACACTCCAACCTTTTTTTCGTTTTTTTAAATTTTGAAACAGAGTCTCACTAAGTTACCCCACACTGGCCTTGAACCCGTGATCCTTCTGTCTCAGCCTCTCAAGTAAGGGAATTACAGGTGTGTACCGCCATACCCAGCCCAAGTAGCCCACTTTAAAATGTGATTTCAGTCTACTTATTTCCAATCCAAGCGCCTATTATATTGGCAAGGGGTATATGTATGCATAATATAGACCAAACTCTTGCACAAAGGTTATCAAGAAAGCCATATTTTACTAATGCATCACAGGTCTTTGTAGAGAAACCCAGATGAGCAAGATCAAGTTGTCAGAAAAGAATTCGCTTTCTAACTAATTCTTTTTCCTCATTTTGGAAGGCTCTGAAAAGTCCTCAAGCTATAAAATGTTCTAAAAAATGGAAAGAGGAAATGAAATGGAGAATCTCTTTCACTTGAATTAACACCCAGCAAACTTGGAGTCTTAAGTGGGCTGGCTTTCTTTAGCTGCCTTAGAAAATATTAATTAAGTTACCAAAAGAAATTTGATTTTCATAGAAAAGAAATTCGATTTGGACCTGAAGGAGAATGGAGAGGAGTCTAATCAAGCAAAGGTCCGTGTCGGGGGCTCTGGCAGTGCCTGCTTCCTGCTAATTGATGGACACCATTTGTTCATTTTTTCCTTCCCTTCCAGAATGTCTCTACTCCCCTATAATTACCTTGATAATAAAAGGCCAGATGATAAAAACGGAGAAAAAAGCCAGATTCCATATCTCGTAGCTCAGTCTTGACTGAAAACCCCTTTCATCATCACCATCATCACCACCTTCTTCTTCTCCTCCTCCTCCTCTTCCTTCTCTTCCTCCTCTTCCTTCTCCTCCTCTCCTTCCTCCTCTTCCTTCTCTTCCTCCTCTTCCTTCTCCTCCTCTTCTTCCTCTTCTCAACACATTATTTTATTTCACCCAGAAAATTATTTTGGTCGCAGGCAACTCTTATTTATTCATGCTTGTGAATGCAAGCAGAAATCTAGTAATGCAAAATAATATAAATCCAGGAACCTCCTATATTTGACTTTCAAATGTGAGTTTGTACTTACATTTGATTATGTATATGTTTAATATTCTGGGAATTCTATTCAAGCAAAATAGCTGTAAGGCAAGATAAACATCTACCTGGAAAAAGCCCGAGATGCTACACCAGGTCCTGCATACCGCCCCTTAGTGGATATCTAGACGCAGAGAACAGACAGCGGACTCCTCCACAGAGGACAGATTAAAAGACTTTCTCCAGCACACCTCCCCTGACCCTGAAGTGGGAGAAGCCAGTGCTTCCAAGGTCATCCAGAATGCTGGGCACATTCAAAAACTGCTCAGCATCTTGGATGCAAGTATAGTATGTGCCATTAGTACCTGGGAAAGGGAGCTTGCCCTCAAGAAGACTGTCAATCAACCAGCTAACGAATGCCATTTCTAGTCGCCCTTCTCCACCCAAACCTTAGAGGCAGTTGCCGCCACAGGTCTCACCCATTGTCATGGGGAGCAGATTGTACCAGGAGGTGAAGACCCTAGGAGGCACCCTGGAGTCTACCCACCACCACTGTTAATCTTAAGACCCACCTTTCCATCCCTGTGGGCAAACTGGGTGAAGCAGCCTGCTCAGAGCCAGCACCTCTGGTCTTCACCTCTGAGCTCCTTGTGATAAGCTGGCTCATACAAAGAACATCTACGTGGCAGATAATGCCACAGTCACTCCCAGCTTCCTGCTCCCAAGTCCCGTGGTGGAAATTGCAAAGCAATGACTAATTACCTCAGCTTTCTCTGTAGCAAGGACTGTTGTTGTTGTTGTTGTTGTTGTTGTTGTTCTTCTTCTTCTTCTTCTTATTCTTATTCTTATTCTTATTCTTATTCTTATTCTTCCTCCTCCTCCTCCTCCTTCAGTTGTGGGGGAAAAAACTGAAGAAAATAATGGACAGGAATGTGGAATGGTCATATTTTCATTGCAAAGAGGTTAAATCTTATGTACTGTTAACGAAACTAATGTGTAAAGGAAAAAAAGGGAAGGAAAGAAGGAAGGAAGAAAGGTAAGAACAGAGGGAGAGAGGAATGGGTAGGGAGTGAGGAAGAGAGAAATAAGGGATAAGGAGGAAGAAGAAGGAAGGAAGGGATTGAAAAAGGAGAAGGCGAGAGAGAGAGGGACAGAAGGAGAGAGGAAGGAAGGAAGGAAGGAAGGAAGGAAGGAAGGAAGGAAGGAAGGAAGAAAGAAAGGCAGGCAGGCAGGCAGGCAGGCTGTTCTGCAGTCCATGAAGTTGTGCCTGGGGATGGATGGAAAACCCTCTTTATTCTGTGGTTTCCTTCAATGCTGTTTAGAAGTTTCACGCGTGGGTGGACGTAGGTAAGAATTGCCAACCCCAAGCCTTCCCACCCTCCAAGCCTCTGATTCTTGCTTCATTCTCTCCCGTACAATTCCTCCTCCCAACTCTCGAGGGGTCCTCCTTAGGCCTTTGGGCAAGAAATCTGTTGCTTGTTACTGTGAATCCTCAGCCCACTACGCTCAGGATTCTACACTCGGCTCCAGATGAGCAAAGCAACACATTTGAAAAAAAGAAAGAGGAGGAGGGGGGAGCAGAGGAGAAGACCTTTTCTCTCTCTTCTAGCCAAGTTTAAAAGAATGCATTTTAAAATTCCTCATTTGTCACGCAAACTTGAGCAGATATTTCTTATTCTAGGCAGGCTCAGCCTCACTCTCAAGCTCTGACTGCCACTGATTCAGGGCAAGGGGGTCTATATCATCCAAAAGGAAGGAAAACACAGCAAGCAGCCTAATATCAGGAAAATATTCCAACTGCAGAGGTTTTCAGAAAGATCACTTACGCTGCAGACAGGAAGTGAACTAAACATGGACCAGACAGGAGATACAGGCTACTGAGGATGCTGTTGCAAAAATCTAGACGAAGGCTGATGGTGGTGTCACTTGGGTGGTGGCAGCGGGATGGGATAAAGACAAATCAAAGAAATACTTAGATATTAATATGAAGATATTAAGGCTTCCCTCTCAGCAGTTTGCTCCTTGGAGGAGGTAGCTTGTACATCAAGTGATGAGCAGGTGGAGGGTCAAGGAGGGTGTGGGCCACAAGGGATGAAATACAAGACTCAATCATATGAAGACCATTAGCCTTAAGAATCAGCTTAATGTGTTGGCCCAGGGTCCCAGCCTGGGTTTTCTAGAAGCAAATGCTGTGATTGTGTTTCAAGTCTCAGATGCTCCATAAGGATTTTTTTTTTAAAGTGGGGTCATCAGGTTGAACTCTAATCCCATATGATTGATATTTTTTGTGGGCTGCCCAATATTTGCATTCTGGAGTCCTACACCTTAGTATCATTTTACAGAGACAGGGCCTTTAAAGGGGTGATTAAGCTGGGCATGGTGGCACACACTTGTAATCCCAGCATTTGGGAGGCTGAGACAAGAGGATCACACAGGTTCAAAGCCAGCCTCAGCAACTTAGTGAGACCCTGTTTCCCAATAAAATCTAGAAAAAGGTCTGGGGGTATAGTCCAGAGGTATAAAACCCCCTGAGTTACACCTTCAGTACCACAAAAAATAAAATAAAGGGTGATTAAGTTAAAGTGGGGTCATCAGGGTTGACTCTAACCCCATATGACTGCTGTCTTTCTACAAAGAGGAAATTAGGACAGATACACAGGAAAGAGAACATGAAGATATCAGGAGATGATGGCCACCTATAAACTAAAGAGAGGCTACAAAATAATTCAACCCTGCTGACACCTTGCTCTTGGACTTTCAGCCTCTGGAACTGCAGGAAGATACAGTTCTATTGCTTGCACCACCAATTTGTGGTACTTGTTATTGCAGCCCGCACTGACTAATACAGACATCAATATTTGCAAAGAGAACACGAGGAGGAAGGATTGGGCAGAGAGAGAGAGAGATGGAACTGCATTGAAGCCCCACAGAGCTGTAGCCAACATGGCAGGCAGCTTTGCAGAAAGAATGGCTGTACCTTCTTACACTAGCCCACTGGAGGCAGATGGAGGCAGCTGTCTTTCACATCTGACCTCATGCCAGGAAGCTCTTCATCTGCAGTGGACCCTGAATATGCTGATGAGTGGAGGCCAGCCCCTGCGCTGGCTAATATGACATTATCTGCAGAGAGCTCAGGCATTTTCAGACATCACACAGGAGGGCAAGGGAGTTAATGCAACCTTGAAAAAAAACTACATGTGTATTGTTATCTGTTTTATGTGAATTCAAACTATGTCTTCTCCTCTTTTTCTAATTGTTATAGCAAAGAACACATTTGCTGGATCACAGTTGCCAGTAGCATCTGCCTCAGGCTATATCACTGCTATGGTCTAAATGTTCGTGTTTCACACCCAAAAAAATTAATAGGCTAAAATCCTACCCTATAAAGTGATGGTGCTTAAGGATTAAGTTTGGGAGGTAATTAAGTCATGGGCAGAGCACTCTCGAATGGGATTCATTCATATTCTCTCTCTCTCTCTCTCTCTCTCTCTCTCTCTCTCTCTCTCTCTCTCTCTCCCCACCCTCTCTCTTTGGTGGTAGTATGAATAGAACTCAAGGGCAGTCTACCTCTGAGTTACACCCTTATTTTTATTTTATTTTTTACTTTGAAACAGCATCTCACTGAGTTGCTGATGATGTCTACCAGCTGGACTTCCCAGAGCTAAAGAGTAAATTATTCCCTGAAAGTGGGACAAGGCAGCCCATCTTTGGGCCTCCCATACCTGCAAGCTTCCAGATGTATAGGTACTAATAGTATGCTACTTAGTGACTCAAAGCCTGAACTCAGCGACTCAGCTGTAGCCTAGAGTTACTGAGGTCAAAATCCACAAACACTCAGGTATTCCACACAGGAGGGCTTACTGAAGTGTGAATATAAAAATGGATCTCTTATGTGTAATCTGCACATTCATTCGCTTTTTAAGAAAACTCCATTTGGAAGGCCTAAGGGTACTCCTTCCATCAGTGCATTAAAAAAATGAGGCACTGCATTCCACAGTAGTATCCCCTGAAGTGTCCCCTAGTTCAGGGAGTGGAAGAACACAGAGAATGGGTGCCAAACAACCATTGGGACCAGGGCTAATAGAGGCAGATGGTGCTGGAGTTACACCCAGGTGAAATCCTAAGTCATTGATGAAGGAAAATCCTCTCAATTGGCAAAACTTCTGGCCGTACATCGGGATGCCCATTTGTCTGGAAGAGAGATCTGGACCTACGCTGATCCATGAGCAGGATGAGCTTTTGTCCTGGTTTGTAGGATGAACTTTTGCCTTAATTTATCCTATGGTTCTATAACATAACACCACAGGCTGGATATAAAAATTCATAAGTTATGAATAATAGAAGTTTTTGTCTAACAGACCTGGAGGTTGGGAGGTAGACTGGGGGTCATATCTGGCAGAGCCTTCCTGCTGTATCACCCCATGGTGGGAGGCAATCTTATGTCAAAAGAGAGCAAGAGAGGACAGAACTCTCCTAACAAACACACCCTCTGATAGTAAATTCCTAATAACAGCAGGGCCCCGTGATCTAATCACCTCTTAAAGGTCCCACGTCTCAGCACTGTCATATGAACTACTCAACACATCAACTTTGGGGACACATTCAAACCATAGCACTTGCTGGTAAAGAATTAGCAAAGATAGCTGGGTGTGATGGTGCATGCTTATAATCCCAGCATTTGGGAGGCTGAGAAAGGAGAATCGTAGTTAATGGACAACCTCAGCTACTTAGTGAGGTCCTTTGCAACTTAGTGAGACCCTGTTTCCAAATAAAGAATAAAAAATAGGGCTGGGGGTGTAGCTCAAAGGTAGAATGTCCCTGGGTTCCATCCCCAGTAACACACACACACACACACACACACACGCACGCACAAAGGAATTTTCAAAGATAAAATTGGAGGGGAGAAATGTTAGAGAGAGGAATGTGAATGAAGTTCTATAAATGTTCACAGAGTGGGAAGTAATACGAATTTCATGTAAGTTCTCACAAGACCCCCACCAGAAACCCAGCTCTCCTATGATAATGATCATCCGCTGTACAAGATGTCATATCCTCCAGCCGTCAGTCAGCCTCTTCTCTACTACCCTATGCAAAGACTAAACAGCCCTGGGGAACCGTATGGGAGTTACGCAAGACTGAGCAACTGACATTCCTCTCTCCAACACGGGCTGGGTACTTCCTAAAGCACTTAGCTGAACCTCCTGTTAGACTCCACTCTCTGGGTGGAGATAGGTGGAGGCTTGCCATCTCTTGAGAAGTGTGCTACACCTGTCTCTTTCAACATGGAGGAGGCAGCGATCCAGCTTGAAAGAGACAAGCTCGTATGTGAGTAGAGAATGGGCCCCCTTTGTCTTTGGTGCTCTGCCGCAGATCTGGGGCTTCAAAAATTCCTTACACAGGGTCATTATATCTCTTATGACATTGACTCCAACCAAGAGACAGATCTTGTGATAATGGGACTCATGTGATGCACTAGTCTTACCCCAAGTCCCCCCACCATCTAGAAGCAGCATTGATAGAATTGTATAACGTCTGCTAAAGGCTCCATTATGGTGCCAATGGGAGGCAACACCCTCAAAGTCAATAGTGGCTGGATTCAGGAGATGAACTGAACCGAAGGCCGATATTTGGTGCCAGAGGTGTGAGTCTAGAAATCAAAGAATGGAATTGGCAGTGTTCCTGAATTTAGTATATCTAAAAAAAAAAATTAGAAGAAATTTTGTTTCTTATACTGTGATCTTGGAATCAGTGGTTTTGGAAGTCCTAAATCCCGGAAGAGTTCTACACCACCAGGGAACACCAATAATGTTCTACTAGAAGATGAGCTGGCCCCTGGCCATTCGGGGCTCTTCATGCTTCTGAACCCAAAGGCCTAGGTAGTGTCATTGGACTGAGCAGGGAAACCAGTCTTAATTATCAGACAAAAAGATTATTGTTGTGCAGCAGGGACAGGGTGGATTGTGTGGGCATCCCAAAGGACTCAGAGCTACAGCCTCTTAGTACTTAGTGCACAGCACTCCTCAACCTTGGAAGACTGCAGTCAAGGCAGGACCACCAAGGACTCAGATCAGACTGGAATGAATGTTGGTTGTCCAACCACGGTCCAACATGGAATCTCCTCTGGCTGAGATGCTGGCAGAGAGCAAGGGAGGAATAGTACAAGAAGCCACCGATATTTATTTATCAAGGTAGGTTTTAGATTCAGCTACAGAAGACAAGATGGGAGCAGAGATGTTCATATTAATTGTTTTGCCCTTCTGTCTATCCCTGATCCATGACATTTTTCTGATCCATGACAACTAGGGCTAAAACTGAGTTTTGCAGGAGCACATGGGTGACATCTCAGCAGATGATTAACCATCTGCTGAGATCTGGGTAATCTCCTCTACAAAGACCATGATTTCTTTTTTCCAATTTGAGTGAAGAATAGGTAGGGGTAGACCATTACAGGCTCTTCTCCAATGGCCCCTCAAAATTCACTTTCCAGGTTTTTCCCTATGCTTTGTGGCTGAGAAGCCGACCCTCTATATGTCTCTACCAGGTTTTTTTGAGTTTTGATTTCCTGTGGGACCATCCAGCAGAGGTAGTAACTTGAGGCTGAAGGCCATCAAGTGTCACTGCTGGGTCTCTTCTCTGGCAGCTTCTGCCTGTCCCTTTTCATAGGGCTGCTCCTCCAGGGTCTGGTGACAGTTCTCTACCTTTACCTCCCTAGGTTTGCTGTGGTTTGACTGCGTCCCCTGCCCACTGATTTTCATGTGTTGAAAACTTAATCCCCAAATTCACCTGCTAAAGGTATTTGGAGGTCGGACCTTTGGGGGTGATTGAATTGCGAGGGCTCTGACTTCCCTAATGGTCTAATCCATTGTAGGTTAATAATGGGTTATTGCTGGGATGGCTTTGTTCTAAGAGTGAGTTTTCTCTGGCCCGTTTGCTCCATCTCATCATGTGAAATCATCTATCATCTTACGAGGAAGCAGGATAGCCCTTGTTAAATGCCAGATGTTGGTACCATGTTTTTTATTCTCAGCCTCCAAACCCATGAGCTAATAGATCTATGTTCCTTATAAACAACTCAATCTCTAGTATTTTGTTATAGCAACAGAAAACAAAGAAAGGCAAAGTCCTATGGTGGGTAAATACCTCCTTCTCTTGCTAGTCTCGGGATTCTACAGAAGTCCTCATTTCTTTTCCAAACGTCTAGCTATAGCTTTGTGAATCTCCATTCCTTTAGACTGTTCTCAACTCCAGCCTGAGAGAATTTTCAACTATTTTCTACTAGATCCCAGAATTGTCCAAAGGAAAAAAGCCATTGAAACTACTTTTTTCAATTGTGAAATATCACTTCAATGAAGAAAACAGTGTATGCTGTATATCTTATATAGGACAGGTAGTTCTAAATTGGATACCTATGTTACTACCGGCCAAATAAAAATCTAGACCAAAGCCCATAGCCAGCATTCCAGAATCCTACCCAACCCTGCATCCTCCATCCTTGTGACAACCCCCCTTCTCCATTCAGAGACCAGTTTCCTGTGGATGTTGCAACGTATTATACATACATAGTGGCTTAAAGCAATGCAAATTTATTATCTTATATTTCTGGTGAGGAAAAGTCTGCAAATGAGATTTACGTGCTAAAATAAAAATGTCGGCAGGGCTGCCTTGCTTCTGGAGACTTTGAGGAAAATTAGTTCCTAATTTTTCCAGCATCCTCGTAGCCCTTTCCTAGCAATGCTGTCACCCCGACTTCTGCTCCTTTAATCACATCTCCTTCTGACCTTCTTACCTCCCTCTTATTAGGAACCTATGATTACATTGTGTTCACCATAAAATTCAGAAAATCTACTCAATTCACGAATCTTAATTATACCTCCAAAGCCCCCTTTACCAAGTAATGTTATATATTCAATGTTCCAAGGACTAGGAAGAGGACATCTTTGGAGGCTACTATTCTGTACCTTGCACTTACAATCTGGGTTTCTATGGAAATTACTTCTTTGAATAAGACTATTTTCATTTTAAAATTGTTGGGCCCATTCATCACTACTTAGTGACTTTCTGGAGAGCACCGCCTAGTACTGGCCAACTCATAGTAGGCTTCTTTTTACTCAGGTATTATCCCTTGGCCTCTTCCATTTTATTTATTTATTTACTTATTTATTTATTTTTATGTGGACCATATTGAAATTGGCATACATCCAGACTGTGCTTGGTGCCCTCCTCCCCTTCACCTTCCCCCACTCCCAACAATGAGTGTCCAGGTTAACCATGCTACATTCATGCTTTTACACATATTCGGATGTAGCTCCTCCATTAATCAACCTCAGCCTTCTTCGTCCTATACCCTTCCCTTTCAGCTTTTCTGAGGTTTCCCCCTCCATTATCTGGAGTTCCTCTGGTATGCCTAATAGTCCCTAGTTTGGGCATATTAGAGAAAACATATGCCCCTTCTCTTTCTGTGCTTGGCTGATCTCACTTAACAGAATATTCTCCAGGTCTTTCCATCTTCTTGCAAACGACATGATTTTTTTCTTCTTTATAGCTGAGTAGATTTCCATTGTGTGTATTTCCCATAATTTTGTGATCCATTTATCTGTTGATGGAGAACTAGATTGGCTCCATATTTTGGCTATTATGAATTGTGCTGCTATGGACATGGGTATGCATATGTTACTGTAGTTCTCTGATTTCAACCCCTTTGGAAAGATACCCAGGAGTGGTAGAGCAGAATCATATAGTGGATCCATCCCCAGTTTTCTAAGGAATCTCCACACTGATCTGGCCTCTTCCATTTTAATCAGGAAGACAGAATGCCAGAGTACAAGACATGCCTCAGTCTTAAGGATGAGGAATGGCTTCTGACTGCTCTGAATTCGAAAAACTCTTCTCTATCATGATACAGCTGAGAGTGGACACTATTCCACCCTTACCAACAGCTTTGCTTTCCACAATTTCAGTTCCTGGAAGTGGACTGCAGTAAATAGTCCAGCCTTATCCTTGCAGAGACTGAAAAATACCAAATGGAACATTTAATGAATAATTCATAAATATTGTTTCAATGCTTTTATTGGTGCATTTTAACCATAGGTCATAGTAAGGTTCGAAGTGATACAAACATACAAACTCCCCACCCCTACCTCCCTGTACATATTAGTGAGATTGATAGTGATATCTTCATCTATGGACATAGCATTATTTGAACTGTTTCCGTCAGCTGTTATTCTCATAAGTTTTAAAGTGTGCCCCATTCTGAGTAGCACAGTGAAATTTTATGCCACCCACTCCTTGCCTGGGATGTGAACCATGCCTGGGTCCAGCATATCCACACTGTATATGCTACACACCCCTTAGTTGTTAGTGTCTTTCTCAGTTATCAGACTGTCTGCTGCAGTACTGCCATGCTTGCCTTCAAGTAACCCTCACATAGTAGCGTAACCACATCACAGTGCCTATGTCCCCTCATTTCCTCTCCTCAAGTAGGCACTGAATCGCCTCTCAGATCACAGAAAGGAGAGCAAGAAGAGTGTAAGAAGATATTTTGAGAGAGGCCACATCCCCCTAACTTTTATCATAGTATATTTACTGCTATAACCATTCTAGTCTCTTATTATTGTTTTAGTACTCATGTGCCAAATTTATAGTTAAACTTTATCCTAGGATTGTATGTATAGAGACTGCCAGGGTTCAATGCTCTCTGAGGTTTCAGATATCCATTGGGGGTCTTAGAACAGATGCCCCATAAATAAGGGGGGTTACTGTATATTATTATCTCCATTTTGCATTTACAAGCCAGAGTAACTCATTTGGGGTTGCTCAGCTAATCAGTGTTAGATGTGGGATTCAGCACCATGATCTGCAGAACCTCAAACCCCATTCTCTTTCTACCCCATTACACCAATACTATTGAAGAGAGTGCCCCTTTATCTGAAGCCATGGAATTTAGACAAATTCCCCGTGCAAATCTAATCTCATTTTATTGATACGGCAGCCCCAAGAGTGAGCAAATACATTTTGAATGATGAGCCAAAATGGAGATGCCCCTGAAGGATCTGCAGCAGCTGTAATTTACATTTTTCTGAAAGTTCCACTCTGTAGGAAAAAGAAGAGAGAGGGCAGGAGGGGAAAAAAAATGTCCACCGAGTCACCTTAGCAGGTGCACGACTTGCTGCACGGGAGCAGAATAGCATGTTTGTTAATGGCTCTGGCTACAAAATGTGTCCTAGGGTCATTATTTATAATGGGCAGTCACAAAAAGCAGTCACAACGCTGGCATGCAGCAACAGGCCGTGTAAAAATTTAATTGGGAGGCATTTCCTGGGTTTTGATTTTAAATGGCCTGTTGTTATAAAGCGAAAGCAGCTTTCAAGAAAGATGGGCACTGTTGCAGAGGTAAAGGATTTAGAACTGTGGGCATGTTTGTCTGAGATATCAGAGAGAAAGGGATTCTAGCTAAACCTCTCCTCCATGACACTTAAATTGTAACATCATGAATAATAACATCAAATTATACACCATCTGAGAACAACTAAACTGTTTAGCACACATATAACACGAGCAGAAAAATATAGGTTAGTATTTCTGTTCCAAGATCAACTCAAAGGAACCTGCCTGGCACCTGCTATACTTTGGATATGGTGCTGGGGCCCATGGAGACAGCAGGAATAAGCACACAAGCACCACATCGAATGGTGTGAGATCCGGCATCACCATGCAGGACAGACCCACAGACCAGCTAGAACTCAGAATTGGCAATGGGTCCTGGAGACTTACAGAGAGTGGAAAAAGAGTTAGATGGACAAAGACAAAAATAACCAAAGATTTAGGAGAAGGAACTTGCCTTCCATGGGGTTCTGTGGAGAAGCAGAAGCAATCGGATATGTAGAAGCTTATAGGAAGAGACTGAGTTTAAGGAATTGGCTCATGAGAAGTATCACCATCAACCATGTGCAAGCTGGTGGCCCAGGAAGCCAGTGGCTGGGTGCCAGTCCACATTCAAAGGCCTAAGAACCAGAGGAGCCAATTGTCCAGTGGTGTTAGTTCTGGTCTGAGTCCACAGGCACAAGAACCAAGAGTGCCAATGTCCAATGGCACACATCAAAAAAAGAGAGAATAAAATTGCCATTCCTCCACATTTGTATATCTTCTTCATCCTGCCTAATGCTAGAGAGAGAGAGAGAAAGAGAGAGAGAGAGAGAGAGAGAGAGAAAGAGAGAGAGAGAGAGAGAGAGAGAGAGAGAGAGAGAGAGAGAGAGAGAGAATGTTTACCAGCTTTCTGGGCAGCCCTTAGTCCAGTTAAGTTGACATGTAAGGTCAACCATCACAGAAACCATACAAAAATTAGTACTCATTGTGTGGCTTTTCAAATTTCAGGTTCTGACTCACCCCGAGGTTTTAAGATCAACACAGTGAATTCTGAAAATCCAAGAGAACAGAAAAGAAAATATAAAATATCTGAGTATCTTGCACATAGTAAGGGCCAGTGTTGTTTTTTATGATAATTTGAATATATTTTTCTATAGGTGAAAATTTGTGTGCCTGGATCAAGGTGTAAAATGTATTTTTCATTGCAGATGACAATCAAATATAAAACTCTGATATAAAGGAAGCTGCCATGAACTCACTATAAAACCATGGGGCCTGTTAATCCAATTCGCTGCATAAATTATGTTTGCCTTGAAACAGACTGACTTAGTTATATGACCAGGGATCAGGAGACTTTGTCTACTGAGACCCGTTACAGAGTTAAGTGATGCTATTAACAATGACCAGCCTTATGGACTCTCTAAGTGTTGTGTGCATGCTCACTCTTTACGATTCCCCCATGGCAAAGGTACCACTGTTATCCTTATTTTGTAGATGGGGCCATGAGGCACAAGGACCATGACTTTCTAACAGCCTGAAACTAGAAAGTGCAGATCACAGCTTGGATTTCAGCCTGATCCCACACTTCTTGTTCAGAGTATTTCCGTGCCAAGACTGTAAGCTTTTTGAAGTCAAATTCTGTCCCATTCTATTTGCAAACCCTTGTTTAGTTTTGGGGCATTTCTGTTATCTGAGGCTGCCTAATAACTGACCAGATATAATGGCAGCGACAACCATTGTACTAAGCACACAGATGTTTGGGGGTAGGGAATTTGGACAGAGTACTGTGGAAGTGAGTGGCCTTCTCTCTCCTGAGCTTAGGGTCTCAGTGGGAAAGGTAACTCAAAGGCTGGGCCCTGAGGTCATCAGGAGGTGTCCTCATTCACAGACCTAGTGCCTGGGCTCCCCAGATTTGGCAGTGGACCTCAGCACTTCACCAAGTCTCCATGTACATGGCCCACATGGATCCGGAGGGTGAACATCCCAAATAAGCCAGAAGCTGACGACTGTTATTATCTGACTTCTGAACATCACATGCCAACACTTCTACCATTATCCACAGGCAAGCCTATCCATATCTTAAGGAGTGGACACACACCCCACTTGATGATTTAAAACCACCCCTCTGATATTCTCCATTTTCTTAGTTTCCAATTTCTGTGTGCAAGAGTCTGTATTGTTGGGGCAGCTGGATTTCCCTGGATGTCGGAGAGCGAGTGGCTCAAATTCCGTGTGATGCATAGGGCCCTTTGTGGTTAATAATCTGCTGTTCATTAGAATGATCTGTAGTCTCTATAATGGTAAATGAGCTGGAACCGCAGATATATTTACTGCCTTAATTTAGTTGCTAGCATTAGGCTTATTTTAAAGTATTTTCTCTCCATTTGGACTGAATTTCTTTTATCTAGGCTTATCTTCAATGTCAATAAGTTTAGCACTTCTCAACAGCTGGAAGCCCAGATATTATACCTCGCCCCTTCTATTAATCTTGTGTAAGTTGATCTTTATAGCCGCGAAGTCCATTCATCACTGCAAGCTGTCCTTTCCCATTTGTACGGTCTTCCATTTAGCTAAACCAAACTCTATTTCTTTCTCCAGACTGAAGTTCTTTGTCATTTTAATAGTTTATAGAGTTCTCTCCCAGAGCTGACACGGGGTGTCAGATTGTCCACAAAGAACAAATGGCTGCTAATAATGTCCTTTCTTATGTTTCATCTTAGCCCATTACTAGAGCTCTTTGGTAAAATTACTTCTGAGAAGAATCATAAGGTCTGAGAATCCCTAAGTCATCCCACGTTCTGCAAGAAGACCTGTAATTTGGCAGTTCTCCCATGCATAGAATGAGACGCCATGTTTCATTTGTTTATCTCATTCCACAAAAGGCTGCAACTTGATTTTATTCACCTACAGCATCCCTAATTGATTCAAACAAGATACATCAAAAGGCTGTTAAAATCAATGTAATCTATATTATGAGATGGGAGAAAGAGGCTGAAAGAGAGCGAAGGAGAGCACAAGAGAGAGATGTGAAGAAATAGGAAGGCAGAGAGGAAAGAAGATGGATGGTTATGGCTTGGATCATAAATGTCTCCCCAAAGCCTATGTTAAACTTGGTCCCCAGCCTGTGGCACCAAAGGGAAATGATGGAACTTTTAGGAGGTGGAGCCTAATGGGAGGAAGTTAGATCCTTGGGGGCGTGCCCTTGGGGGGGATGTTGGATACCAGCCCCTTCCTTCCTTTCTTCGCTTCCTGGTCACCATGAGGCTCTGCTATGGTGGTTCTATTCCACCATATACTTCCCTCCACGGGCTTCTAACTCTCCATAGGTATGAAGGCAAAGGAGCCAAGCCATCATGGACTTAACCCTTCGAGACAGTTAGCCCAAGCAAACCTCCTTCTTCTCCTCCTCCTCCTCCCTCCTCTTCCTCCTCCTCCTCCTCCTCCTCCTCCTCTTCCTCTTCTCCTTCTTCTTCTCCTTCTCCTTCTTTTCTGCTGATACTGGGGTTCCTGGAAACCCTTCTACCTCCAGGCTACACTCCCAGACCCATTTTTATATTTTTATTTGGAAACAGGGTCTCTTAAGCCAGCAAGGCTGGCTACAAACCTGCACGATCCTCCTGTCTCTGCCTCCCAAGTGCTGGGATTACAAGTGTGCGCCACCACGCCCGGCTACCTTTCTTCTTTTAAATTGATTTTCTCAAGGATTATTTTATCACAGTGCCAGAAATCTGACTGCACAATGGTTCTCTTCAGAAAAAGGTCACTGACATCAAGAACCTCCCCAGGGCAGGGGCCCGTGTTTCCCATTCCAGGGATGAGAACACAGAACCATCAAAAGGTGAAGACTTCCAACCAGAGTGTCATTGCCTTGGTCTGGGATGCCCCGGCCTGGGGCCCTGCACAGCTCAGCCGCATGAAGCCCCGCCCCAGCATCCCCTTCGGGTGAGCAGGTTTAAGTCTTTGAGTCTACTGCTGATCTGGCTACAGGATACAGAAAGGATGGCCTAGCACAAAAATCTCCTGGGAGGATGGTCTATTACTTGTGTGTACGTTATGCAAAGTACTGTTTGCATCAGCACCAGGTCCAGAAGCGGTAAGAACGCTGTGAGGAAAGATGAGACTACTGATGACAATTTCAGCTCCATGCACTTACAGTCTGGATGGGCTGATAATGGCACATGGCATCTGACAGCTCTCATCACCAATGCAGAGCAGGTCTGAAGGCTTAGACAGGTAGCCTGCCCTCTGCCTGAGGCAGTCAGGGACACCTTCAACAGGAGGCAAGGAGGGCAGGCAGGAGAGATGCTTCATGTACCATTAACTGAGGCCACTTGGGCTGGGGAGGGTGGACAGAGTAAGATGCTTGCTTCGGCCCCTTAACGATCCTTTCCAGGAGCCGCAATCAGTGCCGAGACCCATAGCGTTTAGGAGAGAGACAGAGACCTGTCAGTAATCATCTGCACCTCCCTCCCCTGCCTCTGCAGAGATCTTAAATATCTTCTGTACATTCTGTTTCTACTGCAGCAGAAAGCAGGCGCGCGCTCTTCCTGTCTGCTTGCAGTAAGGCTGTGAATTGTTTGGAGCAGCAATCCCTCTGGTCCTAAATCATTATCTTTACCCCATTTAGGTTGTGTGAGCAGCATGGATGCTCTGAGCTCCTTTCCAACCTTTCTGGGCCGGGCAGTGTATGTACATAAATAAATGTCTCCTGGTAACATCACAGACAGATTCCATCCACAACCCCAGTCTTTCCCATTGGGTAAACTGAGGCACTGGGATGCCATGTAACTCACCAAGGTCACGCAGCTGGAAAGAGGCGTAGGATGGAAAGCCTAGCCGTCTGAGTTCGCAGCCTGCATCTTGGCAGCTACATCCTGCTACCTCTTAACGCTGCTCTCAAAGCCACTGACTGCCAGACATGCCTTGGCTCTGCCACTGGGGGAGTTTAGAGTCTCAAAATGTCTAGGTGCCCTGGACACAACCCTGAGGCTATTTGTACTAGAAAGCTGTTCCTCTGGGGTGCAGTAGAGAATTCACTTCCATTCTGAACCTGCACAGGACTTAAATACAGAATGAGGCCCAGCGTTCCAGCATCAGTATCTTGGAGTGCTTGGGCCCAGGACTTCGAGCAAATCCATAGAGAACCCCGCTACCCTGGCAGCTGCTATTAACAGTAGAGCCCTCCAGATCCTACCCACAAGATCCTCAGGACTGCAAGAAATCCCACAGCCCACCTCTGTATTTAACCTGCACTTGGGTTCTGACTGCTAGAGAGAATTGAGTTGAAACACTTAGAATTTAACCCAAAACTTCACATGCACTTTCCTGGATGCATAGGCTTCAACAAATTGGCAAGGGATCTGGGACACAGGAACAAGTGTTTGGCCTTGCTGGGCCGGTGCTCTCTGGTTCACGGCCCATCAGCATCCTTGCACCAGCAGCACTTTTGCAAGACCATTGGTGGTCATCGGCATTGGACAAAAGGTTCCTGCCGCAGTGAAGCAACCCAGATAAAAGCTCTGAACACAAACCCAGGGAATATCAGCTGATCGGTGAATACCAATCAGCTGTTAACAACTTAGGGTTATTAACTTATAGTAAGGGATTATTTTTAAGTTTGCAAAGGGGGAGGATAATATTGTGATCATGGCATTTTGTTGTTTGTTTTCAAAAGTCTCGACCCTCTTTGATGAGGAGGAGAAATAGATCAAAGAACAGAAGAGGTTGACAGTCTTCAAGGCTGGGGATGTACACTTGGGGCCATTATACTGTTCCCTTGTACTTTTGATTTTTTTAAAATTTGCTTTAAAAAAAAGTTTTGAAAATGAAGATAAGTCAAAACTACTCTTTATACTAAGAAAAAAGTGCCAAGCAAAAGTGGTACTTCTTCCAGAAAAGGATGCCTCCTGTCTTCCAGGGGGCTCAGCCAGGACGGCAGGTGCTGTCCACCCCCAAACTTACCCCCACCTCTACATAGATGCCTGGGTCCGTTGGTCTACTCTCCCGCACCTCTCCGTGGGCCCCTCCAGCCCTGCGCTTGGGGGGTGTTGAACCTTCCAGGTCTCAGTTGCGCTCTTCATGAAAATGGTTGACTCCTCTGAAGAAGAGGTGTGCAGGGCGCCGGCAGAGGTGCTGAGGGGCCCGGGAGAGGAGGTGGGCAGGTGAACCTGAGTGACTAGCATTTTCTCAAGACTGCTGGGGGACGAGGGGGTGGGTGGAGAGGCTCACGATTAAGAAAGCACACACACACACACACACACACACACACACACACACACACAATCTCCCTCCTTCTCTTCCTCCCACCCCACCCGCTGGGGGGCGGTACCCGGGTTCCCAGGGAGGTTTTCGGACCTGGATCCGGCAGCATCAAGCCCCGCAGCGGGGTGGCGGCCCGCGGGAGCAGGACTTGGGTTTGGGCCGCTGCAGCCTGGTGGCCAGCCCCTCCCCCGCTCGCCCCTGGCAGCCACCGCCGCCTCCTCCTCCTCCTCCTCCTCCTCCTCCTCCTCCTCCTCCTCCTCCTCCTCCTCCTCCTCCTCTTCCCCATCCTCCTTCCCTTCCTCTTCCCGGTCCCCAGCAGCCGCGGCTCCGGGAGCAGCCGGCGGCTCGGCGGCCGCGCAGCCTTTGTCTCGGGCCCAGCGCAGCGTAAGTGACCGGGGCGGGGGGCGGCGGGGGTCTCGGGCGCTCCGTGCAGGGATGCTGGCCCGGCCCCAGGCGCCCCGCGCGACCTGGGTACCAACCCGGCGCTGGGGCGCACGGGGGCCGCAGAGGGGGCGCAGGGCGGGGACCCCAGGGCGCGCCCGCGGACGTGCGGCGTGGGTGCGAATCCTCTCTCTCCGGGCAGAGGCCACGCGGGACCGAGGAGGCAGAGAGGACGGGCAGTCATGGAGAAACCCGAGAGGAGCCGGCCGAGCGTCACCGCCCGCCCCCACCACCGCCATCACCACCACCATCATCTCCATCACCATCATCTCCATCACCATCACCGACGGTCCATCCCACTCCCCAGACTCACCGCCCATCTCCTCTCCCCGCGCAGCGCCAGACTTCATCAGGCCATTTCCTCGGCACCCCGTGGTACTCGGGGAAATAAAAACGAAAACGATGGAATGCGCCGAATTAGGAATAAGCGCTTCTGCTTCGGGACGTTTCGTCTTCCAGCCGCGGGTTGGCTACCTCAGTGTTCCCACCAGAAAAAGGGACACGGCGATGCTCCGCTCCTCGTAATCAGACTGAGAGGGATGGCTGGGTTGTTTTCAGTTGGTTTTTTTTTTTTTTTTTTTTTTTTTTTGTTGTTTTAACCCCCGCGCTAGAAGTGTCATAGCTATATCTCACTTGGTAATAATAATGACATGAAGGCAGTATCTTTATTACGTTAGGAGTTTGAAAACTTTCAAGCAGGCACGATGGTGCACGCCTGTAATCCTAGTACTTGGGCAGCTGGGACAGTAGAATTGCAGGTTCGAGGACAGCCTCAGCCACTTAGCGAGACTCAGTAACCTAGCGAGCCTCTTGCAAAATAATAATAATAACAACAACAACAACAACAACAACAACAACAACAACAACAACAACTGAGGTTGTAGTTCAGAGGTAGAATGCTTCTGGGTTCAAAACCCAGTTCCACACACACAAAAATCCACAAAACTTTCTTGCTTTTAATTTTCAAGTGTCAAAACGCCAGTAGCACTGTCCCCAAATAGAAGAAAAACAGGTGCCTCCCTTTGAGCTGACAGCAATCACTTTCCTCTGAAGCGTGGTGACTGTGTTTCTAGTGGCAGCTGTCTATGTGGGCTAGTTACTTTGCCCCTTGGGTGTTTTGTGCCCTACCTGGAAATTGTTTTAATTACTGTGTTTCCAAACTGGCTTTTATTTAGCTGGAGAGACTGCTGACCAGTTAGGAGCCAGCCAGGATGGACACCCTCCACAGAGCCTCAGGCCTGCACGGAAGCCCAGTGGAGGACCTTTCTCCTTAAAAAAGTAAAACACAGAAAACAAGCTCCTAAGCCTTTTCCCTATTGGTTAGAAAAGGAAACCCAAACCTCTGTGTTTTATTACATTCTAGCCTAAGAAAGATAGACAATTGAACCTACATTTCTTGATGGGCTTGGAAATTTTTCTTCCTCCAAAGTCACTGCAGGAGGGCTCCATATATATATATATATATATATATATATATATATATATATATATATATACACACATATATATTGCAGTACTGGGGATGGAACCCATGGGGCATTCTCTACCTCCCAGCTACACCCCCAGCCCTATTTTTTATTCCTTATTTTGTTTTTCTTTGTTTTTCTTTTTTTTTATAACTTGAACTTTTTTTTTTTTTTTTTTGGTGGTACTGGGGTTCCTGGAAGCCCTTCTACCTCCGGGCTACACTCCCAGACCTATTTTTACTTTTTTTTTGAACCTGCGCGATCCTCCTGTCTCTGCCTCCCAAGCGCAGGGATTACAAGCGTGCGCCACCATGCCCTGCCTTTATTCCTTATTTTGAAACAGGGTCTCACTGAGTTGCGAAGGGCCTCGCTAAGTAGCTGAGACTGTCCACAAACCACGGTCCTCCTGTCTCGGCCTCCCAGATGCTGAGATGACAAGTACCACACCTGGCTCAGGGCTCCTTATGAATAGGGCGGTGAAGGTGTCCCCCACATGGAATGGTCCCTGCTATGTCCTGTCTCAACAGTGCTGGGAGACATGATGAAATCAAGTATAGTGTGCACCCAGCTGAACAGCAGATATCATAACCAGAGTTTAAGATATCCCCAATGGTTGGGTGTGGTAGCATATGCTTGTAATCCCAGCATTTGGGAGGCTGAGACCAGAGGATCATGGTTTGCAGACAGCCTCAGCTACTTAGGCCCTCCGCAAATAAAGAATAAAAGCCGGGTGTGGTGGCGCACATTTGTAATCCCAGTGCTTGGGAGGCGGAGACAGGAGGATCATGCAGGTTTGAAGCCAGCTGCACTGGCTTAAGAGACCCTGTTTTCAAATAAAATATAAAATAAGTCTGGGAGTGTAGCCCGGAGGTAGAAAGGTTCCATCCCCAGTACCACCAATAAATAAATAAATAAATAAATAAATAAATGAAGGAAAAAGAAAGAAAAAAAGAAAGACTTAAAAAAATAGGGCAAGGGGTATAGCCGGAGAACAAATGCCCCTGGGTTCCATCCCCAGACCCACACACACAAAAAAAGATATCTCCAATATCGAAGTATAATTATACATCATTAACTCAAACTGCCCTAATTTTTGAAATGGGGTTTTTAAATAGTATATGTGATTTCGTGGAAAATGGCTTTGAAGTCATTTCTTTAACTAAAAATATTTCAGGGTCTTACATTTAAGGACATAGTCGATCTAAAATAATCACAATTTTAGAGCAAAGACTTAAGGAATTCCTTTACTATGTTTTTCATTTCAGATCTTTGGGAAATAATTAGCATTTAAAGGAAAATCTATGCCTTTGGCTGTATCTTGGTCTTTTCTGGCTGAGGCTGCTCTAGCAAGATAGCCTAAACTGGGTAACTGACACACAAATTTATTACTCACAGTTCTGGATGGAGTCTAGGAGGTCCAAGATGGTGGTGCCAGCAGGTTGAGTTTGTGGTGGGGTCTCTCTCTGCTTCATAGATGGCTTCTTCTGTGTGTCCTCACGGGGCTCAGTGGACAAGAAGATGTCTTGGGCTTTGGGCTTTTTTGGGAGGGGGCTGTCTTTTGAGATAGGGTCTCATAAGTTGCTCTCATGAACTAAATTCCTTTCTGAACACCCTACCTCTTAAAATTATTATAGTGGAAAAAACATAAATTTCGGGAGCAGGCTTGCTGTTTCTGAGTTCTGTTCTTGTTCTATCCCACATGGATTGTTTTAGTCCATAGAAGTTTTTATATCCCTGCATGAACTGAATTATAATTTTTAGATCATACTTTTGTTTATATTTGCTTCTTTCTTTCCCAATGCTGGGAACCAAACCCACAGCCTCGTGCAGGCTAAGTCCATACTCTACCACTGAGCTAATCCTCAGCTCACTTGTTTTTTATTGGGTACGAATTACATATGTAAAATTTGCAACGCCTCAGGTGCAGCTTGATGACTTGGTACCCACGTGTATCTTCTTATAACCTCCACCCACAAGATATAGAATACGCCTATCATTCTAAACCTTCTGGCATGCCCCTTCCAAGTCATGGCCTTCAGCCATAATCACTCTTTGATGTCTATTAACATAGAAAAGTGATTCTTTTAAATTAACTCCTAAATTACCTCTTTTACACTTAGGATTAAATTTAAAACCTAAATTTTTCATCTCCATTAAATCTGCATTGAGGACGGAACCCTGTTCCTGGGCCCAGCGCTGTGCAGACAGGAACATTGCCGTGAAGAGGCACTTGGGCAGTGGGTTACAGGAACCCAGAGAGGCCGCATCCTCCCCAGTTTGGTTTTGTTTGGCAGAGAATTGAAAGAATTTTTAAGTTGGAAGCTAAACCATGAGTAGACCCTTTGCTAGCTCAAACGGGTTAAGAGAAAAAGGAAAGTGGTATTCTGGGTGGCACATGGTGAATCCTGGCTCCGAAATCTTAAGAGTAAGAGGCCCGAGGGGTAAGGGACTGAAAGAAGTTGAGGATGGTCGGTGTGTGGGGCTGGGGGAGAAGAGGGAGAAGCAGGGGTGGTGCCAGAAAGCGCCAAGGTCCTGCCGGTGGGCGGGGCGCTGCTCTAAGGGCCAAGGTGGACTTTAATGGTGGGCGTGTCTGAGTGAGAGCGGAGGATCTGGCTGGCTGCAGTGTGGGCAGAGATGGCAGAAGGAGCCCTGTGTGGGCATCCAGCTGAGAGACCAGGGCGACTGGACCAGGCGGTGGCAATGAGAATGGATTGGAGATTTAGAAGGTAAAATGAACACAAGCTAGTGGCCAAGAGGCAGTTTGTAAAATAGATGGATGATGGTATCTATCGTTGGAAGTATGGGGGAAGAATTAAGCTTATGACAGTGTTTGCTTTTTTTTTATGGGCACATGAATTTGTACAAGAGTAAGGGGAGACAATGTGATCATTTGACCCATGTATAGAATGTGTGCTGATCAGATCTGGATAAATAGCATTTCCATCTCCTTACGATCTCCTGGTGTTTGGGGCCTTTGAGCTCCTCTCTTCTAGTTCTTCATAAATACCTACAGGCTGCCGTAAACTAGTCGCGCTGGTGTGCCGTAGAGCACTAGAGTTTATTCCTCCCCTCTATCTGTATTTCAAAACCCATTAACCCATCTCTCCTCCTTTCCCTGATACATCCTTTTATGAATAAACATATTTAGTTTGGGTTGTCCACAAGTGGAACATTTAGGTAGAAGGATCTACTAGGGAGCTAGGACAAATATTGGTTGAGCACATCACATGAGTCGGGTATGCTCTGTCATTCGGGATTCATTCGTCAATAAGACTCTGAGTCCTGCTGTCGTGAAGCTCACAGGAGGGACCTCCAGCCTGGGGAGCCACCAGGTACGAGTGATGAGCGATTATTGCAATTTGCAATTGCTCAGTAAGATTTCAGTGAAAGAGTAGTAGCCTAAGATAAGATGCCAAGGATCCTTCTGAGCATCAGAGCGTACAAAGAGACGGCAGGGAAAGCGAGAGAAGTTGGGGTTCAGAGGCTAGGAAGTGGTCCCTGGTGACACACACACAGCCAAAAATTTAGGGAAGATGAGTACCAGAGATGATCTCTTGCGATGCTTCTCAACATAGGGTCCCCAG
Organism: Muscardinus avellanarius; assembly: GCF_963383645.1. Taxonomy (NCBI): domain Eukaryota; kingdom Metazoa; phylum Chordata; class Mammalia; order Rodentia; family Gliridae; genus Muscardinus; species Muscardinus avellanarius. The sequence continues at coordinate 81,628,125 of NC_137801.1, read as the reverse complement.
ACCAGCAACAGCAGCACCCTAGAACCCGTTAGAAACTCAGATTCTTAGGCTTTGCCAAAGATTCACTGAATCCGAAATTCTGAAGGTCAGAACCCTGCCGTCTTCATTTTAACAGGCCTTCCGGGTGATTCTGATTTCCACTAACCATGGTTCCAGTGCATTGATTGATGAAGAAATCCTGGGTGATTGGGAAACTAGGGGAAAGTTTTCATCGGAGCTGTAGCCTGTTTGGAATTTTAAAAAAAAATGTTAACAGGACTGCTAAAGCTTTATTTGCTATTTTGAAATTTCCAATTGAAAATTGAAATTTTCTCTCACGTGTCTGAGTTTTTCCTTCTCAAACACCGCAGTTGATCCCTCTTTTGCTTCACTTCGTTCCGTGTGATTTTTGAAGTTTTGCTCTTATCCACTTGGAAACACATCACTTCACAGGGGCTCACTATCGCAGAGCACCTGCGTCATTGACACTGGTTCCCTGTCCTCGACTCCGAAATTGAGGAATTGAAATTCCCAGACAGAGCGCAATCACGAATATGAGTGAAACTCAGCTCTGAATGGCAGCCTGAGAAAACACCGAGCTGGTTAAAGGAGCTCTTCCAAAAAGTTGTGAGACTCCATTAGGGCTAGAATTCTAATTATTTGAACTCATCACTCATGTGAAGTAATTGGAAGAGTGCCCTTTTCAGCTCAAGTGCTCCAACAGCACAGCCACGATTACTGCACTTCTGATGCACTTATGAAGGAAAGGACTCTTACTAACTAGGTCTTTTCCTGGTCCTTTTGTGTTGTCAGCCTCCCGAGTATCTTATCTCAGTTGACAGGAAGAATTAGAGCACACTGCTTTGTTTTTCTCTCATCAGGGAAAAATCAACGGCAAGTGAGGAGAAACGGAAGCAGGTATTACTGTGCTTGCTTTCCCTGTTCCAAATGAAAGCTGTGCCGTTTGTAAGAACAAACTCTGGCCAGATGTGGTGGCTCAGGCCTGTAAGCTCGATACATGGGAGTCTGAGGCAGGAGGATGGCAGGTTCAAGACTAGCAACTTAGCAAGTCTCTCAGCGACCTACTTTCAAAACCAAAAATTTTAAAAGGGCTGGGAGTGTAGCTCTGAGGTAGAATTCCTCTGGGTTCAATCCTGGTACTACAATAAAACAAAACAAAAGAAAACAAAAATTGATAGGTTGTTCCAGCACTCTCCATTCTAATATATATGCACAAAGAAGGTCCTTAAATGTTGAGTGGATAGAAGGGTTGGGGTGGGGAGCAGAGTGGATGGATGAATAGGTGAGTGGATGAGTCAATGGATGGGTAGACTAATTAATGGATGGATCAGTAGGTGAATGGCTACATATGGATCTAAATATGGAAGGACAGATAAAAGAATAGACAAATGGATGGAGAGATGGATGAGCAGATGGATAGATGGATGGATGGGCAGATGGATAGATGGATGGATGAGCAGATGGATGGTTGGTTAAATAAGTGGAAGAATGAATAAAAAGATGGTGCGACAGAGTTCTGCCTAAATAGGGAAAAGCATTTTTTAAATATTGTTTCTCCTGAGGAGGGTGCAGTGACATAAGCTGAACCTAACTGAAAATGGAAAGGTTTTAAAGATGCTGCACCTTATTTCTAATGTGATTGTATACAAATTCTCTACTGTCTCTAAGCCCCTTCTACAAAAGTATAGTGTTATCTACCCCACTTGCTGTCAGGTGTGTGGTCAGGACTAACTTGTTTAGTAATCATGAATATGTGTTAAAACTACAATGTGCCTTAGTCATGTAAAGAATTCTTATCATATGTCGTTAGATACTGAATTGTAGTTTGGGGTTGATTTCGCTCTGATTTGGAGCTATCGCCATCATTCTATGTCCACGCAAGACATTAGCAGGCTTGATTTCCTGCAGAAAGACTACTCCATCCTGCAATAATCAATACGATGGTCTTTAGCTTATTAATATAGTATTTCTCCATATATGGTATGCAAGTTAGAAGCACATACTACCTGCATGCCGAATCTTTAATTTCTTGGTTCAAAAAGATGAAAATACAAGGATCTAGCTCAAATGCATTGCAAGGAGAAATATTAGACAAGCTATAGTGCAGGCGAGAGTCTTTTATTGTTGGCAAAAACTGCGAAGGTGGTGGGCACATGAACGTCTAACTAGTGGGCAAGTCAAGGTTAACGCATCCAAGGGTGAAGTGCACAGAAGTACTCGGAAGCTACTTGCTGTTGAGAACACATCGTGAACAACTGGTTTTCTATGCCAAGGGGAAGCCAGTGGCACAAAGGAAACTATTTCTGGTTTAGCCGGCGTTTCCATCCATGTGACTAAAACACCTGCCAAGCATAACTTAGAGGGGTAAAAGTGTGTTTGGCTCATCGTCTTCAGAGGGTCTGTCCATTGGCTGGCTCTGAGGCTGAAGCCGCAATGGCAGGGCAGCTGGTGGGGATAGCTGCTCTCAGCCCAAGGTGACAAGAAACAGGGAGAGCAGGAGGCGGGGGCCGGGGACAGGCTCAGTCCCCCAGGCCATGGCCCCCCCTGTGACCCACCTCCTTCAGCTGTTGCTTTTGAACCTGGAGGCTTTGTCTCATCAGGGGAACATTTTATATCTGAACCATAATAATTTCTATTGACCTTTTGCTGGGGCTAAAATCCTCTGAGCTGGGCCACATTATGTCTTCATTGTATGTAGACAGAGTTCTGTCACAGACATTTTCTGTGCCTACAGATTCTGTTCAAAAGATCAGTGACTAGGTGAACTCATTGCCACGTTTACAGATGAGGAAGAAAGAGAAGCGTTTCCTGTTGAAACCTGGTATGGTTTGGATGTGGTTTTTCTCCCGGGGATTCCTCTGTTGGGAACTTAGTCTCCAGTGTGAGGATGTTACAAACTGATAGGACCCGTACGAGGCAAGTCCTAGTAGAAGGTTGCAAGACTAGTCCCTCTCTGCTGCCTGACTCCCTCTCCTGCCCTGGCATCTCTCCCTCTCATCCACACCACTGTAATACCTTCCACCATTGTTGGGGTGTGTCCATACAGCGCCTAAAGAGATGCAGCCTCCCTCGGCCTGAGCGGCCTGCAGCCTAAGGCAAAGCTTTAGGTAAAGTTTAAGAACTTCCGCAGTAAAATGATTCAGCAGAAAAGGGGCTAAGATGGCGCCTGGAGGAAGCTACGAAGGCGTGGTTTCCCCATTCATTATGGGTGGGGAGACTGAGCAGTTTTTCTCTTTTTACCTTTAAAGGAGCTTTCCACACACATGAATGGCTCATGTACTGGCCTGGGATTGGCTGTAAACTACGTGCTAGTGATCTTTATTCCGATAGGCTAGGCTATTTCCCATGGGAATTCCCCTTGTGGTTTGGTGCTGTATATGTGATTGCTTGAAGAGAAATAAATGAGATCTTGCTTGACATATCTCCCAGCTCCGTGTGGTGATCGGGCCGTCGGTACTCATCATCTCTCCAAGCCCCGCCGCTGTCGGGCTGGATCCCAACACACCATGAGGTCATCACTAGAGTCAATCTAATGGTCTTGGACCTCCCAAACTGAGGGCTAACCAAACCACTTTGGTTTTTAAAGTACTCAGTCTCAGGATTTTATTTTTGTCCTTTTTTTGTGTGATTCTGTTGATTGAACCTAAGGATGTTCTGATTCTGACCTATATCCCCAGCCCTAGGTAATTTTTAAATTCTGAAATAGGGTCTCACTAAATTACCACATGCTAGCCTCAAACCTGTGGTCCTCCTGTCTCAACCTCCCAAGTGTTGGGATTACGGGCATGCACCACCGTGCTCAGCTCAGCCTTGGTGTTTTTTGAAATAGGGACACAGACCACAGAGCCAAGACTTCAACTTAAGTGTTCTGGCAAGTCCAATTCTCTTCTCACTGGAGAACTTAGTAATGAAGCTTCCAGAAAAACCTGCATCATTATCTCAGAGGTGTCAGCCTGAGATTTTGTTTACGTGTTGATTCTTTTGAAGAAATAAGAAATAGGTGGATTTGGGTTTGGAACTGGCAGGTCGCTGACAAACATCACGTAAAGTACACAATACCCAAAGGAAGGTGTGCTCCCCCACGCCACGTGCTGTGGATCCTGGCAGACATGGGCGAGCCTCCTACTGAAACTCCAGCTGCATGTCTGCAAATCTCAACTGTGACTGAGCTAGCACCTCTGGGCTGCATTTATGGGGTGCATTCTTACACCTGGGGCATCAAACCTGTGAAGGCAATGGGCCTTTTAGCAAAGCACCAGTGGACATTCTCAGGAATGTGGTTTATGGTCAGCCCCTGTAAAACTGACTCTTTGAGACAATTCACAGGAAGAAAATAGATGCATTCATTTATAATCAGTTTATTATTAGCCCTTAAAAACATTATGGAATGCCTACAATACAAGAAGCCATAGAAATAAGGATGTTTAGCCGGGTGTGGTGGCGCGTGCTTGTAATCCCAGCATTTGGAAGGCTGAGACAGGAGGCTTGCGGTTCAAGGACAGCCTCAGCTACTACTCAGTGAGGCCCTCTGCAACTCAGTGAGACCATCTTTCAAAATAAAGGATAAAAAACAGGCCTGGGGTGATGCTCGGAGGTAGAATGCCCCTGGGTTCCATCCCCAGTACTGCAGAAAGAAAGAAAGAAAGAAAGAAAGAAAGAAAGAAAGAAAGAAAGAAAGAAAGAAAGAAAGAAAGAAAGAAAGAAAAGAAAGAAAAGAAAGAAAGAAAGATGTTTAATTCTAATAACCTTTTTTCTTTGTGTCTAATTAACCTTTTGGAGAGGAAGGAAGGAAGGAGAAGAGAGAGAGAGAGAGAGAGAACAAGAACTGAGATGAGAAAAAGAATATTTAATGATACAAGCATCCTTTTGACTTTCATGTTAATTATTAGCTTCAAACACTGAAAACTCTTCCAAAATTGCTTCTCAGCTCTGGGGCCTTTTGTGAGAACTTCTCGTTAATGTTCTAGAAGATTTCACGAAGTCTTGTGCTTGGGATTTTTTTTTTTTTTTTTTTTTTTTTTTGCAGATCTAGGGATGGAACCCAGGGGCATACTCCGAGCTTTGCTCCCAGCCCTATTCTTTATTTTGAAACAGGGTCTCACTGAGTTGCAAAGGGCCTCACTAAGTAGCTGAGACTGTCGGCGAACCACGATCCTCTGTCTCAGCCTCCCGAATGCTGGGATTGCAAGTGTGCACCACCACGCCCAGCGGTGCCTGGAATTTTGTTTGGTAGGAGACATCATTGTGTATTTTCTGAGACAGAGGGCTTTGTGATGCTACTTAAACCAGGTCACAATGCTTTGTATAGGAGACTTCTCCAGGTCAGGCAAATGCATGCAGAGGTGTCCATAGAACTTGGAAACAGGCCCCAGAGTTCTAGAAAAAGCATGTTCTGGGACATTTCCAAAGAGAGCAGATCTGCTTCTGGAAATGGATGAGGCCATTCAATACGCAGTTGACTTGGACTAAATCATTTTTTTCATTGTACCTCAGTTTCCTCGTCTGTAAAATGGTGGTTACACTAGACACCTGTAGAGATGTTTTAGGGAGAGTTAACACCTCAACGGATGCATTCTTCAGCACCAGGTACCCTGATGAGCATTTATCTGATTGGTTCATGTTATTCTTGTAACACTAGGTGAGGGAGGCATCATTCTATGCCCCATCTTACAAATGTAGAAAGGTACAGTGCTGCCCAGCCTCTAGAACAGAATAAAGCAGACCTTCAGTCAATTCAGCATCTACCAGTCTAATTTTTTCTATTGTATTGGCTCTCGGCATGCTTAGCTTCACTGGATTTCCATTTCTGTCTGAGATGATAGAGATAACCGATCCTGCCCAACCACTGGGCCATTGGCTCGTGGGGACAGTCTCAAAACACTTTGGCTAGGAAAGCATTCTGGTGACATGCTCTAGAGATGCATACGGGCATGGTATTTCAGGGTGCTGGGACCGTGGATTGCTCCTGGCTCCCCTGCACCAATGGCTCCAACAGGAAAGTAGAGGTCCCCATAAAAGTTGGGGTCTTCCCATGCTTGTCCTCTGGTCTCCACTTTGCATCTGGTGCTTGTGTTTCTCTCCATCTCAAACTTTGGATGTCAGCATTAAGCAAGACCTTTGTATTCCAGGAGGCGAGGAGAGCCAAAATCAGGGGGCAAGAAAGAACATTCTCTCTGATGAGCACTTTGCTTCTTGGTAGCATCCGTACCTCTCTCTGGATGCGATGGTGTGCACCTGGCTTCTTTAGAGGATGTTTCCAACTGCATTGCTGCTTCCTGTCAAGGGCCTACCTGGCTGGGTGGCTGGTTTTGTACTTCACCATTGCCCCTTTTAGGCTCTGTGTGTTCTCATCACAGGCACAATAAGGATTTGCCATGGATACCTCACTCAGATTGGACTCGGGTTCTACTGATGACTGGGAGCATGTTTTATTGGGCAGTTATTGGAGAAAGGAGGAAGAATCCTGACTCAGCTTGCAAGACTGGGTTTTTGGGACTGAGGAGCAGCTGACAGTCAGCAGAGATGAGGGAAAGATGAGTTTTTGCTTTGGCTTGCCCTGTCTTTAGCCTCTCCCTGTTGACAGAAAGGAGGAGAAAAGCTGGGCGTGGTGGCACACTCTTGTAATCCCCGCGCTTGGGAGGCGGAAACAGGAGGATCGCACTGGTTCAAAGCCAGCCGCGCTGGCTTAAGAGACCCTGTTTCCAAATTAAAAAGTATAAAATAGGTCTGGGAGTGTAGCCCGGAGGTAGAAGGGCTTCCAGGAACCCCACTAAACCCCACTACCACCACCAAAAAAAAAAAAAAAAAAAAGAAAGGAAGGAAGGAAGGAGGAAAGAAGGGCATGTGGTTGAATTTGCCTGTGATTGTGTTCATGTCCAGCACGTTGGGAGAAAAGTAGCCTATGGTTATGCCGGTCTGAACCTGGGTTGCATGTGTACAGATTGGTATTAGTTTCTCAGTGTCCAGCAGGACTTTGGGATTGTTTCCTTAAGAGAAACCATTATTCCTTTGTTGCAAAAGAGTCAACTCTGCCTGAGTTTCTTCCGTGTAGCTTAAAACTGTGAAATGTGAAACATCCACACAAGAAGGTCCATTATTTATCTGATGCGGTCAATGTAACTTATTACAGAAGTAAAATTTAACTGACAACAAAAAGTGATCAGAGTTAAAACAATCAGCCTCATCACTGGTAAGTTAAATCTTAATTATTGTACTTGCTAATTGGTCTCTGCAAAATGGACACACGCATACACACAAATAAAAACATTTCAAGAGTGGGGTATAACTCAGTGGTAAAGCATTTGCTTAGCATGAAAGAGGTCTTAGATTTAATCCTCAGTGCTACAGGAACACAAGATGCGTCTTCAGACGTTTTGGTCTTGACATTTGAATACTATGACACGCAACAGAAGTCCACACACAAGCTTGCGCTCACAGAACTGTACCTCTCTACCTCAGAAGCTTCTGTCTAACAAAGCCAATGTGACATATGGAAAGCTTTCTAGAATATTCTACCCTAAAAAGTTTCCAAGAGACAGCATGGAAGGTGGAAAAAAAACATTGAACAGGAGAGAGAAGCCTGGGTGTTAATACTGACTGCACTTCTACCTGATGTCTGCAGATCGCTTCACCCTACTGGGTTCTTAGTTTCCCCCTTTTTAAATTTATTTTTTTATTTTTTATTTTTGGTGGTACTGGGGTTCCTGGAAGCCCTTCTACCTCCGGGCTACACTCCCAGACCTATTTTTTATATTTTGAAACAGGGTCTCGTAAGCCAGTGCGGCCGGCTTCGAACCTGTGCAATCCTGTCTCTGCCTCCCAAGCACGGGGATTACAAGCGTGCGCCACCACGCCCGGCACCCCCCTTTTTATTTTATTTGTTTATTTTTTGGTGATTCTGGGGATGGAACACAGGAACATTCTACCTTCAAGTGACACTCCTAGCCCTATTTTTTTTTTTTTTTTTGAAACAGGGTCTGAGTTACAGAGGGCCTCACGAAGTAGCCGAGGCTATCCCCGAACCGTAATCCTCCTGTCTCAGCCTCCCAATGCTGGGATTATAAGCGTGTGCCACCATGCCCCTTTTTAAATGGGGGTCTAGGGAACACCACGGCTGAGGTTTCTCCCAGCTCTGCAATGCCATGACTCTCCGGTTCTGTTCCTTCTTGTGCCATTTCTCGTCTCCTTTCTTTTACATTCTGAACTCCACATCCATTAACTGTACGCTGTTACCATAATTACCCAATCACCCAACACCACACGATGGAGACTAAAGTCACTACTATTTATGTTAAACTGTTTTCATTATTTTGGTGGAAGGCGGGAGAGAGCTGTATGCATGAAGTCCTAATTACAGTCATGTAGTACATTAGATTAGAGTTCTCTTTTGCCCTATTTTATTGATGATCATAGCCCAGGAAATCCAAGCCAGCTTTTTCTTTCATGCTTACATTGCCCACATTCCACACACCCAGCCAAGGACCAGAAATCCTCAAAGAGAGCAAAGGACTGAGATTGTGGGTCTCAGTTTACGGAGCATCAGAGAACAGGAGAGCAAGGGCTGCACCTGCTGTGCACGGCACTCATCAGGGACCAGCACACTTTCTGGTGCCGGTCTGGCTTCTAGTCACCTGCATTTTGGGCTTAAGGTCGACCAGGACTGAGCCCAAAACTGCATGAGTGTGCTTCTATGATAAGTTCTACCCTGAGCCAACAGTATGATGCAGAGATATCTTTATGGCATATACATTTTTCTTAAATATTTTTGCAAAAGAAACACTGGCCACGTAGTAAAACAAAGTGAGCTTTATCCTGGAGTGCAATGCAAACTTGCACAAATATGTAAAGTAAAGCAGGAGACTTAGGAGTAATTTCCAGCAAATAATAGACTGGTTCAGGGCGTTCCTCCGCATCCTCCTATGCATTTCTCGACTGTCCAGGCCATGCTGATGAAAAGCATTGGAAATGGTCGTGGCAGACACGTATTGAGTGCCGTGAACTGTCCTAAGCATTATTATGTGACTGTCTGTAGGTACTATCTCTATCCTTATTTTGCAAATAAGTGAACTCAGGTTCAGAGAACTTCAGTAATCTCTCCAAAGTTTACCTAGAACACACATGGCAGAGCCAAGACCTAAATCCAAGCAGCTTCTCTCTTGTGCCTCACCCACAGTCACAGAGCATGAAATGTCAATCTAATCATGGCAAAGGAGCTTGGCTCTAGAGGCATCTTTAAAATTACTTCCAAGACAAACGTGGTGGACCATAGGTTTTGTCTTATAACTAGGACAGTTATTGCAAACGTGTTTAGAGACATGTAAGAAAACAATGTTGGTTGCTGAAAGGCCGTTTTGGGTAATCAAGATTTTCTCAAGATGATGGGCCCCACCAAGTATGCTAGCACATGCCTGTGGTCCTGGTACTTGGGAGGCAGAGATAGGAGTATGGCAGGTTCAAGACCAGCCTCAGCAACTTAGTAAAACCCTCAACAACTTAGCAAGAAGGCATTTCAAAATAAAAATAAAAAAGGACTAGGAGGATATAGCTCATAGGTAGACTGCTCTTGCATTCAATCTCCAATACCAAAATAAACAAATAATTGATTAACTACAAATAAAGACGGTGGGCCCCAACCCAAGTGGGCGAGGAGAGCCATTGCAAGCATACGAATGTATGAGCACAGGCCCAGGATTGATACGCACGGTGTGTCTGGGATCTGCAGGTGAGTCATGGTGGCTACAGCATTACGTTGTGAGTGAGAGAGGAAGAAAAGGCTACAAAGCTGAGCCATTCCATCGATGGATTTGAACCCTCAGCTAAGGATTTGGAGTTGATGGAAATTTGAGCCATTCTATTAAGGGAATTGAACCCTCAGCTAAGGATTTGAAGTTTTAGCAAGTAGCCAATAATGAGCTGTGCAAAGATATGGAGGAAGGGAAGAAGAGGATGAGGTTTTTGATGAAACAAACGAATCTGGTCACAACTGGTAGAAGAGAAAAGCTGAAAGACAAAGAGGTTGTCAGCGTAGAGGCTAATGAGGAAGCCATTTAAATAATTCAAGCAAGGGCCAAAGGTATGGACAGGACAAAGGTGCTGAACACGGAAAGAGGCCTGCTCTTAACTTGGGGAGCATTGAGGTGGTGGAATCTCCCAGTGTTATCTCAGTAATGGAAATGAAGGCAGATACGATTCCTAGAGCAAGAAGATAGTTCAATGAAAAGAAATGTGGTTTTCTCCCCTAAAAATCTGGAGTGGAAGTGATTGTCCTTATTCCTCCCATTAAATGGTGTTTAAAAACCATGGGCATTATGTGTAAAAAACACAAGAAGACTCTGAAAAGTAGAGAGAGGAACGCAGATGGACTAGGAACCTTTGGACTTAAATAATGGTGGTGGAGCACCTGCATATAGTAATGTCCTTCTTGTTGGGAACATCCCAAGATGATACAGGGTATCTGATGGGAAGAGCAGGGACCATATCTGTGTATCTGTATCCTCTGTATCTTCTTGTCCACCATCCCTTTTAAAATACAGCCACCACGATTCAATCCTGGGACTCGAGCTTGATGACCTCAACTAACTCTAATCATCTTCCAAAGTTTCCTTCTCTAAACATCATAGTTAGATAACATTTCCACCCTTTTAATACCTCACAATTGAAATTAAATTTCAATATATAAAGCTTGGGAAGACACACTCAAACTTTATCCAAACTATAGCACCCAGAGTCTCAAAGCATGTTGAAGAGGAAGATTCAACTACCAGTACCAAGTGAGGATTTTCTTTATATCTCACGAGTATAGCAGTGCCAAATACCAGATGTAGATGCACACAGACATGGGCCTATTGCATCTTCTATAAGTTTAGAGTCACCAAGGAGGATTCAACACACAAGCAGTGGTTAGAACAGTGTTTTACTCACAGAAGGAGAATAGGGACAGCAAGATCAGTGTCTGTAGTCTGTACTAACCTCTTTTTTGGTGTGTGTGGTATTGGGGGTGGAACCAGGGGCTTTTCTACCTTTGGGATATACCCAGACCTATTTTATATTTTATTTGGATACAGGGTCTCATTAAGTTGTTGAGAGCCTCACTCAGTAGCTGAGGCTGGCTTCGAACCTGTGTGATCCTCCTGTCTCAGCCTCCCAAATGCTAGAATTACAAGTGTGCGCCACCACACCTGGCTGTGCTAATCTCTTAAGGACATTGTTTCCCCTCCTGATAGCTGACACAGGGCAAGGCACTGCACACAGCCCTTGGTACTGTAGTCAAAGACCCCATTCTGCCCCCCATGGGATTGGGGGGGGGAGGCAGACATACTCTTGGTGTTGACCAGATGCCCTATGATCTATAGACCTAAGCAGTGATGGGAAATTCACTGTGTAATTAGGACAAGTTTTCTCCTGGTAAAGAAGACTCATCCCACTGACACTCAGCACCTGGCTTCCGTATAGGAGGATGTTCCAGGCTCAAGGGTGTGATTGGTCCATCTGCAGGATGAGTGACAGGTTGCATGATGGCTGCTTTCCCAACATACCATGGTGTGCCACAACTCTTCAATAGAAACCACTCATCAAACAAAGTATTGCGAAAATCTTAAATTGATTTAAAAAATCAAGTAATAGATGCTGATACCAAGAGGTTATATGTGTAGGGATTATCTGACAAGGATTTCAAAGCAGTCCTTGGAAAAATGCTCTGAGCAATGGCAAGTGAAGCCTATGAAAAAACAGAAAAGTTCAATGAAACAGCAGAAGACATAAAAAAACTAAATGAAAATTTTAGGATGACAAAATATAAACATATTAATGGCTCTAACTACAAAAGAATAAAAAGAAGAATATGGAATCAGTTTACTTGATGACAAAGAAATATAATCTATGTAATCTAAATAATGAGAAAATAGACTGGGGAAAAGAAGAAAAGATGAGAAGAGAAAAGAGAAGAGAAGAGAAGAGAAGAGAAGAGAAGAGAAGAGAGAAAGAAGAAAAGAAAAGAGAAGATAAACTCAGAAGGTTGTGGGTTTCTATGAAAAGATTCAACTTGTCACAGGAGTTCTGAAAGGAGAGTGTTAAAAGGTTAGGGCTGAAAAAGCATTCAAAGGGTGGCTAAAATTTTGCCAAGAAACTGAGCAAGCCAGGCATGGTGTTGCATTCTTGTAATCCCAGTACTTGGGAGGCTGAGACAGGAGGATCACTAAAGTTCAAAGCCAGCCTCAGCTACTTAGTGAAGCTCTCAGCAACTTAGTGAGACCCTCTTTCCAAATAAAGCATAAAAAACAGGCCTGGGAGTTTGGCTGGAGGTAGAAAGCCCCTGGGTTCCATCCCTAGTACCACACACACACACACACACACACACACACACACACACGAACAAAAGGAAGAAAGGAAGGAAGGAAGGAAGGAAGGAAGGAAGGAAGGAAGAAAGGAAGGAAGGAAACTGAGCAAACCTCAAATAAGATGTACCCAAAGAAATACATACCAAGATAGCCTTTCATAGCCAGAAAACACCATCACCAGAGAAACAAAAAAATCACCAGGCTCCAGAGAGAAAGCTGACTGAGAACAGAGCTCAGAGCCACAGAGGAGATACACCGGCCTCACGCCCGAGGACGCGGCAGCAGCGCTATACTGTCGGCGGCAGCAGCAAATTCACTGGACGGCTACAGCAAGCCGAGGTGAGCCGCTGCAGAACAGCCAGGCAGGATTTTTCAGTGCAGGGAACATCTAAAGCTCCCAGTGGCTGAGCTCAGCACACGCTGCAAGGACTCAGAGTGGAATTCAAACCCAAGAAGAAATAAGCCAGCCTCACAGCCAAGGGCATAGCAGCGGTGCCATATTGCCACTGGCGGCAGCAGCAGCGAATTCAACGAGTCCAGTACAGCTACATCTGCGAACTCAAGAAGAGTGAGTCAAATTGCGGGCCCCAGAGGAGAAATCCCAGTACTGTACTCCCTGGGACTTGACCCAGTGGGGGAGTGGCGTTGGCAGAGATATCACACCATAGGAGAACGTGCAACCTGGCACCCCCCTTAGTTTAAAGCAGCCTCTATCGACTCCCTGGGTCGAAGACTCTGTGATACAACCCAGTAAAGGAGTAGTGGGGTCTGAGATACTACAGACTCGGGATCCAGAGCACCTTAAGTGAAGTCATAGTGACCCAAGGGAAGAACCCAGAGAAGGCACAAACTTCCGAAATCATAGGAAAGAGGAATAACACTGAAGCAATGAATGCCCACAACCCCACAACATCAGAACCTGATAAAACAGAAAATCAGAGATTTCTAGAAGATCAAATCAGGAAAATAACTGTAGAAATAATAGAGGTGCTTCGAAAAGAACTCAGAGAGAGCCAAAAAGAGATAAAGGATGCAATTAATGAAGTAAAGGCCTCAATTCAAAGCACAAACAACCGATTAGACCACATGGAGAACAGAATCTCGCTCTTAGAAGATGATCATTCCAAAAATGAACGCATAGTTTCTAATCTAGAAAAAAATATCCAACAGCAGGAATCTGACATTGAAGAAATATGGGCCCATTTTAAGAGAGCTAACCTAAGAATAATTGGAATAGAGGAGGGAAAAGAAAGTGAAACCAAAGGGATCAACAATCTCTTCAAGGAAGTAATAGCAGAAAATTTTCCAAACATAGAGCAAGAGGTTGATACACAGATCCAGGAAACTTATAGAACTCCCTTTAGACAGGATCAGAGAAGAGGATCCCCACGCCACATAATTGTCAAAATGACCAATGTGGAAGCCAAGCAGAGAATTAAAGGCAACAAAAACAAAGGGCCAAGTGACATTTAGAGGCAAACCAGTTAGAATCACTCCAGACTTCCCAAACCAAGTCATGAGAGCCAGAAGGGCTTGGAGTAACATATTCCAAACTCTGAAAAAAAACAACGTCCAGCCAAAAATTTTCTACCCAGCAAAACTTTCTATCAAATTAGATGGAGAAATAAGAAGCTTCCATGACAAACAGAAACTGAAGGAATTTATGTCTTCAAAACCAGCGCTAGAGAAAATACTCAAAGAGATTAACTACAAAGAAGAAATAGGTAACACACACCAGAACCAGAGAAATAAGATTTTCCATCCAACAGACAACTAAGATTGGTTATCTGTGGAGATTCATTATTTATGTTAGTCTTTTACCTATCTCTAAATTGTATTGTTTGCCTTTATTGTTGTTAATTTTTAGGATTTCTAGTTGTAATATTAATATACCTTCAGATATAGCATTTGGAAATATTTTATCCCATTCTATTAGTAACTTTTAACTCTGTTTACATTGTCTTTGGATATACAATATTTTTTATTTATTTTTAGGGAGTTTGTATACTCTTCTGTTGCCTGTGCCATTGAAATCATATCCAAGAAATCACTGCCAATTTCAATGTTGTGAGGTTTTTTGACCCAGATTTTCTCCTAAAAGTTTATAGTCTTAAGATTTATATTTAGGTCTTTTATCTATTTTGAGTTAATACTTGTATATGGGATTAGGTAAGGGTCCAATTTTATTCTTTAACATGTAATTATTATTTTTCAACAATATTTAGTTAAAAGATTATTTTTTTCCACCACCAAATGGTTGTGGAAACCTTGTCAAAAATAACTTGACAATATAGGGAAGAGTTTAGCTCTAGGCTTGTATTTAACTCCAATGGTTTATATATCTGCCTTTAGAACAGTACTACACTGTTTCAATTATTGTAGCTTTATATGGTTTGAAATCAGAAAATATATATCTTCTAGCTTTGTTCTTTTTCAAGATCGTTGTGGGTATCTAGAATCCATATTCCATATTAGGATAGATTTTTTTCTGAAAAATAAATATATAAATATATGATAGTTTCACCTAAAAAAATAGAAAAAAATATTCTCTGGTAAGAAAGAAAGCAAAAAGAAATATTGAAATGTTATCTTTAAGTCATCAAAAGCTTGGTATCAGACAAATGAAACTGTTATATGAGATTATCATTTTTAATTTTTGATAAATTGCTATAATACTAGATGTCAACCACTAAGCCAAGCATGGGAAGGAGGGATTGGGAGGGAATGGGGTGGGGATCGGGTGGGGGCTGACTGGGCGAAGTGTGCATGTATGTCTACAAAAATTTGTATCCCACTATGATGTATGAATACAGTGCACCAAAAAAAATAAAATAAAATAAATAAAATAAAAAAAAATAAAATACAGGGAGAGAGGACAGGTTTGCATTCTTTGCCGACATTTCAAAATTATGTTTGATTGCAGAAAAAAAGTGTAACATGATTTAATATGGCTCTAAAAGTATGTGGAGTAAATATATAAAACAATTATAAATACGAGAGGATAAAGGGTCACAAAGAAAAATAAGCTTTGAGCCGGACGTGGTGGCCCACGCTTGTAATCCCTGTGCTCGGAAGGTGGAGACAGGAGGATCGCGCAGGTTCGAAGCCAGCCTCACCGGCTTAAGAGACCCTGTTTTCAAATAAAATATAAAATAGGTCTGGGCGTGTAGCCCGGGGGTAGAAGGATTTCTAGGAACTGTACCACTAAAAAATAGAAAAGAAAATAAGCTTTGACATTTTACTAAAACTGGCACAGTGTTGACATCAGTAGACTGTGGTAAGTTAAGCACATGTCATGTAAAATCTTCAGCAATCACTTAAAAAGATATACAAAGAGATATACTTAAAACACTATGGGTCTGAGGTGTAACTCAGTGGTAGAAGACATGCTTAACATTAATAAGGCCCTTAGTTCATTTTCCAGTGTGCATGCGCGCACACACACACACACACACACACACACACACACACACCACTATCTGTAGTACAAAGAAATACTAAAAATACTCATGCAACCCACAAGGAAAAAAAAAAAAAAGAGGAACACAGAAATAAGCAGAAGCCGGGTGTGGTGGCGCACGCTTGTAATCCCAGCATTCGGGAGGCTGAGACCGGAGGATCGCGGTTCACGAACAGCCTCAACTACTTAGTGAGGCCCTCTGCAACTCACTGAGACCTGGTTTCAAAATGAAGAATAAAAAAAACAGGGCAGGGGCTGTGGCTTGGAGGTGGAATGCCCCTGGGTTCCATCCCCAGACCCGCAAAAAAAAAAAAAAAAAAAAAAAAAAAAGAAATAAACAACAGTGATTTTGTGTGTGTGTGTGTGTGTGTGTGTGTGTGTGTGTGTGTGTTACTGGAGATGGAACCCAGGGGCATTTTACCTCCGAGCTACATTCCCAGCCCTATTTTTTTAGTCCTTTTATTTTTGAAACTGGTTCTTTCTGAGTGGCAAAGTGCCTCTCTAGGTAGCTGAGGCTGACCGCGAATTGCGATCCTTGCCTCCCAAATGCTGGGATTACAAGCTTACAAGCGTGTGCCACCACGCCCAGAAGAACAAACAAATCTTAAAAGCAAAATCAAGTTGCATGTGGTGATGCATACCTGTAATACCAGTACTTGGGAGGATAGAACAGGAAGATGGTAGGCTCAAAGCCAGACTCAGCAATTTAGCAAGATTCTCAGCATCTTAGTGAGACTCAATTTCAAAACAGAAAATAAAAATGGGGCTGGGATATAGCTGAGCGGTAGAATGCCCTTAGGTTTAATCCCGATTACCCCACAACACACACATGCACACACACACACACACGCAGAAAAATGACAGAATTCAGTCTTAACACATCAGTAATTATATTAAACATAAATGGTCTAAACATACCAAATAAAAGACATTTTGACAGAGCGGATTTAAAAGCATGGTTCACCTATATGCTGCCTATATGAAATCTACTTCATATATTGCCATATAGATCCATTGAAAGTAAAGTGATCAAAAAGTGATATAATGCTAATATTGATTCCAAAAGGAGAAATTGCTATATTATATCAGATGCAGTTGAAAAAAAAGAAAATGAACAGGGACAGAGAGAGACACTACATCATAATAAAAGAACCAATATACCAAGAAACCGTAGCAATCCTAAATATGTACACAGCAAACAAGGAGTAGAGAAACATAAAACAAGCCAGGTGTGGTGGCGCACACTTGTAATCCCTGCTCTTGGGAGGCTGAGATAGGAGGATGGCGCAGGTTCAAAGTCAGCCTCAGCAACTTAGTGAGACCCTGTTTCCAAATAAAATATAAAATAGGGCTGGGAGTATAGCCTGGAGGTAGAAAGCCTCTGGGTTCCACCCCCAGTACCACAAAAAAAAAAAAAAAGAAAGAAACATAAAGCAAATACTGATGGTGCAAAACAAAAATAGGCAGAGAAACAGACAAATCCAGAATAATAGTTAAAGAATTCACTACTATCTATCAACAACAGATTAAATAACTTAGAAGAAAATCAAAAATGTAGAATTGAATGACATCCAAACTAAAAACTGATAAAAAAAAAATAATTCAAACACTCGGAAATAAAACAACACATTTGTACCTAATTTGTGGGTCAAAGACAAAGTCTTGAAGGAAATTTTAAAAATACATTAAGCTAAATAAAAAGGAACATATATTAAAAATTTGGGGGCACAGCCAAATAAGAGGGAAATTTATACCATTACATTTGTAAATTTAAAAATTTGGAGATATCCTAAATCAATAAGCCCTCACTTCAGGAATCTAAAGAAAAAAGAAAAAAGAGCACAAAGCCAGCAGAAGAAAGAATACGATAAAGACACAGCCAGATTTCTGTGAATTCATAAAAACAAAAAGAATAACAAACATCAGTGAAGCAATTAGATGATTCTTCAAAACAATCTTTAAAAATTGACAAACATTTGTGAAGAGGGACAAAGAGAGGACAGAATTGCTGGTGCCCAAAGCAGATCAGAACAAATCCCACGGATAACAAAAGGACGAGAAAGGATGCCAGAGCAACGCTCTAGGAAAAATCTGACCACTTGGAGGGAATGGATCCGTTTCGGGGAAAAAGCATGAACGACCACAACTGCTCTATAAATATTAAGGTAATTTAGTCTCTAATCTGAAATTTCTCAAAAGTCCCAGAGCTCTAACATCTTACTTAATGTTGAAAGACTAAATAAATGCTTTTCCCTAAGACCTGGGACAAGGATGTCTGGTCTCACCACTCCTATTCAACAGTGCAGGGAGTTCTAGGCAGCATAACAAGAAAAGGAGACACAAAGCAATCAGATCATAAAGCAAAACATGAAATTGTCCTTTGCAGATCACATGGTTGTCTACATAGGAAATCCCAAAGAATTTAGGCATCTGAAAATCTCTCCTAGGACTAATAAGTGGTATTACAAGGATATGAGATCAATGAACAAAAATAACTAGTTTGACAACCTTGGAAAATGAACACTTGGAAACCAAAATGAAAAACACAAAACCAATTTTTTAGGATTGATTTTGTATCCAGACACTTTGCTGAATTTGTTAATCAGTTCTTATAAGCCTATTAGTTGAGTTTTTGGGGTCTTCTTAGTATTATATCATCACCAAAGAGTGAAAGTTTGAGTTCTTCTTTTTCTATTTGTACTCCTTTGATTTCCTTTTCTTGCCTTATTGCTCTGGCTAGAATCTCAAGTACTATATTGAAAAGAAGTGATAATGAACATCCTTGTCTTGTTCCTGTTTTTAGGGGAAATTCTCAAAGTTTTTCCTCATTTAATGTTGGCTGTAGGCCTATTGTAGATTGCCTTTATGATGTTGTGGTATATTCCTTCTATTCCTATTCTCTATAGTGCTTTTAGCATAAATGGATGTTGGATTTTGTCAAATGCTTTTTCAGCATCTATTGAAATGATCATATAATTTTTTTCTTTGGTTCTGTTTATGTGATGAATTACATGGATTGATTTACGTATGTTGAACCAGTCTTGCATCCCTTGGATGGACCCTACTTGGTCATGGTGTATGATTTTCCTGATGTAGTTTTGAATGTGTGTTGCTAGTATTTTGTTTAGCAGTTTTGCATCCATGTTTATCAAAGATAAGAAATCCAGAAAATACTTTCACTCAGGATATCTCAGAGAAAAATAAAATACTTAGGAATAAACTTAACTAAGGAGGTAAAAGACCTCTACAAAAAATTATAAAACATTTAAAAAAGAAATCAAAGATCTTAGAAGATGGAAAGATTTTCCATGTTAATGGATAGGCAGAGTAAATATCAAAATGGCTACACTTTCAAATGTGATCTACAGATTCATTAAATTACAGACATAGGAAAATCAGTCTTTAAATTCATTTGGAACAACAAAAAAACCAGAATAGCCAAATTAGTTCTTAGCAACAAAAATAATGCAGGAGGAATCACAATACATGACTTTAAATTATACTACAAAGTTATAGTAATAAAAACAGTATGGTACTGGCCCCCAAACAGATACATAGACCAATGGATCAGAATAGAAGACTCATAAACAATTCTGCACACTTACAGCCAATTGATTTTTGACAAGGGGGCCAAAAACATACACTGGTTTAAGAAAAAAAAGATAGCCTGTTCAACAAATGGTGTTGACAAAACTGGTTAACCATATGCAGAAAAATGAAAATAAACCCCACTTTTTCACCCTGCACAAAAGTCAATTCAAGGTGGATCAAAGATTTGGAAATTAGACCAGAGACCTTGAGGCTCCTTGAAGAGGGCATAGGTCCAACACTGCAACACATAGGCACAGATAAACACATTCTCAACAAGACCCCAAAGGCACAAGAAACTAAAAGGCGAATCAATACATGGGATTGCATTAAACCGAAGAGCTTTTGTGCAGCAAAGGAAATTATCAAGAACCTCAACCAAGAGCCAACAGAATGGGAGAAAAAAATTGTCAACTATTCCTCCAATAGAGGACTAATATCTTGAATATACAGAGAACTCAAGAAACTCAGCACTAAGAAAACAAATAACCCAATCAAAAAATGGGCAAGTGAATTAAATAGTCACTTCACAAAAGAAGAAAGTCAAATGGCCAATAAATGCATGAAAAAATGCTCAACATTATTAGTAATCAGAGAGCTGCAAATCAAAACTATCCTGAGATTTCACCTAACTCCAACTAGAATGGCAATCATTGAAAACACAACAACAAATGCTGGCAAGGATGTGGAGAAATAGGAACTCTAAAACGTTGTTGTTGAGAATGAAACTTAGTGTAACCACTTTGGAAAACTGTACAGAGGATCCTCAGAAGAATGGGAAAGAACTTACCATATGATCCAGCAATACCACTTCTGGGTATCTACCCAAAATAATAGAAACCAAAGTACCAAACTAATGCATGCGTATCTACGTTCATAGCTGCACAATTGACAGTTGCTGAACTATGGAACTAGCCAAGATATTTATCAACAGATGAATGGATTACAAAACTATGGGATATGTACACAATGAAATTCTACTCAACCATAAAGAAAAACACAGTTACATCATTTACAGGGAAATGGATGGAATTGGAGGACATTATGCTAAGTGAGATTAGTCAAGTCACAAAAAATAAGAAATCAGATGCTCTTCCTGATGTGCGGAAGCTAGGGAGAAAATGGGTCACAGGAGGAGCTCTAGATGAAGAAGGAGATATTACAGATGAGCAAATAAGGCGACGTAACTGAGGAGTGGGGAGGTGGGAAGAGGGAAATTCTCTAATGCACATGATGTACTTTAACAAAAATATCAATGTCAAGTCACTTAGTCAAACATGAGAAGGAGGAAGGGGGAAGGAATGGTGCAGGAACTGGGTAACTGGGTGATGTGTGCATATATGCTTTACCAACTTGTACCCCATTGAGATGTATGAATACAGTGCACCAATAAAAAATTTTAAAAACACAAAACCATTTACAGTCACTCTAAAACATTGTGCTAGTTAGGTATAATTTTTTAAATTGTTATAAAATGCTAAAAGCTAAAAATACCGATGAATGAAAAAATTTTAAATCTAAATAAATGGAGGAACATATTGTCTTCATGGGTCAAAATACTCGACATCGTAATGATGTCACTTCTCTCCAAATTGACATGTACTTGTGGCCCTGGTGGGCTTTGCTTGCTCTGTAGTTTCACCACGGAGAGTTGCCGCTTCGTGCAGTTTCCTAATGATTGCTCCGTGGTTCCTGCCACAGAAGGTCGCTGCTCCTTGTAACTTCCTGAAAGTTGTTCTGTGGTTCCTACCATGGAAGGTTGAAGTTCTAGGACAGCTGTCTAATACTCGTCTTTCTCGCACAACAACGACATGAAGCCTGATATAATAAATTTGAAAAAAATTCATAATTGGAGGGTCAGGAAGGAGATAGAGTTGACAATTCTCCTGCTCATCTGTAGCCAGCACCTTAATTTTGTAGAAACTTTAGACAAGGCACCATAAAATTGAATCAAACACGGAAGCCAACAATTGCCATGCGTTACAATAAAGGAGCTCAGTGAGGCAGGATGTGACCAGCGTGGAGGAAGGAGGAACACCAAGAAGAGACGGTCCTGGGCCTCAGCTGCAGGAGCCGACAGGAGGGCAGGAAATGTTCCAGGAAGGAGACCTGGGTGATTTCCCCAGCTTTAAGTCATCCCAGGGAATCAGGCTCAGCTCTCCTCAGCCCCAGACTCAATGAAGAAATCAAGACACCTGAAGGTCTTTGGAGGCAACCTGACAAAGTGGAAATATAATTTCCTTTCCTCCTGAAGGTCTCTATCCCTCTACGTCTCCCACTCACCATCCTCCACACACCCAGCAGAGCACATAGGGCACAGGATGTGTACATTCTATTTGCCTCCCATCAGACTGGAGCTCCCGAATGGTGAAGATCTTATGCCCCTGTTCATCTAGGAGCTTTGCAAACACAACACAGAATGGGGCTGTGTAAGTGGGGGAGACGTACATAAAGGGGTAACTGAATAAATGGCCACAGGAGGGAAGAAATTGGCCTTGCAAGGAGGTTGCGGAGCGTTGGGCCCAGATCTTTTCTCTTTACTCTAGGGGGTGGACTCCCAGTGAAACATAGTTTTTCCACCGTTGTTTGCAGAATAACAACACCGTCATACAGCTCTCAGGCAGGGCCATGATTTCTCTCTTTTTTAAAGAAGGGGCCATGCCTTCTGTGGGAGATCAGTGATATATTGAGCCAGCCAGGACTGTCTCTATCGTTAATAGAAACCAGGAGAGGCAAGCTACTTGTTGAAAATATGGGGGAACATGACCAGCTATTTCTGAATAGGAAATTAATCTCCTCACCCCTGGTGTGTCCTTGCTAATTTGGATCTGGGTTGGATGGCCCTCCTCAGGACATCTAGTCCAAGCACTTTTGAAGTGAAATAAATCCCCACAAGCCCCTGAGGTTCTTGGAATCCGAATACAACATGAAATCAAAATTGGGAGCATTTATCCTACAATAAAAGAAAATCTACTCAACGTTTGTTAAGTATCTCTTCCTAATTTTGCATTCTGTTTTGGGCTGCTGATGTCAACCAGCAGATAAGAGGTAAAAGACACTAAAGCTTAGGGTATAAAACAGTAGAAAAAAATACCAGGAAACTAGGAAGTTGTGTGTGTGTGTGTGTGTGTGTGTGTGTGTGTGTGTGTACGCGCGCAAACTGGCAAATGGCGATTTTTGTAAGTAGTTATTTGATTTTAGCAGCAGAACATTCTGTCATTTTCTCTGTGCCGTGCTTGTTCTGCTCAAGGTTGCAAAATCATGGCATCCTAGAAAGAACAAAGCCTAGGCCTGGTGGCGCACCCTTGTAATCCCAACACTTGGGAGACTGAAGTTAGAGGCCAGCCTCAGCTTAGGAAGGCCCTCTGCAACTTAGTGAGACCCTGTTTTAAAATAAAGAATAAAAATAGGGATAGGGATGTAGCTTGGAGGTAGAATGCCCATGAGTTCAATACTTAGTACTGCAAAAAAAGAAAAGAGAAAAGAGAAAAGACAAGACAGGGGGGAGAGAGAGAGAGAGAAAGAGAGAAAGAGAGAAAGAGAGAAAGAGAGAGAGAGAGAGAGAGAGAGAGAGAGAGAGAGAGAGAGAGAGAGAGATATGCTTTGGACCCAGGTTCAAATCCGTGTAGTGCCTCTCCACAGGTATATTGCCAGTTTAAGCCTCCGTTTGCTCTTCTGTAAAAATGGAGACTAGAAAACGTGCCTTACAGATCTGCTGTGAGATTAAAAGGAAGAGAGTCTGTACAGCAGTCAGCACCTGTGCTCTAAATGGTAGCCCTGCCTCCTCCTTCTGCTGTTTTGGCTTTTCTAGGACACAATAGTATCGGATGAAGTCACTTGTAAGGTGGTTACTGATGTAAACTACAGACCAGCGGTAGACCAGATGACCAGAAAGATTATTTATGTGTTTACATACTTTTTTATTTATTGTAGCAAGATGTCTTATCCGTGACCCACTTATTCCTCCATCAAACGTTTGTCTGTAGTACCAGGTGTGGTGATGCATACCTGTGATCCCAGTACTTGGGAGGCTGAGTCAGGAGGATCGCAGATTGGAAGCCAGCCTCAGCAACTCAGCAAGACTCTGTTTCGAAACAAAAATAAAGAAGGACTGGAGAAGAATGCTCCTGACTTCAAACCCCAGTGCCAATAATAAATAAACACATAAATATAATAAAAATATTTGTCTGTGCCCTGAAAAAGGAGCTGCTGGTGGCGAGGGATTGAAAACTGGATTTGTCCCCAGAAGCTTGGTCTGTTTTATATTTTGCTCTTTTCCTGTGACTTCTGCCCAATTGCCATAGCCATTGGGTTGGTTTGGTGAGTGGCGGTGGCTACAGCAGTCGATGTCTGAATGCCCCACATCGTGGAAGCTCTGAGGACGGGCCTGATGGATTTCATTCATGGCCACATCCCAGAGCCCATGACACCACCAGCCGTGCCCTCAGTGGTCACCACTGACCTGTGTCAAATAAGCAACATACTTTTCTTGTGTATGGTACTAGGCATTGGACCCAGGGATGTTCTACCTCTGAGCTACACTCTTAGAACTATTTTATTTTGAAACTTAGTTGCAGAGGATGTCACTAAATTGCAGAGGCTAACCTCTAACCTATGATCCTCCTATCTCAGCCTCCCAAGTACTGGGATTACAGGTGAGTTCCCCCATGCCTGGTAAATAAATAATATTTTTGCCTTGTCAAAAGCAATCTTTTGTCTTCTTTCTTAAGATCCCAAATCAGGAGAAACTGAGGCAGGACTTGTGATATTTGATGGTGTGGGTTTCTCCTCTTTCTTTTCAGTGGGGCAGAGAATGATGGAGAAGCTTCTTCTGGGTGCTATTTCTACCTCCGTTAAAGATCAAAATAAAATAGCAATGCACAGAAACTTACAGAATTAAAGGATTTATGAGAAGTTTTAAACAGTCTTCACTGTGGGGCCCAAAGCAAGCGAGGATAATTGCACTTTTGTTCATTAGAGAGACAGGGGCTCTCCTTAATGTTTTTTATCACAAAATTCGCAACTTTTGTTTCCTATGGAGAAATTAGTCTCCAGAGATATTTAGAGTTCACATTCCCAGAGGGAGGATGCCTTCCATCCTTCCTGCCCAGACGTTTTCTCCTGTGGATGGGACAAGGTGGGGACCTGGCCCTGTCCGCAAGGCTTATGTCCGGGTCAGCAGATGGGCCAGCTAGGGCTTCTAGGAGCAGCTGGTTTCCAGGCTTCCTTTTGGAAAAACACATTCTCAGATTTTTTTTTTTTTTAATCATCTGTTCTCTTCACTCTTAACGAAAGGTGGCAGGCACACACGGTGTCTCCATTAGCTTGTGTCACTCTAATGGAATACCTAACATGCGATACTTTGAAGGAAATCTTTGTTGGGGCTCCTGGTACTGCAGATTAAACCTTAAGATTAGGTGACTTCATTTTTTTTCCTGTGTCTCTGGTAGGAGCATGACATCATGGGATGAATGCCTATCTAAATGACCGCTCACGTCTCAGCCAAGAAACAGGAAGAGACTGAGGTCCCTTGGTCCTCCTCAAGGGAGCACTCCCAATGACCTAAAGACCTCCTACTAGGCTCCGCCTCTTAAAGGTCCACAGCACCTCCCAACACTGCATCTCTGGGGACCAAGCCTTTACATAAGGACATTGGTGGAGGGAGAAACTCATCGAAACCACAAATGTATCTTTTCTTCTGAAACACTGCCCCCAAATTGGCAAAGCCTCTGACCCCACTTAGTAATTGCCAGAGGTGATTTTCTGACAACCAGGAATCCAACCCGCACCTAGTTGAGCCTTATCTCTTAAGAACAGGCAGTGTCACATGCTTGGATTTTATCCATGGTAGAAGCAAGCATTAACTCAGCTAAGCCTTGTTCTGCTACAGTCATCCCGGTTGTTTAGTGCATGCCTGTTGTGGCCCAGGATGGTGCTAACCTTCTGGAGACAATATTCAAGGGTCACATGTGTCCTCCTTAAGGAACTTAGACTCTAGGGCAAGAGACAAGAGCACAAATGTCAGAACTGTTTAGGGGGGGATTGATGGTGCTCTAAGCGCCGTGGGGGTTCAGGACCCATCTCCCCACAATGTGACGCCTTGACTTGTAAGAATATGTCAGAAATAGGAAGATCATTCCTGTCCCCCCACCCCTCACTTTTCTCCCTGAATGAGCTCATAAGACTCTTGCAAGAGAAGGGCCTGTACAAATAGCCCTTGCTAAGTTGTCCCCAGCGGACTGGGTTGTCCCATTTATATTTCTTTCTGACTGTCCACTCTTGACCAAACATAGCATGACAATATGTAAATTAAACCATCTCTTTTAGGCCTTTGTCTTCTTGTAAATAGACCAGGTGATACAAAACTGATATTAAACATATTTATATGCTTTCCCCTCGTTAATCTGTCTTTTATTATAAGACCTCAGCAATGAACCTAGAATGGGTGAAGAAAATAAACGTTTCCTCCCCTGCAGCAGTGTGATGGGGTAGGAGTGGGTCAGAAAAAAACACGCAGTGTCCAGCAGGGCATGGAGCGGGCGTGAGTGGAGAGAAGTGGCAAATAATATATATTAATAGTACAAATATATATATATATATAGGACATATATTACTAGTACAAATATGTATGTACTATAAATATAAATATTATTATACATAAGGGGAGAGAGAGAGAGAATTTATGAAAACATTTGCAATGCATGGAGCTCAGTGGCAGACTATGTGGTTAGCATGCACAGAGTCCTGGGTGCAACCCTCAGCATCTTCCCCCAAAAAAGTTTTTTTTATTTATTATTTGTTTATTTTATTAGATTTGATCAGATATAGTTTGGGGAAGTTTAACATCTTGTAGAATACTGCATATGTTTATTTGTTTGTTTGTTTGTTTGTTTGTTTTGCAGATCTGGGGATGGAACCCAGGGGCATTTGACCTCCTAGCTGCACCCCCTGCCCTATTTTTTATTCTTTATTTTGTTTTTATTTTTATTTATTTATTTATTTATTTATTTATTTTTGCGGGTCTGTGGATGGAACCCAGGGGCATTTGACCTCCGAGCTACACCCCCTGCCCTATTTTTTATTCTATTTTGTAACCAGGTCTCACTGAGTTGCAGAGGGCCTCACTAAGTAGCCGAGGCTGTCCGTGAACCACGATCCTCCTGTCTCAGCCTCCCGAATGCTGGGATTACAAGCCCGTGCCACCACGCCCGGCTTGCATATGTTTTAGAAACATATTAGGGAACAATTTCTGTGTATGTATAAGCATGAATCTAAAAGATTACTTTCACATATAGCTTAAATGTTCGTCATTCATTCACTCATAAATCCTTTTTATATTTTTATCGGTGCACTGTAATTACATATCACAAGGAGGCTCAACGACACACAAAGATCCATGCACACAGGTATTTCCCTTCAGGTCCCAATTCTCCCCATACACTGCAGTGAGATTGGTAGTGATACCTTCATACACGGGTACAGCATAAGCTGGATTATTTCTTTCATCAGTTCTTCTGTTCCCATCACCCCCCATCCCCTTCTACTCTTCTACTGATCACTCTCCTTAATTATAAAAGACGTTTTGTTTCCCCCACAAAGCACAAGCCTGGCAGCAGCACGGGACAGGACTGGAGACCAGGTGGCAGGGAGAATCACAGGAGTTCAAAGGGGAGAGGTCAGGGGTTAGACATAGAAGCGTGCAGCCTTACTCAAAGGACCCTGTTCAGGATCGTGAGGGCAACAGGGCTCATGGCACACTTGGGTTTGGTTTTGTTCTTATCATGGCAATGAGAAAATAGATACAATATAATAATATCATGAACCTTCTCCTACCTGTTATCCAGGTTTGTTTGTTATCAATGTATAACCCAAATATGTTTATATTTTCATTTATATTTTCTTCTTCCAGCTGGATTGTCCTAATTAAATCATTCATCCAGACATTATATCATTTGTCAGGAGCTCAAGATGTATCTTTAAGAGGGAATTATTCTCCTTAAATATGCCACAATTTTATTTTGCACATTAAAAATGCACAATAATTTTATAAAGCCATTTAATAATCAGCCTGTCTTCCAATTTCCCCACGCAGCTCAGAAACATTTTGGCAGGGCTGGTAAACATTGGTGTTAAGACAATTGGATCCCGACATTAGGATGATCTTGGTCTTGTGGAATCTGTAATAGTTCCTCTCCCTCCACCCCATGCGCACTTGTCAGTAGGAGAGACCAGGTGATGCGCCCTGCATTAGGGATTTTGTCATTGAGGGGACAATGTTGTCAACCGAGGTGTGTCACAGTCTGGGGGAACTGGCTAGAAGAGTTCCCTGGAGTGTAGACTGAAGAGGGTCTGATGACCCAGCAACTTGGCTGGAAAGCAAGGGCGTACAAGGATGAGGCTGTAAGGCAAAGGAGGGCACCCCAAGAGGTCTGAGAAATATTTAGAAGTGAATGGGAACTATCGTAGACTGACTGGCAGGAGAAAGCGAAGGAAAGGCGGAGCTGGCCAGTTGCACCCTGCTTTCTGGTCGAAGCAGCTGCAGGTACAGGGAGCTATTAAGTAGAAGGAAGGAATTGTTAAAGGGACAAGGTAATGTTGTGCTAAAGAAAAATGAAGACCAGTTAAATCTAACAAAGTTTATTTGAGCAAGAAAAAGTTTCTAAGCCTGGCCTGGTGGCGCATACTTGTAATCCCAGCATTTGGGAGGCCGAGACAGGAGGATCGCAGTTCACGGACAGCCTCAGCTACTTAGTGAGGCCCTCTGCAACTCAGTGAGACCCTGTTTCAAAATAAAGAATAAAAATAGGGGTGGGGGTTCAGCTCGGAGGTAGAATGCCCCTGGGTTCCATTCCTAGTACTGCAAGAAAGAAAGAAAGAAAGAAAGAAAGAAAGAAAGAAAGAAAGAAAGAAAGAAAGAAGAGAGAGAGAGAGAGAGAGAGAGAGAGAGAGAGAGAGGAAAGAGAAAAACAAGAAAAAGTTTCTAGAAGGAACTTCGTTTTCATTATTTTCCTACAAGGTGCCAAAGGCCATCCAGGTCCAATGGGATGAAGGGAGGGAATTCAGAGGCCAAATCCTGGTTCTTAGCCAGCATGCCCTTGAGCAAATGTTTAACACCTCTGCTCTTCAGTGTTTTCATGTATAAAATAAGAATCATAACAGGTTGCACAAGAGACATTGGGTAAGTGCATGTAAAACCTGCACACATTAGGTGCTTAATATCTGTTTGATGTTATTATTACTAGAGGTCATAGTTCATTGTGTCATTTGACAGTTGGAAATGCTGTGTCAGAAGCCCCAGGGGGTGCCGAGGGTAATGATCTTGGGGGTCTGGGCAAGGACGTGGTGTGTGTGAGATCCCCAGAGGGAAGCTGGCACTGTAACACACACTCTGGGAAGGTGCCCAGATCCCCCCAGGCTCTCAGGGCAGCACTGTGTCTCTGCCCTGGTATCAATTCCTTTCTTTCTTTCTTTTTTTTTTTTTTTTTTTTGGTGGTACTGGGGATAGAATCCAGAGGCCTTCTACCTCCGGGCTATACTCCCAGACCTATTTTTTTTATATTTTATTTGGAAACAGGGTCTCACTAAGTTGCTGAGAGCCTCACTAAGTGGCTGAGGCTGGCTTCGAACCTGCGCGATCCTCCCGTCTCAGCCTCCCAAGCGCGGGGATTACAAGCGTGCGGCACCACGCCCGGCCCTGGTATCATTTTCATAGCATTTACTGGCTGCATTAAGTTACCCATTATTTGGCTAACTGTCCCACTAACAGCGTATCTCCAGCCCCGGTGCTGAGCCCTGCTCAAAGTAGGTGCTCAGGAACTCACTCTTGGAAAAGGAGAATTTTCTGGGGAAGAAGTATGAAAATTTTTGCGTTCCAAAGAGTTTTCGACGGAGAAGAAAACACTACTGAGATTGACAGGAGGAGAGGGGGCTCATGGGACCGGGCTCCCCCATGATTTATGGCAACCACCCTTAGGCTTATTAAGCAGCAAAACGGTTTTACTGAGAACAGTGCCTTGAAATGCAGTCAGCAGGCGGATCTGATCACATAAGCAAATGAAAAAGAAACCACGGATGTCAGGAATGGCTGAGCCGAAGCCCCCCAAACACATTTTTGTGGCTTTCCTCCAGGTCTGTGGCCACCGTCCGGGTGCTTCTCCATGACGCTTCCTCGGGATAGCCCGGAACTCTGAGTGCTTATTTATTTGCAAAGGACTGTCGAGAGTTTTATGAACATAACAAATGGCTCTCGGGGCAGGGAAATGATCCGACCTCTCCTCGCCAAAGGAAGACAGCCCAGTTGTGCCCTTGATGTCCTCCGAATGATCCATCACTGCTGCGTGCAGAGGCTCCTGTGCAAGACAGTTGTGGCCGCCTGAACGTCTTTACATCACCCATGGAGCCAGGGCAGGAAGGACCCGGGAGATCGCAAGGGGCTGAGTCTATCTGTCTCCCAACATCCTCGTCCCCAATGTGTTAGGAAATAGAGCTTTCCTGAGGCGATTAGGCCATGAGGATGGCGCACTCAGGAGTGAGAGTAGTGCTCTTCTAAAAAGGACTCCAGAGGAGCCGGGCGTGGTGGCGCACGCTTGTAATCCCCGCGCTTGGGAGGCGGAGACAGGAGGATCGCACAGGTTCGAATTCAGCCTCACTGGCTTAAGAGACCCTGTTTCCAAATATTAAAAAATAGGTCCAGGAGTGTAGCCCAGAGGTAGACGGGTTTCCAGGAACCCCACTACCACCAAAAAAAGAAAAGAAAAAAAAAAGGACTCCAGAGAGCTTCCTTCCTTCCCCCTAGGAATCAAGAAAGAGGCTGTCTGTGACCCGAACAAGGGCTTTCTCTAGAACTTGATCATGCCAGCATCTCAATCTCAGGCTTATAGTTGTTCATGTAAGCCAC
The DNA here is from genome assembly GCF_963383645.1 of Muscardinus avellanarius. Lineage (NCBI taxonomy): Eukaryota > Metazoa > Chordata > Mammalia > Rodentia > Gliridae > Muscardinus > Muscardinus avellanarius. The sequence goes on along the minus strand of NC_137801.1, from coordinate 81,597,845 downwards.
ATGACCCATGGTACTTAGTTATAACAGCCCAAATCAACTAAGACAGAGACCATCAGTTCCAGCCATATACCCACATCTTAATGATGCAGAAATTCAGGTCTTGAAGGGCCACTGGTAGGTCAGAGAATGAGCCTGCCTTGAGTGCCTACGACCGCCTGGCACTGTGCTAGCCTCTCCCCCATAGACCTTCACTGACGTCTCGTAGTTACTTCCTGTAGATTGCTGGAAGCTAGAGTTGACCACAGCCCCAAGTCCACGCCTGATGTATCAGTCAGCAGAGGCAAGGTGATGCTTGGTAACAATCCCACAGAGCAACCGGGGGTACTTATGGTTTGTGCTCCATGTTCACCAGGGATTCCCCAGGGCTATTATCTCATCAGCTTCAAGCAGGGATGGGTGAGGGGCCGAGATCAGCGGGAGGCGACTCCCACTGGCCCTAAATGGGAGCGCAGAGCACAGCCTCACAGCTTACGGCCAAAGTGTATCACTCACAACATTGTGCTCCGGGAGCAGAGGAGCCAGCCCTGTGCTTTGCAAAGAGACCCACAGGAAGCATCTAGCGGGCAGCGCCCATGATCACCACTCACAGCGGCTCTTGTCACTGCCCCTCCTGGCCTCCCAGAGAAGCGGAGGTGGCACCTGGATGGCAGAGTCTCCCCCAGCCCTCCTCCTGTTACTTCTGCGTTCCTAGGCTAACTCCCTCTATCTGGCTAAAATAGCAAAATTTTTTTTTTTTTTGTCTATGGTAACTACATATATATGTCAGAAAGTGTTTACAGACCCCGGATGTAAAAGATGATATACGAGGGAACTAAAATTATAGGCTTCGAGGTATAATAAAATGATATTTGGGTTTCCTCATATTCTTGACATTAATATTTATTTTCTTGATGATGCTGGATTTTTATTTTGCCTAAGCTACTTTCTTTTTTTTTTTTAGTTTGATTGTTTGCCATTTTTGCTTCTGAGCTGCATGTGAAACTTTTATATTGCTTTAATTTGAAATTAGGAAAGTGAAAATAATTTTTATATAGCCCTTTGTAAATTGTGTGTGGATGTGTGTGTGTGTGTGTGTGTGTGTGTGTGTGTGTTGGAAACATTCTAAAAATGAAAATAACAAAAAGGATAGTGGATACTACTGTGGTGGTTTAAAAAGTAGTTTAGGAGCCGGGCATGGTGGCGCACACTTGTAATCCCAGCATTTGGGAGGCTGAGACTGGAGGATCGTGGTTCGCGGACAGCCTCAGCTAATTAATGAGGCCCTTCGCAACTCAGTGAGACCCTGTTTCAAAATAAAGAATAAAAAATTGGGCAGGGGGTATATCTCAGAGGTCAAATGCCTCTGGGTTCCATCCCCAGACCTGCACAAAAAAAAAAATTAGTTCAAAGAATTCTTCAAAGCTGGGCGGCATGGTGGCGTACGCTTGTAATTCCCGCGCTTGGGAGGCGGAGACAGGAGGATCACACAGGTTCGAAGCCAGCCTCAATGGCTTAAGAGACCCGGTTTCCAAATTAAAAAGTATAAAAAATAGGTCTGAGAGTGTAGCCCAGGGGTAGAAGGGCTTCCAGGAATCCCAGTACCACCAAAAAAGAAAAAAAAAAAGAATTCTTCAAATTCTTTGATACCCTATCTTTTTAGTATATTTTCCATTACTATAACAAAATACCTAAGACCAGATAATTTATAAAGAACAGAAGTTCATAAACCAGGTGTGGTGGCACCTACCTGTAATCCCAGACTTAGGAGGCAGAGACAGGAAGATTGCAGAATGGAGGCCAGCTTCAGAAACTTAGAGAAACTTTCAACAGCTTAACAAGACCATTCCAAGAAAAAACAACAACAACAACAACAACAAAAAAAAAAAACAGGCTGGGAGGGGGGTAAATCTGAGGTAAAATGCCCCTGAGGTCAATCATCAACACAGAAGAATAAGAATAAAGGAAAGGGGGTGAAGAAAAAGAAAGGAGGAGGAGGAGGAGGAGGAGGAGGAGGAGGAGGAGGAGGAGGAGGAGGAGAGTTATGGTTCTGGAAGCTGCTTTGCCATAACACAGCAGAGGGCGTGGCGAGTTGAGAGTGCAAGGTGCTAGCTCCGGCTTCTCTCTCTTCTCACAAAGCCACTAAATGTCACCATGGGCGCCCCACCCTCAGGACCTTATCTAATCCAGTTACCTCCAAGGCCCCACCCCACCTCCAAGTTTAATTAACCTAGGAACTTGGGCATTGCGTTTCCAACACAGGCCACTCATCAAGAAGCGGAATCTGTGTCCCTCTCCCCTTGTGACTGCCCTGTGACGGCCTCCAGGTCTGCTGCGACTAAAGACGGTGGCAGAAATAATGCTGTGTGGCTGGAGACCAGATGAGCTCAGGAGACGGGCGCCTGCCTGACAGCCTCCTTGGGCTGTGCCTCTTGGGGACCCCTGCTGGCCATATGGAATCTTAGCCATCCTCCTAGAAACTCTCGCTCGCGCATGCACACACACTATCCCAAGGTGCCAGACACGTCTAGAGATCTGGTGCCCACCCAGCCACCGTCTCACAACTGTCATTGCCTAAGAGACCCACTCTGTTCTGTCTGCTGTAACAAACTGCCACTGACTGGGAAGCTTATAAATGATAGGGATTTCACAGTTCTAAAGACTGGAAAGCCTAGATCCAGCATGGGCTGGCCCTGCTCTCTTCTGTGCCCCAGAATGACGAAGTGTGGTGTCCTCACATGGCAGAGCAGAGAGAGAGAAAAATCTCTTTGGACTCTTAGAAGGATGCTCATCCCACTGATAAGGGCTCCATCCCATGACCCGTCAAGGGCCCGTTTCCTAACCCTATCACACTTCCCAAGGTGATGTATACTTTCTTTTGGGGGGGAAGGGGTTACTGAGTATTGGGCTCAGAAACATTCTATCTCTGAGCTATACCCCCAGCCCTTTATTTTTTTTTTTTAAACAGGATATTGGTAAGTTTTTGAGGATGGCCTTGAGACTGGGATCCTCCTGTCTGAGCCTCCCCCAAGTACTGAGATTACAGGCAAGTACCACCATGTCTGGCCTTATGTATCCTTCATCCAGCTTCAATAATCATCAGCTCAGGGCCAGTCTTGTTACAACTAAAGCCCCGTCTGATGGTCCTGCATCAGAATGTTTTGAAGCAAGCTTCATATGTCCCATCAGAACCATGAGCCAGATAAACTTCTACTGTTTCTAAATCACCCAGTCTAGGGTATTCTGTCATAGCAGAAGAAAACAGACTATGTCATATGAGCCAGGAGATAAGATTTGGGTGTCCCTGCCCCCTGAATTTATTTTTCTTTTTATTTTGTGGTACTAGGGATGGAACCCAGGGGCATTGTACCTCCGAACTACACCCACAGCCCTATTTTTTATTTGTTATTTTGAAACAGGGTCTCCCTGAGTTGTGGAGGGCCTCACTAAGTGGTAGCTGAGGCTGTCCTCGAACTCGGATCCTCCTGTCTCAGTCTCCCAAATGCTGGGATTAGAAGTGTGCGCCACCATGCCCGGCCCTTGCTGAATTTTTGAAATGCAGTTCTTATTCCTATAATCCAGGTGGCATTTGGCAGGCACTTCCCCGTCTTCAGCTCCTCATGAGTTGAATGAAGATGTGGGGCTTCGGGTTCTCACACCAGTGACCTCACTGACTAGAGCAGCACTTACCAAGGCCCATCTTCGCTTTTCTGGGTGGCCTATCTGTTCCTTTCAACCTCAAGCAATAAATGCACTTGATTAGCCCAGGGGACAGTAGGCACAGGTTCACAACCCAGAGCTGGACTGGCAGCTCAGAAACATCCCCAAGGACCCGCAGTGCCCCCGCCCTTGGGTTTGCAGCCCCGTGTTGCCTTATGGGTAGAAAGTGGCTGGGCCCCTCCCCTCCCACTCAGGAATATGTGGACTCGAGAAATAGTTCCCACTGGGGCACCTGGGCCAGAGCTAGGCACATCTGTCCCCACACCCAGGCCCAGCCCACCTGCCTGGATGTCCAGGTGTATCTGCCCCAAATCTGCCCCAGTTGGCAGCAGGAAGAAGACGGACCATTGGGAGGAGACTCCAGCCTGTTGGCCCAAGTTGTCATTATCTGCAGCTTCTCTGAGACATCGCTTGGTCTCAATGATGGCATGAATAATCGTATTATTCCTATAGGAAGTCAAAGCATGTTTTGTGTGAGCTACTCTCCCAAACCACTTCTGAAATATTCCATTGTAAAGTGTGTGTGTGTGTGTGTGTGTTGGGGAGGACATGCCTCTGTTCTACTTCCTTCTCAAGCAAGATGCACCTGGCAAGGAGCCGCTTAGGACAGAGCCAGGGTTTGCTCAGGAAAGCTGGATTTGTCCTGACCCAAAGGAAGGACAGAACAACCCGTGTTCATCCCTTTTACGTGGCACCTCTGCCCTGTTCAGAGCTGCTGTCCTGAGCTTTACCTCAGGTGAGCAAGACACAGAGAAAGCAGCGTGTCTCCATAGAAACTCCAGGGACACAGTAAAGCTCCCGCCCGCCCTCTCTGCAGGGCATGGCTGCTGGCTGGTGCTGCTTCCTGGCTGCTCTGTTTTCCCAAAGGCCTCACCTGCTTTCCTGGGTTTCCCAGTGGAAAAAAATTCCCCCAATCCTAGAGCGAGAGCTTTAGAGCAGGAGCGACCCAAGTTACTGTGTGCATGTATGTCACTATCAGTGTGCTTTACATTTTGATGCGAGACTAAAATGCACCAATAAAAGTATATTTTAAAGAAAGAGAGCCGGGCGTGGTGGTGCACACTTGTAATCCCAGCATTCGGGAGGCTGAGACTGGAGGAGCGCAGTTTGCGGACAGCCTCAGCTACTTAGTGAGGCCCTTTGCAACTCAGTGAGACCCTGCTTAAAAATAAAGAATACAAAATAGGGCAGGGGGTGTAGCTTGGAGGTCAAATGCCCCTGGGTTCCATCCCCAGACCCACAAAAAGAGAGAGAAAGAGGAAAGAGAGAGGGAGGGAAGGAGGGAGAGAGAGAGAGAAAGAGAGAGAAAGAGAGGAGAGGAGAGGAGAGGAGAGGAGAGAGAGAGAGAGAGAGAGAGAGAGAGAGAGAGAGAGAGAGAGAGAGAGAGAAACCCAAGTAATATCCTGTCCTGTTGCTCTCTGGAGCCACTGGCAGGCAAGCAGGCAAGCGTCACTGAAACTGTAGAATGGTCTAATGTAATCTACTTTGTAAAGATTGGGGGAGAATAATATTCTTAAAGTATCCGCCATGGACCCTGGCTCATGATACATTCTTACTAAATGGCACCCATTCTTATTGCTGTTGTCATGACTGCCAAATTTCGCATTCAAGTCCAACCACTTCTTTGACCTGGCTTTTGTTATTGTTTTCACCATCTTGCACAACAAAGGGCTTGGGCTATTCCTAGGTGCTCCTGCAGTATTTGTGAGTGATGGATGACTGAACAAACAATCCAATCCCTGAAATGAAGGGTGTAAAAACTTAGCCAAGTGCCCAGCAAAACAGGTTCATCTAACTGGCTATTCCCTTGCCCTGGCTGTCTGCCCTGTCCACAGGCCCCATTTAGGGTACAGTCAGAGTCCTGGGCCTGGTCTTCAGGACTCCGGGTGTCGCCAACCCTACCCTTCTAATTCCTCGGACCTGTTTATTTGTTATTTTCTGATAGAGTGACATTTAAGGCTGCCCCACTAAAGCATTCTGCTGAAAGACTACATGTTTGTTTCCTACTGCTACTATCACATATTACTGCTGATTTATTATTTTTAATATATTTTTATTGGTGCACTGTAGTCAAACATCACAATGGAATACAAGACTTGTGAGGATATCCAAGTACATATTGTCCAATTAGCCTTTATCCAATCCCCATCCCATTCCCTCCCCCTCCCTCAATCCCATGCTTGATTTAGTGACTGACTTTGATATATTTGTTTAGGTACATCATGTGTTTTAAAGAGATTCCATCTTCTCCTAACTACTGCTGATTTAAATAACACAAATGTACCTCCTCATGGTTCTAGAGGTCAGAAGTCCAACAATGATCTCGCTAGGCTAAGCACAAAATGTCAGTAGGGATATGATCTTTTCTGGGGGTTCTAGGGGAGAATATTTCCTTACATCCTCCTTTCTGGCCTGTGCCCCCTTCTATCTCCAAGGCCACCAATGGCTGGTCAGTCTCCCTGCTGATTATGGCAGCTCTTCTGCCTCTCTCCTCCCACTTAAGACCTTTGGGGTTACATGGAACCACCCAGATAATCCAGGATAGTCTTCCTATTTTGAGATCCAGTGGTCAGCAACTTCAATTCCATCTGCAAAATCTTCATTCCCCTTTACCATGCAAGGAAACATAGCCACAGGTTCCAGGAATGGGGACAGGGACATATTTGGGGTTGTTATTCTGCCTGTGATAGACCACTTCACAAGAAACTGCCCTTTCGATCCACTAACGGCACTCAGAGGGTTTCCATGGTGAACAGCAACTCCGAGCATCCTGTGTATCTTTGGTCCTTTGATTTGAATCATAACATTCATCTGACTGACCTCTAGGTCCTAGGAATTTTCAAAGCAAAGTTCTACTATTAAATTTTCAGTTGCTCATTTGTCCAATGACTTACTTATTCCATGGCTATTTATTGCATACCCATCATGAGCCAGACTCTGTTATGGACCATGGGGATGCAGTGGTCCACACAGGTGACGCGCTGGAGATATGATGGGCCCTCGATGAGCAAGAGGTGTGCAGCAGGGCCACGTAGACCAAACAGGGAAGTCTAGGAAGAGCAGGCGTCCTCACAAATGCAGCTTCGTTCTTGGGCGGGGAAAGATTAGAACCCAAGTGGCCTGCGATGAACACGTTTGAGCGGGGTTTCGATACCAAAGTCGGGCTGTGGCACACAAAGTTGGGCTCAGGAGTCTGGCGTGTTAGGGAATGGTCCAGACTGGAGGTTCTGTCTGCACTCAGATGCCATTCAGAGCTGAAGTCCAAGTGTCATCCTAGACAGTGAGTGAGGAGCCCAAAGGAGGCTCTGCTGATGGAATTAGATGCCATCTCCGCTGTACTTACTCCTTAGCCGCTTACCTAGGCATGAAAATAGGAAAACTTTTCTTTCCTTCCTGGGAGGTCTCTGCTTCCCCTTCCTTACCCCCATCCCAGATCCTGAAAGCAAAGAATGTTCTCAGTCCCAGAAAGTACCCCCAGGGCCGAGAACTAGAATGAGGCCAACAAGCTCCTTTCGTCAGGCACAAAATTTATGTTGGTGCCAAAGAAATCAACAACCAATATAAATCATATTTGAACATGAAAGAGTAAAAGAGTTGTGTGTGTTGTGGGAGCTACTGGAGATGGAATCCAGGGGCATTCTATCTCTGGGCTAGACCCCAGCTCTATTTTATTGTTTATTTTATTTATTTATATTTTATTTATTTGTTTTTTCAGTACTAGGGATGGAACCCAGGGGCATTCTACTTCCAAGCTACACCCCTAGCCATATGTTTTATTCTTTATTTCAAAACAGGGTCTCACTAACTTGCAGAAGGCCTCACTAAGTAGCTGAGAGTGGTGGCGAACCTGTAATCCTCCTGTCTCAGCCTCCCATGTACTGGGATTATAAGCGTGCACCACCACACCTGGCATATTGTTTATTTTGAAACAGGATCTCACTAAGTTGCAGAGGGCCTCACTAATTAGCTGAGGGTGGCCACAAACCTATGATCCTCCTGTCTCCATCTCCCAAGTACTGGAATCATAAACTTGTGCCACCGTACCCAGCCACAAAATAGTTTTGTAAATAAAAATTAATGCCCCAAATCCATGTTGGACAAAACATGAAGATGTCTAAATACAAACAGGATCATTGACAGTGCTCAGCCCTACTGAAACCAGAGACAAAGGAAAAGTCAGAAATTCTGATTCCATAGAAAGAGAAACACCTTGCTACCCTCAGCCCAGCCCAGCCCACCCTACATGTTGAGATATATTTGATTTTATTTTTGCTGGGGATCAAACCTGAGCCTGGTACAGGCTGGGTAAGGGCTCTACTACTAAGCTATATCCCAGCCCCGCTGCACATTGAATTTGTGGTTAAGCCTCTTATACAATGCAGAAGTCTGAGCCCCTCCCAGCTCAGCATGGACAGAATGCCAGGGCACCCCAAGGGGCTGGGGTCTCTAAGCTCCCCAGGGAGCCCACTGCACTGTCTCAGTTGGGAATCACTCAGCAAAGTAGACCCCAAAAGTGACTGTCAACCTGTTGGCCCAGGACAGCCAGCCATCCCGAGAGAAAGAGAGAGAGAGAGAGAGAGAGAGAGAGAGAGAGAGAGAGAGAGACAGACCCCACCTTCTTCCCAGAAAGAGAAAGAAGCCAGTAATTATAATTTTTTCTGCACAGATATTGAAGAAAGGCCAAAAGTCAGGAATCTTTCTGCCAACCTCAGATCCTTGGGTTCCCAGAGGGCTCCTTGCAGGCTCAGGCTGCCTGGGAGTTCACCAACTCTTCTGTCCACCTCCTGCACAATTTTGTCTTGCCTGTGCATGGGGGTGTCCCTAAGCACCCCTGGGCTTGACTGCCCCCTCCTCACAGAAGCAGCAACCCCTCTGTAGGGGTAGATGCCATTCCCAGTGCCTGGAAGGGGTCGCAGCCTTAGCCATGGTGGCTCGGCTTCCTGCTCCTGTTATTTAACCAATATGAGCATTTATAACAGCGATCCTGACGATGAATACGTGCATTCCCGTGGCTGCATCAACAGATCCCATGATGCACTTGTGAGACACCGCTGGGCAGATGCACTGTGCTGTCCTCTGAGTGTTCCGTTCATTTCGTCTGTTAGTAAATAGTCATGCGCCATTTAATGACGGGCACCTTCTTAGAACTGCGTGATTATGGCCCAGAAATGAGAAAAATCACTGTGCAGCAGCCACGCCTCAGACCTGAATGGCGTGCCTACTATGTGCTCAACACTGCTAGCCACAGGATGCTTATTACCATTCATTTGATTGTAAACAGCAATTTCATGTTAAAGTAATTAATCGGAAGCTGCTATAGTTTAGATCTGAAACATCACCCAAAGGCCCATGGGTTAGAGGCTTGGTTGTCAGCCCATGCAGGGGCTGCTGGGAGGTGGTGTAGCCTTTAGGAGGTGAGTGTGGTTGGAGGAAATTAGGCTATTGGGGGTGTGTCCTTGGAGATGATATTGGGACCAAGTCCCTTCCCGTCTCTCTCTTTCTTTCACTTTCAGGTTGCCAAGAGGTAAGCAGCTCACCGTGTGCCCCCCACCATGATTTACAATTGCACCATTAGCCCAAAAGCAGTAGGACCAAATGAACATGGGTTGAAACTTCTGAAACAATAGGCCCAAATAAGCTTTTCCTCTTTCTAAGTTGATTTCTTCAGATATTTTGTTACAGTAACAGAAAGCTGACTAACAGAGAAGGACATCAGGCTGAAGCAGGTTCCTGGGTTCCCATGTAAGCAACTTATGGTCATATTCTTGGCCAATCAGATATCACCAACTAACCCCAGGAACTTCCCACTGGGATTGTCTAACTGGACTAGTGCTCCACATTCGCCAATCAAATCTTTTCTTTGCCCTGCTTCCAAAGTCACCCTATAAAAACTTTCCCCTCATGCCTCTTCATTATAGCCCTATTAGCCTGTGGGCTGGAGCTACCTGATTCCTGGGCCACTATCTTCTCAAATAAACTCTAAAATTTTCAAAAGCCTAACTTTATCTTTTAAGAATCACTCAGTCTATATTACATCTGTATTTTTGTTGGGTTTTCTGGCTGTGTAAGAGCCATGAACATAAGTACTTCACACTAACGTTTATGTTTTGTGCATATTTAAAAGATATAATAAAGGCATGTTAGCACATGCTTGTAATTCCAGTACTTGGAGGCTGAGACAGGAGCATTGCAGGTTCGCAGCCAGCCTCAGCTATGTGTGAGACCATTCTGCAACTTAGTGAGACCCTGTTTCAAATATAAAAAGAATGAAAAATGGGTCTGAGGGTATAGCTCGGAGATAGAATGCCCCTGGGTTCCATCCCCAGTACCGCAAAGAAAGTAAATGATATAATGAAAATTATAGTTGTGTGCCAGACAGCAACTTTTCAGACAATGTTGGCATGCATACACAGCAATGATCCCATAAGTTATAAGGGAGATGAAAAATTCCTGTAGCCCTAGTAACCTCCTAGCTGTCGTCATAGCACAGTGCCTTCCTCACGTGTATGTGTTGATGCTGGTAAAAACAAACTTGTCCTGATATTCATGTAAAAGTCTAGCACATGCAAGGACGTCCAGTACCTAATGACTGATAACAATAATAAATGACTATATCACCAGTTCACATATTTACCATACTGTACTTTTGGTCATTATATCAGAGTGTATCTCATCTGCTTATAAAAACCATCTACTGTTAAATACTCTGCCATGCAGTACTAGCAACAGCCTACACCTCTTGTGTTTGCCCTGTCTCTTGGCTGCATTGAGAACCCATGTCAAGTGACTGACCTGTCCCCTCTGGATTTGCATAAGTGCACTCTGTGAGGTTCACACAAGGACAAAATCATCTAATGATGTATTTCTCAGAATGTGTCCCCCTTGTTGTCAATGGACACGGGACTGCACTTGAATCAAGGTGGGTTTGTACCTAACTTGAGTCTAAGACTAAATTTGAAGGAAGACCTTGAGGAGAAACTGGTTGCTGAAATTCCAGGCTGAGGCAGGAATTTCCCACCGGGACCACCTCTATTGCCCTTGGGTTGGACCATGAGCTGAGCTTCTGATTCAGCAGGAGAATTGCAGAAGATCCTGAATCTCATGTGATACAAAGAACCCGACTTTTATTCTAGTTTTGACTTTTCTTTCATTGACAATGGTCTTCCTCCATGGGTCTGAAGTGTACCAGTGCAGGGGTCATGTTGTCCTTTACACCTTTTTCATGAGATCCCCCTCCCTCAAGAAAGAACTCTTAACCTTAGTCTTTGTGCATAGATAGAACTTAATGAATGTGTGAAAACTTAATTTTTATTCATTCTTGTTTATTTGGTCTTACCATAACCAAGACTTCTGGAAAAGCAACCATTTGCTCTTCGGAAATTACATATTCTCCATTTTTCTGTATCAGTATCATATTTCTCTCCTTTCCTCCCAGCCTTTTCTGTTTGGTCCCATGTCTCCTCACTGGGGAAATCAACTGGAGATTGCTTTTTATAACCTTTCTCATTCTGGCTGATTTGGCTATTATTGGACCATTTTTATTTCTTCCTAAAGTATTCAGATTTAATTATATGTTTTTCTTCTGACTTTGGCTCAAGCGTGCTAATTACATGGTATTTCGTCTGTCTCAAGTTTATTATTAGAATTTTCATTGTTCCTTTATTTGCTAAATTGCAGAGAATTTATATTTTTAGGGTTCTCTCCATTCATGGTGTCATTACTTGAGGAAAGCCAAGGAAATATGAAAAAATAGGCTTAACTCAATATTTCCAGCTCCAGGTGTAAAATTCCCCATGCTGAATTAAAGCTGATTAACTCTCTTGCAAGTCAGCCTGTGAGCAGTTCTTTAATACAATCATCCTTGTACTAGAGCTTTCTCTTACAAGACATAGTGGCAAAGTTAGGGGAATGGTGATACTGAAATGGTGTTACGTCAGTAGCTTTTGCTATCTTCATCGTGGTTTCTTGCTTAAGAATCTTGTTTTGAATATAAAGTTATCCATGTGATTAAAGGATGACCTGGTTCAGAATGTAAAACTTCATCCATACCCTGGTGCATTTGAGGGATTGACCTGTCCCTCCTAGGTTTGTGTACATAGACTCTATGATGTTGCACACACAAAAATATAATGTCCAGGGGTATGGAAGTTTGGAGTATCATTTCTTAGTTCCTCAAATGCTGCTCATATTAGAGTCACGCCTCTTGCTGCGCCCTCTGGCAGTGACATTCCCCACTAGGGAGTATTTTCCTGCCTCTTTTTGTACTTGGCTGTATGACTCCCTTTGACTGACGGGCTGTTGATGCGCAGGATGGGAGAGAAGCTTACCTGTGTTAGTAGAATTTGCCACACTACCTGTACTTCTGCCATTGCCATGAAAACATGCCTTAAGTAGTCTCTGGTCCCAGAATAAGGAAACACCTGTGAAGGCAACTGGGACCCAGCCTAGAGACAAGCCTAGAGGACCTGGAAGCAGAGGCAGAGCCACTCAGCTGAGCATGGGGAAGGTGGCTTGTGACTAACTTTGAGGGATGATTTGTTTCAAAGCATTATGATGGGAAGGGCTGACCGATAGACACGGATATAAAGGCTAAACAAAAGAGAAGCAGAGCAAGGGACAGAAACTGTCCACTGCAAGGAAAGAGGAGTATGATATTTTCTTGCCGGCAGCAGTCTAGGCTCTCTGGATACGGTGACTTTGAGAAGAAAGTTATAGCACTCACTATGGCTCAGAAGCTATTATATCAGACACTGAGTGATTTATTTTTCAAATTTGATGTGGTAGGTACTACTAATACCATCATTTAAGATAAGAAAACTGAGTCACAGAAAGATTTTTTTTTCCTTATGGTGCTGGAGATTGAACCCAGGGACATTTTATCTCCAAGCTATATCCCCAGCCCCTTATTATTATTATTATTATTATTATTATTATTATTATTTTAATTTTGAAACAAGGTCTTTCTTAGTTGACAGAGTTCTTGCAAAGTTGCTGAGGCTAGCCTTAAATCAGCCATCTTCTTGTCTTTGCCTCCCAAGTACTGGAATTTCAAGTGTATACTGCCTAGCCTCCTTAGAGAGAGCATTTTGATTTGCCCAAAGTCTCAACCTATACTAAAAGGAAACATTGTAATTCTGCTCTATATCAGCCCCAACTGTGTTTAAGAAGTACAGACTCCACATGGTAAAGGGGAGGGTATGGTCCGTAATAAATGCTATTACTTCAGATGCCGGGGGCAATTTAGGTGACCAAAAGCCGCCCACACTTTCAACCAACTGCCTATAAAATCAGTGGTCTCCACAACCCTGTCAGGCTCTCTAATTTTCTAGAATAACTCACAAAACTCAGGAAAGCATTATACTTTGGATCACAGTTTTGCTGTGAAAACTAAAATGAGAAGGGCCACCCAAACGGAAGCACACGGGGTCTAAAACAGACATATGAAGAGACATAGGGTTTTGAGGGACATAGAGTTCCCATGCCCTCTCCTCGTGGAATCGGGACATGTCACACTCCCAGCACATTTGGTTCGCACAGCAAGGAAACTGCAGTATTCCGTAGCTGAGCCTCAGTACCCAGAGTTTCTGTTGAGGTTCATTACAGAGGCATGACTGATGGAGTCATTGGCCACAGGATAGAACTCATCTCCAGTCCTCCTCTTCTCCCCGCAGGGCAGATGGCTTAAAGTCCCAAGCCTATAGTTACAGTTGGTCTTTCTGGTATCCAGCTTCATTTTCAAATATATAGGGGCTCAACACGAGTTATCTCATTTGTGTGACAAAGATGCCTCTATCCCAAATCCCAGTGTCTTCTAAAGCTCCATGCTGGGACCCTGTAGATAAAGATGTAATCGTTAAATAATCTGTCTCTGATTAAACTAAATAGCAGGGTGGTTTCAGCAAGAGAAAGGCTTCATAAACTGGAAGAAAAAGCTAAGTAAGTTGTCCAGGTTGCAAATCTAACAGGGAAATGTAAAACAAGAGAGGTTTGGGGACACAGAGGACAAAGTGAGAAACTTCTCTCAACAACCTAACCCGGAGTGACCAAAAGAAGAAGAAAAGGAAGAATGAGAAAGAGGCACATCTTGATGATGTCATGGTAAAGGATTTCTAGAAATGATGGAAATACTTTTGCTTCTTTAGTTTCCAAAGGCCTAACTGATATCAAGTGGAATAGTGTGTGGGGGGGGCGGTATATGTGTGTGTGTGTTGCTGAGGGTTGAATCCAGGGGTGTACTATCTCTGAGCTAGACCTCAGGCCAATTTTATTTTTTATTTTAAAACAAGGTCTCGTTAAATTGCTGAGGCTGGCTCAGAACCCGTGATCCTCCAGTCTCAGCCTCCCAAGTACTGGGATCACCACCATACCCAGCTAAAATGGAATATTTGAAAAGACATCTGGAGCCGGGCGAGGTGGCACACGCTTGTAATCCCTGCGCTTGGAAGGCTGAGACAGGAGGATCGCACAGGTTCGAAGCCAGCCTTGGCTACTTAGTGAGGCTCTCAGTAACTTAGTGAGACCTTGTTTCCAAATAAAAATATAAAATATGTCTGGGAGTATAGCCTGGAGGTAGAAAAGCCCCTGGGTTCCACCCCCAGTACCACAAAAAAGAGAGAAAGAAAGAAAGAAAGAAGACATCTACATCTGAGAATAACATAAATTATAGGCTACCAAAGGAATTTAAAATTTTAGTCATACTGAGTGGGGAAAAATCAGATTATACTCAAAGGTATTACAAATAGACTAATAGCTGATTTTCTCAAGCCACAAATGAAGTGGAAAGACAGCGGAATGGTATCTTCAAAGGATTAAAACTGTCAATTGAAAAAGAACTGGAACTAGAAGCTCAGTGATTGAGGCTATTAACAAAATGGCAAGAACAAAACAAAATGTTTGTTTCAAGAAACTTGTTGGAAGCGCCATTGACTGGACTGTGGGTCAAGTCATATGTGACCTTCAGTCCCAGCTCTGAGGCTTTCATGTGGATTGCTTTGATCAAGCCTAGCCAGGTGGCTTAACATCTTAAGTCTATAGTCATGGAGTTGATTTTTCCAGCGCCCAATTCCTAGCAACAGAGATGGAGAAAAAGATAATTAATTTAGGGACTCCTTGTAATCAGTGTTGTTGTTGTGATTACAGTGTAAAGCGAGACCTGGATAATGTGCCCAGGCGTCCGTTTTAATAACCGTAATGTTCTAAAGGTTGAAATACTTCGTAATCTTTTTAAAATAGAGTAACACATTCCTATGGCATCATCAAATTAAGGCATCATCAAAATATACCCAAAGCAAACGTTGACCATGCCTGACTAAAGAGTTAACTACTGTTAAAACTTGGTGGTTTGGGATATTTGAGGACCTTAATGTTTTGATCCAGTTGAGCTCACAGCCAAGTATTAAGAAGTACGAGACAAGTGTAGAGACTGATAACTTTTTGATGGTTGACTGCACATTAATCGTTGGGAAAGACTTTTGCACTTTCAGCAGAAGAGAAAAAAGCATGAAACGATGTTCTCGGCACCTTCCCCCAAGCCCTGTGCCCACCACGGTGAACAGGGATGAGGGATCGACGCGGCAAACAGGAAGCATGAATGTATTAACCTTGTTTCCTTGGGAACCACCGAGTAGAGGGGAGAATGCTGGTCACACGTAGCAGCCTGCCATGTGCAGGGCAATTAGTTCCAGGATCTGTCAAATGACAGTTCTATTTTTGAGCACTCTCTTATCAATTAGGAGAAAAATATCTGACACGTGGAGATTTCTCAGCAGTTTGGGTTGCGACTCCGTTTATAAACAACAGGAAGTCAAGTTCAAACGGCTTGGTGCAAATATCATCGTAATTCGTTCCTCTCCATGGAGGGTCTTGATGGATTGGCTCCGGGTGGGGAGACAAGCGAGGAGTGAAGAGGCTGATGTTTAGCTTGTGCTGCTCAGAATGAAAACAGACCGTGGCAGACATCTACTGAGTCCTTGAAGGTGCCCCACGCAGGTCTGCAGCAATTTGCTCTGGAAATTAGCAGTGGTGTGGATTGCAAAGTCATTCTTTTCTGCTAATCATACTGGTTGGGGAAGGTTTTGAGTAACAATAATACAAATAATCACAGCTACGGTAGTTATTTACCATATGCCAGGCGGTGTGCCAAATTGTACATCCATAGGATCCCTTCAACAAACCTTAGAACAGAGCAAGGCGGTATCAAATGGGCCTCAGGTATGAAATTGTCAAAGGAAACTCTGAGAGTGGAGAAGACCTCATAAACTAGAAGTTCCACGCCTGTGGGTAATGTCCATTAGACACATATCTGCAGCATACATCAAGTTAAAAAAACTGAGACTCAAAGGTTTTTTTCTTTTCTTTGTTTGTAGTAATGGGGGTAGAACCAGGGGCTTTCTACCTCCAGGCTATACCAGCCCTATTTTATATATTTTATTTAGAAACAGGGTCTCGCTAAGTTACTGAGAGCCTCACTAAGTAGCTGAGGCTGGCTTTGAACCTGTGCAATCCTCCTGTCTCAGCCTCCCAAGAGCTGAGATTGCAAGCGTGCGCCACCACGTCCGGCTCCTCAAAGGTCTTAAAGCTGAAGAGTGAGTTCAAGGAAGAGCTAACTCTGATCCTGGCTGCGTCTGTTTGCCAGCCACACTCAATCTCTGTCACCTTCTCTGCTCAGAGCCTGGGCCAGGACCCACAGCCACAGCCCGGCCTTCCCTGGGAGCCCGCATTGTAACCCAGGCCCAGGTGGTCCTGAGGGAAACAAGAGAGACTGCTCTCCACCGATGCAGCCAATGAGAGCTGAGATGGGAAACCCGTTCCATGGGCCATCACTGGCATGACATCAACAAAGTGCCGTGTGAGGAGTGAGAGCGAGATGGCCTGGGATTTTAGAGAAGGAAGCGAGACTGAGGATGGAGAAGCTCAAGGAAGTTACCCAAAGGCGGCGGGCCCTGGAAGGATTAGTTAGGGTCCCAGTCTGTGAGCATTTTAACACATATCTCAGAACATCCCTGCCACTGATCTCCCCTTATCTCTGTGCACAGGGACCACTGATGTCTCCACATGGCTTCAGGCAGCCATCCTTTCTGAGAGTTCACCATTTTGTCCATGACCTGGTAGAGAGGATCTGCCTTTATTTTATCTTATCTTATTTTATTTTATTTTTGCAGTACTGGGGACGGAACCCAGGGCCATTCTACTTCCAAGTTATACTCCCAGCCTTATTTTTTTTTAATTCATTATTTTGAAATAGGATCTCACTAAGTTGCAAAGGGCCTCACTAAGTAGCTGAGGCTGGCCATGAACCCAGATCTTCCTGTCTCAGCCTCCCAAATGGCTGGGATTACAAGTGTGCACCATCACGCCTGGTTGAGTCTGCCTTTATTGAAAGCAGCATCGTACCGTGAGGACAGCTCAAGGGACACTGGATACCATGCTGGCAAGGAGGAGGATTTTCTGTGTTGCTGCCTCAAATCCTATTTGAAGAAGGTGTAGTGAGACTCGTCATTCACTTACCCATTCTGTTTCTGCCTCCAGGCAGTCTCACAGCCAAATTTAGAAAAACGAAAACAAAAATCTTGTCTCCAGAGAGTGCTTTCCATATTTAAATTCAAGGATGAAAGACACATTTAAAAAATATGTAGAAAATACAGTGTGTAAAGACACCTTTAGACACTGTCTTCAGCCTTTCGAGGACACCATAGGCTGCATGTCTTACAAACAACAAAAATTAATTTCTCACAGTCCTGGAGGCTGGGCGTCTAAGATTAAGCCTCAGCAGATTTGTTTCTTGGTGAAAGCCCATTTCTTGGTTCATAGATGGAGACTTCTTGCTGTATCTTTGGAGAAAGTTATGGGTAAATGAGCTGGCTAGGATCTCTTTCCTAAGGGCCCTAATCCCATTTTTGAGGGTCTCTACTCTCTGGACCTAATCCCAAAAGCCCCCCTCCTTCTAATACCATCACCTTGGGGTAAGGATTGCATGAATTTGAGGGGTGGTCACACACATTTATACTCTAACAGTCAAAGACAACGATTAGAGTCTATCTGCTCCGGTAAGGGCATTTTTAAGGCCTGCAATGCTTTCTTCAGCCCATCTGGCATCTGTTCATATGCCTATTTACAAAAGAGATTGAGGAGCCATTCTCGATGCCAACTAAGTCTTTAAAGGTCACATCGAAGATCTCAGCTCCTTTCCACAGCACCCGCCCTCAGTCTGGCTCCCACGGGCTACCCATTCCCTCGGGTAATATGGCCAAGCTCCTGCCTTGGTCTGTCCCACCCCAAAAGACCTACTGCATGGCCTTCCAGACCAACGCCCCTGACTCAAAAGATCCAGAACCCACCATCATCCCTCCAACCTGGCCTTCCTCTCCTTCCCCACTTACCACCACCTGCTGGGAAGTTTCTCCTCTCCCCGTTGACTCATTTTGCTTATCTCTGTGTTATCTGTTTCCCCGTGATGTCAGTGATTGCAGGCACTTTAATGATACCATCCACCACTCTCTCTTCATTCTCTGAAATCGTGTCTAGTACCATAAACATCAGTTGAATGAGTAACTGTGTTTAAATAACAGAAACCCGAATGAGAGCGCCATGGGCACCCCTAAGTGAGCGTGTGCTGCTCAGAGACTGGAGCACTGAAGCTCACACAGTGTAGGGAAGAAGATGGCAATGACATGGCTACATCTCAGGCCTAGAGATGAGTGTCACCCCCCCCCATAAAAAAATCAAGGTAGGCAGGAACGGAAAGAATGTAGGCAGAAGCCATTGGAGTGAAGAGCTCAAAGCCCGTGTCCCTCTTCCAAGTCCTGTGGTATGGCACCATAGAGCAAAGGAAGCCACGCTCATATAGCTGAATCCTGATCAGCCTCAAGTGGAAAACTACAGATCCCTCTTCGGAGACCAGTTGGGAGCATGAGTTTCCCCCAAATCTTCTTTAACACATAGTCTTGGGAGATGTGCTAGAGGGAACAAGTGCCCCTGGTCAGGTGTGACTTAGAAACCCTGAGTTCTCCAAATTAATAGGTTTTTTTTCTGCATGATTTCTCAGCAGCAGCCAATTCAGCTGAGAACTGGCCTTCTGGCTGTGGTCTAGGGGGAAATGGATGGCAGAAGAGAGGTCCAGGAATACAGTCAACACACTGGTGATGGTAGGAGGGGGTGTCATATCTAGCCTGACCCCAGGTTCTTTAGCTCCTGCCATGAGTGGGTAGCAGGGCCAGTTTCTAAGAGGTTGTGGGAAGAGACAAACTTCTGTTTCAAGGGGAAGACCTAGGGCAGTCTTTGAGGGATGCAAGCAGACAGCAAGAGCCGTGGACTCATCCTTGACCTCATGGGAGAGCCCTGTCTTGCAAGACATTTGATAGCAGGCGCCAAGCCAGGCAGAAAACATGGGGGCATTGCCTGTACTTTTGGGGTACATCTACTTGGGGTGACTGAGGAGTCTTACACCAACGCTGAGGGTATCTGGAGAAGCCCAATGCAGATATAGAAATTACATCTCTGTAAGGCTCAGTTAAGGGACTCAGGAAAGAGAAGGGGGATTCAACCTTCAGCCCAGGGGCATTCTGCCCCTGAGCTACACTCCCAGACCTATTTTATTTTTTTATTTGGAAACAGGCTTTCACTAAATTGATGAGGGCCTCGCTAAGTTGCCGAGACTGTCCTTGAACCCATGATCTTCCTGTTTCAGCCTCCCAAGTACTAGAATTACAGTTGTGTCCCATCACTCCCAGCTGAGCATTTTAAAATAATGATGAACCAATGAAAAACGAGTCTGGTTTTCTCATTGCCAGGCAGTGGCCTTTCTAAGCAGTGTCCATGATTGAAATCTTTAGTTGGTCTAAATTGTAAGCATCCTTATGGTTGCTACTGAGGTTAAGTAATGTATGTGAAGGCTTCCAATGAACACATTTATGCTCTTTTCCCATAACGAGCATGGTATCCTCCAAAAAACTAAAGTTATATAGTCAGCCTCTACCCCTGCATACGCAGCTCCTTGTCACTTGGACATTTCCAAAATCCTTTGAGCTAAGTATATGGCCTCCAGCCCCTGTGAGACTCTATATCCCAACAGTGAAACAGACTTGACTCGGATAACAATAGCACAGAGACTGTCACACCAAAGACACAGAACTGAAGTCACTCCGACTTGTTTATTCTCTGTGACTATCAGCCTATGTTTTTATTTGGGCTTTAAATTCACAAGACAATGGAATGCAAAATATTGTAGTTGAATAAGGGAAATTTTTAGTTGAGTTGGGATGTCTCTGACGTGAAAATTCAATCTTCTTTTCAATGAGCCATTGTGTCAAAACCAGAGGAAGAACTAAGAGAACAAAGCTTATTAGTATTACTGACTATGATGGTGATGCAGAGAGGAGGGGCTGTTAAAAACAATACACTTGGGTGTGAAACACACAAGAGAGGGCACTCTGCAGAGGTCACTAGGACACCTCGAAAAAGAGCAGATTGCTGAAGTGTGGAAGGTGAGTCCAGAGAGAGTGGAAGAAGAAGGATAAGATTTGAGGAGCAGAGGCAACTCTTTCAAGGAACTTGGCTGTGCAGAAGACAGTGGGCACTGAAGGTCCAGAGGAGACTTCCAAAAATGTGACACGCCACCGTATATTGTGTGCTAATGGGAGGGTCCAGTTGGGAAAGAAAAATAATGGTATATTCTGGGCATGGTGGCACATGCTTGTAATCCCAGTCCTTGGGAGGCTGAGATAGGAGGATCGCAGGTTCAAGGCCAGCCTCAGCTACTTAGTGAGGTGCTCTGCAATTTAGTAAGATCCTGTTTCAAAAATAAGGAATTTTAAATAGAGCTGGAGGTGTATCTCAGAGATAGAATGCCCCTGGGTTCCATCACCAGTACTGTTAAAAAAAAAAAGAAAAGAATGAAATAGGGCTGGGAATATAGCCTGGAGGCTCAGAGGCAGAATGCCCCCGAATTAAATCCCCAATATTGCAAAATAAAATAAAATAAAAGGAAGAGAAATAAAAGAAGAAAGGAAGGAAGAAAAGAAAGAAAGAAGAAAGAGGAGAGAGGAGAGAAGAAGAAGGAGGAGGAGGAGGAGGAGATGAGGAGGAGGAGGAGGAGAAGGAGAAGGAGAAGGAGAAGGAGAAGGAGAAGGAGAAGGAGAAGGAGAAGGAGAAGGAGAAGTGTCCTGTGATGGTTGGACCAGGCAAGGTCTTCAGCACCAAGGACAGTTCTGCCTGCTGTGGGTCAGAAGAGAGGGATGCCTTTGGCATGCTAGGTTTGGAGACAGCCTAGTAAAGCTATTCCCATCGCTTCTGCTGCCTCTGTTAGGCAGGACACAAGGCATCCAGCACAAGCAGAGAGAAGGTGGTGGGGATTTGTAGAGAAGGGTATAAAATTGTCTTTCAGATGAGAGAAGGAAAGAGAGCTCAGCCGCTCACCAGCTATGGCACCTTGGGTAAGGTCCTGAACCTCTGTGAGCCCCCGTTTTCTCATCTGTTGGAAGGCAATTAGAAGCCTTGCTCATAACTCTTTTCTGGGGATACAGTGAGATCAGTAAGACCCAGACACAGATCTCACTCACAGGAATACTATATTCCTTCTCTAAGACATTGGCACCACAGGAAACTAACTTCTGATTTGTTGCTGCTGAAAACCAGGTCCCTTAGTCCCTACCACATCCCCACAACTCATCTGCATGGACTTAGAAATGTATACTCCCAATGGTCCAAGAGAACCATCACCCATTGGTTCCAAAATGACTTGCCTGTAGCCTGCTTGCCTGAGCCAGCACCTGGCGCACCTCATTGGAAGAAAAAGATGCCTTAGTCTTATGGTGGGCCAGAAAATGTCACCTCATCCCC
Source organism: Muscardinus avellanarius (assembly GCF_963383645.1). NCBI lineage: Eukaryota > Metazoa > Chordata > Mammalia > Rodentia > Gliridae > Muscardinus > Muscardinus avellanarius. Next base: position 81,576,314 of record NC_137801.1, on the reverse strand, counting down.
ACAACACAATTTGTTAGTTACAAGAATGGGCCTGGAGTGAGATCTGATCCCTGTTGAGCTCCTGATGCCTTCAATTTAAAAGGTTGCATTTCTCAGCCTTTTAACCTTCAGTTCACTCAACCATGTGTGAGTTTGGGCACTAAAGTTACTCTCTCCAGGCTTTAGTTACTTCTTCTGCAAAACAGGTCATCTAAGAGTCCCTTCCTCAGCAGGATTCATTGTAATGGTCCTGTAAAATAATACAGGTCCTGTGCCTGGCACATAGAGATCACAAGTGGTAGTAGTTTCTTCACTCAAACATTTTTAATTTTCTGATTTTTCATTGCAGTAGCAAGACATATTACATAAAGTCTAGTATATTAATCACTTTTTAGTGTATAGTTCAGTGGCATTCAATACATTCACGTTGTTGTTCAACAGATCTCCAAAAATCTTCCATTCTGTAAAATTACAACTCCTTACCTATTAAATACTGACTCCCCACTCCATCCTCCCAGGAACACACCATTCTACTAAATTTTCCCACTCTAGGCACCCCATATAAGTGAAATAGCATGGTATTTTTTCTTTTTATACTGGCCTTTTTACTCAGTGTACCGTTCTCAAGATTTATCCATGTTGTAACATATGTCAAAATCTCCTTCCTTTAAAAATTGAATAAGATTAACCTGTATGCATATATCACATTTTTATATCAACTCATCCATCATGGGACATTTGGGTTGCTTCCACCTTTTGTCTATTATGAATAATGCCTATCTGAATATAGGTATGTAAATATCTCATCAAGATCCTGCTTTCAGTTCTTTTGAGTGTATACGTACCAACGGGATTGCTGGATTACATGGTAATCCTATTTTAAATTTTTTTGCTAAACCTTCATACTGTTTTCCATAATGGCACTATTATTTTGCATTCCCACCAAAGTGCACAAGGGTTCCAATTTCTCTGCATCCTCACCAGCTTTCATTATTTTCTGGTGATGGTGCGTTTCATAGTGGCCATCCTAATGATGATGGCGATGAGATACCTCATTATGATTTGGGTTTGCGTTTCTCTGGTGGTCAGTGATGGTGTGCCTCTTTTCATATGCTAGTTGCCTATTTGTATTATCTTTTTTGGCAATTATGTCTCTGCAGGTCCTGTGTTTACTTTCTTTTTTAAAAATTTTTTAATTTTTTTTCTTTTAACAATTTTTTATTGAACATAAATAGTATACATCATGGGAAGGAGGGATGGGGAGGGAATGGGGTGGAGATCGGGTAGGGGCTAACTGGGCGATGTGTGCATGTATGTCTACAAAAGTATTATTTTTAACCCATTATGATGCATGAATACAGTGCACCAATAAAAAACTTAAAATAAAATAAAATAAAACATTAAAAAAATAAAAAATAAATAAATAGTATACATTTAAACTATATTTGGTGCCCTCTGCCCCCCGCCCCCATTTTCCCTTCCCCCCTCCCACCAATGGTTGTCCAGGTTAACCATGTCTTATTCATAATTTTACACATGTTTAGATGTAGACCCTCATTAATCAGGGTCAGCCTTCCTCCTCTCCTATCTTTCCATTCAAACTTTGCTGATATTTCTCCTCCATTATCTGGAGTCCCACTGGTATCCTCTGTGTTTCCTAGTTTGGGCATATTAGAGGAAACATATGTACCTTCTCCTTCTGTGCTTGGCTGATCTCACTTAACATAATGTTCTCCAGGGCTTTCCATCTTCTTGCAAATGATATAATTCTGTTCTTCTTTATGGCTGAATAGAATTCCATTGTGTGTATTTCCCACAGTTTTGCTATCCATTCATCTGTTGATGGTGATCTGGGTTGGTTCCAATTTTTGGCTATTACAAATTGTGCTGCTATGAACATAGGTATGCATATGTTGCTGTATTTCTCTGAATTCAACCCCTTTGGAAAGATACCCAGGAGTGGTATAGCCGGATCATATGGTGGATCTATTCCCACCTTTGTTTATTTTCAAATCAACTTATTTGATGTGTTGCTGTTGTTTGTTGCTGCTGGTGTAAGAGTTCTCTTTATGGTCTGGACCAGATAAAAGGTTTGCAAATGCTTCTTGCCTTTCTACAGATCGCTTTGTTGTCTATTGGCTTTGGCTTTGTCTGTAGGTTGATTATCTTCTCTTCTGCTCAGAAATTAAGTTTGATGCGGTCCCATTTACCCACTTCTGCTTTCACAGCCTGTGTTTTGGGTGTCATCTCCGAGTAATATCATCACCAGATCCAATGACATAGAGCTGCCCATCTATGCTGCCTTCCAGGAGTTTTATAGTTTCAGATCTTACCCTGAAGTCTGTGTGTGTGTGTGTGTGTGTGTGTGTGTGTGTGTGTGTGTGTGTGTGTGTGTCTGAGGATGGAACCCAGGGGCATTCTACCTCTGAGCTATACCCCCAGCACTTTATTTTGAAACAGGGTCTCACTGAGTTGCAAAGGGCCTCCCTAAGTAGCTGAGGCTGTCCGTGAACCACGATCCTCCTGTCTCAGCCTCCCAAATGCTGGGATTACAAGCGTGTGCCACCACGCCCGACTTCCTGAAGTCTTTAAGTATCAGATATTATTATTATTATTAGCACTACTCCTACTGCTGCCCACCAAAGAATCCTGCCACTGATAGAGAAATGTAAGAGCTTTCTAGAATGCATTTTCATCTAATAAGTCCTGATTCTGTGCACTTCTGTCTGCTACAAATCTGTCTGCTAAACTTGGTAGCAGGAAGTAACCTCTAGTCCACGGGTCTCTTCACAGACCTGCCCCTCTACTCCCTCGGAGACTCTGTGCTGGCCAGAATACCACCATTCATCCCATCTGCAGCTGTTTCCAGCTGGGCTCCCTCCACATCATTCAGTCATTTCATGCAAACCACAGAGCTGCCACAGTCCTCCTAGCAATTTAAAGGATATTCCCATCAGGCATTTGAGTGAAATGCAAGGTCTCTGCAGAAGACACAAATTACAGCTTTTACTAATGCTGGACTTAAGACCCGCCTTTCAGAAACAGCTGGTAATGACAGAGAAGGGTCATTGCCCCTGCTCAGTGTGTGCAGCCTTTGTTCCCGCTGGATCTTTGGCAAAATAAAACACTTTCCCTTCAGCTTTGACTACTCCCTCCCTTGGCACAAGTTAGCCTCAGGTGAATCCCATCTGTGATTTCTGGAGTCTGCGCAGAGTGGAGAGACCTCAGCACCCAGGCTCCCTGCTCTCTGCGGTGGGGAATCTGGCCTGTATTTCGTTCCCACATGAGCCACAACCTTCAGCTCTCCTCTTTCTGACCACCTGCATTGCCCTGGGCTTTCTTATGTAGGATGGAGATGTTCCCCAGATCCTAGACTACAGGGCAAAGCTACACGAATCTGAATCCATGGAGGAGACAGACTTCTAGGTACATGAGCACACGAGGCGGAGACTTCAGGAAGCAGTACCCAGAGAGTGGACCTGAGCCGAGAGGGGCCCTGGGAGCCACCTGGAAGGGGAGCTTCTCAGGTGCATGAAGTCACTGTGGTCCATGTCTTCTCTATGGAGAAAGCCTGAGAAGGAAGACGGCTGTTTAGGAGCTCAGGAGATGCTCCTGCCAGGAACATCCCTCAGTGCCCAAGAGTTCTTGGTGGACTTATGGGACATTGCATGGGCCGTGCGCAGCTGTTTTAATAGCCTGCTCATGTGGTGGCCTTCCCCAGGAGTCTGATCTCTCCTCCAAGGCCGTCTGTAGTTCTGTTTTTCCAGTTGTCCTGGCCCAGTATCTGCCCCTCTACATAAGCAGTCCATGAAATGCTGTCAGTTCACTTGACTTCTCTTCCTACTCCTCTTCCTATAGTTATTGTCATTTTCCCCTCAACTGTAAGCTCTAGGGAGGAAGAGCTTCCTATATTTTCCCTCCTTCTTTTCTTTTTCCTTTCTTTTTCTTCCTTTCTTTCTTCCTTTTTTTTTCTCTCTTTATTTCTTCTCTCTCTTGTCCCTCTCTGACTGACTCTCTCTCTCTTTTCTCTCTCTCTCTCTCTCTCTCTCTCTCTCTCTCTCTCCCTCTCCCTCTCCCTCTCCTTTCTGTGTAGTGTTCAGAGAGGGCCTTGAAGTCCGGACTTTGGTGAATGAAAGAACAAATAGACAATGCATGACCTTGAACCTTTCAGAGCCAGCCTGCCATCTCCTAGTTCAGTGGGGACACAAGAACCTTTTTATATTATTATTATTATTATTATTATTATTATCACTACCCAGATGTCAATCACCCTGGGAGATCCACAAAGATCAGGCCAGTCTCCTGCTAGCCCCTTCTCATGTAAGCACCTTCCTACCTGGGGAGGGGCAGTGGGTATCACCCCTGTATGTATCAGGTTGCCGGGGTTCTCTAGAGAAAGAAAACCAATAGGTCATGCACTTTTATCGTTCATACACATTCAGAAAGAGAGAAAGATTTTAAGGAAATGGCCACAAAATGGTGGGGGCTGGCGAGTCTGAAATCTTCAGGGCGAGCCAGCAAGCTGGGAACCCAGGGAAGGGTTGATGGTGCAACCCAAGTCAAAAACCAACCCAAGGCAGAATTCTTTCTTCTTCTGGAGACCTTTGTCTTTTTCTCGTAATGCCTTTAACTGATTGGACAAGGCCCACCTATAGTATAATAGAGCATCTGCTTTATTGCAAAGTCTACAGAATTCACTGTCAAGCTCATCTGAAATAGACCTTCACAATAACATCTAGGTCGATGGTAGACTAAATATCTAGCTACCACGAGCTGGCCAAGTAGCCAGATAAAATTTACCATCCTACCCGTTTGGTGAGCCAGAGGGAAGACCTGCTGCACCCATTTGATTCCTTCCAGTACAATCTACCCCACTGTTCACCACTCACCCCAAGGGGGTGAAGAGCCAACAACTCCTTGCTTTTACCATTTTCACAAATTTCTTATAGAAACTACCCCCAAGAGCCGGGCATGGTGGCGCACGCTTGTAATCCCCGCGCTTGAGAGGCAGAGACAGGAGGATCACGCAGGTTCGAAGTCAGCCGCTCGTGCTGATTTAGGAGACCCTGTTTCCAAATAACAATGTAAAAATAGGTCTGGGAGTGTAGCCCGGAGGTAGAAGGGCTTCCAGGAATCCCAGTACCACCAAAAAACAAACAACAACAACAACAACAAAAAAGAAACTACCCCCAAAAAAATCTGACCCCCTAGACTTTCCCTGGGGAACACAAACCCCCTTTCCTTCAAAACCTGGTGTATGTTTTGTGCATGTTTTACATTAAATGTTAGGAGGGATGTAAAGACTCTCTCGCATGGTTCTTATTAGCTTCCTCAAAAGTATCAGTTAAAGTTATTGTGAACAAAGGCATCGGGGTATTGAGTTTCCCCGGGTCCCGCTGGCCGCCCCCCCCCCCCCCCCCCCCCCCCCCCCGGCTCATTTCCTGCATCTTCCAGCAAGTCAGGAAATAGAGAACAAGGCCGTCCTGGGATGCTCCCCAGGCACATTTACATTAGATAAACAGTGACTCCACGGCCTGCGGGGAATAATAAGGCAGGCGTTAGTCACTCCTGTAATTACTTCCTCGGACAGGCTGCTGGCCAGTGAAGGAAACTTTCTATTTATCGTTGGCGGGATGTTTGCTGGACACAGAGGCTCACAGGATATATATGCAAAATGAGCCTCTTCGGGCATTATGTTTTTAAAAGTCCTTCTTTACATCTGTAATCATGGGCAGTCCCAGTATTAGTTCTTACAACCAGGGCCGTGACCATGCTTTGCCCTGAGTTTATGACAATCATTTGACCCTATTCCCATCTTCGTCTAGATAGAACCTTCTGGAAGGTTGCAACGACCCCATCAGTCCCAGAGAGCCCGGCTTTGCTACCTCCTAGCCTTCTGGCTGCACTCACTGCCACAGGAACCCTGCATGGAGAGCCTACACTAATTGTAAGTTCTGTTTGTTTTTATTCTTCCAACAAGCACTGACAGAGATATGATTCCCCTCTTACAAGTGATTCAGAAAGGTTAGTGCCCTGAGCAGAGCTTCAGGCAGGCAGAGGCTTGCAAGGGTCAGAGTTGGGGGACTGACCCCAAAGCCCCGTGATCTCCACCCACTGAGGCAGGAGTGGGAAAGCTGCCCGGCTCAGCATTCTTCCTCTTTCTAATGCCTCAAAAACCTCATCTTGGGGTGGCGGCTGGAGTTTTCTATTTCCTGCCCACTCCTGTCCACGATCATTTTCTTGCAGAAAGAATTCATAAAGGAATTCATCACAAGATGTGAATAATAGATATTTATCATGCATGGTTCCTCGCCTGGATATTAATGGGTTGGCCAAATCCTGTGTCTGGCTTAGGCTCAAAGAATAACCCCTTGTCATGGCCCCCAAACAGTAAATTCTGAGTAAATGAAGGAGGAGAATATCTAGCGATGAAAGGTCTTGTCTACTTGTGTTTTTCAAACTTGTCTTCACTGTATCCCACAGTAAAAAATATATCTCATGTCGAACTCTGGACTCACGCATAAGTGTAAAACAACACTCGCCCTTGTAATGCACAAAAAGATGCTAGTCTATCTTTTAAAGTGCTGCTTATGACCAAATAATTCTATTTCTAATGAGTCTCCTCCACACACCTTTGTAAATCATGGTAGAGTCTCAACTTGATGCCCAGGTTAATAAGCAGCTACTTATGGGCTGGGAGTGACTTGGTCTTTTTTCCTTCACGGGATGATTGACACTCTGCTACAACCAGCTGATGGTGAAGGGTATTTAGAGGGCATCTCAAGGGCCTGTGCATTGCTGTGATCCATTTGGGAGATGATCATACCCCCAAGCACCAACATGTACTGTAGACAGAGAAGTGGGTTGATTTTGAGATTCTTAAGACAGAAGAGGCATGGGACAGGAGGAAGGAGCGAAGAAGCACAACTCCGGGCCTCTGTAACTGGAAAGACAATGGTCTTGGTTGCTAAGATACAGAGTGATGGAAAGGGTCCCATTTTGGGGATCCAGGGGCTGAGTTCCTTTTG